>NC_140590.1:1433544256-1434804361 GCF_964204655.1 Triturus cristatus | reverse complement strand
GTCGAATTTTCTCCAGATGGTCAAAAATGGTAATTTTTTAATATTTAATTTTTTGACTGTAAATGACTTTTGCAAGTGAATTATCACTTTTGGAACTAAAATAAGTGTGTTTAGAGTCATTTTAATGCCTGAAATTGGTCAAAATAAAAGCTCTCGAGTAGGAGAAAAAGTCTGTAAAAAAGGCAATTTTGGTCACATTGAGGCTTTAGAAAGTAGTTATTCAACATGAGGCACAATCAAAATTACATTTTGAATCAATTTTTCCAGAGTCAAAAAAATCAAATTTCTGATGAAAAACGATGACCCGTGACCTGTCCAACTATCTCCAGATGGTCAAAAATTGTAATTTTGTAATATTAAATTTTTTGCCTGTAAATGACTTTTGCAAGTGAATTATCTCTTTTGGAACTAAAATAAGTGTGTTTAGAGTCATTTTAATGCCTGAAATTGGTCAAAATAAAAGCTTCTGAGTAGGAGAAAAAGTCTGTAAAAAAGGCAATTTTGGTCACATTGAGGCTTTAGAAAGTAGTTATTCAACATGAGGCACAATCCAAATGACATTTTGAATCAATTTTTCTACAGTCCAAAAAATCAATTTTCTGATGAAAAACGATGATCCGCGACCTGTCGAATTTTCTCCAGATGGTCAAAAATGGTAATTTTTTAATATTTAATTTTTTGACTGTAAATGACTATTGCATGTGAATTATCACTTTTGGAACTAAAATAAGTGTGTTTAGAGTCATTTTAATGCCTGAAATTGGTCAAAATAAAAGCTCTCGAGTAGGAGAAAAAGTCTGTAAAAAAGGCAATTTTGGTCACATTGAGGCTTTAAAAAGAAGGTATTCACCATGAGGCACAATCCAAATTACATTTTGAATCAATTCTTCCACAGTCCAAAAAATCAATTTTCTGATGAAAAACGATGATCCGCGACCTGTCGAATTTTCTCCAGATGGTCAAAAATGGTAATTTTTTAATATTTAATTTTTTGACTGTAAATGAATATTGCATGTGAATTATCACTTTCGGAACTAAAATAAGTGTGTTTAGAGTCATTTTAATGCCTTTAATTGGTCGAAATAGAAGCTTCTGAGTAGGAGAAAAAGTCTGTAAAAATGGCACTTTTGGTCACAATGAGGCTTTAAAAAGTAGTTATTCAACATGAGGCACAATCCAAATTACATTTTGAATCAATTTTTCCACAGTCCAAAAAATCAAATTTCTGATGAAAAACGATGATCCGCGACCTGTCGAATTTTCTCCAGATGGTCAAAAATGGTAATTTTTTAATATTTAATTTTTTGACTGTAAATGACTATTGCATGTGAATTATCACTTTTGGAACTAAAATAAGTGTGTTTAGAGTCATTTCAATGCCTTTAATTGGTCGAAATAGAAGCTTCTGAGTAGGAGAAAAAGTCTGTAAAAATGGCACTTTTGGTCACATTGAGGATTTAAAAAGTAGTTATTCAACATGAGGCACAACCCAAATTACATTTTGAATCAATTCTTCCACAGTCCAAAAAATAAATTTTCTGATGAAAAACGATGATCCGCGACCTGTCGAATTTTCTCCAGATGGTCAAAAATTGTAATTTTTTAATATTTAATTTTTTGACTGTAAATGAATATTACATGTGAATTATCACTTTCGGAACTAAAATAAGTGTGTTTAGAGTCATTTTAATGCCTTTAATTGGTCGAAATAGAAGCTTCTGAGTAGGAGAAAAAGTCTGTAAAAATTGCACTTTTGGTCACATTGAGGCTTTAAAAAGTAGTTATTCAACATGAGGCACAATCCAAATTACATTTTGAATCAATTCTTCCACAGTCCAAAAAATCAATTTTCTGATGAAAAACGATGATCCGCGACCTGTCGAATTTTCTCCAGATGGTCAAAAATGGTTATTTTTTAATATTACATTTTTTGACTGTAAATGACTATTGCATGTGAATTATCACTTTTGGAACTAAAATAAGTGTGTTTAGAGTCATTTTAATGCCTTTAATTTGTCGAAATAGAAGCTTCTGAGTAGGAGAAAAAGTCTGTAAAAATGGCACTTTTGGTCACATTGAGGATTTAAAAAGTAGTTATTCAACATGAGGCACAACCCAAATTACATTTTGAATCAATTCTTCCACAGTCCAAAAAATCAATTTTCTGATGAAAAACGATGATCCGCGACCTGTCGAATTTTCTCCAGATGGTCAAAAATGGTAATTTTTTAATATTTAATTTTTTGACTGTAAATGAATATTGCATGTGAATTATCACTTTCGGAACTAAAATAAGTGTGTTTAGAGTCATTTTAATGCCTGAAATTGGTCAAAATAAAAGCTCTCGAGTAGGAGAAAAAGTCTGTAAAAAAGGCAATTTTGGTCACATTGAGGCTTTAAAAAGTAGGTATTCACCATGAGGCACAATCCAAATTACATTTTGAATCAATTCTTCCACAGTCCAAAAAATCAATTTTCTGATGAAAAACGATGATCCGCGACCTGTCGAATTTTCTCCAGATGGTCAAAAATGGTAATTTTTAAATATTTAATTTTTTGACTGTAAATGAATATTGCATGTGAATTATCACTTTCGGAACTAAAATAAGTGTGTTTAGAGTCATTTTAATGCCTTTAATTGGTCGAAATAGAAGCTTCTGAGTAGGAGAAAAAGTCTGTAAGAATTGCACTTTTGGTCACATTGAGGCTTTAAAAAGTAGTTATTCAACATGAGGCACAATCCAAATTACATCTTGAATCAATTCTTCCACAGTCCAAAAAATCAATTTTCTGATGAAAAACGATGATCCGCGCGACCTGTCGAATTTTCTCCAGATGGTCAAAAATGGTAATTTTTTAATATTTAATTTTTTGACTGTAAATGAATATTGCATGTGAATTATCACTTTCGGAACTAAAATAAGTGTGTTTAGAGTCACTTTAATGCCTTTAATTGGTCGAAATAGAAGCTTCTGAGTAGGAGAAAAAGTCTATAAAAAAGGCAATTTTGGTCACATTGAGGCTTTAAAAAGTAGTTATTCAACATGAGGCACAATCCAAATTACATTTTGAATCAATTCTTCCACAGTCCAAAAAATCATTTTTCTGATGAAAAACGATGATCCGCGACCTGTCGAATTTTCTCCAGATGGTCAAAAATGGTAATTTTTTAATATTTAATTTTTTGACTGTAAATGACTTTTGCAAGTGAATTATCACTTTTGGAACTAAAATAAGTGTGTTTAGAGTCATTTTAATGCCTGAAATTGGTCAAAATAAAAGCTCTCGAGTAGGAGAAAAAGTCTGTAAAAAAGGCAATTTTGGTCACATTGAGGCTTTAGAAAGTAGTTATTCAACATGAGGCACAATCAAAATTACATTTTGAATCAATTTTTCCAGAGTCAAAAAAATCAAATTTCTGATGAAAAACGATGACCCGTGACCTGTCCAACTATCTCCAGATGGTCAAAAATTGTAATTTTGTAATATTAAATTTTTTGCCTGTAAATGACTTTTGCAAGTGAATTATCTCTTTTGGAACTAAAATAAGTGTGTTTAGAGTCATTTTAATGCCTGAAATTGGTCAAAATAAAAGCTTCTGAGTAGGAGAAAAAGTCTGTAAAAAAGGCAATTTTGGTCACATTGAGGCTTTAGAAAGTAGTTATTCAACATGAGGCACAATCCAAATGACATTTTGAATCAATTTTTCTACAGTCCAAAAAATCAATTTTCTGATGAAAAACGATGATCCGCGACCTGTCGAATTTTCTCCAGATGGTCAAAAATGGTAATTTTTTAATATTTAATTTTTTGACTGTAAATGACTATTGCATGTGAATTATCACTTTTGGAACTAAAATAAGTGTGTTTAGAGTCATTTTAATGCCTGAAATTGGTCAAAATAAAAGCTCTCGAGTAGGAGAAAAAGTCTGTAAAAAAGGCAATTTTGGTCACATTGAGGCTTTAAAAAGAAGGTATTCACCATGAGGCACAATCCAAATTACATTTTGAATCAATTCTTCCACAGTCCAAAAAATCAATTTTCTGATGAAAAACGATGATCCGCGACCTGTCGAATTTTCTCCAGATGGTCAAAAATGGTAATTTTTTAATATTTAATTTTTTGACTGTAAATGAATATTGCATGTGAATTATCACTTTCGGAACTAAAATAAGTGTGTTTAGAGTCATTTTAATGCCTTTAATTGGTCGAAATAGAAGCTTCTGAGTAGGAGAAAAAGTCTGTAAAAATGGCACTTTTGGTCACAATGAGGCTTTAAAAAGTAGTTATTCAACATGAGGCACAATCCAAATTACATTTTGAATCAATTTTTCCACAGTCCAAAAAATCAAATTTCTGATGAAAAACGATGATCCGCGACCTGTCGAATTTTCTCCAGATGGTCAAAAATGGTAATTTTTTAATATTTAATTTTTTGACTGTAAATGACTATTGCATGTGAATTATCACTTTTGGAACTAAAATAAGTGTGTTTAGAGTCATTTCAATGCCTTTAATTGGTCGAAATAGAAGCTTCTGAGTAGGAGAAAAAGTCTGTAAAAATGGCACTTTTGGTCACATTGAGGATTTAAAAAGTAGTTATTCAACATGAGGCACAACCCAAATTACATTTTGAATCAATTCTTCCACAGTCCAAAAAATAAATTTTCTGATGAAAAACGATGATCCGCGACCTGTCGAATTTTCTCCAGATGGTCAAAAATTGTAATTTTTTAATATTTAATTTTTTGACTGTAAATGAATATTACATGTGAATTATCACTTTCGGAACTAAAATAAGTGTGTTTAGAGTCATTTTAATGCCTTTAATTGGTCGAAATAGAAGCTTCTGAGTAGGAGAAAAAGTCTGTAAAAATTGCACTTTTGGTCACATTGAGGCTTTAAAAAGTAGTTATTCAACATGAGGCACAATCCAAATTACATTTTGAATCAATTCTTCCACAGTCCAAAAAATCAATTTTCTGATGAAAAACGATGATCCGCGACCTGTCGAATTTTCTCCAGATGGTCAAAAATGGTTATTTTTTAATATTACATTTTTTGACTGTAAATGACTATTGCATGTGAATTATCACTTTTGGAACTAAAATAAGTGTGTTTAGAGTCATTTTAATGCCTTTAATTTGTCGAAATAGAAGCTTCTGAGTAGGAGAAAAAGTCTGTAAAAATGGCACTTTTGGTCACATTGAGGATTTAAAAAGTAGTTATTCAACATGAGGCACAACCCAAATTACATTTTGAATCAATTCTTCCACAGTCCAAAAAATCAATTTTCTGATGAAAAACGATGATCCGCGACCTGTCGAATTTTCTCCAGATGGTCAAAAATGGTAATTTTTTAATATTTAATTTTTTGACTGTAAATGAATATTGCATGTGAATTATCACTTTCGGAACTAAAATAAGTGTGTTTAGAGTCATTTTAATGCCTGAAATTGGTCAAAATAAAAGCTCTCGAGTAGGAGAAAAAGTCTGTAAAAAAGGCAATTTTGGTCACATTGAGGCTTTAAAAAGTAGGTATTCACCATGAGGCACAATCCAAATTACATTTTGAATCAATTCTTCCACAGTCCAAAAAATCAATTTTCTGATGAAAAACGATGATCCGCGACCTGTCGAATTTTCTCCAGATGGTCAAAAATGGTAATTTTTAAATATTTAATTTTTTGACTGTAAATGAATATTGCATGTGAATTATCACTTTCGGAACTAAAATAAGTGTGTTTAGAGTCATTTTAATGCCTTTAATTGGTCGAAATAGAAGCTTCTGAGTAGGAGAAAAAGTCTGTAAGAATTGCACTTTTGGTCACATTGAGGCTTTAAAAAGTAGTTATTCAACATGAGGCACAATCCAAATTACATCTTGAATCAATTCTTCCACAGTCCAAAAAATCAATTTTCTGATGAAAAACGATGATCCGCGCGACCTGTCGAATTTTCTCCAGATGGTCAAAAATGGTAATTTTTTAATATTTAATTTTTTGACTGTAAATGAATATTGCATGTGAATTATCACTTTCGGAACTAAAATAAGTGTGTTTAGAGTCACTTTAATGCCTTTAATTGGTCGAAATAGAAGCTTCTGAGTAGGAGAAAAAGTCTATAAAAAAGGCAATTTTGGTCACATTGAGGCTTTAAAAAGTAGTTATTCAACATGAGGCACAATCCAAATTACATTTTGAATCAATTCTTCCACAGTCCAAAAAATCATTTTTCTGATGAAAAACGATGATCCGCGACCTGTCGAATTTTCTCCAGATGGTCAAAAATGGTAATTTTTTAATATTTAATTTTTTGACTGTAAATGACTTTTGCAAGTGAATTATCACTTTTGGAACTAAAATAAGTGTGTTTAGAGTCATTTTAATGCCTGAAATTGGTCAAAATAAAAGCTCTCGAGTAGGAGAAAAAGTCTGTAAAAAAGGCAATTTTGGTCACATTGAGGCTTTAGAAAGTAGTTATTCAACATGAGGCACAATCAAAATTACATTTTGAATCAATTTTTCCAGAGTCAAAAAAATCAAATTTCTGATGAAAAACGATGACCCGTGACCTGTCCAACTATCTCCAGATGGTCAAAAATTGTAATTTTGTAATATTAAATTTTTTGCCTGTAAATGACTTTTGCAAGTGAATTATCTCTTTTGGAACTAAAATAAGTGTGTTTAGAGTCATTTTAATGCCTGAAATTGGTCAAAATAAAAGCTTCTGAGTAGGAGAAAAAGTCTGTAAAAAAGGCAATTTTGGTCACATTGAGGCTTTAGAAAGTAGTTATTCAACATGAGGCACAATCCAAATGACATTTTGAATCAATTTTTCTACAGTCCAAAAAATCAATTTTCTGATGAAAAACGATGATCCGCGACCTGTCGAATTTTCTCCAGATGGTCAAAAATGGTAATTTTTTAATATTTAATTTTTTGACTGTAAATGACTATTGCATGTGAATTATCACTTTTGGAACTAAAATAAGTGTGTTTAGAGTCATTTTAATGCCTGAAATTGGTCAAAATAAAAGCTCTCGAGTAGGAGAAAAAGTCTGTAAAAAAGGCAATTTTGGTCACATTGAGGCTTTAAAAAGAAGGTATTCACCATGAGGCACAATCCAAATTACATTTTGAATCAATTCTTCCACAGTCCAAAAAATCAATTTTCTGATGAAAAACGATGATCCGCGACCTGTCGAATTTTCTCCAGATGGTCAAAAATGGTAATTTTTTAATATTTAATTTTTTGACTGTAAATGAATATTGCATGTGAATTATCACTTTCGGAACTAAAATAAGTGTGTTTAGAGTCATTTTAATGCCTTTAATTGGTCGAAATAGAAGCTTCTGAGTAGGAGAAAAAGTCTGTAAAAATGGCACTTTTGGTCACAATGAGGCTTTAAAAAGTAGTTATTCAACATGAGGCACAATCCAAATTACATTTTGAATCAATTTTTCCACAGTCCAAAAAATCAAATTTCTGATGAAAAACGATGATCCGCGACCTGTCGAATTTTCTCCAGATGGTCAAAAATGGTAATTTTTTAATATTTAATTTTTTGACTGTAAATGACTATTGCATGTGAATTATCACTTTTGGAACTAAAATAAGTGTGTTTAGAGTCATTTCAATGCCTTTAATTGGTCGAAATAGAAGCTTCTGAGTAGGAGAAAAAGTCTGTAAAAATGGCACTTTTGGTCACATTGAGGATTTAAAAAGTAGTTATTCAACATGAGGCACAACCCAAATTACATTTTGAATCAATTCTTCCACAGTCCAAAAAATAAATTTTCTGATGAAAAACGATGATCCGCGACCTGTCGAATTTTCTCCAGATGGTCAAAAATTGTAATTTTTTAATATTTAATTTTTTGACTGTAAATGAATATTACATGTGAATTATCACTTTCGGAACTAAAATAAGTGTGTTTAGAGTCATTTTAATGCCTTTAATTGGTCGAAATAGAAGCTTCTGAGTAGGAGAAAAAGTCTGTAAAAATTGCACTTTTGGTCACATTGAGGCTTTAAAAAGTAGTTATTCAACATGAGGCACAATCCAAATTACATTTTGAATCAATTCTTCCACAGTCCAAAAAATCAATTTTCTGATGAAAAACGATGATCCGCGACCTGTCGAATTTTCTCCAGATGGTCAAAAATGGTTATTTTTTAATATTACATTTTTTGACTGTAAATGACTATTGCATGTGAATTATCACTTTTGGAACTAAAATAAGTGTGTTTAGAGTCATTTTAATGCCTTTAATTTGTCGAAATAGAAGCTTCTGAGTAGGAGAAAAAGTCTGTAAAAATGGCACTTTTGGTCACATTGAGGATTTAAAAAGTAGTTATTCAACATGAGGCACAACCCAAATTACATTTTGAATCAATTCTTCCACAGTCCAAAAAATCAATTTTCTGATGAAAAACGATGATCCGCGACCTGTCGAATTTTCTCCAGATGGTCAAAAATGGTAATTTTTTAATATTTAATTTTTTGACTGTAAATGAATATTGCATGTGAATTATCACTTTCGGAACTAAAATAAGTGTGTTTAGAGTCATTTTAATGCCTGAAATTGGTCAAAATAAAAGCTCTCGAGTAGGAGAAAAAGTCTGTAAAAAAGGCAATTTTGGTCACATTGAGGCTTTAAAAAGTAGGTATTCACCATGAGGCACAATCCAAATTACATTTTGAATCAATTCTTCCACAGTCCAAAAAATCAATTTTCTGATGAAAAACGATGATCCGCGACCTGTCGAATTTTCTCCAGATGGTCAAAAATGGTAATTTTTAAATATTTAATTTTTTGACTGTAAATGAATATTGCATGTGAATTATCACTTTCGGAACTAAAATAAGTGTGTTTAGAGTCATTTTAATGCCTTTAATTGGTCGAAATAGAAGCTTCTGAGTAGGAGAAAAAGTCTGTAAGAATTGCACTTTTGGTCACATTGAGGCTTTAAAAAGTAGTTATTCAACATGAGGCACAATCCAAATTACATCTTGAATCAATTCTTCCACAGTCCAAAAAATCAATTTTCTGATGAAAAACGATGATCCGCGCGACCTGTCGAATTTTCTCCAGATGGTCAAAAATGGTAATTTTTTAATATTTAATTTTTTGACTGTAAATGAATATTGCATGTGAATTATCACTTTCGGAACTAAAATAAGTGTGTTTAGAGTCACTTTAATGCCTTTAATTGGTCGAAATAGAAGCTTCTGAGTAGGAGAAAAAGTCTATAAAAAAGGCAATTTTGGTCACATTGAGGCTTTAAAAAGTAGTTATTCAACATGAGGCACAATCCAAATTACATTTTGAATCAATTCTTCCACAGTCCAAAAAATCATTTTTCTGATGAAAAACGATGATCCGCGACCTGTCGAATTTTCTCCAGATGGTCAAAAATGGTAATTTTTTAATATTTAATTTTTTGACTGTAAATGACTTTTGCAAGTGAATTATCACTTTTGGAACTAAAATAAGTGTGTTTAGAGTCATTTTAATGCCTGAAATTGGTCAAAATAAAAGCTCTCGAGTAGGAGAAAAAGTCTGTAAAAAAGGCAATTTTGGTCACATTGAGGCTTTAGAAAGTAGTTATTCAACATGAGGCACAATCAAAATTACATTTTGAATCAATTTTTCCAGAGTCAAAAAAATCAAATTTCTGATGAAAAACGATGACCCGTGACCTGTCCAACTATCTCCAGATGGTCAAAAATTGTAATTTTGTAATATTAAATTTTTTGCCTGTAAATGACTTTTGCAAGTGAATTATCTCTTTTGGAACTAAAATAAGTGTGTTTAGAGTCATTTTAATGCCTGAAATTGGTCAAAATAAAAGCTTCTGAGTAGGAGAAAAAGTCTGTAAAAAAGGCAATTTTGGTCACATTGAGGCTTTAGAAAGTAGTTATTCAACATGAGGCACAATCCAAATGACATTTTGAATCAATTTTTCTACAGTCCAAAAAATCAATTTTCTGATGAAAAACGATGATCCGCGACCTGTCGAATTTTCTCCAGATGGTCAAAAATGGTAATTTTTTAATATTTAATTTTTTGACTGTAAATGACTATTGCATGTGAATTATCACTTTTGGAACTAAAATAAGTGTGTTTAGAGTCATTTTAATGCCTGAAATTGGTCAAAATAAAAGCTCTCGAGTAGGAGAAAAAGTCTGTAAAAAAGGCAATTTTGGTCACATTGAGGCTTTAAAAAGAAGGTATTCACCATGAGGCACAATCCAAATTACATTTTGAATCAATTCTTCCACAGTCCAAAAAATCAATTTTCTGATGAAAAACGATGATCCGCGACCTGTCGAATTTTCTCCAGATGGTCAAAAATGGTAATTTTTTAATATTTAATTTTTTGACTGTAAATGAATATTGCATGTGAATTATCACTTTCGGAACTAAAATAAGTGTGTTTAGAGTCATTTTAATGCCTTTAATTGGTCGAAATAGAAGCTTCTGAGTAGGAGAAAAAGTCTGTAAAAATGGCACTTTTGGTCACAATGAGGCTTTAAAAAGTAGTTATTCAACATGAGGCACAATCCAAATTACATTTTGAATCAATTTTTCCACAGTCCAAAAAATCAAATTTCTGATGAAAAACGATGATCCGCGACCTGTCGAATTTTCTCCAGATGGTCAAAAATGGTAATTTTTTAATATTTAATTTTTTGACTGTAAATGACTATTGCATGTGAATTATCACTTTTGGAACTAAAATAAGTGTGTTTAGAGTCATTTCAATGCCTTTAATTGGTCGAAATAGAAGCTTCTGAGTAGGAGAAAAAGTCTGTAAAAATGGCACTTTTGGTCACATTGAGGATTTAAAAAGTAGTTATTCAACATGAGGCACAACCCAAATTACATTTTGAATCAATTCTTCCACAGTCCAAAAAATAAATTTTCTGATGAAAAACGATGATCCGCGACCTGTCGAATTTTCTCCAGATGGTCAAAAATTGTAATTTTTTAATATTTAATTTTTTGACTGTAAATGAATATTACATGTGAATTATCACTTTCGGAACTAAAATAAGTGTGTTTAGAGTCATTTTAATGCCTTTAATTGGTCGAAATAGAAGCTTCTGAGTAGGAGAAAAAGTCTGTAAAAATTGCACTTTTGGTCACATTGAGGCTTTAAAAAGTAGTTATTCAACATGAGGCACAATCCAAATTACATTTTGAATCAATTCTTCCACAGTCCAAAAAATCAATTTTCTGATGAAAAACGATGATCCGCGACCTGTCGAATTTTCTCCAGATGGTCAAAAATGGTTATTTTTTAATATTACATTTTTTGACTGTAAATGACTATTGCATGTGAATTATCACTTTTGGAACTAAAATAAGTGTGTTTAGAGTCATTTTAATGCCTTTAATTTGTCGAAATAGAAGCTTCTGAGTAGGAGAAAAAGTCTGTAAAAATGGCACTTTTGGTCACATTGAGGATTTAAAAAGTAGTTATTCAACATGAGGCACAACCCAAATTACATTTTGAATCAATTCTTCCACAGTCCAAAAAATCAATTTTCTGATGAAAAACGATGATCCGCGACCTGTCGAATTTTCTCCAGATGGTCAAAAATGGTAATTTTTTAATATTTAATTTTTTGACTGTAAATGAATATTGCATGTGAATTATCACTTTCGGAACTAAAATAAGTGTGTTTAGAGTCATTTTAATGCCTGAAATTGGTCAAAATAAAAGCTCTCGAGTAGGAGAAAAAGTCTGTAAAAAAGGCAATTTTGGTCACATTGAGGCTTTAAAAAGTAGGTATTCACCATGAGGCACAATCCAAATTACATTTTGAATCAATTCTTCCACAGTCCAAAAAATCAATTTTCTGATGAAAAACGATGATCCGCGACCTGTCGAATTTTCTCCAGATGGTCAAAAATGGTAATTTTTAAATATTTAATTTTTTGACTGTAAATGAATATTGCATGTGAATTATCACTTTCGGAACTAAAATAAGTGTGTTTAGAGTCATTTTAATGCCTTTAATTGGTCGAAATAGAAGCTTCTGAGTAGGAGAAAAAGTCTGTAAGAATTGCACTTTTGGTCACATTGAGGCTTTAAAAAGTAGTTATTCAACATGAGGCACAATCCAAATTACATCTTGAATCAATTCTTCCACAGTCCAAAAAATCAATTTTCTGATGAAAAACGATGATCCGCGCGACCTGTCGAATTTTCTCCAGATGGTCAAAAATGGTAATTTTTTAATATTTAATTTTTTGACTGTAAATGAATATTGCATGTGAATTATCACTTTCGGAACTAAAATAAGTGTGTTTAGAGTCACTTTAATGCCTTTAATTGGTCGAAATAGAAGCTTCTGAGTAGGAGAAAAAGTCTATAAAAAAGGCAATTTTGGTCACATTGAGGCTTTAAAAAGTAGTTATTCAACATGAGGCACAATCCAAATTACATTTTGAATCAATTCTTCCACAGTCCAAAAAATCATTTTTCTGATGAAAAACGATGATCCGCGACCTGTCGAATTTTCTCCAGATGGTCAAAAATGGTAATTTTTTAATATTTAATTTTTTGACTGTAAATGACTTTTGCAAGTGAATTATCACTTTTGGAACTAAAATAAGTGTGTTTAGAGTCATTTTAATGCCTGAAATTGGTCAAAATAAAAGCTCTCGAGTAGGAGAAAAAGTCTGTAAAAAAGGCAATTTTGGTCACATTGAGGCTTTAGAAAGTAGTTATTCAACATGAGGCACAATCAAAATTACATTTTGAATCAATTTTTCCAGAGTCAAAAAAATCAAATTTCTGATGAAAAACGATGACCCGTGACCTGTCCAACTATCTCCAGATGGTCAAAAATTGTAATTTTGTAATATTAAATTTTTTGCCTGTAAATGACTTTTGCAAGTGAATTATCTCTTTTGGAACTAAAATAAGTGTGTTTAGAGTCATTTTAATGCCTGAAATTGGTCAAAATAAAAGCTTCTGAGTAGGAGAAAAAGTCTGTAAAAAAGGCAATTTTGGTCACATTGAGGCTTTAGAAAGTAGTTATTCAACATGAGGCACAATCCAAATGACATTTTGAATCAATTTTTCTACAGTCCAAAAAATCAATTTTCTGATGAAAAACGATGATCCGCGACCTGTCGAATTTTCTCCAGATGGTCAAAAATGGTAATTTTTTAATATTTAATTTTTTGACTGTAAATGACTATTGCATGTGAATTATCACTTTTGGAACTAAAATAAGTGTGTTTAGAGTCATTTTAATGCCTGAAATTGGTCAAAATAAAAGCTCTCGAGTAGGAGAAAAAGTCTGTAAAAAAGGCAATTTTGGTCACATTGAGGCTTTAAAAAGAAGGTATTCACCATGAGGCACAATCCAAATTACATTTTGAATCAATTCTTCCACAGTCCAAAAAATCAATTTTCTGATGAAAAACGATGATCCGCGACCTGTCGAATTTTCTCCAGATGGTCAAAAATGGTAATTTTTTAATATTTAATTTTTTGACTGTAAATGAATATTGCATGTGAATTATCACTTTCGGAACTAAAATAAGTGTGTTTAGAGTCATTTTAATGCCTTTAATTGGTCGAAATAGAAGCTTCTGAGTAGGAGAAAAAGTCTGTAAAAATGGCACTTTTGGTCACAATGAGGCTTTAAAAAGTAGTTATTCAACATGAGGCACAATCCAAATTACATTTTGAATCAATTTTTCCACAGTCCAAAAAATCAAATTTCTGATGAAAAACGATGATCCGCGACCTGTCGAATTTTCTCCAGATGGTCAAAAATGGTAATTTTTTAATATTTAATTTTTTGACTGTAAATGACTATTGCATGTGAATTATCACTTTTGGAACTAAAATAAGTGTGTTTAGAGTCATTTCAATGCCTTTAATTGGTCGAAATAGAAGCTTCTGAGTAGGAGAAAAAGTCTGTAAAAATGGCACTTTTGGTCACATTGAGGATTTAAAAAGTAGTTATTCAACATGAGGCACAACCCAAATTACATTTTGAATCAATTCTTCCACAGTCCAAAAAATAAATTTTCTGATGAAAAACGATGATCCGCGACCTGTCGAATTTTCTCCAGATGGTCAAAAATTGTAATTTTTTAATATTTAATTTTTTGACTGTAAATGAATATTACATGTGAATTATCACTTTCGGAACTAAAATAAGTGTGTTTAGAGTCATTTTAATGCCTTTAATTGGTCGAAATAGAAGCTTCTGAGTAGGAGAAAAAGTCTGTAAAAATTGCACTTTTGGTCACATTGAGGCTTTAAAAAGTAGTTATTCAACATGAGGCACAATCCAAATTACATTTTGAATCAATTCTTCCACAGTCCAAAAAATCAATTTTCTGATGAAAAACGATGATCCGCGACCTGTCGAATTTTCTCCAGATGGTCAAAAATGGTTATTTTTTAATATTACATTTTTTGACTGTAAATGACTATTGCATGTGAATTATCACTTTTGGAACTAAAATAAGTGTGTTTAGAGTCATTTTAATGCCTTTAATTTGTCGAAATAGAAGCTTCTGAGTAGGAGAAAAAGTCTGTAAAAATGGCACTTTTGGTCACATTGAGGATTTAAAAAGTAGTTATTCAACATGAGGCACAACCCAAATTACATTTTGAATCAATTCTTCCACAGTCCAAAAAATCAATTTTCTGATGAAAAACGATGATCCGCGACCTGTCGAATTTTCTCCAGATGGTCAAAAATGGTAATTTTTTAATATTTAATTTTTTGACTGTAAATGAATATTGCATGTGAATTATCACTTTCGGAACTAAAATAAGTGTGTTTAGAGTCATTTTAATGCCTGAAATTGGTCAAAATAAAAGCTCTCGAGTAGGAGAAAAAGTCTGTAAAAAAGGCAATTTTGGTCACATTGAGGCTTTAAAAAGTAGGTATTCACCATGAGGCACAATCCAAATTACATTTTGAATCAATTCTTCCACAGTCCAAAAAATCAATTTTCTGATGAAAAACGATGATCCGCGACCTGTCGAATTTTCTCCAGATGGTCAAAAATGGTAATTTTTTAATATTTAATTTTTTGACTGTAAATGAATATTGCATGTGAATTATCACTTTCGGAACTAAAATAAGTGTGTTTAGAGTCATTTTAATGCCTGAAATTGGTCAAAATAAAAGCTCTCGAGTAGGAGAAAAAGTCTGTAAAAAAGGCAATTTTGGTCACATTGAGGCTTTAAAAAGTAGGTATTCACCATGAGGCACAATCCAAATTACATTTTGAATCAATTCTTCCACAGTCCAAAAAATCAATTTTCTGATGAAAAACGATGATCCGCGACCTGTCGAATTTTCTCCAGATGGTCAAAAAAGGTTATTTTTTAATATTAAATTTTTTGACTGTAAATGACTATTGCATGTGAATTATCACTTTTGGAACTAAAATAAGTGTGTTTAGAGTCATTTTAATGCCTTTAATTGGTCAAAATAGAAGCTTCTGAGTAGGAGAAAAAGTCTGTAAAAATGGCACTTTTGGTCACATTGAGGACTTAAAAAGTAGTTATTCAACATGAGGCACAACCCAAATTACATTTTGAATCAATTCTTCCACAGTCCAAAAAATCAATTTTCTGATGAAAAACGATGATCCGCGACCTGTCGAATTTTCTCCAGATGGTCAAAAATGGTAATTTTTTAATATTTAATTTTTTGACTGTAAATGAATATTGCATGTGAATTATCACTTTCGGAACTAAAATAAGTGTGTTTAGAGTCATTTTAATGCCTTTAATTGGTCGAAATAGAAGCTTCTGAGTAGGAGAAAAAGTCTGTAAAAATGGCACTTTTGGTCACATTGAGGATTTAAAAAGTAGTTATTCAACATGAGGCACAATCCAAATTACATTTTGAATCAATTCTTCCACAGTCCAAAAAATCAATTTTCTGATGAAAAACGATGATCCGCGACCTGTCGAATTTTCTCCAGATGGTCAAAAATGGTAATTTTTAAATATTTAATTTTTTGACTGTAAATGAATATTGCATGTGAATTATCACTTTCGGAACTAAAATAAGTGTGTTTAGAGTCATTTTAATGCCTTTAATTGGTCGAAATAGAAGCTTCTGAGTAGGAGAAAAAGTCTGTAAGAATTGCACTTTTGGTCACATTGAGGCTTTAAAAAGTAGTTATTCAACATGAGGCACAATCCAAATTACATTTTGAATCAATTCTTCCACAGTCCAAAAAATCAATTTTCTGATGAAAAACGATGATCCGCGCGACCTGTCGAATTTTCTCCAGATGGTCAAAAATGGTAATTTTTTAATATTTAATTTTTTGACTGTAAATGAGTATTGCATGTGAATTATCACTTTTGGAACTAAAATAAGTGTGTTTAGAGTCATTTTAATGCCTTTAATTGGTCGAAATAGAAGCTTCTGAGTAGGAGAAAAAGTCTGTAAAAATGGCACTTTTGGTCACATTGAGGATTTAAAAAGTAGTTATTCAACATGAGGCACAACCCAAATTACATTTTGAATCAATTCTTCCACAGTCCAAAAAATCAATTTTCTGATGAAAAACGATGATCCGCGACTTGTCGAATTTTTTCCAGATGGTCAAAAAAGGTAATTTTTTAATATTTAATTTTTTGACTGTAAATGACTTTTGCAAGTGAATTATCACTTTTGGAACTAAAATAAGTGTGTTTAGAGTCATTTTAATGCCTGAAATTGGTCAAAATAAAAGCTCTCGAGTAGGAGAAAAAGTCTGTAAAAAAGGCAATTTTGGTCACATTGAGGCTTTAGAAAGTAGTTATTCAACATGAGGCACAATCAAAATTACATTTTGAATCAATTTTTCCAGAGTCAAAAAAATCAAATTTCTGATGAAAAACGATGACCCGTGACCTGTCCAACTATCTCCAGATGGTCAAAAATTGTAATTTTGTAATATTACATTTTTTGCCTGTAAATGACTTTTGCAAGTGAATTATCTCTTTTGGAACTAAAATAAGTGTGTTTAGAGTCATTTTAATGCCTGAAATTGGTCAAAATAAAAGCTTCTGAGTAGGAGAAAAAGTCTGTAAAAAAGGCAATTTTGGTCACATTGAGGCTTTAGAAAGTAGTTATTCAACATGAGGCACAATCCAAATGACATTTTGAATCAATTTTTCTACAGTCCAAAAAAATCAATTTTCTGATGAAAAACGATGATCCGCGACCTGTCGAATTTTCTCCAGATGGTCAAAAATGGTAATTTTTTCATATTTAATTTTTTGATTGTAAATGACTATTGCATGTGAATTATCACTTTTGGAACTAAAATAAGTGTGTTTAGAGTCATTTTAATGCCTTTAATTGGTCGAAATAGAAGCTTCTGAGTAGGAGAAAAAGTCTGTAAAAATGGCACTTTTGGTCACATTGAGGATTTAAAAAGTAGTTATTCAACATGAGGCACAACCCAAATTACATTTTGAATCAATTCTTCCACAGTCCAAAAAATCAATTTTCTGATGAAAAACGATGATCCGCGACCTGTCGAATTTTCTCCAGATGGTCAAAAATGGTTATTTTTTAATATTAAATTTTTTGACTGTAAATGACTATTGCATGTGAATTATCACTTTTGGAACTAAAATAAGTGTGTTTAGAGTCATTTTAATGCCTTTAATTGGTCGAAATAGAAGCTTCTGAGTAGGAGAAAAAGTCTGTAAAAATGGCACTTTTGGTCACATTGAGGATTTAAAAAGTAGTTATTCAACATGAGGCACAACCCAAATTACATTTTGAATCAATTCTTCCACAGTCCAAAAAATCATTTTTCTGATGAAAAACGATGATCCGCGACCTGTCGAATTTTCTCCAGATGGTCAAAAATGGTAATTTTTTAATATTTAATTTTTTGACTGTAAATGAATATTGCATGTGAATTATCACTTTCGGAACTACAATAAGTGTGTTTAGAGTCATTTTAATGCCTGAAATTGGTCAAAATAAAAGCTCTCGAGTAGGAGAAAAAGTCTGTAAAAAAGGCAATTTTGGTCACATTGAGGCTTTAAAAAGTAGGTATTCACCATGAGGCACAATCCAAATTACATTTTGAATCAATTCTTCCACAGTCCAAAAAATCAATTTTCTGATGAAAAACGATGATCCGCGACCTGTCGAATTTTCTCCAGATGGTCAAAAATGGTAATTTTTTAATATTTAATTTTTTGACTGTAAATGAATATTGCATGTGAATTATCACTTTCGGAACTAAAATAAGTGTGTTTAGAGTCATTTTAATGCCTGAAATTGGTCAAAATAAAAGCTCTCGAGTAGGAGAAAAAGTCTGTAAAAAAGGCAATTTTGGTCACATTGAGGCTTTAAAAAGTAGGTATTCACCATGAGGCACAATCCAAATTACATTTTGAATCAATTCTTCCACAGTCCAAAAAATCAATTTTCTGATGAAAAACGATGATCCGCGACCTGTCGAATTTTCTCCAGATGGTCAAAAAAGGTTATTTTTTAATATTAAATTTTTTGACTGTAAATGACTATTGCATGTGAATTATCACTTTTGGAACTAAAATAAGTGTGTTTAGAGTCATTTTAATGCCTTTAATTGGTCAAAATAGAAGCTTCTGAGTAGGAGAAAAAGTCTGTAAAAATGGCACTTTTGGTCACATTGAGGACTTAAAAAGTAGTTATTCAACATGAGGCACAACCCAAATTACATTTTGAATCAATTCTTCCACAGTCCAAAAAATCAATTTTCTGATGAAAAACGATGATCCGCGACCTGTCGAATTTTCTCCAGATGGTCAAAAATGGTAATTTTTTAATATTTAATTTTTTGACTGTAAATGAATATTGCATGTGAATTATCACTTTCGGAACTAAAATAAGTGTGTTTAGAGTCATTTTAATGCCTTTAATTGGTCGAAATAGAAGCTTCTGAGTAGGAGAAAAAGTCTGTAAAAATGGCACTTTTGGTCACATTGAGGATTTAAAAAGTAGTTATTCAACATGAGGCACAACCCAAATTACATTTTGAATCAATTCTTCCACAGTCCAAAAAATCATTTTTCTGATGAAAAACGATGATACGCGACCTGTCGAATTTTCTCCAGATGGTCAAAAATGGTAATTTTTTAATATTTAATTTTTTGACTGTAAATGACTTTTGCAAGTGAATTATCACTTTTGGAACTAAAATAAGTGTGTTTAGAGTCATTTTAATGCCTGAAATTGGTCAAAATAAAAGCTCTCGAGTAGGAGAAAAAGTCTGTAAAAAAGGCAATTTTGGTCACATTGAGGCTTTAGAAAGTAGTTATTCAACATGAGGCACAATCAAAATTACATTTTGAATCAATTTTTCCAGAGTCAAAAAAATCAAATTTCTGATGAAAAACGATGACCCGTGACCTGTCCAACTATCTCCAGATGGTCAAAAATTGTAATTTTGTAATATTAAATTTTTTGCCTGTAAATGACTTTTGCAAGTGAATTATCTCTTTTGGAACTAAAATAAGTGTGTTTAGAGTCATTTTAATGCCTGAAATTGGTCAAAATAAAAGCTTCTGAGTAGGAGAAAAAGTCTGTAAAAAAGGCAATTTTGGTCACATTGAGGCTTTAGAAAGTAGTTATTCAACATGAGGCACAATCCAAATGACATTTTGAATCAATTTTTCTACAGTCCAAAAAATCAATTTTCTGATGAAAAACGATGATCCGCGACCTGTCGAATTTTCTCCAGATGGTCAAAAATGGTAATTTTTTAATATTTAATTTTTTGACTGTAAATGACTATTGCATGTGAATTATCACTTTTGGAACTAAAATAAGTGTGTTTAGAGTCATTTTAATGCCTGAAATTGGTCAAAATAAAAGCTCTCGAGTAGGAGAAAAAGTCTGTAAAAAAGGCAATTTTGGTCACATTGAGGCTTTAAAAAGAAGGTATTCACCATGAGGCACAATCCAAATTACATTTTGAATCAATTCTTCCACAGTCCAAAAAATCAATTTTCTGATGAAAAACGATGATCCGCGACCAGTCGAATTTTCTCCAGATGGTCAAAAATGGTAATTTTTAAATATTTAAGTTTTTTGACTGTAAATGAATATTGCATGTGAATTATCACTTTCGGAACTAAAATAAGTGTGTTTAGAGTCATTTTAATGCCTTTAATTGGTCGAAATAGAAGCTTCTGAGTAGGAGAAAAAGTCTGTAAGAATTGCACTTTTGGTCACATTGAGGCTTTAAAAAGTAGTTATTCAACATGAGGCACAATCCAAATTACATTTTGAATCAATTCTTCCACAGTCCAAAAAATCAATTTTCTGATGAAAAACGATGATCCGCGACCTGTCGAATTTTCTCCAGATGGTCAAAAATGGTTATTTTTTAATATTAAATTTTTTGACTGTAAATGACTATTGCATGTGAATTATCACTTTTGGAACTAAAATAAGTGTGTTTAGAGTCATTTTAATGCCTTTAATTGGTCGAAATAGAAGCTTCTGAGTAGGAGAAAAAGTCTGTAAAAATGGCACTTTTGGTCACATTGAGGATTTAAAAAGTAGTTATTCAACATGAGGCACAACCCAAATTACATTTTGAATCAATTCTTCCACAGTCCAAAAAATCAATTTTCTGATGAAAAACGATGATCCGCGACCTGTCGAATTTTCTCCAGATGGTCAAAAATGGTAATTTTTTAATATTTAATTTTTTGACTGTAAATTAATATTGCATGTGAATTATCACTTTCGGAACTAAAATAAGTGTGTTTAGAGTCATTTTAATGCCTTTAATTGGTCGAAATAGAAGCTTCTGAGTAGGAGAAAAAGTCTGTAAAAATTGCACTTTTGGTCACATTGAGGCTTTAAAAAGTAGTTATTCAACATGAGGCACAATCCAAATTAAATTTTGAATCAATTCTTCCACAGTCCAAAAAATCAATTTTCTGATGAAAAACGATGATCCGCGACCTGTCGAATTTTCTCCAGGTGGTCAAAAATGGTAATTTTTTAATATTTAATTTTTTGACTGTAAATGACTATTGCATGTGAATTATCACTTTTGGAACTAAAATAAGTGTGTTTAGAGTCATTTTAATGCCTTTAATTGGTCGAAATAGAAGCTTCTGAGTAGGAGAAAAAGTCTGTAAAAAAGGCAATTTTGGTCACATTGAGGCTTTAGAAAGTAGTTATTCAACATGAGGCACAATCAAAATTACATTTTGAATCAATTTTTCCAGAGTCAAAAAAATCAAATTTCTGATGAAAAACGATGACCCATGACCTGTCCAACTATCTCCAGATGGTCAAAAAAAGTAATTTCGTAATATTAACTTTTTTGCCTGTAAATGACTTTTGCAAGTGAATTATCTCTTTTGGAACTAAAATAAGTGTGTTTAGAGTCATTTTAATGCCTGAAATTGGTCAAAATAAAAGCTTCTGAGTAGGAGAAAAAGTCTGTAAAACAGGCAATTTTGGTCACATTGAGGCTTTAGAAAGTAGTTATTCAACATGAGGCACAATCCAAATGACATTTTGAATCAATTTTTCTACAGTCCAAAAAATCAATTTTCTGATGAAAAACGATGATCCGCGACCTGTCGAATTTTCTCCAGATGGTCAAAAATGGTAATTTTTTAATATTTAATTTTTTGACTGTAAATGACTATTGCATGTGAATTATCACTTTTGGAACTAAAATAAGTGTGTTTAGAGTCATTTTAATGCCTTTAATTGGTCGAAAAAGAAGCTTCTGAGTAGGAGAAAAAGTCTGTAAAAATGGCACTTTTGGTCACATTGAGGATTTAAAAAGTAGTTATTCAACATGAGGCACAACCCAAATTACATTTTGAATCAATTCTTCCACAGTCCAAAAAATCAATTTTCTGATGAAAAACGATGATCCGCGACCTGTCGAATTTTCTCCAGATGGTCAAAAATGGTAATTTTTTAATATTTAATTTTTTGACTGTAAATGACTTTTGCAAGTGAATTATCACTTTTGGAACTAAAATAAGTGTGTTTAGAGTCATTTTAATGCCTGAAATTGGTCAAAATAAAAGCTCTCGAGTAGGAGAAAAAGTCTGTAAAAAAGGCAATTTTGGTCACATTGAGGCTTTAGAAAGTAGTTATTCAACATGAGGCACAATCAAAATTACATTTTGAATCAATTTTTCCAGAGTCAAAAAAATCAAATTTCTGATGAAAAACGATGACCCGTGACCTGTCGAACTATCTCCAGATGGTCAAAAATTGTAATTTTGTAATATTTAATTTTTTGCCTGTAAATGACTTTTGCAAGTGAATTATCTCTTTTGGAACTAAAATAAGTGTGTAAAAAAGGCAATTTTGGTCACATTGAGGCTTTAAAAAGTAGGTATTCACCATGAGGCACAATCCAAATTACATTTTGAATCATTTCTTCCACAGTCCAAAAAATCAATTTTCTGATGAAAAACGATGATCCACGACCTGTCTAATTTTCTCCAGATGGTCAAAAATGGTTATTTTTTAATATTTAATTTTTTGACTGTAAATGAATATTACATGTGAATAATCACTTTCGGAACTAAAATAAGTGTGTTTAGAGTCATTTTAATGCCTTTAATTGGTCGAAATAGAAGCTTCTGAGTAGGAGAAAAAGTCTGTAAAAAAGGCACTTTTGGTCACATTGAGGATTTAAAAAGTAGTTATTCAACATGAGGCACAACCCAAATTACATTTTGAATCAATTCTTCCACAGTCCAAAAAATCAATTTTCTGATGAAAAACGATGATCCGCGACCTGTCGAATTTTCTCCAGATGGTCAAAAATTGTAATTTTTTAATATTTAATTTTTTGACTGTAAATGAATATTACATGTGAATTATCACTTTCGGAACTAAAATAAGTGTGTTTAGAGTCATTTTAATGCCTTTAATTGGTCGAAATAGAAGCTTCTGAGTAGGAGAAAAAGTCTGTAAAAATGGCACTTTTGGTCACATTGAGGATTTAAAAAGTAGTTATTCAACATGAGGCACAACCCAAATTACAGTTTGAATCAATTCTTCCACAGTCCAAAAAATCAATTTTCTGATGAAAAACGATGATCCGCGACCTGTCGAATTTTCTCCAGATGGTCAAAAATAGTAATTTTTTAATATTTAATTTTTTGACTGTAAATGAATATTGCATGTGAATTATCACTTTCGGAACTAAAATAAGTGTGTTTAGAGTCATTTTAATGCCTTTAATTGGTCGAAATAGAAGCTTCTGAGTAGGAGAAAAAGTCTGTAAAAATGGCACTTTTGGTCACATTGAGGATTTAAAAAGTAGTTATTCAACATGAGGCACAACCCAAATTACATTTTGAATCAATTCTTCCACAGTCCAAAAAATCTTTTTTCTGATGAAAAACGATGATACGCGACCTGTCGAATTTTCTCCAGATGGTCAAAAATGGTAATTTTTTAATATTTAATTTTTTGACTGTAAATGAATATTGCATGTGAATTATCACTTTCGGAACTAAAATAAGTGTGTTTAGAGTCATTTTAATGCCTTTAATTGGTCGAAATAGAAGCTTCTGAGTAGGAGAAAAAGTCTGTAAAAATGGCACTTTTGGTCACATTGAGGCTTTAAAAAGTAGTTATTCAACATGTGGCACAATCCAAATTACATTTTGAATCAATTTTTCCACAGTCCAAAAAATCAATTTTCTGATGAAAAACGATGATCCGCGACCTGTCGAATTTTCTCCAGATGGTCAAAAATGGTAATTTTTTAATATTTAATTTTTTGACTGTAAATGACTATTGCATGTGAATTATCACTTTTGGAACTAAAAGAAGTGTGTTTAGAGTCATTTCAATGCCTTTAATTGGTCGAAATAGAAGCTTCTGAGTAGGAGAAAAAGTCTGTAAAAATGGCACTTTTGGTCACATTGAGGATTTAAAAAGTAGTTATTCAACATGAGGCACAACCCAAATTACATTTTGAATCAATTCTTCCACAGTCCAAAAAATCAATTTTCTGATGAAAAACGATGATCCGCGACCTGTCGAATTTTCTCCAGATGGTCAAAAATGGTAATTTTTTAATATTTAATTTTTTGACTGTAAATGAATATTGCATGTGAATTATCACTTTCGGAACTAAAATACGTGTGTTTAGAGTCATTTTAATGCCTGAAATTGGTCAAAATAAAAGCTCTCGAGTAGGAGAAAAAGTCTGTAAAAAAGGCAATTTTGGTCACATTGAGGCTTTAAAAAGTAGGTATTCACCATGAGGCACAATCCAAATTACATTTTGAATCAATTCTTCCACAGTCCAAAAAATCAATTTTCTGATGAAAAACGATGATCCGCGATCTGTCGAATTTTCTCCAGATGGTCAAAAATGGTAATTTTGAAATATTTAATTTTTTGACTGTAAATGAATATTGCATGTGAATTATCACTTTCGGAACTAAAATAAGTGTGTTTAGAGTCATTTTAATGCCTTTAATTGGTCGAAATAGAAGCTTCTGAGTAGGAGAAAAAGTCTGTAAGAATTGCACTTTTAGTCACATTGAGGCTTTAAAAAGTAGTTATTCAACATGAGGCACAATCCAAATTACATTTTGAATCAATTCTTCCACAGTCCAAAAAATCAATTTTCTGATGAAAAACGATGATCCGCGCGACCTGTCGAATTTTCTCCAGATGGTCAAAAATGGTAATTTTTTAATATTTAATTTTTGGACTGTAAATGAATATTGCATGTGAATTATCACTTTCGGAACTAAAATAAGTGTGTTTAGAGTCATTTTAATGCCTTTAATTGGTCGAAATAGAAGCTTCTGAGTAGGAGAAAAAGTCTGTAAAAATTGCACTTTTGGTCACATTGAGGCTTTAAAAAGTAGTTATTCAACATGAGGCACAATCCAAATTAAATTTTGAATCAATTCTTCCACAGTCCAAAAAATCAATTTTCTGATGAAAAACGATGATCCGCGACCTGTCGAATTTTCTCCAGGTGGTCAAAAATGGTTATTTTTTAATATTAAATTTTTTGACTGTAAATGACTATTGCATGTGAATTATCACTTTTGGAACTAAAATAAGTGTGTTTAGAGTCACTTTAATGCCTTTAATTGGTCGAAATAGAAGCTTCTGAGTAGGAGAAAAAGTCTGTAAAAAAGGCAATTTTGGTCACATTGAGGCTTTAAAAAGTAGTTATTCAACATGAGGCACAATCCAAATTACATTTTGAATCAATTCTTCCACAGTCCAAAAAATCATTTTTCTGATGAAAAACGATGATCCGCGACCTGTCGAATTTTCTCCAGATGGTCAAAAATGGTAATTTTTTAATATTTAATTTTTTGACTGTAAATGACTATTGCATGTGAATTATCACTTTTGGAACTAAAATAAGTGTGTTTAGAGTCATTTTAATGCCTTTAATTGGTCGAAATAGAAGCTTCTGAGTAGGATAAAAAGTCTGTAAAAATGGCACTTTTGGTCACATTGAGGATTTAAAAAGTAGTTATTCAACATGAGGCACAACCCAAATTACATTTTGAATCAATTCTTCCACAGTCCAAAAAATCAATTTTCTGATGAAAAACGATGATCCGCGACCTGTCGAATTTTCTCCAGATGGTCAAAAATGGTAATTTTTTAATATTTAATTTTTTGACTGTAAATGACTTTTGCAAGTGAATTATCACTTTTGGAACTAAAATAGGTGTGTTTAGAGTCATTTTAATGCCTGAAATTGGTCAAAATAAAAGCTCTCGAGTAGGAGAAAAAGTCTGTAAAAAAGGCAATTTTGGTCACATTGAGGCTTTAGAAAGTAGTTATTCAACATGAGGCACAATCAAAATTACATTTTGAATCAATTTTTCCAGAGTCAAAAAAATCAAATTTCTGATGAAAAACGATGACCCGTGACCTGTCCAACTATCTCCAGATGGTCAAAAATTGTAATTTTGTAATATTAAATTTTTTGCCTGTAAATGACTTTTGCAAGTGAATTATCTCTTTTGGAACTAAAATAAGTGTGTTTAGAGTCATTTTAATGCCTGAAATTGGTCAAAATAAAAGCTTCTGAGTAGGAGAAAAAGTCTGTAAAAAAGGCAATTTTGGTCACATTGGGGCTTTAGAAAGTAGTTATTCAACATGAGGCACAATCCAAATGACATTTTGAATCAATTTTTCTACAGTCCAAAAAATCAATTTTCTGATGAAAAACGATGATCCGCGACCTGTCGAATTTTCTCCAGATGGTCAAAAATGGTAATTTTTTAATATTTAATTTTTTGACTGTAAATGACTATTGCATGTGAATTATCACTTTTGGAACTAAAATAAGTGTGTTTAGAGTCATTTTAATGCCTGAAATTGGTCAAAATAAAAGCTCTCGAGTAGGAGAAAAAGTCTGTAAAAAAGGCAATTTTGGTCACATTGAGGCTTTAAAAAGAAGGTATTCACCATGAGGCACAATCCAAATTACATTTTGAATCAATTCTTCCACAGTCCAAAAAATCAATTTTCTGATGAAAAACGATGAACCGCGACCAGTCGAATTTTCTCCAGATGGTCAAAAATGGTAATTTTTAAATATTTAAGTTTTTTGACTGTAAATGAATATTGCATGTGAATTATCACTTTCGGAACTAAAATAAGTGTGTTTAGAGTCATTTTAATGCCTTTAATTGGTCGAAATAGAAGCTTCTGAGTAGGAGAAAAAGTCTGTAAAAATTGCACTTTTGGTCACATTGAGGCTTTAAAAAGTAGTTATTCAACATGAGGCACAATCCAAATTAAATTTTGAATCAATTCTTCCACAGTCCAAAAAATCAATTTTCTGATGAAAAACGATGATCCGCGACCTGTCGAATTTTCTCCAGGTGGTCAAAAATGGTTATTTTTTAATATTAAATGTTTTGACTGTAAATGACTATTGCATGTGAATTATCACTTTTGGAACTAAAATAAGTGTGTTTAGAGTCACTTTAATGCCTTTAATTGGTCGAAATAGAAGCTTCTGAGTAGGAGAAAAAGTCTGTAAAAAAGGCAATTTTGGTCACATTGAGGCTTTAAAAAGTAGTTATTCAACATGAGGCACAATCCAAATTACATTTTGAATCAATTCTTCCACAGTCCAAAAAATCATTTTTCTGATGAAAAACGATGATCCGCGACCTGTCGAATTTTCTCCAGATGGTCAAAAATGGTAATTTTTTAATATTTAATTTTTTGACTGTAAATGACTATTGCATGTGAATTATCACTTTTGGAACTAAAATAAGTGTGTTTAGAGTCATTTTAATGCCTTTAATTGGTCGAAATAGAAGCTTCTGAGTAGGATAAAAAGTCTGTAAAAATGGCACTTTTGGTCACATTGAGGATTTAAAAAGTAGTTATTCAACATGAGGCACAACCCAAATTACATTTTGAATCAATTCTTCCACAGTCCAAAAAATCAATTTTCTGATGAAAAACGATGATCCGCGACCTGTCGAATTTTCTCCAGATGGTCAAAAATGGTAATTTTTTAATATTTAATTTTTTGACTGTAAATGACTTTTGCAAGTGAATTATCACTTTTGGAACTAAAATAAGTGTGTTTAGAGTCATTTTAATGCCTGAAATTGGTCAAAATAAAAGCTCTCGAGTAGGAGAAAAAGTCTGTAAAAAAGGCAATTTTGGTCACATTGAGGCTTTAGAAAGTAGTTATTCAACATGAGGCACAATCAAAATTACATTTTGAATCAGTTTTTCCAGAGTCAAAAAAATCAAATTTCTGATGAAAAACGATGACCCGTGACCTGTCCAACTATCTCCAGATGGTCAAAAATGGTTATTTTTTAATATTTAATTTTTTGACTGTAAATGACTATTGCATGTGAATTATCACTTTTGGAACTAAAATAAGTGTGTTTAGAGTCATTTTAATGCCTTTAATTGGTCGAAATAGAAGCTTCTGAGTAGGAGAAAAAGTCTGTAAAAATGGCACTTTTGGTCACATTGAGGATTTAAAAAGTAGTTATTCAACATGAGGCACAACCCAAATTACATTTTGAATCAATTCTTCCACAGTCCAAAAAATCAATTTTCTGATGAAAAACGATGATCCGCGACCTGTCGAATTTTCTCCAGATGGTCAAAAATGGTAATTTTTTAATATTTAATTTTTTGACTGTAAATTAATATTGCATGTGAATTATCACTTTCGGAACTAAAATAAGTGTGTTTAGAGTCATTTTAATGCCTTTAATTGGTCGAAATAGAAGCTTCTGAGTAGGAGAAAAAGTCTGTAAAAATTGCACTTTTGGTCACATTGAGGCTTTAAAAAGTAGTTATTCAACATGAGGCACAATCCAAATTAAATTTTGAATCAATTCTTCCACAGTCCAAAAAATCAATTTTCTGATGAAAAACGATGATCCGCGACCTGTCGAATTTTCTCCAGGTGGTCAAAAATGGTAATTTTTTAATATTTAATTTTTTGACTGTAAATGACTATTGCATGTGAATTATCACTTTTGGAACTAAAATAAGTGTGTTTAGAGTCATTTTAATGCCTTTAATTGGTCGAAATAGAAGCTTCTGAGTAGGAGAAAAAGTCTGTAAAAAAGGCAATTTTGGTCACATTGAGGCTTTAGAAAGTAGTTATTCAACATGAGGCACAATCAAAATTACATTTTGAATCAATTTTTCCAGAGTCAAAAAAATCAAATTTCTGATGAAAAACGATGACCCATGACCTGTCCAACTATCTCCAGATGGTCAAAAAAAGTAATTTCGTAATATTAACTTTTTTGCCTGTAAATGACTTTTGCAAGTGAATTATCTCTTTTGGAACTAAAATAAGTGTGTTTAGAGTCATTTTAATGCCTGAAATTGGTCAAAATAAAAGCTTCTGAGTAGGAGAAAAAGTCTGTAAAACAGGCAATTTTGGTCACATTGAGGCTTTAGAAAGTAGTTATTCAACATGAGGCACAATCCAAATGACATTTTGAATCAATTTTTCTACAGTCCAAAAAATCAATTTTCTGATGAAAAACGATGATCCGCGACCTGTCGAATTTTCTCCAGATGGTCAAAAATGGTAATTTTTTAATATTTAATTTTTTGACTGTAAATGACTATTGCATGTGAATTATCACTTTTGGAACTAAAATAAGTGTGTTTAGAGTCATTTTAATGCCTTTAATTGGTCGAAATAGAAGCTTCTGAGTAGGAGAAAAAGTCTGTAAAAATGGCACTTTTGGTCACATTGAGGATTTAAAAAGTAGTTATTCAACATGAGGCACAACCCAAATTACATTTTGAATCAATTCTTCCACAGTCCAAAAAATCAATTTTCTGATGAAAAACGATGATCCGCGACCTGTCGAATTTTCTCCAGATGGTCAAAAATGGTAATTTTTTAATATTTAATTTTTTGACTGTAAATGACTTTTGCAAGTGAATTATCACTTTTGGAACTAAAATAAGTGTGTTTAGAGTCATTTTAATGCCTGAAATTGGTCAAAATAAAAGCTCTCGAGTAGGAGAAAAAGTCTGTAAAAAAGGCAATTTTGGTCACATTGAGGCTTTAGAAAGTAGTTATTCAACATGAGGCACAATCAAAATTACATTTTGAATCAATTTTTCCACAGTCCAAAAAATCAAATTTCTGATGAAAAACGATGATCCGCGACCTGTCGAATTTTCTCCAGATGGTCAAAAATGGTAATTTTTTAATATTTAATTTTTTGACTGTAAATGAATATTGCATGTGAATTATCACTTTCGGAACTAAAATAAGTGTGTTTAGAGTCATTTTAATGCCTTTAATTGGTCGAAATAGAAGCTTCTGAGTAGGAGAAAAAGTCTGTAAAAATGGCACTTTTGGTCACATTGAGGATTTAAAAAGTAGTTATTCAACATGAGGCACAACCCAAATTACATTTTGAATCAATTCTTCCACAGTCCAAAAAATCATTTTTCTGATGAAAAACGATGATACGCGACCTGTCGAATTTTCTCCAGATGGTCAAAAATGGTAATTTTTTAATATTTAATTTTTTGACTGTAAATGACTTTTGCAAGTGAATTATCACTTTTGGAACTAAAATAAGTGTGTTTAGATCCATTTTAATGCCTGAAATTGGTCAAAATAAAAGCTCTCGAGTAGGAGAAAAAGTCTGTAAAAAAGGCAATTTTGGTCACATTGAGGCTTTAGAAAGTAGTTATTCAACATGAGGCACAATCAAAATTACATTTTGAATCAATTTTTCCAGAGTCAAAAAAATCAAATTTCTGATGAAAAACGATGACCCGTGACCTGTCCAACTATCTCCAGATGGTCAAAAATTGTAATTTTGTAATATTAAATTTTTTGCCTGTAAATGACTTTTGCAAGTGAATTATCTCTTTTGGAACTAAAATAAGTGTGTTTAGAGTCATTTTAATGCCTGAAATTGGTCAAAATAAAAGCTTCTGAGTAGGAGAAAAAGTCTGTAAAAAAGGCAATTTTGGTCACATTGAGGCTTTAGAAAGTAGTTATTCAACATGAGGCACAATCCAAATGACATTTTGAATCAATTTTTCTACAGTCCAAAAAATCAATTTTCTGATGAAAAACGATGATCCGCGACCTGTCGAATTTTCTCCAGATGGTCAAAAATGGTAATTTTTTAATATTTAATTTTTTGATTGTAAATGACTATTGCATGTGAATTATCACTTTTGGAACTAAAATAAGTGTGTTTAGAGTCATTTTAATGCCTTTAATTGGTCGAAATAGAAGCTTCTGAGTAGGAGAAAAAGTCTGTAAAAATGGCACTTTTGGTCACATTGAGGATTTAAAAAGTAGTTATTCAACATGAGGCACAACCCAAATTACATTTTGAATCAATTCTTCCACAGTCCAAAAAATCAATTTTCTGATGAAAAACGATGATCCGCGACCTGTCGAATTTTCTCCAGATGGTCAAAAATGGTAATTTTTTAATATTTAATTTTTTGACTGTAAATGAATATTGCATGTGAATTATCACTTTCGGAACTAAAATAAGTGTGTTTAGAGTCATTTTAATGCCTTTAATTGGTCGAAATAGAAGCTTCTGAGTAGGAGAAAAAGTCTGTAAAAAATGCACTTTTGGTCACATTGAGGCTTTAAAAAGTAGTTATTCAACATGAGGCACAATCCAAATTACATTTTGAATCAATTCTTCCACAGTCCAAAAAATCAATTTTCTGATGAAAAACGATGATCCGCGACCTGTCGAATTTTCTCCAGATGGTCAAAAATGGTTATTTTTTAATATTAAATTTTTTGACTGTAAATGACTATTGCATGTGAATTATCACTTTTGGAACTAAAATAAGTGTATTTAGAGTCATTTTAATGCCTTTAATTGGTCGAAATAGAAGCTTCTGAGTAGGAGAAAAAGTCTGTAAAAATGGCACTTTTGGTCACATTGAGGATTTAAAAAGTAGTTATTCAACATGAGGCACAACCCAAATTACATTTTGAATCAATTCTTCCACAGTCCAAAAAATCATTTTTCTGATGAAAAACGATGATCCGCGACCTGTCGAATTTTCTCCAGATGGTCAAAAATGGTAATTTTTTAATATTTAATTTTTTGACTGTAAATGACTATTGCATGTGAATTATCACTTTTGGAACTAAAATAAGGGTGTTTAGAGTCATTTCAATGCCTTTAATTGGTCGAAATAGAAGCTTCTGAGTAGGAGAAAAAGTCTGTAAAAATTGAACTTTTGGTCACATTGAGGCTTTAAAAAGTACTTATTCAACATGAGGCACAATCCAAATTACATTTTGAATCAATTTTTCCACAGTCCAAAAAATCAATTTTCTGATGAAAAACGATGTGTCGAATTTTCTCCAGATGGTCAAAAATGGTTATTTTTTAATATTACATTTTTTGACTGTAAATGACTATTGCATGTGAATTATCACTTTTGGAACTAAAATAAGTGTGTTTAGAGTCATTTTAATGCCTTTAATTGGTCAAAATAGAAGCTTCTGAGTAGGAGAAAAAGTCTGTAAAAATGGCACTTTTGGTCACATTGAGGATTTAAAAAGTAGTTATTCAACATGAGGCACAACCCAAATTACATTTTGAATCAATTCTTCCACAGTCCAAAAAATCAATTTTCTGATGAAAAACGATGATCCGCGACCTGTCGAATTTTCTCCAGATGGTCAAAAATGGTAATTTTTTAATATTTAATTTTTTGACTGTAAATGAATATTGCATGTGAATTATCACTTTCGGAACTAAAATAAGTGTGTTTAGAGTCATTTTAATGCCTTTAATTGGTCGAAATAGAAGCTTCTGAGTAGGAGAAAAAGTCTGTAAAAATGGCACTTTTGGTCACATTGAGGATTTAAAAAGTAGTTATTCAACATGAGGCACAACCCAAATTACATTTTGAATCAATTCTTCCACAGTCCAAAAAATCATTTTTCTGATGAAAAACGATGATACGCGACCTGTCGAATTTTCTCCAGATGGTCAAAAATGGTAATTTTTTAATATTTAATTTTTTGACTGTAAATGAATATTGCATGTGAATTATCACTTTCGGAACTAAAATAAGTGTGTTTGGAGTCATTTTAATGCCTTTAATTGGTCGAAATAGAAGCTTCTGAGTAGGAGAAAAAGTCTGTAAAAATGGCACTTTTGGTCACATTGAGGCTTTAAAAAGTAGTTATTCAACATGAGGCACAATCCAAATTACATTTTGAATCAATTTTTCCACAGTCCAAAAAATCAATTTTCTGATGAAAAACGATGATCCGCGACCTGTCGAATTTTCTCCAGATGGTCAAAAATGGTAATTTTTTAATATTTAATTTTTTGACTGTAAATGACTATTGCATGTGAATTATCACTTTTGGAACTAAAAGAAGTGTGTTTAGAGTCATTTCAATGCCTTTAATTGGTCGAAATAGAAGCTTCTGAGTAGGAGAAAAAGTCTGTAAAAATGGCACTTTTGGTCACATTGAGGATTTAAAAAGTAGTTATTCAACATGAGGCACAACCCAAATTACATTTTGAATCAATTCTTCCACAGTCCAAAAAATCAATTTTCTGATGAAAAACGATGATCCGCGACCTGTCAAATTTTCTCCAGATGGTCAAAAATTGTAATTTTTTAATATTTAATTTTTTGACTGTAAATGAATATTACATGTGAATTATCACTTTCGGAACTAAAATAAGTGTGTTTAGAGTCATTTTAATGCCTTTAATTGGTCGAAATAGAAGCTTCTGAGTAGGAGAAAAAGTCTGTAAAAATTGCACTTTTGGTCACATTGAGGCTTTAAAAAGTAGTTATTCAACATGAGGCACAATCCAAATTACATTTTGAATCAATTCTTCCACAGTCCAAAAAATCAATTTTCTGATGAAAAACGATGATCCGCGACCTGTCGAATTTTCTCCAGATGGTCAAAAATGGTTATTTTTTAATATTAAATTTTTTGACTGTAAATGACTATTGCATGTGAATTATCACTTTTGGAACTAAAATAAGTGTGTTTAGAGTCATTTTAATGCCTTTAATTTGTCGAAATAGAAGCTTCTGAGTAGGAGAAAAAGTCTGTAAAAATGGCAATTTTGGTCACATTGAGGCTTTAGAAAGTAGTTATTCAACATGAGGCACAATCAAAATTACATTTTGAATCAATTTTTCCAGAGTCAAAAAAATCAAATTTCTGATGAAAAACGATGACCCGTGACCTGTCCAACTATCTCCAGATGGTCAAAAATTGTAATTTTGTAATATTAAATTTTTTGCCTGTAAATGACTTTTGCAAGTGAATTATCTCTTTTGGAACTAAAATAAGTGTGTTTAGAGTCATTTTAATGCCTGAAATTGGTCAAAATAAAAGCTTCTGAGTAGGAGAAAAAGTCTGTAAAAAAGGCAATTTTGGTCACATTGAGGCTTTAGAAAGTAGTTATTCAACATGAGGCACAATCCAAATGACATTTTGAATCAATTTTTCTACAGTCCAAAAAATCAATTTTCTGATGAAAAACGATGATCCGCGACCTGTCGAATTTTCTCCAGATGGTCAAAAATGGTAATTTTTTAATATTTAATTTTTTGATTGTAAATGACTATTGCATGTGAATTATCACTTTTGGAACTAAAATAAGTGTGTTTAGAGTCATTTTAATGCCTTTAATTGGTCGAAATAGAAGCTTCTGAGTAGGAGAAAAAGTCTGTAAAAATGGCACTTTTGGTCACATTGAGGATTTAAAAAGTAGTTATTCAACATGAGGCACAACCCAAATTACATTTTGAATCAATTCTTCCACAGTCCAAAAAATCAATTTTCTGATGAAAAACGATGATCCGCGACCTGTCGAATTTTCTCCAGATGGTCAAAAATGGTAATTTTTTAATATTTAATTTTTTGACTGTAAATGAATATTGCATGTGAATTATCACTTTCGGAACTAAAATAAGTGTGTTTAGAGTCATTTTAATGCCTTTAATTGGTCGAAATAGAAGCTTCTGAGTAGGAGAAAAAGTCTGTAAAAAATGCACTTTTGGTCACATTGAGGCTTTAAAAAGTAGTTATTCAACATGAGGCACAATCCAAATTACATTTTGAATCAATTCTTCCACAGTCCAAAAAATCAATTTTCTGATGAAAAACGATGATCCGCGACCTGTCGAATTTTCTCCAGATGGTCAAAAATGGTTATTTTTTAATATTAAATTTTTTGACTGTAAATGACTATTGCATGTGAATTATCACTTTTGGAACTAAAATAAGTGTATTTAGAGTCATTTTAATGCCTTTAATTGGTCGAAATAGAAGCTTCTGAGTAGGAGAAAAAGTCTGTAAAAATGGCACTTTTGGTCACATTGAGGATTTAAAAAGTAGTTATTCAACATGAGGCACAACCCAAATTACATTTTGAATCAATTCTTCCACAGTCCAAAAAATCATTTTTCTGATGAAAAACGATGATCCGCGACCTGTCGAATTTTCTCCAGATGGTCAAAAATGGTAATTTTTTAATATTTAATTTTTTGACTGTAAATGACTATTGCATGTGAATTATCACTTTTGGAACTAAAATAAGGGTGTTTAGAGTCATTTCAATGCCTTTAATTGGTCGAAATAGAAGCTTCTGAGTAGGAGAAAAAGTCTGTAAAAATTGAACTTTTGGTCACATTGAGGCTTTAAAAAGTACTTATTCAACATGAGGCACAATCCAAATTACATTTTGAATCAATTTTTCCACAGTCCAAAAAATCAATTTTCTGATGAAAAACGATGTGTCGAATTTTCTCCAGATGGTCAAAAATGGTTATTTTTTAATATTACATTTTTTGACTGTAAATGACTATTGCATGTGAATTATCACTTTTGGAACTAAAATAAGTGTGTTTAGAGTCATTTTAATGCCTTTAATTGGTCAAAATAGAAGCTTCTGAGTAGGAGAAAAAGTCTGTAAAAATGGCACTTTTGGTCACATTGAGGATTTAAAAAGTAGTTATTCAACATGAGGCACAACCCAAATTACATTTTGAATCAATTCTTCCACAGTCCAAAAAATCAATTTTCTGATGAAAAACGATGATCCGCGACCTGTCGAATTTTCTCCAGATGGTCAAAAATGGTAATTTTTTAATATTTAATTTTTTGACTGTAAATGAATATTGCATGTGAATTATCACTTTCGGAACTAAAATAAGTGTGTTTAGAGTCATTTTAATGCCTTTAATTGGTCGAAATAGAAGCTTCTGAGTAGGAGAAAAAGTCTGTAAAAATGGCACTTTTGGTCACATTGAGGATTTAAAAAGTAGTTATTCAACATGAGGCACAACCCAAATTACATTTTGAATCAATTCTTCCACAGTCCAAAAAATCATTTTTCTGATGAAAAACGATGATACGCGACCTGTCGAATTTTCTCCAGATGGTCAAAAATGGTAATTTTTTAATATTTAATTTTTTGACTGTAAATGAATATTGCATGTGAATTATCACTTTCGGAACTAAAATAAGTGTGTTTGGAGTCATTTTAATGCCTTTAATTGGTCGAAATAGAAGCTTCTGAGTAGGAGAAAAAGTCTGTAAAAATGGCACTTTTGGTCACATTGAGGCTTTAAAAAGTAGTTATTCAACATGAGGCACAATCCAAATTACATTTTGAATCAATTTTTCCACAGTCCAAAAAATCAATTTTCTGATGAAAAACGATGATCCGCGACCTGTCGAATTTTCTCCAGATGGTCAAAAATGGTAATTTTTTAATATTTAATTTTTTGACTGTAAATGACTATTGCATGTGAATTATCACTTTTGGAACTAAAAGAAGTGTGTTTAGAGTCATTTCAATGCCTTTAATTGGTCGAAATAGAAGCTTCTGAGTAGGAGAAAAAGTCTGTAAAAATGGCACTTTTGGTCACATTGAGGATTTAAAAAGTAGTTATTCAACATGAGGCACAACCCAAATTACATTTTGAATCAATTCTTCCACAGTCCAAAAAATCAATTTTCTGATGAAAAACGATGATCCGCGACCTGTCAAATTTTCTCCAGATGGTCAAAAATTGTAATTTTTTAATATTTAATTTTTTGACTGTAAATGAATATTACATGTGAATTATCACTTTCGGAACTAAAATAAGTGTGTTTAGAGTCATTTTAATGCCTTTAATTGGTCGAAATAGAAGCTTCTGAGTAGGAGAAAAAGTCTGTAAAAATTGCACTTTTGGTCACATTGAGGCTTTAAAAAGTAGTTATTCAACATGAGGCACAATCCAAATTACATTTTGAATCAATTCTTCCACAGTCCAAAAAATCAATTTTCTGATGAAAAACGATGATCCGCGACCTGTCGAATTTTCTCCAGATGGTCAAAAATGGTTATTTTTTAATATTAAATTTTTTGACTGTAAATGACTATTGCATGTGAATTATCACTTTTGGAACTAAAATAAGTGTGTTTAGAGTCATTTTAATGCCTTTAATTTGTCGAAATAGAAGCTTCTGAGTAGGAGAAAAAGTCTGTAAAAATGGCACTTTTGGTCACATTGAGGATTTAAAAAGTAGTTATTCAACATGAGGCACAACCCAAATTACATTTTGAATCAATTCTTCCACAGTCCAAAAAATCAATTTTCTGATGAAAAACGATGATCCGCGACCTGTCGAATTTTCTCCAGATGGTCAAAAATGGTAATTTTTTAATATTTAATTTTTTGACTGTAAATGAATATTGCATGTGAATTATCACTTTCGGAACTAAAATAAGTGTGTTTAGAGTCATTTTAATGCCTGAAATTGGTCAAAATAAAAGCTCTCGAGTAGGAGAAAAAGTCTGTAAAAAAGGCAATTTTGGTCACATTGAGGCTTTAAAAAGTAGGTATTCACCATGAGGCACAATCCAAATTACATTTTGAATCAATTCTTCCACAGTCCAAAAAATCAATTTTCTGATGAAAAACGATGATCCGCGACCTGTCGAATTTTCTCCAGATGGTCAAAAATGGTAATTTTTTAATATTTAATTTTTTGACTGTAAATGAATATTGCCTGTGAATTATCACTTTCGGAACTAAAATAAGTGTGTTTAGAGTCATTTTAATGCCTTTAATTGGTCGAAATAGAAGCTTCTGAGTAGGAGAAAAAGTCTGTAAAAATGGCACTTTTGGTCACATTGAGGATTTAAAAAGTAGTTATTCAACATGAGGCACAACCCAAATTACATTTTGAATCAATTCTTCCACAGTCCAAAAAATCAATTTTCTGATGAAAAACGATGATCCGCGACCTGTCGAATTTTCTCCAGATGGTCAAAAATAGTAATTTTTTAATATTTAATTTTTTGACTGTAAATGAATATTGCATGTGAATTATCACTTTCGGAACTAAAATAAGTGTGTTTAGAGTCATTTTAATGCCTTTAATTGGTCGAAATAGAAGCTTCTGAGTAGGAGAAAAAGTCTGTAAAAATGGCACTTTTGGTCACATTGAGGATTTAAAAAGTAGTTATTCAACATGAGGCACAACCCAAATTACATTTTGAATCAATTCTTCCACAGTCCAAAAAATCAATTTTCTGATGAAAAACGATGATCCGCGACCTGTCAAATTTTCTCCAGATGGTCAAAAATTGTAATTTTTTAATATTTAATTTTTTGACTGTAAATGAATATTACGTGAATTATCACTTTCGGAACTAAAATAAGTGTGTTTAGAGTCATTTTAATGCCTTTAATTGGTCGAAATAGAAGCTTCTGAGTAGGAGAAAAAGTCTGTAAAAATTGCACTTTTGGTCACATTGAGGCTTTAAAAAGTAGTTATTCAACATGAGGCACAATCCAAATTACATTTTGAATCAATTCTTCCACAGTCCAAAAAATCAATTTTCTGATGAAAAACGATGATCCGCGACCTGTCGAATTTTCTCCAGATGGTCAAAAATGGTTATTTTTTAATATTAAATTTTTTGACTGTAAATGACTATTGCATGTGAATTATCACTTTTGGAACTAAAATAAGTGTGTTTAGAGTCATTTTAATGCCTTTAATTTGTCGAAATAGAAGCTTCTGAGTAGGAGAAAAAGTCTGTAAAAATGGCACTTTTGGTCACATTGAGGATTTAAAAAGTAGTTATTCAACATGAGGCACAACCCAAATTACATTTTGAATCAATTCTTCCACAGTCCAAAAAATCAATTTTCTGATGAAAAACGATGATCCGCGACCTGTCGAATTTTCTCCAGATGGTCAAAAATGGTAATTTTTTAATATTTAATTTTTTGACTGTAAATGAATATTGCATGTGAATTATCACTTTCGGAACTAAAATAAGTGTGTTTAGAGTCATTTTAATGCCTGAAATTGGTCAAAATAAAAGCTCTCGAGTAGGAGAAAAAGTCTGTAAAAAAGGCAATTTTGGTCACATTGAGGCTTTAAAAAGTAGGTATTCACCATGAGGCACAATCCAAATTACATTTTGAATCAATTCTTCCACAGTCCAAAAAATCAATTTTCTGATGAAAAACGATGATCCGCGACCTGTCGAATTTTCTCCAGATGGTCAAAAATGGTAATTTTTTAATATTTAATTTTTTGACTGTAAATGAATATTGCCTGTGAATTATCACTTTCGGAACTAAAATAAGTGTGTTTAGAGTCATTTTAATGCCTTTAATTGGTCGAAATAGAAGCTTCTGAGTAGGAGAAAAAGTCTGTAAAAATGGCACTTTTGGTCACATTGAGGATTTAAAAAGTAGTTATTCAACATGAGGCACAACCCAAATTACATTTTGAATCAATTCTTCCACAGTCCAAAAAATCAATTTTCTGATGAAAAACGATGATCCGCGACCTGTCGAATTTTCTCCAGATGGTCAAAAATAGTAATTTTTTAATATTTAATTTTTTGACTGTAAATGAATATTGCATGTGAATTATCACTTTCGGAACTAAAATAAGTGTGTTTAGAGTCATTTTAATGCCTTTAATTGGTCGAAATAGAAGCTTCTGAGTAGGAGAAAAAGTCTGTAAAAATGGCACTTTTGGTCACATTGAGGATTTAAAAAGTAGTTATTCAACATGAGGCACAACCCAAATTACATTTTGAATCAATTCTTCCACAGTCCAAAAAATCAATTTTCTGATGAAAAACGATGATCCGCGACCTGTCAAATTTTCTCCAGATGGTCAAAAATTGTAATTTTTTAATATTTAATTTTTTGACTGTAAATGAATATTACATGTGAATTATCACTTTCGGAACTAAAATAAGTGTGTTTAGAGTCATTTTAATGCCTTTAATTGGTCGAAATAGAAGCTTCTGAGTAGGAGAAAAAGTCTGTAAAAATTGCACTTTTGGTCACATTGAGGCTTTAAAAAGTAGTTATTCAACATGAGGCACAATCCAAATTACATTTTGAATCAATTCTTCCACAGTCCAAAAAATCAATTTTCTGATGAAAAACGATGATCCGCGACCTGTCGAATTTTCTCCAGATGGTCAAAAATGGTTATTTTTTAATATTAAATTTTTTGACTGTAAATGACTATTGCATGTGAATTATCACTTTTGGAACTAAAATAAGTGTGTTTAGAGTCATTTTAATGCCTTTAATTTGTCGAAATAGAAGCTTCTGAGTAGGAGAAAAAGTCTGTAAAAATGGCACTTTTGGTCACATTGAGGATTTAAAAAGTAGTTATTCAACATGAGGCACAACCCAAATTACATTTTGAATCAATTCTTCCACAGTCCAAAAAATCAATTTTCTGATGAAAAACGATGATCCGCGACCTGTCGAATTTTCTCCAGATGGTCAAAAATGGTAATTTTTTAATATTTAATTTTTTGACTGTAAATGAATATTGCATGTGAATTATCACTTTCGGAACTAAAATAAGTGTTTAGAGTCATTTTAATGCCTGAAATTGGTCAAAATAAAAGCTCTCGAGTAGGAGAAAAAGTCTGTAAAAAAGGCAATTTTGGTCACATTGAGGCTTTAAAAAGTAGGTATTCACCATGAGGCACAATCCAAATTACATTTTGAATCAATTCTTCCACAGTCCAAAAAATCAATTTTCTGATGAAAAACGATGATCCGCGACCTGTCGAATTTTCTCCAGATGGTCAAAAATGGTTATTTTTTAATATTAAATTTTTTGACTGTAAATGAATATTACATGTGAATTATCACTTTCGGAACTAAAATAAGTGTGTTTAGAGTCATTTTAATGCCTTTAATTGGTCGAAATAGAAGCTTCTGAGTAGGAGAAAAAGTCTGTAAAAATTGCACTTTTGGTCACATTGAGGCTTTAAAAAGTAGTTATTCAACATGAGGCACAATCCAAATTACATTTTGAATCAATTCTTCCACAGTCCAAAAAATTAATTTTCTGATGAAAAACGATGATCCGCGACCTGTCGAATTTTCTCCAGATGGTCAAAAATGGTTATTTTTTAATATTAAATTTTTTGACTGTAAATGACTATTGCATGTGAATTATCACTTTTGGAACTAAAATAAGTGTGTTTAGAGTCATTTTAATGCCTTTAATTTGTCGAAATAGAAGCTTCTGAGGAGGAGAAAAAGTCTGTAAAAATGGCACTTTTGGTCACATTGAGGATTTAAAAAGTAGTTATTCAACATGAGGCACAACCCAAATTACATTTTTAATCAATTCTTCCACAGTCCAAAAAATCACTTTTCTGATGAAAAACGATGATCCGCGACCTGTCGAATTTTCTCCAGATGGTCAAAAATGGTTATTTTTTAATATTAAATTTTTTGACTGTAAATGACTATTGCATGTGAATTATCACTTTTGGAACTAAAATACGTGTGTTTAGAGTCATTTTAATGCCTTTAATTGGTCGAAATAGAAGCTTCTGAGTAGGAGAAAAAGTCTGTAAAAATGGCACTTTTGGTCACATTGAGACTTTAGAAAGTAGTTATTCAACATGAGGCACAATCCAAATTAAATTTTGAATCAATTCTTCCACAGTCCAAAAAATCAATTTTCTGATGAAAAACGATGATCCGCGACCTGTCGAATTTTCTCCAGGTGGTCAAAAATGGTTATTTTTTAATATTAAATTTTTTGACTGTAAATGACTATTGCATGTGAATTATCACCTTTGGAACTAAAATAAGTGTGTTTAGAGTCATTTTAATGCCTTTAATTGGTCGAAATAGAAGCTTCTGAGTAGGAGAAAAAGTCTGTAAAAATTGCACTTTTGGTCACATTGAGGATTTAAAAAGTAGTTATTCAACATGAGGCACAACCCAAATTACATTTTGAATCAATTCTTCCACAGTCCAAAAAATCAATTTTCTGATGAAAAACGATGATCCGCGACCTGTCGAATTATCTCCAGATGGTCAAAAATGGTAATTTTTTAATATTTAATTTTTTGACTGTAAATGAATATTGCATGTGAATTATCACTTTCGGAACTAAAATAAGTGTGTTTAGAGTCATTTTAATGCCTTTAATTGGTCGAAATAGAAGCTTCTGAGTAGGAGAAAAAGTCTGTAAAAATGGCACTTTTGGTCACATTGAGGATTTAAAAAGTAGTTATTCAACATGAGGCACAACCCAAATTACATTTTGAATCAATTCTTCCACAGTCCAAAAAATCAATTTTCTGATGAAAAACGATGATCCGCGACCTGTCGAATTTTCTCCAGATGGTCAAAAATAGTAATTTTTTAATATTTAATTTTTTGACTGTAAATGAATATTGCATGTGAATTATCACTTTCGGAACTAAAATAAGTGTGTTTAGAGTCATTTTAATGCCTTTAATTGGTCGAAATAGAAGCTTCTGAGTAGGAGAAAAAGTCTGTAAAAATGGCACTTTTGGTCACATTGAGGATTTAAAAAGTAGTTATTCAACATGAGGCACAACCCAAATTACATTTTGAATCAATTCTTCCACAGTCCAAAAAATCTTTTTTCTGATGAAAAACGATGATACGCGACCTGTCGAATTTTCTCCAGATGGTCAAAAATGGTAATTTTTTAATATTTAATTTTTTGACTGTAAATGAATATTGCATGTGAATTATCACTTTCGGAACTAAAATAAGTGTGTTTAGAGTCATTTTAATGCCTTTAATTGGTCGAAATAGAAGCTTCTGAGTAGGAGAAAAAGTCTGTAAAAATGGCACTTTTGGTCACATTGAGGCTTTAAAAAGTAGTTATTCAACATGTGGCACAATCCAAATTACATTTTGAATCAATTTTTCCACAGTCCAAAAAATCAATTTTCTGATGAAAAACGATGATCCGCGACCTGTCGAATTTTCTCCAGATGGTCAAAAATGGTAATTTTTTAATATTTAATTTTTTGACTGTAAATGACTATTGCATGTGAATTATCACTTTTGGAACTAAAAGAAGTGTGTTTAGAGTCATTTCAATGCCTTTAATTGGTCGAAATAGAAGCTTCTGAGTAGGAGAAAAAGTCTGTAAAAATGGCACTTTTGGTCACATTGAGGATTTAAAAAGTAGTTATTCAACATGAGGCACAACCCAAATTACATTTTGAATCAATTCTTCCACAGTCCAAAAAATCAATTTTCTGATGAAAAACGATGATCCGCGACCTGTCAAATTTTCTCCAGATGGTCAAAAATTATAATTTTTTAATATTTAATTTTTTGACTGTAAATGAATATTACATGTGAATTATCACTTTCGGAACTAAAATAAGTGTGTTTAGAGTCATTTTAATGCCTTTAATTGGTCGAAATAGAAGCTTCTGAGTAGGAGAAAAAGTCTGTAAAAATTGCACTTTTGGTCACATTGAGGCTTTAAAAAGTAGTTATTCAACATGAGGCACAATCCAAATTACATTTTGAATCAATTCTTCCACAGTCCAAAAAATTAATTTTCTGATGAAAAACGATGATCCGCGACCTGTCGAATTTTCTCCAGATGGTCAAAAATGGTTATTTTTTAATATTAAATTTTTTGACTGTAAATGACTATTGCATGTGAATTATCACTTTTGGAACTAAAATAAGTGTGTTTAGAGTCATTTTAATGCCTTTAATTTGTCGAAATAGAAGCTTCTGAGTAGGAGAAAAAGTCTGTAAAAATGGCACTTTTGGTCACATTGAGGATTTAAAAAGTAGTTATTCAACATGAGGCACAACCCAAATTACATTTTGAATCAATTCTTCCACAGTCCAAAAAATCAATTTTCTGATGAAAAACGATGATCCGCGACCTGTCGAATTTTCTCCAGATGGTCAAAAATGGTAATTTTTTAATATTTAATTTTTTGACTGTAAATGAATATTGCATGTGAATTATCACTTTCGGAACTAAAATACGTGTGTTTAGAGTCATTTTAATGCCTGAAATTGGTCAAAATAAAAGCTCTCGAGTAGGAGAAAAAGTCTGTAAAAAAGGCAATTTTGGTCACATTGAGGCTTTAAAAAGTAGGTATTCACCATGAGGCACAATCCAAATTACATTTTGAATCAATTCTTCCACAGTCCAAAAAATCAATTTTCTGATGAAAAACGATGATCCGCGACCTGTCGAATTTTCTCCAGATGGTCAAAAATGGTTATTTTTTAATATTAAATTTTTTGACTGTAAATGACTATTGCATGTGAATTATCACTTTTGGAACTAAAATAAGTGTGTTTAGAGTCATTTTAATGCCTTTAATTGGTCAAAATAGAAGCTTCTGAGTAGGAGAAAAAGTCTGTAAAAATGGCACTTTTGGTCACATTGAGGATTTAAAAAGTAGTTATTCAACATGAGGCACAACCCAAATTACATTTTGAATCAATTCTTCCACAGTCCAAAAAATCAATTTTCTGATGAAAAACGATGATCCGCGACCTGTCGAATTTTCTCCAGATGGTCAAAAATGGTAATTTTTTAATATTTAATTTTGTGACTGTAAATGAATATTGCATGTGAATTATCACTTTCGGAACTAAAATAAGTGTGTTTAGAGTCATTTTAATGCCTTTAATTGGTCGAAATAGAAGCTTCTGAGTAGGAGAAAAAGTCTGTAAAAATGGCACTTTTGGTCACATTGAGGATTTAAAAAGTAGTTATTCAACATGAGGCACAACCCAAATTACAATTTGAATCAATTCTTCCACAGTCCAAAAAATCATTTTTCTGATGAAAAACGATGATACGCGACCTGTCGAATTTTTTCCAGATGGTAAAAAATGGTAATTTTTTAATATTTAATTTTTTGACTGTAAATGAATATTGCCTGTGAATTATCACTTTCGGAACTAAAATAAGTGTGTTTAGAGTCATTTTAATGCCTTTAATTGGTCGAAATAGAAGCTTCTGAGTAGGAGAAAAAGTCTGTAAAAATGGCACTTTTGGTCACATTGAGGATTTAAAAAGTAGTTATTCAACATGAGGCACAACCCAAATTACATTTTGAATAAATTCTTCCACAGTCCAAAAAATCAATTTTCTGATGAAAAACGATGATCCACGACCTGTCGAATTTTCTCCAGATGGTCAAAAATAGTAATTTTTTAATATTTAATTTTTTGACTGTAAATGAATATTGCATGTGAATTATCACTTTCGGAACTAAAATAAGTGTGTTTAGAGTCATTTTAATGCCTTTAATTGGTCGAAATAGAAGCTTCTGAGTAGGAGAAAAAGTCTGTAAAAATGGCACTTTTGGTCACTTTGAGGATTTAAAAAGTAGTTATTCAACATGAGGCACAACCCAAATTACATTTTGAATCAATTCTTCCACAGTCCAAAAAATCTTTTTTCTGATGAAAAACGATGATACGCGACCTGTCGAATTTTCTCCAGATGGTCAAAAATGGTAATTTTTTAATATTTAATTTTTTGACTGTAAATGAATATTGCATGTGAATTATCACTTTCGGAACTAAAATAAGTGTGTTTAGAGTCATTTTAATGCCTTTAATTGGTCGAAATAGAAGCTTCTGAGTAGGAGAAAAAGTCTGTAAAAATGGCACTTTTGGTCACATTGAGGCTTTAAAAAGTAGTTATTCAACATGTGGCACAATCCAAATTACATTTTGAATCAATTTTTCCACAGTCCAAAAAATCAATTTTCTGATGAAAAACGATGATCCGCGACCTGTCGAATTTTCTCCAGATGGTCAAAAATGGTAATTTTTTAATATTTAATTTTTTGACTGTAAATGACTATTGCATGTGAATTATCACTTTTGGAACTAAAAGAAGTGTGTTTAGAGTCATTTCAATGCCTTTAATTGGTCGAAATAGAAGCTTCTGAGTAGGAGAAAAAGTCTGTAAAAATGGCACTTTTGGTCACATTGAGGATTTAAAAAGTAGTTATTCAACATGAGGCACAACCCAAATTACATTTTGAATCAATTCTTCCACAGTCCAAAAAATCAATTTTCTGATGAAAAACGATGATCCGCGACCTGTCAAATTTTCTCCAGATGGTCAAAAATTATAATTTTTTAATATTTAATTTTTTGACTGTAAATGAATATTGCATGTGAATTATCACTTTCGGAACTAAAATAAGTGTGTTTAGAGTCATTTTAATGCCTTTAATTGGTCGAAATAGAAGCTTCTGAGTAGGAGAAAAAGTCTGTAAAAATTGCACTTTTGGTCACATTGAGGCTTTAAAAAGTAGTTATTCAACATGAGGCACAATCCAAATTACATTTTGAATCAATTCTTCCACAGTCCAAAAAATTAATTTTCTGATGAAAAACGATGATCCGCGACCTGTCGAATTTTCTCCAGATGGTCAAAAATGGTTATTTTTTAATATTAAATTTTTTGACTGTAAATGACTATTGCATGTGAATTATCACTTTTGGAACTAAAATAAGTGTGTTTAGAGTCATTTTAATGCCTTTAATTTGTCGAAATAGAAGCTTCTGAGTAGGAGAAAAAGTCTGTAAAAATGGCACTTTTGGTCACATTGAGGATTTAAAAAGTAGTTATTCAACATGAGGCACAACCCAAATTACATTTTGACTCAATTCTTCCACAGTCCAAAAAATCAATTTTCTGATGAAAAACGATGATCCGCGACCTGTCGAATTTTCTCCAGATGGTCAAAAATGGTAATTTTTTAATATTTAATTTTTTGACTGTAAATGAATATTGCATGTGAATTATCACTTTCGGAACTAAAATACGTGTGTTTAGAGTCATTTTAATGCCTGAAATTGGTCAAAATAAAAGCTCTCGAGTAGGAGAAAAAGTCTGTAAAAAAGGCAATTTTGGTCACATTGAGGCTTTAAAAAGTAGGTATTCACCATGAGGCACAATCCAAATTACATTTTGAATCAATTCTTCCACAGTCCAAAAAATCAATTTTCTGATGAAAAACGATGATCCGCGACCTGTCGAATTTTCTCCAGATGGTCAAAAATGGTTATTTTTTAATATTAAATTTTTTGACTGTAAATGACTATTGCATGTGAATTATCACTTTTGGAACTAAAATAAGTGTGTTTAGAGTCATTTTAATGCCTTTAATTGGTCAAAATAGAAGCTTCTGAGTAGGAGAAAAAGTCTGTAAAAATGGCACTTTTGGTCACATTGAGGATTTAAAAAGTAGTTATTCAACATGAGGCACAACCCAAATTACATTTTGAATCAATTCTTCCACAGTCCAAAAAATCAATTTTCTGATGAAAAACGATGATCCGCGACCTGTCGAATTTTCTCCAGATGGTCAAAAATGGTAATTTTTTAATATTTAATTTTTTGACTGTAAATGAATATTGCATGTGAATTATCACTTTCGGAACTAAAATAAGTGTGTTTAGAGTCATTTTAATGCCTTTAATTGGTCGAAATAGAAGCTTCTGAGTAGGAGAAAAAGTCTGTAAAAATGGCACTTTTGGTCACATTGAGGATTTAAAAAGTAGTTATTCAACATGAGGCACAACCCAAATTACATTTTGAATCAATTCTTCCACAGTCCAAAAAATAAATTTTCTGATGAAAAACGATGATCCGCGACCTGTCGAATTTTCTCCAGATGGTCAAAAATGGTAATTTTTTAATATTTAATTTTTTGACTGTAAATGAATATTGCATGTGAATTATCACTTTCGGAACTAAAATAAGTGTGTTTAGAGTCATTTTAATGCCTTTAATTGGTCGAAATAGAAGCTTCTGAGTAGGAGAAAAAGTCTGTAAAAATGGCACTTTTGGTCACATTGAGGATTTAAAAAGTAGTTATTCAACATGAGGCACAACCCAAATTACAATTTGAATCAATTCTTCCACAGTCCAAAAAATCATTTTTCTGATGAAAAACGATGATACGCGACCTGTCGAATTTTTTCCAGATGGTAAAAAATGGTAATGTTTTAATATTTAATTTTTTGACTGTAAATGAATATTGCCTGTGAATTATCACTTTCGGATCTAAAATAAGTGTGTTTAGAGTCATTTTAATGCCTTTAATTGGTCGAAATAGAAGCTTCTGAGTAGGATAAAAAGTCTGTAAAAATGGCACTTTTGGTCACATTGAGGATTTAAAAAGTAGTTATTCAACATGAGGCACAACCCAAATTACATTTTGAATCAATTCTTCCACAGTCCAAAAAATCATTTTTCTGATGAAAAACGATGATACGCGACCTGTCGAATTTTCTCCAGATGGTCAAAAATGGTAATTTTTTAATATTTAATTTTTTGACTGTAAATGAATATTGCATGTGAATTATCACTTTCGGAACTAAAATAAGAGTGTTTAGAGTCATTTTAATGCCTTTAATTGGTCGAAATAGAAGCTTCTGAGTAGGAGAAAAAGTCTGTAAAAATGGCACTTTTGGTCACATTGAGGATTTAAAAAGTAGTTATTCAACATGAGGCACAACCCAAATTACATTTTGAATCAATTCTTCCACAGTCCAAAAAATCAATTTTCTGATGAAAAACGATGATCCGCGACCTGTCGAATTTTCTCCAGATGGTCAAAAATTGTAATTTTTTAATATTTAATTTTTTGACTGTAAATGAATATTACATGTGAATTATCACTTTCGGAACTAAAATAAGTGTGTTTAGAGTCATTTTAATGCCTTTAATTGGTCGAAATAGAAGCTTCTGAGTAGGAGAAAAAGTCTGTAAAAATTGCACTTTTGGTCACATTGAGGCTTTAAAAAAGTAGTTATTCAACATGAGGCACAATCCAAATTACATTTTGAATCAATTCTTCCACAGTCCAAAAAATCAATTTTCTGATGAAAAACGATGATCCGCGACCTGTCGAATTTTCTCCAGATGGTCAAAAATGGTTATTTTTTAATATTAAATTTTTTGACTGTAAATGACTATTGCATGTGAATTATCACTTTTGGAACTAAAATAAGTGTGTTTAGAGTCATTTTAATGCCTTTAATTTGTCGAAATAGAAGCTTCTGAGTAGGAGAAAAAGTCTGTAAAAATGGCACTTTTGGTCACATTGAGGATTTAAAAAGTAGTTATTCAACATGAGGCACAACCCAAATTACATTTTGAATCAATTCTTCCACAGTCCAAAAAATCAATTTTCTGATGAAAAACGATGATCCGCGACCTGTCGAATTTTCTCCAGATGGTCAAAAATGGTAATTTTTTAATATTTAATTTTTTGACTGTAAATGAATATTGCATGTGAATTATCACTTTCGGAACTAAAATAAGTGTGTTTAGAGTCATTTTAATGCCTGAAATTGGTCAAAATAAAAGCTCTCGAGTAGGAGAAAAAGTCTGTAAAAAAGGCAATTTTGGTCACATTGAGGCTTTAAAAAGTAGGTATTCACCATGAGGCACAATCCAAATTACATTTTGAATCAATTCTTCCACAGTCCAAAAAATCAATTTTCTGATGAAAAACGATGATCCGCGACCTGTCGAATTTTCTCCAGATGGTCAAAAATGGTAATTTTTAAATATTTAATTTTTTGACTGTAAATGAATATTGCATGTGAATTATCACTTTCGGAACTAAAATAAGTGTGTTTAGAGTCATTTTAATGCCTTTAATTGGTCGAAATAGAAGCTTCTGAGTAGGAGAAAAAGTCTGTAAGAATTGCACTTTTAGTCACATTGAGGCTTTAAAAAGTAGTTATTCAACATGAGGCACAATCCAAATTACATTTTGAATCAATTCTTCCACAGTCCAAAAAATCAATTTTCTGATGAAAAACGATGATCCGCGCGACCTGTCGAATTTTCTCCCGATGGTCAAAAATGGTAATTTTTTAATATTTAATTTTTTGACTGTAAATGAATATTGCATGTGAATTATCACTTTCGGAACTAAAATAAGTGTGTTTAGAGTCATTTTAATGCCTTTAATTGGTCGAAATAGAAGCTTCTGAGTAGGAGAAAAAGTCTGTAAAAATTGCACTTTTGGTCACATTGAGGCTTTAAAAAGTAGTTATTCAACATGAGGCACAATCCAAATTAAATTTTGAATCAATTCTTCCACAGTCCAAAAAATCAATTTTCTGATGAAAAACGATGATCCGCGACCTGTCGAATTTTCTCCAGGTGGTCAAAAATGGTTATTTTTTAATATTAAATTTTTTGACTGTAAATGACTATTGCATGTGAATTATCACTTTTGGAACTAAAATAAGTGTGTTTAGAGTCACTTTAATGCCTTTAATTGGTCGAAATAGAAGCTTCTGAGTAGGAGAAAAAGTCTGTAAAAAAGGCAATTTTGGTCACATTGAGGCTTTAAAAAGTAGTTATTCAACATGAGGCACAATCCAAATTACATTTTGAATCAATTCTTCCACAGTCCAAAAAATCATTTTTCTGATGAAAAACGATGATCCGCGACCTGTCGAATTTTCTCCAGATGGTCAAAAATGGTAATTTTTTAATATTAAATTTTTTGACTGTAAATGACTATTGCATGTGAATTATCACTTTTGGAACTAAAATAAGTGTGTTTAGAGTCATTTTAATGCCTTTAATTGGTCGAAATAGAAGCTTCTGAGTAGGATAAAAAGTCTGTAAAAATGGCACTTTTGGTCACATTGAGGATTTAAAAAGTAGTTATTCAACATGAGGCACAACCCAAATTACATTTTGAATCAATTCTTCCACAGTCCAAAAAATCAATTTTCTGATGAAAAACGATGATCCGCGACCTGTCGAATTTTCTCCAGATGGTCAAAAATGGTAATTTTTTAATATTTAATTTTTTGACTGTAAATGACTTTTGCAAGTGAATTATCACTTTTGGAACTAAAATAAGTGTGTTTAGAGTCATTTTAATGCCTGAAATTGGTCAAAATAAAAGCTCTCGAGTAGGAGAAAAAGTCTGTAAAAAAGGCAATTTTGGTCACATTGAGGCTTTAGAAAGTAGTTATTCAACATGAGGCACAATCAAAATTACATTTTGAATCAATTTTTCCAGAGTCAAAAAAATCAAATTTCTGATGAAAAACGATGACCCGTGACCTGTCCAACTATCTCCAGATGGTCAAAAATTGTAATTTTGTAATATTAAATTTTTTGCCTGTAAATGACTTTTGCAAGTGAATTATCTCTTTTGGAACTAAAATAAGTGTGTTTAGAGTCATTTTAATGCCTGAAATTGGTCAAAATAAAAGCTTCTGAGTAGGAGAAAAAGTCTGTAAAAAAGGCAATTTTGGTCACATTGAGGCTTTAGAAAGTAGTTATTCAACATGAGGCACAATCCAAATGACATTTTGAATCAATTTTTCTACAGTCCAAAAAATCAATTTTCTGATGAAAAACGATGATCCGCGACCTGTCGAATTTTCTCCAGATGGTCAAAAATGGTAATTTTTTAATATTTAATTTTTTGACTGTAAATGACTATTGCATTAAAAATGGTAATTTTTTAATATTTAATTTTTTGACTGTAAATGACTATTGCATGTGAATTATCACTTTTGGAACTAAAATAAGTGTGTTTAGAGTCATTTTAATGCCTGAAATTGGTCAAAATAAAAGCTCTCGAGTAGGAGAAAAAGTCTGTAAAAAAGGCAATTTTGGTCACATTGAGGCTTTAAAAAGAAGGTATTCACCATGAGGCACAATCCAAATTACATTTTGAATCAATTCTTCCACAGTCCAAAAAATCAATTTTCTGATGAAAAACGATGATCCGCGACCAGTCGAATTTTCTCCAGATGGTCAAAAATGGTAATTTTTAAATATTTAAGTTTTTTGACTGTAAATGAATATTGCATGTGAATTATCACTGTCGGAACTAAAATAAGTGTGTTTAGAGTCATTTTAATGCCTTTAATTGGTCGAAATAGAAGCTTCTGAGTAGGAGAAAAAGTCTGTAAGAATTGCACTTTTGGTCACATTGAGGCTTTAAAAAGTAGTTATTCAACATGAGGCACAATCCAAATTACATTTTGAATCAATTCTTCCACAGTCCAAAAAATCAATTTTCTGATGAAAAACGATGATCCGCGACCTGTCGAATTTTCTCCAGATGGTCAAAAATGGTTATTTTTTAATATTAAATTTTTTGACTGTAAATGACTATTGCATGTGAATTATCACTTTTGGAACTAAAATAAGTGTGTTTAGAGTCATTTTAATGCCTTTAATTGGTCGAAATAGAAGCTTCTGAGTAGGAGAAAAAGTCTGTAAAAATGGCACTTTTGGTCACATTGAGGATTTAAAAAGTAGTTATTCAACATGAGGCACAACCCAAATTACATTTTGAATCAATTCTTCCACAGTCCAAAAAATCAATTTTCTGATGAAAAACGATGATCCGCGACCTGTCGAATTTTCTCCAGATGGTCAAAAATGGTAATTTTTTAATATTTAATTTTTTGACTGTAAATTAATATTGCATGTGAATTATCACTTTTGGAACTAAAATAAGTGTGTTTAGAGTCATTTTAATGCCTTTAATTGGTCGAAATAGAAGCTTCTGAGTAGGAGAAAAAGTCTGTAAAAATTGCACTTTTGGTCACATTGAGGCTTTAAAAAGTAGTTATTCAACATGAGGCACAATCCAAATTAAATTTTGAATCAATTCTTCCACAGTCCAAAAAATCAATTTTCTGATGAAAAACGATGATCCGCGACCTGTCGAATTTTCTCCAGGTGGTCAAAAATGGTAATTTTTTAATATTTAATTTTTTGACTGTAAATGACTATTGCATGTGAATTATCACTTTTGGAACTAAAATAAGTGTGTTTAGAGTCATTTTAATGCCTTTAATTGGTCGAAATAGAAGCTTCTGAGTAGGAGAAAAAGTCTGTAAAAAAGGCAATTTTGGTCACATTGAGGCTTTAGAAAGTAGTTATTCAACATGAGGCACAATCAAAATTACATTTTGAATCAATTTTTCCAGAGTCAAAAAAATCAAATTTCTGATGAAAAACGATGACCCATGACCTGTCCAACTATCTCCAGATGGTCAAAAAAAGTAATTTCGTAATATTAACTTTTTTGCCTGTAAATGACTTTTGCAAGTGAATTATCTCTTTTGGAACTAAAATAAGTGTGTTTAGAGTCATTTTAATGCCTGAAATTGGTCAAAATAAAAGCTCTCGAGTAGGAGAAAAAGTCTGTAAAAAAGGCAATTTTGGTCACATTGAGGCTTTAGAAAGTAGTTATTCAACATGAGGCACAATCAAAATTACATTTTGAATCAATTTTTCCAGAGTCAAAAAAATCAAATTTCTGATGAAAAACGATGACCCGTGACCTGTCGAACTATCTCCAGATGGTCAAAAATTGTAATTTTGTAATATTTAATTTTTTGCCTGTAAATGACTTTTGCAAGTGAATTATCTCTTTTGGAACTAAAATAAGTGTGTAAAAAAGGCAATTTTGGTCACATTGAGGCTTTAAAAAGTAGGTATTCACCATGAGGCACAATCCAAATTACATTTTGAATCATTTCTTCCACAGTCCAAAAAATCAATTTTCTGATGAAAAACGATGATCCACGACCTGTCTAATTTTCTCCAGATGGTCAAAAATGGTTATTTTTTAATATTTAATTTTTTGACTGTAAATGAATATTACATGTGAATAATCACTTTCGGAACTAAAATAAGTGTGTTTAGAGTCATTTTAATGCCTTTAATTGGTCAAAATAGAAGCTTCTGAGTAGGAGAAAAAGTCTGTAAAAATGGCACTTTTGGTCACATTGAGGATTTAAAAAGTAGTTATTCAACATGAGGCACAACCCAAATTACATTTTGAATCAATTCTTCCACAGTCCAAAAAATCAATTTTCTGATGAAAAACGATGATCCGCGACCTGTCGAATTTTCTCCAGATGGTCAAAAATGGTAATTTTTTAATATTTAATTTTTTGACTGTAAATGAATATTGCATGTGAATTATCACTTTCGGAACTAAAATAAGTGTGTTTAGAGTCATTTTAATGCCTTTAATTGGTCGAAATAGAAGCTTCTGAGTAGGAGAAAAAGTCTGTAAAAATGGCACTTTTGGTCACATTGAGGATTTAAAAAGTAGTTATTCAACATGAGGCACAACCCAAATTACATTTTGAATCAATTCTTCCACAGTCCAAAAAATCAATTTTCTGATGAAAAACGATGATCCGCGACCTGTCGAATTTTCTCCAGATGGTCAAAAATGGTAATTTTTTAATATTTAATTTTTTGACTGTAAATGAATATTGCATGTGAATTATCACTTTCGGAACTAAAATAAGTGTGTTTAGAGTCATTTTAATGCCTTTAATTGGTCGAAATAGAAGCTTCTGAGTAGGAGAAAAAGTCTGTAAAAATGGCACTTTTGGTCACATTGAGGATTTAAAAAGTAGTTATTCAACATGAGGCACAACCCAAATTACAATTTGAATCAATTCTTCCACAGTCCAAAAAATCATTTTTCTGATGAAAAACGATGATACGCGACCTGTCGAATTTTTTCCAGATGGTAAAAAATGGTAATGTTTTAATATTTAATTTTTTGACTGTAAATGAATATTGCCTGTGAATTATCACTTTCGGATCTAAAATAAGTGTGTTTAGAGTCATTTTAATGCCTTTAATTGGTCGAAATAGAAGCTTCTGAGTAGGATAAAAAGTCTGTAAAAATGGCACTTTTGGTCACATTGAGGATTTAAAAAGTAGTTATTCAACATGAGGCACAACCCAAATTACATTTTGAATCAATTCTTCCACAGTCCAAAAAATCATTTTTCTGATGAAAAACGATGATACGTGACCTGTCGAATTTTCTCCAGATGGTCAAAAATGGTAATTTTTTAATATTTAATTTTTTGACTGTAAATGAATATTGCATGTGAATTATCACTTTCGGAACTAAAAGAAGTGTGTTTAGAGTCATTTCAATGCCTTTAATTGGTCGAAATAGAAGCTTCTGAGTAGGAGAAAAAGTCTGTAAAAATGGCACTTTTGGTCACATTGAGGATTTAAAAAGTAGTTATTCAACATGAGGCACAACCCAAATTACATTTTGAATCAATTCTTCCACAGTCCAAAAAATCAATTTTCTGATGAAAAACGATGATCCGCGACCTGTCGAATTTTCTCCAGATGGTCAAAAATTGTAATTTTTTAATATTTAATTTTTTGACTGTAAATGAATATTACATGTGAATTATCACTTTCGGAACTAAAATAAGTGTGTTTAGAGTCATTTTAATGCCTTTAATTGGTCGAAATAGAAGCTTCTGAGTAGGAGAAAAAGTCTGTAAAAATTGCACTTTTGGTCACATTGAGGCTTTAAAAAGTAGTTATTCAACATGAGGCACAATCCAAATTACATTTTGAATCAATTCTTCCACAGTCCAAAAAATCAATTTTCTGATGAAAAACGATGATCCGCGACCTGTCGAATTTTCTCCAGATGGTCAAAAATGGTTATTTTTTAATATTAAATTTTTTGACTGTAAATGACTATTGCATGTGAATTATCACTTTTGGAACTAAAATAAGTGTGTTTAGAGTCATTTTAATGCCTTTAATTTGTCGAAATAGAAGCTTCTGAGTAGGAGAAAAAGTCTGTAAAAATGGCACTTTTGGTCACATTGAGGATTTAAAAAGTAGTTATTCAACATGAGGCACAACCCAAATTACATTTTGAATCAATTCTTCCACAGTCCAAAAAATCAATTTTCTGATGAAAAACGATGATCCGCGACCTGTCGAATTTTCTCCAGATGGTCAAAAATGGTAATTTTTTAATATTTAATTTTTTGACTGTAAATGAATATTGCATGTGAATTATCACTTTCGGAACTAAAATAAGTGTGTTTAGAGTCATTTTAATGCCTGAAATTGGTCAAAATAAAAGCTCTCGAGTAGGAGAAAAAGTCTGTAAAAAAGGCAATTTTGGTCACATTGAGGCTTTAAAAAGTAGGTATTCACCATGAGGCACAATCCAAATCACATTTTGAATCAATTCTTCCACAGTCCAAAAAATCAATTTTCTGATGAAAAACGATGATCCGCGACCTGTCGAATTTTCTCCAGATGGTCAAAAATGGTAATTTTTAAATATTTAATTTTTTGACTGTAAATGAATATTGCATGTGAATTATCACTTTCGGAACTAAAATAAGTGTGTTTAGAGTCATTTTAATGCCTTTAATTGGTCGAAATAGAAGCTTCTGAGTAGGAGAAAAAGTCTGTAAGAATTGCACTTTTAGTCACATTGAGGCTTTAAAAAGTAGTTATTGAACATGAGGCACAATCCAAATTACATTTTGAATCAATTCTTCCACAGTCCAAAAAATCAATTTTCTGATGAAAAACGATGATCCGCGCGACCTGTCGAATTTTCTCCAGATGGTCAAAAATGGTAATTTTTTAATATTTAATTTTTTGACTGTAAATGAATATTGCATGTGAATTATCACTTTCGGAACTAAAATAAGTGTGTTTAGAGTCATTTTAATGCCTTTAATTGGTCGAAATAGAAGCTTCTGAGTAGGAGAAAAAGTCTGTAAAAATTGCACTTTTGGTCACATTGAGGCTTTAAAAAGTAGTTATTCAACATGAGGCACAATCCAAATTAAATTTTGAATCAATTCTTCCACAGTCCAAAAAATCAATTTTCTGATGAAAAACGATGATCCGCGACCTGTCGAATTTTCTCCAGGTGGTCAAAAATGGTTATTTTTTAATATTAAATTTTTTGACTGTAAATGACTATTGCATGTGAATTATCACTTTTGGAACTAAAATAAGTGTGTTTAGAGTCATTTTAATGCCTTTAATTGGTCGAAATAGAAGCTTCTGAGTAGGATAAAAAGTCTGTAAAAATGGCACTTTTGGTCACATGAGGATTTAAAAAGTAGTTATTCAACATGAGGCACAACCCAAATTACATTTTGAATCAATTCTTCCACAGTCCAAAAAATCAATTTTCTGATGAAAAACGATGATCCGCGACCTGTCGAATTTTCTCCAGATGGTCAAAAATGGTAATTTTTTAATATTTAATTTTTTGACTGTAAATGACTTTTGCAAGTGAATTATCACTTTTGGAACTAAAATAAGTGTGTTTAGAGTCATTTTAATGCCTGAAATTGGTCAAAATAAAAGCTCTCGAGTAGGAGAAAAAGTCTGTAAAAAAGGCAATTTTGGTCACATTGAGGCTTTAGAAAGTAGTTATTCAACATGAGGCACAATCAAAATTACATTTTGAATCAATTTTTCCAGAGTCAAAAAAATCAAATTTCTGATGAAAAACGATGACCCGTGACCTGTCCAACTATCTCCAGATGGTCAAAAATTGTAATTTTGTAATATTAAATTTTTTGCCTGTAAATGACTTTTGCAAGTGAATTATCTCTTTTGGAACTAAAATAAGTGTGTTTAGAGTCATTTTAATGCCTGAAATTGGTCAAAATAAAAGCTTCTGAGTAGGAGAAAAAGTCTGTAAAAAAGGCAATTTTGGTCACATTGAGGCTTTAGAAAGTAGTTATTCAACATGAGGCACAATCCAAATGACATTTTGAATCAATTTTTCTACAGTCCAAAAAATCAATTTTCTGATGAAAAACGATGATCCGCGACCTGTCGAATTTTCTCCAGATGGTCAAAAATGGTAATTTTTTAATATTTAATTTTTTGACTGTAAATGACTATTGCATGTGAATTATCACTTTTGGAACTAAAATAAGTGTGTTTAGAGTCATTTTAATGCCTGAAATTGGTCAAAATAAAAGCTCTCGAGTAGGAGAAAAAGTCTGTAAAAAAGGCAATTTTGGTCACATTGAGGCTTTAAAAAGAAGGTATTCACCATGAGGCACAATCCAAATTACATTTTGAATCAATTCTTCCACAGTCCAAAAAATCAATTTTCTGATGAAAAACGATGATCCGCGACCAGTCGAATTTTCTCCAGATGGTCAAAAATGGTAATTTTTAAATATTTAAGTTTTTTGACTGTAAATGAATATTGCATGTGAATTATCACTTTCGGAACTAAAATAAGTGTGTTTAGAGTCATTTTAATGCCTTTAATTGGTCGAAATAGAAGCTTCTGAGTAGGAGAAAAAGTCTGTAAGAATTGCACTTTTGGTCACATTGAGGCTTTAAAAAGTAGTTATTCAACATGAGGCACAATCCAAATTACATTTTGAATCAATTCTTCCACAGTCCAAAAAATCAATTTTCTGATGAAAAACGATGATCCGCGACCTGTCGAATTTTCTCCAGATGGTCAAAAATGGTTATTTTTTAATATTAAATTTTTTGACTGTAAATGACTATTGCATGTGAATTATCACTTTTGGAACTAAAATAAGTGTGTTTAGAGTCATTTTAATGCCTTTAATTGGTCGAAATAGAAGCTTCTGAGTAGGAGAAAAAGTCTGTAAAAATGGCACTTTTGGTCACATTGAGGATTTAAAAAGTAGTTATTCAACATGAGGCACAACCCAAATTACATTTTGAATCAATTCTTCCACAGTCCAAAAAATCAATTTTCTGATGAAAAACGATGATCCGCGACCTGTCGAATTTTCTCCAGATGGTCAAAAATGGTAATTTTTTAATATTTAATTTTTTGACTGTAAATTAATATTGCATGTGAATTATCACTTTCGGAACTAAAATAAGTGTGTTTAGAGTCATTTTAATGCCTTTAATTGGTCGAAATAGAAGCTTCTGAGTAGGAGAAAAAGTCTGTAAAAATTGCACTTTTGGTCACATTGAGGCTTTAAAAAGTAGTTATTCAACATGAGGCACAATCCAAATTAAATTTTGAATCAATTCTTCCACAGTCCAAAAAATCAATTTTCTGATGAAAAACGATGATCCGCGACCTGTCGAATTTTCTCCAGGTGGTCAAAAATGGTAATTTTTTAATATTTAATTTTTTGACTGTAAATGACTATTGCATGTGAATTATCACTTTTGGAACTAAAATAAGTGTGTTTAGAGTCATTTTAATGCCTTTAATTGGTCGAAATAGAAGCTTCTGAGTAGGAGAAAAAGTCTGTAAAAAAGGCAATTTTGGTCACATTGAGGCTTTAGAAAGTAGTTATTCAACATGAGGCACAATCAAAATTACATTTTGAATCAATTTTTCCAGAGTCAAAAAAATCAAATTTCTGATGAAAAACGATGACCCATGACCTGTCCAACTATCTCCAGATGGTCAAAAAAAGTAATTTCGTAATATTAACTTTTTTGCCTGTAAATGACTTTTGCAAGTGAATTATCTCTTTTGGAACTAAAATAAGTGTGTTTAGAGTCATTTTAATGCCTGAAATTGGTCAAAATAAAAGCTTCTGAGTAGGAGAAAAAGTCTGTAAAACAGGCAATTTTGGTCACATTGAGGCTTTAGAAAGTAGTTATTCAACATGAGGCACAATCCAAATGACATTTTGAATCAATTTTTCTACAGTCCAAAAAATCAATTTTCTGATGAAAAACGATGATCCGCGACCTGTCGAATTTTCTCCAGATGGTCAAAAATGGTAATTTTTTAATATTTAATTTTTTGACTGTAAATGACTATTGCATGTGAATTATCACTTTTGGAACTAAAATAAGTGTGTTTAGAGTCATTTTAATGCCTTTAATTGGTCGAAAAAGAAGCTTCTGAGTAGGAGAAAAAGTCTGTAAAAATGGCACTTTTGGTCACATTGAGGATTTAAAAAGTAGTTATTCAACATGAGGCACAACCCAAATTACATTTTGAATCAATTCTTCCACAGTCCAAAAAATCAATTTTCTGATGAAAAACGATGATCCGCGACCTGTCGAATTTTCTCCAGATGGTCAAAAATGGTAATTTTTTAATATTTAATTTTTTGACTGTAAATGACTTTTGCAAGTGAATTATCACTTTTGGAACTAAAATAAGTGTGTTTAGAGTCATTTTAATGCCTGAAATTGGTCAAAATAAAAGCTCTCGAGTAGGAGAAAAAGTCTGTAAAAAAGGCAATTTTGGTCACATTGAGGCTTTAGAAAGTAGTTATTCAACATGAGGCACAATCAAAATTACATTTTGAATCAATTTTTCCAGAGTCAAAAAAATCAAATTTCTGATGAAAAACGATGACCCGTGACCTGTCGAACTATCTCCAGATGGTCAAAAATTGTAATTTTGTAATATTTAATTTTTTGCCTGTAAATGACTTTTGCAAGTGAATTATCTCTTTTGGAACTAAAATAAGTGTGTAAAAAAGGCAATTTTGGTCACATTGAGGCTTTAAAAAGTAGGTATTCACCATGAGGCACAATCCAAATTACATTTTGAATCATTTCTTCCACAGTCCAAAAAATCAATTTTCTGATGAAAAACGATGATCCACGACCTGTCTAATTTTCTCCAGATGGTCAAAAATGGTTATTTTTTAATATTTAATTTTTTGACTGTAAATGAATATTACATGTGAATAATCACTTTCGGAACTAAAATAAGTGTGTTTAGAGTCATTTTAATGCCTTTAATTGGTCGAAATAGAAGCTTCTGAGTAGGAGAAAAAGTCTGTAAAAAAGGCACTTTTGGTCACATTGAGGATTTAAAAAGTAGTTATTCAACATGAGGCACAACCCAAATTACATTTTGAATCAATTCTTCCACAGTCCAAAAAATCAATTTTCTGATGAAAAACGATGATCCGCGACCTGTCGAATTTTCTCCAGATGGTCAAAAATTGTAATTTTTTAATATTTAATTTTTTGACTGTAAATGAATATTACATGTGAATTATCACTTTCGGAACTAAAATAAGTGTGTTTAGAGTCATTTTAATGCCTTTAATTGGTCGAAATAGAAGCTTCTGAGTAGGAGAAAAAGTCTGTAAAAATGGCACTTTTGGTCACATTGAGGATTTAAAAAGTAGTTATTCAACATGAGGCACAACCCAAATTACAGTTTGAATCAATTCTTCCACAGTCCAAAAAATCAATTTTCTGATGAAAAACGATGATCCGCGACCTGTCGAATTTTCTCCAGATGGTCAAAAATAGTAATTTTTTAATATTTAATTTTTTGACTGTAAATGAATATTGCATGTGAATTATCACTTTCGGAACTAAAATAAGTGTGTTTAGAGTCATTTTAATGCCTTTAATTGGTCGAAATAGAAGCTTCTGAGTAGGAGAAAAAGTCTGTAAAAATGGCACTTTTGGTCACATTGAGGATTTAAAAAGTAGTTATTCAACATGAGGCACAACCCAAATTACATTTTGAATCAATTCTTCCACAGTCCAAAAAATCTTTTTTCTGATGAAAAACGATGATACGCGACCTGTCGAATTTTCTCCAGATGGTCAAAAATGGTAATTTTTTAATATTTAATTTTTTGACTGTAAATGAATATTGCATGTGAATTATCACTTTCGGAACTAAAATAAGTGTGTTTAGAGTCATTTTAATGCCTTTAATTGGTCGAAATAGAAGCTTCTGAGTAGGAGAAAAAGTCTGTAAAAATGGCACTTTTGGTCACATTGAGGCTTTAAAAAGTAGTTATTCAACATGTGGCACAATCCAAATTACATTTTGAATCAATTTTTCCACAGTCCAAAAAATCAATTTTCTGATGAAAAACGATGATCCGCGACCTGTCGAATTTTCTCCAGATGGTCAAAAATGGTAATTTTTTAATATTTAATTTTTTGACTGTAAATGACTATTGCATGTGAATTATCACTTTTGGAACTAAAAGAAGTGTGTTTAGAGTCATTTCAATGCCTTTAATTGGTCGAAATAGAAGCTTCTGAGTAGGAGAAAAAGTCTGTAAAAATGGCACTTTTGGTCACATTGAGGATTTAAAAAGTAGTTATTCAACATGAGGCACAACCCAAATTACATTTTGAATCAATTCTTCCACAGTCCAAAAAATCAATTTTCTGATGAAAAACGATGATCCGCGACCTGTCGAATTTTCTCCAGATGGTCAAAAATGGTAATTTTTTAATATTTAATTTTTTGACTGTAAATGAATATTGCATGTGAATTATCACTTTCGGAACTAAAATACGTGTGTTTAGAGTCATTTTAATGCCTGAAATTGGTCAAAATAAAAGCTCTCGAGTAGGAGAAAAAGTCTGTAAAAAAGGCAATTTTGGTCACATTGAGGCTTTAAAAAGTAGGTATTCACCATGAGGCACAATCCAAATTACATTTTGAATCAATTCTTCCACAGTCCAAAAAATCAATTTTCTGATGAAAAACGATGATCCGCGATCTGTCGAATTTTCTCCAGATGGTCAAAAATGGTAATTTTGAAATATTTAATTTTTTGACTGTAAATGAATATTGCATGTGAATTATCACTTTCGGAACTAAAATAAGTGTGTTTAGAGTCATTTTAATGCCTTTAATTGGTCGAAATAGAAGCTTCTGAGTAGGAGAAAAAGTCTGTAAGAATTGCACTTTTAGTCACATTGAGGCTTTAAAAAGTAGTTATTCAACATGAGGCACAATCCAAATTACATTTTGAATCAATTCTTCCACAGTCCAAAAAATCAATTTTCTGATGAAAAACGATGATCCGCGCGACCTGTCGAATTTTCTCCAGATGGTCAAAAATGGTAATTTTTTAATATTTAATTTTTGGACTGTAAATGAATATTGCATGTGAATTATCACTTTCGGAACTAAAATAAGTGTGTTTAGAGTCATTTTAATGCCTTTAATTGGTCGAAATAGAAGCTTCTGAGTAGGAGAAAAAGTCTGTAAAAATTGCACTTTTGGTCACATTGAGGCTTTAAAAAGTAGTTATTCAACATGAGGCACAATCCAAATTAAATTTTGAATCAATTCTTCCACAGTCCAAAAAATCAATTTTCTGATGAAAAACGATGATCCGCGACCTGTCGAATTTTCTCCAGGTGGTCAAAAATGGTTATTTTTTAATATTAAATTTTTTGACTGTAAATGACTATTGCATGTGAATTATCACTTTTGGAACTAAAATAAGTGTGTTTAGAGTCACTTTAATGCCTTTAATTGGTCGAAATAGAAGCTTCTGAGTAGGAGAAAAAGTCTGTAAAAAAGGCAATTTTGGTCACATTGAGGCTTTAAAAAGTAGTTATTCAACATGAGGCACAATCCAAATTACATTTTGAATCAATTCTTCCACAGTCCAAAAAATCATTTTTCTGATGAAAAACGATGATCCGCGACCTGTCGAATTTTCTCCAGATGGTCAAAAATGGTAATTTTTTAATATTTAATTTTTTGACTGTAAATGACTATTGCATGTGAATTATCACTTTTGGAACTAAAATAAGTGTGTTTAGAGTCATTTTAATGCCTTTAATTGGTCGAAATAGAAGCTTCTGAGTAGGATAAAAAGTCTGTAAAAATGGCACTTTTGGTCACATTGAGGATTTAAAAAGTAGTTATTCAACATGAGGCACAACCCAAATTACATTTTGAATCAATTCTTCCACAGTCCAAAAAATCAATTTTCTGATGAAAAACGATGATCCGCGACCTGTCGAATTTTCTCCAGATGGTCAAAAATGGTAATTTTTTAATATTTAATTTTTTGACTGTAAATGACTTTTGCAAGTGAATTATCACTTTTGGAACTAAAATAGGTGTGTTTAGAGTCATTTTAATGCCTGAAATTGGTCAAAATAAAAGCTCTCGAGTAGGAGAAAAAGTCTGTAAAAAAGGCAATTTTGGTCACATTGAGGCTTTAGAAAGTAGTTATTCAACATGAGGCACAATCAAAATTACATTTTGAATCAATTTTTCCAGAGTCAAAAAAATCAAATTTCTGATGAAAAACGATGACCCGTGACCTGTCCAACTATCTCCAGATGGTCAAAAATTGTAATTTTGTAATATTTAATTTTTTGCCTGTAAATGACTTTTGCAAGTGAATTATCTCTTTTGGAACTAAAATAAGTGTGTAAAAAAGGCAATTTTGGTCACATTGAGGCTTTAAAAAGTAGGTATTCACCATGAGGCACAATCCAAATTACATTTTGAATCATTTCTTCCACAGTCCAAAAAATCAATTTTCTGATGAAAAACGATGATCCACGACCTGTCTAATTTTCTCCAGATGGTCAAAAATGGTAATTTTTTAATATTTAATTTTTTGACTGTAAATGAATATTGCATGTGAATTATCACTTTCGGAACTAAAATAAGTGTGTTTAGAGTCATTTTAATGCCTTTAATTGGTCGAAATAGAAGCTTCTGAGTAGGAGAAAAAGTCTGTAAAAATGGCACTTTTGGTCACATTGAGGCTTTAAAAAGTAGTTATTCAACATGAGGCACAATCCAAATGACATTTTGAATCAATTTTTCTACAGTCCAAAAAATCAATTTTCTGATGAAAAACGATGATCCGCGACCTGTCGAATTTTCTCCAGATGGTCAAAAATGGTAATTTTTTAATATTTAATTTTTTGACTGTAAATGACTATTGCATGTGAATTATCACTTTTGGAACTAAAATAAGTGTGTTTAGAGTCATTTTAATGCCTTTAATTGGTCGAAATAGAAGCTTCTGAGTAGGTGAAAAAGTCTGTAAAAATTGCACTTTTGGTCACATTGAGGCTTTAAAAAGTAGTTATTCAACATGAGGCACAATCCAAATTAAATTTTGAATCAATTCTTCCACAGTCCAAAAAATCAATTTTCTGATGAAAAACGATGATCCGCGACCTGTCGAATTTTCTCCAGGTGGTCAAAAATGGTAATTTTTTAATATTTAATTTTTTGACTGTAAATGACTATTGCATGTGAATTATCACTTTTGGAACTAAAATAAGTGTGTTTAGAGTCATTTTAATGCCTTTAATTGGTCGAAATAGAAGCTTCTGAGTAGGAGAAAAAGTCTGTAAAAAAGGCAATTTTGGTCACATTGAGGCTTTAGAAAGTAGTTATTCAACATGAGGCACAATCAAAATTACATTTTGAATCAATTTTTCCAGAGTCAAAAAAATCAAATTTCTGATGAAAAACGATGACCCATGACCTGTCCAACTATCTCCAGATGGTCAAAAAAAGTAATTTCGTAATATTAACTTTTTTGCCTGTAAATGACTTTTGCAAGTGAATTATCTCTTTTGGAACTAAAATAAGTGTGTTTAGAGTCATTTTAATGCCTGAAATTGGTCAAAATAAAAGCTTCTGAGTAGGAGAAAAAGTCTGTAAAACAGGCAATTTTGGTCACATTGAGGCTTTAGAAAGTAGTTATTCAACATGAGGCACAATCCAAATGACATTTTGAATCAATTTTTCTACAGTCCAAAAAATCAATTTTCTGATGAAAAACGATGATCCGCGACCTGTCGAATTTTCTCCAGATGGTCAAAAATGGTAATTTTTTAATATTTAATTTTTTGACTGTAAATGACTATTGCATGTGAATTATCACTTTTGGAACTAAAATAAGTGTGTTTAGAGTCATTTTAATGCCTTTAATTGGTCGAAATAGAAGCTTCTGAGTAGGAGAAAAAGTCTGTAAAAATGGCACTTTTGGTCACATTGAGGATTTAAAAAGTAGTTATTCAACATGAGGCACAACCCAAATTACATTTTGAATCAATTCTTCCACAGTCCAAAAAATCAATTTTCTGATGAAAAACGATGATCCGCGACCTGTCGAATTTTCTCCAGATGGTCAAAAATGGTAATTTTTTAATATTTAATTTTTTGACTGTAAATGACTTTTGCAAGTGAATTATCACTTTTGGAACTAAAATAAGTGTGTTTAGAGTCATTTTAATGCCTGAAATTGGTCAAAATAAAAGCTCTCGAGTAGGAGAAAAAGTCTGTAAAAAAGGCAATTTTGGTCACATTGAGGCTTTAGAAAGTAGTTATTCAACATGAGGCACAATCAAAATTACATTTTGAATCAATTTTTCCAGAGTCAAAAAAATCAAATTTCTGATGAAAAACGATGACCCGTGACCTGTCGAACTATCTCCAGATGGTCAAAAATTGTAATTTTGTAATATTTAATTTTTTGCCTGTAAATGACTTTTGCAAGTGAATTATCTCTTTTGGAACTAAAATAAGTGTGTAAAAAAGGCAATTTTGGTCACATTGAGGCTTTAAAAAGTAGGTATTCACCATGAGGCACAATCCAAATTACATTTTGAATCATTTCTTCCACAGTCCAAAAAATCAATTTTCTGATGAAAAACGATGATCCACGACCTGTCTAATTTTCTCCAGATGGTCAAAAATGGTAATTTTTTAATATTTAATTTTTTGACTGTAAATGAATATTGCATGTGAATTATCACTTTCGGAACTAAAATAAGTGTGTTTAGAGTCATTTTAATGCCTTTAATTGGTCGAAATAGAAGCTTCTGAGTAGGAGAAAAAGTCTGTAAAAATGGCACTTTTGGTCACATTGAGGCTTTAAAAAGTAGTTATTCAACATGAGGCACAATCCAAATGACATTTTGAATCAATTTTTCTACAGTCCAAAAAATCAATTTTCTGATGAAAAACGATGATCCGCGACCTGTCGAATTTTCTCCAGATGGTCAAAAATGGTAATTTTTTAATATTTAATTTTTTGACTGTAAATGACTATTGCATGTGAATTATCACTTTTGGAACTAAAATAAGTGTGTTTAGAGTCATTTCAATGCCTTTAATTGGTCGAAATAGAAGCTTCTGAGTAGGAGAAAAAGTCTGTAAAAATGGCACTTTTGGTCACATTGAGGATTTAAAAAGTAGTTATTCAACATGAGGCACAACCCAAATTACATTTTGAATCAATTCTTCCACAGTCCAAAAAATCAATTTTCTGATGAAAAACGATGATCCGCGACCTGTCGAATTTTCTCCAGATGGTCAAAAATTGTAATTTTTTAATATTTAATTTTTTGACTGTAAATGAATATTACATGTGAATTATCACTTTCGGAACTAAAATAAGTGTGTTTAGAGTCATTTTAATGCCTTTAATTGGTCGAAATAGAAGCTTCTGAGTAGGAGAAAAAGTCTGTAAAAATTGCACTTTTGGTCACATTGAGGCTTTAAAAAGTAGTTATTCAACATGAGGCACAATCCAAATTACATTTTGAATCAATTCTTCCACAGTCCAAAAAATCAATTTTCTGATGAAAAACGATGATCCGCGACCTGTCGAATTTTCTCCAGATGGTCAAAAATGGTTATTTTTTAATAATAAATTTTTTGACTGTAAATGACTATTGCATGTGAGTTACACTTTTGGAACTAAAATAAGTGTGTTTAGAGTCATTTTAATGCCTTTAATTTGTCGAAATAGAAGCTTCTGAGTAGGAGAAAAAGTCTGTAAAAATGGCACTTTTGGTCACATTGAGGATTTAAAAAGTAGTTATTCAACATGAGGCACAATCCAAATTACATTTTGAATCAATTTTTCCACAGTCCAAAAAATCAATTTTCTGATGAAAAACGATGATCCGCGACCTGTCGAATTTTCTCCAGGTGGTCAAAAATGGTTATTTTTTAATATTAAATTTTTTGTCTGTAAATGACTATTGCATGTGAATTATCACTTTTGGAACTAAAATAAGTGTGTTTAGAGTCATTTTAATGGCTTTAATTGGTCGAAATAGAAGCTTCTGAGTAGGAGAAAAAGTCTGTAAAAATGGCACTTTTGGTCACATTGAGTCTTTAAAAAGTAGTTATTCAACATGAGGCACAATCCAAATTACATTTTGAATCAATTTTTCCACAGTCCAAAAAATCAATTTTCTGATGAAAAACGATGATCCGCGACCTGTCGAATTTTCTCCAGATGGTCAAAAATGGTAATTTTTTAATATTTAATTTTTTGACTGTAAATGACTATTGCATGTGAATTATCACTTTTGGAACTAAAATAAGTGTGTTTAGAGTCATTTCAATGCCTTTAATTGGTCAAAATAGAAGCTTCTGAGTAGGAGAAAAAGTCTGTAAAAATGGCACTTTTGGTCACATTGAGGATTTAAAAAGTAGTTATTCAACATGAGGCACAACCCAAATTACATTTTGAATCAATTCTTCCACAGTCCAAAAAATCAATTTTCTGATGAAAAACGATGATCCGCGACCTGTTGAATTTTCTCCAGATGGTCAAAAATTGTAATTTTTTAATATTTAATTTTTTGACTGTAAATGAATATTACATGTGAATTATCACTTTCGGAACTAAAATAAGTGTGTTTAGAGTCATTTTAATGCCTTTAATTGGTCGAAATAGAAGCTTCTGAGTAGGAGAAAAAGTCTGTAAAAATTGCACTTTTGGTCACATTGAGGCTTTAAAAAGTAGTTATTCAACATGAGGCACAATCCAAATTACATTTTGAATCAATTCTTCCACAGTCCAAAAAATCAATTTTCTGATGAAAAACGATGATCCGCGACCTGTCGAATTTTCTCCAGATGGTCAAAAATGGTTATTTTTTAATATTCAATTTTTTGACTGTAAATGACTATTGCATGTGAATTATCACTTTTGGAACTAAAATAAGTGTGTTTAGAGTCATTTTAATGCCTTTAATTTGTCGAAATAGAAGCTTCTGAGTAGGAGAAAAAGTCTGTAAAAATGGCACTTTTGGTCACATTGAGGATTTAAAAAGTAGTTATTCAACATGAGGCACAACCCAAATTACATTTTGAATCAATTCTTCCACAGTCCAAAAAATCAATTTTCTGATGAAAAACGATGATCCGCGACCTGTCGAATTTTCTCCAGATGGTCAAAAATGGTAATTTTTTAATATTTAATTTTTTGACTGTAAATGAATTTTGCATGTGAATTATCACTTTCGGAACTAAAATAAGTGTGTTTAGAGTCATTTTAATGCCTGAAATTGGTCAAAATAAAAGCTCTCGAGTAGGAGAAAAAGTCTGTAAAAAAGGCAATTTTGGTCACATTGAGGCTTTAAAAAGTAGGTATTCACCATGAGGCACAATCCAAATTACATTTTGAATCAATTCTTCCACAGTCCAAAAAATCAATTTTCTGATGAAAAACGATGATCCGCGACCTGTCGAATTTTCTCCAGATGGTCAAAAATGGTAATTTTTAAATATTAAATTTTTTGACTGTACATGAATATTGCATGTTAATTATCACTTTCGGAACTAAAATAAGTGTGTTTAGAGTCATTTTAATGCCTTTAATTGGTCGAAATAGAAGCTTCTGAGTAGGAGAAAAAGTCTGTAAGAATTGCACTTTTGGTCACATTGAGGCTTTAAAAAGTAGTTATTCAACATGAGGCACAATCCAAATTACATTTTGAATCAATTCTTCCACAGTCCAAAAAATCAATTTTCTGATGAAAAACGATGATCCGCGCGACCTGTCGAATTTTCTCCAGATGGTCAAAAATGGTAATTTTTTAATATTTAATTTTTTGACTGTAAATGAATATTGCATGTGAATTATCAATTTCGGAACTAAAATAAGTGTGTTTAGAGTCATTTTAATGCCTTTAATTGGTCGAAATAGAAGCTTCTGAGTAGGAGAAAAAGTCTGTAAAAATTGCACTTTTGGTCACATTGAGGCTTTAAAAAGTAGTTATTCAACATGAGGCACAATCCAAATTAAATTTTGAATCAATTCTTCCACAGTCCAAAAAATCAATTTTCTGATGAAAAACGATGATCCGCGACCTGTCGAATTTTCTCCAGATGGTCAAAAATGGTAATTTTTTAATATTTAATTTTTTGACTGTAAATGAATATTGCATGTGAATTATCACTTTCGGAACTAAAATAAGTGTGTTTAGAGTCATTTTAATGCCTGAAATTGGTCAAAATAAAAGCTCTCGAGTAGGAGAAAAAGTCTGTAAAAAAGGCAATTTTGGTCACATTGAGGCTTTAAAAAGTAGGTATTCACCATGAGGCACAATCCAAATTACATTTTGAATCAATTCTTCCACAGTACAAAAAATCAATTTTCCGATGAAAAACGATGATCCGCGACCTGTCGAATTTTCTCCAGATGGTCAAAAATGGTAATTTTTTAATATTTAATTTTTTGACTGTAAATGAATATTGCATGTGAATTATCACTTTCGGAACTAAAATAAGTGTGTTTAGAGTCATTTTAATGCCTTTAATTGGTCGAAATAGAAGCTTCTGAGTAGGAGAAAAAGTCTGTAAAAATTGCACTTTTGGTCACATTGAGGCTTTAAAAAGTAGTTATTCAACATGAGGCACAATCCAAATTAAATTTTGAATCAATTCTTCCACAGTCCAAAAAATCAATTTTCTGATGAAAAACGATGATCCGCGACCTGTCGAATTTTCTCCAGGTGGTCAAAAATGGTTATTTTTTAATATTACATTTTTTGTCTGTAAATGACTATTGCATGTGAATTATCACTTTTGGAACTAAAATAAGTGTGTTTAGAGTCATTTTAATGGCTTTAATTGGTCGAAATAGAAGCTTCTGAGTAGGAGAAAAAGTCTGTAAAAATGGCACTTTTGGTCACATTGAGGCTTTAAAAAGTAGTTATTCAACATGAGGCACAATCCAAATTACATTTTGAATCAATTTTTCCACAGTCCAAAAAATCAATTTTCTGATGAAAAACGATGATCCGCGACCTGTCGAATTTTCTCCAGATGGTCAAAAATGGTAATTTTTTAATATTTAATTTTTTGACTGTAAATGACTATTGCATGTGAATTATCACTTTTGGAACTAAAATAAGTGTGTTTAGAGTCATTTCAATGCCTTTAATTGGTCGAAATAGAAGCTTCTGAGTAGGAGAAAAAGTCTGTAAAAATGGCACTTTTGGTCACATTGAGGATTTAAAAAGTAGTTATTCAACATGAGGCACAACCCAAATTACATTTTGAATCAATTCTTCCACAGTCCAAAAAATCAATTTTCTGATGAAAAACGATGATCCGCGACCTGTCGAATTTTCTCCAGATGGTCAAAAATTGTAATTTTTTAATATTTAATTTTTTGACTGTAAATGAATATTACATGTGAATTATCACTTTCGGAACTAAAATAAGTGTGTTTAGAGTCATTTTAATGCCTTTAATTGGTCGAAATAGAAGCTTCTGAGTAGGAGAAAAAGTCTGTAAAAATTGCACTTTTGGTCACATTGAGGCTTTAAAAAGTAGTTATTCAACATGAGGCACAATCCAAATTACATTTTGAATCAATTCTTCCACAGTCCAAAAAATCAATTTTCTGATGAAAAACGATGATCCGCGACCTGTCGAATTTTCTCCAGATGGTCAAAAATGGTTATTTTTTAATATTCAATTTTTTGACTGTAAATGACTATTGCATGTGAATTATCACTTTTGGAACTAAAATAAGTGTGTTTAGAGTCATTTTAATGCCTTTAATTTGTCGAAATAGAAGCTTCTGAGTAGGAGAAAAAGTCTGTAAAAATGGCACTTTTGGTCACATTGAGGATTTAAAAAGTAGTTATTCAACATGAGGCACAACCCAAATTACATTTTGAATCAATTCTTCCACAGTCCAAAAAATCAATTTTCTGATGAAAAACGATGATCCGCGACCTGTCGAATTTTCTCCAGATGGTCAAAAATGGTAATTTTTTAATATTTAATTTTTTGACTGTAAATGAATATTGCATGTGAATTATCACTTTCGGAACTAAAATAAGTGTGTTTAGAGTCATTTTAATGCCTGAAATTGGTCAAAATAAAAGCTCTCGAGAAGGAGAAAAAGTCTGTAAAAAAGGCAATTTTGGTCACATTGAGGCTTTAAAAAGTAGGTATTCACCATGAGGCACAATCCAAATTACATTTTGAATCAATTCTTCCACAGTCCAAAAAATCAATTTTCTGATGAAAAACGATGATCCGCGACCTGTCGAATTTTCTCCAGATGGTCAAAAATGGTAATTTTTAAATATTTAATTTTTTGACTGTACATGAATATTGCATGTGAATTATCACTTTCGGAACTAAAATAAGTGTGTTTAGAGTCATTTTAATGCCTTTAATTGGTTGAAATAGAAGCTTCTGAGTAGGAGAAAAAGTCTGTAAGAATTGCACTTTTGGTCACATTGAGGCTTTAAAAAGTAGTTATTCAACATGAGGCACAATCCAAATTACATTTTGAATCAATTCTTCCACAGTCCAAAAAATCAATTTTCTGATGAAAAACGATGATCCGCGACCTGTCGAATTTTCTCCAGATGGTCAAAAATGGTTATTTTTTAATATTTAATTTTTTGACTGTAAATGAATATTACATGTGAATTATCACTTTCGGAACTAAAATAAGTGTGTTTAGAGTCATTTTAATGCCTTTAATTGGTCGAAATAGAAGCTTCTGAGTAGGAGAAAAAGTCTGTAAAAATTGCACTTTTGGTCACATTGAGGCTTTAAAAAGTAGTTATTCAACATGAGGCACAATCCAAATTACATTTTGAATCAATTCTTCCACAGTCCAAAAAATCAATTTTCTGATGAAAAACGATGATCCGCGACCTGTCGAATTTTCTCCAGATGGTCAAAAATGGTTATTTTTTAATAATAAATTTTTTGACTGTAAATGACTATTGCATGTGAGTTACACTTTTGGAACTAAAATAAGTGTGTTTAGAGTCATTTTAATGCCTTTAATTTGTCGAAATAGAAGCTTCTGAGTAGGAGAAAAAGTCTGTAAAAATGGCACTTTTGGTCACATTGAGGATTTAAAAAGTAGTTATTCAACATGAGGCACAATCCAAATTACATTTTGAATCAATTTTTCCACAGTCCAAAAAATCAATTTTCTGATGAAAAACGATGATCCGCGACCTGTCGAATTTTCTCCAGGTGGTCAAAAATGGTTATTTTTTAATATTAAATTTTTTGTCTGTAAATGACTATTGCATGTGAATTATCACTTTTGGAACTAAAATAAGTGTGTTTAGAGTCATTTTAATGGCTTTAATTGGTCGAAATAGAAGCTTCTGAGTAGGAGAAAAAGTCTGTAAAAATGGCACTTTTGGTCACATTGAGTCTTTAAAAAGTAGTTATTCAACATGAGGCACAATCCAAATTACATTTTGAATCAATTTTTCCACAGTCCAAAAAATCAATTTTCTGATGAAAAACGATGATCCGCGACCTGTCGAATTTTCTCCAGATGGTCAAAAATGGTAATTTTTTAATATTTAATTTTTTGACTGTAAATGACTATTGCATGTGAATTATCACTTTTGGAACTAAAATAAGTGTGTTTAGAGTCATTTCAATGCCTTTAATTGGTCAAAATAGAAGCTTCTGAGTAGGAGAAAAAGTCTGTAAAAATGGCACTTTTGGTCACATTGAGGATTTAAAAAGTAGTTATTCAACATGAGGCACAACCCAAATTACATTTTGAATCAATTCTTCCACAGTCCAAAAAATCAATTTTCTGATGAAAAACGATGATCCGCGACCTGTTGAATTTTCTCCAGATGGTCAAAAATTGTAATTTTTTAATATTTAATTTTTTGACTGTAAATGAATATTACATGTGAATTATCACTTTCGGAACTAAAATAAGTGTGTTTAGAGTCATTTTAATGCCTTTAATTGGTCGAAATAGAAGCTTCTGAGTAGGAGAAAAAGTCTGTAAAAATTGCACTTTTGGTCACATTGAGGCTTTAAAAAGTAGTTATTCAACATGAGGCACAATCCAAATTACATTTTGAATCAATTCTTCCACAGTCCAAAAAATCAATTTTCTGATGAAAAACGATGATCCGCGACCTGTCGAATTTTCTCCAGATGGTCAAAAATGGTTATTTTTTAATATTCAATTTTTTGACTGTAAATGACTATTGCATGTGAATTATCACTTTTGGAACTAAAATAAGTGTGTTTAGAGTCATTTTAATGCCTTTAATTTGTCGAAATAGAAGCTTCTGAGTAGGAGAAAAAGTCTGTAAAAATGGCACTTTTGGTCACATTGAGGATTTAAAAAGTAGTTATTCAACATGAGGCACAACCCAAATTACATTTTGAATCAATTCTTCCACAGTCCAAAAAATCAATTTTCTGATGAAAAACGATGATCCGCGACCTGTCGAATTTTCTCCAGATGGTCAAAAATGGTAATTTTTTAATATTTAATTTTTTGACTGTAAATGAATTTTGCATGTGAATTATCACTTTCGGAACTAAAATAAGTGTGTTTAGAGTCATTTTAATGCCTGAAATTGGTCAAAATAAAAGCTCTCGAGTAGGAGAAAAAGTCTGTAAAAAAGGCAATTTTGGTCACATTGAGGCTTTAAAAAGTAGGTATTCACCATGAGGCACAATCCAAATTACATTTTGAATCAATTCTTCCACAGTCCAAAAAATCAATTTTCTGATGAAAAACGATGATCCGCGACCTGTCGAATTTTCTCCAGATGGTCAAAAATGGTAATTTTTAAATATTAAATTTTTTGACTGTACATGAATATTGCATGTTAATTATCACTTTCGGAACTAAAATAAGTGTGTTTAGAGTCATTTTAATGCCTTTAATTGGTCGAAATAGAAGCTTCTGAGTAGGAGAAAAAGTCTGTAAGAATTGCACTTTTGGTCACATTGAGGCTTTAAAAAGTAGTTATTCAACATGAGGCACAATCCAAATTACATTTTGAATCAATTCTTCCACAGTCCAAAAAATCAATTTTCTGATGAAAAACGATGATCCGCGCGACCTGTCGAATTTTCTCCAGATGGTCAAAAATGGTAATTTTTTAATATTTAATTTTTTGACTGTAAATGAATATTGCATGTGAATTATCAATTTCGGAACTAAAATAAGTGTGTTTAGAGTCATTTTAATGCCTTTAATTGGTCGAAATAGAAGCTTCTGAGTAGGAGAAAAAGTCTGTAAAAATTGCACTTTTGGTCACATTGAGGCTTTAAAAAGTAGTTATTCAACATGAGGCACAATCCAAATTAAATTTTGAATCAATTCTTCCACAGTCCAAAAAATCAATTTTCTGATGAAAAACGATGATCCGCGACCTGTCGAATTTTCTCCAGATGGTCAAAAATGGTAATTTTTTAATATTTAATTTTTTGACTGTAAATGAATATTGCATGTGAATTATCACTTTCGGAACTAAAATAAGTGTGTTTAGAGTCATTTTAATGCCTGAAATTGGTCAAAATAAAAGCTCTCGAGTAGGAGAAAAAGTCTGTAAAAAAGGCAATTTTGGTCACATTGAGGCTTTAAAAAGTAGGTATTCACCATGAGGCACAATCCAAATTACATTTTGAATCAATTCTTCCACAGTACAAAAAATCAATTTTCCGATGAAAAACGATGATCCGCGACCTGTCGAATTTTCTCCAGATGGTCAAAAATGGTAATTTTTTAATATTTAATTTTTTGACTGTAAATGAATATTGCATGTGAATTATCACTTTCGGAACTAAAATAAGTGTGTTTAGAGTCATTTTAATGCCTTTAATTGGTCGAAATAGAAGCTTCTGAGTAGGAGAAAAAGTCTGTAAAAATTGCACTTTTGGTCACATTGAGGCTTTAAAAAGTAGTTATTCAACATGAGGCACAATCCAAATTAAATTTTGAATCAATTCTTCCACAGTCCAAAAAATCAATTTTCTGATGAAAAACGATGATCCGCGACCTGTCGAATTTTCTCCAGGTGGTCAAAAATGGTTATTTTTTAATATTACATTTTTTGTCTGTAAATGACTATTGCATGTGAATTATCACTTTTGGAACTAAAATAAGTGTGTTTAGAGTCATTTTAATGGCTTTAATTGGTCGAAATAGAAGCTTCTGAGTAGGAGAAAAAGTCTGTAAAAATGGCACTTTTGGTCACATTGAGGCTTTAAAAAGTAGTTATTCAACATGAGGCACAATCCAAATTACATTTTGAATCAATTTTTCCACAGTCCAAAAAATCAATTTTCTGATGAAAAACGATGATCCGCGACCTGTCGAATTTTCTCCAGATGGTCAAAAATGGTAATTTTTTAATATTTAATTTTTTGACTGTAAATGACTATTGCATGTGAATTATCACTTTTGGAACTAAAATAAGTGTGTTTAGAGTCATTTCAATGCCTTTAATTGGTCGAAATAGAAGCTTCTGAGTAGGAGAAAAAGTCTGTAAAAATGGCACTTTTGGTCACATTGAGGATTTAAAAAGTAGTTATTCAACATGAGGCACAACCCAAATTACATTTTGAATCAATTCTTCCACAGTCCAAAAAATCAATTTTCTGATGAAAAACGATGATCCGCGACCTGTCGAATTTTCTCCAGATGGTCAAAAATTGTAATTTTTTAATATTTAATTTTTTGACTGTAAATGAATATTACATGTGAATTATCACTTTCGGAACTAAAATAAGTGTGTTTAGAGTCATTTTAATGCCTTTAATTGGTCGAAATAGAAGCTTCTGAGTAGGAGAAAAAGTCTGTAAAAATTGCACTTTTGGTCACATTGAGGCTTTAAAAAGTAGTTATTCAACATGAGGCACAATCCAAATTACATTTTGAATCAATTCTTCCACAGTCCAAAAAATCAATTTTCTGATGAAAAACGATGATCCGCGACCTGTCGAATTTTCTCCAGATGGTCAAAAATGGTTATTTTTTAATATTCAATTTTTTGACTGTAAATGACTATTGCATGTGAATTATCACTTTTGGAACTAAAATAAGTGTGTTTAGAGTCATTTTAATGCCTTTAATTTGTCGAAATAGAAGCTTCTGAGTAGGAGAAAAAGTCTGTAAAAATGGCACTTTTGGTCACATTGAGGATTTAAAAAGTAGTTATTCAACATGAGGCACAACCCAAATTACATTTTGAATCAATTCTTCCACAGTCCAAAAAATCAATTTTCTGATGAAAAACGATGATCCGCGACCTGTCGAATTTTCTCCAGATGGTCAAAAATGGTAATTTTTTAATATTTAATTTTTTGACTGTAAATGAATATTGCATGTGAATTATCACTTTCGGAACTAAAATAAGTGTGTTTAGAGTCATTTTAATGCCTGAAATTGGTCAAAATAAAAGCTCTCGAGAAGGAGAAAAAGTCTGTAAAAAAGGCAATTTTGGTCACATTGAGGCTTTAAAAAGTAGGTATTCACCATGAGGCACAATCCAAATTACATTTTGAATCAATTCTTCCACAGTCCAAAAAATCAATTTTCTGATGAAAAACGATGATCCGCGACCTGTCGAATTTTCTCCAGATGGTCAAAAATGGTAATTTTTAAATATTTAATTTTTTGACTGTACATGAATATTGCATGTGAATTATCACTTTCGGAACTAAAATAAGTGTGTTTAGAGTCATTTTAATGCCTTTAATTGGTTGAAATAGAAGCTTCTGAGTAGGAGAAAAAGTCTGTAAGAATTGCACTTTTGGTCACATTGAGGCTTTAAAAAGTAGTTATTCAACATGAGGCACAATCCAAATTACATTTTGAATCAATTCTTCCACAGTCCAAAAAATCAATTTTCTGATGAAAAACGATGATCCGCGCGACCTGTCGAATTTTCTCCAGATGGTCAAAAATGGTAATTTTTTAATATTTAATTTTTTGACTGTAAATGAATATTGCATGTGAATTATCACGTTCGGAACTAAAATAAGTGTGTTTAGAGTCATTTTAATGCCTTTAATTGGTCGAAATAGAAGCTTCTGAGTAGGAGAAAAAGTCTGTAAAAATTGCACTTTTGGTCACATTGAGGCTTTAAAAAGTAGTTATTCAACATGAGGCACAATCCAAATTAAATTTTGAATCAATTCTTCCACAGTCCAAAAAATCAATTTTCTGATGAAAAACGATGATCCGCGACCTGTCGAATTTTCTTCAGATGGTCAAAAATGGTTATTTTTTAATATTAAATTTTTTGACTGTAAATGACTATTGCATGTGAATTATCACTTTTGGAACTAAAATAAGTGTGTTTAGGGTCATTTTAATGCCTTTAATTGGTCGAAATAGAAGCTTCTGAATAGGAGAAAAAGTCTGTAAAAATGGCACTTTTGGTCACATTGAGGATTTAAAAAGTAGTTATTCAACATGAGGCACAACCCAAATTACATTTTAAATCAATTTTTCCAGAGTCAAAAAATCAAATTTCTGATGAAAAACGATGACCCGTGACCTGTCGAACTATCTCCAGATGGTCAAAAATTGTAATTTTGTAATATTTAATTTTTTTGCCTGTAAATGACTTTTGCAAGTGAATTATCTCTTTTGGAACTAAAATAAGTGTGTAAAAAAGGCAATTTTGGTCACATTGAGGATTTAAAAAGTAGGTATTCACCATGAGGCACAATCCAAATTACATTTTGAATCAATTCTTCCACAGTCCAAAAAATCAATTTTCTGATGAAAAACGATGATCCGCGACCTGTCGAATTTTCTCCAGATGGTCAAAAATGGTAATTTTTTAATATTTAATTTTTTGACTATAAATGAATATTGCATGTGAATTATCACTTTCGGAACTAAAATAAGTGTGTTTAGAGTCATTTTAATGCCTTTAATTGGTCGAAATAGAAGCTTCTGAGTAGGAGAAAAAGTCTGTAAAAATTGCACTTTTGGTCACATTGAGGCTTTCAAAGGTAGTTATTCAACATGAGGCACAATCCAAATTACATTTTGAATCAATTCTTCCACAGTCCAAAAAATCAATTTTCTGATGAAAAACGATGATCCGCGACCTGTCGAATTTTCTTCAGATGGTCAAAAATGGTTATTTTTTAATATTAAATTTTTTGACTGTAAATGACTATTGCATGTGAATTATCACTTTTGGAACTAAAATAAGTGTGTTTAGGGTCATTTTAATGCCTTTAATTGGTCGAAATAGAAGCTTCTGAATAGGAGAAAAAGTCTGTAAAAATGGCACTTTTGGTCACATTGAGGATTTAAAAAGTAGTTATTCAACATGAGGCACAACCCAAATTACATTTTAAATCAATTTTTCCAGAGTCAAAAAAATCAAATTTCTGATGAAAAACGATGACCCGTGACCTGTCGAACTATCTCCAGATGGTCAAAAATTGTAATTTTGTAATATTTAATTTTTTGCCTGTAAATGACTTTTGCAAGTGAATTATCTCTTTTGGAACTAAAATAAGTGTGTAAAAAAGGCAATTTTGGTCACATTGAGGATTTAAAAAGTAGGTATTCACCATGAGGCACAATCCAAATTACATTTTGAATCAATTCTTCCACAGTCCAAAAAATCAATTTTCTGCTGAAAAACGATGATCCGCGACCTGTCGAATTTTCTCCAGATGGTCAAAAATGGTAATTTTTTAATATTTAATTTTTTGACTGTAAATGAATATTGCATGTGAATTATCACTTTCGGAACTAAAATAAGTGTGTTTAGAGTAATTTCAATGCCTTTAATTGGTCGAAATAGAAGCTTCTGAGTAGGAGAAAAAGTCTGTAAAAATGGCACTTTTGGTCACATTGAGGATTTAAAAAGTAGTTATTCAACATGAGGCACAACCCAAATTACATTTTGAATCAATTCTTCCACAGTCCAAAAAATCAATTTTCTGATGAAAAACGATGATCCGCGACCTGTCGAATTTTCTCCAGATGGTCAACAATGGTAATTTTTTAATATTTAATTTTTTGACTGTAAATGAATATTGCATGTGAATTATCACTTTCGGAACTACAATAAGTGTGTTTAGAGTCATTTTAATGCCTGAAATTGGTCAAAATAAAAGCTCTCGAGTAGGAGAAAACGTCTGTAAAAAAGGCAATTTTGGTCACATTGAGGCTTTAAAAAGTAGGTATTCACCATGAGGCACAATCCAAATTACATTTTGAATCAATTCTTCCACAGTCCAAAAAATCAATTTTCTGATGAAAAACGATGATCCGCGACCTGTCGAATTTTCTCCAGATGGTCAAAAATGGTAATTTTTTAATATTTAATTTTTTGACTATAAATGAATATTGCATGTGAATTATCACTTTCGGAACTAAAATAGGTGTGTTTAGAGTCATTTTAATGCCTTTAATTGGTCGAAATAGAAGCTTCTGAGTAGGAGAAAAAGTCTGTAAAAATTGCACTTTTGGTCACATTGAGGCTTTAAAAAGTAGTTATTCAACATGAGGCACAATCCAAATTACATTTTGAATCAATTCTTCCACAGTCCAAAAAATCAATTTTCTGATGAAAAACGATGATCCGCGACCTGTCGAATTTTCTTCAGATGGTCAAAAATGGTTATTTTTTAATATTAAATTTTTTGACTGTAAATGACTATTGCATGTGAATTATCACTTTTGGAACTAAAATAAGTGTGTTTAGAGTCATTTTAATGCCTTTAATTGGTCGAAATAGAAGCTTCTGAATAGGAGAAAAAGTCTGTAAAAATGGCACTTTTGGTCACATTGAGGATTTAAAAAGTAGTTATTCAACATGAGGCACAACCCAAATTACATTTTGAATCAATTCTTCCACAGTCCAAAAAATCATTTTTCTGTTGAAAAATGATGATCCGCGACCTGTCGAATTTTCTCCAGATGGTCAAAAATGGTAATTTTTTAATATTTAATTTTTTGACCGTAAATGAATATTGCATGTGAATTATCACTTTCGGAACTAAAATAAGTGTGTTTAGAGTCATTTTAATGCCTTTAATTGGTCGAAATAGAAGCTTCTGAGTAGGAGAAAAAGTCTGTAAAAATGGCACTTTTGGTCACATTGAGGCCTTAAAAAGTAGTTATTCAACATGAGGCACAATCCAAATTACATTTTGAATCAATTTTTCCACAGTCCAAAAAATCAATTTTCTGATGAAAAACGATGATCCGCGACCTGTCGAATTTTCTCCAGATGGTCAAAAATGGTAATTTTTTAATATTTAATTTTTTGACTGTAAATGACTATTGCATGTGAATTATCACTTTTGGAACTAAAATAAGTGTGTTTAGAGTCATTTCAATGCCTTTAATTGGTCGAAATAGAAGCTTCTGAGTAGGAGAAAAAGTCTGTAAAAATGGCACTTTTGGTCACATTGAGGATTTAAAAAGTAGTTATTCAACATGAGGCACAACCCAAATTACATTTTGAATCAATTCTTCCACAGTCCAAAAAATCAATTTTCTGATGAAAAACGATGATCCGCGACCTGTCGAATTTTCTCCAGATGGTCAACAATGGTAATTTTTTAATATTTAATTTTTTGACTGTAAATGAATATTGCATGTGAATTATCACTTTCGGAACTACAATAAGTGTGTTTAGAGTCATTTTAATGCCTGAAATTGGTCAAAATAAAAGCTCTCGAGTAGGAGAAAATGTCTGTAAAAAAGGCAATTTTGGTCACATTGAGGCTTTAAAAAGTAGGTATTCACCATGAGGCACAATCCAAATTACATTTTGAATCAATTCTTCCACAGTCCAAAAAATCAATTTTCTGCTGAAAAACGATGATCCGCGACCTGTCGAATTTTCTCCAGATGGTCAAAAATGGTAATTTTTTAATATTTAATTTTTTGACTGTAAATGAATATTGCATGTGAATTATCACTTTCGGAACTAAAATAAGTGTGTTTAGAGTAATTTCAATGCCTTTAATTGGTCGAAATAGAAGCTTCTGAGTAGGAGAAAAAGTCTGTAAAAATGGCACTTTTGGTCACATTGAGGATTTAAAAAGTAGTTATTCAACATGAGGCACAACCCAAATTACATTTTGAATCAATTCTTCCACAGTCCAAAAAATCAATTTTCTGATGAAAAACGATGATCCGCGACCTGTCGAATTTTCTCCAGATGGTCAACAATGGTAATTTTTTAATATTTAATTTTTTGACTGTAAATGAATATTGCATGTGAATTATCACTTTCGGAACTACAATAAGTGTGTTAAGAGTCATTTTAATGCCTGAAATTGGTCAAAATAAAAGCTCTCGAGTAGGAGAAAACGTCTGTAAAAAAGGCAATTTTGGTCACATTGAGGCTTTAAAAAGTAGGTATTCACCATGAGGCACAATCCAAATTACATTTTGAATCAATTCTTCCACAGTCCAAAAAATCAATTTTCTGATGAAAAACGATGATCCGCGACCTGTCGAATTTTCTCCAGATGGTCAAAAATGGTAATTTTTTAATATTTAATTTTTTGACTATAAATGAATATTGCATGTGAATTATCACTTTCGGAACTAAAATAGGTGTGTTTAGAGTCATTTTAATGCCTTTAATTGGTCGAAATAGAAGCTTCTGAGTAGGAGAAAAAGTCTGTAAAAATTGCACTTTTGGTCACATTGAGGCTTTAAAAAGTAGTTATTCAACATGAGGCACAATCCAAATTACATTTTGAATCAATTCTTCCACAGTCCAAAAAATCAATTTTCTGATGAAAAACGATGATCCGCGACCTGTCGAATTTTCTTCAGATGGTCAAAAATGGTTATTTTTTAATATTAAATTTTTTGACTGTAAATGACTATTGCATGTGAATTATCACTTTTGGAACTAAAATAAGTGTGTTTAGAGTCATTTTAATGCCTTTAATTGGTCGAAATAGAAGCTTCTGAATAGGAGAAAAAGTCTGTAAAAATGGCACTTTTGGTCACATTGAGGATTTAAAAAGTAGTTATTCAACATGAGGCACAACCCAAATTACATTTTGAATCAATTCTTCCACAGTCCAAAAAATCATTTTTCTGTTGAAAAATGATGATCCGCGACCTGTCGAATTTTCTCCAGATGGTCAAAAATGGTAATTTTTTAATATTTAATTTTTTGACCGTAAATGAATATTGCATGTGAATTATCACTTTCGGAACTAAAATAAGTGTGTTTAGAGTCATTTTAATGCCTTTAATTGGTCGAAATAGAAGCTTCTGAGTAGGAGAAAAAGTCTGTAAAAATGGCACTTTTGGTCACATTGAGGCCTTAAAAAGTAGTTATTCAACATGAGGCACAATCCAAATTACATTTTGAATCAATTTTTCCACAGTCCAAAAAATCAATTTTCTGATGAAAAACGATGATCCGCGACCTGTCGAATTTTCTCCAGATGGTCAAAAATGGTAATTTTTTAATATTTAATTTTTTGACTGTAAATGACTATTGCATGTGAATTATCACTTTTGGAACTAAAATAAGTGTGTTTAGAGTCATTTCAATGCCTTTAATTGGTCGAAATAGAAGCTTCTGAGTAGGAGAAAAAGTCTGTAAAAATGGCACTTTTGGTCACATTGAGGATTTAAAAAGTAGTTATTCAACATGAGGCACAACCCAAATTACATTTTGAATCAATTCTTCCACAGTCCAAAAAATCAATTTTCTGATGAAAAACGATGATCCGCGATCTGTCGAATTTTCTCCAGATGGTCAAAAATGGTAATTTTTTAATATTTAATTTTTTGACTGTAAATGAATATTGCATGTGAATTATCACTTTCGGAACTACAATAAGTGTGTTTAGAGTCATTTTAATGCCTGAAATTGGTCAAAATAAAAGCTCTCGAGTAGGAGAAAACGTCTGTAAAAAAGGCAATTTTGGTCACATTGAGGCTTTAAAAAGTAGGTATTCACCATGAGGCACAATCCAAATTACATTTTGAATCAATTCTTCCACAGTCCAAAAAATCAATTTTCTGATGAAAAACGATGATCCGCGACCTGTCGAATTTTCTCCAGATGGTCAAAAATGGTAATTTTTTAATATTTAATTTTTTGACTATAAATGAATATTGCATGTGAATTATCACTTTCGGAACTAAAATAGGTGTGTTTAGAGTCATTTTAATGCCTTTAATTGGTCGAAATAGAAGCTTCTGAGTAGGAGAAAAAGTCTGTAAAAATTGCACTTTTGGTCACATTGAGGCTTTAAAAAGTAGTTATTCAACATGAGGCACAATCCAAATTACATTTTGAATCAATTCTTCCACAGTCCAAAAAATCAATTTTCTGATGAAAAACGATGATCCGCGACCTGTCGAATTTTATTCAGATGGTCAAAAATGGTTATTTTTTAATATTAAATGTTTTGACTGTAAATGACTATTGCATGTGAATTATCACTTTTGGAACTAAAATAAGTGTGTTTAGAGTCATTTTAATGCCTTTAATTGGTCGAAATAGAAGCTTCTGAATAGGAGAAAAAGTCTGTAAAAATGGCACTTTTGGTCACATTGAGGCTTTAAAAAGTAGTTATTCAACATGAGGCACAATCCAAATTACATTTTGAATCAATTTTTCCACAGTCCAAAAAATCAATTTTCTGATGAAAAACGATGATCCGCGACCTGTCGAATTTTCTCCAGATGGTCAAAAATGGTAATTTTTTAATATTTAATTTTTTGACTGTAAATGACTATTGCATGTGAATTATCACTTTTGGAACTAAAATAAGTGTGTTTAGAGTCATTTCAATGCCTTTAATTGGTCGAAATAGAAGCTTCTGAGTAGGAGAAAAAGTCTGTAAAAATGGCACTTTTGGTCACATTGAGGATTTAAAAAGTAGTTATTCAACATGAGGCACAACCCAAATTACATTTTGAATCAATTCTTCCACAGTCCAAAAAATCAATTTTCTGATGAAAAACGATGATCCGCGACCTGTCGAATTTTCTCCAGATGGTCAAAAATTGTAATTTTTTAATATTTAATTTTTGGACTGTAAATGAATATTACATGTGAATTATCACTTTCGGAACTAAAATAAGTGTGTTTAGAGTCATTTCAATGCCTTTAATTGGTCGAAATAGAAGCTTCTGAGTAGGAGAAAAAGTCTGTAAAAATTGCACTTTTGGTCACATTGAGGCTTTAAAAAGTAGTTATTCAACATGAGGCACAATCCAAATTACATTTTGAATCAATTCTTCCACAGTCCAAAAAATCAATTTTCTGATGAAAAACGATGATCCGCGACCTGTCGAATTTTCTCCAGATGGTCAAAAATGGTTATTTTTTAATATTAAATTTTTTGACTGTAAATGACTATTGCATGTGAATTATCACTTTTGGAACTAAAATAAGTGTGTTTAGAGTCATTTTAATGCCTTTAATTTGTCGAAATAGAAGCTTCTGAGTAGGAGAAAAAGTCTGTAAAAATGGCACTTTTGGTCACATTGAGGATTTAAAAAGTAGTTATTCAACATGAGGCACAACCCAAATTACATTTTGAATCAATTCTTCCACAGTCCAAAAAATCAATTTTCTGATGAAAAACGATGATCCGCGACCTGTCGAATTTTCTCCAGATGGTCAAAAATGGTAATTTGTTAATATTTAATTTTTTGACTGTAAATGAATATTGCATGTGAATTATCACTTTCGGAACTAAAATACGTGTGTTTAGAGTCATTTTAATGCCTGAAATTGGTCAAAATAAAAGCTCTCGAGTAGGAGAAAAAGTCTGTAAAAAAGGCAATTTTGGTCACATTGAGGCTTTAAAAAGTAGGTATTCACCATGAGGCACAATCCAAATTACATTTTGAATCAATTCTTCCACAGTCCAAAAAATCAATTTTCTGATGAAAAACGATGATCCGCGACCTGTCGAATTTTCTCCAGATGGTCAAAAATGGTAATTTTTAAATATTTAATTTTTTGACTGTAAATGAATATTGCATGTGAATTATCACTTTCGGAACTAAAATAAGTGTGTTTAGAGTCATTTTAATGCCTTTAATTGGTCGAAATAGAAGCTTCTGAGTAGGAGAAAAAGTCTGTAAGAATTGCACTTTTAGTCACATTGAGGCTTTAAAAAGTAGTTATTCAACATGAGGCACAATCCAAATTACATTTTGAATCAATTCTTCCACAGTCCAAAAAATCAATTTTCTGATGAAAAACGATGATCCGCGCGACCTGTCGAATTTTCTCCAGATGGTCAAAAATGGTAATTTTTTAATATTTAATTTTTTGACTGTAAATGAATATTGCATGTGAATTATCACTTTCGGAACTAAAATAAGTGTGTTTAGAGTCATTTTAATGCCTTTAATTGGTCGAAATAGAAGCTTCTGAGTAGGAGAAAAAGTCTGTAAAAATTGCACTTTTGGTCACATTGAGGCTTTAAAAAGTAGTTATTCAACATGAGGCACAATCCAAATTAAATTTTGAATCAATTCTTCCACAGTCCAAAAAATCAATTTTCTGATGAAAAACGATGATCCGCGACCTGTCGAATTTTCTCCAGGTGGTCAAAAATGGTTATTTTTTAATATTAAATTTTTTGACTGTAAATGACTATTGCATGTGAATTATCACTTTTGGAACTAAAATAAGTGTGTTTAGAGTCACTTTAATGCCTTTAATTGGTCGAAATAGAAGCTTCTGAGTAGGAGAAAAAGTCTGTAAAAAAGGCAATTTTGGTCACATTGAGGCTTTAAAAAGTAGTTATTCAACATGAGGCACAATCCAAATTACATTTTGAATCAATTCTTCCACAGTCCAAAAAATCATTTTTCTGATGAAAAACGATGATCCGCGACCTGTCGAATTTTCTCCAGATGGTCAAAAATGGTAATTTTTTAATATTTAATTTTTTGACTGTAAATGACTATTGCATGTGAATTATCACTTTTGGAACTAAAATAAGTGTGTTTAGAGTCATTTTAATGCCTTTAATTGGTCGAAATAGAAGCTTCTGAGTAGGATAAAAAGTCTGTAAAAATGGCACTTTTGGTCACATTGAGGATTTAAAAAGTAGTTATTCAACATGAGGCACAACCCAAATTACATTTTGAATCAATTCTTCCACAGTCCAAAAAATCAATTTTCTGATGAAAAACGATGATCCGCGACCTGTCGAATTTTCTCCAGATGGTCAAAAATGGTAATTTTTGAATATTTAATTTTTTGACTGTAAATGACTTTTGCAAGTGAATTATCACTTTTGGAACTAAAATAAGTGTGTTTAGAGTCATTTTAATGCCTGAAATTGGTCAAAATAAAAGCTCTCGAGTAGGAGAAAAAGTCTGTAAAAAAGGCAATTTTGGTCACATTGAGGCTTTAGAAAGTAGTTATTCAACATGAGGCACAATCAAAATTACATTTTGAATCAATTTTTCCAGAGTCAAAAAAATCAAATTTCTGATGAAAAACGATGACCCGTGACCTGTCCAACTATCTCCAGATGGTCAAAAATTGTAATTTTGTAATATTAAATTTTTTGCCTGTAAATGACTTTTGCAAGTGAATTATCTCTTTTGGAACTAAAATAAGTGTGTTTAGAGTCATTTTAATGCCTGAAATTGGTCAAAATAAAAGCTTCTGAGTAGGAGAAAAAGTCTGTAAAAAAGGCAATTTTGGTCACATTGAGGCTTTAGAAAGTAGTTATTCAACATGAGGCACAATCCAAATGACATTTTGAATCAATTTTTCTACAGTCCAAAAAATCAATTTTCTGATGAAAAACGATGATCCGCGACCTGTCGAATTTTCTCCAGATGGTCAAAAATGGTAATTTTTTAATATTTAATTTTTTGACTGTAAATGACTATTGCATGTGAATTATCACTTTTGGAACTAAAATAAGTGTGTTTAGAGTCATTTTAATGCCTTTAATTGGTCGAAATAGAAGCTTCTGAGTAGGAGAAAAAGTCTGTAAAAATTGCACTTTTGGTCACATTGAGGCTTTAAAAAGTAGTTATTCAACATGAGGCACAATCCAAATTAAATTTTGAATCAATTCTTCCACAGTCCAAAAAATCAATTTTCTGATGAAAAACGATGATCCGCGACCTGTCGAATTTTCTCCAGGTGTTCAAAAATGGTTATTTTTTAATATTAAATGTTTTGACTGTAAATGACTATTGCATGTGAATTATCACTTTTGGAACTAAAATAAGTGTGTTTAGAGTCACTTTAATGCCTTTAATTGGTCGAAATAGAAGCTTCTGAGTAGGAGAAAAAGTCTGAAAAAAAGGCAATTTTGGTCACATTGAGGCTTTAAAAAGTAGTTATTCAACATGAGGCACAATCCAAATTACATTTTGAATCAATTCTTCCACAGTCCAAAAAATCATTTTTCTGATGAAAAACGATGATCCGCGACCTGTCGAATTTTCTCCAGATGGTCAAAAATGGTAATTTTTTAATATTTAATTTTTTGACTGTAAATGACTATTGCATGTGAATTATCACTTTTGGAACTAAAATAAGTGTGTTTAGAGTCATTTTAATGCCTTTAATTGGTCGAAATAGAAGCTTCTGAGTAGGATAAAAAGTCTGTAAAAATGGCACTTTTGGTCACATTGAGGATTTAAAAAGTAGTTATTCAACATGAGGCACAACCCAAATTACATTTTGAATCAATTCTTCCACAGTCCAAAAAATCAATTTTCTGATGAAAAACGATGATCCGCGACCTGTCGAATTTTCTCCAGATGGTCAAAAATGGTAATTTTTTAATATTTAATTTTTTGACTGTAAATGACTTTTGCAAGTGAATTATCACTTTTGGAACTAAAATAAGTGTGTTTAGAGTCTTTTTAATGCCTGAAATTGGTCAAAATAAAAGCTCTCGAGTAGGAGAAAAAGTCTGTAAAAAAGGCAATTTTGGTCACATTGAGGCTTTAGAAAGTAGTTATTCAACATGAGGCACAATCAAAATTACATTTTGAATCAATTTTTCCAGAGTCAAAAAAATCAAATTTCTGATGAAAAACGATGACCCGTGACCTGTCCAACTATCTCCAGATGGTCAAAAATTGTAATTTTGTAATATTAAATTTTTTGCCTGTAAATGACTTTTGCAAGTGAATTATCTCTTTTGGAACTAAAATAAGTGTGTTTAGAGTCATTTTAATGCCTGAAATTGGTCAAAATAAAAGCTTCTGAGTAGGAGAAAAAGTCTGTAAAAAAGGCAATTTTGGTCACATTGAGGCTTTAGAAAGTAGTTATTCAACATGAGGCACAATCCAAATGACATTTTGAATCAATTTTTCTACAGTCCAAAAAATCAATTTTCTGATGAAAAACGATGATCCGCGACCTGTCGAATTTTCTCCAGATGGTCAAAAATGGTAATTTTTTAATATTTAATTTTTTGACTGTAAATGACTATTGCATGTGAATTATCACTTTTGGAACTAAAATAAGTGTGTTTAGAGTCATTTTAATGCCTGAAATTGGTCAAAATAAAAGCTCTCGAGTAGGAGAAAAAGTCTGTAAAAAAGGCAATTTTGGTCACATTGAGGCTTTAAAAAGAAGGTATTCACCATGAGGCACAATCCAAATTACATTTTGAATCAATTCTTCCACAGTCCAAAAAATCAATTTTCTGATGAAAAACGATGAACCGCGACCAGTCGAATTTTCTCCAGATGGTCAAAAATGGTAATTTTTAAATATTTAAGTTTTTTGACTGTAAATGAATATTGCATGTGAATTATCACTTTCGGAACTAAAATAAGTGTGTTTAGAGTCATTTTAATGCCTTTAATTGGTCGAAATAGAAGCTTCTGAGTAGGAGAAAAAGTCTGTAAGAATTGCACTTTTGGTCACATTGAGGCTTTAAAAAGTAGTTATTCAACATGAGGCACAATCCAAATTACATTTTGAATCAATTCTTCCACAGTCCAAAAAATCAATTTTCTGATGAAAAACGATGATCCGCGACCTGTCGAATTTTCTCCAGATGGTCAAAAATGGTTATTTTTTTAATATTAAATTTTTTGACTGTAAATGACTATTGCATGTGAATTATCACTTTTGGAACTAAAATAAGTGTGTTTAGAGTCATTTTAATGCCTTTAATTGGTCGAAATAGAAGCTTCTGAGTAGGAGAAAAAGTCTGTAAAAATGGCACTTTTGGTCACATTGAGGATTTAAAAAGTAGTTATTCAACATGAGGCACAACCCAAATTACATTTTGAATCAATTCTTCCACAGTCCAAAAAATCAATTTTCTGATGAAATACGATGATCCGCGACCTGTCGAATTTTCTCCAGATGGTCAAAAATGGTAATTTTTTAATATTTAATTTTTTGACTGTAAATTAATATTGCATGTGAATTATCACTTTCGGAACTAAAATAAGTGTGTTTAGAGTCATTTTAATGCCTTTAATTGGTCGAAATAGAAGCTTCTGAGTAGGAGAAAAAGTCTGTAAAAATTGCACTTTTGGTCACATTGAGGCTTTAAAAAGTAGTTATTCAACATGAGGCACAATCCAAATTAAATTTTGAATCAATTCTTCCACAGTCCAAAAAATCAATTTTCTGATGAAAAACGATGATCCGCGACCTGTCGAATTTTCTCCAGGTGGTCAAAAATGGTAATTTTTTAATATTTAATTTTTTGACTGTAAATGACTATTGCATGTGAATTATCACTTTTGGAACTAAAATAAGTGTGTTTAGAGTCATTTTAATGCCTTTAATTGGTCGAAATAGAAGCTTCTGAGTAGGAGAAAAAGTCTGTAAAAAAGGCAATTTTGGTCACATTGAGGCTTTAGAAAGTAGTTATTCAACATGAGGCACAATCAAAATTACATTTTGAATCAATTTTTCCAGAGTCAAAAAAATCAAATTTCTGATGAAAAACGATGACCCATGACCTGTCCAACTATCTCCAGATGGTCAAAAAAAGTAATTTCGTAATATTAACTTTTTTGCCTGTAAATGACTTTTGCAAGTGAATTATCTCTTTTGGAACTAAAATAAGTGTGTTTAGAGTCATTTTAATGCCTGAAATTGGTCGAAATAGAAGCTTCTGAGTAGGAGAAAAAGTCTGTAAAAATGGCACTTTTGGTCACATTGAGGCTTTAAAAAGTAGTTATTCAACATGAGGCACAATCCAAATGACATTTTGAATCAATTTTTCTACAGTCCAAAAAATCAATTTTCTGATGAAAAACGATGATCCGCGACCTGTCGAATTTTCTCCAGATGGTCAAAAATGGTAATTTTTTAATATTTAATTTTTTGACTGTAAATGACTTTTGCAAGTGAATTATCACTTTTGGAACTAAAATAAGTGTGTTTAGAGTCATTTTAATGCCTGAAATTGGTCAAAATAAAAGCTCTCGAGTAGGAGAAAAAGTCTGTAAAAAAGGCAATTTTGGTCACATTGAGGCTTTAGAAAGTAGTTATTCAACATGAGGCACAATCAAAATTACATTTTGAATCAATTTTTCCAGAGTCAAAAAAATCAAATTTCTGATGAAAAACGATGACCCGTGACCTGTCGAACTATCTCCAGATGGTCAAAAATTGTAATTTTGTAATATTTAATTTTTTGCCTGTAAATGACTTTTGCAAGTGAATTATCTCTTTTGGAACTAAAATAAGTGTGTAAAAAAGGCAATTTTGGTCACATTGAGGCTTTAAAAAGTAGGTATTCACCATGAGGCACAATCCAAATTACATTTTGAATCATTTCTTCCACAGTCCAAAAAATCAATTTTCTGATGAAAAACGATGATCCACGACCTGTCTAATTTTCTCCAGATGGTCAAAAATGGTAATTTTTTAATATTTAATTTTTTGACTGTAAATGAATATTGCATGTGAATTATCACTTTCGGAACTAAAATAAGTGTGTTTAGAGTCATTTTAATGCCTTTAATTGGTCGAAATAGAAGCTTCTGAGTAGGAGAAAAAGTCTGTAAAAATGGCACTTTTGGTCACATTGAGGCTTTAAAAAGTAGTTATTCAACATGAGGCACAATCCAAATGACATTTTGAATCAATTTTTCTACAGTCCAAAAAATCAATTTTCTGATGAAAAACGATGATCCGCGACCTGTCGAATTTTCTCCAGATGGTCAAAAATGGTAATTTTTTAATATTTAATTTTTTGACTGTAAATGACTATTGCATGTGAATTATCACTTTTGGAACTAAAATAAGTGTGTTTAGAGTCATTTCAATGCCTTTAATTGGTCGAAATAGAAGCTTCTGAGTAGGAGAAAAAGTCTGTAAAAATGGCACTTTTGGTCACATTGAGGATTTAAAAAGTAGTTATTCAACATGAGGCACAACCCAAATTACATTTTGAATCAATTCTTCCACAGTCCAAAAAATCAATTTTCTGATGAAAAACGATGATCCGCGACCTGTCGAATTTTCTCCAGATGGTCAAAAATTGTAATTTTTTAATATTTAATTTTTTGACTGTAAATGAATATTACATGTGAATTATCACTTTCGGAACTAAAATAAGTGTGTTTAGAGTCATTTTAATGCCTTTAATTGGTCGAAATAGAAGCTTCTGAGTAGGAGAAAAAGTCTGTAAAAATTGCACTTTTGGTCACATTGAGGCTTTAAAAAGTAGTTATTCAACATGAGGCACAATCCAAATTACATTTTGAATCAATTCTTCCACAGTCCAAAAAATCAATTTTCTGATGAAAAACGATGATCCGCGACCTGTCGAATTTTCTCCAGATGGTCAAAAATGGTTATTTTTTAATATTCAATTTTTTGACTGTAAATGACTATTGCATGTGAATTATCACTTTTGGAACTAAAATAAGTGTGTTTAGAGTCATTTTAATGCCTTTAATTTGTCGAAATAGAAGCTTCTGAGTAGGAGAAAAAGTCTGTAAAAATGGCACTTTTGGTCACATTGAGGATTTAAAAAGTAGTTATTCAACATGAGGCACAATCCAAATTAAATTTTGAATCAATTCTTCCACAGTCCAAAAAATCAATTTTCTGATGAAAAACGATGATCCGCGACCTGTCGAATTTTCTCCAGGTGGTCAAAAATGGTTATTTTTTAATATTAAATTTTTTGTCTGTAAATGACTATTGCATGTGAATTATCACTTTTGGAACTAAAATAAGTGTGTTTAGAGTCATTTTAATGCCTGAAATTGGTCAAAATAAAAGCTCTCGAGTAGGAGAAAAAGTCTGTAAAAAAGGCAATTTTGGTCACATTGAGGCTTTAAAAAGTAGGTATTCACCATGAGGCACAATCCAAATTACATTTTGAATCAATTCTTCCACAGTCCAAAAAATCAATTTTCCGATGAAAAACGATGATCCGCGACCTGTCGAATTTTCTCCAGATGGTCAAAAATGGTAATTTTTTAATATTTAATTTTTTGACTGTAAATGAATATTGCATGTGAATTATCACTTTCGGAACTGAAATAAGTGTGTTTAGAGTCATTTTAATGCCTTTAATTGGTCGAAATAGAAGCTTCTGAGTAGGAGAAAAAGTCTGTAAAAATTGCACTTTTGGTCACATTGAGGCTTTAAAAAGTAGTTATTCAACATGAGGCACAATCCAAATTAAATTTTGAATCAATTCTTCCACAGTCCAAAAAATCAATTTTCTGATGAAAAACGATGATCCGCGACCTGTCGAATTTTCTCCAGGTGGTCAAAAATGGTTATTTTTTAATATTACATTTTTTGTCTGTAAATGACTATTGCATGTGAATTATCACTTTTGGAACTAAAATAAGTGTGTTTAGAGTCATTTTAATGGCTTTAATTGGTCGAAATAGAAGCTTCTGAGTAGGAGAAAAAGTCTGTAAAAATGGCACTTTTGGTCACATTGAGGCTTTAAAAAGTAGTTATTCAACATGAGGCACAATCCAAATTACATTTTGAATCAATTTTTCCACAGTCCAAAAAATCAATTTTCTGATGAAAAACGATGATCCGCGACCTGTCGAATTTTCTCCAGATGGTCAAAAATGGTAATTTTTTAATATTTAATTTTTTGACTGTAAATGACTATTGCATGTGAATTATCACTTTTGGAACTAAAATAAGTGTGTTTAGAGTCATTTCAATGCCTTTAATTGGTCGAAATAGAAGCTTCTGAGTAGGAGAAAAAGTCTGTAAAAATGGCACTTTTGGTCACATTGAGGATTTAAAAAGTAGTTATTCAACATGAGGCACAACCCAAATTACATTTTGAATCAATTCTTCCACAGTCCAAAAAATCAATTTTCTGATGAAAAACGATGATCCGCGACCTGTCGAATTTTCTCCAGATGGTCAAAAATTGTAATTTTTTAATATTTAATTTTTTGACTGTAAATGAATATTACATGTGAATTATCACTTTCGGAACTAAAATAAGTGTGTTTAGAGTCATTTTAATGCCTTTAATTGGTCGAAATAGAAGCTTCTGAGTAGGAGAAAAAGTCTGTAAAAATTGCACTTTTGGTCACATTGAGGCTTTAAAAAGTAGTTATTCAACATGAGGCACAATCCAAATTACATTTTGAATCAATTCTTCCACAGTCCAAAAAATCAATTTTCTGATAAAAAACGATGATCCGCGACCTGTCGAATTTTCTCCAGATGGTCAAAAATGGTTATTTTTTAATATTTAATTTTTTGACTGTAAATGACTATTGCATGTGAATTACACTTTTGGAACTAAAATAAGTGTGTTTAGAGTCATTTTAATGCCTTTAATTTGTCGAAATAGAAGCTTCTGAGTAGGAGAAAAAGTCTGTAAAAATGGCACTTTTGGTCACATTGAGGATTTAAAAAGTAGTTATTCAACATGAGGCACAACCCAAATTACATTTTGAATCAATTCTTCCACAGTCCAAAAAATCAATTTTCTGATGAAAAACGATGATCCGCGACCTGTCGAATTTTCTCCAGATGGTCAAAAATGGTAATTTTTTAATATTTAATTTTTTGACTGTAAATGAATATTGCATGTGAATTATCACTTTCGGAACTAAAATAAGTGTGTTTAGAGTCATTTTAATGCCTGAAATTGGTCAAAATAAAAGCTCTCGAGTAGGAGAAAAAGTCTGTAAAAAAGGCAATTTTGGTCACATTGAGGCTTTAAAAAGTAGGTATTCACCATGAGGCACAATCCAAATTACATTTTGAATCAATTCTTCCACAGTCCAAAAAATCAATTTTCCGATGAAAAACGATGATCCGCGACCTGTCGAATTTTCTCCAGATGGTCAAAAATGGTAATTTTTTAATATTTAATTTTTTGACTGTAAATGAATATTGCATGTGAATTATCACTTTCGGAACTAAAATAAGTGTGTTTAGAGTCATTTTAATGCCTTTAATTGGTCGAAATAGAAGCTTCTGAGTAGGAGAAAAAGTCTGTAAAAATTGCACTTTTGGTCACATTGAGGCTTTAAAAAGTAGTTATTCAACATGAGGCACAATCCAAATTAAATTTTGAATCAATTCTTCCACAGTCCAAAAAATCAATTTTCTGATGAAAAACGATGATCCGCGACCTGTCGAATTTTCTCCAGGTGGTCAAAAATGGTTATTTTTTAATATTAAATTTTTTGTCTGTAAATGACTATTGCATGTGAATTATCACTTTTGGAACTAAAATAAGTGTGTTTAGAGTCATTTTAATGGCTTTAATTGGTCGAAATAGAAGCTTCTGAGTAGGAGAAAAAGTCTGTAAAAATTGCACTTTTGGTCACATTGAGGCTTTAAAAAGTAGTTATTCAACATGAGGCACAATCCAAATTACATTTTGAATCAATTCTTCCACAGTCCAAAAAATCAATTTTCTGATGAAAAATGATGATCCGCAACCTGTCGAATTTTCTCCAGGTGGTCAAAAATGGTTATTTTTTAATATTAAATTTTTTGACTGTAAATGACTATTGCATGTGAATTATCACTTTTGGAACTAAAATAAGTGTGTTTAGAGTCACTTTAATGCCTTTAATTGGTCGAAATAGAAGCTTCTGAGTAGGAGAAAAAGTCTGTAAAAAAGGCAATTTTGGTCACATTGAGGCTTTAAAAAGTAGTTATTCAACATGAGGCACAATCCAAATTACATTTTGAATCAATTCTTCCACAGTCCAAAAAATCATTTTTCTGATGAAAAACGATGATCCGCGACCTGTCGAATTTTCTCCAGATGGTCAAAAATGGTAATTTTTTAATATTTAATTTTTTGACTGTAAATGACTATTGCATGTGAATTATCTCTTTTGGAACTAAAATAAGTGTGTTTAGAGTCATTTTAATGCCTGAAATTGGTCAAAATAAAAGCTCTTGAGTAGGAGAAAAAGTCTGTAAAAAAGGCAATTTTGGTCACATTGAGGCTTTAGAAAGTAGTTATTCAACATGAGGCACAATCAAAATTACATTTTGAATCAATTTTTCCAGAGTCAAAAAAATCAAATTTCTGATGAAAAACGATGACCCGTGACCTGTCCAACTATCTCCAGATGGTCAAAAATTGTAATTTTGTAATATTAAATTTTTTGCCTGTAAATGACTTTTGCAAGTGAATTATCTCTTTTGGAACTAAAATAAGTGTGTTTAGAGTCATTTTAATGCCTGAATTTGGTCAAAATAAAAGCTTCTGAGTAGGAGAAAAAGTCTGTAAAAATGGCACTTTTGGTCACATTGAGGATTTAAAAAGTAGTTATTCAACATGAGGCACAACCCAAATTACATTTTGAATCAATTCTTCCACAGTCCAAAAAATCAATTTTCTGATGAAAAACGATGATCCGCGACCTGTCGAATTTTCTCCAGATGGTCAAAAATGGTAATTTTTTAATATTTAGTTTTTTGACTGTAAATGAATATTACATGTGAATTATCACTTTCGGAACTAAAATAAGTGTGTTTAGAGTCATTTTAATGCCTTTAATTGGTCGAAATAGAAGCTTCTGAGTAGGAGAAAAAGTCTGTAAAAATTGCACTTTTGGTCACATTGAGGCTTTAAAAAGTAGTTATTCAACATGAGGCACAATCCAAATTACATTTTGAATCAATTCTTCCACAGTCCAAAAAATCAATTTTCTGATGAAAAACGATGATCCGCGACCTGTCGAATTTTCTCCAGATGGTCAAAAATGGTTATTTTTTAATATTAAATTTTTTGACTGTAAATGACTATTGCATGTGAATTATCACTTTTGGAACTAAAATAAGTGTGTTTAGAGTCATTTTAATGCCTTTAATTTGTCGAAATAGAAGCTTCTGAGTAGGAGAAAAAGTCTGTAAAAATTGCACTTTTGGTCACATTGAGGATTTAAAAAGTAGTTATTCAACATGAGGCACAACCCAAATTACATTTTGAATCAATTCTTCCACAGTCCAAAAAATCAATTTTCTGATGAAAAACGATGATCCGCGACCTGTCGAATTTTCTCCAGATGGTCAAAAATGGTAATTTTTTAATATTTAATTTTTTGACTGTAAATGAATATTGCATGTGAATTATCACTTTCGGAACTAAAATAAGTGTGTTTAGAGTCATTTTAATGCCTGAAATTGGTCAAAATAAAAGCTCTCGAGTAGGAGAAAAAGTCTGTAAAAAAGGCAATTTTGGTCACATTGAGGCTTTAAAAAGTAGGTATTCACCATGAGGCACAATCCAAATTACATTTTGAATCAATTCTTCCACAGTCCAAAAAATCAATTTTCTGATGAAAAACGATGATCCGCGACCTGTCGAATTTTCTCCAGATGGTCAAAAATGGTAATTTTTAAATATTTAATTTTTTGACTGTAAATGAATATTGCATGTGAATTATCACTTTCGGAACTAAAATAAGTGTGTTTAGAGTCATTTTAATGCCTTTAATTGGTCGAAATAGAAGCTTCTGAGTAGGAGAAAAAGTCTGTAAGAATTGCACTTTTAGTCACATTGAGGCTTTAAAAAGTAGTTATTCAACATGAGGCACAATCCAAATTACATTTTGAATCAATTCTTCCACAGTCCAAAAAATTAATTTTCTGATGAAAAACGATGAGCCGCGCGACCTGTCGAATTTTCTCCAGATGGTCAAAAATGGTAATTTTTTAATATTTAATTTTTTGACTGTAAATGAATATTGCATGTGAATTATCACTTTCGGAACTAAAATAAGTGTGTTTAGAGTCATTTTAATGCCTTTAATTTGTCGAAATAGAAGCTTCTGAGTAGGAGAAAAAGTCTGTAAAAATGGCACTTTTGGTCACATTGAGGCTTTAAAAAGTAGTTATTCAACATGAGGCACAATCCAAATGACATTTTGAATCAATTTTTCTACAGTCCAAAAAATCAATTTTCTGATGAAAAACGATGATCCGCGACCTGTCGAATTTTCTCCAGATGGTCAAAAATGGTAATTTTTTAATATTTAATTTTTTGACTGTAAATGACTATTGCATGTGAATTATCACTTTTGGAACTAAAATAAGTGTGTTTAGAGTCATTTCAATGCCTTTAATTGGTCGAAATAGAAGCTTCTGAGTAGGAGAAAAAGTCTGTAAAAATGGCACTTTTGGTCACATTGAGGATTTAAAAAGTAGTTATTCAACATGAGGCACAACCCAAATTACATTTTGAATCAATTCTTCCACAGTCCAAAAAATCAATTTTCTGATGAAAAACGATGATCCGCGACCTGTCGAATTTTCTCCAGATGGTCAAAAATTGTAATTTTTTAATATTTAATTTTTTGACTGTAAATGAATATTACATGTGAATTATCACTTTCGGAACTAAAATAAGTGTGTTTAGAGTCATTTTAATGCCTTTAATTGGTCGAAATAGAAGCTTCTGAGTAGGAGAAAAAGTCTGTAAAAATTGCACTTTTGGTCACATTGAGGCTTTAAAAAGTAGTTATTCAACATGAGGCACAATCCAAATTACATTTTGAATCAATTCTTCCACAGTCCAAAAAATCAATTTTCTGATGAAAAACGATGATCCGCGACCTGTCGAATTTTCTCCAGATGGTCAAAAATGGTTATTTTTTAATATTAAATTTTTTGACTGTAAATGACTATTGCATGTGAGTTACACTTTTGGAACTAAAATAAGTGTGTTTAGAGTCATTTTAATGCCTTTAATTTGTCGAAATAGAAGCTTCTGAGTAGGAGAAAAAGTCTGTAAAAATGGCACTTTTGGTCACATTGAGGATTTAAAAAGTAGTTATTCAACATGAGGCACAACCCAAATTACATTTTGAATCAATTCTTCCACAGTCCAAAAAATCAATTTTCCGATGAAAAACGATGATCCGCGACCTGTCGAATTTTCTCCAGATGGTCAAAAATGGTAATTTTTTAATATTTAATTTTTTGACTGTAAATGAATATTGCATGTGAATTATCACTTTCGGAACTAAAATAAGTGTGTTTAGAGTCATTTTAATGCCTGAAATTGGTCAAAATAAAAGCTCTCGAGTAGGAGAAAAAGTCTGTAAAAAAGGCAATTTTGGTCACATTGAGGCTTTAAAAAGTAGGTATTCACCATGAGGCACAATCCAAATTACATTTTGAATCAATTCTTCCACAGTCCAAAAAATCAATTTTCTGATGAAAAACGATGATCCGTGACCTGTCGAATTTTCTCCAGATGGTCAAAAATGGTAATTTTTAAATATTTCATTTTTTGACTGTAAATGAATATTGCATGTGAATTATCACTTTCGGAACTAAAATAAGTGTGTTTAGAGTCATTTTAATGCCTTTAATTGGTCGAAATAGAAGCTTCTGAGTAGGAGAAAAAGTCTGTAAGAATTGCACTTTTAGTCACATTGAGGCTTTAAAAAGTAGTTATTCAACATGAGGCACAATCCAAATTACATTTTGAATCAATTCTTCCACAGTCCAAAAAATCAATTTTCTGATGAAAAACGATGATCCGCGCGACCTGTCGAATTTTCTCCAGGTGGTCAAAAATGGTTATTTTTTAATATTAAATTTTTTGACTGTAAATGACTATTGCATGTGAATTATCACTTTTGGAACTAAAATAAGTGTGTTTAGAGTCACTTTAATGCCTTTAATTGGTCGAAATAGAAGCTTCTGAGTAGGAGAAAAAGTCTGTAAAAAGGCAATTTTGGTCACATTGAGGCTTTAAAAAGTAGTTATTCAACATGAGGCACAATCCAAATTACATTTTGAATCAATTCTTCCACAGTCCAAAAAATCATTTTTCTGATGAAAAACGATGATCCGCGACCTGTCGAATTTTCTCCAGATGGTCAAAAATGGTAATTTTTTAATATTTAATTTTTTGACTGTAAATGACTATTGCATGTGAATTATCACTTTTGGAACTAAAATAAGTGTGTTTAGAGTCATTTTAATGCCTTTAATTGGTCGAAATAGAAGCTTCTGAGTAGGATAAAAAGTCTGTAAAAATGGCACTTTTGGTCACATTGAGGATTTAAAAAGTAGTTATTCAACATGAGGCACAACCCAAATTACATTTTGAATCAATTCTTCCACAGTCCAAAAAATCAATTTTCTGATGAAAAACGATGATCCGCGACCTGTCGAATTTTCTCCAGATGGTCAAAAATGGTAATTTTTTAATATTTAATTTTTTGACTGTAAATGACTTTTGCAAGTGAATTATCACTTTTGGAACTAAAATAAGTGTGTTTAGAGTCATTTTAATGCCTGAAATTGGTCAAAATAAAAGCTCTCGAGTAGGAGAAAAAGTCTGTAAAAAAGGCAATTTTGGTCACATTGAGGCTTTAGAAAGTAGTTATTCAACATGAGGCACAATCAAAATTACATTTTGAATCAATTTTTCCAGAGTCAAAAAAATCAAATTTCTGATGAAAAACGATGACCCGTGACCTGTCCAACTATCTCCAGATGGTCAAAAATTGTAATTTTGTAATATTAAATTTTTTGCCTGTAAATGACTTTTGCAAGTGAATTATCTCTTTTGGAACTAAAATAAGTGTGTTTAGAGTCATTTTAATGCCTGAAATTGTTCAAAATAAAAGCTTCTGAGTAGGAGAAAAAGTCTGTAAAAAAGGCAATTTTGGTCACATTGAGGCTTTAGAAAGTAGTTATTCAACATGAGGCACAATCCAAATGACATTTTGAATCAATTTTTCTACAGTCCAAAAAATCAATTTTCTGATGAAAAACGATGATCCGCGACCTGTCGAATTTTCTCCAGATGGTCAAAAATGGTAATTTTTTAATATTTAATTTTTTGACTGTAAATGACTATTGCATGTGAATTATCACTTTTGGAACTAAAATAAGTGTGTTTAGAGTCATTTTAATGCCTGAAATTGGTCAAAATAAAAGCTCTCGAGTAGGAGAAAAAGTCTGTAAAAAAGGCAATTTTGGTCACATTGAGGCTTTAAAAAGAAGGTATTCACCATGAGGCACAATCCAAATTACATTTTGAATCAATTCTTCCACAGTCCAAAAAATCAATTTTCTGATGAAAAACGATGATCCGCGACCAGTCGAATTTTCTCCAGATGGTCAAAAATGGTAATTTTTAAATATTTAAGTTTTTTGACTGTAAATGAATATTGCATGTGAATTATCACTTTCGGAACTAAAATAAGTGTGTTTAGAGTCATTTTAATGCCTTTAATTGGTCGAAATAGAAGCTTCTGAGTAGGAGAAAAAGTCTGTAAGAATTGCACTTTTGGTCACATTGAGGCTTTAAAAAGTAGTTATTCAACATGAGGCACAATCCAAATTACATTTTGAATCAATTCTTCCACAGTCCAAAAAATCAATTTTCTGATGAAAAACGATGATCCGCGACCTGTCGAATTTTCTCCAGATGGTCCAAAATGGTTATTTTTTAATATTAAATTTTTTGACTGTAAATGACTATTGCATGTGAATTACACTTTTGGAACTAAAATACGTGTGTTTAGAGTCATTTTAATGCCTTTAATTTGTCGAAATAGAAGCTTCTGAGTAGGAGAAAAAGTCTGTAAAAATGGCACTTTTGGTCACATTGAGGATTTGAAAAGTAGTTATTCAACATGAGGCACAACCCAAATTACATTTTGAATCAATTCTTCCACAGTCCAAAAAATCAATTTTCTGATGAAAAACGATGATCCGCGACCTGTCGAATTTTCTCCAGATGGTCAAAAATGGTAATTTTTTAATATTTAATTTTTTGACTGTAAATGAATATTGCATGTGAATTATCACTTTCGGAACTAAAATAAGTGTGTTTAGAGTCATTTTAATGCCTGAAATTGGTCAAAATAAAAGCTCTCGAGTAGGAGAAAAAGTCTGTAAAAAAGGCAATTTTGGTCACATTGAGGCTTTAAAAAGTAGGTATTCACCATGAGGCACAATCCAAATTACATTTTGAATCAATTCTTCCACAGTCCAAAAAATCAATTTTCCGATGAAAAACGATGATCCGCGACCTGTCGAATTTTCTCCAGATGGTCAAAAATGGTAATTTTTTAATATTTAATTTTTTGACTGTAAATGAATATTGCATGTGAATTATCACTTTTGGAACTAAAATAAGTGTGTTTAGAGTCATTTTAATGCCTTTAATTGGTCGAAATAGAAGCTTCTGAGTAGGAGAAAAAGTCTGTAAAAATTGCACTTTTGGTCACATTGAGGCTTTAAAAAGTAGTTATTCAACATGAGGCACAATCCAAATTAAATTTTGAATCAATTCTTCCACAGTCCAAAAAATCAATTTTCTGATGAAAAACGATGATCCGCGACCTGTCGAATTTTCTCCAGGTGGTCAAAAATGGTTATTTTTTAATATTAAATTTTTTGTCTGTAAATGACTATTGCATGTGAATTATCACTTTTGGAACTAAAATAAGTGTGTTTAGAGTCATTTTAATGGCTTTAATTGGTCGAAATAGAAGCTTCTGAGTAGGAGAAAAAGTCTGTAAAAATTGCACTTTTGGTCACATTGAGGCTTTAAAAAGTAGTTATTCAACATGAGGCACAATCCAAATTACATTTTGAATCAATTCTTCCACAGTCCAAAAAATCAATTTTCTGATGAAAAACGATGATCCGCGACCTGTCGAATTTTCTCCAGATGGTCAAAAATGGTAATTTTTAAATATTTAATTTTTTGACTGTAAATGAATATTGCATGTGAATTATCACTTTCGGAACTAAAATAAGTGTGTTTAGAGTCATTTTAATGCCTTTAATTGGTCGAAATAGAAGCTTCTGAGTAGGAGAAAAAGTCTGTAAGAATTGCACTTTTGGTCACATTGAGGATTTAAAAAGTAGTTATTCAACATGAGGCACAATCCAAATTACATTTTGAATCAATTCTTCCACAGTCCAAAAAATCAATTTTCTGATGAAAAACGATGATCCGCGCGACCTGTCGAATTTTCTCCAGATGGTCAAAAATGGTAATTTTTTAATATTTAATTTTTTGACTGTAAATGAATATTGCATGTGAATTATCACTTTCGGAACTAAAATAAGTGTGTTTAGAGTCATATTAATGCCTTTAATTGGTCGAAATAGAAGCTTCTGAGTAGGAGAAAAAGTCTGTAAAAATTGCACTTTTGGTCACATTGAGGCTTTAAAAAGTAGTTATTCAACATGAGGCACAATCCAAATTAAATTTTGAATCAATTCTTCCACAGTCCAAAAAATCAATTTTCTGATGAAAAACGATGATCCGCAACCTGTCGAATTTTCTCCAGGTGGTCAAAAATGGTTATTTTTTAATATTAAATTTTTTGACTGTAAATGACTATTGCATGTGAATTATCACTTTTGGAACTAAAATAAGTGTGTTTAGAGTCACTTTAATGCCTTTAATTGGTCGAAATAGAAGCTTCTGAGTAGGAGAAAAAGTCTGTAAAAAAGGCAATTTTGGTCACATTGAGGCTTTAAAAAGTAGTTATTCAACATGAGGCACAATCCAAATTACATTTTGAATCAATTCTTCCACAGTCCAAAAAATCATTTTTCTGATGAAAAACGATGATCCGGGACCTGTCGAATTTTCTCCAGATGGTCAAAAATGGTAATTTTTTAATATTTAATTTTTTGACTGTAAATGACTATTGCATGTGAATTATCTCTTTTGGAACTAAAATAAGTGTGTTTAGAGTCATTTTAATGCCTGAAATTGGTCAAAATAAAAGCTCTTGAGTAGGAGAAAAAGTCTGTAAAAAAGGCAATTTTGGTCACATTGAGGCTTTAGAAAGTAGTTATTCAACATGAGGCACAATCAAAATTACATTTTGAATCAATTTTTCCAGAGTCAAAAAAATCAAATTTCTGATGAAAAACGATGACCCGTGACCTGTCCAACTATCTCCAGATGGTCAAAAATTGTAATTTTGTAATATTAAATTTTTTGCCTGTAAATGACTTTTGCAAGTGAATTATCTCTTTTGGAACTAAAATAAGTGTGTTTAGAGTCATTTTAATGCCTGAAATTGGTCAAAATAAAAGCTTCTGAGTAGGAGAAAAAGTCTGTAAAAAAGGCAATTTTGGTCACATTGAGGCTTTAGAAAGTAGTTATTCAACATGAGGCACAATCCAAATGACATTTTGAATCAATTTTTCTACAGTCCAAAAAATCAATTTTCTGATGAAAAACGATGATCCGCGACCTGTCGAATTTTCTCCAGATGGTCAAAAATGGTAATTTTTTAATATTTAATTTTTTGACTGTAAATGAATATTGCATGTGAATTATCACTTTTGGAACTAAAATAAGTGTGTTTAGAGTCATTTTAATGCCTGAAATTGGTCAAAATAAAAGCTCTCGAGTAGGAGAAAAAGTCTGTAAAAAAGGCAATTTTGGTCACATTGAGGCTTTAAAAAGAAGGTATTCACCATGAGGCACAATCCAAATTACATTTTGAATCAATTCTTCCACAGTCCAAAAAATCAATTTTCTGATGAAAAACGATGATCCGCGACCAGTCGAATTTTCTCCAGATGGTCAAAAATGGTAATTTTTAAATATTTAAGTTTTTTGACTGTAAATGAATATTGCATGTGAATTATCACTTTCGGAACTAAAATAAGTGTGTTTAGAGTCATTTTAATGCCTTTAATTGGTCGAAATAGAAGCTTCTGAGTAGGAGAAAAAGTCTGTAAGAATTGCACTTTTGGTCACATTGAGGCTTTAAAAAGTAGTTATTCAACATGAGGCACAATCCAAATTACATTTTGAATCAATTCTTCCACAGTCCAAAAAATCAATTTTCTGATGAAAAACGATGATCCGCGACCTGTCGAATTTTCTCCAGATGGTCAAAAATGGTTATTTTTTAATATTAAATTTTTTGACTGTAAATGACTATTGCATGTGAATTATCACTTTTGGAACTAAAATAAGTGTGTTTAGAGTCATTTTAATGCCTTTAATTGGTCGAAATATAAGCTTCTGAGTAGGAGAAAAAGTCTGTAAAAATGGCACTTTTGGTCACATTGAGGATTTAAAAAGTAGTTATTCAACATGAGGCACAACCCAAATTACATTTTGAATCAATTCTTCCACAGTCCAAAAAATCAATTTTCCGATGAAAAACGATGATCCGCGACCTGTCGAATTTTCTCCAGATGGTCAAAAATGGTAATTTTTTAATATTTAATTATTTGACTGTAAATTAATATTGCATGTGAATTATCACTTTCGGAACTAAAATAAGTGTGTTTAAAGTCATTTTAATGCCTTTAATTGGTCGAAATAGAAGCTTCTGAGTAGGAGAAAAAGTCTGTAAAAATTGCACTTTTGGTCACATTGAGGCTTTAAAAAGTAGTTATTCAACATGAGGCACAATCCAAATTAAATTTTGAATCAATTCTTCCACAGTCCAAAAAATCAATTTTCTGATGAAAAACGATGATCCGCGACCTGTCGAATTTTCTCCAGGTGGTCAAAAATGGTAATTTTTTAATATTTAATTTTTTGACTGTAAATGACTATTGCATGTGAATTATCACTTTTGGAACTAAAATAAGTGTGTTTAGAGTCATTTTAATGCCTTTAATTGGTCGAAATAGAAGCTTCTGAGTAGGAGAAAAAGTCTGTAAAAAAGGCAATTTTGGTCACATTGAGGCTTTAGAAAGTAGTTATTCAACATGAGGCACAATCAAAATTACATTTTGAATCAATTTTTCCAGAGTCAAAAAAATCAAATTTCTGATGAAAAACGATGACCCATGACCTGTCCAACTATCTCCAGATGGTCAAAAATTGTAATTTCGTAATATTAACTTTTTTGCCTGTAAATGACTTTTGCAAGTGAATTATCTCTTTTGGAACTAAAATAAGTGTGTTTAGAGTCATTTTAATGCCTGAAATTGGTCAAAATAAAAGCTTCTGAGTAGGAGAAAAAGTCTGTAAAAAAGGCAATTTTGGTCACATTGAGGCTTTAGAAAGTAGTTATTCAACATGAGGCACAATCCAAATGACATTTTGAATCAATTTTTCTACAGTCCAAAAAATCAATTTTCTGATGAAAAACGATGATCCGCGACCTGTCGAATTTTCTCCAGATGGTCAAAAATGGTAATTTTTTAATATTTAATTTTTTGACTGTAAACGACTATTGCATGTGAATTATCACTTTTGGAACTAAAATAAGTGTGTTTAGAGTCATTTTAATGCCTTTAATTGGTCGAAATAGAAGCTTCTGAGTAGGAGAAAAAGTCTGTAAAAATGGCACTTTTGGTCACATTGAGGATTTAAAAAGTAGTTATTCAACATGAGGCACAACCCAAATTACATTTTGAATCAATTCTTCCACAGTCCAAAAAATCAATTTTCTGATGAAAAACGATGATCCGCGACCTGTCGAATTTTCTCCAGATGGTCAAAAATGGTAATTTTTTAATATTAAATTTTTTGACTGTAAATGACTTTTGCAAGTGAATTATCACTTTTGGAACTAAAATAAGTGTGTTTAGAGTCATTTTAATGCCTGAAATTGGTCAAAATAAAAACTCTCGAGTAGGAGAAAAAGTCTGTAAAAAAGGCAATTTTGGTCACATTGAGGCTTTAGAAAGTAGTTATTCAACATGAGGCACAATCAAAATTACATTTTGAATCAATTTTTCCAGAGTCAAAAAAATCAAATTTCTGATGAAAAACGATGACCCGTGACCTGTCCAACTATCTCCAGATGGTCAAAAATTGTAATTTTGTAATATTAAATTTTTTGCCTGTAAATTACTTTTGCAAGTGAATTATCTCTTTTGGAACTAAAATAAGTGTGTTTAGAGTCATTTTAATGCCTGAAATTGGTCAAAATAAAAGCTTCTGAGTTGAGAAAAAGTCTGTAAAAAAGGCAATTTTGGTCACATTGAGGCTTTAGAAAGCAGTTATTCAACATGAGGCACAATCCAAATGACATTTTGAATCAATTTTTCTACAGTCCAAAAAATCAATTTTCTGATGAAAAACGATGATCCGCGACCTGTCGAATTTTCTCCAGATGGTCAAAAATGGTAATTTTTTAATATTTAATTTTTTGAATGTAAATGACTATTGCATGTGAATTATCACTTTTGGAACTAAAATAAGTGTGTTTAGAGTCATTTTAATGCCTGAAATTGGTCAAAATAAAAGCTCTCGAGTAGGAGAAAAAGTCTGTAAAAAAGGCAATTTTGGTCACATTGAGGCTTTAAAAAGTAGGTATTCACCATGAGGCACAATCCAAATTACATTTTGAATCAATTCTTCCACAGTCCAAAAAATCAATTTTCTGATGAAAAACGATGATCCGCGACCTGTCGAATTTTCTCCAGATGGTCAAAAATGGTAATTTTTAAATATTTAATTTTTTGACTGTAAATGAATATTGCATGTGAATTATCACTTTCGGAACTAAAATAAGTGTGTTTAGAGTCATTTTAATGCCTTTAATTGGTCGAAATAGAAGCTTCTGAGTAGGAGAAAAAGTCTGTAAGAATTGCACTTTTAGTCTCATTGAGGCTTTAAAAAGTAGTTATTCAACATGAGGCACAATCCAAATTACATTTTGAATCAATTCTTCCACAGTCCAAAAAATCAATTTTCTGATGAAAAACGATGATACGCGCGACCTGTCGAATTTTCTCCAGATGGTCAAAAATGGTAATTTTTTAATATTTAATTTTTTGACTGTAAATGAATATTGCATGTGAATTATCACTTTCGGAACTAAAATAAGTGTGTTTAGAGTCATTTTAATGCCTTTAATTGGTCGAAATAGAAGCTTCTGAGTAGGAGAAAAAGTCTGTAAAAATTGCACTTTTGGTCACATTGAGGCTTTAAAAAGTAGTTATTCAACATGAGGCACAATCCAAATTAAATTGAATCAATTCTTCCACAGTCCAAAAAATCAATTTTCTGATGAAAAACGATGATCCGCGACCTGTCGAATTTTCTCCAGGTGGTCAAAAATGGTTATTTTTTAATATTAAATTTTTTGACTGTAAATGACTATTGCATGTGAATTATCACTTTTGGAACTAAAATAAGTGTGTTTAGAGTCACTTTAATGCCTTTAATTGGTCGAAATAGAAGCTTCTGAGTAGGAGAAAAAGTCTGTAAAAAAGGCAATTTTGGTCACATTGAGGCTTTAAAAAGTAGTTATTCAACATGAGGCACAATCCAAATTACATTTTGAATCAATTCTTCCACAGTCCAAAAAATCATTTTTCTGATGAAAAACGATGATCCGCGACCTGTCGAATTTTCTCCAGATGGTCAAAAATGGTAATTTTTTAATATTTAATTTTTTGACTGTAAATGACTATTGCATGTGAATTATCACTTTTGGAACTAAAATAAGTGTGTTTAGAGTCATTTTAATGCCTTTAATTGGTCGAAATAGAAGCTTCTGAGTAGGATAAAAAGTCTGTAAAAATGGCACTTTTGGTCACATTGAGGATTTAAAAAGTAGTTATTCAACATGAGGCACAACCCAAATTACATTTTGAATCAATTCTTCCACAGTCCAAAAAATCAATTTTCTGATGAAAAACGATGATCCGCGACCTGTCGAATTTTCTCCAGATGGTCAAAAATGGTAATTTTTTAATATTTAATTTTTTGACTGTAAATGACTTTTGCAAGTGAATTATCACTTTTGGAACTAAAATAAGTGTGTTTAGAGTCATTTTAATGCCTGAAATTGGTCAAAATAAAAGCTCTCGAGTAGGAGAAAAAGTCTGTAAAAAAGGCAATTTTGGTCACATTGAGGCTTTAGAAAGTAGTTATTCAACATGAGGCACAATCAAAATTACATTTTGAATCAATTTTTCCAGAGTCAAAAAAATCAAATTTCTGATGAAAAACGATGACCCGTGACCTGTCCAACTATCTCCAGATGGTCAAAAATTGTAATTTTGTAATATTAAATTTTTTGCCTGTAAATGACTTTTGCAAGTGAATTATCTCTTTTGGAACTAAAATAAGTGTGTTTAGAGTCATTTTAATGCCTGAAATTGTTCAAAATAAAAGCTTCTGAGTAGGAGAAAAAGTCTGTAAAAAAGGCAATTTTGGTCACATTGAGGCTTTAGAAAGTAGTTATTCAACATGAGGCACAATCCAAATGACATTTTGAATCAATTTTTCTACAGTCCAAAAAATCAATTTTCTGATGAAAAACGATGATCCGCGACCTGTCGAATTTTCTCCAGATGGTCAAAAATGGTAATTTTTTAATATTTAATTTTTTGACTGTAAATGACTATTGCATGTGAATTATCACTTTTGGAACTAAAATAAGTGTGTTTAGAGTCATTTTAATGCCTGAAATTGGTCAAAATAAAAGCTCTCGAGTAGGAGAAAAAGTCTGTAAAAAAGGCAATTTTGGTCACATTGAGGCTTTAAAAAGAAGGTATTCACCATGAGGCACAATCCAAATTACATTTTGAATCAATTCTTCCACAGTCCAAAAAATCAATTTTCTGATGAAAAACGATGATCCGCGACCAGTCGAATTTTCTCCAGATGGTCAAAAATGGTAATTTTTAAATATTTAAGTTTTTTGACTGTAAATGAATATTGCATGTGAATTATCACTTTCGGAACTAAAATAAGTGTGTTTAGAGTCATTTTAATGCCTTTAATTGGTCGAAATAGAAGCTTCTGAGTAGGAGAAAAAGTCTGTAAGAATTGCACTTTTGGTCACATTGAGGCTTTAAAAAGTAGTTATTCAACATGAGGCACAATCCAAATTACATTTTGAATCAATTCTTCCACAGTCCAAAAAATCAATTTTCTGATGAAAAACGATGATCCGCGACCTGTCGAATTTTCTCCAGATGGTCAAAAATGGTTATTTTTTAATATTAAATTTTTTGACTGTAAATGACTATTGCATGTGAATTACACTTTTGGAACTAAAATAAGTGTGTTTAGAGTCATTTTAATGCCTTTAATTTGTCGAAATAGAAGCTTCTGAGTAGGAGAAAAAGTCTGTAAAAATGGCACTTTTGGTCACATTGAGGATTTAAAAAGTAGTTATTCAACATGAGGCACAACCCAAATTACATTTTGAATCAATTCTTCCACAGTCCAAAAAATCAATTTTCTGATGAAAAACGATGATCCGCGACCTGTCGAATTTTCTCCAGATGGTCAAAAATGGTAATTTTTTAATATTTAATTTTTTGACTGTAAATGAATATTGCATGTGAATTATCACTTTCGGAACTAAAATAAGTGTGTTTAGAGTCATTTTAATGCCTGAAATTGGTCAAAATAAAAGCTCTCGAGTAGGAGAAAAAGTCTGTAAAAAAGGCAATTTTGGTCACATTGAGGCTTTAAAAAGTAGGTATTCACCATGAGGCACAATCCAAATTACATTTTGAATCAATTCTTCCACAGTCCAAAAAATCAATTTTCCGATGAAAAACGATGATCCGCGACCTGTCGAATTTTCTCCAGATGGTCAAAAATGGTAATTTTTTAATATTTAATTTTTTGACTGTAAATGAATATTGCATGTGAATTATCACTTTCGGAACTAAAATAAGTGTGTTTAGAGTCATTTTAATGCCTTTAATTGGTCGAAATAGAAGCTTCTGAGTAGGAGAAAAAGTCTGTAAAAATTGCACTTTTGGTCACATTGAGGCTTTAAAAAGTAGTTATTCAACATGAGGCACAATCCAAATTAAATTTTGAATCAATTCTTCCACAGTCCAAAAAATCAATTTTCTGATGAAAAACGATGATCCGCGACCTGTCGAATTTTCTCCAGGTGGTCAAAAATGGTTATTTTTTAATATTAAATTTTTTGTCTGTAAATGACTATTGCATGTGAATTATCACTTTTGGAACTAAAATAAGTGTGTTTAGAGTCATTTTAATGGCTTTAATTGGTCGAAATAGAAGCTTCTGAGTAGGAGAAAAAGTCTGTAAAAATTGCACTTTTGGTCACATTGAGGCTTTAAAAAGTAGTTATTCAACATGAGGCACAATCCAAATTACATTTTGAATCAATTCTTCCACAGTCCAAAAAATCAATTTTCTGATGAAAAACGATGATCCGCGACCTGTCGAATTTTCTCCAGATGGTCAAAAATGGTAATTTTTAAATATTTAATTTTTTGACTGTAAATGAATATTGCATGTGAATTATCACTTTCGGAACTAAAATAAGTGTGTTTAGAGTCATTTTAATGCCTTTAATTGGTCGAAATAGAAGCTTCTGAGTAGGAGAAAAAGTCTGTAAGAATTGCACTTTTGGTCACATTGAGGATTTAAAAAGTAGTTATTCAACATGAGGCACAATCCAAATTACATTTTGAATCAATTCTTCCACAGTCCAAAAAATCAATTTTCTGATGAAAAACGATGATCCGCGCGACCTGTCGAATTTTCTCCAGATGGTCAAAAATGGTAATTTTTTAATATTTAATTTTTTGACTGTAAATGAATATTGCATGTGAATTATCACTTTCGGGACTAAAATAAGTGTGTTTAGAGTCATTTTAATGCCTTTAATTGGTCGAAATAGAAGCTTCTGAGTAGGAGAAAAAGTCTGTAAAAATTGCACTTTTGGTCACATTGAGGCTTTAAAAAGTAGTTATTCAACATGAGGCACAATCCAAATTACATTTTGAATCAATTCTTCCACAGTCCAAAAAATCAATTTTCTGATGAAAAACGATGATCCGCGACCTGTCGAATTTTCTCCAGATGGTCAAAAATGGTTATTTTTTAATATTTAATTTTTTGACTGTAAATGACTATTGCATGTGAATTACACTTTTGGAACTAAAATAAGTGTGTTTAGAGTCATTTTAATGCCTTTAATTTGTCGAAATAGAAGCTTCTGAGTAGGAGAAAAAGTCTGTAAAAATGGCACTTTTGGTCACATTGAGGATTTAAAAAGTAGTTATTCAACATGAGGCACAACCCAAATTACATTTTGAATCAATTCTTCCACAGTCCAAAAAATCAATTTTCTGATGAAAAACGATGATCCGCGACCTGTCGAATTTTCTCCAGATGGTCAAAAATGGTAATTTTTTAATATTTAATTTTTTGACTGTAAATGAATATTGCATGTGAATTATCACTTTCGGAACTAAAATAAGTGTGTTTAGAGTCATTTTAATGCCTGAAATTGGTCAAAATAAAAGCTCTCGAGTAGGAGAAAAAGTCTGTAAAAAAGGCAATTTTGGTCACATTGAGGCTTTAAAAAGTAGGTATTCACCATGAGGCACAATCCAAATTACATTTTGAATCAATTCTTCCACAGTCCAAAAAATCAATTTTCCGATGAAAAACGATGATCCGCGACCTGTCGAATTTTCTCCAGATGGTCAAAAATGGTAATTTTTTAATATTTAATTTTTTGACTGTAAATGAATATTGCATGTGAATTATCACTTTCGGAACTAAAATAAGTGTGTTTAGAGTCATTTTAATGCCTTTAATTGGTCGAAATAGAAGCTTCTGAGTAGGAGAAAAAGTCTGTAAAAATTGCACTTTTGGTCACATTGAGGCTTTAAAAAGTAGTTATTCAACATGAGGCATAATCCAAATTAAATTTTGAATCAATTCTTCCACAGTCCAAAAAATCAATTTTCTGATGAAAAACGATGATCCGCGACCTGTCGAATTTTCTCCAGGTGGTCAAAAATGGTTATTTTTTAATATTAAATTTTTTGTCTGTAAATGACTATTGCATGTGAATTATCACTTTTGGAACTAAAATAAGTGTGTTTAGAGTCATTTTAATGGCTTTAATTGGTCGAAATAGAAGCTTCTGAGTAGGAGAAAAAGTCTGTAAAAATTGCACTTTTGGTCACATTGAGGCTTTAAAAAGTAGTTATTCAACATGAGGCACAATCCAAATTACATTTTGAATCAATTCTTCCACAGTCCAAAAAATCAATTTTCTGATGAAAAACGATGATCCGCGACCTGTCGAATTTTCTCCAGATGGTCAAAAATGGTAATTTTTAAATATTTAATTTTTTGACTGTAAATGAATATTGCATGTGAATTATCACTTTCGGAACTAAAATAAGTGTGTTTAGAGTCATTTTAATGCCTTTAATTGGTCGAAATAGAAGCTTCTGAGTAGGAGAAAAAGTCTGTAAGAATTGCACTTTTGGTCAGATTGAGGATTTAAAAAGTAGTTATTCAACATGAGGCACAATCCAAATTACATTTTGAATCAATTCTTCCACAGTCCAAAAAATCAATTTTCTGATGAAAAACGATGATCCGCGCGACCTGTCGAATTTTCTCCAGATGGTCAAAAATGGTAATTTTTTAATATTTAATTTTTTGACTGTAAATGAATATTGCATGTGAATTATCACTTTCGGAACTAAAATAAGTGTGTTTAGAGTCATTTTAATGCCTTTAATTGGTCGAAATAGAAGCTTCTGAGTAGGAGAAAAAGTCTGTAAAAATTGCACTTTTGGTCACATTGAGGCTTTAAAAAGTAGTTATTCAACATGAGGCACAATCCACATAAAATTTTGAATCAATTCTTCCACAGTCCAAAAAATCAATTTTCTGATGAAAAACGATGATCCGCAACCTGTCGAATTTTCTCCAGGTGGTCAAAAATGGTTATTTTTTAATATTAAATTTTTTGACTGTAAATGACTATTGCATGTGAATTATCACTTTTGGAACTAAAATAAGTGTGTTTAGAGTCACTTTAATGCCTTTAATTGGTCGAAATAGAAGCTTCTGAGTAGGAGAAAAAGTCTGTAAAAAAGGCAATTTTGGTCACATTGAGGCTTTAAAAAGTAGTTATTCAACATGAGGCACAATCCAAATTACATTTTGAATCAATTCTTCCACAGTCCAAAAAATCATTTTTCTGATGAAAAACGATGATCCGCGACCTGTCGAATTTTCTCCAGATGGTCAAAAATGGTAATTTTTTAATATTTAATTTTTTGACTGTAAATGACTATTGCATGTGAATTATCTCTTTTGGAACTAAAATAAGTGTGTTTAGAGTCATTTTAATGCCTGAAATTGGTCAAAATAAAAGCTCTTGAGTAGGAGAAAAAGTCTGTAAAAAAGGCAATTTTGGTCACATTGAGGCTTTAGAAAGTAGTTATTCAACATGAGGCACAATCAAAATTACATTTTGAATCAATTTTTCCAGAGTCAAAAAAATCAAATTTCTGATGAAAAACGATGACCCGTGACCTGTCCAACTATCTCCAGATGGTCAAAAATTGTAATTTTGTAATATTAAATTTTTTGCCTGTAAATGACTTTTGCAAGTGAATTATCTCTTTTGGAACTAAAATAAGTGTGTTTAGAGTCATTTTAATGCCTGAAATTGGTCAAAATAAAAGCTTCTGAGTAGGAGAAAAAGTCTGTAAAAAAGGCAATTTTGGTCACATTGAGGCTTTAGAAAGTAGTTATTCAACATGAGGCACAATCCAAATGACATTTTGAATCAATTTTTCTACAGTCCAAAAAATCAATTTTCTGATGAAAAACGATGATCCGCGACCTGTCGAATTTTCTCCAGATGGTCAAAAATGGTAATTTTTTAATATTTAATTTTTTGACTGTAAATGACTATTGCATGTGAATTATCACTTTTGGAACTAAAATAAGTGTGTTTAGAGTCATTTTAATGCCTGAAATTGGTCAAAATAAAAGCTCTCGAGTAGGAGAAAAAGTCTGTAAAAAAGGCAATTTTGGTCACATTGAGGCTTTAAAAAGAAGGTATTCACCATGAGGCACAATCCAAATTACATTTTGAATCAATTCTTCCACAGTCCAAAAAATCAATTTTCTGATGAAAAACGATGATCCGCGACCAGTCGAATTTTCTCCAGATGGTCAAAAATGGTAATTTTTAAATATTTAAGTTTTTTGACTGTAAATGAATATTGCATGTGAATTATCACTTTCGGAACTAAAATAAGTGTGTTTAGAGTCATTTTAATGCCTTTAATTGGTCGAAATAGAAGCTTCTGAGTAGGAGAAAAAGTCTGTAAGAATTGCACTTTTGGTCACATTGAGGCTTTAAAAAGTAGTTATTCAACATGAGGCACAATCCAAATTACATTTTGAATCAATTCTTCCACAGTCCAAAAAATCAATTTTCTGATGAAAAACGATGATCCGCGACCTGTCGAATTTTCTCCAGATGGTCAAAAATGGTTATTTTTTAATATTAAATTTTTTGACTGTAAATGACTATTGCATGTGAATTATCACTTTTGGAACTAAAATAAGTGTGTTTAGAGTCATTTTAATGCCTTTAATTGGTCGAAATATAAGCTTCTGAGTAGGAGAAAAAGTCTGTAAAAATGGCACTTTTGGTCACATTGAGGATTTAAAAAGTAGTTATTCAACATGAGGCACAACCCAAATTACATTTTGAATCAATTCTTCCACAGTCCAAAAAATCAATTTTCCGATGAAAAACGATGATCCGCGACCTGTCGAATTTTCTCCAGATGGTCAAAAATGGTAATTTTTTAATATTTAATTTTTTGACTGTAAATGAATATTGCATGTGAATTATCACTTTCGGAACTAAAATAAGTGTGTTTAGAGTCATTTTAATGCCTTTAATTGGTCGAAATAGAAGCTTCTGAGTAGGAGAAAAAGTCTGTAAAAATTGCACTTTTGGTCACATTGAGGCTTTAAAAAGTAGTTATTCAACATGAGGCACAATCCAAATTACATTTTGAATCAATTCTTCCACAGTCCAAAAAATCAATTTTCTGATGAAAAACGATGATCCGCGACCTGTCGAATTTTCTCCAGATGGTCAAAAATGGTTATTTTTTAATATTTAATTTTTTGACTGTAAATGACTATTGCATGTGAATTACACTTTTGGAACTAAAATAAGTGTGTTTAGAGTCATTTTAATGCCTTTAATTTGTCGAAATAGAAGCTTCTGAGTAGGAGAAAAAGTCTGTAAAAATGGCACTTTTGGTCACATTGAGGATTTAAAAAGTAGTTATTCAACATGAGGCACAACCCAAATTACATTTTGAATCAATTCTTCCACAGTCCAAAAAATCAATTTTCTGATGAAAAACGATGATCCGCGACCTGTCGAATTTTCTCCAGATGGTCAAAAATCGTAATTTTTTAATATTTAATTTTTTGACTGTAAATGAATATTGCATGTGAATTATCACTTTCGGAACTAAAATAAGTGTGTTTAGAGTCATTTTAATGCCTGAAATTGGTCAAAATAAAAGCTCTCGAGTAGGAGAAAAAGTCTGTAAAAAAGGCAATTTTGGTCACATTGAGGCTTTAAAAAGTAGGTATTCACCATGAGGCACAATCCAAATTACATTTTGAATCAATTCTTCCACAGTCCAAAAAATCAATTTTCCGATGAAAAACGATGATCCGCGACCTGTCGAATTTTCTCCAGATGGTCAAAAATGGTAATTTTTTAATATTTAATTTTTTGACTGTAAATGAATATTGCATGTGAATTATCACTTTCGGAACTAAAATAAGTGTGTTTAGAGTCATTTTAATGCCTTTAATTGGTCGAAATAGAAGCTTCTGAGTAGGAGAAAAAGTCTGTAAAAATTGCACTTTTGGTCACATTGAGGCTTTAAAAAGTAGTTATTCAACATGAGGCACAACCCAAATTACATTTTAAATCAATTTTTCCAGAGTCAAAAAAATCAAATTTCTGATGAAAAACGATGACCCGTGACCTGTCGAACTATCTCCAGATGGTCAAAAATTGTAATTTTGTAATATTTAATTTTTTGCCTGTAAATGACTTTTGCAAGTGAATTATCTCTTTTGGAACTAAAATAAGTGTGTAAAAAAGGCAATTTTGGTCACATTGAGGATTTAAAAAGTAGGTATTCACCATGAGGCACAATCCAAATTACATTTTGAATCAATTCTTCCACAGTCCAAAAAATCAATTTTCTGATGAAAAACGATGATCCGCGACCTGTCGAATTTTCTCCAGATGGTCAAAAATGGTAATTTTTTAATATTTAATTTTTTGACTGTAAATGAATATTGCATGTGAATTATCACTTTCGGAACTAAAATAAGTGTGTTTAGAGTAATTTCAATGCCTTTAATTGGTCGAAATAGAAGCTTCTGAGTAGGAGAAAAAGTCTGTAAAAATGGCACTTTTGGTCACATTGAGGATTTAAAAAGTAGTTATTCAACATGAGGCACAACCCAAATTACATTTTGAATCAATTCTTCCACAGTCCAAAAAATCAATTTTCTGATGAAAAACGATGATCCGCGACCTGTCGAATTTTCTCCAGATGGTCAAAAATGGTAATTTTTTAATATTTAATTTTTTGACTGTAAATGAATATTGCATGTGAATTATCACTTTCGGAACTACAATAAGTGTGTTTAGAGTCATTTTAATGCCTGAAATTGGTCAAAATAAAAGCTCTCGAGTAGGAGAAAACGTCTGTAAAAAAGGCAATTTTGGTCACATTGAGGCTTTAAAAAGTAGGTATTCACCATGAGGCACAATCCAAATTACATTTTGAATCAATTTTTCCAGAGTCAAAAAAATCAAATTTCTGATGAAAAACGATGACCCATGACCTGTCCAACTATCTCCAGATGGTCAAAAATTGTAATTTCGTAATATTAACTTTTTTGCCTGTAAATGACTTTTGCAAGTGAATTATCTCTTTTGGAACTAAAATAAGTGTGTTTAGAGTCATTTTAATGCCTGAAATTGGTCAAAATAAAAGCTTCTGAGTAGGAGAAAAAGTCTGTAAAAAAGGCAATTTTGGTCACATTGAGGCTTTAGAAAGTAGTTATTCAACATGAGGCACAATCCAAATGACATTTTGAATCAATTTTTCTACAGTCCAAAAAATCAATTTTCTGATGAAAAACGATGATCCGCGACCTGTCGAATTTTCTCCAGATGGTCAAAAATGGTAATTTTTTAATATTTAATTTTTTGACTGTAAACGACTATTGCATGTGAATTATCACTTTTGGAACTAAAATAAGTGTGTTTAGAGTCATTTTAATGCCTTTAATTGGTCGAAATAGAAGCTTCTGAGTAGGAGAAAAAGTCTGTAAAAATGGCACTTTTGGTCACATTGAGGATTTAAAAAGTAGTTATTCAACATGAGGCACAACCCAAATTACATTTTGAATCAATTCTTCCACAGTCCAAAAAATCTATTTTCTGATGAAAAACGATGATCCGCGACCTGTCGAATTTTCTCCAGATGGTCAAAAATGGTAATTTTTTAATATTAAATTTTTTGACTGTAAATGACTTTTGCAAGTGAATTATCACTTTTGGAACTAAAATAAGTGTGTTTAGAGTCATTTTAATGCCTGAAATTGGTCAAAATAAAAACTCTCGAGTAGGAGAAAAAGTCTGTAAAAAAGGCAATTTTGGTCACATTGAGGCTTTAGAAAGTAGTTATTCAACATGAGGCACAATCAAAATTACATTTTGAATCAATTTTTCCAGAGTCAAAAAAATCAAATTTCTGATGAAAAACGATGACCCGTGACCTGTCCAACTATCTCCAGATGGTCAAAAATTGTAATTTTGTAATATTAAATTTTTTGCCTGTAAATTACTTTTGCAAGTGAATTATCTCTTTTGGAACTAAAATAAGTGTGTTTAGAGTCATTTTAATGCCTGAAATTGGTCAAAATAAAAGCTTCTGAGTTGAGAAAAAGTCTGTAAAAAAGGCAATTTTGGTCACATTGAGGCTTTAGAAAGCAGTTATTCAACATGAGGCACAATCCAAATGACATTTTGAATCAATTTTTCTACAGTCCAAAAAATCAATTTTCTGATGAAAAACGATGATCCGCGACCTGTCGAATTTTCTCCAGATGGTCAAAAATGGTAATTTTTTAATATTTAATTTTTTGACTGTAAATGACTATTGCATGTGAATTATCACTTTTGGAACTAAAATAAGTGTGTTTAGAGTCATTTCAATGCCTTTAATTGGTCGAAATAGAAGCTTCTGAGTAGGAGAAAAAGTCTGTAAAAATGGCACTTTTGGTCACATTGAGGATTTAAAAAGTAGTTATTCAACATGAGGCACAACCCAAATTACATTTTGAATCAATTCTTCCACAGTCCAAAAAATCAATTTTCTGATGAAAAACGATGATCCGCGACCTGTCGAATTTTCTCCAGATGGTCAAAAATGGTAATTTTTTAATATTTAATTTTTTGACTGTAAATGAATATTGCATGTGAATTATCACTTTCGGAACTAAAATAAGTGTGTTTAGAGTCATTTTAATGCCTGAAATTGGTCAAAATAAAAGCTCTCGAGTAGGAGAAAAAGTCTGTAAAAAAGGCAATTTTGGTCACATTGAGGCTTTAAAAAGTAGGTATTCACCATGAGGCACAATCCAAATTACATTTTGAATCAATTCTTCCACAGTCCAAAAAATCAATTTTCCGATGAAAAACGATGATCCGCGACCTGTCGAATTTTCTCCAGATGGTCAAAAATGGTAATTTTTTAATATTTAATTTTTTGACTGTAAATGAATATTGCATGTGAATTATCACTTTCGGAACTAAAATAAGTGTGTTTAGAGTCATTTTAATGCCTTTAATTGGTCGAAATAGAAGCTTCTGAGTAGGAGAAAAAGTCTGTAAAAATTGCACTTTTGGTCACATTGAGGCTTTAAAAAGTAGTTATTCAACATGAGGCACAATCCAAATTAAATTTTGAATCAATTCTTCCACAGTCCAAAAAATCAATTTTCTGATGAAAAACGATGATCCGCGACCTGTCGAATTTTCTCCAGGTGGTCAAAAATGGTTATTTTTTAATATTAAATTTTTTGTCTGTAAATGACTATTGCATGTGAATTATCACTTTTGGAACGAAAATAAGTGTGTTTAGAGTCATTTTAATGGCTTTAATTGGTCGAAATAGAAGCTTCTGAGTAGGAGAAAAACTCTGTAAAAATGGCACTTTTGGTCACATTGAGGCTTTAAAAAGTAGTTATTCAACATGAGGCACAATCCAAATTACATTTTGAATCAATTTTTCCACAGTCCAAAAAATCAATTTTCTGATGAAAAACGATGATCCGCGACCTGTCGAATTTTCTCCAGATGGTCAAAAATGGTAATTTTTTAATATTTAATTTTTGGACTGTAAATGACTATTGCATGTGAATTATCACTTTTGGAACTAAAAGAAGTGTGTTTAGAGTCATTTCAATGCCTTTAATTGGTCGAAATAGAAGCTTCTGAGTAGGAGAAAAAGTCTGTAAAAATGGCACTTTTGGTCACATTGAGGATTTAAAAAGTAGTTATTCAACATGAGGCACAACCCAAATTACATTTTGAATCAATTCTTCCACAGTCCAAAAAATCAATTTTCTGATGAAAAACGATGATCCGCGACCTGTCGAATTTTCTCCAGATGGTCAAAAATGGTAATTTTTTAATATTTAATTTTTTGACTGTAAATGAATATTACATGTGAATTATCACTTTCGGAACTAAAATAAGTGTGTTTAGAGTCATTTTAATGCCTTTAATTGGTCGAAATAGAAGCTTCTGAGTAGGAGAAAAAGTCTGTAAAAATTGCACTTTTGGTCACATTGAGGCTTTAAAAAGTAGTTATTCAACATGAGGCACAATCCAAATTACATTTTGAATCAATTCTTCCACAGTCCAAAAAATCAATTTTCTGATGAAAAACGATGATCCGCGACCTGTCGAATTTTCTTCAGATGGTCAAAAATGGTTATTTTTTAATATTAAATTTTTTGACTGTAAATGACTATTGCATGTGAATTATCACTTTTGGAACTAAAATAAGTGTGTTTAGGGTCATTTTAATGCCTTTAATTGGTCGAAATAGAAGCTTCTGAATAGGAGAAAAAGTCTGTAAAAATGGCACTTTTGGTCACATTGAGGATTTAAAAAGTAGTTATTCAACATGAGGCACAACCCAAATTACATTTTAAATCAATTTTTCCAGAGTCAAAAAAATCAAATTTCTGATGAAAAACGATGACCCGTGACCTGTCGAACTATCTCCAGATGGTCAAAAATTGTAATTTTGTAATATTTAATTTTTTGCCTGTAAATGACTTTTGCAAGTGAATTATCTCTTTTGGAACTAAAATAAGTGTGTAAAAAAGGCAATTTTGGTCACATTGAGGATTTAAAAAGTAGGTATTCACCATGAGGCACAATCCAAATTACATTTTGAATCAATTCTTCCACAGTCCAAAAAATCAATTTTCTGATGAAAAACGATGATCCGCGACCTGTCGAATTTTCTCCAGATGGTCAAAAATGGTAATTTTTTAATATTTAATTTTTTGACTGTAAATGAATATTGCATGTGAATTATCACTTTCGGAACTAAAATAAGTGTGTTTAGAGTAATTTCAATGCCTTTAATTGGTCGAAATAGAAGCTTCTGAGTAGGAGAAAAAGTCTGTAAAAATGGCACTTTTGGTCACATTGAGGATTTAAAAAGTAGTTATTCAACATGAGGCACAACCCAAATTACATTTTGAATCAATTCTTCCACAGTCCAAAAAATCAATTTTCTGATGAAAAACGATGATCCGCGACCTGTCGAATTTTCTCCAGATGGTCAAAAATGGTAATTTTTTAATATTTAATTTTTTGACTGTAAATGAATATTGCATGTGAATTATCACTTTCGGAACTACAATAAGTGTGTTTAGAGTCATTTTAATGCCTGAAATTGGTCAAAATAAAAGCTCTCGAGTAGGAGAAAACGTCTGTAAAAAAGGCAATTTTGGTCACATTGAGGCTTTAAAAAGTAGGTATTCACCATGAGGCACAATCCAAATTACATTTTGAATCAATTCTTCCACAGTCCAAAAAATCAATTTTCTGATGAAAAACGATGATCCGCGACCTGTCGAATTTTCTCCAGATGGTCAAAAATGGTAATTTTTTAATATTTAATTTTTTGACTGTAAATGAATATTGCATGTGAATTATCACTTTCGGAACTAAAATAAGTGTGTTTAGAGTCATTTTAATGCCTGAAATTGGTCAAAATAAAAGCTCTCGAGTAGGAGAAAAAGTCTGTAAAAAAGGCAATTTTGGTCACATTGAGGCTTTAAAAAGTAGGTATTCACCATGAGGCACAAGCCAAATTACATTTTGAATCAATTCTTCCACAGTCCAAAAAATCAATTTTCCGATGAAAAACGATGATCCGCGACCTGTCGAATTTTCTCCAGATGGTCAAAAATGGTAATTTTTTAATATTTAATTTTTTGACTGTAAATGAATATTGCATGTGAATTATCACTTTCGGAACTAAAATAAGTGTGTTTAGAGTCATTTTAATGCCTTTAATTGGTCGAAATAGAAGCTTCTGAGTAGGAGAAAAAGTCTGTAAAAATTGCACTTTTGGTCACATTGAGGCTTTAAAAAGTAGTTATTCAACATGAGGCACAATCCAAATTAAATTTTGAATCAATTCTTCCACAGTCCAAAAAATCAATTTTCTGATGAAAAACGATGATCCGCGACCTGTCGAATTTTCTCCAGGTGGTCAAAAATGGTTATTTTTTAATATTAAATTTTTTGTCTGTAAATGACTATTGCATGTGAATTATCACTTTTGGAACTAAAATAAGTGTGTTTAGAGTCATTTTAATGGCTTTAATTGGTCGAAATAGAAGCTTCTGAGTAGGAGAAAAAGTCTGTAAAAATGGCACTTTTGGTCACATTGAGGCTTTAAAAAGTAGTTATTCAACATGAGGCACAACCCAAATTACATTTTAAATCAATTTTTCCAGAGTCAAAAAAATCAAATTTCTGATGAAAAACGATGACCCGTGACCTGTCGAACTATCTCCAGATGGTCAAAAATTGTAATTTTGTAATATTTAATTTTTTGCCTGTAAATGACTTTTGCAAGTGAATTATCTCTTTTGGAACTAAAATAAGTGTGTAAAAAAGGCAATTTTGGTCACATTGAGGATTTAAAAAGTAGGTATTCACCATGAGGCACAATCCAAATTACATTTTGAATCAATTCTTCCACAGTCCAAAAAATCAATTTTCTGATGAAAAACGATGATCCGCGACCTGTCGAATTTTCTCCAGATGGTCAAAAATGGTAATTTTTTAATATTTAATTTTTTGACTGTAAATGAATATTGCATGTGAATTATCACTTTCGGAACTAAAATAAGTGTGTTTAGAGTAATTTCAATGCCTTTAATTGGTCGAAATAGAAGCTTCTGAGTAGGAGAAAAAGTCTGTAAAAATGGCACTTTTGGTCACATTGAGGATTTAAAAAGTAGTTATTCAACATGAGGCACAACCCAAATTACATTTTGAATCAATTCTTCCACAGTCCAAAAAATCAATTTTCTGATGAAAAACGATGATCCGCGACCTGTCGAATTTTCTCCAGATGGTCAAAAATGGTAATTTTTTAATATTTAATTTTTTGACTGTAAATGAATATTGCATGTGAATTATCACTTTCGGAACTACAATAAGTGTGTTTAGAGTCATTTTAATGCCTGAAATTGGTCAAAATAAAAGCTCTCGAGTAGGAGAAAACGTCTGTAAAAAAGGCAATTTTGGTCACATTGAGGCTTTAAAAAGTAGGTATTCACCATGAGGCACAATCCAAATTACATTTTGAATCAATTTTTCCAGAGTCAAAAAAATCAAATTTCTGATGAAAAACGATGACCCATGACCTGTCCAACTATCTCCAGATGGTCAAAAATTGTAATTTCGTAATATTAACTTTTTTGCCTGTAAATGACTTTTGCAAGTGAATTATCTCTTTTGGAACTAAAATAAGTGTGTTTAGAGTCATTTTAATGCCTGAAATTGGTCAAAATAAAAGCTTCTGAGTAGGAGAAAAAGTCTGTAAAAAAGGCAATTTTGGTCACATTGAGGCTTTAGAAAGTAGTTATTCAACATGAGGCACAATCCAAATGACATTTTGAATCAATTTTTCTACAGTCCAAAAAATCAATTTTCTGATGAAAAACGATGATCCGCGACCTGTCGAATTTTCTCCAGATGGTCAAAAATGGTAATTTTTTAATATTTAATTTTTTGACTGTAAACGACTATTGCATGTGAATTATCACTTTTGGAACTAAAATAAGTGTGTTTAGAGTCATTTTAATGCCTTTAATTGGTCGAAATAGAAGCTTCTGAGTAGGAGAAAAAGTCTGTAAAAATTGCACTTTTGGTCACATTGAGGCTTTAAAAAGTAGTTATTCAACATGAGGCACAATCCAAATTAAATTTTGAATCAATTCTTCCACAGTCCAAAAAATCAATTTTCTGATGAAAAACGATGATCCGCGACCTGTCGAATTTTCTCCAGGTGGTCAAAAATGGTTATTTTTTAATATTAAATTTTTTGTCTGTAAATGACTATTGCATGTGAATTATCACTTTTGGAACTAAAATAAGTGTGTTTAGAGTCATTTTAATGGCTTTAATTGGTCGAAATAGAAGCTTCTGAGTAGGAGAAAAAGTCTGTAAAAATGGCACTTTTGGTCACATTGAGGCTTTAAAAAGTAGTTATTCAACATGAGGCACAACCCAAATTACATTTTAAATCAATTTTTCCAGAGTCAAAAAAATCAAATTTCTGATGAAAAACGATGACCCGTGACCTGTCGAACTATCTCCAGATGGTCAAAAATTGTAATTTTGTAATATTTAATTTTTTGCCTGTAAATGACTTTTGCAAGTGAATTATCTCTTTTGGAACTAAAATAAGTGTGTAAAAAAGGCAATTTTGGTCACATTGAGGATTTAAAAAGTAGGTATTCACCATGAGGCACAATCCAAATTACATTTTGAATCAATTCTTCCACAGTCCAAAAAATCAATTTTCTGATGAAAAACGATGATCCGCGACCTGTCGAATTTTCTCCAGATGGTCAAAAATGGTAATTTTTTAATATTTAATTTTTTGACTGTAAATGAATATTGCATGTGAATTATCACTTTCGGAACTAAAATAAGTGTGTTTAGAGTAATTTCAATGCCTTTAATTGGTCGAAATAGAAGCTTCTGAGTAGGAGAAAAAGTCTGTAAAAATGGCACTTTTGGTCACATTGAGGATTTAAAAAGTAGTTATTCAACATGAGGCACAACCCAAATTACATTTTGAATCAATTCTTCCACAGTCCAAAAAATCAATTTTCTGATGAAAAACGATGATCCGCGACCTGTCGAATTTTCTCCAGATGGTCAAAAATGGTAATTTTTTAATATTTAATTTTTTGACTGTAAATGAATATTGCATGTGAATTATCACTTTCGGAACTACAATAAGTGTGTTTAGAGTCATTTTAATGCCTGAAATTGGTCAAAATAAAAGCTCTCGAGTAGGAGAAAACGTCTGTAAAAAAGGCAATTTTGGTCACATTGAGGCTTTAAAAAGTAGGTATTCACCATGAGGCACAATCCAAATTACATTTTGAATCAATTTTTCCAGAGTCAAAAAAATCAAATTTCTGATGAAAAACGATGACCCATGACCTGTCCAACTATCTCCAGATGGTCAAAAATTGTAATTTCGTAATATTAACTTTTTTGCCTGTAAATGACTTTTGCAAGTGAATTATCTCTTTTGGAACTAAAATAAGTGTGTTTAGAGTCATTTTAATGCCTGAAATTGGTCAAAATAAAAGCTTCTGAGTAGGAGAAAAAGTCTGTAAAAAAGGCAATTTTGGTCACATTGAGGCTTTAGAAAGTAGTTATTCAACATGAGGCACAATCCAAATGACATTTTGAATCAATTTTTCTACAGTCCAAAAAATCAATTTTCTGATGAAAAACGATGATCCGCGACCTGTCGAATTTTCTCCAGATGGTCAAAAATGGTAATTTTTTAATATTTAATTTTTTGACTGTAAACGACTATTGCATGTGAATTATCACTTTTGGAACTAAAATAAGTGTGTTTAGAGTCATTTTAATGCCTTTAATTGGTCGAAATAGAAGCTTCTGAGTAGGAGAAAAAGTCTGTAAAAATGGCACTTTTGGTCACATTGAGGATTTAAAAAGTAGTTATTCAACATGAGGCACAACCCAAATTACATTTTGAATCAATTCTTCCACAGTCCAAAAAATCTATTTTCTGATGAAAAACGATGATCCGCGACCTGTCGAATTTTCTCCAGATGGTCAAAAATGGTAATTTTTTAATATTAAATTTTTTGACTGTAAATGACTTTTGCAAGTGAATTATCACTTTTGGAACTAAAATAAGTGTGTTTAGAGTCATTTTAATGCCTGAAATTGGTCAAAATAAAAACTCTCGAGTAGGAGAAAAAGTCTGTAAAAAAGGCAATTTTGGTCACATTGAGGCTTTAGAAAGTAGTTATTCAACATGAGGCACAATCAAAATTACATTTTGAATCAATTTTTCCAGAGTCAAAAAAATCAAATTTCTGATGAAAAACGATGACCCGTGACCTGTCCAACTATCTCCAGATGGTCAAAAATTGTAATTTTGTAATATTAAATTTTTTGCCTGTAAATTACTTTTGCAAGTGAATTATCTCTTTTGGAACTAAAATAAGTGTGTTTAGAGTCATTTTAATGCCTGAAATTGGTCAAAATAAAAGCTTCTGAGTTGAGAAAAAGTCTGTAAAAAAGGCAATTTTGGTCACATTGAGGCTTTAGAAAGCAGTTATTCAACATGAGGCACAATCCAAATGACATTTTGAATCAATTTTTCTACAGTCCAAAAAATCAATTTTCTGATGAAAAACGATGATCCGCGACCTGTCGAATTTTCTCCAGATGGTCAAAAATGGTAATTTTTTAATATTTAATTTTTTGACTGTAAATGACTATTGCATGTGAATTATCACTTTTGGAACTAAAATAAGTGTGTTTAGAGTCATTTCAATGCCTTTAATTGGTCGAAATAGAAGCTTCTGAGTAGGAGAAAAAGTCTGTAAAAATGGCACTTTTGGTCACATTGAGGATTTAAAAAGTAGTTATTCAACATGAGGCACAACCCAAATTACATTTTGAATCAATTCTTCCACAGTCCAAAAAATCAATTTTCTGATGAAAAACGATGATCCGCGACCTGTCGAATTTTCTCCAGATGGTCAAAAATGGTAATTTTTTAATATTTAATTTTTTGACTGTAAATGAATATTGCATGTGAATTATCACTTTCGGAACTAAAATAAGTGTGTTTAGAGTCATTTTAATGCCTGAAATTGGTCAAAATAAAAGCTCTCGAGTAGGAGAAAAAGTCTGTAAAAAAGGCAATTTTGGTCACATTGAGGCTTTAAAAAGTAGGTATTCACCATGAGGCACAATCCAAATTACATTTTGAATCAATTCTTCCACAGTCCAAAAAATCAATTTTCCGATGAAAAACGATGATCCGCGACCTGTCGAATTTTCTCCAGATGGTCAAAAATGGTAATTTTTTAATATTTAATTTTTTGACTGTAAATGAATATTGCATGTGAATTATCACTTTCGGAACTAAAATAAGTGTGTTTAGAGTCATTTTAATGCCTTTAATTGGTCGAAATAGAAGCTTCTGAGTAGGAGAAAAAGTCTGTAAAAATTGCACTTTTGGTCACATTGAGGCTTTAAAAAGTAGTTATTCAACATGAGGCACAATCCAAATTAAATTTTGAATCAATTCTTCCACAGTCCAAAAAATCAATTTTCTGATGAAAAACGATGATCCGCGACCTGTCGAATTTTCTCCAGGTGGTCAAAAATGGTTATTTTTTAATATTAAATTTTTTGTCTGTAAATGACTATTGCATGTGAATTATCACTTTTGGAACTAAAATAAGTGTGTTTAGAGTCATTTTAATGGCTTTAATTGGTCGAAATAGAAGCTTCTGAGTAGGAGAAAAACTCTGTAAAAATGGCACTTTTGGTCACATTGAGGCTTTAAAAAGTAGTTATTCAACATGAGGCACAATCCAAATTACATTTTGAATCAATTTTTCCACAGTCCAAAAAATCAATTTTCTGATGAAAAACGATGATCCGCGACCTGTCGAATTTTCTCCAGATGGTCAAAAATGGTAATTTTTTAATATTTAATTTTTGGAATGTAAATGACTATTGCATGTGAATTATCACTTTTGGAACTAAAAGAAGTGTGTTTAGAGTCATTTCAATGCCTTTAATTGGTCGAAATAGAAGCTTCTGAGTAGGAGAAAAAGTCTGTAAAAATGGCACTTTTGGTCACATTGAGGATTTAAAAAGTAGTTATTCAACATGAGGCACAACCCAAATTACATTTTGAATCAATTCTTCCACAGTCCAAAAAATCAATTTTCTGATGAAAAACGATGATCCGCGACCTGTCGAATTTTCTCCAGATGGTCAAAAATGGTAATTTTTTAATATTTAATTTTTTGACTGTAAATGAATATTACATGTGAATTATCACTTTCGGAACTAAAATAAGTGTGTTTAGAGTCATTTTAATGCCTTTAATTGGTCGAAATAGAAGCTTCTGAGTAGGAGAAAAAGTCTGTAAAAATTGCACTTTTGGTCACATTGAGGCTTTAAAAAGTAGTTATTCAACATGAGGCACAATCCAAATTACATTTTGAATCAATTCTTCCACAGTCCAAAAAATCAATTTTCTGATGAAAAACGATGATCCGCGACCTGTCGAATTTTCTCCAGATGGTCAAAAATGGTTATTTTTTAATATTAAATTTTTTGACTGTAAATGACTATTGCATGTGAATTATCACTTTTGGAACTAAAATAAGTGTGTTTAGAGTCATTTTAATGCCTTTAATTTGTCGAAATAGAAGCTTCTGAGTAGAAGAAAAAGTCTGTAAAAATGGCACTTTTGGTCACATTGAGGATTTAAAAAGTAGTTATTCAACATGAGGCACAACCCAAATTACATTTTGAATCAATTCTTCCACAGTCCAAAAAATCAATTTTCTGATGAAAAACGATGATCCGCGACCTGTCGAATTTTCTCCAGATGGTCAAAAATGGTAATTTTTTAATATTTAATTTTTTGACTGTAAATGAATATTGCATGTGAATTATCACTTTCGGAACTAAAATAAGTGTGTTTAGAGTCATTTTAATGCCTGAAATTGGTCAAAATAAAAGCTCTCAAGTAGGAGAAAAAGTCTGTAAAAAAGGCAATTTTGGTCACATTGAGGCTTTAAAAAGTAGGTATTCACCATGAGGCACAATCCAAATTACATTTTGAATCAATTCTTCCACAGTCCAAAAAATCAATTTTCTGATGAAAAACGATGATCCGCGACCTGTCGAATTTTCTCCAGATGGTCAAAAATGGTAATTTTTAAATATTTAATTTTTTGACTGTAAATGAATATTGCATGTGAATTATCACTTTCGGAACTAAAATAAGTGTGTTTAGAGTCATTTTAATGCCTTTAATTGGTCGAAATAGAAGCTTCTGAGTAGGAGAAAAAGTCTGTAAGAATTGCACTTTTAGTCACATTGAGGCTTTAAAAAGTAGTTATTCAACATGAGGCACAATCCAAATTACATTTTGAATCAATTCTTCCACAGTCCAAAAAATCAATTTTCTGATGAAAAACGATGATCCGCGCGACCTGTCGAATTTTCTCCAGATGGTCAAAAATGGTAATTTTTTAATATTTAATTTTTTGACTGTAAATGAATATTGCATGTGAATTATCACTTTCGGAACTAAAATAAGTGTGTTTAGAGTCATTTTAATGCCTTTAATTGGTCGAAATAGAAGCTTCTGAGTAGGAGAAAAAGTCTGTAAAAATGGCACTTTTGGTCACATTGAGGCTTTAAAAAGTAGTTATTCAACATGAGGCACAATCCAAATGACATTTTGAATCAATTTTTCTACAGTCCAAAAAATCAATTTTCTGATGAAAAACGATGATCCGCGACCTGTCGAATTTTCTCCAGATGGTCAAAAATGGTAATTTTTTAATATTTAATTTTTTGACTGTAAATGACTATTGCATGTGAATTATCACTTTTGGAACTAAAATAAGTGTGTTTAGAGTCATTTCAATGCCTTTAATTGGTCGAAATAGAAGCTTCTGAGTAGGAGAAAAAGTCTGTAAAAATGGCACTTTTGGTCACATTGAGGATTTAAAAAGTAGTTATTCAACATGAGGCACAACCCAAATTACATTTTGAATCAATTCTTCCACAGTCCAAAAAATCAATTTTCTGATGAAAAACGATGATCCGCGACCTGTCGAATTTTCTCCAGATGGTCAAAAATTGTAATTTTTTAATATTTAATTTTTTGACTGTAAATGAATATTACATGTGAATTATCACTTTCGGAACTAAAATAAGTGTGTTTAGAGTCATTTTAATGCCTTTAATTGGTCGAAATAGAAGCTTCTGAGTAGGAGAAAAAGTCTGTAAAAATTGCACTTTTGGTCACATTGAGGCTTTAAAAAGTAGTTATTCAACATGAGGCACAATCCAAATTACATTTTGAATCAATTCTTCCACAGTCCAAAAAATCAATTTTCTGATGAAAAACGATGATCCGCGACCTGTCGAATTTTCTCCAGATGGTCAAAAATGGTTATTTTTTAATATTAAATTTTTTGACTGTAAATGACTATTGCATGTGAGTTACACTTTTGGAACTAAAATAAGTGTGTTTAGAGTCATTTTAATGCCTTTAATTTGTCGAAATAGAAGCTTCTGAGTAGGAGAAAAAGTCGGTAAAAATGGCACTTTTGGTCACATTGAGGATTTAAAAAGTAGTTATTCAACATGAGGCACAACCCAAATTACATTTTGAATCAATTCTTCCACAGTCCAAAAAATCAATTTTCGGATGAAAAACGATGATCCGCGACCTGTCGAATTTTCTCCAGATGGTCAAAAATGGTAATTTTTTAATATTTAATTTTTTGACTGTAAATGAATATTGCATGTGAATTATCACTTTCGGAACTAAAATAAGTGTGTTTAGAGTCATTTTAATGCCTGAAATTGGTCAAAATAAAAGCTCTCGAGTAGGAGAAAAAGTCTGTAAAAAAGGCAATTTTGGTCACATTGAGGCTTTAAAAAGTAGGTATTCACCATGAGGCACAATCCAAATTACATTTTGAATCAATTCTTCCACAGTCCAAAAAATCAATTTTCCGATGAAAAACGATGATCCGCGACCTGTCGAATTTTCTCCAGATGGTCAAAAATGGTAATTTTTTAATATTTAATTTTTTGACTGTAAATGAATATTGCATGTGAATTATCACTTTCGGAACTAAAATAAGTGTGTTTAGAGTCATTTTAATGCCTTTAATTGGTCGAAATAGAAGCTTCTGAGTAGGAGAAAAAGTCTGTAAAAATTGCACTTTTGGTCACATTGAGGCTTTAAAAAGTAGTTATTCAACATGAGGCACAATCCAAATTAAATTTTGAATCAATTCTTCCACAGTCCAAAAAATCAATTTTCTGATGAAAAACGATGATCCGCGACCTGTCGAATTTTCTCCAGGTGGTCAAAAATGGTTATTTTTTAATATTAAATTTTTTGTCTGTAAATGACTATTGCATGTGAATTATCACTTTTGGAACTAAAATAAGTGTGTTTAGAGTCATTTTAATGGCTTTAATTGGTCGAAATAGAAGCTTCTGAGTAGGAGAAAAAGTCTGTAAAAATGGCACTTTTGGTCACATTGAGTCTTTAAAAAGTAGTTATTCAACATGAGGCACAATCCAAATTACATTTTGAATCAATTTTTCCACAGTCCAAAAAATCCATTTTCTGATGAAAAACGATGATCCGCGACCTGTCGAATTTTCTCCAGATGGTCAAAAATGGTAATTTTTTAATATTTAATTTTTTGACTGTAAATGACTATTGCATGTGAATTATCACTTTCGGAACTAAAATAAGTGTGTTTAGAGTCATTTTAATGCCTGAAATTGGTCAAAATAAAAGCTCTCGAGTAGGAGAAAAAGTCTGTAAAAAAGGCAATTTTGGTCACATTGAGGCTTTAAAAAGTAGGTATTCACCATGAGGCACAATCCAAATTACATTTTGAATCAATTCTTCCACAGTCCAAAAAATCAATTTTCTGATGAAAAACGATGATCCGCGACCTGTCGAATTTTCTCCAGATGGTCAAAAATGGTAATTTTTAAATATTTAATTTTTTGACTGTACATGAATATTGCATGTTAATTATCACTTTCGGAACTAAAATAAGTGTGTTTAGAGTCATTTTAATGCCTTTAATTGGTCGAAATAGAAGCTTCTGAGTAGGAGAAAAAGTCTGTAAGAATTGCACTTTTGGTCACATTGAGGCTTTAAAAAGTAGTTATTCAACATGAGGCACAATCCAAATTACATTTTGAATCAATTCTTCCACAGTCCAAAAAATCAATTTTCTGATGAAAAACGATGATCCGCGCGACCTGTCGAATTTTCTCCAGATGGTCAAAAATGGTAATTTTTTAATATTTAATTTTTTGACTGTAAATGAATATTGCATGTGAATTATCACTTTCGGAACTAAAATAAGTGTGTTTAGAGTCATTTTAATGCCTTTAATTGGTCGAAATAGAAGCTTCTGAGTAGGAGAAAAAGTCTGTAAAAATTGCACTTTTGGTCACATTGAGGCTTTAAAAAGTAGTTATTCAACATGAGGCACAATCCAAATTAAATTTTGAATCAATTCTTCCACAGTCCAAAAAATCAATTTTCTGATGAAAAACGATGATCCGCGACCTGTCGAATTTTCTCCAGATGGTCAAAAATGGTAATTTTTTAATATTTAATTTTTTGACTGTAAATGAATATTGCATGTGAATTATCACTTTCGGAACTAAAATAAGTGTGTTTAGAGTCATTTTAATGCCTGAAATTGGTCAAAATAAAAGCTCTCGAGTAGGAGAAAAAGTCTGTAAAAAAGGCAATTTTGGTCACATTGAGGCTTTAAAAAGTAGGTATTCACCATGAGGCACAATCCAAATTACATTTTGAATCAATTCTTCCACAGTCCAAAAAATCAATTTTCCGATGAAAAACGATGATCCGCGACCTGTCGAATTTTCTCCAGATGGTCAAAAATTGTAATTTTTTAATATTTAATTTTTTGACTGTAAATGAATATTACATGTGAATTATCACTTTCGGAACTAAAATAAGTGTGTTTAGAGTCATTTTAATGCCTTTAATTGGTCGAAATAGAAGCTTCTGAGTAGGAGAAAAAGTCTGTAAAAATTGCACTTTTGGTCACATTGAGGCTTTAAAAAGTAGTTATTCAACATGAGGCACAATCCAAATTACATTTTGAATCAATTCTTCCACAGTCCAAAAAATCAATTTTCTGATGAAAAACGATGATCCACGACCTGTCGAATTTTCTCCAGATGGTCAAAAATGGTTATTTTTTAATATTCAATTTTTTGACTGTAAATGACTATTGCATGTGAATTATCACTTTTGGAACTAAAATAAGTGTGTTTAGAGTCATTTTAATGCCTTTAATTTGTCGAAATAGAAGCTTCTGAGTAGGAGAAAAAGTCTGTAAAAATGGCACTTTTGGTCACATTGAGGATTTAAAAAGTAGTTATTCAACATGAAGCACAACCCAAATTACATTTTGAATCAATTCTTCCACAGTCCAAAAAATCAATTTTCTGATGAAAAACGATGATCCGCGACCTGTCGAATTTTCTCCAGATGGTCAAAAATGGTAATTTTTAAATATTTAATTTTTTGACTGTACATGAATATTGCATGTGAATTATCACTTTCGGAACTAAAATAAGTGTGTTTAGAGTCATTTTAATGCCTTTAATTGGTCGAAATAGAAGCTTCTGAGTAGGAGAAAAAGTCTGTAAGAATTGCACTTTTGGTCACATTGAGGCTTTAAAAAGTAGTTATTCAACATGAGGCACAATCCAAATTACATTTTGAATCAATTCTTCCACAGTCCAAAAAATCAATTTTCTGATGAAAAACGATGATCCGCGCGACCTGTCGAATTTTCTCCAGATGGTCAAAAATGGTAATTTTTTAATATTTAATTTTTTGACTGTAAATGAATATTGCATGTGAATTATCACTTTCGGAACTAAAATAAGTGTGTTTAGAGTCATTTTAATGCCTTTAATTGGTCGAAATAGAAGCTTCTGAGTAGGAGAAAAAGTCTGTAAAAATTGCACTTTTGGTCACATTGAGGCTTTAAAAAGTAGTTATTCACCATGAGGCACAATCCAAATTACATTTTGAATCAATTCTTCCACAGTCCAAAAAATCAATTTTCTGATGAAAAACGATGATCCGCGACCTGTCGAATTTTCTCCAGATGGTCAAAAATGGTAATTTTTAAATATTTAATTTTTTGACTGTACATGAATATTGCATGTGAATTATCACTTTCGGAACTAAAATAAGTGTGTTTAGAGTCATTTTAATGCCTTTAATTGGTCGAAATAGAAGCTTCTGAGTAGGAGAAAAAGTCTGTAAAAATTGCACTTTTGGTCACATTGAGGCTTTAAAAAGTAGTTATTCAACATGAGGCACAATCCAAATTAAATTTTGAATCAATTCTTCCACAGTCCAAAAAATCAATTTTCTGATGAAAAACGATGATCCGCGACCTGTCGAATTTTCTTCAGATGGTCAAAAATGGTTATTTTTTAATATTAAATTTTTTGACTGTAAATGACTATTGCATGTGAATTATCACTTTTGGAACTAAAATAAGTGTGTTTAGGGTCATTTTAATGCCTTTAATTGGTCGAAATAGAAGCTTCTGAATAGGAGAAAAAGTCTGTAAAAATGGCACTTTTGGTCACATTGAGGATTTAAAAAGTAGTTATTCAACATGAGGCACAACCCAAATTACATTTTAAATCAATTTTTCCAGAGTCAAAAAATCAAATTTCTGATGAAAAACGATGACCCGTGACCTGTCGAACTATCTCCAGATGGTCAAAAATTGTAATTTTGTAATATTTAAGTTTTTTGCCTGTAAATGACTTTTGCAAGTGAATTATCTCTTTTGGAACTAAAATAAGTGTGTAAAAAAGGCAATTTTGGTCACATTGAGGATTTAAAAAGTAGGTATTCACCATGAGGCACAATCCAAATTACATTTTGAATCAATTCTTCCACAGTCCAAAAAATCAATTTTCTGATGAAAAACGATGATCCGCGACCTGTCGAATTTTCTCCAGATGGTCAAAAATGGTAATTTTTTAATATTTAATTTTTTGACTGTAAATGAATATTGCATGTGAATTATCACTTTCGGAACTAAAATAAGTGTGTTTAGAGTCATTTCAATGCCTTTAATTGGTCGAAATAGAAGCTTCTGAGTAGGAGAAAAAGTCTGTAAAAATGGCACTTTTGGTCACATTGAGGATTTAAAAAGTAGTTATTCAACATGAGGCACAACCCAAATTACATTTTGAATCAATTCTTCCACAGTCCAAAAAATCAATTTTCTGATGAAAAACGATGATCCGCGACCTGTCGAATTTTCTCCAGATGGTCAAAAATGGTAATTTTTTAATATTTAATTTTTTGACTGTAAATGAATATTGCATGTGAATTATCACTTTCGGAACTACAATAAGTGTGTTTAGAGTCATTTTAATGCCTGAAATTGGTCAAAATAAAAGCTCTCGAGTAGGAGAAAAAGTCTGTAAAAAAGGCAATTTTGGTCACATTGAGGCTTTAAAAAGTAGGTATTCACCATGAGGCACAATCCAAATTACATTTTGAATCAATTCTTCCACAGTCCAAAAAATCAATTTTCTGATGAAAAACGATGATCCGCGACCTGTCGAATTTTCTCCAGATGGTCAAAAATGGTAATTTTTTAATATTTAATTTTTTGACTATAAATGAATATTGCATGTGAATTATCACTTTCGGAACTAAAATAAGTGTGTTTAGAGTCATTTTAATGCCTTTAATTGGTCGAAATAGAAGCTTCTGAGTAGGAGAAAAAGTCTGTAAAAATTGCACTTTTGGTCACATTGAGGCTTTAAAAAGTAGTTATTCAACATGAGGCACAATCCAAATTACATTTTGAATCAATTCTTCCACAGTCCAAAAAATCAATTTTCTGATGAAAAACGATGATCCGCGACCTGTCGAATTTTCTTCAGATGGTCAAAAATGGTTATTTTTTAATATTAAATTTTTTGACTGTAAATGACTATTGCATGTGAATTATCACTTTTGGAACTAAAATAAGTGTGTTTAGGGTCATTTTAATGCCTTTAATTGGTCGAAATAGAAGCTTCTGAATAGGAGAAAAAGTCTGTAAAAATGGCACTTTTGGTCACATTGAGGATTTAAAAAGTAGTTATTCAACATGAGGCACAACCCAAATTACATTTTAAATCAATTTTTCCAGAGTCAAAAAAATCAAATTTCTGATGAAAAACGATGACCCGTGACCTGTCGAACTATCTCCAGATGGTCAAAAATTGTAATTTTGTAATATTTAATTTTTTGCCTGTAAATGACTTTTGCAAGTGAATTATCTCTTTTGGAACTAAAATAAGTGTGTAAAAAAGGCAATTTTGGTCACATTGAGGATTTAAAAAGTAGGTATTCACCATGAGGCACAATCCAAATTACATTTTGAATCAATTCTTCCACAGTCCAAAAAATCAATTTTCTGATGAAAAACGATGATCCGCGACCTGTCGAATTTTCTCCAGATGGTCAAAAATGGTAATTTTTTAATATTTAATTTTTTGACTGTAAATGAATATTGCATGTGAATTATCACTTTCGGAACTAAAATAAGTGTGTTTAGAGTAATTTCAATGCCTTTAATTGGTCGAAATAGAAGCTTCTGAGTAGGAGAAAAAGTCTGTAAAAATGGCACTTTTGGTCACATTGAGGATTTAAAAAGTAGTTATTCAACATGAGGCACAACCCAAATTACATTTTGAATCAATTCTTCCACAGTCCAAAAAATCAATTTTCTGATGAAAAACGATGATCCGCGACCTGTCGAATTTTCTCCAGATGGTCAAAAATGGTAATTTTTTAATATTTAATTTTTTGACTGTAAATGAATATTGCATGTGAATTATCACTTTCGGAACTACAATAAGTGTGTTTAGAGTCATTTTAATGCCTGAAATTGGTCAAAATAAAAGCTCTCGAGTAGGAGAAAACGTCTGTAAAAAAGGCAATTTTGGTCACATTGAGGCTTTAAAAAGTAGGTATTCACCATGAGGCACAATCCAAATTACATTTTGAATCAATTCTTCCACAGTCCAAAAAATCAATTTTCTGATGAAAAACGATGATCCGCGACCTGTCGAATTTTCTCCAGATGGTCAAAAATGGTAATTTTTTAATATTTAATTTTTTGACTGTAAATGAATATTGCATGTGAATTTTCACTTTCGGAACTAAAATAAGTGTGTTTAGAGTCATTTTAATGCCTGAAATTGGTCAAAATAAAAGCTCTCGAGTAGGAGAAAAAGTCTGTAAAAAAGGCAATTTTGGTCACATTGAGGCTTTAAAAAGTAGGTATTCACCATGAGGCACAATCCAAATTACATTTTGAATCAATTCTTCCACAGTCCAAAAAATCAATTTTCCGATGAAAAACGATGATCCGCGACCTGTCGAATTTTCTCCAGATGGTCAAAAATGGTAATTTTTTAATATTTAATTTTTTGACTGTAAATGAATATTGCATGTGAATTATCACTTTCGGAACTAAAATAAGTGTGTTTAGAGTCATTTTAATGCCTTTAATTGGTCGAAATAGAAGCTTCTGAGTAGGAGAAAAAGTCTGTAAAAATTGCACTTTTGGTCACATTGAGGCTTTAAAAAGTAGTTATTCAACATGAGGCACAATCCAAATTAAATTTTGAATCAATTCTTCCACAGTCCAAAAAATCAATTTTCTGATGAAAAACGATGATCCGCGACCTGTCGAATTTTCTCCAGGTGGTCAAAAATGGTTATTTTTTAATATTAAATTTTTTGTCTGTAAATGACTATTGCATGTGAATTATCACTTTTGGAACTAAAATAAGTGTGTTTAGAGTCATTTTAATGGCTTTAATTGGTCGAAATAGAAGCTTCTGAGTAGGAGAAAAAGTCTGTAAAAATGGCACTTTTGGTCACATTGAGGCTTTAAAAAGTAGTTATTCAACATGAGGCACAACCCAAATTACATTTTAAATCAATTTTTCCAGAGTCAAAAAAATCAAATTTCTGATGAAAAACGATGACCCGTGACCTGTCGAACTATCTCCAGATGGTCAAAAATTGTAATTTTGTAATATTTAATTTTTTGCCTGTAAATGACTTTTGCAAGTGAATTATCTCTTTTGGAACTAAAATAAGTGTGTAAAAAAGGCAATTTTGGTCACATTGAGGATTTAAAAAGTAGGTATTCACCATGAGGCACAATCCAAATTACATTTTGAATCAATTCTTCCACAGTCCAAAAAATCAATTTTCTGATGAAAAACGATGATCCGCGACCTGTCGAATTTTCTCCAGATGGTCAAAAATGGTAATTTTTTAATATTTAATTTTTTGACTGTAAATGAATATTGCATGTGAATTATCACTTTCGGAACTAAAATAAGTGTGTTTAGAGTAATTTCAATGCCTTTAATTGGTCGAAATAGAAGCTTCTGAGTAGGAGAAAAAGTCTGTAAAAATGGCACTTTTGGTCACATTGAGGATTTAAAAAGTAGTTATTCAACATGAGGCACAACCCAAATTACATTTTGAATCAATTCTTCCACAGTCCAAAAAATCAATTTTCTGATGAAAAACGATGATCCGCGACCTGTCGAATTTTCTCCAGATGGTCAAAAATGGTAATTTTTTAATATTTAATTTTTTGACTGTAAATGAATATTGCATGTGAATTATCACTTTCGGAACTACAATAAGTGTGTTTAGAGTCATTTTAATGCCTGAAATTGGTCAAAATAAAAGCTCTCGAGTAGGAGAAAACGTCTGTAAAAAAGGCAATTTTGGTCACATTGAGGCTTTAAAAAGTAGGTATTCACCATGAGGCACAATCCAAATTACATTTTGAATCAATTCTTCCACAGTCCAAAAAATCAATTTTCTGATGAAAAACGATGATCCGCGACCTGTCGAATTTTCTCCAGATGGTCAAAAATGGTAATTTTTTAATATTTAATTTTTTGACTGTAAATGAATATTGCATGTGAATTATCACTTTCGGAACTAAAATAAGTGTGTTTAGAGTCATTTTAATGCCTGAAATTGGTCAAAATAAAAGCTCTCGAGTAGGAGAAAAAGTCTGTAAAAAAGGCAATTTTGGTCACATTGAGGCTTTAAAAAGTAGGTATTCACCATGAGGCACAAGCCAAATTACATTTTGAATCAATTCTTCCACAGTCCAAAAAATCAATTTTCCGATGAAAAACGATGATCCGCGACCTGTCGAATTTTCTCCAGATGGTCAAAAATGGTAATTTTTTAATATTTAATTTTTTGACTGTAAATGAATATTGCATGTGAATTATCACTTTCGGAACTAAAATAAGTGTGTTTAGAGTCATTTTAATGCCTTTAATTGGTCGAAATAGAAGCTTCTGAGTAGGAGAAAAAGTCTGTAAAAATTGCACTTTTGGTCACATTGAGGCTTTAAAAAGTAGTTATTCAACATGAGGCACAATCCAAATTAAATTTTGAATCAATTCTTCCACAGTCCAAAAAATCAATTTTCTGATGAAAAACGATGATCCGCGACCTGTCGAATTTTCTCCAGGTGGTCAAAAATGGTTATTTTTTAATATTAAATTTTTTGTCTGTAAATGACTATTGCATGTGAATTATCACTTTTGGAACTAAAATAAGTGTGTTTAGAGTCATTTTAATGGCTTTAATTGGTCGAAATAGAAGCTTCTGAGTAGGAGAAAAAGTCTGTAAAAATGGCACTTTTGGTCACATTGAGGCTTTAAAAAGTAGTTATTCAACATGAGGCACAACCCAAATTACATTTTAAATCAATTTTTCCAGAGTCAAAAAAATCAAATTTCTGATGAAAAACGATGACCCGTGACCTGTCGAACTATCTCCAGATGGTCAAAAATTGTAATTTTGTAATATTTAATTTTTTGCCTGTAAATGACTTTTGCAAGTGAATTATCTCTTTTGGAACTAAAATAAGTGTGTAAAAAAGGCAATTTTGGTCACATTGAGGATTTAAAAAGTAGGTATTCACCATGAGGCACAATCCAAATTACATTTTGAATCAATTCTTCCACAGTCCAAAAAATCAATTTTCTGATGAAAAACGATGATCCGCGACCTGTCGAATTTTCTCCAGATGGTCAAAAATGGTAATTTTTTAATATTTAATTTTTTGACTGTAAATGAATATTGCATGTGAATTATCACTTTCGGAACTAAAATAAGTGTGTTTAGAGTAATTTCAATGCCTTTAATTGGTCGAAATAGAAGCTTCTGAGTAGGAGAAAAAGTCTGTAAAAATGGCACTTTTGGTCACATTGAGGATTTAAAAAGTAGTTATTCAACATGAGGCACAACCCAAATTACATTTTGAATCAATTCTTCCACAGTCCAAAAAATCAATTTTCTGATGAAAAACGATGATCCGCGACCTGTCGAATTTTCTCCAGATGGTCAAAAATGGTAATTTTTTAATATTTAATTTTTTGACTGTAAATGAATATTGCATGTGAATTATCACTTTCGGAACTACAATAAGTGTGTTTAGAGTCATTTTAATGCCTGAAATTGGTCAAAATAAAAGCTCTCGAGTAGGAGAAAACGTCTGTAAAAAAGGCAATTTTGGTCACATTGAGGCTTTAAAAAGTAGGTATTCACCATGAGGCACAATCCAAATTACATTTTGAATCAATTTTTCCAGAGTCAAAAAAATCAAATTTCTGATGAAAAACGATGACCCATGACCTGTCCAACTATCTCCAGATGGTCAAAAATTGTAATTTCGTAATATTAACTTTTTTGCCTGTAAATGACTTTTGCAAGTGAATTATCTCTTTTGGAACTAAAATAAGTGTGTTTAGAGTCATTTTAATGCCTGAAATTGGTCAAAATAAAAGCTTCTGAGTAGGAGAAAAAGTCTGTAAAAAAGGCAATTTTGGTCACATTGAGGCTTTAGAAAGTAGTTATTCAACATGAGGCACAATCCAAATGACATTTTGAATCAATTTTTCTACAGTCCAAAAAATCAATTTTCTGATGAAAAACGATGATCCGCGACCTGTCGAATTTTCTCCAGATGGTCAAAAATGGTAATTTTTTAATATTTAATTTTTTGACTGTAAACGACTATTGCATGTGAATTATCACTTTTGGAACTAAAATAAGTGTGTTTAGAGTCATTTTAATGCCTTTAATTGGTCGAAATAGAAGCTTCTGAGTAGGAGAAAAAGTCTGTAAAAATTGCACTTTTGGTCACATTGAGGCTTTAAAAAGTAGTTATTCAACATGAGGCACAATCCAAATTAAATTTTGAATCAATTCTTCCACAGTCCAAAAAATCAATTTTCTGATGAAAAACGATGATCCGCGACCTGTCGAATTTTCTCCAGGTGGTCAAAAATGGTTATTTTTTAATATTAAATTTTTTGTCTGTAAATGACTATTGCATGTGAATTATCACTTTTGGAACTAAAATAAGTGTGTTTAGAGTCATTTTAATGGCTTTAATTGGTCGAAATAGAAGCTTCTGAGTAGGAGAAAAAGTCTGTAAAAATGGCACTTTTGGTCACATTGAGGCTTTAAAAAGTAGTTATTCAACATGAGGCACAACCCAAATTACATTTTAAATCAATTTTTCCAGAGTCAAAAAAATCAAATTTCTGATGAAAAACGATGACCCGTGACCTGTCGAACTATCTCCAGATGGTCAAAAATTGTAATTTTGTAATATTTAATTTTTTGCCTGTAAATGACTTTTGCAAGTGAATTATCTCTTTTGGAACTAAAATAAGTGTGTAAAAAAGGCAATTTTGGTCACATTGAGGATTTAAAAAGTAGGTATTCACCATGAGGCACAATCCAAATTACATTTTGAATCAATTCTTCCACAGTCCAAAAAATCAATTTTCTGATGAAAAACGATGATCCGCGACCTGTCGAATTTTCTCCAGATGGTCAAAAATGGTAATTTTTTAATATTTAATTTTTTGACTGTAAATGAATATTGCATGTGAATTATCACTTTCGGAACTAAAATAAGTGTGTTTAGAGTAATTTCAATGCCTTTAATTGGTCGAAATAGAAGCTTCTGAGTAGGAGAAAAAGTCTGTAAAAATGGCACTTTTGGTCACATTGAGGATTTAAAAAGTAGTTATTCAACATGAGGCACAACCCAAATTACATTTTGAATCAATTCTTCCACAGTCCAAAAAATCAATTTTCTGATGAAAAACGATGATCCGCGACCTGTCGAATTTTCTCCAGATGGTCAAAAATGGTAATTTTTTAATATTTAATTTTTTGACTGTAAATGAATATTGCATGTGAATTATCACTTTCGGAACTACAATAAGTGTGTTTAGAGTCATTTTAATGCCTGAAATTGGTCAAAATAAAAGCTCTCGAGTAGGAGAAAACGTCTGTAAAAAAGGCAATTTTGGTCACATTGAGGCTTTAAAAAGTAGGTATTCACCATGAGGCACAATCCAAATTACATTTTGAATCAATTTTTCCAGAGTCAAAAAAATCAAATTTCTGATGAAAAACGATGACCCATGACCTGTCCAACTATCTCCAGATGGTCAAAAATTGTAATTTCGTAATATTAACTTTTTTGCCTGTAAATGACTTTTGCAAGTGAATTATCTCTTTTGGAACTAAAATAAGTGTGTTTAGAGTCATTTTAATGCCTGAAATTGGTCAAAATAAAAGCTTCTGAGTAGGAGAAAAAGTCTGTAAAAAAGGCAATTTTGGTCACATTGAGGCTTTAGAAAGTAGTTATTCAACATGAGGCACAATCCAAATGACATTTTGAATCAATTTTTCTACAGTCCAAAAAATCAATTTTCTGATGAAAAACGATGATCCGCGACCTGTCGAATTTTCTCCAGATGGTCAAAAATGGTAATTTTTTAATATTTAATTTTTTGACTGTAAACGACTATTGCATGTGAATTATCACTTTTGGAACTAAAATAAGTGTGTTTAGAGTCATTTTAATGCCTTTAATTGGTCGAAATAGAAGCTTCTGAGTAGGAGAAAAAGTCTGTAAAAATGGCACTTTTGGTCACATTGAGGATTTAAAAAGTAGTTATTCAACATGAGGCACAACCCAAATTACATTTTGAATCAATTCTTCCACAGTCCAAAAAATCTATTTTCTGATGAAAAACGATGATCCGCGACCTGTCGAATTTTCTCCAGATGGTCAAAAATGGTAATTTTTTAATATTAAATTTTTTGACTGTAAATGACTTTTGCAAGTGAATTATCACTTTTGGAACTAAAATAAGTGTGTTTAGAGTCATTTTAATGCCTGAAATTGGTCAAAATAAAAACTCTCGAGTAGGAGAAAAAGTCTGTAAAAAAGGCAATTTTGGTCACATTGAGGCTTTAGAAAGTAGTTATTCAACATGAGGCACAATCAAAATTACATTTTGAATCAATTTTTCCAGAGTCAAAAAAATCAAATTTCTGATGAAAAACGATGACCCGTGACCTGTCCAACTATCTCCAGATGGTCAAAAATTGTAATTTTGTAATATTAAATTTTTTGCCTGTAAATTACTTTTGCAAGTGAATTATCTCTTTTGGAACTAAAATAAGTGTGTTTAGAGTCATTTTAATGCCTGAAATTGGTCAAAATAAAAGCTTCTGAGTTGAGAAAAAGTCTGTAAAAAAGGCAATTTTGGTCACATTGAGGCTTTAGAAAGCAGTTATTCAACATGAGGCACAATCCAAATGACATTTTGAATCAATTTTTCTACAGTCCAAAAAATCAATTTTCTGATGAAAAACGATGATCCGCGACCTGTCGAATTTTCTCCAGATGGTCAAAAATGGTAATTTTTTAATATTTAATTTTTTGACTGTAAATGACTATTGCATGTGAATTATCACTTTTGGAACTAAAATAAGTGTGTTTAGAGTCATTTCAATGCCTTTAATTGGTCGAAATAGAAGCTTCTGAGTAGGAGAAAAAGTCTGTAAAAATGGCACTTTTGGTCACATTGAGGATTTAAAAAGTAGTTATTCAACATGAGGCACAACCCAAATTACATTTTGAATCAATTCTTCCACAGTCCAAAAAATCAATTTTCTGATGAAAAACGATGATCCGCGACCTGTCGAATTTTCTCCAGATGGTCAAAAATGGTAATTTTTTAATATTTAATTTTTTGACTGTAAATGAATATTGCATGTGAATTATCACTTTCGGAACTAAAATAAGTGTGTTTAGAGTCATTTTAATGCCTGAAATTGGTCAAAATAAAAGCTCTCGAGTAGGAGAAAAAGTCTGTAAAAAAGGCAATTTTGGTCACATTGAGGCTTTAAAAAGTAGGTATTCACCATGAGGCACAATCCAAATTACATTTTGAATCAATTCTTCCACAGTCCAAAAAATCAATTTTCCGATGAAAAACGATGATCCGCGACCTGTTGAATTTTCTCCAGATGGTCAAAAATGGTAATTTTTTAATATTTAATTTTTTGACTGTAAATGAATATTGCATGTGAATTATCACTTTCGGAACTAAAATAAGTGTGTTTAGAGTCATTTTAATGCCTTTAATTGGTCGAAATAGAAGCTTCTGAGTAGGAGAAAAAGTCTGTAAAAATTGCACTTTTGGTCACATTGAGGCTTTAAAAAGTAGTTATTCAACATGAGGCACAATCCAAATTAAATTTTGAATCAATTCTTCCACAGTCCAAAAAATCAATTTTCTGATGAAAAACGATGATCCGCGACCTGTCGAATTTTCTCCAGGTGGTCAAAAATGGTTATTTTTTAATATTAAATTTTTTGTCTGTAAATGACTATTGCATGTGAATTATCACTTTTGGAACTAAAATAAGTGTGTTTAGAGTCATTTTAATGGCTTTAATTGGTCGAAATAGAAGCTTCTGAGTAGGAGAAAAACTCTGTAAAAATGGCACTTTTGGTCACATTGAGGCTTTAAAAAGTAGTTATTCAACATGAGGCACAATCCAAATTACATTTTGAATCAATTTTTCCACAGTCCAAAAAATCAATTTTCTGATGAAAAACGATGATCCGCGACCTGTCGAATTTTCTCCAGATGGTCAAAAATGGTAATTTTTTAATATTTAATTTTTGGAATGTAAATGACTATTGCATGTGAATTATCACTTTTGGAACTAAAAGAAGTGTGTTTAGAGTCATTTCAATGCCTTTAATTGGTCGAAATAGAAGCTTCTGAGTAGGAGAAAAAGTCTGTAAAAATGGCACTTTTGGTCACATTGAGGATTTAAAAAGTAGTTATTCAACATGAGGCACAACCCAAATTACATTTTGAATCAATTCTTCCACAGTCCAAAAAATCAATTTTCTGATGAAAAACGATGATCCGCGACCTGTCGAATTTTCTCCAGATGGTCAAAAATGGTAATTTTTTAATATTTAATTTTTTGACTGTAAATGAATATTACATGTGAATTATCACTTTCGGAACTAAAATAAGTGTGTTTAGAGTCATTTTAATGCCTTTAATTGGTCGAAATAGAAGCTTCTGAGTAGGAGAAAAAGTCTGTAAAAATTGCACTTTTGGTCACATTGAGGCTTTAAAAAGTACTTATTCAACATGAGGCACAATCCAAATTACATTTTGAATCAATTCTTCCACAGTCCAAAAAATCAATTTTCTGATGAAAAACGATGATCCGCGACCTGTCGAATTTTCTCCAGATGGTCAAAAATGGTTATTTTTTAATATTAAATTTTTTGACTGTAAATGACTATTGCATGTGAATTATCACTTTTGGAACTAAAATAAGTGTGTTTAGAGTCATTTTAATGCCTTTAATTTGTCGAAATAGAAGCTTCTGAGTAGAAGAAAAAGTCTGTAAAAATGGCACTTTTGGTCACATTGAGGATTTAAAAAGTAGTTATTCAACATGAGGCACAACCCAAATTACATTTTGAATCAATTCTTCCACAGTCCAAAAAATCAATTTTCTGATGAAAAACGATGATCCGCGACCTGTCGAATTTTCTCCAGATGGTCAAAAATGGTAATTTTTTAATATTTAATTTTTTGACTGTAAATGAATATTGCATGTGAATTATCACTTTCGGAACTAAAATAAGTGTGTTTAGAGTCATTTTAATGCCTGAAATTGGTCAAAATAAAAGCTCTCAAGTAGGAGAAAAAGTCTGTAAAAAAGGCAATTTTGGTCACATTGAGGCTTTAAAAAGTAGGTATTCACCATGAGGCACAATCCAAATTACATTTTGAATCAATTCTTCCACAGTCCAAAAAATCAATTTTCTGATGAAAAACGATGATCCGCGACCTGTCGAATTTTCTCCAGATGGTCAAAAATGGTAATTTTTAAATATTTAATTTTTTGACTGTAAATGAATATTGCATGTGAATTATCACTTTCGGAACTAAAATAAGTGTGTTTAGAGTCATTTTAATGCCTTTAATTGGTCGAAATAGAAGCTTCTGAGTAGGAGAAAAAGTCTGTAAGAATTGCACTTTTAGTCACATTGAGGCTTTAAAAAGTAGTTATTCAACATGAGGCACAATCCAAATTACATTTTGAATCAATTCTTCCACAGTCCAAAAAATCAATTTTCTGATGAAAAACGATGATCCGCGCGACCTGTCGAATTTTCTCCAGATGGTCAAAAATGGTAATTTTTTAATATTTAATTTTTTGACTGTAAATGAATATTGCATGTGAATTATCACTTTCGGAACTAAAATAAGTGTGTTTAGAGTCATTTTAATGCCTTTAATTGGTCGAAATAGAAGCTTCTGAGTAGGAGAAAAAGTCTGTAAAAATGGCACTTTTGGTCACATTGAGGCTTTAAAAAGTAGTTATTCAACATGAGGCACAATCCAAATGACATTTTGAATCAATTTTTCTACAGTCCAAAAAATCAATTTTCTGATGAAAAACGATGATCCGCGACCTGTCGAATTTTCTCCAGATGGTCAAAAATGGTAATTTTTTAATATTTAATTTTTTGACTGTAAATGACTATTGCATGTGAATTATCACTTTTGGAACTAAAATAAGTGTGTTTAGAGTCATTTCAATGCCTTTAATTGGTCGAAATAGAAGCTTCTGAGTAGGAGAAAAAGTCTGTAAAAATGGCACTTTTGGTCACATTGAGGATTTAAAAAGTAGTTATTCAACATGAGGCACAACCCAAATTACATTTTGAATCAATTCTTCCACAGTCCAAAAAATCAATTTTCTGATGAAAAACGATGATCCGCGACCTGTCGAATTTTCTCCAGATGGTCAAAAATTGTAATTTTTTAATATTTAATTTTTTGACTGTAAATGAATATTACATGTGAATTATCACTTTCGGAACTAAAATAAGTGTGTTTAGAGTCATTTTAATGCCTTTAATTGGTCGAAATAGAAGCTTCTGAGTAGGAGAAAAAGTCTGTAAAAATTGCACTTTTGGTCACATTGAGGCTTTAAAAAGTAGTTATTCAACATGAGGCACAATCCAAATTACATTTTGAATCAATTCTTCCACAGTCCAAAAAATCAATTTTCTGATGAAAAACGATGATCCGCGACCTGTCGAATTTTCTCCAGATGGTCAAAAATGGTTATTTTTTAATATTAAATTTTTTGACTGTAAATGACTATTGCATGTGAGTTACACTTTTGGAACTAAAATAAGTGTGTTTAGAGTCATTTTAATGCCTTTAATTTGTCGAAATAGAAGCTTCTGAGTAGGAGAAAAAGTCGGTAAAAATGGCACTTTTGGTCACATTGAGGATTTAAAAAGTAGTTATTCAACATGAGGCACAACCCAAATTACATTTTGAATCAATTCTTCCACAGTCCAAAAAATCAATTTTCGGATGAAAAACGATGATCCGCGACCTGTCGAATTTTCTCCAGATGGTCAAAAATGGTAATTTTTTAATATTTAATTTTTTGACTGTAAATGAATATTGCATGTGAATTATCACTTTCGGAACTAAAATAAGTGTGTTTAGAGTCATTTTAATGCCTGAAATTGGTCAAAATAAAAGCTCTCGAGTAGGAGAAAAAGTCTGTAAAAAAGGCAATTTTGGTCACATTGAGGCTTTAAAAAGTAGGTATTCACCATGAGGCACAATCCAAATTACATTTTGAATCAATTCTTCCACAGTCCAAAAAATCAATTTTCCGATGAAAAACGATGATCCGCGACCTGTCGAATTTTCTCCAGATGGTCAAAAATGGTAATTTTTTAATATTTAATTTTTTGACTGTAAATGAATATTGCATGTGAATTATCACTTTCGGAACTAAAATAAGTGTGTTTAGAGTCATTTTAATGCCTTTAATTGGTCGAAATAGAAGCTTCTGAGTAGGAGAAAAAGTCTGTAAAAATTGCACTTTTGGTCACATTGAGGCTTTAAAAAGTAGTTATTCAACATGAGGCACAATCCAAATTAAATTTTGAATCAATTCTTCCACAGTCCAAAAAATCAATTTTCTGATGAAAAACGATGATCCGCGACCTGTCGAATTTTCTCCAGGTGGTCAAAAATGGTTATTTTTTAATATTAAATTTTTTGTCTGTAAATGACTATTGCATGTGAATTATCACTTTTGGAACTAAAATAAGTGTGTTTAGAGTCATTTTAATGGCTTTAATTGGTCGAAATAGAAGCTTCTGAGTAGGAGAAAAAGTCTGTAAAAATGGCACTTTTGGTCACATTGAGTCTTTAAAAAGTAGTTATTCAACATGAGGCACAATCCAAATTACATTTTGAATCAATTTTTCCACAGTCCAAAAAATCCATTTTCTGATGAAAAACGATGATCCGCGACCTGTCGAATTTTCTCCAGATGGTCAAAAATGGTAATTTTTTAATATTTAATTTTTTGACTGTAAATGACTATTGCATGTGAATTATCACTTTCGGAACTAAAATAAGTGTGTTTAGAGTCATTTTAATGCCTGAAATTGGTCAAAATAAAAGCTCTCGAGTAGGAGAAAAAGTCTGTAAAAAAGGCAATTTTGGTCACATTGAGGCTTTAAAAAGTAGGTATTCACCATGAGGCACAATCCAAATTACATTTTGAATCAATTCTTCCACAGTCCAAAAAATCAATTTTCTGATGAAAAACGATGATCCGCGACCTGTCGAATTTTCTCCAGATGGTCAAAAATGGTAATTTTTAAATATTTAATTTTTTGACTGTACATGAATATTGCATGTTAATTATCACTTTCGGAACTAAAATAAGTGTGTTTAGAGTCATTTTAATGCCTTTAATTGGTCGAAATAGAAGCTTCTGAGTAGGAGAAAAAGTCTGTAAGAATTGCACTTTTGGTCACATTGAGGCTTTAAAAAGTAGTTATTCAACATGAGGCACAATCCAAATTACATTTTGAATCAATTCTTCCACAGTCCAAAAAATCAATTTTCTGATGAAAAACGATGATCCGCGCGACCTGTCGAATTTTCTCCAGATGGTCAAAAATGGTAATTTTTTAATATTTAATTTTTTGACTGTAAATGAATATTGCATGTGAATTATCACTTTCGGAACTAAAATAAGTGTGTTTAGAGTCATTTTAATGCCTTTAATTGGTCGAAATAGAAGCTTCTGAGTAGGAGAAAAAGTCTGTAAAAATTGCACTTTTGGTCACATTGAGGCTTTAAAAAGTAGTTATTCAACATGAGGCACAATCCAAATTAAATTTTGAATCAATTCTTCCACAGTCCAAAAAATCAATTTTCTGATGAAAAACGATGATCCGCGACCTGTCGAATTTTCTCCAGATGGTCAAAAATGGTAATTTTTTAATATTTAATTTTTTGACTGTAAATGAATATTGCATGTGAATTATCACTTTCGGAACTAAAATAAGTGTGTTTAGAGTCATTTTAATGCCTGAAATTGGTCAAAATAAAAGCTCTCGAGTAGGAGAAAAAGTCTGTAAAAAAGGCAATTTTGGTCACATTGAGGCTTTAAAAAGTAGGTATTCACCATGAGGCACAATCCAAATTACATTTTGAATCAATTCTTCCACAGTCCAAAAAATCAATTTTCCGATGAAAAACGATGATCCGCGACCTGTCGAATTTTCTCCAGATGGTCAAAAATTGTAATTTTTTAATATTTAATTTTTTGACTGTAAATGAATATTACATGTGAATTATCACTTTCGGAACTAAAATAAGTGTGTTTAGAGTCATTTTAATGCCTTTAATTGGTCGAAATAGAAGCTTCTGAGTAGGAGAAAAAGTCTGTAAAAATTGCACTTTTGGTCACATTGAGGCTTTAAAAAGTAGTTATTCAACATGAGGCACAATCCAAATTACATTTTGAATCAATTCTTCCACAGTCCAAAAAATCAATTTTCTGATGAAAAACGATGATCCACGACCTGTCGAATTTTCTCCAGATGGTCAAAAATGGTTATTTTTTAATATTCAATTTTTTGACTGTAAATGACTATTGCATGTGAATTATCACTTTTGGAACTAAAATAAGTGTGTTTAGAGTCATTTTAATGCCTTTAATTTGTCGAAATAGAAGCTTCTGAGTAGGAGAAAAAGTCTGTAAAAATGGCACTTTTGGTCACATTGAGGATTTAAAAAGTAGTTATTCAACATGAAGCACAACCCAAATTACATTTTGAATCAATTCTTCCACAGTCCAAAAAATCAATTTTCTGATGAAAAACGATGATCCGCGACCTGTCGAATTTTCTCCAGATGGTCAAAAATGGTAATTTTTAAATATTTAATTTTTTGACTGTACATGAATATTGCATGTGAATTATCACTTTCGGAACTAAAATAAGTGTGTTTAGAGTCATTTTAATGCCTTTAATTGGTCGAAATAGAAGCTTCTGAGTAGGAGAAAAAGTCTGTAAGAATTGCACTTTTGGTCACATTGAGGCTTTAAAAAGTAGTTATTCAACATGAGGCACAATCCAAATTACATTTTGAATCAATTCTTCCACAGTCCAAAAAATCAATTTTCTGATGAAAAACGATGATCCGCGCGACCTGTCGAATTTTCTCCAGATGGTCAAAAATGGTAATTTTTTAATATTTAATTTTTTGACTGTAAATGAATATTGCATGTGAATTATCACTTTCGGAACTAAAATAAGTGTGTTTAGAGTCATTTTAATGCCTTTAATTGGTCGAAATAGAAGCTTCTGAGTAGGAGAAAAAGTCTGTAAAAATTGCACTTTTGGTCACATTGAGGCTTTAAAAAGTAGTTATTCACCATGAGGCACAATCCAAATTACATTTTGAATCAATTCTTCCACAGTCCAAAAAATCAATTTTCTGATGAAAAACGATGATCCGCGACCTGTCGAATTTTCTCCAGATGGTCAAAAATGGTAATTTTTAAATATTTAATTTTTTGACTGTACATGAATATTGCATGTGAATTATCACTTTCGGAACTAAAATAAGTGTGTTTAGAGTCATTTTAATGCCTTTAATTGGTCGAAATAGAAGCTTCTGAGTAGGAGAAAAAGTCTGTAAAAATTGCACTTTTGGTCACATTGAGGCTTTAAAAAGTAGTTATTCAACATGAGGCACAATCCAAATTAAATTTTGAATCAATTCTTCCACAGTCCAAAAAATCAATTTTCTGATGAAAAACGATGATCCGCGACCTGTCGAATTTTCTTCAGATGGTCAAAAATGGTTATTTTTTAATATTAAATTTTTTGACTGTAAATGACTATTGCATGTGAATTATCACTTTTGGAACTAAAATAAGTGTGTTTAGGGTCATTTTAATGCCTTTAATTGGTCGAAATAGAAGCTTCTGAATAGGAGAAAAAGTCTGTAAAAATGGCACTTTTGGTCACATTGAGGATTTAAAAAGTAGTTATTCAACATGAGGCACAACCCAAATTACATTTTAAATCAATTTTTCCAGAGTCAAAAAATCAAATTTCTGATGAAAAACGATGACCCGTGACCTGTCGAACTATCTCCAGATGGTCAAAAATTGTAATTTTGTAATATTTAAGTTTTTTGCCTGTAAATGACTTTTGCAAGTGAATTATCTCTTTTGGAACTAAAATAAGTGTGTAAAAAAGGCAATTTTGGTCACATTGAGGATTTAAAAAGTAGGTATTCACCATGAGGCACAATCCAAATTACATTTTGAATCAATTCTTCCACAGTCCAAAAAATCAATTTTCTGATGAAAAACGATGATCCGCGACCTGTCGAATTTTCTCCAGATGGTCAAAAATGGTAATTTTTTAATATTTAATTTTTTGACTGTAAATGAATATTGCATGTGAATTATCACTTTCGGAACTAAAATAAGTGTGTTTAGAGTCATTTCAATGCCTTTAATTGGTCGAAATAGAAGCTTCTGAGTAGGAGAAAAAGTCTGTAAAAATGGCACTTTTGGTCACATTGAGGATTTAAAAAGTAGTTATTCAACATGAGGCACAACCCAAATTACATTTTGAATCAATTCTTCCACAGTCCAAAAAATCAATTTTCTGATGAAAAACGATGATCCGCGACCTGTCGAATTTTCTCCAGATGGTCAAAAATGGTAATTTTTTAATATTTAATTTTTTGACTGTAAATGAATATTGCATGTGAATTATCACTTTCGGAACTACAATAAGTGTGTTTAGAGTCATTTTAATGCCTGAAATTGGTCAAAATAAAAGCTCTCGAGTAGGAGAAAAAGTCTGTAAAAAAGGCAATTTTGGTCACATTGAGGCTTTAAAAAGTAGGTATTCACCATGAGGCACAATCCAAATTACATTTTGAATCAATTCTTCCACAGTCCAAAAAATCAATTTTCTGATGAAAAACGATGATCCGCGACCTGTCGAATTTTCTCCAGATGGTCAAAAATGGTAATTTTTTAATATTTAATTTTTTGACTATAAATGAATATTGCATGTGAATTATCACTTTCGGAACTAAAATAAGTGTGTTTAGAGTCATTTTAATGCCTTTAATTGGTCGAAATAGAAGCTTCTGAGTAGGAGAAAAAGTCTGTAAAAATTGCACTTTTGGTCACATTGAGGCTTTAAAAAGTAGTTATTCAACATGAGGCACAATCCAAATTACATTTTGAATCAATTCTTCCACAGTCCAAAAAATCAATTTTCTGATGAAAAACGATGATCCGCGACCTGTCGAATTTTCTTCAGATGGTCAAAAATGGTTATTTTTTAATATTAAATTTTTTGACTGTAAATGACTATTGCATGTGAATTATCACTTTTGGAACTAAAATAAGTGTGTTTAGGGTCATTTTAATGCCTTTAATTGGTCGAAATAGAAGCTTCTGAATAGGAGAAAAAGTCTGTAAAAATGGCACTTTTGGTCACATTGAGGATTTAAAAAGTAGTTATTCAACATGAGGCACAACCCAAATTACATTTTAAATCAATTTTTCCAGAGTCAAAAAAATCAAATTTCTGATGAAAAACGATGACCCGTGACCTGTCGAACTATCTCCAGATGGTCAAAAATTGTAATTTTGTAATATTTAATTTTTTGCCTGTAAATGACTTTTGCAAGTGAATTATCTCTTTTGGAACTAAAATAAGTGTGTAAAAAAGGCAATTTTGGTCACATTGAGGATTTAAAAAGTAGGTATTCACCATGAGGCACAATCCAAATTACATTTTGAATCAATTCTTCCACAGTCCAAAAAATCAATTTTCTGATGAAAAACGATGATCCGCGACCTGTCGAATTTTCTCCAGATGGTCAAAAATGGTAATTTTTTAATATTTAATTTTTTGACTGTAAATGAATATTGCATGTGAATTATCACTTTCGGAACTAAAATAAGTGTGTTTAGAGTAATTTCAATGCCTTTAATTGGTCGAAATAGAAGCTTCTGAGTAGGAGAAAAAGTCTGTAAAAATGGCACTTTTGGTCACATTGAGGATTTAAAAAGTAGTTATTCAACATGAGGCACAACCCAAATTACATTTTGAATCAATTCTTCCACAGTCCAAAAAATCAATTTTCTGATGAAAAACGATGATCCGCGACCTGTCGAATTTTCTCCAGATGGTCAAAAATGGTAATTTTTTAATATTTAATTTTTTGACTGTAAATGAATATTGCATGTGAATTATCACTTTCGGAACTACAATAAGTGTGTTTAGAGTCATTTTAATGCCTGAAATTGGTCAAAATAAAAGCTCTCGAGTAGGAGAAAACGTCTGTAAAAAAGGCAATTTTGGTCACATTGAGGCTTTAAAAAGTAGGTATTCACCATGAGGCACAATCCAAATTACATTTTGAATCAATTCTTCCACAGTCCAAAAAATCAATTTTCTGATGAAAAACGATGATCCGCGACCTGTCGAATTTTCTCCAGATGGTCAAAAATGGTAATTTTTTAATATTTAATTTTTTGACTGTAAATGAATATTGCATGTGAATTTTCACTTTCGGAACTAAAATAAGTGTGTTTAGAGTCATTTTAATGCCTGAAATTGGTCAAAATAAAAGCTCTCGAGTAGGAGAAAAAGTCTGTAAAAAAGGCAATTTTGGTCACATTGAGGCTTTAAAAAGTAGGTATTCACCATGAGGCACAATCCAAATTACATTTTGAATCAATTCTTCCACAGTCCAAAAAATCAATTTTCCGATGAAAAACGATGATCCGCGACCTGTCGAATTTTCTCCAGATGGTCAAAAATGGTAATTTTTTAATATTTAATTTTTTGACTGTAAATGAATATTGCATGTGAATTATCACTTTCGGAACTAAAATAAGTGTGTTTAGAGTCATTTTAATGCCTTTAATTGGTCGAAATAGAAGCTTCTGAGTAGGAGAAAAAGTCTGTAAAAATTGCACTTTTGGTCACATTGAGGCTTTAAAAAGTAGTTATTCAACATGAGGCACAATCCAAATTAAATTTTGAATCAATTCTTCCACAGTCCAAAAAATCAATTTTCTGATGAAAAACGATGATCCGCGACCTGTCGAATTTTCTCCAGGTGGTCAAAAATGGTTATTTTTTAATATTAAATTTTTTGTCTGTAAATGACTATTGCATGTGAATTATCACTTTTGGAACTAAAATAAGTGTGTTTAGAGTCATTTTAATGGCTTTAATTGGTCGAAATAGAAGCTTCTGAGTAGGAGAAAAAGTCTGTAAAAATGGCACTTTTGGTCACATTGAGGCTTTAAAAAGTAGTTATTCAACATGAGGCACAACCCAAATTACATTTTAAATCAATTTTTCCAGAGTCAAAAAAATCAAATTTCTGATGAAAAACGATGACCCGTGACCTGTCGAACTATCTCCAGATGGTCAAAAATTGTAATTTTGTAATATTTAATTTTTTGCCTGTAAATGACTTTTGCAAGTGAATTATCTCTTTTGGAACTAAAATAAGTGTGTAAAAAAGGCAATTTTGGTCACATTGAGGATTTAAAAAGTAGGTATTCACCATGAGGCACAATCCAAATTACATTTTGAATCAATTCTTCCACAGTCCAAAAAATCAATTTTCTGATGAAAAACGATGATCCGCGACCTGTCGAATTTTCTCCAGATGGTCAAAAATGGTAATTTTTTAATATTTAATTTTTTGACTGTAAATGAATATTGCATGTGAATTATCACTTTCGGAACTAAAATAAGTGTGTTTAGAGTAATTTCAATGCCTTTAATTGGTCGAAATAGAAGCTTCTGAGTAGGAGAAAAAGTCTGTAAAAATGGCACTTTTGGTCACATTGAGGATTTAAAAAGTAGTTATTCAACATGAGGCACAACCCAAATTACATTTTGAATCAATTCTTCCACAGTCCAAAAAATCAATTTTCTGATGAAAAACGATGATCCGCGACCTGTCGAATTTTCTCCAGATGGTCAAAAATGGTAATTTTTTAATATTTAATTTTTTGACTGTAAATGAATATTGCATGTGAATTATCACTTTCGGAACTACAATAAGTGTGTTTAGAGTCATTTTAATGCCTGAAATTGGTCAAAATAAAAGCTCTCGAGTAGGAGAAAACGTCTGTAAAAAAGGCAATTTTGGTCACATTGAGGCTTTAAAAAGTAGGTATTCACCATGAGGCACAATCCAAATTACATTTTGAATCAATTTTTCCAGAGTCAAAAAAATCAAATTTCTGATGAAAAACGATGACCCATGACCTGTCCAACTATCTCCAGATGGTCAAAAATTGTAATTTCGTAATATTAACTTTTTTGCCTGTAAATGACTTTTGCAAGTGAATTATCTCTTTTGGAACTAAAATAAGTGTGTTTAGAGTCATTTTAATGCCTGAAATTGGTCAAAATAAAAGCTTCTGAGTAGGAGAAAAAGTCTGTAAAAAAGGCAATTTTGGTCACATTGAGGCTTTAGAAAGTAGTTATTCAACATGAGGCACAATCCAAATGACATTTTGAATCAATTTTTCTACAGTCCAAAAAATCAATTTTCTGATGAAAAACGATGATCCGCGACCTGTCGAATTTTCTCCAGATGGTCAAAAATGGTAATTTTTTAATATTTAATTTTTTGACTGTAAACGACTATTGCATGTGAATTATCACTTTTGGAACTAAAATAAGTGTGTTTAGAGTCATTTTAATGCCTTTAATTGGTCGAAATAGAAGCTTCTGAGTAGGAGAAAAAGTCTGTAAAAATGGCACTTTTGGTCACATTGAGGATTTAAAAAGTAGTTATTCAACATGAGGCACAACCCAAATTACATTTTGAATCAATTCTTCCACAGTCCAAAAAATCTATTTTCTGATGAAAAACGATGATCCGCGACCTGTCGAATTTTCTCCAGATGGTCAAAAATGGTAATTTTTTAATATTAAATTTTTTGACTGTAAATGACTTTTGCAAGTGAATTATCACTTTTGGAACTAAAATAAGTGTGTTTAGAGTCATTTTAATGCCTGAAATTGGTCAAAATAAAAACTCTCGAGTAGGAGAAAAAGTCTGTAAAAAAGGCAATTTTGGTCACATTGAGGCTTTAGAAAGTAGTTATTCAACATGAGGCACAATCAAAATTACATTTTGAATCAATTTTTCCAGAGTCAAAAAAATCAAATTTCTGATGAAAAACGATGACCCGTGACCTGTCCAACTATCTCCAGATGGTCAAAAATTGTAATTTTGTAATATTAAATTTTTTGCCTGTAAATTACTTTTGCAAGTGAATTATCTCTTTTGGAACTAAAATAAGTGTGTTTAGAGTCATTTTAATGCCTGAAATTGGTCAAAATAAAAGCTTCTGAGTTGAGAAAAAGTCTGTAAAAAAGGCAATTTTGGTCACATTGAGGCTTTAGAAAGCAGTTATTCAACATGAGGCACAATCCAAATGACATTTTGAATCAATTTTTCTACAGTCCAAAAAATCAATTTTCTGATGAAAAACGATGATCCGCGACCTGTCGAATTTTCTCCAGATGGTCAAAAATGGTAATTTTTTAATATTTAATTTTTTGACTGTAAATGACTATTGCATGTGAATTATCACTTTTGGAACTAAAATAAGTGTGTTTAGAGTCATTTCAATGCCTTTAATTGGTCGAAATAGAAGCTTCTGAGTAGGAGAAAAAGTCTGTAAAAATGGCACTTTTGGTCACATTGAGGATTTAAAAAGTAGTTATTCAACATGAGGCACAACCCAAATTACATTTTGAATCAATTCTTCCACAGTCCAAAAAATCAATTTTCTGATGAAAAACGATGATCCGCGACCTGTCGAATTTTCTCCAGATGGTCAAAAATGGTAATTTTTTAATATTTAATTTTTTGACTGTAAATGAATATTGCATGTGAATTATCACTTTCGGAACTAAAATAAGTGTGTTTAGAGTCATTTTAATGCCTGAAATTGGTCAAAATAAAAGCTCTCGAGTAGGAGAAAAAGTCTGTAAAAAAGGCAATTTTGGTCACATTGAGGCTTTAAAAAGTAGGTATTCACCATGAGGCACAATCCAAATTACATTTTGAATCAATTCTTCCACAGTCCAAAAAATCAATTTTCCGATGAAAAACGATGATCCGCGACCTGTCGAATTTTCTCCAGATGGTCAAAAATGGTAATTTTTTAATATTTAATTTTTTGACTGTAAATGAATATTGCATGTGAATTATCACTTTCGGAACTAAAATAAGTGTGTTTAGAGTCATTTTAATGCCTTTAATTGGTCGAAATAGAAGCTTCTGAGTAGGAGAAAAAGTCTGTAAAAATTGCACTTTTGGTCACATTGAGGCTTTAAAAAGTAGTTATTCAACATGAGGCACAATCCAAATTAAATTTTGAATCAATTCTTCCACAGTCCAAAAAATCAATTTTCTGATGAAAAACGATGATCCGCGACCTGTCGAATTTTCTCCAGGTGGTCAAAAATGGTTATTTTTTAATATTAAATTTTTTGTCTGTAAATGACTATTGCATGTGAATTATCACTTTTGGAACTAAAATAAGTGTGTTTAGAGTCATTTTAATGGCTTTAATTGGTCGAAATAGAAGCTTCTGAGTAGGAGAAAAACTCTGTAAAAATGGCACTTTTGGTCACATTGAGGCTTTAAAAAGTAGTTATTCAACATGAGGCACAATCCAAATTACATTTTGAATCAATTTTTCCACAGTCCAAAAAATCAATTTTCTGATGAAAAACGATGATCCGCGACCTGTCGAATTTTCTCCAGATGGTCAAAAATGGTAATTTTTTAATATTTAATTTTTGGACTGTAAATGACTATAGCATGTGAATTATCACTTTTGGAACTAAAAGAAGTGTGTTTAGAGTCATTTCAATGCCTTTAATTGGTCGAAATAGAAGCTTCTGAGTAGGAGAAAAAGTCTGTAAAAATGGCACTTTTGGTCACATTGAGGATTTAAAAAGTAGTTATTCAACATGAGGCACAACCCAAATTACATTTTGAATCAATTCTTCCACAGTCCAAAAAATCAATTTTCTGATGAAAAACGATGATCCGCGACCTGTCGAATTTTCTCCAGATGGTCAAAAATGGTAATTTTTTAATATTTAATTTTTTGACTGTAAATGAATATTACATGTGAATTATCACTTTCGGAACTAAAATAAGTGTGTTTAGAGTCATTTTAATGCCTTTAATTGGTCGAAATAGAAGCTTCTGAGTAGGAGAAAAAGTCTGTAAAAATTGCACTTTTGGTCACATTGAGGCTTTAAAAAGTAGTTATTCAACATGAGGCACAATCCAAATTACATTTTGAATCAATTCTTCCACAGTCCAAAAAATCAATTTTCTGATGAAAAACGATGATCCGCGACCTGTCGAATTTTCTCCAGATGGTCAAAAATGGTTATTTTTTAATATTAAATTTTTTGACTGTAAATGACTATTGCATGTGAATTATCACTTTTGGAACTAAAATAAGTGTGTTTAGAGTCATTTTAATGCCTTTAATTTGTCGAAATAGAAGCTTCTGAGTAGAAGAAAAAGTCTGTAAAAATGGCACTTTTGGTCACATTGAGGATTTAAAAAGTAGTTATTCAACATGAGGCACAACCCAAATTACATTTTGAATCAATTCTTCCACAGTCCAAAAAATCAATTTTCTGATGAAAAACGATGATCCGCGACCTGTCGAATTTTCTCCAGATGGTCAAAAATGGTAATTTTTTAATATTTAATTTTTTGACTGTAAATGAATATTGCATGTGAATTATCACTTTCGGAACTAAAATAAGTGTGTTTAGAGTCATTTTAATGCCTGAAATTGGTCAAAATAAAAGCTCTCAAGTAGGAGAAAAAGTCTGTAAAAAAGGCAATTTTGGTCACATTGAGGCTTTAAAAAGTAGGTATTCACCATGAGGCACAATCCAAATTACATTTTGAATCAATTCTTCCACAGTCCAAAAAATCAATTTTCTGATGAAAAACGATGATCCGCGACCTGTCGAATTTTCTCCAGATGGTCAAAAATGGTAATTTTTAAATATTTAATTTTTTGACTGTAAATGAATATTGCATGTGAATTATCACTTTCGGAACTAAAATAAGTGTGTTTAGAGTCATTTTAATGCCTTTAATTGGTCGAAATAGAAGCTTCTGAGTAGGAGAAAAAGTCTGTAAGAATTGCACTTTTAGTCACATTGAGGCTTTAAAAAGTAGTTATTCAACATGAGGCACAATCCAAATTACATTTTGAATCAATTCTTCCACAGTCCAAAAAATCAATTTTCTGATGAAAAACGATGATCCGCGCGACCTGTCGAATTTTCTCCAGATGGTCAAAAATGGTAATTTTTTAATATTTAATTTTTTGACTGTAAATGAATATTGCATGTGAATTATCACTTTCGGAACTAAAATAAGTGTGTTTAGAGTCATTTTAATGCCTTTAATTGGTCGAAATAGAAGCTTCTGAGTAGGAGAAAAAGTCTGTAAAAATGGCACTTTTGGTCACATTGAGGCTTTAAAAAGTAGTTATTCAACATGAGGCACAATCCAAATGACATTTTGAATCAATTTTTCTACAGTCCAAAAAATCAATTTTCTGATGAAAAACGATGATCCGCGACCTGTCGAATTTTCTCCAGATGGTCAAAAATGGTAATTTTTTAATATTTAATTTTTTGACTGTAAATGACTATTGCATGTGAATTATCACTTTTGGAACTAAAATAAGTGTGTTTAGAGTCATTTCAATGCCTTTAATTGGTCGAAATAGAAGCTTCTGAGTAGGAGAAAAAGTCTGTAAAAATGGCACTTTTGGTCACATTGAGGATTTAAAAAGTAGTTATTCAACATGAGGCACAACCCAAATTACATTTTGAATCAATTCTTCCACAGTCCAAAAAATCAATTTTCTGATGAAAAACGATGATCCGCGACCTGTCGAATTTTCTCCAGATGGTCAAAAATTGTAATTTTTTAATATTTAATTTTTTGACTGTAAATGAATATTACATGTGAATTATCACTTTCGGAACTAAAATAAGTGTGTTTAGAGTCATTTTAATGCCTTTAATTGGTCGAAATAGAAGCTTCTGAGTAGGAGAAAAAGTCTGTAAAAATTGCACTTTTGGTCACATTGAGGCTTTAAAAAGTAGTTATTCAACATGAGGCACAATCCAAATTACATTTTGAATCAATTCTTCCACAGTCCAAAAAATCAATTTTCTGATGAAAAACGATGATCCGCGACCTGTCGAATTTTCTCCAGATGGTCAAAAATGGTTATTTTTTAATATTAAATTTTTTGACTGTAAATGACTATTGCATGTGAGTTACACTTTTGGAACTAAAATAAGTGTGTTTAGAGTCATTTTAATGCCTTTAATTTGTCGAAATAGAAGCTTCTGAGTAGGAGAAAAAGTCGGTAAAAATGGCACTTTTGGTCACATTGAGGATTTAAAAAGTAGTTATTCAACATGAGGCACAACCCAAATTACATTTTGAATCAATTCTTCCACAGTCCAAAAAATCAATTTTCGGATGAAAAACGATGATCCGCGACCTGTCGAATTTTCTCCAGATGGTCAAAAATGGTAATTTTTTAATATTTAATTTTTTGACTGTAAATGAATATTGCATGTGAATTATCACTTTCGGAACTAAAATAAGTGTGTTTAGAGTCATTTTAATGCCTGAAATTGGTCAAAATAAAAGCTCTCGAGTAGGAGAAAAAGTCTGTAAAAAAGGCAATTTTGGTCACATTGAGGCTTTAAAAAGTAGGTATTCACCATGAGGCACAATCCAAATTACATTTTGAATCAATTCTTCCACAGTCCAAAAAATCAATTTTCCGATGAAAAACGATGATCCGCGACCTGTCGAATTTTCTCCAGATGGTCAAAAATGGTAATTTTTTAATATTTAATTTTTTGACTGTAAATGAATATTGCATGTGAATTATCACTTTCGGAACTAAAATAAGTGTGTTTAGAGTCATTTTAATGCCTTTAATTGGTCGAAATAGAAGCTTCTGAGTAGGAGAAAAAGTCTGTAAAAATTGCACTTTTGGTCACATTGAGGCTTTAAAAAGTAGTTATTCAACATGAGGCACAATCCAAATTAAATTTTGAATCAATTCTTCCACAGTCCAAAAAATCAATTTTCTGATGAAAAACGATGATCCGCGACCTGTCGAATTTTCTCCAGGTGGTCAAAAATGGTTATTTTTTAATATTAAATTTTTTGTCTGTAAATGACTATTGCATGTGAATTATCACTTTTGGAACTAAAATAAGTGTGTTTAGAGTCATTTTAATGGCTTTAATTGGTCGAAATAGAAGCTTCTGAGTAGGAGAAAAAGTCTGTAAAAATGGCACTTTTGGTCACATTGAGTCTTTAAAAAGTAGTTATTCAACATGAGGCACAATCCAAATTACATTTTGAATCAATTTTTCCACAGTCCAAAAAATCCATTTTCTGATGAAAAACGATGATCCGCGACCTGTCGAATTTTCTCCAGATGGTCAAAAATGGTAATTTTTTAATATTTAATTTTTTGACTGTAAATGACTATTGCATGTGAATTATCACTTTTGGAACTAAAATAAGTGTGTTTAGAGTCATTTCAATGCCTTTAATTGGTCGAAATAGAAGCTTCTGAGTAGGAGAAAAAGTCTGTAAAAATGGCACTTTTGGTCACATTGAGGATTTAAAAAGTAGTTATTCAACATGAGGCACAACCCAAATTACATTTTGAATCAATTCTTCCACAGTCCAAAAAATCAATTTTCTGATGAAAAACGATGATCGGCGACCTGTCGAATTTTCTCCAGATGGTCAAAAATTGTAATTTTTTAATATTTAATTTTTTGACTGTAAATGAATATTACATGTGAATTATCACTTTCGGAACTAAAATAAGTGTGTTTAGAGTCATTTTAATGCCTTTAATTGGTCGAAATAGAAGCTTCTGAGTAGGAGAAAAAGTCTGTAAAAATTGCACTTTTGGTCACATTGAGGCTTTAAAAAGTAGTTATTCAACATGAGGCACAATCCAAATGACATTTTGAATCAATTTTTCTACAGTCCAAAAAATCAATTTTCTGATGAAAAACGATGATCCGCGACCTGTCGAATTTTCTCCAGATGGTCAAAAATGGTAATTTTTTAATATTTAATTTTTTGACTGTAAATGACTATTGCATGTGAATTATCACTTTCGGAACTAAAATAAGTGTGTTTAGAGTCATTTTAATGCCTGAAATTGGTCAAAATAAAAGCTCTCGAGTAGGAGAAAAAGTCTGTAAAAAAGGCAATTTTGGTCACATTGAGGCTTTAAAAAGTAGGTATTCACCATGAGGCACAATCCAAATTACATTTTGAATCAATTCTTCCACAGTCCAAAAAATCAATTTTCTGATGAAAAACGATGATCCGCGACCTGTCGAATTTTCTCCAGATGGTCAAAAATGGTAATTTTTAAATATTTAATTTTTTGACTGTACATGAATATTGCATGTTAATTATCACTTTCGGAACTAAAATAAGTGTGTTTAGAGTCATTTTAATGCCTTTAATTGGTCGAAATAGAAGCTTCTGAGTAGGAGAAAAAGTCTGTAAGAATTGCACTTTTGGTCACATTGAGGCTTTAAAAAGTAGTTATTCAACATGAGGCACAATCCAAATTACATTTTGAATCAATTCTTCCACAGTCCAAAAAATCAATTTTCTGATGAAAAACGATGATCCGCGCGACCTGTCGAATTTTCTCCAGATGGTCAAAAATGGTAATTTTTTAATATTTAATTTTTTGACTGTAAATGAATATTGCATGTGAATTATCACTTTCGGAACTAAAATAAGTGTGTTTAGAGTCATTTTAATGCCTTTAATTGGTCGAAATAGAAGCTTCTGAGTAGGAGAAAAAGTCTGTAAAAATTGCACTTTTGGTCACATTGAGGCTTTAAAAAGTAGTTATTCAACATGAGGCACAATCCAAATTAAATTTTGAATCAATTCTTCCACAGTCCAAAAAATCAATTTTCTGATGAAAAACGATGATCCGCGACCTGTCGAATTTTCTCCAGATGGTCAAAAATGGTAATTTTTTAATATTTAATTTTTTGACTGTAAATGAATATTGCATGTGAATTATCACTTTCGGAACTAAAATAAGTGTGTTTAGAGTCATTTTAATGCCTGAAATTGGTCAAAATAAAAGCTCTCGAGTAGGAGAAAAAGTCTGTAAAAAAGGCAATTTTGGTCACATTGAGGCTTTAAAAAGTAGGTATTCACCATGAGGCACAATCCAAATTACATTTTGAATCAATTCTTCCACAGTCCAAAAAATCAATTTTCCGATGAAAAACGATGATCCGCGACCTGTCGAATTTTCTCCAGATGGTCAAAAATTGTAATTTTTTAATATTTAATTTTTTGACTGTAAATGAATATTACATGTGAATTATCACTTTCGGAACTAAAATAAGTGTGTTTAGAGTCATTTTAATGCCTTTAATTGGTCGAAATAGAAGCTTCTGAGTAGGAGAAAAAGTCTGTAAAAATTGCACTTTTGGTCACATTGAGGCTTTAAAAAGTAGTTATTCAACATGAGGCACAATCCAAATTACATTTTGAATCAATTCTTCCACAGTCCAAAAAATCAATTTTCTGATGAAAAACGATGATCCGCGACCTGTCGAATTTTCTCCAGATGGTCAAAAATGGTTATTTTTTAATATTCAATTTTTTGACTGTAAATGACTATTGCATGTGAATTATCACTTTTGGAACTAAAATAAGTGTGTTTAGAGTCATTTTAATGCCTTTAATTTGTCGAAATAGAAGCTTCTGAGTAGGAGAAAAAGTCTGTAAAAATGGCACTTTTGGTCACATTGAGGATTTAAAAAGTAGTTATTCAACATGAAGCACAACCCAAATTACATTTTGAATCAATTCTTCCACAGTCCAAAAAATCAATTTTCTGATGAAAAACGATGATCCGCGACCTGTCGAATTTTCTCCAGATGGTCAAAAATGGTAATTTTTTAATATTTAATTTTTTGACTGTAAATGAATATTGCATGTGAATTATCACTTTCGGAACTAAAATAAGTGTGTTTAGAGTCATTTTAATGCCTGAAATTGGTCAAAATAAAAGCTCTCGAGTAGGAGAAAAAGTCTGTAAAAAAGGCAATTTTGGTCACATTGAGTCTTTAAAAAGTAGGTATTCACCATGAGGCACAATCCAAATTACATTTTGAATCAATTCTTCCACAGTCCAAAAAATCAATTTTCTGATGAAAAACGATGATCCGCGACCTGTCGAATTTTCTCCAGATGGTCAAAAATGGTAATTTTTAAATATTTAATTTTTTGACTGTACATGAATATTGCATGTGAATTATCACTTTCGGAACTAAAATAAGTGTGTTTAGAGTCATTTTAATGCCTTTAATTGGTCGAAATAGAAGCTTCTGAGTAGGAGAAAAAGTCTGTAAGAATTGCACTTTTGGTCACATTGAGGCTTTAAAAAGTAGTTATTCAACATGAGGCACAATCCAAATTACATTTTGAATCAATTCTTCCACAGTCCAAAAAATCAATTTTCTGATGAAAAACGATGATCCGCGCGACCTGTCGAATTTTCTCCAGATGGTCAAAAATGGTAATTTTTTAATATTTAATTTTTTGACTGTAAATGAATATTGCATGTGAATTATCACTTTCGGAACTAAAATAAGTGTGTTTAGAGTCATTTTAATGCCTTTAATTGGTCGAAATAGAAGCTTCTGAGTAGGAGAAAAAGTCTGTAAAAATTGCACTTTTGGTCACATTGAGGCTTTAAAAAGTAGTTATTCAACATGAGGCACAATCCAAATTAAATTTTGAATCAATTCTTCCACAGTCCAAAAAATCAATTTTCTGATGAAAAACGATGATCCGCGACCTGTCGAATTTTCTTCAGATGGTCAAAAATGGTTATTTTTTAATATTAAATTTTTTGACTGTAAATGACTATTGCATGTGAATTATCACTTTTGGAACTAAAATAAGTGTGTTTAGGGTCATTTTAATGCCTTTAATTGGTCGAAATAGAAGCTTCTGAATAGGAGAAAAAGTCTGTAAAAATGGCACTTTTGGTCACATTGAGGATTTAAAAAGTAGTTATTCAACATGAGGCACAACCCAAATTACATTTTAAATCAATTTTTCCAGAGTCAAAAAATCAAATTTCTGATGAAAAACGATGACCCGTGACCTGTCGAACTATCTCCAGATGGTCAAAAATTGTAATTTTGTAATATTTAAGTTTTTTGCCTGTAAATGACTTTTGCAAGTGAATTATCTCTTTTGGAACTAAAATAAGTGTGTAAAAAAGGCAATTTTGGTCACATTGAGGATTTAAAAAGTAGGTATTCACCATGAGGCACAATCCAAATTACATTTTGAATCAATTCTTCCACAGTCCAAAAAATCAATTTTCTGATGAAAAACGATGATCCGCGACCTGTCGAATTTTCTCCAGATGGTCAAAAATGGTAATTTTTTAATATTTAATTTTTTGACTGTAAATGAATATTGCATGTGAATTATCACTTTCGGAACTAAAATAAGTGTGTTTAGAGTCATTTCAATGCCTTTAATTGGTCGAAATAGAAGCTTCTGAGTAGGAGAAAAAGTCTGTAAAAATGGCACTTTTGGTCACATTGAGGATTTAAAAAGTAGTTATTCAACATGAGGCACAACCCAAATTACATTTTGAATCAATTCTTCCACAGTCCAAAAAATCAATTTTCTGATGAAAAACGATGATCCGCGACCTGTCGAATTTTCTCCAGATGGTCAAAAATGGTAATTTTTTAATATTTAATTTTTTGACTGTAAATGAATATTGCATGTGAATTATCACTTTCGGAACTACAATAAGTGTGTTTAGAGTCATTTTAATGCCTGAAATTGGTCAAAATAAAAGCTCTCGAGTAGGAGAAAAAGTCTGTAAAAAAGGCAATTTTGGTCACATTGAGGCTTTAAAAAGTAGGTATTCACCATGAGGCACAATCCAAATTACATTTTGAATCAATTCTTCCACAGTCCAAAAAATCAATTTTCTGATGAAAAACGATGATCCGCGACCTGTCGAATTTTCTCCAGATGGTCAAAAATGGTAATTTTTTAATATTTAATTTTTTGACTATAAATGAATATTGCATGTGAATTATCACTTTCGGAACTAAAATAAGTGTGTTTAGAGTCATTTTAATGCCTTTAATTGGTCGAAATAGAAGCTTCTGAGTAGGAGAAAAAGTCTGTAAAAATTGCACTTTTGGTCACATTGAGGCTTTAAAAAGTAGTTATTCAACATGAGGCACAATCCAAATTACATTTTGAATCAATTCTTCCACAGTCCAAAAAATCAATTTTCTGATGAAAAACGATGATCCGCGACCTGTCGAATTTTCTTCAGATGGTCAAAAATGGTTATTTTTTAATATTAAATTTTTTGACTGTAAATGACTATTGCATGTGAATTATCACTTTTGGAACTAAAATAAGTGTGTTTAGGGTCATTTTAATGCCTTTAATTGGTCGAAATAGAAGCTTCTGAATAGGAGAAAAAGTCTGTAAAAATGGCACTTTTGGTCACATTGAGGATTTAAAAAGTAGTTATTCAACATGAGGCACAACCCAAATTACATTTTAAATCAATTTTTCCAGAGTCAAAAAAATCAAATTTCTGATGAAAAACGATGACCCGTGACCTGTCGAACTATCTCCAGATGGTCAAAAATTGTAATTTTGTAATATTTAATTTTTTGCCTGTAAATGACTTTTGCAAGTGAATTATCTCTTTTGGAACTAAAATAAGTGTGTAAAAAAGGCAATTTTGGTCACATTGAGGATTTAAAAAGTAGGTATTCACCATGAGGCACAATCCAAATTACATTTTGAATCAATTCTTCCACAGTCCAAAAAATCAATTTTCTGATGAAAAACGATGATCCGCGACCTGTCGAATTTTCTCCAGATGGTCAAAAATGGTAATTTTTTAATATTTAATTTTTTGACTGTAAATGAATATTGCATGTGAATTATCACTTTCGGAACTAAAATAAGTGTGTTTAGAGTAATTTCAATGCCTTTAATTGGTCGAAATAGAAGCTTCTGAGTAGGAGAAAAAGTCTGTAAAAATGGCACTTTTGGTCACATTGAGGATTTAAAAAGTAGTTATTCAACATGAGGCACAACCCAAATTACATTTTGAATCAATTCTTCCACAGTCCAAAAAATCAATTTTCTGATGAAAAACGATGATCCGCGACCTGTCGAATTTTCTCCAGATGGTCAAAAATGGTAATTTTTTAATATTTAATTTTTTGACTGTAAATGAATATTGCATGTGAATTATCACTTTCGGAACTACAATAAGTGTGTTTAGAGTCATTTTAATGCCTGAAATTGGTCAAAATAAAAGCTCTCGAGTAGGAGAAAACGTCTGTAAAAAAGGCAATTTTGGTCACATTGAGGCTTTAAAAAGTAGGTATTCACCATGAGGCACAATCCAAATTACATTTTGAATCAATTCTTCCACAGTCCAAAAAATCAATTTTCTGATGAAAAACGATGATCCGCGACCTGTCGAATTTTCTCCAGATGGTCAAAAATGGTAATTTTTTAATATTTAATTTTTTGACTGTAAATGAATATTGCATGTGAATTATCACTTTCGGAACTAAAATAAGTGTGTTTAGAGTCATTTTAATGCCTGAAATTGGTCAAAATAAAAGCTCTCGAGTAGGAGAAAAAGTCTGTAAAAAAGGCAATTTTGGTCACATTGAGGCTTTAAAAAGTAGGTATTCACCATGAGGCACAATCCAAATTACATTTTGAATCAATTCTTCCACAGTCCAAAAAATCAATTTTCCGATGAAAAACGATGATCCGCGACCTGTCGAATTTTCTCCAGATGGTCAAAAATGGTAATTTTTTAATATTTAATTTTTTGACTGTAAATGAATATTGCATGTGAATTATCACTTTCGGAACTAAAATAAGTGTGTTTAGAGTCATTTTAATGCCTTTAATTGGTCGAAATAGAAGCTTCTGAGTAGGAGAAAAAGTCTGTAAAAATTGCACTTTTGGTCACATTGAGGCTTTAAAAAGTAGTTATTCAACATGAGGCACAATCCAAATTAAATTTTGAATCAATTCTTCCACAGTCCAAAAAATCAATTTTCTGATGAAAAACGATGATCCGCGACCTGTCGAATTTTCTCCAGGTGGTCAAAAATGGTTATTTTTTAATATTAAATTTTTTGTCTGTAAATGACTATTGCATGTGAATTATCACTTTTGGAACTAAAATAAGTGTGTTTAGAGTCATTTTAATGGCTTTAATTGGTCGAAATAGAAGCTTCTGAGTAGGAGAAAAAGTCTGTAAAAATGGCACTTTTGGTCACATTGAGGCTTTAAAAAGTAGTTATTCAACATGAGGCACAACCCAAATTACATTTTAAATCAATTTTTCCAGAGTCAAAAAAATCAAATTTCTGATGAAAAACGATGACCCGTGACCTGTCGAACTATCTCCAGATGGTCAAAAATTGTAATTTTGTAATATTTAATTTTTTGCCTGTAAATGACTTTTGCAAGTGAATTATCTCTTTTGGAACTAAAATAAGTGTGTAAAAAAGGCAATTTTGGTCACATTGAGGATTTAAAAAGTAGGTATTCACCATGAGGCACAATCCAAATTACATTTTGAATCAATTCTTCCACAGTCCAAAAAATCAATTTTCTGATGAAAAACGATGATCCGCGACCTGTCGAATTTTCTCCAGATGGTCAAAAATGGTAATTTTTTAATATTTAATTTTTTGACTGTAAATGAATATTGCATGTGAATTATCACTTTCGGAACTAAAATAAGTGTGTTTAGAGTAATTTCAATGCCTTTAATTGGTCGAAATAGAAGCTTCTGAGTAGGAGAAAAAGTCTGTAAAAATGGCACTTTTGGTCACATTGAGGATTTAAAAAGTAGTTATTCAACATGAGGCACAACCCAAATTACATTTTGAATCAATTCTTCCACAGTCCAAAAAATCAATTTTCTGATGAAAAACGATGATCCGCGACCTGTCGAATTTTCTCCAGATGGTCAAAAATGGTAATTTTTTAATATTTAATTTTTTGACTGTAAATGAATATTGCATGTGAATTATCACTTTCGGAACTACAATAAGTGTGTTTAGAGTCATTTTAATGCCTGAAATTGGTCAAAATAAAAGCTCTCGAGTAGGAGAAAACGTCTGTAAAAAAGGCAATTTTGGTCACATTGAGGCTTTAAAAAGTAGGTATTCACCATGAGGCACAATCCAAATTACATTTTGAATCAATTCTTCCACAGTCCAAAAAATCAATTTTCTGATGAAAAACGATGATCCGCGACCTGTCGAATTTTCTCCAGATGGTCAAAAATGGTAATTTTTTAATATTTAATTTTTTGACTGTAAATGAATATTGCATGTGAATTATCACTTTCGGAACTAAAATAAGTGTGTTTAGAGTCATTTTAATGCCTGAAATTGGTCAAAATAAAAGCTCTCGAGTAGGAGAAAAAGTCTGTAAAAAAGGCAATTTTGGTCACATTGAGGCTTTAAAAAGTAGGTATTCACCATGAGGCACAATCCAAATTACATTTTGAATCAATTCTTCCACAGTCCAAAAAATCAATTTTCCGATGAAAAACGATGATCCGCGACCTGTCGAATTTTCTCCAGATGGTCAAAAATGGTAATTTTTTAATATTTAATTTTTTGACTGTAAATGAATATTGCATGTGAATTATCACTTTCGGAACTAAAATAAGTGTGTTTAGAGTTATTTTAATGCCTTTAATTGGTCGAAATAGAAGCTTCTGAGTAGGAGAAAAAGTCTGTAAAAATTGCACTTTTGGTCACATTGAGGCTTTAAAAAGTAGTTATTCAACATGAGGCACAATCCAAATTAAATTTTGAATCAATTCTTCCACAGTCCAAAAAATCAATTTTCTGATGAAAAACGATGATCCGCGACCTGTCGAATTTTCTCCAGGTGGTCAAAAATGGTTATTTTTTAATATTAAATTTTTTGTCTGTAAATGACTATTGCATGTGAATTATCACTTTTGGAACTAAAATAAGTGTGTTTAGAGTCATTTTAATGGCTTTAATTGGTCGAAATAGAAGCTTCTGAGTAGGAGAAAAAGTCTGTAAAAATGGCACTTTTGGTCACATTGAGGCTTTAAAAAGTAGTTATTCAACATGAGGCACAATCCAAATTACATTTTGAATCAATTTTTCCACAGTCCAAAAAATCAATTTTCTGATGAAAAACGATGATCCGCGACCTGTCGAATTTTCTCCAGATGGTCAAAAATGGTAATTTTTTACTATTTAATTTTTTGACTGTAAATGACTATTGCATGTGAATTATCACTTTTGGAACTAAAAGAAGTGTGTTTAGAGTCATTTCAATGCCTTTAATTGGTCGAAATAGAAGCTTCTGAGTAGGAGAAAAAGTCTGTAAAAATGGCACTTTTGGTCACATTGAGGATTTAAAAAGTAGTTATTCAACATGAGGCACAACCCAAATTACATTTTGAATCAATTCTTCCACAGTCCAAAAAATCAATTTTCTGATGAAAAACGATGATCCGCGACCTGTCGAATTTTCTCCAGATGGTCAAAAATTGTAATTTTTTAATATTTAATTTTTTGACTGTAAATGAATATTACATGTGAATTATCACTTTTGGAACTAATATAAGTGTGTTTAGAGTCATTTTAATGCCTTTAATTGGTCGAAATAGAAGCTTCTGAGTAGGAGAAAAAGTCTGTAAAAATTGCACTTTTGGTCACATTGAGGCTTTAAAAAGTAGTTATTCAACATGAGGCACAATCCAAATTACATTTTGAATCAATTCTTCCACAGTCCAAAAAATCAATTTTCTGATGAAAAACGATGATCCGCGACCTGTCGAATTTTCTCCAGATGGTCAAAAATGGTTATTTTTTAATATTAAATTTTTTGACTGTAAATGACCATTGCATGTGAATTATCACTTTTGGAACTAAAATAAGTGTGTTTAGAGTCATTTTAATGCCTTTAATTTGTTGAAATAGAAGCTTCTGAGTAGGAGAAAAAGTCTGTAAAAATGGCACTTTTGGTCACATTGAGGATTTAAAAAGTAGTTATTCAACATGAGGCACAACCCAAATTACATTTTGAATCAATTCTTCCACAGTCCAAAAAATCAATTTTCTGATGAAAAACGATGATCCGCGACCTGTCGAATTTTCTCCAGATGGTCAAAAATGGTAATTTTTTAATATTTAATTTTTTGACTGTAAATGAATATTGCATGTGAATTATCACTTTCGGAACTAAAATAAGTGTGTTTAGAGTCATTTTAATGCCTGAAATTGGTCAAAATAAAAGCTCTCGAGTAGGAGAAAAAGTCTGTAAAAAAGGCAATTTTGGTCACATTGAGGCTTTAAAAAGTAGGTATTCACCATGAGGCACAATCCAAATTACATTTTGAATCAATTCTTCCACAGTCCAAAAAATCAATTTTCTGATGAAAAACGATGATCCGCGCGACCTGTCGAATTTTCTCCAGATGGTCAAAAATGGTAATTTTTTAATATTTAATTTTTTGACTGTAAATGAATATTGCATGTGAATTATCACTTTCGGAACTAAAATAAGTGTGTTTAGAGTCATTTTAATGCCTTTAATTGGTCGAAATAGAAGCTTCTGAGTAGGAGAAAAAGTCTGTAAAAATGGCACTTTTGGTCACATTGAGGCTTTAAAAAGTAGTTATTCAACATGAGGCACAATCCAAATGACATTTTGAATCAATTTTTCTACAGTCCAAAAAATCAATTTTCTGATGAAAAACGATGATCCGCGACCTGTCGAATTTTCTCCAGATGGTCAAAAATGGTAATTTTTTAATATTTAATTTTTTGACTGTAAATGACTATTGCATGTGAATTATCACTTTTGGAACTAAAATAAGTGTGTTTAGAGTCATTTCAATGCCTTTAATTGGTCGAAATAGAAGCTTCTGAGTAGGAGAAAAAGTCTGTAAAAATGGCACTTTTGGTCACATTGAGGATTTAAAAAGTAGTTATTCAACATGAGGCACAACCCAAATTACATTTTGAATCAATTCTTCCACAGTCCAAAAAATCAATTTTCTGATGAAAAACGATGATCCGCGACCTGTCGAATTTTCTCCAGGTGGTCAAAAATGGTTATTTTTTAATATTAAATTTTTTGTCTGTAAATGACTATTGCATGTGAATTATCACTTTTGGAACTAAAATAAGTGTGTTTAGAGTCATTTTAATGGCTTTAATTGGTCGAAATAGAAGCTTCTGAGTAGGAGAAAAAGTCTGTAAAAATGGCACTTTTGGTCACATTGAGTCTTTAAAAAGTAGTTATTCAACATGAGGCACAATCCAAATTACATTTTGAATCAATTTTTCCACAGTCCAAAAAATCAATTTTCTGATGAAAAACGATGATCCGCGACCTGTCGAATTTTCTCCAGATGGTCAAAAATGGTAATTTTTTAATATTTAATTTTTTGACTGTAAATGACTATTGCATGTGAATTATCACTTTTGGAACTAAAATAAGTGTGTTTAGAGTCATTTCAATGCCTTTAATTGGTCGAAATAGAAGCTTCTGAGTAGGAGAAAAAGTCTGTAAAAATGGCACTTTTGGTCACATTGAGGATTTAAAAAGTAGTTATTCAACATGAGGCACAACCCAAATTACATTTTGAATCAATTCTTCCACAGTCCAAAAAATCAATTTTCTGATGAAAAACGATGATCCGCGACCTGTCGAATTTTCTCCAGATGGTCAAAAATTGTAATTTTTTAATATTTAATTTTTTGACTGTAAATGAATATTACATGTGAATTATCACTTTCGGAACTAAAATAAGTGTGTTTAGAGTCATTTTAATGCCTTTAATTGGTCGAAATAGAAGCTTCTGAGTAGGAGAAAAAGTCTGTAAAAATTGCACTTTTGGTCACATTGAGGCTTTAAAAAGTAGTTATTCAACATGAGGCACAATCCAAATTACATTTTGAATCAATTCTTCCACAGTCCAAAAAATCAATTTTCTGATGAAAAACGATGATCCGCGACCTGTCGAATTTTCTCCAGATGGTCAAAAATGGTTATTTTTTAATATTCAATTTTTTGACTGTAAATGACTATTGCATGTGAATTATCACTTTTGGAACTAAAATAAGTGTGTTTAGAGTCATTTTAATGCCTTTAATTTGTCGAAATAGAAGCTTCTGAGTAGGAGAAAAAGTCTGTAAAAATGGCACTTTTGGTCACATTGAGGATTTAAAAAGTAGTTATTCAACATGAGGCACAACCCAAATTACATTTTGAATCAATTCTTCCACAGTCCAAAAAATCAATTTTCTGATGAAAAACGATGATCCGCGACCTGTCGAATTTTCTCCAGATGGTCAAAAATGGTAATTTTTTAATATTTAATTTTTTGACTGTAAATGAATTTTGCATGTGAATTATCACTTTCGGAACTAAAATAAGTGTGTTTAGAGTCATTTTAATGCCTGAAATTGGTCAAAATAAAAGCTCTCGAGTAGGAGAAAAAGTCTGTAAAAAAGGCAATTTTGGTCACATTGAGGCTTTAAAAAGTAGGTATTCACCATGAGGCACAATCCAAATTACATTTTGAATCAATTCTTCCACAGTCCAAAAAATCAATTTTCTGATGAAAAACGATGATCCGCGACCTGTCGAATTTTCTCCAGATGGTCAAAAATGGTAATTTTTTAATATTTAATTTTTTGACTGTAAATGAATATTGCATGTGAATTATCACTTTCGGAACTAAAATAAGTGTGTTTAGAGTCATTTTAATGCCTTTAATTGGTCGAAATAGAAGCTTCTGAGTAGGAGAAAAAGTCTGTAAAAATTGCACTTTTGGTCACATTGAGGCTTTAAAAAGTAGTTATTCAACATGAGGCACAATCCAAATTAAATTTTGAATCAATTCTTCCACAGTCCAAAAAATCAATTTTCTGATGAAAAACGATGATCCGCGACCTGTCGAATTTTCTCCAGATGGTCAAAAATGGTAATTTTTTAATATTTAATTTTTTGACTGTAAATGAATATTGCATGTGAATTATCACTTTCGGAACTAAAATAAGTGTGTTTAGAGTCATTTTAATGCCTGAAATTGGTCAAAATAAAAGCTCTCGAGTAGGAGAAAAAGTCTGTAAAAAAGGCAATTTTGGTCACATTGAGGCTTTAAAAAGTAGGTATTCACCATGAGGCACAATCCAAATTACATTTTGAATCAATTCTTCCACAGTCCAAAAAATCAATTTTCCGATGAAAAACGATGATCCGCGACCTGTCGAATTTTCTCCAGATGGTCAAAAATGGTAATTTTTTAATATTTAATTTTTTGACTGTAAATGAATATTGCATGTGAATTATCACTTTCGGAACTAAAATAAGTGTGTTTAGAGTCATTTTAATGCCTTTAATTGGTCGAAATAGAAGCTTTTGAGTAGGAGAAAAAGTCTGTAAAAATTGCACTTTTGGTCACATTGAGGCTTTAAAAAGTAGTTATTCAACATGAGGCACAATCCAACTTAAATTTTGAATCAATTCTTCCACAGTCCAAAAAATCAATTTTCTGATGAAAAACGATGATCCGCGACCTGTCGAATTTTCTCCAGGTGGTCAAAAATGGTTATTTTTTAATATTAAATTTTTTGTCTGTAAATGACTATTGCATGTGAATTATCACTTTTGGAACTAAAATAAGTGTGTTTAGAGTCATTTTAATGGCTTTAATTGGTCGAAATAGAAGCTTCTGAGTAGGAGAAAAAGTCTGTAAAAATGGCACTTTTGGTCACATTGAGGCTTTAAAAAGTAGTTATTCAACATGAGGCACAATCCAAATTACATTTTGAATCAATTTTTCCACAGTCCAAAAAATCAATTTTCTGATGAAAAACGATGATCCGCGACCTGTCGAATTTTCTCCAGATGGTCAAAAATGGTAATTTTTTAATATTTAATTTTTTGACTGTAAATGACTATTGCATGTGAATTATCACTTTTGGAACTAAAATAAGTGTGTTTAGAGTCATTTCAATGCCTTTAATTGGTCGAAATAGAAGCTTCTGAGTAGGAGAAAAAGTCTGTAAAAATGGCACTTTTGGTCACATTGAGGATTTAAAAAGTAGTTATTCAACATGAGGCACAACCCAAATTACATTTTGAATCAATTCTTCCACAGTCCAAAAAATCAATTTTCTGATGAAAAACGATGATCCGCGACCTGTCGAATTTTCTCCAGATGGTCAAAAATTGTAATTTTTTAATATTTAATTTTTTGACTGTAAATGAATATTACATGTGAATTATCACTTTCGGAACTAAAATAAGTGTGTTTAGAGTCATTTTAATGCCTTTAATTGGTCGAAATAGAAGCTACTGAGTAGGAGAAAAAGTCTGTAAAAATTGCACTTTTGGTCACATTGAGGCTTTAAAAAGTAGTTATTCAACATGAGGCACAATCCAAATTACATTTTGAATCAATTCTTCCACAGTCCAAAAAATCAATTTTCTGATGAAAAACGATGATCCGCGACCTGTCGAATTTTCTCCAGATGGTCAAAAATGGTTATTTTTTAATATTCAATTTTTTGACTGTAAATGACTATTGCATGTGAATTATCACTTTTGGAACTAAAATAAGTGTGTTTAGAGTCATTTTAATGCCTTTAATTTGTCGAAATAGAAGCTTCTGAGTAGGAGAAAAAGTCTGTAAAAATGGCACTTTTGGTCACATTGAGGATTTAAAAAGTAGTTATTCAACATGAGGCACAACCCAAATTACATTTTGAATCAATTCTTCCACAGTCCAAAAAATCAATTTTCTGATGAAAAACGATGATCCGCGACCTGTCGAATTTTCTCCAGATGGTCAAAAATTGTAATTTTTTAATATTTAATTTTTTGACTGTAAATGAATATTACATGTGAATTATCACTTTTGGAACTAAAATAAGTGTGTTTAGAGTCATTTTAATGCCTTTAATTGGTCGAAATAGAAGCTTCTGAGTAGGAGAAAAAGTCTGTAAAAATTGCACTTTTGGTCACATTGAGGCTTTAAAAAGTAGTTATTCAACATGAGGCACAATCCAAATTACATTTTGAATCAATTCTTCCACAGTCCAAAAAATCAATTTTCTGATGAAAAACGATGATCCGCGACCTGTCGAATTTTCTCCAGATGGTCAAAAATGGTTATTTTTTAATATTCAATTTTTTGACTGTAAATGACTATTGCATGTGAATTATCACTTTTGGAACTAAAATAAGTGTGTTTAGAGTCATTTTAATGCCTTTAATTTGTCGAAATAGAAGCTTCTGAGTAGGAGAAAAAGTCTGTAAAAATGGCACTTTTGGTCACATTGAGGATTTAAAAAGTAGTTATTCAACATGAGGCACAACCCAAATTACATTTTGAATCAATTCTTCCACAGTCCAAAAAATCAATTTTCTGATGAAAAACGATGATCCGCGACCTGTCGAATTTTCTCCAGATGGTCAAAAATGGTAATTTTTTAATATTTAATTTTTTGACTGTAAATGAATATTGCATGTGAATTATCACTTTCGGAACTAAAATAAGTGTGTTTAGAGTCATTTTAATGCCTTTAATTGGTCGAAATAGAAGCTTCTGAGTAGGAGAAAAAGTCTGTAAAAATTGCACTTTTGGTCACATTGAGGCTTTAAAAAGTAGTTATTCAACATGAGGCACAATCCAAATTACATTTTGAATCAATTCTTCCACAGTCCAAAAAATCAATTTTCTGATGAAAAACGATGATCCGCGACCTGTCGAATTTTCTCCAGATGGTCAAAAATGGTTATTTTTTAATATTCAATTTTTTGACTGTAAATGACTATTGCATGTGAATTATCACTTTTGGAACTAAAATAAGTGTGTTTAGAGTCATTTTAATGCCTTTAATTTGTCGAAATAGAAGCTTCTGAGTAGGAGAAAAAGTCTGTAAAAATGGCACTTTTGGTCACATTGAGGATTTAAAAAGTAGTTATTCAACATGAGGCACAACCCAAATTACATTTTGAATCAATTCTTCCACAGTCCAAAAAATCAATTTTCTGATGAAAAACGATGATCCGCGACCTGTCGAATTTTCTCCAGATGGTCAAAAATGGTAATTTTTTAATATTTAATTTTTTGACTGTAAATGAATATTGCATGTGAATTATCACTTTCGGAACTAAAATAAGTGTGTTTAGAGTCATTTTAATGCCTGAAATTGGTCAAAATAAAAGCTCTCGAGTAGGAGAAAAAGTCTGTAAAAAAGGCAATTTTGGTCACATTGAGGCTTTAAAAAGTAGGTATTCACCATGAGGCACAATCCAAATTACATTTTGAATCAATTCTTCCACAGTCCAAAAAATCAATTTTCTGATGAAAAACGATGATCCGCGACCTGTCGAATTTTCTCCAGATGGTCAAAAATGGTAATTTTTTAATATTTAATTTTTTGACTGTAAATGAATATTGCATGTGAATTATCACTTTCGGAACTAAAATAAGTGTGTTTAGAGTCATTTTAATGCCTTTAATTGGTCGAAATAGAAGCTTCTGAGTAGGAGAAAAAGTCTGTAAAAATTGCACTTTTGGTCACATTGAGGCTTTAAAAAGTAGTTATTCAACATGAGGCACAATCCAAATTAAATTTTGAATCAATTCTTCCACAGTCCAAAAAATCAATTTTCTGATGAAAAACGATGATCCGCGACCTGTCGAATTTTCTTCAGATGGTCAAAAATGGTTATTTTTTAATATTAAATTTTTTGACTGTAAATGACTATTGCATGTGAATTATCACTTTTGGAACTAAAATAAGTGTGTTTAGGGTCATTTTAATGCCTTTAATTGGTCGAAATAGAAGCTTCTGAATAGGAGAAAAAGTCTGTAAAAATGGCACTTTTGGTCACATTGAGGATTTAAAAAGTAGTTATTCAACATGAGGCACAACCCAAATTACATTTTAAATCAATTTTTCCAGAGTCAAAAAATCAAATTTCTGATGAAAAACGATGACCCGTGACCTGTCGAACTATCTCCAGATGGTCAAAAATTTTAATTTTGTAATGTTTAAGTTTTTTGCCTGTAAATGACTTTTGCAAGTGAATTATCTCTTTTGGAACTAAAATAAGTGTGTAAAAAAGGCAATTTTGGTCACATTGAGGATTTAAAAAGTAGGTATTCACCATGAGGCACAATCCAAATTACATTTTGAATCAATTCTTCCACAGTCCAAAAAATCAATTTTCTGATGAAAAACGATGATCCGCGACCTGTCGAATTTTCACCAGGTGGTCAAAAATGGTAATTTTTTAATATTTAATTTTTTGACTGTAAATGAATATTGCATGTGAATTATCACTTTCGGAACTAAAATAAGTGTGTTTAGAGTCATTTCAATGCCTTTAATTGGTCGAAATAGAAGCTTCTGAGTAGGAGAAAAAGTCTGTAAAAATGGCACTTTTGGTCACATTGAGGATTTAAAAAGTAGTTATTCAACATGAGGCACAACCCAAATTACATTTTGAATCAATTCTTCCACAGTCCAAAAAATCAATTTTCTGATGAAAAACGATGATCCGCGACCTGTCGAATTTTCTCCAGATGGTCAAAAATGGTAATTTTTTAATTTTAAATTTTTTGACTGTAAATGAATATTGCATGTGAATTATCACTTTCGGAACTACAATAAGTGTGTTTAGAGTCATTTTAATGCCTGAAATTGGTCAAAATAAAAGCTCTCGAGTAGGAGAAAAAGTCTGTAAAAAAGGCAATTTTGGTCACATTGAGGCTTTAAAAAGTAGGTATTCACCATGAGGCACAATCCAAATTACATTTTGAATCAATTCTTCCACAGTCCAAAAAATCAATTTTCTGATGAAAAACGATGATCCGCGACCTGTCGAATTTTCTCCAGATGGTCAAAAATGGTAATTTTTTAATATTTAATTTTTTGACTATAAATGAATATTGCATGTGAATTATCACTTTCGGAACTAAAATAAGTGTGTTTAGAGTCATTTTAATGCCTTTAATTGGTCGAAATAGAAGCTTCTGAGTAGGAGAAAAAGTCTGTAAAAATGGCACTTTTGGTCACATTGAGGCTTTAAAAAGTAGTTATTCAACATGAGGCACAACCCAAATTACATTTTGAATCAATTCTTCCACAGTCCAAAAAATCAATTTTCTGATGAAAAACGATGATCCGCGACCTGTCGAATTTTCTCCAGATGGTCAAAAATTGTAATTTTTTAATATTTAATTTTTTGACTGTAAATGAATATTACATGTGAATTATCACTTTCGGAACTAAAATAAGTGTGTTTAGAGTCATTTTAATGCCTTTAATTGGTCGAAATAGAAGCTTCTGAGTAGGAGAAAAAGTCTGTAAAAATTGCACTTTTGGTCACATTGAGGCTTTAAAAAGTAGTTATTCAACATGAGGCACAATCCAAATTACATTTTGAATCAATTCTTCCACAGTCCAAAAAATCAATTTTCTGATGAAAAACGATGATCCGCGACCTGTCGAATTTTCTCCAGATGGTCAAAAATTGTTATTTTTTAATATTAAATTTTTTGACTGTAAATGACTATTGCATGTGAGTTACACTTTTGGAACTAAAATAAGTGTGTTTAGAGTCATTTTAATGCCTTTAATTTGTCGAAATAGAAGCTTCTGAGTAGGAGAAAAAGTCTGTAAAAATGGCACTTTTGGTCACATTGAGGATTTAAAAAGTAGTTATTTAACATGAGGCACAACCCAAATTACATTTTGAATCAATTCTTCCACAGTCCAAAAAATCAATTTTCTGATGAAAAACGATGATCCGCGACCTGTCGAATTTTCTCCAGATGGTCAAAAATGGTAATTTTTTAATATTTAATTTTTTGACTGTAAATGAATATTGCATGTGAATTATCACTTTCGGAACTAAAATAAGTGTGTTTAGAGTCATTTTAATGCCTGAAATTGGTCAAAATAAAAGCTCTCGAGTAGGAGAAAAAGTCTGTAAAAAAGGCAATTTTGGTCACATTGAGGCTTTAAAAAGTAGGTATTCACCATGAGGCACAATCCAAATTACATTTTGAATCAATTCTTCCACAGTCCAAAAAATCAATTTTCCGATGAAAAACGATGATCCGCGACCTGTCGAATTTTCTCCAGATGGTCAAAAATGGTAATTTTTTAATATTTAATTTTTTGACTGTAAATGAATATTGCATGTGAATTATCACTTTCGGAACTAAAATAAGTGTGTTTAGAGTCATTTTAATGCCTTTAATTGGTCGAAATAGAAGCTTCTGAGTAGGAGAAAAAGTCTGTAAAAATTGCACTTTTGGTCACATTGAGGCTTTAAAAAGTAGTTATTCAACATGAGGCACAATCCAAATTAAATTTTGAATCAATTCTTCCACAGTCCAAATAATCAATTTTCTGATGAAAAACGATGATCCGCGACCTGTCGAATTTTCTCCAGGTGGTCAAAAATGGTTATTTTTTAATATTAAATTTTTTGTCTGTAAATGACTATTGCATGTGAATTATCACTTTTGGAACTAAAATAAGTGTGTTTAGAGTCATTTTAATGGCTTTAATTGGTCGAAATAGAAGCTTCTGAGTAGGAGAAAAAGTCTGTAAAAATGGCACTTTTGGTCACATTGAGTCTTTAAAAAGTAGTTATTCAACATGAGGCACAATCCAAATTACATTTTGAATCAATTTTTCCACAGTCCAAAAAATCAATTTTCTGATGAAAAACGATGATCCGCGACCTGTCTAATTTTCTCCAGATGGTCAAAAATGGTAATTTTTTAATATTTAATTTTTTGACTGTAAATGACTATTGCATGTGAATTATCACTTTTGGAACTAAAATAAGTGTGTTTAGAGTCATTTCAATGCCTTTAATTGGTCGAAATAGAAGCTTCTGAGTAGGAGAAAAAGTCTGTAAAAATGGCACTTTTGGTCACATTGAGGATTTAAAAAGTAGTTATTCAACATGAGGCACAACCCAAATTACATTTTGAATCAATTCTTCCACAGTCCAAAAAATCAATTTTCTGATGAAAAACGATGATCCGCGACCTGTCGAATTTTCTCCAGATGGTCAAAAATTGTAATTTTTTAATATTTAATTTTTTGACTGTAAATGAATATTACATGTGAATTATCACTTTCGGAACTAAAATAAGTGTGTTTAGAGTCATTTTAATGCCTTTAATTGGTCGAAATAGAAGCTTCTGAGTAGGAGAAAAAGTCTGTAAAAATTGCACTTTTGGTCACATTGAGGCTTTAAAAAGTAGTTATTCAACATGAGGCACAATCCAAATTACATTTTGAATCAATTCTTCCACAGTCCAAAAAATCAATTTTCTGATGAAAAACGATGATCCGCGACCTGTCGAATTTTCTCCAGATGGTCAAAAATGGTTATTTTTTAATATTCAATTTTTTGACTGTAAATGACTATTGCATGTGAATTATCACTTTTGGAACTAAAATAAGTGTGTTTAGAGTCATTTTAATGCCTTTAATTTGTCGAAATAGAAGCTTCTGAGTAGGAGAAAAAGTCTGTAAAAATGGCACTTTTGGTCACATTGAGGATTTAAAAAGTAGTTATTCAACATGAGGCACAACCCAAATTACATTTTGAATCAATTCTTCCACAGTCCAAAAAATCAATTTTCTGATGAAAAACGATGATCCGCTCGACCTGTCGAATTTTCTCCAGATGGTCAAAAATGGTAATTTTTTAATATTTAATTTTTTGACTGTAAATGAATATTGCATGTGAATTATCACTTTCGGAACTAAAATAAGTGTGTTTAGAGTCATTTTAATGCCTTTAATTGGTCGAAATAGAAGCTTCTGAGTAGGAGAAAAAGTCTGTAAAAATTGCACTTTTGGTCACATTGAGGCTTTAAAAAGTAGTTATTCAACATGAGGCACAATCCAAATTAAATTTTGAATCAATTCTTCCACAGTCCAAAAAATCAATTTTCTGATGAAAAACGATGATCCGCGACCTGTCGAATTTTCTTCAGATGGTCAAAAATGGTTATTTTTTAATATTAAATTTTTTGACTGTAAATGACTATTGCATGTGAATTATCACTTTTGGAACTAAAATAAGTGTGTTTAGGGTCATTTTAATGCCTTTAATTGGTCGAAATAGAAGCTTCTGAATAGGAGAAAAAGTCTGTAAAAATGGCACTTTTGGTCACATTGAGGATTTAAAAAGTAGTTATTCAACATGAGGCACAACCCAAATTACATTTTAAATCAATTTTTCCAGAGTCAAAAAATCAAATTTCTGATGAAAAACGATGACCCGTGACCTGTCGAACTATGATGGTCAAAAATTGTAATTTTGTAATATTTAAGTTTTTTGCCTGTAAATGACTTTTGCAAGTGAATTATCTCTTTTGGAACTAAAATAAGTGTGTAAAAATGGCACTTTTGGTCACATTGAGGATTTAAAAAGTAGTTATTCAACATGAGGCACAACCCAAATTACATTTTGAATCAATTCTTCCACAGTCCAAAAAATCAATTTTCTGATGAAAAACGATGATCCGCGCGACCTGTCGAATTTTCTCCAGATGGTCAAAAATGGTAATTTTTTAATATTTAATTTTTTGACTGTAAATGAATATTGCATGTGAATTATCACTTTCGGAACTAAAATAAGTGTGTTTAGAGTCATTTTAATGCCTTTAATTGGTCGAAATAGAAGCTTCTGAGTAGGAGAAAAAGTCTGTAAAAATTGCACTTTTGGTCACATTGAGGCTTTAAAAAGTAGTTATTCAACATGAGGCACAATCCAAATTAAATTTTGAATCAATTCTTCCACAGTCCAAAAAATCAATTTTCTGATGAAAAACGATGATCCGCGACCTGTCGAATTTTCTTCAGATGGTCAAAAATGGTTATTTTTTAATATTAAATTTTTTGACTGTAAATGACTATTGCATGTGAATTATCACTTTTGGAACTAAAATAAGTGTGTTTAGGGTCATTTTAATGCCTTTAATTGGTCGAAATAGAAGCTTCTGAATAGGAGAAAAAGTCTGTAAAAATGGCACTTTTGGTCACATTGAGGATTTAAAAAGTAGTTATTCAACATGAGGCACAACCCAAATTACATTTTAAATCAATTTTTCCAGAGTCAAAAAATCAAATTTCTGATGAAAAACGATGACCCGTGACCTGTCGAACTATCTCCAGATGGTCAAAAATTTTAATTTTGTAATATTTAAGTTTTTTGCCTGTAAATGACTTTTGCAAGTGAATTATCTCTTTTGGAACTAAAATAAGTGTGTAAAAAAGGCAATTTTGGTCACATTGAGGATTTAAAAAGTAGGTATTCACCATGAGGCACAATCCAAATTACATTTTGAATCAATTCTTCCACAGTCCAAAAAATCAATTTTCTGATGAAAAACGATGATCCGCGACCTGTCGAATTTTCACCAGGTGGTCAAAAATGGTAATTTTTTAATATTTAATTTTTTGACTGTAAATGAATATTGCATGTGAATTATCACTTTCGGAACTAAAATAAGTGTGTTTAGAGTCATTTCAATGCCTTTAATTGGTCGAAATAGAAGCTTCTGAGTAGGAGAAAAAGTCTGTAAAAATGGCACTTTTGGTCACATTGAGGATTTAAAAAGTAGTTATTCAACATGAGGCACAACCCAAATTACATTTTGAATCAATTCTTCCACAGTCCAAAAAATCAATTTTCTGATGAAAAACGATGATCCGCGACCTGTCGAATTTTCTCCAGATGGTCAAAAATGGTAATTTTTTAATTTAAAATTTTTTGACTGTAAATGAATATTGCATGTGAATTATCACTTTCGGAACTACAATAAGTGTGTTTAGAGTCATTTTAATGCCTGAAATTGGTCAAAATAAAAGCTCTCGAGTAGGAGAAAAAGTCTGTAAAAAAGGCAATTTTGGTCACATTGAGGCTTTAAAAAGTAGGTATTCACCATGAGGCACAATCCAAATTACATTTTGAATCAATTCTTCCACAGTCCAAAAAATCAATTTTCTGATGAAAAACGATGATCCGCGACCTGTCGAATTTTCTCCAGATGGTCAAAAATGGTAATTTTTTAATATTTAATTTTTTGACTATAAATGAATATTGCATGTGAATTATCACTTTCGGAACTAAAATAAGTGTGTTTAGAGTCATTTTAATGCCTTTACTTGGTCGAAATAGAAGCTTCTGAGTAGGAGAAAAAGTCTGTAAAAATGGCACTTTTGGTCACATTGAGGCTTTAAAAAGTAGTTATTCAACATGAGGCACAACCCAAATTACATTTTGAATCAATTCTTCCACAGTCCAAAAAATCAATTTTCTGATGAAAAACGATGATCCGCGACCTGTCGAATTTTCTCCAGATGGTCAAAAATTGTAATTTTTTAATATTTAATTTTTTGACTGTAAATGAATATTACATGTGAATTATCACTTTCGGAACTAAAATAAGTGTGTTTAGAGTCATTTTAATGCCTTTAATTGGTCGAAATAGAAGCTTCTGAGTAGGAGAAAAAGTCTGTAAAAATTGCACTTTTGGTCACATTGAGGCTTTAAAAAGTAGTTATTCAACATGAGGCACAATCCAAATTACATTTTGAATCAATTCTTCCACAGTCCAAAAAATCAATTTTCTGATGAAAAACGATGATCCGCGACCTGTCGAATTTTCTCCAGATGGTCAAAAATTGTTATTTTTTAATATTAAATTTTTTGACTGTAAATGACTATTGCATGTGAGTTACACTTTTGGAACTAAAATAAGTGTGTTTAGAGTCATTTTAATGCCTTTAATTTGTCGAAATAGAAGCTTCTGAGTAGGAGAAAAAGTCTGTAAAAATGGCACTTTTGGTCACATTGAGGATTTAAAAAGTAGTTATTCAACATGAGGCACAACCCAAATTACATTTTGAATCAATTCTTCCACAGTCCAAAAAATCAATTTTCTGATGAAAAACGATGATCCGCGACCTGTCGAATTTTCTCCAGATGGTCAAAAATGGTAATTTTTTAATATTTAATTTTTTGACTGTAAATGAATATTGCATGTGAATTATCACTTTCGGAACTAAAATAAGTGTGTTTAGAGTCATTTTAATGCCTGAAATTGGTCAAAATAAAAGCTCTCGAGTAGGAGAAAAAGTCTGTAAAAAAGGCAATTTTGGTCACATTGAGGCTTTAAAAAGTAGGTATTCACCATGAGGCACAATCCAAATTACATTTTGAATCAATTCTTCCACAGTCCAAAAAATCAATTTTCCGATGAAAAACGATGATCCGCGACCTGTCGAATTTTCTCCAGATGGTCAAAAATGGTAATTTTTTAATATTTAATTTTTTGACTGTAAATGAATATTGCATGTGAATTATCACTTTCGGAACTAAAATAAGTGTGTTTAGAGTCATTTTAATGCCTTTAATTGGTCGAAATAGAAGCTTCTGAGTAGGAGAAAAAGTCTGTAAAAATTGCACTTTTGGTCACATTGAGGCTTTAAAAAGTAGTTATTCAACATGAGGCACAATCCAAATTAAATTTTGAATCAATTCTTCCACAGTCCAAATAATCAATTTTCTGATGAAAAACGATGATCCGCGACCTGTCGAATTTTCTCCAGGTGGTCAAAAATGGTTATTTTTTAATATTAAATTTTTTGTCTGTAAATGACTATTGCATGTGAATTATCACTTTTGGAACTAAAATAAGTGTGTTTAGAGTCATTTTAATGGCTTTAATTGGTCGAAATAGAAGCTTCTGAGTAGGAGAAAAAGTCTGTAAAAATGGCACTTTTGGTCACATTGAGTCTTTAAAAAGTAGTTATTCAACATGAGGCACAATCCAAATTACATTTTGAATCAATTTTTCCACAGTCCAAAAAATCAATTTTCTGATGAAAAACGATGATCCGCGACCTGTCTAATTTTCTCCAGATGGTCAAAAATGGTAATTTTTTAATATTTAATTTTTTGACTGTAAATGACTATTGCATGTGAATTATCACTTTTGGAACTAAAATAAGTGTGTTTAGAGTCATTTCAATGCCTTTAATTGGTCGAAATAGAAGCTTCTGAGTAGGAGAAAAAGTCTGTAAAAATGGCACTTTTGGTCACATTGAGGATTTAAAAAGTAGTTATTCAACATGAGGCACAACCCAAATTACATTTTGAATCAATTCTTCCACAGTCCAAAAAATCAATTTTCTGATGAAAAACGATGATCCGCGACCTGTCGAATTTTCTCCAGATGGTCAAAAATTGTAATTTTTTAATATTTAATTTTTTGACTGTAAATGAATATTACATGTGAATTATCACTTTCGGAACTAAAATAAGTGTGTTTAGAGTCATTTTAATGCCTTTAATTGGTCGAAATAGAAGCTTCTGAGTAGGAGAAAAAGTCTGTAAAAATTGCACTTTTGGTCACATTGAGGCTTTAAAAAGTAGTTATTCAACATGAGGCACAATCCAAATTACATTTTGAATCAATTCTTCCACAGTCCAAAAAATCAATTTTCTGATGAAAAACGATGATCCGCGACCTGTCGAATTTTCTCCAGATGGTCAAAAATGGTTATTTTTTAATATTCAATTTTTTGACTGTAAATGACTATTGCATGTGAATTATCACTTTTGGAACTAAAATAAGTGTGTTTAGAGTCATTTTAATGCCTTTAATTTGTCGAAATAGAAGCTTCTGAGTAGGAGAAAAAGTCTGTAAAAATGGCACTTTTGGTCACATTGAGGATTTAAAAAGTAGTTATTCAACATGAGGCACAACCCAAATTACATTTTGAATCAATTCTTCCACAGTCCAAAAAATCAATTTTCTGATGAAAAACGATGATCCGCGCGACCTGTCGAATTTTCTCCAGATGGTCAAAAATGGTAATTTTTTAATATTTAATTTTTTGACTGTAAATGAATATTGCATGTGAATTATCACTTTCGGAACTAAAATAAGTGTGTTTAGAGTCATTTTAATGCCTTTAATTGGTCGAAATAGAAGCTTCTGAGTAGGAGAAAAAGTCTGTAAAAATTGCACTTTTGGTCACATTGAGGCTTTAAAAAGTAGTTATTCAACATGAGGCACAATCCAAATTAAATTTTGAATCAATTCTTCCACAGTCCAAAAAATCAATTTTCTGATGAAAAACGATGATCCGCGACCTGTCGAATTTTCTTCAGATGGTCAAAAATGGTTATTTTTTAATATTAAATTTTTTGACTGTAAATGACTATTGCATGTGAATTATCACTTTTGGAACTAAAATAAGTGTGTTTAGGGTCATTTTAATGCCTTTAATTGGTCGAAATAGAAGCTTCTGAATAGGAGAAAAAGTCTGTAAAAATGGCACTTTTGGTCACATTGAGGATTTAAAAAGTAGTTATTCAACATGAGGCACAACCCAAATTACATTTTAAATCAATTTTTCCAGAGTCAAAAAATCAAATTTCTGATGAAAAACGATGACCCGTGACCTGTCGAACTATGATGGTCAAAAATTGTAATTTTGTAATATTTAAGTTTTTTGCCTGTAAATGACTTTTGCAAGTGAATTATCTCTTTTGGAACTAAAATAAGTGTGTAAAAAAGGCAATTTTGGTCACATTGAGGATTTAAAAAGTAGGTATTCACCATGAGGCACAATCCAAATTACATTTTGAATCAATTCTTCCACAGTCCAAAAAATCAATTTTCTGATGAAAAACGATGATCCGCGACCTGTCGAATTTTCTCCAGATGGTCAAAAATGGTAATTTTTTAATATTTAATTTTTTGACTGTAAATGAATATTGCATGTGAATTATCACTTTCGGAACTAAAATAAGTGTGTTTAGAGTCATTTCAATGCCTTTAATTGGTCGAAATAGAAGCTTCTGAGTAGGAGAAAAAGTCTGTAAAAATGGCACTTTTGGTCACATTGAGGATTTAAAAAGTAGTTATTCAACATGAGGCACAACCCAAATTACATTTTGAATCAATTCTTCCACAGTCCAAAAAATCAATTTTCTGATGAAAAACGATGATCCGCGACCTGTCGAATTTTCTCCAGATGGTCAAAAATGGTAATTTTTTAATTTTAAATTTTTTGACTGTAAATGAATATTGCATGTGAATTATCACTTTCGGAACTACAATAAGTGTGTTTAGAGTCATTTTAATGCCTGAAATTGGTCAAAATAAAAGCTCTCGAGTAGGAGAAAAAGTCTGTAAAAAAGGCAATTTTGGTCACATTGAGGCTTTAAAAAGTAGGTATTCACCATGAGGCACAATCCAAATTACATTTTGAATCAATTCTTCCACAGTCCAAAAAATCAATTTTCTGATGAAAAACGATGATCCGCGACCTGTCGAATTTTCTCCAGATGGTCAAAAATGGTAATTTTTTAATATTTAATTTTTTGACTATAAATGAATATTGCATGTGAATTATCACTTTCGGAACTAAAATAAGTGTGTTTAGAGTCATTTTAATGCCTTTAATTGGTCGAAATAGAAGCTTCTGAGTAGGAGAAAAAGTCTGTAAAAATTGCACTTTTGGTCACATTGAGGCTTTAAAAAGTAGTTATTCAACATGAGGCACAATCCAAATTACATTTTGAATCAATTCTTCCACAGTCCAAAAAATCAATTTTCTGATGAAAAACGATGATCCGCGACCTGTCGAATTTTCTTCAGATGGTCAAAAATGGTTATTTTTTAATATTAAATTTTTTGACTGTAAATGACTATTGCATGTGAATTATCACTTTTGGAACTAAAATAAGTGTGTTTAGGGTCATTTTAATGCCTTTAATTGGTCGAAATAGAAGCTTCTGAATAGGAGAAAAAGTCTGTAAAAATGGCACTTTTGGTCACATTGAGGATTTAAAAAGTAGTTATTCAACATGAGGCACAACCCAAATTACATTTTAAATCAATTTTTCCAGAGTCAAAAAAATCAAATTTCTGATGAAAAACGATGACCCGTGACCTGTCGAACTATCTCCAGATGGTCAAAAATTGTAATTTTGTAATATTTAATTTTTTGCCTGTAAATGACTTTTGCAAGTGAATTATCTCTTTTGGAACTAAAATAAGTGTGTAAAAAAGGCAATTTTGGTCACATTGAGGATTTAAAAAGTAGGTATTCACCATGAGGCACAATCCAAATTACATTTTGAATCAATTCTTCCACAGTCCAAAAAATCAATTTTCTGATGAAAAACGATGATCCGCGACCTGTCGAATTTTCTCCAGATGGTCAAAAATGGTAATTTTTTAATATTTAATTTTTTGACTGTAAATGAATATTGCATGTGAATTATCACTTTCGGAACTAAAATAAGTGTGTTTAGAGTAATTTCAATGCCTTTAATTGGTCGAAATAGAAGCTTCTGAGTAGGAGAAAAAGTCTGTAAAAATGGTACTTTTGGTCACATTGAGGATTTAAAAAGTAGTTATTCAACATGAGGCACAACCCAAATTACATTTTGAATCAATTCTTCCACAGTCCAAAAAATCAATTTTCTGATGAAAAACGATGATCCGCGACCTGTCGAATTTTCTCCAGATGGTCAAAAATGGTAATTTTTTAATATTTAATTTTTTGACTGTAAATGAATATTGCATGTGAATTATCACTTTCGGAACTACAATAAGTGTGTTTAGAGTCATTTTAATGCCTGAAATTGGTCAAAATAAAAGCTCTCGAGTAGGAGAAAACGTCTGTAAAAAAGGCAATTTTGGTCACATTGAGGCTTTAAAAAGTAGGTATTCACCATGAGGCACAATCCAAATTACATTTTGAATCAATTCTTCCACAGTCCAAAAAATCAATTTTCTGATGAAAAACGATGATCCGCGACCTGTCGAATTTTCTCCAGATGGTCAAAAATGGTAATTTTTTAATATTTAATTTTTTGACTATAAATGAATATTGCATGTGAATTATCACTTTCGGAACTAAAATAGGTGTGTTTAGAGTCATTTTAATGCCTTTAATTGGTCGAAATAGAAGCTTCTGAGTAGGAGAAAAAGTCTGTAAAAATTGCACTTTTGGTCACATTGAGGCTTTAAAAAGTAGGTATTCAACATGAGGCACAATCCAAATTAAATTTTGAATCAATTCTTCCACAGTCCAAAAAATCAATTTTCTGATGAAAAACGATGATCCGCGACCTGTCGAATTTTCTTCAGATGGTCAAAAATGGTTATTTTTTAATATTAAATTTTTTGACTGTAAATGACTATTGCATGTGAATTATCACTTTTGGAACTAAAATAAGTGTGTTTAGGGTCATTTTAATGCCTTTAATTGGTCGAAATAGAAGCTTCTGAATAGGAGAAAAAGTCTATAAAAATGGCACTTTTGGTCACATTGAGGATTTAAAAAGTAGTTATTCAACATGAGGCACAACCCAAATTACATTTTAAATCAATTTTTCCAGAGTCAAAAAATCAAATTTCTGATGAAAAACGATGACCCGTGACCTGTCGAACAATCTCCAGATGGTCAAAAATTGTAATTTTGTAATATTTAAGTTTTTTGCCTGTAAATGACTTTTGCAAGTGAATTATCTCTTTTGGAACTAAAATAAGTGTGTAAAAAAGGCAATTTTGGTCACATTGAGGATTTAAAAAGTAGGTATTCACCATGAGGCACAATCCAAATTACATTTTGAATCAATTCTTCCACAGTCCAAAAAATCAATTTTCTGATGAAAAACGATGATCCGCGACCTGTCGAATTTTCTCCAGATGGTCAAAAATGGTAATTTTTTAATATTTAATTTTTTGACTGTAAATGAATATTGCATGTGAATTATCACTTTCGGAACTAAAATAAGTGTGTTTAGAGTCATTTCAATGCCTTTAATTGGTCGAAATAGAAGCTTCTGAGTAGGAGAAAAAGTCTGTAAAAATGGCACTTTTGGTCACATTGAGGATTTAAAAAGTAGTTATTCAACATGAGGCACAACCCAAATTACATTTTGAATCAATTCTTCCACAGTCCAAAAAATCAATTTTCTGATGAAAAACGATGATCCGCGACCTGTCGAATTTTCTCCAGATGGTCAAAAATGGTAATTTTTTAATTTTAAATTTTTTGACTGTAAATGAATATTGCATGTGAATTATCACTTTCGAAACTACAATAAGTGTGTTTAGAGTCATTTTAATGCCTGAAATTGGTCAAAATAAAAGCTCTCGAGTAGGAGAAAAAGTCTGTAAAAAAGGCAATTTTGGTCACATTGAGGCTTTAAAAAGTAGGTATTCACCATGAGGCACAATCCAAATTACATTTTGAATCAATTCTTCCACAGTCCAAAAAATCAATTTTCTGATGAAAAACGATGATCCGCGACCTGTCGAATTTTCTCCAGATGGTCAAAAATGGTAATTTTTTAATATTTAATTTTTTGACTATAAATGAATATTGCATGTGAATTATCACTTTCGGAACTAAAATAAGTGTGTTTAGAGTCATTTTAATGCCTTTAATTGGTCGAAATAGAAGCTTCTGAGTAGGAGAAAAAGTCTGTAAAAATTGCACTTTTGGTCACATTGAGGCTTTAAAAAGTAGTTATTCAACATGAGGCACAATCCAAATTACATTTTGAATCAATTCTTCCACAGTCCAAAAAATCAATTTTCTGATGAAAAACGATGATCCGCGACCTGTCGAATTTTCTTCAGATGGTCAAAAATGGTTATTTTTTAATATTAAATTTTTTGACTGTAAATGACTATTGCATGTGAATTATCACTTTTGGAACTAAAATAAGTGTGTTTAGGGTCATTTTAATGCCTTTAATTGGTCGAAATAGAAGCTTCTGAATAGGAGAAAAAGTCTGTAAAAATGGCACTTTTGGTCACATTGAGGATTTAAAAAGTAGTTATTCAACATGAGGCACAACCCAAATTACATTTTAAATCAATTCTTCCACAGTCCAAAAAATCATTTTTCTGATGAAAAATGATGATCCGCGACCTGTCGAATTTTCTCCAGATGGTCAAAAATGGTAATTTTTTAATATTTAATTTTTTGACCGTAAATGAATATTGCATGTGAATTATCACTTTCGGAACTAAAATAAGTGTGTTTAGAGTCATTTTAATGCCTTTAATTGGTCGAAATAGAAGCTTCTGAGTAGGAGAAAAAGTCTGTAAAAATGGCACTTTTGGTCACATTGAGGCTTTAAAAAGTAGTTATTCAACATGAGGCACAATCCAAATTACATTTTGAATCAATTTTTCCACAGTCCAAAAAATCAATTTTCTGATGAAAAACGATGATCCGCGACCTGTCGAATTTTCTCCAGATGGTCAAAAATGGTAATTTTTTAATATTTAATTTTTTGACTGTAAATGACTATTGCATGTGAATTATCACTTTTGGAACTAAAATAAGTGTGTTTAGAGTCATTTCAATGCCTTTAATTGGTCGAAATAGAAGCTTCTGAGTAGGAGAAAAAGTCTGTAAAAATGGCACTTTTGGTCACATTGAGGATTTAAAAAGTAGTTATTCAACATGAGGCACAACCCAAATTACATTTTGAATCAATTCTTCCACAGTCCAAAAAATCAATTTTCTGATGAAAAACGATGATCCGCGACCTGTCGAATTTTCTCCAGATGGTCAAAAATTGTAATTTTTTAATATTTAATTTTTTGACTGTAAATGAATATTACATGTGAATTATCACTTTCGGAACTAAAATAAGTGTGTTTAGAGTCATTTTAATGCCTTTAATTGGTCGAAATAGAAGCTTCTGAGTAGGAGAAAAAGTCTGTAAAAATTGCACTTTTGGTCACATTGAGGCTTTAAAAAGTAGTTATTCAACATGAGGCACAATCCAAATTACATTTTGAATCAATTCTTCCACAGTCCAAAAAATCAATTTTCTGATGAAAAACGATGATCCGCGACCTGTCGAATTTTCTCCAGATGGTCAAAAATGGTTATTTTTTAATATTAAATTTTTTGACTGTAAATGACTATTGCATGTGAATTACACTTTTGGAACTAAAATAAGTGTGTTTAGAGTCATTTTAATGCCTTTAATTTGTCGAAATAGAAGCTTCTGAGTAGGAGAAAAAGTCTGTAAAAATGGCACTTTTGGTCACATTGAGGATTTAAAAAGTAGTTATTCAACATGAGGCACAACCCAAATTACATTTTGAATCAATTCTTCCACAGTCCAAAAAATCAATTTTCTGATGAAAAACGATGATCCGCGACCTGTCGAATTTTCTCCAGATGGTCAAAAATGGTAATTTTTTAATATTTAATTTTTTGACTGTAAATGAATATTGCATGTGAATTATAACTTTCGGAACTAAAATAAGTGTGTTTAGAGTCATTTTAATGCCTGAAATTGGTCAAACTAAAAGCTCTCGAGTAGGAGAAAAAGTCTGTAAAAAAGGCAATTTTGGTCACATTGAGGCTTTAAAAAGTAGGTATTCACCATGAGGCACAATCCAAATTACATTTTGAATCAATTCTTCCACAGTCCAAAAAATCAATTTTCCGATGAAAAACTATGATCCGCGACCTGTCGAATTTTCTCCAGATTGTCAAAAATGGTAATTTTTTAATATTTAATTTTTTGACTGTAAATGAATATTGCATGTGAATTATCACTTTCGGAACTAAAATAAGTGTGTTTAGAGTCATTTTAATGCCTTTAATTGGTCGAAATAGAAGCTTCTGAGTAGGAGAAAAAGTCTGTAAAAATTGCACTTTTGGTCACATTGAGGCTTTAAAAAGTAGTTATTCAACATGAGGCACAATCCAAATTAAATTTTGAATCAATTCTTCCACAGTCCAAAAAATCAATTTTCTGATGAAAAACGATGATCCGCGACCTGTCGAATTTTCTCCAGGTGGTCAAAAATGGTTATTTTTTAATATTAAATTTTTTGTCTGTAAATGACTATTGCATGTGAATTATCACTTTTGGAACTAAAATAAGTGTGTTTAGAGTCATTTTAATGCCTTTAATTTGTCGAAATAGAAGCTTCTGAGTAGGAGAAAAAGTCTGTAAAAATGGCACTTTTGGTCACATTGAGGCTTTAAAAAGTAGTTATTCAACATGAGGCACAATCCAAATTACATTTTGAATCAATTTTTCCACAGTCTAAAAAATCAATTTTCTGATGAAAAACGATGATCCGCGACCTGTCGAATTTTCTCCAGATGGTCAAAAATGGTAATTTTTTAATATTTAATTTTTTGACTGTAAATGACTATTGCATGTGAATTATCACTTTCGGAACTAAAATAAGTGTGTTTAGAGTCATTTTAATGCCTTTAATTGGTCGAAATAGAAGCTTCTGAGTAGGAGAAAAAGTCTGTAAAAATTGCACTTTTGGTCACATTGAGGCTTTAAAAAGTAGTTATTCAACATGAGGCACAATCCAAATTACATTTTGAATCAATTCTTCCACAGTCCAAAAAATCAATTTTCTGATGAAAAACGATGATCCGCGACCTGTCGAATTTTCTCCAGATGATCAAAAATGGTTATTTTTTAATATTAAATTTTTTGACTGTAAATGACTATTGCATGTGAATTATCACTTTTGGAACTAAAATAAGTGTGTTTAGAGTCATTTTAATGCCTTTAATTTGTCGAAATAGAAGCTTCTGAGTAGGAGAAAAAGTCTGTAAAAATGGCACTTTTGGTCACATTGAGGATTTAAAAAGTAGTTATTCAACATGAGGCACAACCCAAATTACATTTTGAATCAATTCTTCCACAGTCCAAAAAATCAATTTTCTGATGAAAAACGATGATCCGCGACCTGTCGAATTTTCTCCAGATGGTCAAAAATGGTAATTTTTTAATATTTAATTTTTTGACTGTAAATGAATATTGCATGTGAATTATCACTTTCGGAACTAAAATAAGTGTGTTTAGAGTCATTTTAATGCCTGAAATTGGTCAAAATAAAAGCTCTCGAGTAGGAGAAAAAGTCTGTAAAAAAGGCAATTTTGGTCACATTGAGGCTTTAAAAAGTAGGTATTCACCATGAGGCACAATCCAAATTACATTTTGAATCAATTCTTCCACAGTCCAAAAAATCAATTTTCTGATGAAAAACGATGATCCGCGACCTGTCGAATTTTCTCCAGATGGTCAAAAATGGTAATTTTTAAATATTTAATTTTTTGACTGTAAATGAATATTGCATGTGAATTATCACTTTCGGAACTAAAATAAGTGTGTTTAGAGTCATTTTAATGCCTTTAATTGGTCGAAATAGAAGCTTCTGAGTAGGAGAAAAAGTCTGTAAGAATTGCACTTTTGGTCACATTGAGGCTTTAAAAAGTAGTTATTCAACATGAGGCACAATCCAAATTACATTTTGAATCAATTCTTCCACAGTCCAAAAAATCATTTTTCTGATGAAAAACGATGATCCGCGACCTGTCGAATTTTCTCCAGATGGTCAAAAATGGTAATTTTTTAATATTTAATTTTTTGACTGTAAATGACTATTGCATGTGAATTATCTCTTTTGGAACTAAAATAAGTGTGTTTAGAGTCATTTTAATGCCTGAAATTGGTCAAAATAAAAGCTCTTGAGTAGGAGAAAAAGTCTGTAAAAAAGGCAATTTTGGTCACATTGAGGCTTTAGAAAGTAGTTATTCAACATGAGGCACAATCAAAATTACATTTTGAATCAATTTTTCCAGAGTCAAAAAAATCAAATTTCTGATGAAAAACGATGACCCGTGACCTGTCCAACTATCTCCAGATGGTCAAAAATTGTAATTTTGTAATATTAAATTTTTTGCCTGTAAATGACTTTTGCAAGTGAATTATCTCTTTTGGAACTAAAATAAGTGTGTTTAGAGTCATTTTAATGCCTGAAATTGGTCAAAATAAAAGCTTCTGAGTAGGAGAAAAAGTCTGTAAAAAAGGCAATTTTGGTCACATTGAGGCTTTAGAAAGTAGTTATTCAACATGAGGCACAATCCAAATGACATTTTGAATCAATTTTTCTACAGTCCAAAAAATCAATTTTCTGATGAAAAACGATGATCCGCGACCTGTCGAATTTTCTCCAGATGGTCAAAAATGGTAATTTTTTAATATTTAATTTTTTGACTGTAAATGACTATTGCATGTGAATTATCACTTTTGGAACTAAAATAAGTGTGTTTAGAGTCATTTTAATGCCTGAAATTGGTCAAAATAAAAGCTCTCGAGTAGGAGAAAAAGTCTGTAAAAAAGGCAATTTTGGTCACATTGAGGCTTTAAAAAGAAGGTATTCACCATGAGGCACAATCCAAATTACATTTTGAATCAATTCTTCCACAGTCCAAAAAATCAATTTTCTGATGAAAAACGATGATCCGCGACCAGTCGAATTTTCTCCAGATGGTCAAAAATGGTAATTTTTAAATATTTAAGTTTTTTGACTGTAAATGAATATTGCATGTGAATTATCACTTTCGGAACTAAAATAAGTGTGTTTAGAGTCATTTTAATGCCTTTAATTGGTCGAAATAGAAGCTTCTGAGTAGGAGAAAAAGTCTGTAAGAATTGCACTTTTGGTCACATTGAGGCTTTAAAAAGTAGTTATTCAACATGAGGCACAATCCAAATTACATTTTGAATCAATTCTTCCACAGTCCAAAAAATCAATTTTCTGATGAAAAACGATGATCCGCGACCTGTCGAATTTTCTCCAGATGGTCAAAAATGGTTATTTTTTAATATTAAATTTTTTGACTGTAAATGACTATTGCATGTGAATTATCACTTTTGGAACTAAAATAAGTGTGTTTAGAGTCATTTTAATGCCTTTAATTGGTCGAAATAGAAGCTTCTGAGTAGGAGAAAAAGTCTGTAAAAATGGCACTTTTGGTCACATTGAGGATTTAAAAAGTAGTTATTCAACATGAGGCACAACCCAAATTACATTTTGAATCAATTCTTCCACAGTCCAAAAAATCAATTTTCCGATGAAAAACGATGATCCGCGACCTGTCGAATTTTCTCCAGATGGTCAAAAATGGTAATTTTTTAATATTTAATTTTTTGACTGTAAATTAATATTGCATGTGAATTATCACTTTCGGAACTAAAATAAGTGTGTTTAGAGTCATTTTAATGCCTTTAATTGGTCGAAATAGAAGCTTCTGAGTAGGAGAAAAAGTCTGTAAAAATTGCACTTTTGGTCACATTGAGGCTTTAAAAAGTAGTTATTCAACATAAGGCACAATCCAAATTAAATTTTGAATCAATTCTTCCACAGTCCAAAAAATCAATTTTCTGATGAAAAACGATGATCCGCGACCTGTCGAATTTTCTCCAGGTGGTCAAAAATGGTAATTTTTTAATATTTAATTTTTTGACTGTAAATGACTATTGCATGTGAATTATCACTTTTGGAACTAAAATAAGTGTGTTTAGAGTCATTTTAATGCCTTTAATTGGTCGAAATAGAAGCTTCTGAGTAGGAGAAAAAGTCTGTAAAAAAGGCAATTTTGGTCACATTGAGGCTTTAGAAAGTAGTTATTCAACATGAGGCACAATCAAAATTACATTTTGAATCAATTTTTCCAGAGTCAAAAAAATCAAATTTCTGATGAAAAACGATGACCCATGACCTGTCCAACTATCTCCAGATGGTCAAAAATTGTAATTTCGTAATATTAACTTTTTTGCCTGTAAATGACTTTTGCAAGTGAATTATCTCTTTTGGAACTAAAATAAGTGTGTTTAGAGTCATTTTAATGCCTGAAATTGGTCAAAATAAAAGCTTCTGAGTAGGAGAAAAAGTCTGTAAAAAAGGCAATTTTGGTCACATTGAGGCTTTAGAAAGTAGTTATTCAACATGAGGCACAATCCAAATGACATTTTGAATCAATTTTTCTACAGTCCAAAAAATCAATTTTCTGATGAAAAACGATGATCCGCGACCTGTCGAATTTTCTCCAGATGGTCAAAAATGGTAATTTTTTAATATTTAATTTTTTGACTGTAAATGACTATTGCATGTGAATTATCACTTTTGGAACTAAAATAAGTGTGTTTAGAGTCATTTTAATGCCTTTAATTGGTCGAAATAGAAGCTTCTGAGTAGGAGAAAAAGTCTGTAAAAATGGCACTTTTGGTCACATTGAGGATTTAAAAAGTAGTTATTCAACATGAGGCACAACCCAAATTACATTTTGAATCAATTCTTCCACAGTCCAAAAAATCAATTTTCTGATGAAAAACGATGATCCGCGACCTGTCGAATTTTCTCCAGATGGTCAAAAATTGTAATTTTTTAATATTTAATTTTTTGACTGTAAATGAATATTACATGTGAATTATCACTTTCGGAACTAAAATAAGTGTGTTTAGAGTCATTTTAATGCCTTTAATTGGTCGAAATAGAAGCTTCTGAGTAGGAGAAAAAGTCTGTAAAAATTGCACTTTTGGTCACATTGAGGCTTTAAAAAGTAGTTATTCAACATGAGGCACAATCCAAATTACATTTTGAATCAATTCTTCCACAGTCCAAAAAATCAATTTTCTGATGAAAAACGATGATCCGCGACCTGTCGAATTTTCTCCAGATGGTCAAAAATGGTTATTTTTTAATATTAAATTTTTTGACTGTAAATGACTATTGCATGTGAGTTACACTTTTGGAACTAAAATAAGTGTGTTTAGAGTCATTTTAATGCCTTTAATTTGTCGAAATAGAAGCTTCTGAGTAGGAGAAAAAGTCTGTAAAAATGGCACTTTTGGTCACATTGAGGATTTAAAAAGTAGTTATTCAACATGAGGCACAATCCAAATTACATTTTGAATCAATTCTTCCACAGTCCAAAAAATCAATTTTCTGATGAAAAACGATGATCCGCGACCTGTCGAATTTTCTCCAGATGGTCAAAAATGGTAATTTTTTAATATTTAATTTTTTGACTGTAAATGAATATTGCATGTGAATTATCACTTTCGGAACTAAAATAAGTTTGTTTAGAGTCATTTTAATGCCTGAAATTGGTCGAAATAGAAGCTTCTGAGTAGGAGAAAAAGTCTGTAAAAATGGCACTTTTGGTCACATTGAGGATTTAAAAAGTAGTTATTCAACATGAGGCACAACCCAAATTACATTTTGAATCAATTCTTCCACAGTCCAAAAAATCAATTTTCCGATGAAAAACGATGATCCGCGACCTGTCGAATTTTCTCCAGATGGTCAAAAATGGTAATTTTTTAATATTTAATTTTTTGACTGTAAATTAATATTGCATGTGAATTATCACTTTCGGAACTAAAATAAGTGTGTTTAGAGTCATTTTAATGCCTTTAATTGGTCGAAATAGAAGCTTCTGAGTAGGAGAAAAAGTCTGTAAAAATTGCACTTTTGGTCACATTGAGGCTTTAAAAAGTAGTTATTCAACATGAGGCACAATCCAAATTAAATTTTGAATCAATTCTTCCACAGTCCAAAAAATCAATTTTCTGATGAAAAACGATGATCCGCGACCTGTCGAATTTTCTCCAGGTGGTCAAAAATGGTAATTTTTTAATATTTAATTTTTTGACTGTAAATGACTATTGCATGTGAATTATCACTTTTGGAACTAAAATAAGTGTGTTTAGAGTCATTTTAATGCCTTTAATTGGTCGAAATAGAAGCTTCTGAGTAGGAGAAAAAGTCTGTAAAAAAGGCAATTTTGGTCACATTGAGGCTTTAGAAAGTAGTTATTCAACATGAGGCACAATCAAAATTACATTTTGAATCAATTTTTCCAGAGTCAAAAAAATCAAATTTCTGATGAAAAACGATGACCCATGACCTGTCCAACTATCTCCAGATGGTCAAAAATTGTAATTTCGTAATATTAACTTTTTTGCCTGTAAATGACTTTTGCAAGTGAATTATCTCTTTTGGAACTAAAATAAGTGTGTTTAGAGTCATTTTAATGCCTGAAATTGGTCAAAATAAAAGCTTCTGAGTAGGAGAAAAAGTCTGTAAAAAAGGCAATTTTGGTCACATTGAGGCTTTAGAAAGTAGTTATTCAACATGAGGCACAATCCAAATGACATTTTGAATCAATTTTTCTACAGTCCAAAAAATCAATTTTCTGATGAAAAACGATGATCCGCGACCTGTCGAATTTTCTCCAGATGGTCAAAAATGGTAATTTTTTAATATTTAATTTTTTGACTGTAAATGACTATTGCATGTGAATTATCACTTTTGGAACTAAAATAAGTGTGTTTAGAGTCATTTTAATGCCTTTAATTGGTCGAAATAGAAGCTTCTGAGTAGGAGAAAAAGTCTGTAAAAATGGCACTTTTGGTCACATTGAGGATTTAAAAAGTAGTTATTCAACATGAGGCACAACCCAAATTACATTTTGAATCAATTCTTCCACAGTCCAAAAAATCAATTTTCTGATGAAAAACGATGATCCGCGACCTGTCGAATTTTCTCCAGATGGTCAAAAATGGTAATTTTTTAATATTTAATTTTTTGACTGTAAATGACTTTTGCAAGTGAATTATCACTTTTGGAACTAAAATAAGTGTGTTTAGAGTCATTTTAATGCCTGAAATTGGTCAAAATAAAAGCTCTCGAGTAGGAGAAAAAGTCTGTAAAAAAGGCAATTTTGGTCACATTGAGGCTTTAGAAAGTAGTTATTCAACATGAGGCACAATCAAAATTACATTTTGAATCAATTTTTCCAGAGTAAAAAAAATCAAATTTCTGATGAAAAACGATGACCCGTGACCTGTCCAACTATCTCCAGATGGTCAAAAATTGTAATTTTGTAATATTAAATTTTTTGCCTGTAAATGACTTTTGCAAGTGAATTATCTCTTTTGGAACTAAAATAAGTGTGTTTAGAGTCATTTTAATGCCTGAAATTGGTCAAAATAAAAGCTTCTGAGTTGAGAAAAAGTCTGTAAAAAAGGCAATTTTGGTCACATTGAGGCTTTAGAAAGCAGTTATTCAACATGAGGCACAATCCAAATGACATTTTGAATCAATTTTTCTACAGTCCAAAAAATCAATTTTCTGATGAAAAACGATGATCCGCGACCTGTCGAATTTTCTCCAGATGGTCAAAAATGGTAATTTTTTAATATTTAATTTTTTGACTGTAAATGACTATTGCATGTGAATTATCACTTTTGGAACTAAAATAAGTGTGTTTAGAGTCATTTCAATGCCTTTAATTGGTCGAAATAGAAGCTTCTGAGTAGGAGAAAAAGTCTGTAAAAATGGCACTTTTGGTCACATTGAGGATTTAAAAAGTAGTTATTCAACATGAGGCACAACCCAAATTACATTTTGAATCAATTCTTCCACAGTCCAAAAAATCAATTTTCTGATGAAAAACGATGATCCGCGACCTGTCGAATTTTCTCCAGATGGTCAAAAATTGTAATTTTTTAATATTTAATTTTTTGACTGTAAATGAATATTACATGTGAATTATCACTTTCGGAACTAAAATAAGTGTGTTTAGAGTCATTTTATTGCCTTTAATTGGTCGAAATAGAAGCTTCTGAGTAGGAGAAAAAGTCTGTAAAAATTGCACTTTTGGTCACATTGAGGCTTTAAAAAGTAGTTATTCAACATGAGGCACAATCCAAATTACATTTTGAATCAATTCTTCCACAGTCCAAAAAATCAATTTTCTGATGAAAAACGATGATCCGCGACCTGTCGAATTTTCTCCAGATGGTCAAAAATGGTTATTTTTTAATATTAAATTTTTTGACTGTAAATGACTATTGCATGTGAGTTACACTTTTGGAACTAAAATAAGTGTGTTTAGAGTCATTTTAATGCCTTTAATTGGTCGAAATAGAAGCTTCTGAGTAGGAGAAAAAGTCTGTAAAAAAGGCAATTTTGGTCACATTGAGGCTTTAGAAAGTAGTTATTCAACATGAGGCACAATCAAAATTACATTTTGAATCAATTTTTCCAGAGTCAAAAAAATCAAATTTCTGATGAAAAACGATGACCCATGACCTGTCCAACTATCTCCAGATGGTCAAAAATTGTAATTTCGTAATATTAACTTTTTTGCCTGTAAATGACTTTTGCAAGTGAATTATCTCTTTTGGAACTAAAATAAGTGTGTTTAGAGTCATTTTAATGCCTGAAATTGGTCAAAATAAAAGCTTCTGAGTAGGAGAAAAAGTCTGTAAAAAAGGCAATTTTGGTCACATTGAGGCTTTAGAAAGTAGTTATTCAACATGAGGCACAATCCAAATGACATTTTGAATCAATTTTTCTACAGTCCAAAAAATCAATTTTCTGATGAAAAACGATGATCCGCGACCTGTCGAATTTTCTCCAGATGGTCAAAAATGGTAATTTTTTAATATTTAATTTTTTGACTGTAAATGACTATTGCATGTGAATTATCACTTTTGGAACTAAAATAAGTGTGTTTAGAGTCATTTTAATGCCTTTAATTGGTCGAAATAGAAGCTTCTGAGTAGGAGAAAAAGTCTGTAAAAATGGCACTTTTGGTCACATTGAGGATTTAAAAAGTAGTTATTCAACATGAGGCACAACCCAAATTACATTTTGAATCAATTCTTCCACAGTCCAAAAAATCAATTTTCTGATGAAAAACGATGATCCGCGACCTGTCGAATTTTCTCCAGATGGTCAAAAATTGTAATTTTTTAATATTTAATTTTTTGACTGTAAATGAATATTACATGTGAATTATCACTTTCGGAACTAAAATAAGTGTGTTTAGAGTCATTTTAATGCCTTTAATTGGTCGAAATAGAAGCTTCTGAGTAGGAGAAAAAGTCTGTAAAAATTGCACTTTTGGTCACATTGAGGCTTTAAAAAGTAGTTATTCAACATGAGGCACAATCCAAATTACATTTTGAATCAATTCTTCCACAGTCCAAAAAATCAATTTTCTGATGAAAAACGATGATCCGCGACCTGTCGAATTTTCTCCAGATGGTCAAAAATGGTTATTTTTTAATATTAAATTTTTTGACTGTAAATGACTATTGCATGTGAGTTACACTTTTGGAACTAAAATAAGTGTGTTTAGAGTCATTTTAATGCCTTTAATTTGTCGAAATAGAAGCTTCTGAGTAGGAGAAAAAGTCTGTAAAAATGGCACTTTTGGTCACATTGAGGATTTAAAAAGTAGTTATTCAACATGAGGCACAATCCAAATTACATTTTGAATCAATTCTTCCACAGTCCAAAAAATCAATTTTCTGATGAAAAACGATGATCCGCGACCTGTCGAATTTTCTCCAGATGGTCAAAAATGGTAATTTTTTAATATTTAATTTTTTGACTGTAAATGAATATTGCATGTGAATTATCACTTTCGGAACTAAAATAAGTTTGTTTAGAGTCATTTTAATGCCTGAAATTGGTCGAAATAGAAGCTTCTGAGTAGGAGAAAAAGTCTGTAAAAATGGCACTTTTGGTCACATTGAGGATTTAAAAAGTAGTTATTCAACATGAGGCACAACCCAAATTACATTTTGAATCAATTCTTCCACAGTCCAAAAAATCAATTTTCCGATGAAAAACGATGATCCGCGACCTGTCGAATTTTCTCCAGATGGTCAAAAATGGTAATTTTTTAATATTTAATTTTTTGACTGTAAATTAATATTGCATGTGAATTATCACTTTCGGAACTAAAATAAGTGTGTTTAGAGTCATTTTAATGCCTTTAATTGGTCGAAATAGAAGCTTCTGAGTAGGAGAAAAAGTCTGTAAAAATTGCACTTTTGGTCACATTGAGGCTTTAAAAAGTAGTTATTCAACATGAGGCACAATCCAAATTAAATTTTGAATCAATTCTTCCACAGTCCAAAAAATCAATTTTCTGATGAAAAACGATGATCCGCGACCTGTCGAATTTTCTCCAGGTGGTCAAAAATGGTAATTTTTTAATATTTAATTTTTTGACTGTAAATGACTTTTGCAAGTGAATTATCACTTTTGGAACTAAAATAAGTGTGTTTAGAGTCATTTTAATGCCTGAAATTGGTCAAAATAAAAGCTCTCGAGTAGGAGAAAAAGTCTGTAAAAAAGGCAATTTTGGTCACATTGAGGCTTTAGAAAGTAGTTATTCAACATGAGGCACAATCAAAATTACATTTTGAATCAATTTTTCCAGAGTAAAAAAAATCAAATTTCTGATGAAAAACGATGACCCGTGACCTGTCCAACTATCTCCAGATGGTCAAAAATTGTAATTTTGTAATATTAAATTTTTTGCCTGTAAATGACTTTTGCAAGTGAATTATCTCTTTTGGAACTAAAATAAGTGTGTTTAGAGTCATTTTAATGCCTGAAATTGGTCAAAATAAAAGCTTCTGAGTTGAGAAAAAGTCTGTAAAAAAGGCAATTTTGGTCACATTGAGGCTTTAGAAAGCAGTTATTCAACATGAGGCACAATCCAAATGACATTTTGAATCAATTTTTCTACAGTCCAAAAAATCAATTTTCTGATGAAAAACGATGATCCGCGACCTGTCGAATTTTCTCCAGATGGTCAAAAATGGTAATTTTTTAATATTTAATTTTTTGACTGTAAATGACTATTGCATGTGAATTATCACTTTTGGAACTAAAATAAGTGTGTTTAGAGTCATTTCAATGCCTTTAATTGGTCGAAATAGAAGCTTCTGAGTAGGAGAAAAAGTCTGTAAAAATGGCACTTTTGGTCACATTGAGGATTTAAAAAGTAGTTATTCAACATGAGGCACAACCCAAATTACATTTTGAATCAATTCTTCCACAGTCCAAAAAATCAATTTTCTGATGAAAAACGATGATCCGCGACCTGTCGAATTTTCTCCAGATGGTCAAAAATTGTAATTTTTTAATATTTAATTTTTTGACTGTAAATGAATATTACATGTGAATTATCACTTTCGGAACTAAAATAAGTGTGTTTAGAGTCATTTTATTGCCTTTAATTGGTCGAAATAGAAGCTTCTGAGTAGGAGAAAAAGTCTGTAAAAATTGCACTTTTGGTCACATTGAGGCTTTAAAAAGTAGTTATTCAACATGAGGCACAATCCAAATTACATTTTGAATCAATTCTTCCACAGTCCAAAAAATCAATTTTCTGATGAAAAACGATGATCCGCGACCTGTCGAATTTTCTCCAGATGGTCAAAAATGGTTATTTTTTAATATTAAATTTTTTGACTGTAAATGACTATTGCATGTGAGTTACACTTTTGGAACTAAAATAAGTGTGTTTAGAGTCATTTTAATGCCTTTAATTTGTCGAAATAGAAGCTTCTGAGTAGGAGAAAAAGTCTGTAAAAATGGCACTTTTGGTCACATTGAGGATTTAAAAAGTAGTTATTCAACATGAGGCACAATCAAAATTACATTTTGAATCAATTTTTCCAGAGTCAAAAAAATCAAATTTCTGATGAAAAACGATGACCCATGACCTGTCCAACTATCTCCAGATGGTCAAAAAAAGTAATTTCGTAATATTAACTTTTTTGCCTGTAAATGACTTTTGCAAGTGAATTATCTCTTTTGGAACTAAAATAAGTGTGTTTAGAGTCATTTTAATGCCTGAAATTGGTCAAAATAAAAGCTTCTGAGTAGGAGAAAAAGTCTGTAAAAAAGGCAATTTTGGTCACATTGAGGCTTTAGAAAGTAGTTATTCAACATGAGGCACAATCCAAATGACATTTTGAATCAATTTTTCTACAGTCCAAAAAATCAATTTTCTGATGAAAAACGATGATCCGCGACCTGTCGAATTTTCTCCAGATGGTCAAAAATGGTAATTTTTTAATATTTAATTTTTTGACTGTAAATGACTATTGCATGTGAATTATCACTTTTGGAACTAAAATAAGTGTGTTTAGAGTCATTTTAATGCCTTTAATTGGTCGAAATAGAAGCTTCTGAGTAGGAGAAAAAGTCTGTAAAAATGGCACTTTTGGTCACATTGAGGATTTAAAAAGTAGTTATTCAACATGAGGCACAACCCAAATTACATTTTGAATCAATTCTTCCACAGTCCAAAAAATCAATTTTCTGATGAAAAACGATGATCCGCGACCTGTCGAATTTTCTCCAGATGGTCAAAAATGGTAATTTTTTAATATTTAATTTTTTGACTGTAAATGACTTTTGCAAGTGAATTATCACTTTTGGAACTAAAATAAGTGTGTTTAGAGTCATTTTAATGCCTGAAATTGGTCAAAATAAAAGCTCTCGAGTAGGAGAAAAAGTCTGTAAAAAAGGCAATTTTGGTCACATTGAGGCTTTAGAAAGTAGTTATTCAACATGAGGCACAATCAAAATTACATTTTGAATCAATTTTTCCAGAGTAAAAAAAATCAAATTTCTGATGAAAAACGATGACCCGTGACCTGTCCAACTATCTCCAGATGGTCAAAAATTGTAATTTTGTAATATTAAATTTTTTGCCTGTAAATGACTTTTGCAAGTGAATTATCTCTTTTGGAACTAAAATAAGTGTGTTTAGAGTCATTTTAATGCCTGAAATTGGTCAAAATAAAAGCTTCTGAGTTGAGAAAAAGTCTGTAAAAAAGGCAATTTTGGTCACATTGAGGCTTTAGAAAGCAGTTATTCAACATGAGGCACAATCCAAATGACATTTTGAATCAATTTTTCTACAGTCCAAAAAATCAATTTTCTGATGAAAAACGATGATCCGCGACCTGTCGAATTTTCTCCAGATGGTCAAAAATGGTAATTTTTTAATATTTAATTTTTTGACTGTAAATGACTATTGCATGTGAATTATCACTTTTGGAACTAAAATAAGTGTGTTTAGAGTCATTTCAATGCCTTTAATTGGTCGAAATAGAAGCTTCTGAGTAGGAGAAAAAGTCTGTAAAAATGGCACTTTTGGTCACATTGAGGATTTAAAAAGTAGTTATTCAACATGAGGCACAACCCAAATTACATTTTGAATCAATTCTTCCACAGTCCAAAAAATCAATTTTCTGATGAAAAACGATGATCCGCGACCTGTCGAATTTTCTCCAGATGGTCAAAAATTGTAATTTTTTAATATTTAATTTTTTGACTGTAAATGAATATTACATGTGAATTATCACTTTCGGAACTAAAATAAGTGTGTTTAGAGTCATTTTATTGCCTTTAATTGGTCGAAATAGAAGCTTCTGAGTAGGAGAAAAAGTCTGTAAAAATTGCACTTTTGGTCACATTGAGGCTTTAAAAAGTAGTTATTCAACATGAGGCACAATCCAAATTACATTTTGAATCAATTCTTCCACAGTCCAAAAAATCAATTTTCTGATGAAAAACGATGATCCGCGACCTGTCGAATTTTCTCCAGATGGTCAAAAATGGTTATTTTTTAATATTAAATTTTTTGACTGTAAATGACTATTGCATGTGAGTTACACTTTTGGAACTAAAATAAGTGTGTTTAGAGTCATTTTAATGCCTTTAATTGGTCGAAATAGAAGCTTCTGAGTAGGAGAAAAAGTCTGTAAAAAAGGCAATTTTGGTCACATTGAGGCTTTAGAAAGTAGTTATTCAACATGAGGCACAATCAAAATTACATTTTGAATCAATTTTTCCAGAGTCAAAAAAATCAAATTTCTGATGAAAAACGATGACCCATGACCTGTCCAACTATCTCCAGATGGTCAAAAATTGTAATTTCGTAATATTAACTTTTTTGCCTGTAAATGACTTTTGCAAGTGAATTATCTCTTTTGGAACTAAAATAAGTGTGTTTAGAGTCATTTTAATGCCTGAAATTGGTCAAAATAAAAGCTTCTGAGTAGGAGAAAAAGTCTGTAAAAAAGGCAATTTTGGTCACATTGAGGCTTTAGAAAGTAGTTATTCAACATGAGGCACAATCCAAATGACATTTTGAATCAATTTTTCTACAGTCCAAAAAATCAATTTTCTGATGAAAAACGATGATCCGCGACCTGTCGAATTTTCTCCAGATGGTCAAAAATGGTAATTTTTTAATATTTAATTTTTTGACTGTAAATGACTATTGCATGTGAATTATCACTTTTGGAACTAAAATAAGTGTGTTTAGAGTCATTTTAATGCCTTTAATTGGTCGAAATAGAAGCTTCTGAGTAGGAGAAAAAGTCTGTAAAAATGGCACTTTTGGTCACATTGAGGATTTAAAAAGTAGTTATTCAACATGAGGCACAACCCAAATTACATTTTGAATCAATTCTTCCACAGTCCAAAAAATCAATTTTCTGATGAAAAACGATGATCCGCGACCTGTCGAATTTTCTCCAGATGGTCAAAAATTGTAATTTTTTAATATTTAATTTTTTGACTGTAAATGAATATTACATGTGAATTATCACTTTCGGAACTAAAATAAGTGTGTTTAGAGTCATTTTAATGCCTTTAATTGGTCGAAATAGAAGCTTCTGAGTAGGAGAAAAAGTCTGTAAAAATTGCACTTTTGGTCACATTGAGGCTTTAAAAAGTAGTTATTCAACATGAGGCACAATCCAAATTACATTTTGAATCAATTCTTCCACAGTCCAAAAAATCAATTTTCTGATGAAAAACGATGATCCGCGACCTGTCGAATTTTCTCCAGATGGTCAAAAATGGTTATTTTTTAATATTAAATTTTTTGACTGTAAATGACTATTGCATGTGAGTTACACTTTTGGAACTAAAATAAGTGTGTTTAGAGTCATTTTAATGCCTTTAATTTGTCGAAATAGAAGCTTCTGAGTAGGAGAAAAAGTCTGTAAAAATGGCACTTTTGGTCACATTGAGGATTTAAAAAGTAGTTATTCAACATGAGGCACAATCCAAATTACATTTTGAATCAATTCTTCCACAGTCCAAAAAATCAATTTTCTGATGAAAAACGATGATCCGCGACCTGTCGAATTTTCTCCAGATGGTCAAAAATGGTAATTTTTTAATATTTAATTTTTTGACTGTAAATGAATATTGCATGTGAATTATCACTTTCGGAACTAAAATAAGTTTGTTTAGAGTCATTTTAATGCCTGAAATTGGTCGAAATAGAAGCTTCTGAGTAGGAGAAAAAGTCTGTAAAAATGGCACTTTTGGTCACATTGAGGATTTAAAAAGTAGTTATTCAACATGAGGCACAACCCAAATTACATTTTGAATCAATTCTTCCACAGTCCAAAAAATCAATTTTCCGATGAAAAACGATGATCCGCGACCTGTCGAATTTTCTCCAGATGGTCAAAAATGGTAATTTTTTAATATTTAATTTTTTGACTGTAAATTAATATTGCATGTGAATTATCACTTTCGGAACTAAAATAAGTGTGTTTAGAGTCATTTTAATGCCTTTAATTGGTCGAAATAGAAGCTTCTGAGTAGGAGAAAAAGTCTGTAAAAATTGCACTTTTGGTCACATTGAGGCTTTAAAAAGTAGTTATTCAACATGAGGCACAATCCAAATTAAATTTTGAATCAATTCTTCCACAGTCCAAAAAATCAATTTTCTGATGAAAAACGATGATCCGCGACCTGTCGAATTTTCTCCAGGTGGTCAAAAATGGTAATTTTTTAATATTTAATTTTTTGACTGTAAATGACTTTTGCAAGTGAATTATCACTTTTGGAACTAAAATAAGTGTGTTTAGAGTCATTTTAATGCCTGAAATTGGTCAAAATAAAAGCTCTCGAGTAGGAGAAAAAGTCTGTAAAAAAGGCAATTTTGGTCACATTGAGGCTTTAGAAAGTAGTTATTCAACATGAGGCACAATCAAAATTACATTTTGAATCAATTTTTCCAGAGTAAAAAAAATCAAATTTCTGATGAAAAACGATGACCCGTGACCTGTCCAACTATCTCCAGATGGTCAAAAATTGTAATTTTGTAATATTAAATTTTTTGCCTGTAAATGACTTTTGCAAGTGAATTATCTCTTTTGGAACTAAAATAAGTGTGTTTAGAGTCATTTTAATGCCTGAAATTGGTCAAAATAAAAGCTTCTGAGTTGAGAAAAAGTCTGTAAAAAAGGCAATTTTGGTCACATTGAGGCTTTAGAAAGCAGTTATTCAACATGAGGCACAATCCAAATGACATTTTGAATCAATTTTTCTACAGTCCAAAAAATCAATTTTCTGATGAAAAACGATGATCCGCGACCTGTCGAATTTTCTCCAGATGGTCAAAAATGGTAATTTTTTAATATTTAATTTTTTGACTGTAAATGACTATTGCATGTGAATTATCACTTTTGGAACTAAAATAAGTGTGTTTAGAGTCATTTCAATGCCTTTAATTGGTCGAAATAGAAGCTTCTGAGTAGGAGAAAAAGTCTGTAAAAATGGCACTTTTGGTCACATTGAGGATTTAAAAAGTAGTTATTCAACATGAGGCACAACCCAAATTACATTTTGAATCAATTCTTCCACAGTCCAAAAAATCAATTTTCTGATGAAAAACGATGATCCGCGACCTGTCGAATTTTCTCCAGATGGTCAAAAATTGTAATTTTTTAATATTTAATTTTTTGACTGTAAATGAATATTACATGTGAATTATCACTTTCGGAACTAAAATAAGTGTGTTTAGAGTCATTTTATTGCCTTTAATTGGTCGAAATAGAAGCTTCTGAGTAGGAGAAAAAGTCTGTAAAAATTGCACTTTTGGTCACATTGAGGCTTTAAAAAGTAGTTATTCAACATGAGGCACAATCCAAATTACATTTTGAATCAATTCTTCCACAGTCCAAAAAATCAATTTTCTGATGAAAAACGATGATCCGCGACCTGTCGAATTTTCTCCAGATGGTCAAAAATGGTTATTTTTTAATATTAAATTTTTTGACTGTAAATGACTATTGCATGTGAGTTACACTTTTGGAACTAAAATAAGTGTGTTTAGAGTCATTTTAATGCCTTTAATTTGTCGAAATAGAAGCTTCTGAGTAGGAGAAAAAGTCTGTAAAAATGGCACTTTTGGTCACATTGAGGATTTAAAAAGTAGTTATTCAACATGAGGCACAATCCAAATTACATTTTGAATCAATTCTTCCACAGTCCAAAAAATCAATTTTCTGATGAAAAACGATGATCCGCGACCTGTCGAATTTTCTCCAGATGGTCAAAAATGGTTATTTTTTAATATTAAATTTTTTGACTGTAAATGACTATTGCATGTGAATTATCACTTTTGGAACTAAAATAAGTGTGTTTAGAGTCATTTTAATGCCTTTAATTGGTCGAAATAGAAGCTTCTGAGTAGGAGAAAAAGTCTGTAAAAATGGCACTTTTGGTCACATTGAGGATTTAAAAAGTAGTTATTCAACATGAGGCACAACCCAAATTACATTTTGAATCAATTCTTCCACAGTCCAAAAAATCAATTTTCCGATGAAAAACGATGATCCGCGACCTGTCGAATTTTCTCCAGATGGTCAAAAATGGTAATTTTTTAATATTTAATTTTTTGACTGTAAATTAATATTGCATGTGAATTATCACTTTCGGAACTAAAATAAGTGTGTTTAGAGTCATTTTAATGCCTTTAATTGGTCGAAATAGAAGCTTCTGAGTAGGAGAAAAAGTCTGTAAAAATTGCACTTTTGGTCACATTGAGGCTTTAAAAAGTAGTTATTCAACATGAGGCACAATCCAAATTAAATTTTGAATCAATTCTTGCACAGTCCAAAAAATCAATTTTCTGATGAAAAACGATGATCCGCGACCTGTCGAATTTTCTCCAGGTGGTCAAAAATGGTAATTTTTTAATATTTAATTTTTTGACTGTAAATGACTATTGCATGTGAATTATCACTTTTGGAACTAAAATAAGTGTGTTTAGAGTCATTTTAATGCCTTTAATTGGTCGAAATAGAAGCTTCTGAGTAGGAGAAAAAGTCTGTAAAAAAGGCAATTTTGGTCACATTGAGGCTTTAGAAAGTAGTTATTCAACATGAGGCACAATCAAAATTACATTTTGAATCAATTTTTCCAGAGTCAAAAAAATCAAATTTCTGATGAAAAACGATGACCCATGACCTGTCCAACTATCTCCAGATGGTCAAAAATTGTAATTTCGTAATATTAACTTTTTTGCCTGTAAATGACTTTTGCAAGTGAATTATCTCTTTTGGAACTAAAATAAGTGTGTTTAGAGTCATTTTAATGCCTGAAATTGGTCAAAATAAAAGCTTCTGAGTAGGAGAAAAAGTCTGTAAAAAAGGCAATTTTGGTCACATTGAGGCTTTAGAAAGTAGTTATTCAACATGAGGCACAATCCAAATGACATTTTGAATCAATTTTTCTACAGTCCAAAAAATCAATTTTCTGATGAAAAACGATGATCCGCGACCTGTCGAATTTTCTCCAGATGGTCAAAAATGGTAATTTTTTAATATTTAATTTTTTGACTGTAAATGACTATTGCATGTGAATTATCACTTTTGGAACTAAAATAAGTGTGTTTAGAGTCATTTTAATGCCTTTAATTGGTCGAAATAGAAGCTTCTGAGTAGGAGAAAAAGTCTGTAAAAATGGCACTTTTGGTCACATTGAGGATTTAAAAAGTAGTTATTCAACATGAGGCACAACCCAAATTACATTTTGAATCAATTCTTCCACAGTCCAAAAAATCAATTTTCTGATGAAAAACGATGATCCGCGACCTGTCGAATTTTCTCCAGATGGTCAAAAATGGTAATTTTTTAATATTTAATTTTTTGACTGTAAATGACTTTTGCAAGTGAATTATCACTTTTGGAACTAAAATAAGTGTGTTTAGAGTCATTTTAATGCCTGAAATTGGTCAAAATAAAAGCTCTCGAGTAGGAGAAAAAGTCTGTAAAAAAGGCAATTTTGGTCACATTGAGGCTTTAGAAAGTAGTTATTCAACATGAGGCACAATCAAAATTACATTTTGAATCAATTTTTCCAGAGTAAAAAAAATCAAATTTCTGATGAAAAACGATGACCCGTGACCTGTCCAACTATCTCCAGATGGTCAAAAATTGTAATTTTGTAATATTAAATTTTTTGCCTGTAAATGACTTTTGCAAGTGAATTATCTCTTTTGGAACTAAAATAAGTGTGTTTAGAGTCATTTTAATGCCTGAAATTGGTCAAAATAAAAGCTTCTGAGTTGAGAAAAAGTCTGTAAAAAAGGCAATTTTGGTCACATTGAGGCTTTAGAAAGCAGTTATTCAACATGAGGCACAATCCAAATGACATTTTGAATCAATTTTTCTACAGTCCAAAAAATCAATTTTCTGATGAAAAACGATGATCCGCGACCTGTCGAATTTTCTCCAGATGGTCAAAAATGGTAATTTTTTAATATTTAATTTTTTGACTGTAAATGACTATTGCATGTGAATTATCACTTTTGGAACTAAAATAAGTGTGTTTAGAGTCATTTCAATGCCTTTAATTGGTCGAAATAGAAGCTTCTGAGTAGGAGAAAAAGTCTGTAAAAATGGCACTTTTGGTCACATTGAGGATTTAAAAAGTAGTTATTCAACATGAGGCACAACCCAAATTACATTTTGAATCAATTCTTCCACAGTCCAAAAAATCAATTTTCTGATGAAAAACGATGATCCGCGACCTGTCGAATTTTCTCCAGATGGTCAAAAATTGTAATTTTTTAATATTTAATTTTTTGACTGTAAATGAATATTACATGTGAATTATCACTTTCGGAACTAAAATAAGTGTGTTTAGAGTCATTTTAATGCCTTTAATTGGTCGAAATAGAAGCTTCTGAGTAGGAGAAAAAGTCTGTAAAAATTGCACTTTTGGTCACATTGAGGCTTTAAAAAGTAGTTATTCAACATGAGGCACAATCCAAATTACATTTTGAATCAATTCTTCCACAGTCCAAAAAATCAATTTTCTGATGAAAAACGATGATCCGCGACCTGTCGAATTTTCTCCAGATGGTCAAAAATGGTTATTTTTTAATATTAAATTTTTTGACTGTAAATGACTATTGCATGTGAGTTACACTTTTGGAACTAAAATAAGTGTGTTTAGAGTCATTTTAATGCCTTTAATTTGTCGAAATAGAAGCTTCTGAGTAGGAGAAAAAGTCTGTAAAAATGGCACTTTTGGTCACATTGAGGATTTAAAAAGTAGTTATTCAACATGAGGCACAATCCAAATTACATTTTGAATCAATTCTTCCACAGTCCAAAAAATCAATTTTCTGATGAAAAACGATGATCCGCGACCTGTCGAATTTTCTCCAGATGGTCAAAAATGGTAATTTTTTAATATTTAATTTTTTGACTGTAAATGAATATTGCATGTGAATTATCACTTTCGGAACTAAAATAAGTTTGTTTAGAGTCATTTTAATGCCTGAAATTGGTCGAAATAGAAGCTTCTGAGTAGGAGAAAAAGTCTGTAAAAATGGCACTTTTGGTCACATTGAGGATTTAAAAAGTAGTTATTCAACATGAGGCACAACCCAAATTACATTTTGAATCAATTCTTCCACAGTCCAAAAAATCAATTTTCCGATGAAAAACGATGATCCGCGACCTGTCGAATTTTCTCCAGATGGTCAAAAATGGTAATTTTTTAATATTTAATTTTTTGACTGTAAATGAATATTGCATGTGAATTATCACTTTCGGAACTAAAATAAGTGTGTTTAGAGTCATTTCAATGCCTTTAATTGGTCGAAATAGAAGCTTCTGAGTAGGAGAAAAAGTCTGTAAAAATGGCACTTTTGGTCACATTGAGGATTTAAAAAGTAGTTATTCAACATGAGGCACAACCCAAATTACATTTTGAATCAATTCTTCCACAGTCCAAAAAATCAATTTTCTGATGAAAAACGATGATCCGCGACCTGTCGAATTTTCTCCAGATGGTCAAAAATGGTAATTTTTTAATTTTAAATTTTTTGACTGTGAATGAATATTGCATGTGAATTATCACTTTCGGAACTACAATAAGTGTGTTTAGAGTCATTTTAATGCCTGAAATTGGTCAAAATAAAAGCTCTCGAGTAGGAGAAAAAGTCTGTAAAAAAGGCAATTTTGGTCACATTGAGGCTTTAAAAAGTAGGTATTCACCATGAGGCACAATCCAAATTACATTTTGAATCAATTTTTCCACAGTCCAAAAACATCAATTTTCTGATGAAAAACGATGATCCGCGACCTGTCGAATTTTCTCCAGATGGTCAAAAATGGTAATTTTTTAATATTTAATTTTTTGACTGTAAATGAATATTGCATGTGAATTATCACTTTCGGAACTAAAATAAGTGTTTTTAGAGTCATTTCAATGCCTTTAATTGGTCGAAATAGAAGCTTCTGAGTAGGAGAAAAAGTCTGTAAAAATGGCACTTTTGGTCACATTGAGGCTTTAAAAACGTAGTTATTCAACATGAGGCACAATCCAAATTACATTTTGAATCAATTTTTCCACAGTCTAAAAAATAAATTTTCTGATGAAAAACGATGATCCGCGACCTGTCGAATTTTCTCCAGATGGTCAAAAATGGTAATTTTTTAATATTTAATTTTTTGACTGTAAATGACTATTGCATGTGAATTATCACTTTTGGAACTAAAATAAGTGTGTTTAGAGTCATTTTAATGCCTTTAATTGGTCGAAATAGAAGCTTCTGAGTAGGAGAAAAAGTCTGTAAAAATGGCACTTTTGGTCACATTGAGGATTTAAAAAGTAGTTATTCAACATGAGGCACAACCCAAATTACATTTTGAATCAATTCTTCCACAGTCCAAAAAATCAATTTTCTGATGAAAAACGATGATCCGCGACCTGTCGAATTTTCTCCAGATGGTCAAAAATGGGAATTTTTTAATATTTAATTTTTTGACTGTAAATGACTTTTGCAAGTGAATTATCACTTTTGGAACTAAAATAAGTGTGTTTAGAGTCATTTTAATGCCTGAAATTGGTCAAAATAAAAGCTCTCGAGTAGGAGAAAAAGTCTGTAAAAAAGGCAATTTTGGTCACATTGAGGCTTTAGAAAGTAGTTATTCAACATGAGGCACAATCAAAATTACATTTTGAATCAATTTTTCCAGAGTAAAAAAAATCAAATTTCTGATGAAAAACGATGACCCGTGACCTGTCCAACTATCTCCAGATGGTCAAAAATTGTAATTTTGTAATATTAAATTTTTTGCCTGTAAATGACTTTTGCAAGTGAATTATCTCTTTTGGAACTAAAATAAGTGTGTTTAGAGTCATTTTAATGCCTGAAATTGGTCAAAATAAAAGCTTCTGAGTTGAGAAAAAGTCTGTAAAAAAGGCAATTTTGGTCACATTGAGGCTTTAGAAAGCAGTTATTCAACATGAGGCACAATCCAAATGACATTTTGAATCAATTTTTCTACAGTCCAAAAAATCAATTTTCTGATGAAAAACGATGATCCGCGACCTGTCGAATTTTCTCCAGATGGTCAAAAATGGTAATTTTTTAATATTTAATTTTTTGACTGTAAATGACTATTGCATGTGAATTATCACTTTTGGAACTAAAATAAGTGTGTTTAGAGTCATTTCAATGCCTTTAATTGGTCGAAATAGAAGCTTCTGAGTAGGAGAAAAAGTCTGTAAAAATGGCACTTTTGGTCACATTGAGGATTTAAAAAGTAGTTATTCAACATGAGGCACAACCCAAATTACATTTTGAATCAATTCTTCCACAGTCAAAAAATCAATTTTCTGATGAAAAACGATGATCCGCGACCTGTCGAATTTTCTACAGATGGTCAAAAATTGTAATTTTTTAATATTTAATTTTTTGACTGTAAATGAATATTACATGTGAATTATCACTTTCGGAACTAAAATAAGTGTGTTTAGAGTCATTTTATTGCCTTTAATTGGTCGAAATAGAAGCTTCTGAGTAGGAGAAAAAGTCTGTAAAAATTGCACTTTTGGTCACATTGAGGCTTTAAAAAGTAGTTATTCAACATGAGGCACAATCCAAATTACATTTTGAATCAATTCTTCCACAGTCCAAAAAATCAATTTTCTGATGAAAAACGATGATCCGCGACCTGTCGAATTTTCTCCAGATGGTCAAAAATGGTTATTTTTTAATATTAAATTTTTTGACTGTAAATGACTATTGCATGTGAGTTACACTTTTGGAACTAAAATAAGTTTGTTTAGAGTCATTTTAATGCCTGAAATTGGTCGAAATAGAAGCTTCTGAGTAGGAGAAAAAGTCTGTAAAAATGGCACTTTTGGTCACATTGAGGATTTAAAAAGTAGTTATTCAACATGAGGCACAACCCAAATTACATTTTGAATCAATTCTTCCACAGTCCAAAAAATCAATTTTCCGATGAAAAACGATGATCCGCGACCTGTCGAATTTTCTCCAGATGGTCAAAAATGGTAATTTTTTAATATTTAATTTTTTGACTGTAAATTAATATTGCATGTGAATTATCACTTTCGGAACTAAAATAAGTGTGTTTAGAGTCATTTTAATGCCTTTAATTGGTCGAAATAGAAGCTTCTGAGTAGGAGAAAAAGTCTGTAAAAATTGCACTTTTGGTCACATTGAGGCTTTAAAAAGTAGTTATTCAACATGAGGCACAATCCAAATTAAATTTTGAATCAATTCTTCCACAGTCCAAAAAATCAATTTTCTGATGAAAAACGATGATCCGCGACCTGTCGAATTTTCTCCAGATGGTCAAAAATGGTAATTTTTTAATATTTAATTTTTTGACTGTAAATGAATATTGCATGTGAATTATCACTTTCGGAACTAAAATAAGTTTGTTTAGAGTCATTTTAATGCCTGAAATTGGTCAAAATAAAAGCTCTCGAGTAGGAGAAAAAGTCTGTAAAAAAGGCAATTTTGGTCACATTGAGGCTTTAAAAAGTAGGTATTCACCATGAGGCACAATCCAAATTACATTTTGAATCAATTCTTCCACAGTCCAAAAAATCAATTTTCCGATGAAAAACGATGATCCGCGACCTGTCGAATTTTCTCCAGATGGTCAAAAATGGTAATTTTTTAATATTTAATTTTTTGACTGTAAATGAATATTGCATGTGAATTATCACTTTCGGAACTAAAATAAGTGTGCTTAGAGTCATTTTAATGCCTTTAATTGGTCGAAATAGAAGCTTCTGAGTAGGAGAAAAAGTCTGTAAAAATTGCACTTTTGGTCACATTGAGGCTTTAAAAAGTAGTTATTCAACATGAGGCACAATCCAAATTAAATTTTGAATCAATTCTTCCACAGTCCAAAAAATCAATTTTCTGATGAAAAACGATGATCCGCGACCTGTCGAATTTTCTCCAGGTGGTCAAAAATGGTTATTTTTTAATATTAAATTTTTTGTCTGTAAATGACTATTGCATGTGAATTATCACTTTTGGAACTAAAATAAGTGTGTTTAGAGTCATTTTAATGGCTTTAATTGGTCGAAATAGAAGCTTCTGAGTAGGAGAAAAAGTCTGTAAAAATGGCACTTTTGGTCACATTGAGGCTTTAAAAAGTAGTTATTCAACATGAGGCACAATCCAAATTACATTTTGAATCAATTTTTCCACAGTCCAAAAAATCAATTTTCTGATGAAAAACGATGATCCGCGACCTGTCGAATTTTCTCCAGATGGTCAAAAATGGTAATTTTTTAATATTTAATTTTTTGACTGTAAATGACTATTGCATGTGAATTATCACTTTTGGAACTAAAATAAGTGTGTTTAGAGTCATTTTAATGCCTTTAATTTGTCAAAATAGAAGCTTCTGAGTAGGAGAAAAAGTCTGTAAAAATGGCACTTTTGGTCACATTGAGGATTTAAAAAGTAGTTATTCAACATGAGGCACAACCCAAATTACATTTTGAATCAATTCTTCCACAGTCCAAAAAATCAATTTTCTGATGAAAAACGATGATCCGCGACCTGTCGAATTTTCTCCAGATGGTCAAAAATGGTAATTTTTTAATATTTAATTTTTTAACTGTAAATGAATATTGCATGTGAATTATCACTTTCGGAACTAAAATAAGTGTGTTTAGAGTCATTTTAATGCCTGAAATTGGTCAAAATAAAAGCTCTCGAGTAGGAGAAAAAGTCTGTAAAAAAGGCAATTTTGGTCACATTGAGGCTTTAAAAAGTAGGTATTCACCATGAGGCACAATCCAAATTACATTTTGAATCAATTCTTCCACAGTCCAAAAAATCAATTTTCTGATGAAAAACGATGATCCGCGACCTGTCGAATTTTCTCCAGATGGTCAAAAATGGTAATTTTTAAATATTTAATTTTTTGACTGTACATGAATATTGCATGTGAATTATCACTTTCGGAACTAAAATAAGTGTGTTTAGAGTCATTTTAATGCCTTTAATTGGTCGAAATAGAAGCTTCTGAGTAGGAGAAAAAGTCTGTAAGAATTGCACTTTTGGTCACATTGAGGCTTTAAAAAGTAGTTATTCAACATGAGGCACAATCCAAATTACATTTTGAATCAATTCTTCCACAGTCCAAAAAATCAATTTTCTGATGAAAAACGATGATCCGCGCGACCTGTCGAATTTTCTCCAGATGGTCAAAAATGGTAATTTTTTAATATTTAATTTTTTGACTGTAAATGAATATTGCATGTGAATTATCACTTTCGGAACTAAAATAAGTGTGTTTAGAGTCATTTTAATGCCTTTAATTGGTCGAAATAGAAGCTTCTGAGTAGGAGAAAAAGTCTGTAAAAATTGCACTTTTGGTCACATTGAGGCTTTAAAAAGTAGTTATTCAACATGAGGCACAATCCAAATTAAATTTTGAATCAATTCTTCCACAGTCCAAAAAATCAATTTTCTGATGAAAAACGATGATCCGCGACCTGTCGAATTTTCTCCAGATGGTCAAAAATGGTAATTTTTTAATATTTAATTTTTTGACTGTAAATGAATATTGCATGTGAATTATCACTTTCGGAACTAAAATAAGTGTGTTTAGAGTCATTTTAATGCCTGAAATTGGTCAAAATAAAAGCTCTCGAGTAGGAGAAAAAGTCTGTAAAAAAGGCAATTTTGGTCACATTGAGGCTTTAAAAAGTAGGTATTCACCATGAGGCACAATCCAAATTACATTTTGAATCAATTCTTCCACAGTCCAAAAAATCAATTTTCCGATGAAAAACGATGATCCGCGACCTGTCGAATTTTCTCCAGATGGTCAAAAATGGTAATTTTTTAATATTTAATTTTTTGACTGTAAATGAATATTGCATGTGAATTATCACTTTCGGAACTAAAATAAGTGTGTTTAGAGTCATTTTAATGCCTTTAATTGGTCGAAATAGAAGCTTCTGAGTAGGAGAAAAAGTCTGTAAAAATTGCACTTTTGGTCACATTGAGGCTTTAAAAAGTAGTTATTCAACATGAGGCACAATCCAAATTAAATTTTGAATCATTTCTTCCACAGTCCAAAAAATCAATTTTCTGATGAAAAACGATGATCCGCGACCTGTCGAATTTTCTCCAGGTGGTCAAAAATGGTTATTTTTTAATATTACATTTTTTGTCTGTAAATGACTATTGCATGTGAATTATCACTTTTGGAACTAAAATAAGTGTGTTTAGAGTCATTTTAATGGCTTTAATTGGTCGAAATAGAAGCTTCTGAGTAGTAGAAAAAGTCTGTAAAAATGGCAATTTTGGTCACATTGAGGCTTTAAAAAGTAGTTATTCAACATGAGGCACAATCCAAATTACATTTTGAATCAATTTTTCCACAGTCCAAAAAATCAATTTTCTGATGAAAAACGATGATCCGCGACCTGTCGAATTTTCTCCAGATGGTCAAAAATGGTAATTTTTTAATATTTAATTTTTTGACTGTAAATGACTATTGCATGTGAATTATCACTTTTGGAACTAAAATAAGTGTGTTTAGAGTCATTTTAATGCCTGAAATTGGTCGAAATAGAAGCTTCTGAGTAGGAGAAAAAGTCTGTAAAAATGGCACTTTTGGTCACATTGAGGATTTAAAAAGTAGTTATTCAACATGAGGCACAACCCAAATTACATTTTGAATCAATTCTTCCACAGTCCAAAAAATCAATTTTCCGATGAAAAACGATGATCCGCGACCTGTCGAATTTTCTCCAGATGGTCAAAAATGGTAATTTTTTAATATTTAATTTTTTGACTGTAAATTAATATTGCATGTGAATTATCACTTTCGGAACTAAAATAAGTGTGTTTAGAGTCATTTTAATGCCTTTAATTGGTCGAAATAGAAGCTTCTGAGTAGGAGAAAAAGTCTGTAAAAATTGCACTTTTGGTCACATTGAGGCTTTAAAAAGTAGTTATTCAACATGAGGCACAATCCAAATTAAATTTTGAATCAATTCTTCCACAGTCCAAAAAATCAATTTTCTGATGAAAAACGATGATCCGCGACCTGTCGAATTTTCTCCAGATGGTCAAAAATGGTAATTTTTTAATATTTAATTTTTTGACTGTAAATGAATATTGCATGTGAATTATCACTTTCGGAACTAAAATAAGTTTGTTTAGAGTCATTTTAATGCCTGAAATTGGTCAAAATAAAAGCTCTCGAGTAGGAGAAAAAGTCTGTAAAAAAGGCAATTTTGGTCACATTGAGGCTTTAAAAAGTAGGTATTCACCATGAGGCACAATCCAAATTACATTTTGAATCAATTCTTCCACAGTCCAAAAAATCAATTTTCCGATGAAAAACGATGATCCGCGACCTGTCGAATTTTCTCCAGATGGTCAAAAATGGTAATTTTTTAATATTTAATTTTTTGACTGTAAATGAATATTGCATGTGAATTATCACTTTCGGAACTAAAATAAGTGTGCTTAGAGTCATTTTAATGCCTTTAATTGGTCGAAATAGAAGCTTCTGAGTAGGAGAAAAAGTCTGTAAAAATTGCACTTTTGGTCACATTGAGGCTTTAAAAAGTAGTTATTCAACATGAGGCACAATCCAAATTAAATTTTGAATCAATTCTTCCACAGTCCAAAAAATCAATTTTCTGATGAAAAACGATGATCCGCGACCTGTCGAATTTTCTCCAGGTGGTCAAAAATGGTTATTTTTTAATATTAAATTTTTTGTCTGTAAATGACTATTGCATGTGAATTATCACTTTTGGAACTAAAATAAGTGTGTTTAGAGTCATTTTAATGGCTTTAATTGGTCGAAATAGAAGCTTCTGAGTAGGAGAAAAAGTCTGTAAAAATGGCACTTTTGGTCACATTGAGGCTTTAAAAAGTAGTTATTCAACATGAGGCACAATCCAAATTACATTTTGAATCAATTTTTCCACAGTCCAAAAAATCAATTTTCTGATGAAAAACGATGATCCGCGACCTGTCGAATTTTCTCCAGATGGTCAAAAATGGTAATTTTTTAATATTTAATTTTTTGACTGTAAATGACTATTGCATGTGAATTATCACTTTTGGAACTAAAATAAGTGTGTTTAGAGTCATTTTAATGCCTTTAATTTGTCAAAATAGAAGCTTCTGAGTAGGAGAAAAAGTCTGTAAAAATGGCACTTTTGGTCACATTGAGGATTTAAAAAGTAGTTATTCAACATGAGGCACAACCCAAATTACATTTTGAATCAATTCTTCCACAGTCCAAAAAATCAATTTTCTGATGAAAAACGATGATCCGCGACCTGTCGAATTTTCTCCAGATGGTCAAAAATGGTAATTTTTTAATATTTAATTTTTTAACTGTAAATGAATATTGCATGTGAATTATCACTTTCGGAACTAAAATAAGTGTGTTTAGAGTCATTTTAATGCCTGAAATTGGTCAAAATAAAAGCTCTCGAGTAGGAGAAAAAGTCTGTAAAAAAGGCAATTTTGGTCACATTGAGGCTTTAAAAAGTAGGTATTCACCATGAGGCACAATCCAAATTACATTTTGAATCAATTCTTCCACAGTCCAAAAAATCAATTTTCTGATGAAAAACGATGATCCGCGACCTGTCGAATTTTCTCCAGATGGTCAAAAATGGTAATTTTTAAATATTTAATTTTTTGACTGTACATGAATATTGCATGTGAATTATCACTTTCGGAACTAAAATAAGTGTGTTTAGAGTCATTTTAATGCCTTTAATTGGTCGAAATAGAAGCTTCTGAGTAGGAGAAAAAGTCTGTAAGAATTGCACTTTTGGTCACATTGAGGCTTTAAAAAGTAGTTATTCAACATGAGGCACAATCCAAATTACATTTTGAATCAATTCTTCCACAGTCCAAAAAATCAATTTTCTGATGAAAAACGATGATCCGCGCGACCTGTCGAATTTTCTCCAGATGGTCAAAAATGGTAATTTTTTAATATTTAATTTTTTGACTGTAAATGAATATTGCATGTGAATTATCACTTTCGGAACTAAAATAAGTGTGTTTAGAGTCATTTTAATGCCTTTAATTGGTCGAAATAGAAGCTTCTGAGTAGGAGAAAAAGTCTGTAAAAATTGCACTTTTGGTCACATTGAGGCTTTAAAAAGTAGTTATTCAACATGAGGCACAATCCAAATTAAATTTTGAATCAATTCTTCCACAGTCCAAAAAATCAATTTTCTGATGAAAAACGATGATCCGCGACCTGTCGAATTTTCTCCAGATGGTCAAAAATGGTAATTTTTTAATATTTAATTTTTTGACTGTAAATGAATATTGCATGTGAATTATCACTTTCGGAACTAAAATAAGTGTGTTTAGAGTCATTTTAATGCCTGAAATTGGTCAAAATAAAAGCTCTCGAGTAGGAGAAAAAGTCTGTAAAAAAGGCAATTTTGGTCACATTGAGGCTTTAAAAAGTAGGTATTCACCATGAGGCACAATCCAAATTACATTTTGAATCAATTCTTCCACAGTCCAAAAAATCAATTTTCCGATGAAAAACGATGATCCGCGACCTGTCGAATTTTCTCCAGATGGTCAAAAATGGTAATTTTTTAATATTTAATTTTTTGACTGTAAATGAATATTGCATGTGAATTATCACTTTCGGAACTAAAATAAGTGTGTTTAGAGTCATTTTAATGCCTTTAATTGGTCGAAATAGAAGCTTCTGAGTAGGAGAAAAAGTCTGTAAAAATTGCACTTTTGGTCACATTGAGGCTTTAAAAAGTAGTTATTCAACATGAGGCACAATCCAAATTAAATTTTGAATCAATTCTTCCACAGTCCAAAAAATCAATTTTCTGATGAAAAACGATGATCCGCGACCTGTCGAATTTTCTCCAGGTGGTCAAAAATGGTTATTTTTTAATATTACATTTTTTGTCTGTAAATGACTATTGCATGTGAATTATCACTTTTGGAACTAAAATAAGTGTGTTTAGAGTCATTTTAATGGCTTTAATTGGTCGAAATAGAAGCTTCTGAGTAGTAGAAAAAGTCTGTAAAAATGGCAATTTTGGTCACATTGAGGCTTTAAAAAGTAGTTATTCAACATGAGGCACAATCCAAATTACATTTTGAATCAATTTTTCCACAGTCCAAAAAATCAATTTTCTGATGAAAAACGATGATCCGCGACCTGTCGAATTTTCTCCAGATGGTCAAAAATGGTAATTTTTTAATATTTAATTTTTTGACTGTAAATGACTATTGCATGTGAATTATCACTTTTGGAACTAAAATAAGTGTGTTTAGAGTCATTTCAATGCCTTTAATTGGTCGAAATAGAAGCTTCTGAGTAGGAGAAAAAGTCTGTAAAAATGGCACTTTTGGTCACATTGAGGATTTAAAAAGTAGTTATTCAACATGAGGCACAACCCAAATTACATTTTGAATCAATTCTTCCACAGTCCAAAAAATCAATTTTCTGATGAAAAACGATGATCCGCGCGACCTGTCGAATTTTCTCCAGATGGTCAAAAATTGTAATTTTTTAATATTTAATTTTTTGACTGTAAATGAATATTACATGTGAATTATCACTTTCGGAACTAAAATAAGTGTGTTTAGAGTCATTTTAATGCCTTTAATTGGTCGAAATAGAAGCTTCTGAGTAGGAGAAAAAGTCTGTAAAAATTGCACTTTTGGTCACATTGAGGCTTTAAAAAGTAGTTATTCAACATGAGGCACAATCCAAATTACATTTTGAATCAATTCTTCCACAGTCCAAAAAATCAATTTTCTGATGAAAAACGATGATCCGCGACCTGTCGAATTTTCTCCAGATGGTCAAAAATGGTTATTTTTTAATATTCAATTTTTTGACTGTAAATGACTATTGCATGTGAATTATCACTTTTGGAACTAAAATAAGTGTGTTTAGAGTCATTTTAATGCCTGAAATTGGTCAAAATAAAAGCTCTCGAGTAGGAGAAAAAGTCTGTAAAAAAGGCAATTTTGGTCACATTGAGGCTTTAAAAAGTAGGTATTCACCATGAGGCACAATCCAAATTACATTTTGAATCAATTCTTCCACAGTCCAAAAAATCAATTTTCTGATGAAAAACGATGATCCGCGACCTGTCGAATTTTCTCCAGATGGTCAAAAATGGTAATTTTTAAATATTTAATTTTTTGACTGTACATGAATATTGCATGTGAATTATCACTTTCGGAACTAAAATAAGTGTGTTTAGAGTCATTTTAATGCCTTTAATTGGTCGAAATAGAAGCTTCTGAGTAGGAGAAAAAGTCTGTAAGAATTGCACTTTTGGTCACATTGAGGCTTTAAAAAGTAGTTATTCAACATGAGGCACAATCCAAATTACATTTTGAATCAATTCTTCCACAGTCCAAAAAATCAATTTTCTGATGAAAAACGATGATCCGCGCGACCTGTCGAATTTTCTCCAGATGGTCAAAAATGGTAATTTTTTAATATTTAATTTTTTGACTGTAAATGAATATTGCATGTGAATTATCACTTTCGGAACTAAAATAAGTGTGTTTAGAGTCATTTTAATGCCTGAAATTGGTCAAAATAAAAGCTCTCGAGTAGGAGAAAAAGTCTGTAAAAAAGGCAATTTTGGTCACATTGAGGCTTTAAAAAGTAGGTATTCACCATGAGGCACAATCCAAATTAAATTTTGAATCAATTCTTCCACAGTCCAAAAAATCAATTTTCTGATGAAAAACGATGATCCGCGACCTGTCGAATTTTCTCCAGATGGTCAAAAATGGTTATTTTTTAATATTCAATTTTTTGACTGTAAATGACTATTGCATGTGAATTATCACTTTTGGAACTAAAATAAGTGTGTTTAGAGTCATTTTAATGCCTTTAATTTGTCGAAATAGAAGCTTCTGAGTAGGAGAAAAAGTCTGTAAAAATGGCACTTTTGGTCACATTGAGGATTTAAAAAGTAGTTATTCAACATGAGGCACAACCCAAATTACATTTTGAATCAATTCTTCCACAGTCCAAAAAATCAATTTTCTGATGAAAAACGATGATCCGCGACCTGTCGAATTTTCTCCAGATGGTCAAAAATGGTAATTTTTTAATATTTAATTTTTTGACTGTAAATGAATATTGCATGTGAATTATCACTTTCGGAACTAAAATAAGTGTGTTTAGAGTCATTTTAATGCCTGAAATTGGTCAAAATAAAAGCTCTCGAGTAGGAGAAAAAGTCTGTAAAAAAGGCAATTTTGGTCACATCGAGGCTTTAAAAAGTAGGTATTCACCATGAGGCACAATCCAAATTACATTTTGAATCAATTCTTCCACAGTCCAAAAAATCAATTTTCTGATGAAAAACGATGATCCGCGACCTGTCGAATTTTCTCCAGATGGTCAAAAATGGTAATTTTTAAATATTTAATTTTTTGACTGTACATGAATATTGCATGTGAATTATCACTTTCGGAACTGAAATAAGTGTGTTTAGAGTCATTTTAATGCCTTTAATTGGTCGAAATAGAAGCTTCTGAGTAGGAGAAAAAGTCTGTAAGAATTGCACTTTTGGTCACATTGAGGCTTTAAAAAGTAGTTATTCAACATGAGGCACAATCCAAATTACATTTTGAATCAATTCTTCCACAGTCCAAAAAATCATTTTTCTGATGAAAAACGATGATCCGCGACCTGTCGAATTTTCTCCAGATGGTCAAAAATGGTAATTTTTTAATATTTAATTTTTTGACTTAAATGAATATTGCATGTGAATTATCACTTTCGGAACTAAAATAAGTGTGTTTAGAGTCATTTTAATGCCTTTAATTGGTCGAAATAGAAGCTTCTGAGTAGGATAAAAAGTCTGTAAAAATGGCACTTTTGGTCACATTGAGGATTTAAAAAGTAGTTATTCAACATGAGGCACAACCCAAATTACATTTTGAATCAATTCTTCCACAGTCCAAAAAATCAATTTTCTGATGAAAAACGATGATCCGCGCGACCTGTCGAATTTTCTCCAGATGGTCAAAAATGGTAATTTTTTAATATTTAATTTTTTGACTGTAAATGAATATTGCATGTGAATTATCACTTTCGGAACTAAAATAAGTGTGTTTAGAGTCATTTTAATGCCTTTAATTGGTCGAAATAGAAGCTTCTGAGTAGGAGAAAAAGTCTGTAAAAATTGCACTTTTGGTCACATTGAGGCTTTAAAAAGTAGTTATTCAACATGAGGCACAATCCAAATTAAATTTTGAATCAATTCTTCCACAGTCCAAAAAATCTATTTTCTGATGAAAAACGATGATCCGCGACCTGTCGAATTTTCTCCAGGTGGTCAAAAATGGTAATTTTTTAATATTAAATTTTTTGACTGTAAATGACTATTGCATGTGAATTATCACTTTTGGAACTAAAATAAGTGTGTTTAGAGTCACTTTAATGCCTTTAATTGGTCGAAATAGAAGCTTCTGAGTAGGAGAAAAAGTCTGTAAAAAAGGCAATTTTGGTCACATTGAGGCTTCAAAAAGTAGTTATTCAACATGAGGCACAATCCAAATTACATTTTGAATCAATTCTTCCACAGTCCAAAAAATCATTTTTCTGATGAAAAACGATGATCCGCGACCTGTCGAATTTTCTCCAGATGGTCAAAAATGGTAATTTTTTAATATTTAATTTTTTGACTTAAATGACTATTGCATGTGAATTATCACTTTTGGAACTAAAATAAGTGTGTTTAGAGTCATTTTAATGCCTTTAATTGGTCGAAATAGAAGCTTCTGAGTAGGATAAAAAGTCTGTAAAAATGGCACTTTTGGTCACATTGAGGATTTAAAAAGTAGTTATTCAACATGAGGCACAACCCAAATTACATTTTGAATCAATTCTTCCACAGTCCAAAAAATCAATTTTCTGATGAAAAACGATGATCCGCGACCTGTCGAATTTTCTCCAGATGGTCAAAAATGGTAATTTTTTAATATTTAATTTTTTGACTGTAAATGACTTTTGCAAGTGAATTATCACTTTTGGAACTAAAATAAGTGTGTTTAGAGTCATTTTAATGCCTGAAATTGGTCAAAATAAAAGCTCTCGAGTAGGAGAAAAAGTCTGTAAAAAAGGCAATTTTGGTCACATTGAGGCTTTAGAAAGTAGTTATTCAACATGAGGCACAATCAAAATTACATTTTGAATCAATTTTTCCAGAGTCAAAAAAATCAAATTTCTGATGAAAAACGATGACCCGTGACCTGTCCAACTATCTCCAGATGGTCAAAAATTGTAATTTTGTAATATTAAATTTTTTGCCTGTAAATGACTTTTGCAAGTGAATTATCTCTTTTGGAACTAAAATAAGTGTGTTTAGAGTCATTTTAATGCCTGAAATTGGTCAAAATAAAAGCTTCTGAGTAGGAGAAAAAGTCTGTAAAAAAGGCAATTTTGGTCACATTGAGGCTTTAGAAAGTAGTTATTCAACATGAGGCACAATCCAAATGACATTTTGAATCAATTTTTCTACAGTCCAAAAAATCAATTTTCTGATGAAAAACGATGATCCGCGACCTGTCGAATTTTCTCCAGATGGTCAAAAATGGTAATTTTTTAATATTTAATTTTTTGACTGTAAATGACTATTGCATGTGAATTATCACTTTTGGAACTAAAATAAGTGTGTTTAGAGTCATTTTAATGCCTGAAATTGGTCAAAATAAAAGCTCTCGAGTAGGAGAAAAAGTCTGTAAAAAAGGCAATTTTGGTCACATTGAGGCTTTAAAAAGAAGGTATTCACCATGAGGCACAATCCAAATTACATTTTGAATCAATTCTTCCACAGTCCAAAAAATCAATTTTCTGATGAAAAACGATGATCCGCGACCTGTCGAATTTTCTCCAGATGGTCAAAAATGGTAATTTTTAAATATTTAAGTTTTTTGACTGTAAATGAATATTGCATGTGAATTATCACTTTCGGAACTAAAATAAGTGTGTTTAGAGTCATTTTAATGCCTTTAATTGGTCGAAATAGAAGCTTCTGAGTAGGAGAAAAAGTCTGTAAGAATTGCACTTTTGGTCACATTGAGGCTTTAAAAAGTAGTTATTCAACATGAGGCACAATCCAAATTACATTTTGAATCAATTCTTCCACAGTCCAAAAAATCAATTTTCTGATGAAAAACGATGATCCGCGACCTGTCGAATTTTCTCCAGATGGTCAAAAATGGTTATTTTTTAATATTAAATTTTTTGACTGTAAATGACTATTGCATGTGAATTATCACTTTTGGAACTAAAATAAGTGTGTTTAGAGTCATTTTAATGCCTTTAATTGGTCGAAATAGAAGCTTCTGAGTAGGAGAAAAAGTCTGTAAAAATGGCACTTTTGGTCACATTGAGGATTTAAAAAGTAGTTATTCAACATGAGGCACAACCCAAATTACATTTTGAATCAATTCTTCCACAGTCCAAAAAATCAATTTTCTGATGAAAAACGATGATCCGCGACCTGTCGAATTTTCTCCAGATGGTCAAAAATGGTAATTTTTTAATATTTAATTTTTTGACTGTAAATTAATATTGCATGTGAATTATCACTTTCGGAACTAAAATAAGTGTGTTTAGAGTCATTTTAATGCCTTTAATTGGTCGAAATAGAAGCTTCTGAGTAGGAGAAAAAGTCTGTAAAAATTGCACTTTTGGTCACATTGAGGCTTTAAAAAGTAGTTATTCAACATGAGGCACAATCCAAATTAAATTTTGAATCAATTCTTCCACAGTCCAAAAAATCAATTTTCTGATGAAAAACGATGATCCGCGACCTGTCGAATTTTCTCCAGGTGGTCAAAAATGGTTATTTTTTAATATTAAATTTTTTGACTGTAAATGACTATTGCATGTGAATTATCACCTTTGGAACTAAAATAAGTGTGTTTAGAGTCATTTTAATGCCTTTAATTGGTCGAAATAGAAGCTTCTGAGTAGGAGAAAAAGTCTGTAAAAAAGGCAATTTTGGTCACATTGAGGCTTTAAAAAGTAGTTATTCAACATGAGGCACAATCCAAATTACATTTTGAATCAATTCTTCCACAGTCCAAAAAATCATTTTTCTGATGAAAAACGATGATCCGCGACCTGTCGAATTTTCTCCAGATGGTCAAAAATGGTAATTTTTTAATATTTAATTTTTTGACTGTAAATGACTATTGCATGTGAATTATCACTTTTGGAACTAAAATAAGTGTGTTTAGAGTCATTTTAATGCCTTTAATTGGTCGAAATAGAAGCTTCTGAGTAGGAGAAAAAGTCTGTAAAAAAGGCAATTTTGGTCACATTGAGGCTTTAGAAAGTAGTTATTCAACATGAGGCACAATCAAAATTACATTTTGAATCAATTTTTCCAGAGTCAAAAAAATCAAATTTCTGATGAAAAACGATGACCCATGACCTGTCCAACTATCTCCAGATGGTCAAAAATTGTAATTTCGTAATATTAACTTTTTTGCCTGTAAATGACTTTTGCAAGTGAATTATCTCTTTTGGAACTAAAATAAGTGTGTTTAGAGTCATTTTAATGCCTGAAATTGGTCAAAATAAAAGCTTCTGAGTAGGAGAAAAAGTCTGTAAAAAAGGCAATTTTGGTCACATTGAGGCTTTAGAAAGTAGTTATTCAACATGAGGCACAATCCAAATGACATTTTGAATCAATTTTTCTACAGTCCAAAAAATCAATTTTCTGATGAAAAACGATGATCCGCGACCTGTCGAATTTTCTCCAGATGGTCAAAAATGGTAATTTTTTAATATTTAATTTTTTGACTGTAAATGACTATTGCATGTGAATTATCACTTTTGGAACTAAAATAAGTGTGTTTAGAGTCATTTTAATGCCTTTAATTGGTCGAAATAGAAGCTTCTGAGTAGGAGAAAAAGTCTGTAAAAATGGCACTTTTGGTCACATTGAGGATTTAAAAAGTAGTTATTCAACATGAGGCACAACCCAAATTAAATTTTGAATCAATTCTTCCACAGTCCAAAAAATCAATTTTCTGATGAAAAACGATGATCCGCGACCTGTCGAATTTTCTCCAGATGGTCAAAAATGGTTATGTTTTAATATAAAATTTTTTGACTGTAAATGACTATTGCATGTGAATTATCACTTTTGGAACTAAAATAAGTGTGTTTAGAGTCATTTTAATGCCTTTAATTGGTCGAAATAGAAGCTTCTGAGTAGGAGAAAAAGTCTGTAAAAATGGCACTTTTGGTCACATTGAGGATTTAAAAAGTAGTTATTCAACATGAGGCACAACCCAAATTACATTTTGAATCAATTCTTCCACAGTCCAAAAAATCAATTTTCTGATGAAAAACGATGATCCGCGACCTGTCGAATTTTCTCCAGATGGTCAAAAATGGTAATTTTTTAATATTTAATTTTTTGACTGTAAATTAATATTGCATGTGAATTATCACTTTCGGAACTAAAATAAGTGTGTTTAGAGTCATTTTAATGCCTTTAATTGGTCGAAATAGAAGCTTCTGAGTAGGAGAAAAAGTCTGTAAAAATTGCACTTTTGGTCACATTGAGGCTTTAAAAAGTAGTTATTCAACATGAGGCACAATCCAAATTAAATTTTGAATCAATTCTTCCACAGTCCAAAAAATCAATTTTCTGATGAAAAACGATGATCCGCGACCTGTCGAATTTTCTCCAGGTGGTCAAAAAGGGTTATTTTTTAATATTAAATTTTTTGACTGTAAATGACTATTGCATGTGAATTATCACCTTTGGAACTAAAATAAGTGTGTTTAGAGTCATTTTAATGCCTTTAATTGGTCGAAATAGAAGCTTCTGAGTAGGAGAAAAAGTCTGTAAAAAAGGCAATTTTGGTCACATTGAGGCTTTAAAAAGTAGTTATTCAACATGAGGCACAATCCAAATTACATTTTGAATCAATTCTTCCACAGTCCAAAAAATCATTTTTCTGATGAAAAACGATGATCCGCGACCTGTCGAATTTTCTCCAGATGGTCAAAAATGGTAATTTTTTAATATTTAATTTTTTGACTGTAAATGACTATTGCATGTGAATTATCACTTTTGGAACTAAAATAAGTGTGTTTAGAGTCATTTTAATGCCTTTAATTGGTCGAAATAGAAGCTTCTGAGTAGGAGAAAAAGTCTGTAAAAAAGGCAATTTTGGTCACATTGAGGCTTTAGAAAGTAGTTATTCAACATGAGGCACAATCAAAATTACATTTTGAATCAATTTTTCCAGAGTCAAAAAAATCAAATTTCTGATGAAAAACGATGACCCATGACCTGTCCAACTATCTCCAGATGGTCAAAAATTGTAATTTCGTAATATTAACTTTTTTGCCTGTAAATGACTTTTGCAAGTGAATTATCTCTTTTGGAACTAAAATAAGTGTGTTTAGAGTCATTTTAATGCCTGAAATTGGTCAAAATAAAAGCTTCTGAGTAGGAGAAAAAGTCTGTAAAAAAGGCAATTTTGGTCACATTGAGGCTTTAGAAAGTAGTTATTCAACATGAGGCCCAATCCAAATGACATTTTGAATCAATTTTTCTACAGTCCAAAAAATCAATTTTCTGATGAAAAACGATGATCCGCGACCTGTCGAATTTTCTCCAGATGGTCAAAAATGGTAATTTTTTAATATTTAATTTTTTGACTGTAAATGACTATTGCATGTGAATTATCACTTTTGGAACTAAAATAAGTGTGTTTAGAGTCATTTTAATGCCTTTAATTGGTCGAAATAGAAGCTTCTGAGTAGGAGAAAAAGTCTGTAAAAATGGCACTTTTGGTCACATTGAGGATTTAAAAAGTAGTTATTCAACATGAGGCACAACCCAAATTACATTTTGAATCAATTCTTCCACAGTCCAAAAAATCAATTTTCTGATGAAAAACGATGATCCGCGACCTGTCGAATTTTCTCCAGATGGTCAAAAATGGTAATTTTTTAATATTTAATTTTTTGACTGTAAATGACTTTTGCAAGTGAATTATCACTTTTGGAACTAAAATAAGTGTGTTTAGAGTCATTTTAATGCCTGAAATTGGTCAAAATAAAAGCTCTCGAGTAGGAGAAAAAGTCTGTAAAAAAGGCAATTTTGGTCACATTGAGGCTTTAGAAAGTAGGTATTCAACATGAGGCACAATCAAAATTACATTTTGAATCAATTTTTCCAGAGTCAAAAAAATCAAATTTCTGATGAAAAACGATGACCCGTGACCTGTCCAACTATCTCCAGATGGTCAAAAATTGTAATTTTGTAATATTAAATTTTTTGCCTGTAAATGACTTTTGCAAGTGAATTATCTCTTTTGGAACTAAAATAAGTGTGTTTAGAGTCATTTTAATGCCTGAAATTGGTCAAAATAAAAGCTTCTGAGTAGGAGAAAAAGTCTGTAAAAAAGGCAATTTTGGTCACATTGAGGCTTTAGAAAGTAGTTATTCAACATGAGGCACAATCCAAATGACATTTTGAATCAATTTTTCTACAGTCCAAAAAATCAATTTTCTGATGAAAAACGATGATCCGCGACCTGTCGAATTTTCTCCAGATGGTCAAAAATGGTAATTTTTTAATATTTAATTTTTTGATTGTAAATGACTATTGCATGTGAATTATCACTTTTGGAACTAAAATAAGTGTGTTTAGAGTCATTTTAATGCCTTTAATTGGTCGAAATAGAAGCTTCTGAGTAGGAGAAAAAGTCTGTAAAAAATGCACTTTTGGTCACATTGAGGCTTTAAAAAGTAGTTATTCAACATGAGGCACAATCCAAATTACATTTTGAATCAATTCTTCCACAGTCCAAAAAATCAATTTTCTGATGAAAAACGATGATCCGCGACCTGTCGAATTTTCTCCAGATGGTCAAAAATGGTTATTTTTTAATATTAAATTTTTTGACTGTAAATGACTATTGCATGTGAATTATCACTTTTGGAACTAAAATACGTGTGTTTAGAGTCATTTTAATGCCTTTAATTGGTCGAAATAGAAGCTTCTGAGTAGGAGAAAAAGTCTGTAAAAATGGCACTTTTGGTCACATTGAGGATTTAAAAAGTAGTTATTCAACATGAGGCACAACCCAAATTACATTTTGAATCAATTCTTCCACAGTCCAAAAATCATTTTTCTGATGAAAAACGATGATCCGCGACCTGTCGAATTTTCTCCAGATGGTCAAAAATGGTAATTTTTTAATATTTAATTTTTTGACTTAAATGACTATTGCATGTGAATTATCACTTTTGGAACTAAAATAAGTGTGTTTAGAGTCATTTTAATGCCTTTAATTGGTCGAAATAGAAGCTTCTGAGTAGGATAAAAAGTCTGTAAAAATGGCACTTTTGGTCACATTGAGGATTTAAAAAGTAGTTATTCAACATGAGGCACAACCCAAATTACATTTTGAATCAATTCTTCCACAGTCCAAAAAATCAATTTTCTGATGAAAAACGATGATCCGCGACCTGTCGAATTTTCTCCAGATGGTCAAAAATGGTTATTTTTTAATATTAAATTTTTTGACTGTAAATGACTATTGCATGTGAATTATCACTTTTGGAACTAAAATACGTGTGTTTAGAGTCATTTTAATGCCTTTAATTGGTCGAAATAGAAGCTTCTGAGTAGGAGAAAAAGTCTGTAAAAATGGCACTTTTGGTCACATTGAGGATTTAAAAAGTAGTTATTCAACATGAGGCACAACCCAAATTACATTTTGAATCAATTCTTCCACAGTCCAAAAATCATTTTTCTGATGAAAAACGATGATCCGCGACCTGTCGAATTTTCTCCAGATGGTCAAAAATGGTAATTTTTTAATATTTAATTTTTTGACTTAAATGACTATTGCATGTGAATTATCACTTTTGGAACTAAAATAAGTGTGTTTAGAGTCACTTTAATGCCTTTAATTGGTCGAAATAGAAGCTTCTGAGTAGGAGAAAAAGTCTGTAAAAAAGGCAATTTTGGTCACATTGAGGCTTCAAAAAGTAGTTATTCAACATGAGGCACAATCCAAATTACATTTTGAATCAATTCTTCCACAGTCCAAAAAATCATTTTTCTGATGAAAAACGATGATCCGCGACCTGTCGAATTTTCTCCAGATGGTCAAAAATGGTAATTTTTTAATATTTAATTTTTTGACTTAAATGACTATTGCATGTGAATTATCACTTTTGGAACTAAAATAAGTGTGTTTAGAGTCATTTTAATGCCTTTAATTGGTCGAAATAGAAGCTTCTGAGTAGGATAAAAAGTCTGTAAAAATGGCACTTTTGGTCACATTGAGGATTTAAAAAGTAGTTATTCAACATGAGGCACAACCCAAATTACATTTTGAATCAATTCTTCCACAGTCCAAAAAATCAATTTTCTGATGAAAAACGATGATCCGCGACCTGTCGAATTTTCTCCAGATGGTCAAAAATGGTAATTTTTTAATATTTAATTTTTTGACTGTAAATGACTTTTGCAAGTGAATTATCACTTTTGGAACTAAAATAAGTGTGTTTAGAGTCATTTTAATGCCTGAAATTGGTCAAAATAAAAGCTCTCGAGTAGGAGAAAAAGTCTGTAAAAAAGGCAATTTTGGTCACATTGAGGCTTTAGAAAGTAGTTATTCAACATGAGGCACAATCAAAATTACATTTTGAATCAATTTTTCCAGAGTCAAAAAAATCAAATTTCTGATGAAAAACGATGACCCGTGACCTGTCCAACTATCTCCAGATGGTCAAAAATTGTAATTTTGTAATATTAAATTTTTTGCCTGTAAATGACTTTTGCAAGTGAATTATCTCTTTTGGAACTAAAATAAGTGTGTTTAGAGTCATTTTAATGCCTGAAATTGGTCAAAATAAAAGCTTCTGAGTAGGAGAAAAAGTCTGTAAAAAAGGCAATTTTGGTCACATTGAGGCTTTAGAAAGTAGTTATTCAACATGAGGCACAATCCAAATGACATTTTGAATCAATTTTTCTACAGTCCAAAAAATCAATTTTCTGATGAAAAACGATGATCCGCGACCTGTCGAATTTTCTCCAGATGGTCAAAAATGGTAATTTTTTAATATTTAATTTTTTGACTGTAAATGACTATTGCATGTGAATTATCACTTTTGGAACTAAAATAAGTGTGTTTAGAGTCATTTTAATGCCTGAAATTGGTCAAAATAAAAGCTCTCGAGTAGGAGAAAAAGTCTGTAAAAAAGGCAATTTTGGTCACATTGAGGCTTTAAAAAGAAGGTATTCACCATGAGGCACAATCCAAATTACATTTTGAATCAATTCTTCCACAGTCCAAAAAATCAATTTTCTGATGAAAAACGATGATCCGCGACCTGTCGAATTTTCTCCAGATGGTCAAAAATGGTAATTTTTAAATATTTAAGTTTTTTGACTGTAAATGAATATTGCATGTGAATTATCACTTTCGGAACTAAAATAAGTGTGTTTAGAGTCATTTTAATGCCTTTAATTGGTCGAAATAGAAGCTTCTGAGTAGGAGAAAAAGTCTGTAAGAATTGCACTTTTGGTCACATTGAGGCTTTAAAAAGTAGTTATTCAACATGAGGCACAATCCAAATTACATTTTGAATCAATTCTTCCACAGTCCAAAAAATCAATTTTCTGATGAAAAACGATGATCCGCGACCTGTCGAATTTTCTCCAGATGGTCAAAAATGGTTATTTTTTAATATTAAATTTTTTGACTGTAAATGACTATTGCATGTGAATTATCACTTTTGGAACTAAAATAAGTGTGTTTAGAGTCATTTTAATGCCTTTAATTGGTCGAAATAGAAGCTTCTGAGTAGGAGAAAAAGTCTGTAAAAATGGCACTTTTGGTCACATTGAGGATTTAAAAAGTAGTTATTCAACATGAGGCACAACCCAAATTACATTTTGAATCAATTCTTCCACAGTCCAAAAAATCAATTTTCTGATGAAAAACGATGATCCGCGACCTGTCGAATTTTCTCCAGATGGTCAAAAATGGTAATTTTTTAATATTTAATTTTTTGACTGTAAATTAATATTGCATGTGAATTATCACTTTCGGAACTAAAATAAGTGTGTTTAGAGTCATTTTAATGCCTTTAATTGGTCGAAATAGAAGCTTCTGAGTAGGAGAAAAAGTCTGTAAAAATTGCACTTTTGGTCACATTGAGGCTTTAAAAAGTAGTTATTCAACATGAGGCACAATCCAAATTAAATTTTGAATCAATTCTTCCACAGTCCAAAAAATCAATTTTCTGATGAAAAACGATGATCCGCGACCTGTCGAATTTTCTCCAGGTGGTCAAAAATGGTTATTTTTTAATATTAAATTTTTTGACTGTAAATGACTATTGCATGTGAATTATCACCTTTGGAACTAAAATAAGTGTGTTTAGAGTCATTTTAATGCCTTTAATTGGTCGAAATAGAAGCTTCTGAGTAGGAGAAAAAGTCTGTAAAAAAGGCAATTTTGGTCACATTGAGGCTTTAAAAAGTAGTTATTCAACATGAGGCACAATCCAAATTACATTTTGAATCAATTCTTCCACAGTCCAAAAAATCATTTTTCTGATGAAAAACGATGATCCGCGACCTGTCGAATTTTCTCCAGATGGTCAAAAATGGTAATTTTTTAATATTTAATTTTTTGACTGTAAATGACTATTGCATGTGAATTATCACTTTTGGAACTAAAATAAGTGTGTTTAGAGTCATTTTAATGCCTTTAATTGGTCGAAATAGAAGCTTCTGAGTAGGAGAAAAAGTCTGTAAAAAAGGCAATTTTGGTCACATTGAGGCTTTAGAAAGTAGTTATTCAACATGAGGCACAATCAAAATTACATTTTGAATCAATTTTTCCAGAGTCAAAAAAATCAAATTTCTGATGAAAAACGATGACCCATGACCTGTCCAACTATCTCCAGATGGTCAAAAATTGTAATTTCGTAATATTAACTTTTTTGCCTGTAAATGACTTTTGCAAGTGAATTATCTCTTTTGGAACTAAAATAAGTGTGTTTAGAGTCATTTTAATGCCTGAAATTGGTCAAAATAAAAGCTTCTGAGTAGGAGAAAAAGTCTGTAAAAAAGGCAATTTTGGTCACATTGAGGCTTTAGAAAGTAGTTATTCAACATGAGGCACAATCCAAATGACATTTTGAATCAATTTTTCTACAGTCCAAAAAATCAATTTTCTGATGAAAAACGATGATCCGCGACCTGTCGAATTTTCTCCAGATGGTCAAAAATGGTAATTTTTTAATATTTAATTTTTTGACTGTAAATGACTATTGCATGTGAATTATCACTTTTGGAACTAAAATAAGTGTGTTTAGAGTCATTTTAATGCCTTTAATTGGTCGAAATAGAAGCTTCTGAGTAGGAGAAAAAGTCTGTAAAAATGGCACTTTTGGTCACATTGAGGATTTAAAAAGTAGTTATTCAACATGAGGCACAACCCAAATTAAATTTTGAATCAATTCTTCCACAGTCCAAAAAATCAATTTTCTGATGAAAAACGATGATCCGCGACCTGTCGAATTTTCTCCAGATGGTCAAAAATGGTTATGTTTTAATATAAAATTTTTTGACTGTAAATGACTATTGCATGTGAATTATCACTTTTGGAACTAAAATAAGTGTGTTTAGAGTCATTTTAATGCCTTTAATTGGTCGAAATAGAAGCTTCTGAGTAGGAGAAAAAGTCTGTAAAAATGGCACTTTTGGTCACATTGAGGATTTAAAAAGTAGTTATTCAACATGAGGCACAACCCAAATTACATTTTGAATCAATTCTTCCACAGTCCAAAAAATCAATTTTCTGATGAAAAACGATGATCCGCGACCTGTCGAATTTTCTCCAGATGGTCAAAAATGGTAATTTTTTAATATTTAATTTTTTGACTGTAAATTAATATTGCATGTGAATTATCACTTTCGGAACTAAAATAAGTGTGTTTAGAGTCATTTTAATGCCTTTAATTGGTCGAAATAGAAGCTTCTGAGTAGGAGAAAAAGTCTGTAAAAATTGCACTTTTGGTCACATTGAGGCTTTAAAAAGTAGTTATTCAACATGAGGCACAATCCAAATTAAATTTTGAATCAATTCTTCCACAGTCCAAAAAATCAATTTTCTGATGAAAAACGATGATCCGCGACCTGTCGAATTTTCTCCAGGTGGTCAAAAAGGGTTATTTTTTAATATTAAATTTTTTGACTGTAAATGACTATTGCATGTGAATTATCACCTTTGGAACTAAAATAAGTGTGTTTAGAGTCATTTTAATGCCTTTAATTGGTCGAAATAGAAGCTTCTGAGTAGGAGAAAAAGTCTGTAAAAAAGGCAATTTTGGTCACATTGAGGCTTTAAAAAGTAGTTATTCAACATGAGGCACAATCCAAATTACATTTTGAATCAATTCTTCCACAGTCCAAAAAATCATTTTTCTGATGAAAAACGATGATCCGCGACCTGTCGAATTTTCTCCAGATGGTCAAAAATGGTAATTTTTTAATATTTAATTTTTTGACTGTAAATGACTATTGCATGTGAATTATCACTTTTGGAACTAAAATAAGTGTGTTTAGAGTCATTTTAATGCCTTTAATTGGTCGAAATAGAAGCTTCTGAGTAGGAGAAAAAGTCTGTAAAAAAGGCAATTTTGGTCACATTGAGGCTTTAGAAAGTAGTTATTCAACATGAGGCACAATCAAAATTACATTTTGAATCAATTTTTCCAGAGTCAAAAAAATCAAATTTCTGATGAAAAACGATGACCCATGACCTGTCCAACTATCTCCAGATGGTCAAAAATTGTAATTTCGTAATATTAACTTTTTTGCCTGTAAATGACTTTTGCAAGTGAATTATCTCTTTTGGAACTAAAATAAGTGTGTTTAGAGTCATTTTAATGCCTGAAATTGGTCAAAATAAAAGCTTCTGAGTAGGAGAAAAAGTCTGTAAAAAAGGCAATTTTGGTCACATTGAGGCTTTAGAAAGTAGTTATTCAACATGAGGCCCAATCCAAATGACATTTTGAATCAATTTTTCTACAGTCCAAAAAATCAATTTTCTGATGAAAAACGATGATCCGCGACCTGTCGAATTTTCTCCAGATGGTCAAAAATGGTAATTTTTTAATATTTAATTTTTTGACTGTAAATGACTATTGCATGTGAATTATCACTTTTGGAACTAAAATAAGTGTGTTTAGAGTCATTTTAATGCCTTTAATTGGTCGAAATAGAAGCTTCTGAGTAGGAGAAAAAGTCTGTAAAAATGGCACTTTTGGTCACATTGAGGATTTAAAAAGTAGTTATTCAACATGAGGCACAACCCAAATTACATTTTGAATCAATTCTTCCACAGTCCAAAAAATCAATTTTCTGATGAAAAACGATGATCCGCGACCTGTCGAATTTTCTCCAGATGGTCAAAAATGGTAATTTTTTAATATTTAATTTTTTGACTGTAAATGACTTTTGCAAGTGAATTATCACTTTTGGAACTAAAATAAGTGTGTTTAGAGTCATTTTAATGCCTGAAATTGGTCAAAATAAAAGCTCTCGAGTAGGAGAAAAAGTCTGTAAAAAAGGCAATTTTGGTCACATTGAGGCTTTAGAAAGTAGGTATTCAACATGAGGCACAATCAAAATTACATTTTGAATCAATTTTTCCAGAGTCAAAAAAATCAAATTTCTGATGAAAAACGATGACCCGTGACCTGTCCAACTATCTCCAGATGGTCAAAAATTGTAATTTTGTAATATTAAATTTTTTGCCTGTAAATGACTTTTGCAAGTGAATTATCTCTTTTGGAACTAAAATAAGTGTGTTTAGAGTCATTTTAATGCCTGAAATTGGTCAAAATAAAAGCTTCTGAGTAGGAGAAAAAGTCTGTAAAAAAGGCAATTTTGGTCACATTGAGGCTTTAGAAAGTAGTTATTCAACATGAGGCACAATCCAAATGACATTTTGAATCAATTTTTCTACAGTCCAAAAAATCAATTTTCTGATGAAAAACGATGATCCGCGACCTGTCGAATTTTCTCCAGATGGTCAAAAATGGTAATTTTTTAATATTTAATTTTTTGATTGTAAATGACTATTGCATGTGAATTATCACTTTTGGAACTAAAATAAGTGTGTTTAGAGTCATTTTAATGCCTTTAATTGGTCGAAATAGAAGCTTCTGAGTAGGAGAAAAAGTCTGTAAAAAATGCACTTTTGGTCACATTGAGGCTTTAAAAAGTAGTTATTCAACATGAGGCACAATCCAAATTACATTTTGAATCAATTCTTCCACAGTCCAAAAAATCAATTTTCTGATGAAAAACGATGATCCGCGACCTGTCGAATTTTCTCCAGATGGTCAAAAATGGTTATTTTTTAATATTAAATTTTTTGACTGTAAATGACTATTGCATGTGAATTATCACTTTTGGAACTAAAATACGTGTGTTTAGAGTCATTTTAATGCCTTTAATTGGTCGAAATAGAAGCTTCTGAGTAGGAGAAAAAGTCTGTAAAAATGGCACTTTTGGTCACATTGAGGATTTAAAAAGTAGTTATTCAACATGAGGCACAACCCAAATTACATTTTGAATCAATTCTTCCACAGTCCAAAAATCATTTTTCTGATGAAAAACGATGATCCGCGACCTGTCGAATTTTCTCCAGATGGTCAAAAATGGTAATTTTTTAATATTTAATTTTTTGACTGTAAATGACTATTGCATGTGAATTATCACTTTTGGAACTAAAATAAGTGTGTTTAGAGTCATTTCAATGCCTTTAATTGGTCGAAATAGAAGCTTCTGAGTAGGAGAAAAAGTCTGTAAAAATTGCACTTTTGGTCACATTGAGGCTTTAAAAAGTAGTTATTCAAAATGAGGCACAATCCAAATTACATTTTGAATCAATTCTTCCACAGTCCAAAAAATCTATTTTCTGATGAAAAACGATGATCCGCGACCTGTCGAATTTTCTCCAGATGGTCAAAAATGGTTATTTTTTAATATTAAATTTTTTGACTGTAAATGACTATTGCATGTGAATTATCACTTTTGGAACTAAAATAAGTGTGTTTAGAGTCATTTTAATGCCTTTAATTGGTCGATATAGAAGCTTCTGAGTAGGAGAAAAAGTCTGTAAAAATGGCACTTTTGGTCACATTGAGGATTTAAAAAGTAGTTATTCAACATGAGGCACAACCCAAATTACATTTTGAATCAATTCTTCCACAGTCCAAAAAATCATTTTTCTGATGAAAAACGATGATCCGCGACCTGTCGAATTTTCTCCAGATGGTCAAAAATGGTAATTTTTTAATATTTAATTTTTTGACTGTAAATGAATATTGCATGTGAATTATCACTTTCGGAACTAAAATAAGTGTGTTTAGAGTCATTTTAATGCCTTTAATTGGTCGAAATAGAAGCTTCTGAGTAGGAGAAAAAGTCTGTAAAAATGGCACTTTTGGTCACATTGAGGCTTTAAAAAGTAGTTATTCAACATCAGGCACAATCCAAATTACATTTTGAATCAATTTTTCCACAGTCCAAAAAATCAATTTTCTGATGAAAAACGATGATCCGCGACCAGTCGAATTTTCTCCAGATGGTCAAAAATGGTAATTTTTTAATATTTAATTTTTTGACTGTAAATGACTATTGCATGTGAATTATCACTTTTGGAACTAAAATAAGTGTGTTTAGAGTCATTTCAATGCCTTTAATTGGTCGAAATAGAAGCTTCTGAGTAGGAGAAAAAGTCTGTAAAAATGGCACTTTTGGTCACATTGAGGATTTAAAAAGTAGTTATTCAACATGAGGCACAACCCAAATTACATTTTGAATCAATTCTTCCACAGTCCAAAAAATCAATTTTCTGATGAAAAACGATGATCCGCGACCTGTCGAATTTTCTCCAGATGGTCAAAAATTGTAATTTTTTAATATTTAATTTTTTGACTGTAAATGAATATTACATGTGAATTATCACTTTCGGAACTAAAATAAGTGTGTTTAGAGTCATTTTAATGCCTGAAATTGGTCGAAATAGAAGCTTCTGAGTAGGAGAAAAAGTCTGTAAAAATTGCACTTTTGGTCACATTGAGGCTTTAAAAAGTAGTTATTCAACATGAGGCACAATCCAAATTACATTTTGAATCACTTCTTCCACAGTCCAAAAAATCAATTTTCTGATGAAAAACAATGATCCGCGACCTGTCGAATTTTCTCCAGATGGTCAAAAATGGTAATTTTTTAATTTTTAATTTTTTGACTGTAAATGAATATTGCATGTGAATTATCACTTTTGGAACTAAAATAAGTGTGTTTAGAGTCATTTTAATGCCTTTAATTGGTCGAAATAGAAGCTTCTGAGTAGGAGAAAAAGTCTGTAAAAATGGCACTTTTGGTCACATTGAGGATTTAAAAAGTAGTTATTCAACATGAGGCACAACCCAAATTACATTTTGAATCAATTCTTCCACAGTCCAAAAAATCAATTTTCTGATGAAAAACGATGAACCGCGACCTGTCGAATTTTCTCCAGATGGTCAAAAATTGTAATTTTGTAATATTTAATTTTTTGACTGTAAATGAATATTGCATGTGAATTATCACTTTTGGAACTAAAATAAGTGTGTTTAGAGTCATTTTAATGCCTTTAATTGGTCGAAATAGAAGCTTCTGAGTAGGAGAAAAAGTCTGTAAAAATGGCACTTTTGGTCACATTGAGGATTTAAAAAGTAGTTATTCAACATGAGGCACAACCCAAATTACATTTTGAATCAATTCTTCCACAGTCCAAAAAATCAATTTTCTGATGAAAAACGATGATCCGCGCGACCTGTCGAATTTTCTCCAGATGGTCAAAAATTGTAATTTTTTAATATTTAATTTTTTGACTGTAAATGAATATTACATGTGAATTATCACTTTCGGAACTAAAATAAGTGTGTTTAGAGTCATTTTAATGCCTTTAATTGGTCGAAATAGAAGCTTCTGAGTAGGAGAAAAAGTCTGTAAAAATTGCACTTTTGGTCACATTGAGGCTTTAAAAAGTAGTTATTCAACATGAGGCACAATCCAAATTAAATTTTGAATCAATTCTTCCACAGTCCAAAAAATCAATTTTCTGATGAAAAACGATGATCCGCGACCTGTCGAATTTTCTCCAGATGGTCAAAAATGGTTATTTTTTAATATTCAATTTTTTGACTGTAAATGACTATTGCATGTGAATTATCACTTTTGGAACTAAAATAAGTGTGTTTAGAGTCATTTTAATGCCTTTAATTTGTCGAAATAGAAGCTTCTGAGTAGGAGAAAAAGTCTGTAAAAATGGCACTTTTGGTCACATTGAGGATTTAAAAAGTAGTTATTCAACATGAGGCACAACCCAAATTACATTTTGAATCAATTCTTCCACAGTCCAAAAAATCAATTTTCTGATGAAAAACGATGATCCGCGACCTGTCGAATTTTCTCCAGATGGTCAAAAATGGTAATTTTTTAATATTTAATTTTTTGACTGTAAATGAATATTGCATGTGAATTATCACTTTCGGAACTAAAATAAGTGTGTTTAGAGTCATTTTAATGCCTGAAATTGGTCAAAATAAAAGCTCTCGAGTAGGAGAAAAAGTCTGTAAAAAAGGCAATTTTGGTCACATCGAGGCTTTAAAAAGTAGGTATTCACCATGAGGCACAATCCAAATTACATTTTGAATCAATTCTTCCACAGTCCAAAAAATCAATTTTCTGATGAAAAACGATGATCCGCGACCTGTCGAATTTTCTCCAGATGGTCAAAAATGGTAATTTTTAAATATTTAATTTTTTGACTGTACATGAATATTGCATGTGAATTATCACTTTCGGAACTGAAATAAGTGTGTTTAGAGTCATTTTAATGCCTTTAATTGGTCGAAATAGAAGCTTCTGAGTAGGAGAAAAAGTCTGTAAGAATTGCACTTTTGGTCACATTGAGGCTTTAAAAAGTAGTTATTCAACATGAGGCACAATCCAAATTACATTTTGAATCAATTCTTCCACAGTCCAAAAAATCAATTTTCTGATGAAAAACGATGATCCGCGCGACCTGTCGAATTTTCTCCAGATGGTCAAAAATGGTAATTTTTTAATATTTAATTTTTTGACTGTAAATGAATATTGCATGTGAATTATCACTTTCGGAACTAAAATAAGTGTGTTTAGAGTCATTTTAATGCCTTTAATTGGTCGAAATAGAAGCTTCTGAGTAGGAGAAATAGTCTGTAAAAATTGCACTTTTGGTCACATTGAGGCTTTAAAAAGTAGTTATTCAACATGAGGCACAATCCAAATAAAATTTTGAATCAATTCTTCCACAGTCCAAAAAATCAATTTTCTGATGAAAAACGATGATCCGCGACCTGTCGAATTTTCTCCAGGTGGTCAAAAATGGTTATTTTTTAATATTAAATTTTTTGACTGTAAATGACTATTGCATGTGAATTATCACTTTTGGAACTAAAATAAGTGTGTTTAGAGTCACTTTAATGCCTTTAATTGGTCGAAATAGAAGCTTCTGAGTAGGAGAAAAAGTCTGTAAAAAAGGCAATTTTGGTCACATTGAGGCTTCAAAAAGTAGTTATTCAACATGAGGCACAATCCAAATTACATTTTGAATCAATTCTTCCACAGTCCAAAAAATCATTTTTCTGATGAAAAACGATGATCCGCGACCTGTCGAATTTTCTCCAGATGGTCAAAAATGGTAATTTTTTAATATTTAATTTTTTGACTTAAATGACTATTGCATGTGAATTATCACTTTTGGAACTAAAATAAGTGTGTTTAGAGTCATTTTAATGCCTTTAATTGGTCGAAATAGAAGCTTCTGAGTAGGATAAAAAGTCTGTAAAAATGGCACTTTTGGTCACATTGAGGATTTAAAAAGTAGTTATTCAACATGAGGCACAACCCAAATTACATTTTGAATCAATTCTTCCACAGTCCAAAAAATCAATTTTCTGATGAAAAACGATGATCCGCGACCTGTCGAATTTTCTCCAGATGGTCAAAAATGGTAATTTTTTAATATTTAATTTTTTGACTGTAAATGACTTTTGCAAGTGAATTATCACTTTTGGAACTAAAATAAGTGTGTTTAGAGTCATTTTAATGCCTGAAATTGGTCAAAATAAAAGCTCTCGAGTAGGAGAAAAAGTCTGTAAAAAAGGCAATTTTGGTCACATTGAGGCTTTAGAAAGTAGTTATTCAACATGAGGCACAATCAAAATTACATTTTGAATCAATTTTTCCAGAGTCAAAAAAATCAAATTTCTGATGAAAAACGATGACCCGTGACCTGTCCAACTATCTCCAGATGGTCAAAAATTGTAATTTTGTAATATTAAATTTTTTGCCTGTAAATGACTTTTGCAAGTGAATTATCTCTTTTGGAACTAAAATAAGTGTGTTTAGAGTCATTTTAATGCCTGAAATTGGTCAAAATAAAAGCTTCTGAGTAGGAGAAAAAGTCTGTAAAAAAGGCAATTTTGGTCACATTGAGGCTTTAGAAAGTAGTTATTCAACATGAGGCACAATCCAAATGACCTTTTGAATCAATTTTTCTACAGTCCAAAAAATCAATTTTCTGATGAAAAACGATGATCCGCGACCTGTCGAATTTTCTCCAGATGGTCAAAAATGGTAATTTTTTAATATTTAATTTTTTGACTGTAAATGACTATTGCATGTGAATTATCACTTTTGGAACTAAAATAAGTGTGTTTAGAGTCATTTTAATGCCTGAAATTGGTCAAAATAAAAGCTCTCGAGTAGGAGAAAAAGTCTGTAAAAAAGGCAATTTTGGTCACATTGAGGCTTTAAAAAGAAGGTATTCACCATGAGGCACAATCCAAATTACATTTTGAATCAATTCTTCCACAGTCCAAAAAATCAATTTTCTGATGAAAAACGATGATCCGCGACCTGTCGAATTTTCTCCAGATGGTCAAAAATGGTAATTTTTAAATATTTAAGTTTTTTGACTGTAAATGAATATTGCATGTGAATTATCACTTTCGGAACTAAAATAAGTGTGTTTAGAGTCATTTTAATGCCTTTAATTGGTCGAAATAGAAGCTTCTGAGTAGGAGAAAAAGTCTGTAAGAATTGCACTTTTGGTCACATTGAGGCTTTAAAAAGTAGTTATTCAACATGAGGCACAATCCAAATTACATTTTGAATCAATTCTTCCACAGTCCAAAAAATCAATTTTCTGATGAAAAACGATGATCCGCGCGACCTGTCGAATTTTCTCCAGATGGTCAAAAATGGTAATTTTTTAATATTTAATTTTTTGACTGTAAATGAATATTGCATGTGAATTATCACTTTCGGAACTAAAATAAGTGTGTTTAGAGTCATTTTAATGCCTTTAATTGGTCGAAATAGAAGCTTCTGAGTAGGAGAAAAAGTCTGTAAAAATTGCACTTTTGGTCACATTGAGGCTTTAAAAAGTAGTTATTCAACATGAGGCACAATCCAAATTAAATTTTGAATCAATTCTTCCACAGTCCAAAAAATCAATTTTCTGATGAAAAACGATGATCCGTGACCTGTCGAATTTTCTCCAGGTGGTCAAAAATGGTTATTTTTTAATATTAAATTTTTTGACTGTAAATGACTATTGCATGTGAATTATCACTTTTGGAACTAAAATAAGTGTGTTTAGAGTCACTTTAATGCCTTTAATTGGTCGAAATAGAAGCTTCTGAGTAGGAGAAAAAGTCTGTAAAAAAGGCAATTTTGGTCACATTGAGGCTTCAAAAAGTAGTTATTCAACATGAGGCACAATCCAAATTACATTTTGAATCAATTCTTCCACAGTCCAAAAAATCATTTTTCTGATGAAAAACGATGATCCGCGACCTGTCGAATTTTCTCCAGATGGTCAAAAATGGTAATTTTTTAATATTTAATTTTTTGACTTAAATGACTATTGCATGTGAATTATCACTTTTGGAACTAAAATAAGTGTGTTTAGAGTCATTTTAATGCCTTTAATTGGTCGAAATAGAAGCTTCTGAGTAGGATAAAAAGTCTGTAAAAATGGCACTTTTGGTCACATTGAGGATTTAAAAAGTAGTTATTCAACATGAGGCACAACCCAAATTACATTTTGAATCAATTCTTCCACAGTCCAAAAAATCAATTTTCTGATGAAAAACGATGATCCGCGACCTGTCGAATTTTCTCCAGATGGTCAAAAATGGTAATTTTTTAATATTTAATTTTTTGACTGTAAATGACTTTTGCAAGTGAATTATCACTTTTGGAACTAAAATAAGTGTGTTTAGAGTCATTTTAATGCCTGAAATTGGTCAAAATAAAAGCTCTCGAGTAGGAGAAAAAGTCTGTAAAAAAGGCAATTTTGGTCACATTGAGGCTTTAGAAAGTAGTTATTCAACATGAGGCACAATCAAAATTACATTTTGAATCAATTTTTCCAGAGTCAAAAAAATCAAATTTCTGATGAAAAACGATGACCCGTGACCTGTCCAACTATCTCCAGATGGTCAAAAATTGTAATTTTGTAATATTAAATTTTTTGCCTGTAAATGACTTTTGCAAGTGAATTATCTCTTTTGGAACTAAAATAAGTGTGTTTAGAGTCATTTTAATGCCTGAAATTGGTCAAAATAAAAGCTTCTGAGTAGGAGAAAAAGTCTGTAAAAAAGGCAATTTTGGTCACATTGAGGCTTTAGAAAGTAGTTATTCAACATGAGGCACAATCCAAATTACATTTCGAATCAATTTTTCTACAGTCCAAAAAATCAATTTTCTGATGAAAAACGATGACCCGTGACCTGTCGAACTATCTCCAGTTGGTTAAAAATGGTAATTTTGTAATATTTAATTTTTTGACTGTAAATGACATTTGCATGTGAAATATCACATTTGGAACAAAAATAAGTGTGTTTAGAGTCACTTTAATGCCTGAAATTGGTCAAAATAAAAGCTTCTGAGTAGGAGAAAAAGTCTGTAAAAATGGCACTTTTGGTCACATTGAGGATTTAAAAAGTAGTTATTCAACATGAGGCACAATCCAAATTACATTTTGAATCAATTCTTCCACAGTCCAAAAAATCAATTTTCTGATGAAAAACGATGATCCGCGACCTGTCGAATTTTCTCCAGATGGTCAAAAATGGTAATTTTTAAATATTTAATTTTTTGACTGTACATGAATATTGCATGTGAATTATCACTTTCGGAACTAAAATAAGTGTGTTTAGAGTCATTTTAATGCCTTTAATTGGTCGAAATAGAAGCTTCTGAGTAGGAGAAAAAGTCTGTAAAAATGGCACTTTTGGTCACATTGAGGATTTAAAAAGTAGTTATTCAACATGAGGCACAACCCAAATTACATTTTGAATCAATTCTTCCACAGTCCAAAAAATCAATTTTCTGATGAAAAACGATGATCCGCGACCTGTCGAATTTTCTCCAGATGGTCAAAAATGGTAATTTTTTAATATTTAATTTTTTGACTGTAAATTAATATTGCATGTGAATTATCACTTTCGGAACTAAAATAAGTGTGTTTAGAGTCATTTTAATGCCTTTAATTGGTCGAAATAGAAGCTTCTGAGTAGGAGAAAAAGTCTGTAAAAATTGCACTTTTGGTCACATTGAGGCTTTAAAAAGTAGTTATTCAACATGAGGCACAATCCAAATTAAATTTTGAATCAATTCTTCCACAGTCCAAAAAATCAATTTTCTGATGAAAAACGATGATCCGCGACCTGTCGAATTTTCTCCAGGTGGTCAAAAATGGTTATTTTTTAATATTAAATTTTTTGACTGTAAATGACTATTGCATGTGAATTATCACCTTTGGAACTAAAATAAGTGTGTTTAGAGTCATTTTAATGCCTTTAATTGGTCGAAATAGAAGCTTCTGAGTAGGAGAAAAAGTCTGTAAAAAAGGCAATTTTGGTCACATTGAGGCTTTAAAAAGTAGTTATTCAACATGAGGCACAATCCAAATTACATTTTGAATCAATTCTTCCACAGTCCAAAAAATCATTTTTCTGATGAAAAACGATGATCCGCGACCTGTCGAATTTTCTCCAGATGGTCAAAAATGGTAATTTTTTAATATTTAATTTTTTGACTGTAAATGACTATTGCATGTGAATTATCACTTTTGGAACTAAAATAAGTGTGTTTAGAGTCATTTTAATGCCTTTAATTGGTCGAAATAGAAGCTTCTGAGTAGGAGAAAAAGTCTGTAAAAAAGGCAATTTTGGTCACATTGAGGCTTTAGAAAGTAGTTATTCAACATGAGGCACAATCAAAATTACATTTTGAATCAATTTTTCCAGAGTCAAAAAAATCAAATTTCTGATGAAAAACGATGACCCATGACCTGTCCAACTATCTCCAGATGGTCAAAAATTGTAATTTCGTAATATTAACTTTTTTGCCTGTAAATGACTTTTGCAAGTGAATTATCTCTTTTGGAACTAAAATAAGTGTGTTTAGAGTCATTTTAATGCCTGAAATTGGTCAAAATAAAAGCTTCTGAGTAGGAGAAAAAGTCTGTAAAAAAGGCAATTTTGGTCACATTGAGGCTTTAGAAAGTAGTTATTCAACATGAGGCCCAATCCAAATGACATTTTGAATCAATTTTTCTACAGTCCAAAAAATCAATTTTCTGATGAAAAACGATGATCCGCGACCTGTCGAATTTTCTCCAGATGGTCAAAAATGGTAATTTTTTAATATTTAATTTTTTGACTGTAAATGACTATTGCATGTGAATTATCACTTTTGGAACTAAAATAAGTGTGTTTAGAGTCATTTTAATGCCTTTAATTGGTCGAAATAGAAGCTTCTGAGTAGGAGAAAAAGTCTGTAAAAATGGCACTTTTGGTCACATTGAGGATTTAAAAAGTAGTTATTCAACATGAGGCACAACCCAAATTACATTTTGAATCAATTCTTCCACAGTCCAAAAAATCAATTTTCTGATGAAAAACGATGATCCGCGACCTGTCGAATTTTCTCCAGATGGTCAAAAATGGTAATTTTTTAATATTTAATTTTTTGACTGTAAATGACTTTTGCAAGTGAATTATCACTTTTGGAACTAAAATAAGTGTGTTTAGAGTCATTTTAATGCCTGAAATTGGTCAAAATAAAAGCTCTCGAGTAGGAGAAAAAGTCTGTAAAAAAGGCAATTTTGGTCACATTGAGGCTTTAGAAAGTAGGTATTCAACATGAGGCACAATCAAAATTACATTTTGAATCAATTTTTCCAGAGTCAAAAAAATCAAATTTCTGATGAAAAACGATGACCCGTGACCTGTCCAACTATCTCCAGATGGTCAAAAATTGTAATTTTGTAATATTAAATTTTTTGCCTGTAAATGACTTTTGCAAGTGAATTATCTCGTTTGGAACTAAAATAAGTGTGTTTAGAGTCATTTTAATGCCTGAAATTGGTCAAAATAAAAGCTTCTGAGTAGGAGAAAAAGTCTGTAAAAAAGGCAATTTTGGTCACATTGAGGCTTTAGAAAGTAGTTATTCAACATGAGGCACAATCCAAATGACATTTTGAATCAATTTTTCTACAGTCCAAAAAATCAATTTTCTGATGAAAAACGATGATCCGCGACCTGTCGAATTTTCTCCAGATGGTCAAAAATGGTAATTTTTTAATATTTAATTTTTTGATTGTAAATGACTATTGCATGTGAATTATCACTTTTGGAACTAAAATAAGTGTGTTTAGAGTCATTTTAATGCCTTTAATTGGTCGAAATAGAAGCTTCTGAGTAGGAGAAAAAGTCTGTAAAAAATGCACTTTTGGTCACATTGAGGCTTTAAAAAGTAGTTATTCAACATGAGGCACAATCCAAATTACATTTTGAATCAATTCTTCCACAGTCCAAAAAATCAATTTTCTGATGAAAAACGATGATCCGCGACCTGTCGAATTTTCTCCAGATGGTCAAAAATGGTTATTTTTTAATATTAAATTTTTTGACTGTAAATGACTATTGCATGTGAATTATCACTTTTGGAACTAAAATACGTGTGTTTAGAGTCATTTTAATGCCTTTAATTGGTCGAAATAGAAGCTTCTGAGTAGGAGAAAAAGTCTGTAAAAATGGCACTTTTGGTCACAGTGAGGATTTAAAAAGTAGTTATTCAACATGAGGCACAACCCAAATTACATTTTGAATCAATTCTTCCACAGTCCAAAAAATCATTTTTCTGATGAAAAACGATGATCCGCGACCTGTCGAATTTTCTCCAGATGGTCAAAAATGGTAATTTTTTAATATTTAATTTTTTGACTGTAAATGACTATTGCATGTGAATTATCACTTTTGGAACTAAAATAAGTGTGTTTAGAGTCATTTCAATGCCTTTAATTGGTCGAAATAGAAGCTTCTGAGTAGGAGAAAAAGTCTGTAAAAATTGCACTTTTGGTCACATTGAGGCTTTAAAAAGTAGTTATTCAAAATGAGGCACAATCCAAATTACATTTTGAATCAATTCTTCCACAGTCCAAAAAATCTATTTTCTGATGAAAAACGATGATCCGCGACCTGTCGAATTTTCTCCAGATGGTCAAAAATGGTTATTTTTTAATATTAAATTTTTTGACTGTAAATGACTATTGCATGTGAATTATCACTTTTGGAACTAAAATAAGTGTGTTTAGAGTCATTTTAATGCCTTTAATTGGTCGATATAGAAGCTTCTGAGTAGGAGAAAAAGTCTGTAAAAATGGCACTTTTGGTCACATTGAGGATTTAAAAAGTAGTTATTCAACATGAGGCACAACCCAAATTACATTTTGAATCAATTCTTCCACAGTCCAAAAAATCATTTTTCTGATGAAAAACGATGATCCGCGACCTGTCGAATTTTCTCCAGATGGTCAAAAATGGTAATTTTTTAATATTTAATTTTTTGACTGTAAATGAATATTGCATGTGAATTATCACTTTCGGAACTAAAATAAGTGTGTTTAGAGTCATTTTAATGCCTTTAATTGGTCGAAATAGAAGCTTCTGAGTAGGAGAAAAAGTCTGTAAAAATGGCACTTTTGGTCACATTGAGGCTTTAAAAAGTAGTTATTCAACATCAGGCACAATCCAAATTACATTTTGAATCAATTTTTCCACAGTCCAAAAAATCAATTTTCTGATGAAAAACGATGATCCGCGACCAGTCGAATTTTCTCCAGATGGTCAAAAATGGTAATTTTTTAATATTTAATTTTTTGACTGTAAATGACTATTGCATGTGAATTATCACTTTTGGAACTAAAATAAGTGTGTTTAGAGTCATTTCAATGCCTTTAATTGGTCGAAATAGAAGCTTCTGAGTAGGAGAAAAAGTCTGTAAAAATGGCACTTTTGGTCACATTGAGGATTTAAAAAGTAGTTATTCAACATGAGGCACAACCCAAATTACATTTTGAATCAATTCTTCCACAGTCCAAAAAATCAATTTTCTGATGAAAAACGATGATCCGCGACCTGTCGAATTTTCTCCAGATGGTCAAAAATTGTAATTTTTTAATATTTAATTTTTTGACTGTAAATGAATATTACATGTGAATTATCACTTTCGGAACTAAAATAAGTGTGTTTAGAGTCATTTTAATGCCTGAAATTGGTCGAAATAGAAGCTTCTGAGTAGGAGAAAAAGTCTGTAAAAATTGCACTTTTGGTCACATTGAGGCTTTAAAAAGTAGTTATTCAACATGAGGCACAATCCAAATTACATTTTGAATCACTTCTTCCACAGTCCAAAAAATCAATTTTCTGATGAAAAACAATGATCCGCGACCTGTCGAATTTTCTCCAGATGGTCAAAAATGGTAATTTTTTAATTTTTAATTTTTTGACTGTAAATGAATATTGCATGTGAATTATCACTTTTGGAACTAAAATAAGTGTGTTTAGAGTCATTTTAATGCCTTTAATTGGTCGAAATAGAAGCTTCTGAGTAGGAGAAAAAGTCTGTAAAAATGGCACTTTTGGTCACATTGAGGATTTAAAAAGTAGTTATTCAACATGAGGCACAACCCAAATTACATTTTGAATCAATTCTTCCACAGTCCAAAAAATCAATTTTCTGATGAAAAACGATGAACCGCGACCTGTCGAATTTTCTCCAGATGGTCAAAAATTGTAATTTTGTAATATTTAATTTTTTGACTGTAAATGAATATTGCATGTGAATTATCACTTTTGGAACTAAAATAAGTGTGTTTAGAGTCATTTTAATGCCTTTAATTGGTCGAAATAGAAGCTTCTGAGTAGGAGAAAAAGTCTGTAAAAATGGCACTTTTGGTCACATTGAGGATTTAAAAAGTAGTTATTCAACATGAGGCACAACCCAAATTACATTTTGAATCAATTCTTCCACAGTCCAAAAAATCAATTTTCTGATGAAAAACGATGATCCGCGCGACCTGTCGAATTTTCTCCAGATGGTCAAAAATTGTAATTTTTTAATATTTAATTTTTTGACTGTAAATGAATATTACATGTGAATTATCACTTTCGGAACTAAAATAAGTGTGTTTAGAGTCATTTTAATGCCTTTAATTGGTCGAAATAGAAGCTTCTGAGTAGGAGAAAAAGTCTGTAAAAATTGCACTTTTGGTCACATTGAGGCTTTAAAAAGTAGTTATTCAACATGAGGCACAATCCAAATTAAATTTTGAATCAATTCTTCCACAGTCCAAAAAAATCAATTTTCTGATGAAAAACGATGATCCGCGACCTGTCGAATTTTCTCCAGATGGTCAAAAATGGTTATTTTTTAATATTCAATTTTTTGACTGTAAATGACTATTGCATGTGAATTATCACTTTTGGAACTAAAATAAGTGTGTTTAGAGTCATTTTAATGCCTTTAATTTGTCGAAATAGAAGCTTCTGAGTAGGAGAAAAAGTCTGTAAAAATGGCACTTTTGGTCACATTGAGGATTTAAAAAGTAGTTATTCAACATGAGGCACAACCCAAATTACATTTTGAATCAATTCTTCCACAGTCCAAAAAATCAATTTTCTGATGAAAAACGATGATCCGCGACCTGTCGAATTTTCTCCAGATGGTCAAAAATGGTAATTTTTTAATATTTAATTTTTTGACTGTAAATGAATATTGCATGTGAATTATCACTTTCGGAACTAAAATAAGTGTGTTTAGAGTCATTTTAATGCCTGAAATTGGTCAAAATAAAAGCTCTCGAGTAGGAGAAAAAGTCTGTAAAAAAGGCAATTTTGGTCACATCGAGGCTTTAAAAAGTAGGTATTCACCATGAGGCACAATCCAAATTACATTTTGAATCAATTCTTCCACAGTCCAAAAAATCAATTTTCTGATGAAAAACGATGATCCGCGACCTGTCGAATTTTCTCCAGATGGTCAAAAATGGTAATTTTTAAATATTTAATTTTTTGACTGTACATGAATATTGCATGTGAATTATCACTTTCGGAACTGAAATAAGTGTGTTTAGAGTCATTTTAATGCCTTTAATTGGTCGAAATAGAAGCTTCTGAGTAGGAGAAAAAGTCTGTAAGAATTGCACTTTTGGTCACATTGAGGCTTTAAAAAGTAGTTATTCAACATGAGGCACAATCCAAATTACATTTTGAATCAATTCTTCCACAGTCCAAAAAATCAATTTTCTGATGAAAAACGATGATCCGCGCGACCTGTCGAATTTTCTCCAGATGGTCAAAAATGGTAATTTTTTAATATTTAATTTTTTGACTGTAAATGAATATTGCATGTGAATTATCACTTTCGGAACTAAAATAAGTGTGTTTAGAGTCATTTTAATGCCTTTAATTGGTCGAAATAGAAGCTTCTGAGTAGGAGAAAAAGTCTGTAAAAATTGCACTTTTGGTCACATTGAGGCTTTAAAAAGTAGTTATTCAACATGAGGCACAATCCAAATTAAATTTTGAATCAATTCTTCCACAGTCCAAAAAATCAATTTTCTGATGAAAAACGATGATCCGCGACCTGTCGAATTTTCTCCAGGTGGTCAAAAATGGTTATTTTTTAATATTAAATTTTTTGACTGTAAATGACTATTGCATGTGAATTATCACTTTTGGAACTAAAATAAGTGTGTTTAGAGTCACTTTAATGCCTTTAATTGGTCGAAATAGAAGCTTCTGAGTAGGAGAAAAAGTCTGTAAAAAAGGCAATTTTGGTCACATTGAGGCTTCAAAAAGTAGTTATTCAACATGAGGCACAATCCAAATTACATTTTGAATCAATTCTTCCACAGTCCAAAAAATCATTTTTCTGATGAAAAACGATGATCCGCGACCTGTCGAATTTTCTCCAGATGGTCAAAAATGGTAATTTTTTAATATTTAATTTTTTGACTTAAATGACTATTGCATGTGAATTATCACTTTTGGAACTAAAATAAGTGTGTTTAGAGTCATTTTAATGCCTTTAATTGGTCGAAATAGAAGCTTCTGAGTAGGATAAAAAGTCTGTAAAAATGGCACTTTTGGTCACATTGAGGATTTAAAAAGTAGTTATTCAACATGAGGCACAACCCAAATTACATTTTGAATCAATTCTTCCACAGTCCAAAAAATCAATTTTCTGATGAAAAACGATGATCCGCGACCTGTCGAATTTTCTCCAGATGGTCAAAAATGGTAATTTTTTAATATTTAATTTTTTGACTGTAAATGACTTTTGCAAGTGAATTATCACTTTTGGAACTAAAATAAGTGTGTTTAGAGTCATTTTAATGCCTGAAATTGGTCAAAATAAAAGCTCTCGAGTAGGAGAAAAAGTCTGTAAAAAAGGCAATTTTGGTCACATTGAGGCTTTAGAAAGTAGTTATTCAACATGAGGCACAATCAAAATTACATTTTGAATCAATTTTTCCAGAGTCAAAAAAATCAAATTTCTGATGAAAAACGATGACCCGTGACCTGTCCAACTATCTCCAGATGGTCAAAAATTGTAATTTTGTAATATTAAATTTTTTGCCTGTAAATGACTTTTGCAAGTGAATTATCTCTTTTGGAACTAAAATAAGTGTGTTTAGAGTCATTTTAATGCCTGAAATTGGTCAAAATAAAAGCTTCTGAGTAGGAGAAAAAGTCTGTAAAAAAGGCAATTTTGGTCACATTGAGGCTTTAGAAAGTAGTTATTCAACATGAGGCACAATCCAAATGACCTTTTGAATCAATTTTTCTACAGTCCAAAAAATCAATTTTCTGATGAAAAACGATGATCCGCGACCTGTCGAATTTTCTCCAGATGGTCAAAAATGGTAATTTTTTAATATTTAATTTTTTGACTGTAAATGACTATTGCATGTGAATTATCACTTTTGGAACTAAAATAAGTGTGTTTAGAGTCATTTTAATGCCTGAAATTGGTCAAAATAAAAGCTCTCGAGTAGGAGAAAAAGTCTGTAAAAAAGGCAATTTTGGTCACATTGAGGCTTTAAAAAGAAGGTATTCACCATGAGGCACAATCCAAATTACATTTTGAATCAATTCTTCCACAGTCCAAAAAATCAATTTTCTGATGAAAAACGATGATCCGCGACCTGTCGAATTTTCTCCAGATGGTCAAAAATGGTAATTTTTAAATATTTAAGTTTTTTGACTGTAAATGAATATTGCATGTGAATTATCACTTTCGGAACTAAAATAAGTGTGTTTAGAGTCATTTTAATGCCTTTAATTGGTCGAAATAGAAGCTTCTGAGTAGGAGAAAAAGTCTGTAAGAATTGCACTTTTGGTCACATTGAGGCTTTAAAAAGTAGTTATTCAACATGAGGCACAATCCAAATTACATTTTGAATCAATTCTTCCACAGTCCAAAAAATCAATTTTCTGATGAAAAACGATGATCCGCGCGACCTGTCGAATTTTCTCCAGATGGTCAAAAATGGTAATTTTTTAATATTTAATTTTTTGACTGTAAATGAATATTGCATGTGAATTATCACTTTCGGAACTAAAATAAGTGTGTTTAGAGTCATTTTAATGCCTTTAATTGGTCGAAATAGAAGCTTCTGAGTAGGAGAAAAAGTCTGTAAAAATTGCACTTTTGGTCACATTGAGGCTTTAAAAAGTAGTTATTCAACATGAGGCACAATCCAAATTAAATTTTGAATCAATTCTTCCACAGTCCAAAAAATCAATTTTCTGATGAAAAACGATGATCCGCGCGACCTGTCGAATTTTCTCCAGATGGTCAAAAATTGTAATTTTTTAATATTTAATTTTTTGACTGTAAATGAATATTACATGTGAATTATCACTTTCGGAACTAAAATAAGTGTGTTTAGAGTCATTTTAATGCCTTTAATTGGTCGAAATAGAAGCTTCTGAGTAGGAGAAAAAGTCTGTAAAAATTGCACTTTTGGTCACATTGAGGCTTTAAAAAGTAGTTATTCAACATGAGGCACAATCCAAATTAAATTTTGAATCAATTCTTCCACAGTCCAAAAAAATCAATTTTCTGATGAAAAACGATGATCCGCGACCTGTCGAATTTTCTCCAGATGGTCAAAAATGGTTATTTTTTAATATTCAATTTTTTGACTGTAAATGACTATTGCATGTGAATTATCACTTTTGGAACTAAAATAAGTGTGTTTAGAGTCATTTTAATGCCTTTAATTTGTCGAAATAGAAGCTTCTGAGTAGGAGAAAAAGTCTGTAAAAATGGCACTTTTGGTCACATTGAGGATTTAAAAAGTAGTTATTCAACATGAGGCACAACCCAAATTACATTTTGAATCAATTCTTCCACAGTCCAAAAAATCAATTTTCTGATGAAAAACGATGATCCGCGACCTGTCGAATTTTCTCCAGATGGTCAAAAATGGTAATTTTTTAATATTTAATTTTTTGACTGTAAATGAATATTGCATGTGAATTATCACTTTCGGAACTAAAATAAGTGTGTTTAGAGTCATTTTAATGCCTGAAATTGGTCAAAATAAAAGCTCTCGAGTAGGAGAAAAAGTCTGTAAAAAAGGCAATTTTGGTCACATCGAGGCTTTAAAAAGTAGGTATTCACCATGAGGCACAATCCAAATTACATTTTGAATCAATTCTTCCACAGTCCAAAAAATCAATTTTCTGATGAAAAACGATGATCCGCGACCTGTCGAATTTTCTCCAGATGGTCAAAAATGGTAATTTTTAAATATTTAATTTTTTGACTGTACATGAATATTGCATGTGAATTATCACTTTCGGAACTGAAATAAGTGTGTTTAGAGTCATTTTAATGCCTTTAATTGGTCGAAATAGAAGCTTCTGAGTAGGAGAAAAAGTCTGTAAGAATTGCACTTTTGGTCACATTGAGGCTTTAAAAAGTAGTTATTCAACATGAGGCACAATCCAAATTACATTTTGAATCAATTCTTCCACAGTCCAAAAAATCAATTTTCTGATGAAAAACGATGATCCGCGCGACCTGTCGAATTTTCTCCAGATGGTCAAAAATGGTAATTTTTTAATATTTAATTTTTTGACTGTAAATGAATATTGCATGTGAATTATCACTTTCGGAACTAAAATAAGTGTGTTTAGAGTCATTTTAATGCCTTTAATTGGTCGAAATAGAAGCTTCTGAGTAGGAGAAAAAGTCTGTAAAAATTGCACTTTTGGTCACATTGAGGCTTTAAAAAGTAGTTATTCAACATGAGGCACAATCCAAATTAAATTTTGAATCAATTCTTCCACAGTCCAAAAAATCAATTTTCTGATGAAAAACGATGATCCGCGACCTGTCGAATTTTCTCCAGGTGGTCAAAAATGGTTATTTTTTAATATTAAATTTTTTGACTGTAAATGACTATTGCATGTGAATTATCACTTTTGGAACTAAAATAAGTGTGTTTAGAGTCACTTTAATGCCTTTAATTGGTCGAAATAGAAGCTTCTGAGTAGGAGAAAAAGTCTGTAAAAAAGGCAATTTTGGTCACATTGAGGCTTCAAAAAGTAGTTATTCAACATGAGGCACAATCCAAATTACATTTTGAATCAATTCTTCCACAGTCCAAAAAATCATTTTTCTGATGAAAAACGATGATCCGCGACCTGTCGAATTTTCTCCAGATGGTCAAAAATGGTAATTTTTTAATATTTAATTTTTTGACTTAAATGACTATTGCATGTGAATTATCACTTTTGGAACTAAAATAAGTGTGTTTAGAGTCATTTTAATGCCTTTAATTGGTCGAAATAGAAGCTTCTGAGTAGGATAAAAAGTCTGTAAAAATGGCACTTTTGGTCACATTGAGGATTTAAAAAGTAGTTATTCAACATGAGGCACAACCCAAATTACATTTTGAATCAATTCTTCCACAGTCCAAAAAATCAATTTTCTGATGAAAAACGATGATCCGCGACCTGTCGAATTTTCTCCAGATGGTCAAAAATGGTAATTTTTTAATATTTAATTTTTTGACTGTAAATGACTTTTGCAAGTGAATTATCACTTTTGGAACTAAAATAAGTGTGTTTAGAGTCATTTTAATGCCTGAAATTGGTCAAAATAAAAGCTCTCGAGTAGGAGAAAAAGTCTGTAAAAAAGGCAATTTTGGTCACATTGAGGCTTTAGAAAGTAGTTATTCAACATGAGGCACAATCAAAATTACATTTTGAATCAATTTTTCCAGAGTCAAAAAAATCAAATTTCTGATGAAAAACGATGACCCGTGACCTGTCCAACTATCTCCAGATGGTCAAAAATTGTAATTTTGTAATATTAAATTTTTTGCCTGTAAATGACTTTTGCAAGTGAATTATCTCTTTTGGAACTAAAATAAGTGTGTTTAGAGTCATTTTAATGCCTGAAATTGGTCAAAATAAAAGCTTCTGAGTAGGAGAAAAAGTCTGTAAAAAAGGCAATTTTGGTCACATTGAGGCTTTAGAAAGTAGTTATTCAACATGAGGCACAATCCAAATGACCTTTTGAATCAATTTTTCTACAGTCCAAAAAATCAATTTTCTGATGAAAAACGATGATCCGCGACCTGTCGAATTTTCTCCAGATGGTCAAAAATGGTAATTTTTTAATATTTAATTTTTTGACTGTAAATGACTATTGCATGTGAATTATCACTTTTGGAACTAAAATAAGTGTGTTTAGAGTCATTTTAATGCCTGAAATTGGTCAAAATAAAAGCTCTCGAGTAGGAGAAAAAGTCTGTAAAAAAGGCAATTTTGGTCACATTGAGGCTTTAAAAAGAAGGTATTCACCATGAGGCACAATCCAAATTACATTTTGAATCAATTCTTCCACAGTCCAAAAAATCAATTTTCTGATGAAAAACGATGATCCGCGACCTGTCGAATTTTCTCCAGATGGTCAAAAATGGTAATTTTTAAATATTTAAGTTTTTTGACTGTAAATGAATATTGCATGTGAATTATCACTTTCGGAACTAAAATAAGTGTGTTTAGAGTCATTTTAATGCCTTTAATTGGTCGAAATAGAAGCTTCTGAGTAGGAGAAAAAGTCTGTAAGAATTGCACTTTTGGTCACATTGAGGCTTTAAAAAGTAGTTATTCAACATGAGGCACAATCCAAATTACATTTTGAATCAATTCTTCCACAGTCCAAAAAATCAATTTTCTGATGAAAAACGATGATCCGCGCGACCTGTCGAATTTTCTCCAGATGGTCAAAAATGGTAATTTTTTAATATTTAATTTTTTGACTGTAAATGAATATTGCATGTGAATTATCACTTTCGGAACTAAAATAAGTGTGTTTAGAGTCATTTTAATGCCTTTAATTGGTCGAAATAGAAGCTTCTGAGTAGGAGAAAAAGTCTGTAAAAATTGCACTTTTGGTCACATTGAGGCTTTAAAAAGTAGTTATTCAACATGAGGCACAATCCAAATTAAATTTTGAATCAATTCTTCCACAGTCCAAAAAATCAATTTTCTGATGAAAAACGATGATCCGTGACCTGTCGAATTTTCTCCAGGTGGTCAAAAATGGTTATTTTTTAATATTAAATTTTTTGACTGTAAATGACTATTGCATGTGAATTATCACTTTTGGAACTAAAATAAGTGTGTTTAGAGTCACTTTAATGCCTTTAATTGGTCGAAATAGAAGCTTCTGAGTAGGAGAAAAAGTCTGTAAAAAAGGCAATTTTGGTCACATTGAGGCTTCAAAAAGTAGTTATTCAACATGAGGCACAATCCAAATTACATTTTGAATCAATTCTTCCACAGTCCAAAAAATCATTTTTCTGATGAAAAACGATGATCCGCGACCTGTCGAATTTTCTCCAGATGGTCAAAAATGGTAATTTTTTAATATTTAATTTTTTGACTTAAATGACTATTGCATGTGAATTATCACTTTTGGAACTAAAATAAGTGTGTTTAGAGTCATTTTAATGCCTTTAATTGGTCGAAATAGAAGCTTCTGAGTAGGATAAAAAGTCTGTAAAAATGGCACTTTTGGTCACATTGAGGATTTAAAAAGTAGTTATTCAACATGAGGCACAACCCAAATTACATTTTGAATCAATTCTTCCACAGTCCAAAAAATCAATTTTCTGATGAAAAACGATGATCCGCGACCTGTCGAATTTTCTCCAGATGGTCAAAAATGGTAATTTTTTAATATTTAATTTTTTGACTGTAAATGACTTTTGCAAGTGAATTATCACTTTTGGAACTAAAATAAGTGTGTTTAGAGTCATTTTAATGCCTGAAATTGGTCAAAATAAAAGCTCTCGAGTAGGAGAAAAAGTCTGTAAAAAAGGCAATTTTGGTCACATTGAGGCTTTAGAAAGTAGTTATTCAACATGAGGCACAATCAAAATTACATTTTGAATCAATTTTTCCAGAGTCAAAAAAATCAAATTTCTGATGAAAAACGATGACCCGTGACCTGTCCAACTATCTCCAGATGGTCAAAAATTGTAATTTTGTAATATTAAATTTTTTGCCTGTAAATGACTTTTGCAAGTGAATTATCTCTTTTGGAACTAAAATAAGTGTGTTTAGAGTCATTTTAATGCCTGAAATTGGTCCAAATAAAAGCTTCCCAGTAGGAGAACATGTCTGTAAAAAAGGCAATTTTGGTCACATTGAGGCTTTAGAAAGTAGTTATTCAACATGAGGCACAATCCAAATGACATTTTGAATCAATTTTTCTACAGTCCAAAAAATCAATTTTCTGATGAAAAACGATGATCCGCGACCTGTCGAATTTTCTCCAGATGGTCAAAAATGGTAATTTTTTAATATTTAATTTTTTGACTGTAAATGACTATTGCATGTGAATTATCACTTTTGGAACTAAAATAAGTGTGTTTAGAGTCATTTTAATGCCTGAAATTGGTCAAAATAAAAGCTCTCGAGTAGGAGAAAAAGTCTGTAAAAAAGGCAATTTTGGTCACATTGAGGCTTTAAAAAGAAGGTATTCACCATGAGGCACAATCCAAATTACATTTTGAATCAATTCTTCCACAGTCCAAAAAATCAATTTTCTGATGAAAAACGATGATCCGCGACCTGTCGAATTTTCTCCAGATGGTCAAAAATGGTAATTTTTAAATATTTAAGTTTTTTGACTGTAAATGAATATTGCATGTGAATTATCACTTTCGGAACTAAAATAAGTGTGTTTAGAGTCATTTTAATGCCTTTAATTGGTCGAAATAGAAGCTTCTGAGTAGGAGAAAAAGTCTGTAAGAATTGCACTTTTGGTCACATTGAGGCTTTAAAAAGTAGTTATTCAACATGAGGCACAATCCAAATTACATTTTGAATCAATTCTTCCACAGTCCAAAAAATCAATTTTCTGATGAAAAACGATGATCCGCGACCTGTCGAATTTTCTCCAGATGGTCAAAAATGGTTATTTTTTAATATTAAATTTTTTGACTGTAAATGACTATTGCATGTGAATTATCACTTTTGGAACTAAAATAAGTGTGTTTAGAGTCATTTTAATGCCTTTAATTGGTCGAAATAGAAGCTTCTGAGTAGGAGAAAAAGTCTGTAAAAATGGCACTTTTGGTCACATTGAGGATTTAAAAAGTAGTTATTCAACATGAGGCACAACCCAAATTACATTTTGAATCAATTCTTCCACAGTCCAAAAAATCAATTTTCTGATGAAAAACGATGATCCGCGACCTGTCGAATTTTCTCCAGATGGTCAAAAATGGTAATTTTTTAATATTTAATTTTTTGACTGTAAATTAATATTGCATGTGAATTATCACTTTCGGAACTAAAATAAGTGTGTTTAGAGTCATTTTAATGCCTTTAATTGGTCGAAATAGAAGCTTCTGAGTAGGAGAAAAAGTCTGTAAAAATTGCACTTTTGGTCACATTGAGGCTTTAAAAAGTAGTTATTCAACATGAGGCACAATCCAAATTAAATTTTGAATCAATTCTTCCACAGTCCAAAAAATCAATTTTCTGATGAAAAACGATGATCCGCGACCTGTCGAATTTTCTCCAGGTGGTCAAAAATGGTTATTTTTTAATATTAAATTTTTTGACTGTAAATGACTATTGCATGTGAATTATCACCTTTGGAACTAAAATAAGTGTGTTTAGAGTCATTTTAATGCCTTTAATTGGTCGAAATAGAAGCTTCTGAGTAGGAGAAAAAGTCTGTAAAAAAGGCAATTTTGGTCACATTGAGGCTTTAAAAAGTAGTTATTCAACATGAGGCACAATCCAAATTACATTTTGAATCAATTCTTCCACAGTCCAAAAAATCATTTTTCTGATGAAAAACGATGATCCGCGACCTGTCGAATTTTCTCCAGATGGTCAAAAATGGTAATTTTTTAATATTTAATTTTTTGACTGTAAATGACTATTGCATGTGAATTATCACTTTTGGAACTGAAATAAGTGTGTTTAGAGTCATTTTAATGCCTTTAATTGGTCGAAATAGAAGCTTCTGAGTAGGAGAAAAAGTCTGTAAAAAAGGCAATTTTGGTCACATTGAGGCTTTAGAAAGTAGTTATTCAACATGAGGCACAATCAAAATTACATTTTGAATCAATTTTTCCAGAGTCAAAAAAATCAAATTTCTGATGAAAAACGATGACCCATGACCTGTCCAACTATCTCCAGATGGTCAAAAATTGTAATTTCGTAATATTAACTTTTTTGCCTGTAAATGACTTTTGCAAGTGAATTATCTCTTTTGGAACTAAAATAAGTGTGTTTAGAGTCATTTTAATGCCTGAAATTGGTCAAAATAAAAGCTTCTGAGTAGGAGAAAAAGTCTGTAAAAAAGGCAATTTTGGTCACATTGAGGCTTTAGAAAGTAGTTATTCAACATGAGGCACAATCCAAATGACATTTTGAATCAATTTTTCTACAGTCCAAAAAATCAATTTTCTGATGAAAAACGATGATCCGCGACCTGTCGAATTTTCTCCAGATGGTCAAAAATGGTAATTTTTTAATATTTAATTTTTTGACTGTAAATGACTATTGCATGTGAATTATCACTTTTGGAACTAAAATAAGTGTGTTTAGAGTCATTTTAATGCCTTTAATTGGTCGAAATAGAAGCTTCTGAGTAGGAGAAAAAGTCTGTAAAAATTGCACTTTTGGTCACATTGAGGCTTTAAAAAGTAGTTATTCAACATGAGGCACAATCCAAATTAAATTTTGAATCAATTCTTCCACAGTCCAAAAAATCAATTTTCTGATGAAAAACGATGATCCGCGACCTGTCGAATTTTCTCCAGGTGGTCAAAAATGGTTATTTTTTAATATTAAATTTTTTGACTGTAAATGACTATTGCATGTGAATTATCACCTTTGGAACTAAAATAAGTGTGTTTAGAGTCATTTTAATGCCTTTAATTGGTCGAAATAGAAGCTTCTGAGTAGGAGAAAAAGTCTGTAAAAAAGGCAATTTTGGTCACATTGAGGCTTTAAAAAGTAGTTATTCAACATGAGGCACAATCCAAATTACATTTTGAATCAATTCTTCCACAGTCCAAAAAATCATTTTTCTGATGAAAAACGATGATCCGCGACCTGTCGAATTTTCTCCAGATGGTCAAAAATGGTAATTTTTTAATATTTAATTTTTTGACTGTAAATGACTATTGCATGTGAATTATCACTTTTGGAACTAAAATAAGTGTGTTTAGAGTCATTTTAATGCCTTTAATTGGTCGAAATAGAAGCTTCTGAGTAGGAGAAAAAGTCTGTAAAAAAGGCAATTTTGGTCACATTGAGGCTTTAGAAAGTAGTTATTCAACATGAGGCACAATCAAAATTACATTTTGAATCAATTTTTCCAGAGTCAAAAAAATCAAATTTCTGATGAAAAACGATGACCCATGACCTGTCCAACTATCTCCAGATGGTCAAAAATTGTAATTTCGTAATATTAACTTTTTTGCCTGTAAATGACTTTTGCAAGTGAATTATCTCTTTTGGAACTAAAATAAGTGTGTTTAGAGTCATTTTAATGCCTGAAATTGGTCAAAATAAAAGCTTCTGAGTAGGAGAAAAAGTCTGTAAAAAAGGCAATTTTGGTCACATTGAGGCTTTAGAAAGTAGTTATTCAACATGAGGCACAATCCAAATGACATTTTGAATCAATTTTTCTACAGTCCAAAAAATCAATTTTCTGATGAAAAACGATGATCCGCGACCTGTCGAATTTTCTCCAGATGGTCAAAAATGGTAATTTTTTAATATTTAATTTTTTGACTGTAAATGACTATTGCATGTGAATTATCACTTTTGGAACTAAAATAAGTGTGTTTAGAGTCATTTTAATGCCTTTAATTGGTCGAAATAGAAGCTTCTGAGTAGGAGAAAAAGTCTGTAAAAATGGCACTTTTGGTCACATTGAGGATTTAAAAAGTAGTTATTCAACATGAGGCACAACCCAAATTACATTTTGAATCAATTCTTCCACAGTCCAAAAAATCAATTTTCTGATGAAAAACGATGATCCGCGACCTGTCGAATTTTCTCCAGATGGTCAAAAATGGTAATTTTTTAATATTTAATTTTTTGACTGTAAATGACTTTTGCAAGTGAATTATCACTTTTGGAACTAAAATAAGTGTGTTTAGAGTCATTTTAATGCCTGAAATTGGTCAAAATAAAAGCTCTCGAGTAGGAGAAAAAGTCTGTAAAAAAGGCAATTTTGGTCACATTGAGGCTTTAGAAAGTAGTTATTCAACATGAGGCACAATCAAAATTACATTTTGAATCAATTTTTCCAGAGTCAAAAAAATCAAATTTCTGATGAAAAACGATGACCCGTGACCTGTCCAACTATCTCCAGATGGTCAAAAATTGTAATTTTGTAATATTAAATTTTTTGCCTGTAAATGACTTTTGCAAGTGAATTATCTCTTTTGGAACTAAAATAAGTGTGTTTAGAGTCATTTTAATGCCTGAAATTGGTCAAAATAAAAGCTTCTGAGTAGGAGAAAAAGTCTGTAAAAAAGGCAATTTTGGTCACATTGAGGCTTTAGAAAGTAGTTATTCAACATGAGGCACAATCCAAATGACATTTTGAATCAATTTTTCTACAGTCCAAAAAATCAATTTTCTGATGAAAAACGATGATCCGCGACCTGTCGAATTTTCTCCAGATGGTCAAAAATGGTAATTTTTTAATATTTAATTTTTTGATTGTAAATGACTATTGCATGTGAATTATCACTTTTGGAACTAAAATAAGTGTGTTTAGAGTCATTTTAATGCCTTTAATTGGTCGAAATAGAAGCTTCTGAGTAGGAGAAAAAGTCTGTAAAAAATGCACTTTTGGTCACATTGAGGCTTTAAAAAGTAGTTATTCAACATGAGGCACAATCCAAATTACATTTTGAATCAATTCTTCCACAGTCCAAAAAATCAATTTTCTGATGAAAAACGATGATCCGCGACCTGTCGAATTTTCTCCAGATGGTCAAAAATGGTTATTTTTTAATATTAAATTTTTTGACTGTAAATGACTATTGCATGTGAATTATCACTTTTGGAACTAAAATACGTGTGTTTAGAGTCATTTTAATGCCTTTAATTGGTCGAAATAGAAGCTTCTGAGTAGGAGAAAAAGTCTGTAAAAATGGCACTTTTGGTCACATTGAGGATTTAAAAAGTAGTTATTCAACATGAGGCACAACCCAAATTACATTTTGAATCAATTCTTCCACAGTCCAAAAAATCATTTTTCTGATGAAAAACGATGATCCGCGACCTGTCGAATTTTCTCCAGATGGTCAAAAATGGTAATTTTTTAATATTTAATTTTTTGACTGTAAATGACTATTGCATGTGAATTATCACTTTTGGAACTAAAATAAGTGTGTTTAGAGTCATTTCAATGCCTTTAATTGGTCGAAATAGAAGCTTCTGAGTAGGAGAAAAAGTCTGTAAAAATTGCACTTTTGGTCACATTGAGGCTTTAAAAAGTAGTTATTCAAAATGAGGCACAATCCAAATTACATTTTGAATCAATTCTCCCACAGTCCAAAAAATCTATTTTCTGATGAAAAACGATGATCCGCGACCTGTCGAATTTTCTCCAGATGGTCAAAAATGGTTATTTTTTAATATTAAATTTTTTGACTGTAAATGACTATTGCATGTGAATTATCACTTTTGGAACTAAAATAAGTGTGTTTAGAGTCATTTTAATGCCTTTAATTGGTCGAAATAGAAGCTTCTGAGTAGGAGAAAAAGTCTGTAAAAATGGCACTTTTGGTCACATTGAGGATTTAAAAAGTAGTTATTCAACATGAGGCACAACCCAAATTACATTTTGAATCAATTCTTCCACAGTCCAAAAAATCATTTTTCTGATGAAAAACGATGATCCGCGACCTGTCGAATTTTCTCCAGATGGTCAAAAATGGTAATTTTTTAATATTTAATTTTTTGACTGTAAATGAATATTGCATGTGAATTATCACTTTCGGAACTAAAATAAGTGTGTTTAGAGTCATTTTAATGCCTTTAATTGGTCGAAATAGAAGCTTCTGAGTAGGAGAAAAAGTCTGTAAAAATGGCACTTTTGGTCACATTGAGGCTTTAAAAAGTAGTTATTCAACATCAGGCACAATCCAAATTACATTTTGAATCAATTTTTCCACAGTCCAAAAAATCAATTTTCTGATGAAAAACGATGATCCGCGACCAGTCGAATTTTCTCCAGATGGTCAAAAATGGTAATTTTTTAATATTTAATTTTTTGACTGTAAATGACTATTGCATGTGAATTATCACTTTTGGAACTAAAATAAGTGTGTTTAGAGTCATTTCAATGCCTTTAATTGGTCGAAATAGAAGCTTCTGAGTAGGAGAAAAAGTCTGTAAAAATGGCACTTTTGGTCACATTGAGGATTTAAAAAGTAGTTATTCAACATGAGGCACAACCCAAATTACATTTTGAATCAATTCTTCCACAGTCCAAAAAATCAATTTTCTGATGAAAAACGATGATCCGCGACCTGTCGAATTTTCTCCAGATGGTCAAAAATTGTAATTTTTTAATATTTAATTTTTTGACTGTAAATGAATATTACATGTGAATTATCACTTTCGGAACTAAAATAAGTGTGTTTAGAGTCATTTTAATGCCTGAAATTGGTCGAAATTGAAGCTTCTGAGTAGGAGAAAAAGTCTGTAAAACTTGCACTTTTGGTCACATTGAGGCTTTAAAAAGTAGTTATTCAACATGAGGCACAATCCAAATTACATTTTGAATCACTTCTTCCACAGTCCAAAAAATCAATTTTCTGATGAAAAACAATGATCCGCGACCTGTCGAATTTTCTCCAGATGGTCAAAAATGGTAATTTTTTAATTTTTAATTTTTTGACTGTAAATGAATATTGCATGTGAATTATCACTTTTGGAACTAAAATAAGTGTGTTTAGAGTCATTTTAATGCCTTTAATTGGTCGAAATAGAAGCTTCTGAGTAGGAGAAAAAGTCTGTAAAAATTGCACTTTTGGTCACATTGAGGCTTTAAAAAGTAGTTATTCAAAATGAGGCACAATCCAAATTACATTTTGAATCAATTCTCCCACAGTCCAAAAAATCTATTTTCTGATGAAAAACGATGATCCGCGACCTGTCGAATTTTCTCCAGATGGTCAAAAATGGTTATTTTTTAATATTAAATTTTTTGACTGTAAATGACTATTGCATGTGAATTATCACTTTTGGAACTAAAATAAGTGTGTTTAGAGTCATTTTAATGCCTTTAATTGGTCGAAATAGAAGCTTCTGAGTAGGAGAAAAAGTCTGTAAAAATGGCACTTTTGGTCACATTGAGGATTTAAAAAGTAGTTATTCAACATGAGGCACAACCCAAATTACATTTTGAATCAATTCTTCCACAGTCCAAAAAATCATTTTTCTGATGAAAAACGATGATCCGCGACCTGTCGAATTTTCTCCAGATGGTCAAAAATGGTAATTTTTTAATATTTAATTTTTTGACTGTAAATGAATATTGCATGTGAATTATCACTTTCGGAACTAAAATAAGTGTGTTTAGAGTCATTTTAATGCCTTTAATTGGTCGAAATAGAAGCTTCTGAGTAGGAGAAAAAGTCTGTAAAAATGGCACTTTTGGTCACATTGAGGCTTTAAAAAGTAGTTATTCAACATCAGGCACAATCCAAATTACATTTTGAATCAATTTTTCCACAGTCCAAAAAATCAATTTTCTGATGAAAAACGATGATCCGCGACCAGTCGAATTTTCTCCAGATGGTCAAAAATGGTAATTTTTTAATATTTAATTTTTTGACTGTAAATGACTATTGCATGTGAATTATCACTTTTGGAACTAAAATAAGTGTGTTTAGAGTCATTTCAATGCCTTTAATTGGTCGAAATAGAAGCTTCTGAGTAGGAGAAAAAGTCTGTAAAAATGGCACTTTTGGTCACATTGAGGATTTAAAAAGTAGTTATTCAACATGAGGCACAACCCAAATTACATTTTGAATCAATTCTTCCACAGTCCAAAAAATCAATTTTCTGATGAAAAACGATGATCCGCGACCTGTCGAATTTTCTCCAGATGGTCAAAAATTGTAATTTTTTAATATTTAATTTTTTGACTGTAAATGAATATTACATGTGAATTATCACTTTCGGAACTAAAATAAGTGTGTTTAGAGTCATTTTAATGCCTGAAATTGGTCGAAATTGAAGCTTCTGAGTAGGAGAAAAAGTCTGTAAAAATTGCACTTTTGGTCACATTGAGGCTTTAAAAAGTAGTTATTCAACATGAGGCACAATCCAAATTACATTTTGAATCACTTCTTCCACAGTCCAAAAAATCAATTTTCTGATGAAAAACAATGATCCGCGACCTGTCGAATTTTCTCCAGATGGTCAAAAATGGTAATTTTTTAATTTTTAATTTTTTGACTGTAAATGAATATTGCATGTGAATTATCACTTTTGGAACTAAAATAAGTGTGTTTAGAGTCATTTTAATGCCTTTAATTGGTCGAAATAGAAGCTTCTGAGTAGGAGAAAAAGTCTGTAAAAATGGCACTTTTGGTCACATTGAGGATTTAAAAAGTAGTTATTCAACATGAGGCACAACCCAAATTACATTTTGAATCAATTCTTCCACAGTCCAAAAAATCAATTTTCTGATGAAAAACGATGAACCGCGACCTGTCGAATTTTCTCCAGATGGTCAAAAATTGTAATTTTGTAATATTTAATTTTTTGACTGTAAATGAATATTGCATGTGAATTATCACTTTTGGAACTAAAATAAGTGTGTTTAGAGTCATTTTAATGCCTTTAATTGGTCGAAATAGAAGCTTCTGAGTAGGAGAAAAAGTCTGTAAAAATGGCACTTTTGGTCACATTGAGGATTTAAAAAGTAGTTATTCAACATGAGGCACAACCCAAATTACATTTTGAATCAATTCTTCCACAGTCCAAAAAATCATTTTTCTGATGAAAAACGATGATCCGCGACCTGTCGAATTTTCTCCAGATGGTCAAAAATGGTAATTTTTTAATATTTAATTTTTTGACTGTAAATGAATATTGCATGTGAATTATCACTTTCGGAACTAAAATAAGTGTGTTTAGAGTCATTTTAATGCCTTTAATTGGTCGAAATAGAAGCTTCTGAGTAGGAGAAAAAGTCTGTAAAAATGGCACTTTTGGTCACATTGAGGCTTTAAAAAGTAGTTATTCAACATGAGGCACAATCCAAATTACATTTTGAATCAATTTTTCCACAGTCCAAAAAATCAATTTTCTGATGAAAAACGATGATCCGCGACCTGTCGAATTTTCTCCAGATGGTCAAAAATGGTAATTTTTTAATATTTAATTTTTTGACTGTAAATGACTATTGCATGTGAATTATCACTTTTGGAACTAAAATAGGTGTGTTTAGAGTCATTTCAATGCCTTTAATTGGTCGAAATAGAAGCTTCTGAGTAGGAGAAAAAGTCTGTAAAAATGGCACTTTTGGTCACATTGAGGATTTAAAAAGTAGTTATTCAACATGAGGCACAACCCAAATTACATTTTGAATCAATTCTTCCACAGTCCAAAAAATCAATTTTCTGATGAAAAACGATGATCCGCGACCTGTCGAATTTTCTCCAGATGGTCAAAAATTGTAATTTTTTAATATTTAATTTTTTGACTGTAAATGAATATTACATGTGAATTATCACTTTCGGAACTAAAATAAGTGTGTTTAGAGTCATTTTAATGCCTGAAATTGGTCGAAATAGAAGCTTCTGAGTAGGAGAAAAAGTCTGTAAAAATGGCACTTTTGGTCACATTGAGGCTTTAAAAAGTAGTTATTCAACATGAGGCACAATCCAAATTACATTTTGAATCACTTCTTCCACAGTCCAAAAAATCAATTTTCTGATGAAAAACAATGATCCGCGACCTGTCGAATTTTCTCCAGATGGTCAAAAATGGTAATTTTTTAATTTTTAATTTTTTGACTGTAAATGAATATTGCATGTGAATTATCACTTTTGGAACTAAAATAAGTGTGTTTAGAGTCATTTTAATGCCTTTAATTGGTCGAAATAGAAGCTTCTGAGTAGGAGAAAAAGTCTGTAAAAATGGCACTTTTGGTCACATTGAGGATTTAAAAAGTAGTTATTCAACATGAGGCACAACCCAAATTAAATTTTGAATCAATTCTTCCACAGTCCAAAAAATCAATTTTCTGATGAAAAACGATGAACCGCGACCTGTCGAATTTTCTCCAGATGGTCAAAAATTGTAATTTTGTAATATTTAATTTTTTGACTGTAAATGAATATTGCATGTGAATTATCACTTTCGGAACTAAAATAAGTGTGTTTAGAGTCATTTTAATGCCTTTAATTGGTCGAAATAGAAGCTTCTGAGTAGGAGAAAAAGTCTGTAAAAAAGGCAATTTTGGTCACATTGAGGCTTTAAAAAGTAGTTATTCAACATGAGGCACAATCCAAATTACATTTCGAATCAATTTTTCTACAGTCCAAAAAATCAATTTTCTGATGAAAAACGATGACCCGTGACCTGTCGAACTATCTCCAGTTGGTTAAAAATGGTAATTTTGTAATATTTAATTTTTTGACTGTAAATGACTATTGCATGTGAATTATCACTTTTGGAACTAAAATAAGTGTGTTTAGAGTCATTTTAATGCCTTTAATTGGTCGAAATAGAAGCTTCTGAGTAGGAGAAAAAGTCTGTAAAAATGGCACTTTTGGTCACATTGAGGATTTAAAAAGTAGTTATTCAACATGAGGCACAACCCAACTACATTTTGAATCAATTCTTCCACAGTCCAAAATATCAATTTTCTGATGAAAAACGATGAACCGCGACCTGTCGAATTTTCTCCAGATGGTCAAAAATGGTAATTTTTTAATATTTAATTTTTTGACTGTAAATGAATATTGCATGTGAATTATCACTTTCGAAACTAAAATAAGTGTGTTTAGAGTCATTTTAATGCCTTTAATTGGTCGAAATAGAAGCTTCTGAGTAGGAGAAAAAGTCTGTAAAAAAGGCAATTTTGGTCACATTGAGGCTTTAAAAAGTAGTTATTCAACATAAGGCACAATCCAAATTACATTTTGAATCAATTATTCCACAGTCGAAAAAATCAATTTTCTGATGAAAAACGATGATCCACGACCTGTCGAATTTTCTCTAGATGGTCAAAAATGGTAATTTTTTAATATTTAATTTTTTGACTGTAAATGAATATTGCATGTGAATTATCACTTTCGGAACTAAAATAAGTGTGTTTAGAGTCATTTTAATGCCTTTAATTGGTCGAAATAGAAGCTTCTGAGTAGGAGAAAAAGTCTGTAAAAATTGCACTTTTGGTCACATTGAGGATTTAAAAAGTAGTTATTCAACATGAGGCACAACCCAAATTACATTTTGAATCAATTCTTCCACAGTCCAAAAAATCAATTTTCTGATGAAAAACGATGATCCGCGACCTGTCGAATTTTCTCCAGATGGTCAACAATTGTAATTTTGTAATATTTAATTTTTTGACTGTAAATGAATATTGCATGTGAATTATCACTTTCGGAACTAAAATAAGTGTGTTTAGAGTCATTTTAATGCCTTTAATTGGTCGAAATAGAAGCTTCTGAGTAGGAGAAAAAGTCTGTAAAAAAGGCAATTTTGGTCACATTGAGGCTTTAAAAAGTAGTTATTCAACATGAGGCACAATCCAAATTACATTTCGAATCAATTTTTCTACAGTCCAAAAAATCAATTTTCTGATGAAAAACGATGACCCGTGACCTGTCGAACTATCTCCAGTTGGTTAAAAATGGTAATTTTGTAATATTTAATTTTTTGACTGTAAATGACATTTGCATGTGAAATATCACATTTGGAACAAAAATAAGTGTGTTTAGAGTCACTTTAATGCCTGAAATTGGTCAAAATAAAAGCTTCTGAGTAGGAGAAAAAGTCTGTAAAAATGGCACTTTTGGTCACATTGAGGCTTTAGAAAGTAGTTATTCAACATGAGGCACAATCAAAATTACATTTTGAATCAATTCTTCCACAGTCCAAAAAATCAATTTTCTGATTAAAAACGATGATCCGCGACCTGTCGAATTTTCTCCAGATGGTCAAAAATGGTAATTTTTTAATATTTAATTTTTTGACTGTAAATGAATATTGCATGTGAATTATCACTTTCGGAACTAAAATAAGTGTGTTTAGAGTCATTTTAATGCCTTTAATTGGTCGAAATAGAAGCTTCTGAGTCAGAGAAAAGTCTGTAAAAATGGCACTTTTGGTCACATTGAGGCTTTAAAAACGTAGTTATTTAACATGAGGCACAATCCAAATTACATTTTGAATCAATTTTTCCACAGTCCAAAAAAATCAATTTTCTGATGAAAAACGATGACCCGTGACCTGTCGAACTTTCCAGATGGTCAAAAATTGTAAATTTGTAATATTTAATTTTTTACTGTAAATGACTTTTGCAAGTGAATTATCACTTTTGGAACTAAAATAAGTGTGTTTAGAGTCATTTTAATGCCTGAAATTGATCAAAATAAAAGCTCTCGAGTAGGAGAAAAAGTCTGTAAAAAAGGCAATTTTGGTCACATTGAGGCTTTAGAAAGTAGTTATTCAACATGAGGCACAATCAAAATTACATTTTGAATCAATTTTTCCAGAGTCAAAAAAATCAATTTTCTGATGAAAAACGATGACCCGTGACCTGTCGAACTATCTCCAGATGGTCAAAAATTGTAATTTTGTAATATTTAATTTTTTGCCTGTAAATGACTTTTGCAAGTGAATTATCTCTTTTGGAACTAAAATAAGTGTGTTTAGAGTCATTTTATTGCCTGAAATTGGTCAAAATAAAAGCTTCTGAGTAGGAGAAAAAGTCTGTAAAAAAGGCAATTTTGGTCACATTGAGGCTTTAGAAAGTAGTTATTCAACATGAGGCACAATCCAAATGACATTTTGAATCAATTTTTCTACAGTCCAAAAAATCAATTTTCTGATGAAAAACGATGATCCACGACCTGTCGAATTTTCTCTAGATGGTCAAAAATGGTAATTTTTTAATATTTAATTTTTTGACTGTAAATGAATATTGCATGTGAATTATCACTTTCGGAACTAAAATAAGTGTGTTTAGAGTCATTTTAATGCCTTTAATTGGTCGAAATAGAAGCTTCTGAGTAGGAGAAAAAGTCTGTAAAAATTGCACTTTTGGTCACATTGAGGATTTAAAAAGTAGTTATTCAACATGAGGCACAACCCAAATTACATTTTGAATCAATTCTTCCACAGTCCAAAAAATCAATTTTCTGATGAAAAACGATGATCCGCGACCTGTCGAATTTTCTCCAGATGGTCAACAATTGTAATTTTGTAATATTTAATTTTTTGACTGTAAATGAATATTGCATGTGAATTATCACTTTCGGAACTAAAATAAGTGTGTTTAGAGTCATTTTAATGCCTTTAATTGGTCGAAATAGAAGCTTCTGAGTAGGAGAAAAAGTCTGTAAAAAAGGCAATTTTGGTCACATTGAGGCTTTAAAAAGTAGTTATTCAACATGAGGCACAATCCAAATTACATTTCGAATCAATTTTTCTACAGTCCAAAAAATCAATTTTCTGATGAAAAACGATGACCCGTGACCTGTCGAACTATCTCCAGTTGGTTAAAAATGGTAATTTTGTAATATTTAATTTTTTGACTGTAAATGACATTTGCATGTGAAATATCACATTTGGAACAAAAATAAGTGTGTTTAGAGTCACTTTAATGCCTGAAATTGGTCAAAATAAAAGCTTCTGAGTAGGAGAAAAAGTCTGTAAAAATGGCACTTTTGGTCACATTGAGGATTTAAAAAGTAGTTATTCAACATGAGGCACAATCCAAATTACATTTTGAATCAATTCTTCCACAGTCCAAAAAATCAATTTTCTGATGAAAAACGATGATCCGCGACCTGTCGAATTTTCTCCAGATGGTCAAAAATGGTAATTTTTTAATATTTAATTTTTTGACTGTAAATGAATATTGCATGTGAATTATCACTTTCGGAACTAAAATAAGTTTGTTTAGAGTCATTTTAATGCCTGAAATTGGTCAAAATAAAAGCTCTCGAGTAGGAGAAAAAGTCTGTAAAAAAGGCAATTTTGGTCACATTGAGGCTTTAAAAAGTAGGTATTCACCATGAGGCACAATCCAAATTACATTTTGAATCAATTCTTCCACAGTCCAAAAAATCAATTTTCCGATGAAAAACGATGATCCGCGACCTGTCGAATTTTCTCCAGATGGTCAAAAATGGTTATTTTTTAATATTCAATTTTTTGACTGTAAATGACTATTGCATGTGAATTATCACTTTTGGAACTAAAATAAGTGTGTTTAGAGTCATTTTAATGCCTTTAATTTGTCGAAATAGAAGCTTCTGAGTAGGAGAAAAAGTCTGTAAAAATGGCACTTTTGGTCACATTGAGGATTTAAAAAGTAGTTATTCAACATGAGGCACAACCCAAATTACATTTTGAATCAATTCTTCCACAGTCCAAAAAATCAATTTTCTGATGAAAAACGATGATCCGCGACCTGTCGAATTTTCTCCAGATGGTCAAAAATGGTAATTTTTTAATATTTAATTTTTTACTGTAAATGACTTTTGCAAGTGAATTATCACTTTTGGAACTAAAATAAGTGTGTTTAGAGTCATTTTAATGCCTGAAATTGATCAAAATAAAAGCTCTCGAGTAGGAGAAAAAGTCTGTAAAAAAGGCAATTTTGGTCACATTGAGGCTTTAGAAAGTAGTTATTCAACATGAGGCACAATCAAAATTACATTTTGAATCAATTTTTCCAGAGTCAAAAAAATCAATTTTCTGATGAAAAACGATGACCCGTGACCTGTCGAACTATCTCCAGATGGTCAAAAATTGTAATTTTGTAATATTTAATTTTTTGCCTGTAAATGACTTTTGCAAGTGAATTATCTCTTTTGGAACTAAAATAAGTGTGTTTAGAGTCATTTTATTGCCTGAAATTGGTCAAAATAAAAGCTTCTGAGTAGGAGAAAAAGTCTGTAAAAAAGGCAATTTTGGTCACATTGAGGCTTTAGAAAGTAGTTATTCAACATGAGGCACAATCCAAATGACATTTTGAATCAATTTTTCTACAGTCCAAAAAATCAATTTTCTGATGAAAAACGATGATCCACGACCTGTCGAATTTTCTCTAGATGGTCAAAAATGGTAATTTTTTAATATTTAATTTTTTGACTGTAAATGAATATTGCATGTGAATTATCACTTTCGGAACTAAAATAAGTGTGTTTAGAGTCATTTTAATGCCTTTAATTGGTCGAAATAGAAGCTTCTGAGTAGGAGAAAAAGTCTGTAAAAATTGCACTTTTGGTCACATTGAGGATTTAAAAAGTAGTTATTCAACATGAGGCACAACCCAAATTACATTTTGAATCAATTCTTCCACAGTCCAAAAAATCAATTTTCTGATGAAAAACGATGATCCGCGACCTGTCGAATTTTCTCCAGATGGTCAACAATTGTAATTTTGTAATATTTAATTTTTTGACTGTAAATGAATATTGCATGTGAATTATCACTTTTGGAACTAAAATAAGTGTGTTTAGAGTCATTTTAATGCCTTTAATTGGTCGAAATAGAAGCTTCTGAGTAGGAGAAAAAGTCTGTAAAAAAGGCAATTTTGGTTACATTGAGGCTTTAAAAAGTAGTTATTCAACATGAGGCACAATCCAAATTACATTTCGAATCAATTTTTCTACAGTCCAAAAAATCAATTTTCTGATGAAAAACGATGATCCGCGACCTGTCGAATTTTCTCCAGATGGTCAAAAATGGTAATTTTTTAATATTTAATTTTTTGACTGTAAATGAATATTGCATGTGAATTATCACTTTCGGAACTAAAATAAGTGTGTTTAGAGTCATTTTAATGCCTGAAATTGGTCAAAATAAAAGCTCTCGAGTAGGAGAAAAAGTCTGTAAAAAGGCAATTTTGGTCACATTGAGGCTTTAAAAAGTAGGTATTCACCATGAGGCACAATCCAAATTACATTTTGAATCAATTCTTCCACAGTCCAAAAAATCAATTTTCTGATGAAAAACGATGATCCGCGACCTGTCGAATTTTCTCCAGATGGTCAAAAATGGTAATTTTTAAATATTTAATTTTTTGACTGTACATGAATATTGCATGTGAATTATCACTTTCGGAACTAAAATAAGTGTGTTTAGAGTCATTTTAATGCCTTTAATTGGTCGAAATAGAAGCTTCTGAGTAGGAGAAAAAGTCTGTAAGAATTGCACTTTTGGTCACATTGAGGCTTTAAAAAGTAGTTATTCAACATGAGGCACAATCCAAATTACATTTTGAATCAATTCTTCCACAATCCAAAAAATCAATTTTCTGATGAAAAACGATGATCCGCGCGACCTGTCGAATTTTCTCCAGATGGTCAAAAATGGTAATTTTTTAATATATAATTTTTTGACTGTAAATGAATATTGCATGTGAATTATCACTTTCGGAACTAAAATAAGTGTGTTTAGAGTCATTTTAATGCCTTTAATTGGTCGAAATAGAAGCTTCTGAGTAGGAGAAAAAGTCTGTAAAAATTGCACTTTTGGTCACATTGAGGCTTTAAAAAGTAGTTATTCAACATGAGGCACAATCCAAATTAAATTTTGAATCAATTCTTCCACAGTCCAAAAAATCAATTTTCTGATGAAAAACGATGATCCGCGACCTGTCGAATTTTCTCCAGATGGTCAAAAATGGTAATTTTTTAATATTTAATTTTTTGACTGTAAATGAATATTGCATGTGAATTATCACTTTCGGAACTAAAATAAGTGTGTTTAGAGTCATTTTAATGCCTGAAATTGGTCAAAATAAAAGCTCTCGAGTAGGAGAAAAAGTCTGTAAAAAAGGCAATTTTGGTCACATTGAGGCTTTAAAAAGTAGGTATTCACCATGAGGCACAATCCAAATTACATTTTGAATCAATTCTTCCACAGTCCAAAAAATCAATTTTCCGATGAAAAACGATGATCCGCGACCTGTCGAATTTTCTCCAGATGGTCAAAAATGGTAATTTTTTAATATTTAATTTTTTGACTGTAAATGAATATTGCATGTGAATTATCACTTTCGGAACTAAAATAAGTGTGTTTAGAGTCATTTTAATGCCTTTAATTGGTCGAAATAGAAGCTTCTGAGTAGGAGAAAAAGTCTGTAAAAATTGCACTTTTGGTCACATTGAGGCTTTAAAAAGTAGTTATTCAACATGAGGCACAATCCAAATTAAATTTTGAATCAATTCTTCCACAGTCCAAAAAATCAATTTTCTGATGAAAAACGATGATCCGCGACCTGTCGAATTTTCTCCAGGTGGTCAAAAATGGTTATTTTTTAATAATAAATTTTTTGTCTGTAAATGACTATTGCATGTGAATTATCACTTTTGGAACTAAAATAAGTGTGTTTAGAGTCATTTTAATGGCTTTAATTGGTCGAAATAGAAGCTTCTGAGTAGGAGAAAAAGTCTGTAAAAATGGCACTTTTGGTCACATTGAGGCTTTAAAAAGTAGTTATTCAACATGAGGCACAATCCAAATTACATTTTGAATCAATTTTTCCACAGTCCAAAAAATCAATTTTCTGATGAAAAACGATGATCCGCGACCTGTCGAATTTTCTCCAGATGGTCAAAAATGGTAATTTTTTAATATTTAATTTTTTGACTGTAAATGACTATTGCATGTGAATTATCACTTTTGGAACTAAAATAAGTGTGTTTAGAGTCATTTCAATGCCTTTAATTGGTCGAAATAGAAGCTTCTGAGTAGGAGAAAAAGTCTGTAAAAATGGCACTTTTGGTCACATTGAGGATTTAAAAAGTAGTTATTCAACATGAGGCACAACCCAAATTACATTTTGAATCAATTCTTCCACAGTCCAAAAAATCAATTTTCTGATGAAAAACGATGATCCGCGCGACCTGTCGAATTTTCTCCAGATGGTCAAAAATTGTAATTTTTTAATACTTAATTTTTTGACTGTAAATGAATATTACATGTGAATTATCACTTTCGGAACTAAAATAAGTGTGTTTAGAGTCATTTTAATGCCTTTAATTGGTCGAAATAGAAGCTTCTGAGTAGGAGAAAAAGTCTGTAAAAATTGCACTTTTGGTCACATTGAGGCTTTAAAAAGTAGTTATTCAACATGAGGCACAATCCAAATTAAGTTTTGAATCAATTTTTCCACAGTCCAAAAAATCAATTTTCTGATGAAAAACGATGATCCGCGACCTGTCGAATTTTCTCCAGATGGTCAAAAATGGTTATTTTTTAATATTCAATTTTTTGACTGTAAATGACTATTGCATGTGAATTATCACTTTTGGAACTAAAATAAGTGTGTTTAGAGTCATTTTAATGCCTTTAATTTGTCGAAATAGAAGCTTCTGAGTAGGAGAAAAAGTCTGTAAAAATGGCACTTTTGGTCACATTGAGGATTTAAAAAGTAGTTATTCAACATGAGGCACAACCCAAATTACATTTTGAATCAATTCTTCCACAGTCCAAAAAATCAATTTTCTGATGAAAAACGATGATCCGCGACCTGTCGAATTTTCTCCAGATGGTCAAAAATGGTAATTTTTTAATATTTAATTTTTTGACTGTAAATGAATATTGCATGTGAATTATCACTTTCGGAACTAAAATAAGTGTGTTTAGAGTCATTTTAATGCCTGAAATTGGTCAAAATAAAAGCTCTCGAGTAGGAGAAAAAGTCTGTAAAAAAGGCAATTTTGGTCACATCGAGGCTTTAAAAAGTAGGTATTCACCATGAGGCACAATCCAAATTACATTTTGAATCAATTCTTCCACAGTCCAAAAAATCAATTTTCTGATGAAAAACGATGATCCGCGACCTGTCGAATTTTCTCCAGATGGTCAAAAATGGTAATTTTTAAATATTTAATTTTTTGACTGTACATGAATATTGCATGTGAATTCTCACTTTCGGAACTAAAATAAGTGTGTTTAGAGTCATTTTAATGCCTTTAATTGGTCGAAATAGAAGCTTCTGAGTAGGAGAAAAAGTCTGTAAAAATTGCACTTTTGGTCACATTGAGGCTTTAAAAAGTAGTTATTCAACATGAGGCACAATCCAAATTAAATTTTGAATCAATTCTTCCACAGTCCAAAAAATCAATTTTCTGATGAAAAACGATGATCCGCGACCTGTCGAATTTTCTCCAGGTGGTCAAAAATGGTTATTTTTTAATATTAAATTTTTTGACTGTAAATGACTATTGCATGTGAATTATCACTTTTGGAACTAAAATAAGTGTGTTTAGAGTCACTTTAATGCCTTTAATTGGTCGAAATAGAAGCTTCTGAGTAGGAGAAAAAGTCTGTAAAAAAGGCAATTTTGGTCACATTGAGGCTTCAAAAAGTAGTTATTCAACATGAGGCACAATCCAAATTACATTTTGAATCAATTCTTCCACAGTCCAAAAAATCATTTTTCTGATGAAAAACGATGATCCGCGACCTGTCGAATTTTCTCCAGATGGTCAAAAATGGTAATTTTTTAATATTTAATTTTTTGACTGTAAATGACTATTGCATGTGAATTATCACTTTTGGAACTAAAATAAGTGTGTTTAGAGTCATTTTAATGCCTTTAATTGGTCGAAATAGAAGCTTCTGAGTAGGATAAAAAGTCTGTAAAAATGGCACTTTTGGTCACATTGAGGATTTAAAAAGTAGTTATTCAACATGAGGCACAACCCAAATTACATTTTGAATCAATTCTTCCACAGTCCAAAAAATCAATTTTCTGATGAAAAACGATGATCCGCGACCTGTCGAATTTTCTCCAGATGGTCAAAAATGGTAATTTTTTAATATTTAATTTTTTGACTGTAAATGACTATTGCATGTGAATTATCACTTTTGGAACTAAAATAAGTGTGTTTAGAGTCATTTCAATGCCTTTAATTGGTCGAAATAGAAGCTTCTGAGTAGGAGAAAAAGTCTGTAAAAATTGCACTTTTGGTCACATTGAGGCTTTAAAAAGTAGTTATTCAACATGAGGCACAATCCAAATTACATTTTGAATCAATTCTTCCACAGTCCAAAAAATCAATTTTCTGATGAAAAACGATGATCCGCGACCTGTCGAATTTTCTCCAGATGGTCAAAAATGGTAATTTTTTAATATTTAATTTTTTGACTGTAAATGACTATTGCATGTGAATTATCACTTTTGGAACTAAAATAAGTGTGTTTAGAGTCATTTTAATGCCTTTAATTGGTCGAAATAGAAGCTTCTGAGTAGGAGAAAAAGTCTGTAAAAATGGCACTTTTGGTCACATTGAGGCTTTAAAAAGTAGTTATTCAACATGAGGCACAATCCAAATTACATTTTGAATCAATTTTTCCACAGTCCAAAAAATCAATTTTCTGATGAAAAACGATGACCCGTGACCTGTCCAACTATCTCCAGATGGTCAAAAATTGTAATTTTGTAATATTAAATTTTTTGCCTGTAAATGACTTTTGCAAGTGAATTATCTCTTTTGGAACTAAAATAAGTGTGTTTAGAGTCATTTTAATGCCTGAAATTGGTCAAAATGAAAGCTTCTGAGTAGGAGAAAAAGTCTGTAAAAAAGGCAATTTTGGTCACATTGAGGCTTTAGAAAGTAGTTATTCAACATGAGGCACAATCCAAATGACATTTTGAATCAATTTTTCTACAGTCCAAAAAATCAATTTTCTGATGAAAAACGATGATCCGCGACCTGTCGAATTTTCTCCAGATGGTCAAAAATGGTAATTTTTTAATATTTAATTTTTTGACTGTAAATGACTATTGCATGTGAATTATCACTTTTGGAACTAAAATAAGTGTGTTTAGAGTCATTTTAATGCCTGAAATTGGTCAAAATAAAAGCTCTCGAGTAGGAGAAAAAGTCTGTAAAAAAGGCAATTTTGGTCACATTGAGGCTTTAAAAAGAAGGTATTCACCATGAGGCACAATCCAAATTACATTTTGAATCAATTCTTCCACAGTCCAAAAAATCAATTTTCTGATGAAAAACGATGATCCGCGACCTGTCGAATTTTCTCCAGATGGTCAAAAATGGTAATTTTTAAATATTTAAGTTTTTTGACTGTAAATGAATATTGCATGTGAATTATCACTTTCGGAACTAAAATAAGTGTGTTTAGAGTCATTTTAATGCCTTTAATTGGTCGAAATAGAAGCTTCTGAGTAGGAGAAAAAGTCTGTAAGAATTGCACTTTTGGTCACATTGAGGCTTTAAAAAGTAGTTATTCAACATGAGGCACAATCCAAATTACATTTTGAATCAATTCTTCCACAGTCCAAAAAATCAATTTTCTGATGAAAAACGATGATCCGCGACCTGTCGAATTTTCTCCAGATGGTCAAAAATGGTTATTTTTTAATATTACATTTTTTGACTGTAAATGACTATTGCATGTGAATTATCACTTTTGGAACTAAAATAAGTGTGTTTAGAGTCATTTTAGTGCCTTTAATTGGTCGAAATAGAAGCTTCTGAGTAGGAGAAAAAGTCTGTAAAAATTGCACTTTTGGTCACATTGAGGCTTTAAAAAGTAGTTATTCAACATGAGGCACAATCCAAATTACATTTTGAATCACTTCTTCCACAGTCCAAAAAATCAATTTTCTGATGAAAAACAATGATCCGCGACCTGTCGAATTTTCTCCAGATGGTCAAAAATGGTTATTTTTTAATATTAAATTTTTTGACTGTAAATGACTATTGCATGTGAATTATCACTTTTGGAACTAAAATAAGTGTGTTTAGAGTCATTTTAATGCCTTTAATTTGTCGAAATAGAAGCTTCTGAGTAGGAGAAAAAGTCTGTAAAAATGGCACTTTTGGTCACATTGAGGATTTAAAAAGTAGATATTCAACATGAGGCACAACCCAAATTACATTTTGAATCAATTCTTCCACAGTCCAAAAAATCAATTTTCTGATGAAAAACGATGATCCGCGACCTGTCGAATTTTCTCCAGATGGTCAAAAATGGTAATTTTTTAATATTTAATTTTTTGACTGTAAATGAATTTTGCATGTGAATTATCACTTTCGGAACTAAAATAAGTGTGTTTAGAGTCATTTTAATGCCTGAAATTGGTCAAAATAAAAGCTCTCGAGTAGGAGAAAAAGTCTGTAAAAAAGGCAATTTTGGTCACATTGAGGCTTTAAAAAGTAGGTATTCACCATGAGGCACAATCCAAATTACATTTTGAATCAATTCTTCCACAGTCCAAAAAATCAATTTTCTGATGAAAAACGATGATCCGCGACCTGTCGAATTTTCTCCAGATGGTCAAAAATGGTAATTTTTTAATATTTAATTTTTTGACTGTAAATGAATATTGCCTGTGAATTATCACTTTCGGAACTAAAATAAGTGTGTTTACAGTCATTTTAATGCCTTTAATTGGTCGAAATAGAAGCTTCTGAGTAGGAGAAAAAGTCTGTAAAAATGGCACTTTTGGTCACATTGAGGATTTAAAAAGTAGTTATTCAACATGAGGCACAACCCAAATTACATTTTGAATCAATTCTTCCACAGTCCAAAAAATCAATTTTCTGATGAAAAACGATGATCCGCGACCTGTCGAATTTTCTCCAGATGGTCAAAAATGGTAATTTTTTAATATTTAATTTTTTGACTGTAAATGAATATTGCATGTGAATTATCACTTTCGGAACTAAAATAAGTGTGTTTAGAGTCATTTTAATGCCTTTAATTGGTCGAAATAAAAGCTTCTGAGTAGGAGAAAAAGTCTGTAAAAATGGCACTTTTGGTCACATTGAGGATTTAAAAAGTAGTTATTCAACATGAGGCACAACCCAAATTACATTTTGAATCAATTCTTCCACAGTCCAAAAAATCATTTTTCTGATGAAAAACGATGATACGCGACCTGTCGAATTTTCTCCAGATGGTCAAAAATGATAATTTTTTAATATTTAAGTTTTTTGACTGTAAATGAATATTGCATGTGAATTATCACTTTCGGAACTAAAATAAGTGTGTTTAGAGTCATTTTAATGCCTGAAATTGGTCAAAATAAAAGCTTCTGAGTAGGAGAAAAAGTCTGTAAAAAAGGCAATTTTGGTCACATTGAGGCTTTAGAAAGTAGTTATTCAACATGAGGCACAATCCAAATTACATTTTGAATCAATTCTTCCACAGTCCAAAAAATCAATTTTCTGATGAAAAACGATGATCCGCGACCTGTCGAATTTTCTCCAGATGGTCAAAAATGGTTATTTTTTAATATTAAATTTTTTGACTGTAAATGACTATTGCATGTGAATTATCACTTTTGGAACTAAAATACGTGTGTTTAGAGTCATTTTAATGCCTTTAATTGGTCGAAATAGAAGCTTCTGAGTAGGAGAAAAAGTCTGTAAAAATGGCACTTTTGGTCACATTGAGGCTTTAAAAAGTAGTTATTCAAAATGAGGCACAATCCAAATTACATTTTGAATCAATTCTTCCACAGTCCAAAAAATCTATTTTCTGATGAAAAACGATGATCCGCGACCTGTCGAATTTTCTCCAGATGGTCAAAAATGGTTATTTTTTAATATTAAATTTTTTGACTGTAAATGACTATTGCATGTGAATTATCACTTTTGGAACTAAAATAAGTGTGTTTAGAGTCATTTTAATGCCTTTAATTGGTCGAAATAAAAGCTTCTGAGTAGGAGAAAAAGTCTGTAAAAATGGCACTTTTGGTCACATTGAGGATTTAAAAAGTAGTTATTCAACATGAGGCACAACCCAAATTACATTTTGAATCAATTCTTCCACAGTCCAAAAAATCAATTTTCTGATGAAAAACGATGATCCGCGACCTGTCGAATTTTCTCCAGATGGTCAAAAATGGTAATTTTTTAATATTTAATTTTTTGACTGTAAATGAATATTGCCTGTGAATTATCACTTTCGGAACTAAAATAAGTGTGTTTAGAGTCATTTTAATGCCTTTAATTGGTCGAAATAGAAGCTTCTGAGTAGGAGAAAAAGTCTGTAAAAATGGCACTTTTGGTCACATTGAGGATTTAAAAAGTAGTTATTCAACATGAGGCACAACCCAAATTACATTTTGAATCAATTCTTCCACAGTCCAAAAAATCAATTTTCTGATGAAAAACGATGATCCGCGACCTGTCGAATTTTCTCCAGATGGTCAAAAATGGTAATTTTTTAATATTTAATTTTTTGACTGTAAATGAATATTGCATGTGAATTATCACTTTCGGAACTAAAATAAGTGTGTTTAGAGTCATTTTAATGCCTTTAATTGGTCGAAATAAAAGCTTCTGAGTAGGAGAAAAAGTCTGTAAAAATGGCACTTTTGGTCACATTGAGGATTTAAAAAGTAGTTATTCAACATGAGGCACAACCCAAATTACATTTTGAATCAATTCTTCCACAGTCCAAAAAATCATTTTTCTGATGAAAAACGATGATACGCGACCTGTCGAATTTTCTCCAGATGGTCAAAAATGATAATTTTTTAATATTTAAGTTTTTTGACTGTAAATGAATATTGCATGTGAATTATCACTTTCGGAACTAAAATAAGTGTGTTTAGAGTCATTTTAATGCCTGAAATTGGTCAAAATAAAAGCTTCTGAGTAGGAGAAAAAGTCTGTAAAAAAGGCAATTTTGGTCACATTGAGGCTTTAGAAAGTAGTTATTCAACATGAGGCACAATCCAAATTACATTTTGAATCAATTCTTCCACAGTCCAAAAAATCAATTTTCTGATGAAAAACGATGATCCGCGACCTGTCGAATTTTCTCCAGATGGTCAAAAATGGTTATTTTTTAATATTAAATTTTTTGACTGTAAATGACTATTGCATGTGAATTATCACTTTTGGAACTAAAATACGTGTGTTTAGAGTCATTTTAATGCCTTTAATTGGTCGAAATAGAAGCTTCTGAGTAGGAGAAAAAGTCTGTAAAAATGGCACTTTTGGTCACATTGAGGCTTTAAAAAGTAGTTATTCAAAATGAGGCACAATCCAAATTACATTTTGAATCAATTCTTCCACAGTCCAAAAAATCTATTTTCTGATGAAAAACGATGATCCGCGACCTGTCGAATTTTCTCCAGATGGTCAAAAATGGTTATTTTTTAATATTAAATTTTTTGACTGTAAATGACTATTGCATGTGAATTATCACTTTTGGAACTAAAATAAGTGTGTTTAGAGTCATTTTAATGCCTTTAATTGGTCGAAATAGAAGCTTCTGAGTAGGAGAAAAAGTCTGTAAAAATGGCACTTTTGGTCACATTGAGGATTTAAAAAGTAGTTATTCAACATGAGGCACAACCCAAATTACATTTTGAATCAATTCTTCCACAGTCCAAAAAATCATTTTTCTGATGAAAAACGATGATCCGCGACCTGTCGAATTTTCTCCAGATGGTCAAAAATGGTAATTTTTTAATATTTAATTTTTTGACTGTAAATGAATATTGCATGTGAATTATCACTTTCGGAACTAAAATAAGTGTGTTTAGAGTCATTTCAATGCCTTTAATTGGTCGAAATAGAAGCTTCTGAGTAGGAGAAAAAGTCTGTAAAAATGGCACTTTTGGTCACATTGAGGCTTTAAAAAGTAGTTATTCAACATGAGGCACAATCCAAATTACATTTTGAATCAATTTTTCCAGAGTCAAAAAAATCAAATTTCTGATGAAAAACGATGACCCATGACCTGTCGAACTATCTCCAGATGGTCAAAAATTGTAATTTTGTAATATTTAATTTTTTGCCTGTAAATGACTTTTGCAAGTGAATTATCTCTTTTGGAACTAAAATAAGTGTGTAAAAAAGGCAATTTTGGTCACATTGAGGCTTTAAAAAGTAGGTATTCACCATGAGGCACAATCCAAATTACATTTTGAATCATTTCTTCCACAGTCCAAAAAATCAATTTTCTGATGAAAAACGATGATCCGCGACCTGTCGAATTTTCTCCAGATGGTCAAAAATGGTAATTTTTTAATATTTAATTTTTTGACTGTAAATGAATATTGCATGTGAATTATCACTTTCGGAACTAAAATAAGTGTGTTTAGAGTCATTTCAATGCCTTTAATTGGTCGAAATAGAAGCTTCTGAGTAGGAGAAAAAGTCTGTAAAAATGGCACTTTTGGTCACATTGAGGATTTAAAAAGTAGTTATTCAACATGAGGCACAACCCAAATTACATTTTGAATCAATTCTTCCACAGTCCAAAAAATCAATTTTCTGATGAAAAACGATGATCCGCGACCTGTCGAATTTTCTCCAGATGGTCAAAAATGGTAATTTTTTAATATTTAATTTTTTGACTGTAAATGAATATTGCATGTGAATTATCACTTTCGGAACTACAATAAGTGTGTTTAGAGTCATTTTAATGCCTGAAATTGGTCAAAATAAAAGCTCTCGAGTAGGAGAAAAAGTCTGTAAAAAAGGCAATTTTGGTCACATTGAGGCTTTAAAAAGTAGGTATTCACCATGAGGCACAATCCAAATTACATTTTGAATCAATTCTTCCACAGTCCAAAAAATCAATTTTCTGATGAAAAACGATGATCCGCGACCTGTCGAATTTTCTCCAGATGGTCAAAAATGGTAATTTTTTAATATTTAATTTTTTGACTGTAAATGAATATTGCATGTGAATTATCACTTTCAGAACTAAAATAAGTGTGTTTAGAGTCATTTTAATGCCTTTAATTGGTCGAAATAGAAGCTTCTGGGTAGGAGAAAATGTCTGTAAAAATTGCACTTTTGGTCACATTGAGGCTTTAAAAAGTAGTTATTCACCATGAGGCACAATCCAAATTACATTTTGAATCAATTCTTCCACAGTCCAAAAAATAAATTTTCTGATGAAAAACGATGATCCGCGACCTGTCGAATTTTCTCCAGATGGTCAAAAATGGTAATTTTTTAATATTTAATTTTTTGACTGTAAATGAATATTGCCTGTGAATTATCACTTTCGGAACTAAAATAAGTGTGTTTAGAGTCATTTTAATGCCTTTAATTGGTCGAAATAGAAGCTTCTGAGTAGGAGAAAAAGTCTGTAAAAATGGCACTTTTGGTCACATTGAGGATTTAAAAAGTAGTTATTCAACATGAGGCACAACCCAAATTACATTTTGAATCAATTCTTCCACAGTCCAAAAAATCAATTTTCTGATGAAAAACGATGATCCGCGACCTGTCGAATTTTCTCCAGATGGTCAAAAATGGTAATTTTTTAATATTTAATTTTTTGTCTGTAAATGAATATTGCATGTGAATTATCACTTTCGGAACTAAAATAAGTGTGTTTAGAGTCATTTTAATGCCTTTAATTGGTCGAAATAGAAGCTTCTGAGTAGGAGAAAAAGTCTGTAAAAATGGCACTTTTGGTCACATTGAGGATTTAAAAAGTAGTTATTCAACATGAGGCACAACCCAAATTACATTTTGAATCAATTCTTCCACAGTCCAAAAAATCATGTTTCTGATGAAAAACGATGATACGCGACCTGTCGAATTTTCTCCAGATGGTCAAAAATGGTAATTTTTTAATATTTAATTTTTTGACTGTAAATGACTATTGCATGTGAATTATCACTTTCGGAACTAAAATAAGTGTGTTTAGAGTCATTTTAATGCCTTTAATTGGTCGAAATAGAAGCTTCTGAGTAGGAGAAAAAGTCTGTAAAAATGGCACTTTTGGTCACATTGAGGATTTAAAAAGTAGTTATTCAACATGAGGCACAATCCAAATTACATTTTGAATCAATTCTTCCACAGTCCAAAAAATCATTTTTCTGATGAAAAACGATGATCCGCGACCTGTCGAATTTTCTCCAGATGGTCAAAAATGGTAATTTTTTAATATTTAATTTTTTGACTGTAAATGACTATTGCATGTGAATTATCACTTTCGGAACTAAAATAAGTGTGTTTAGAGTCATTTCAATGCCTTTAATTGGTCGAAATAGAAGCTTCTGAGTAGGAGAAAAAGTCTGTAAAAATGGCACTTTTGGTCACATTGAGGCTTTAAAAAGTAGTTATTCAACATGAGGCACAATCAAAATTACATTTTGAATCAATTTTTCCAGAGTCAAAAAAATCAAATTTCTGATGAAAAACGATGACCCGTGACCTGTCGAACTATCTCCAGATGGTCAAAAATTGTAATTTTGTAATATTTAATTTTTTGCCTGTAAATGACTTTTGCAAGTGAATTATCTCTTTTGGAACTAAAATAAGTGTGTAAAAAAGGCAATTTTGGTCACATTGAGGCTTTAAAAAGTAGGTATTCACCATGAGGCACAATCCAAATTACATTTTGAATCATTTCTTCCACAGTCCAAAAAATCAATTTTCTGATGAAAAACGATGATCCGCGACCTGTCGAATTTTCTCCAGATGGTCAAAAATGGTAATTTTTTAATATTTAATTTTTTGACTGTAAATGAATATTGCATGTGAATTATCAATTTCGGAACTAAAATAAGTGTGTTTAGAGTCATTTCAATGCCTTTAATTGGTCGAAATAGAAGCTTCTGAGTAGGAGAAAAAGTCTGTAAAAATGGCACTTTTGGTCACATTGAGGATTTAAAAAGTAGTTATTCAACATGAGGCACAACCCAAATTACATTTTGAATCAATTCTTCCACAGTCCAAAAAATCAATTTTCTGATGAAAAACGATGATCCGCGACCTGTCGAATTTTCTCCAGATGGTCAAAAATGGTAATTTTTTAATATTTAATTTTTTGACTGTAAATGAATATTGCATGTGAATTATCACTTTCGGAACTACAATAAGTGTGTTTAGAGTCATTTTAATGCCTGAAATTGGTCAAAATAAAAGCTCTCGAGTAGGAGAAAAAGTCTGTAAAAAAGGCAATTTTGGTCACATTGAGGCTTTAAAAAGTAGGTATTCACCATGAGGCACAATCCAAATTACATTTTGAATCAATTCTTCCACAGTCCAAAAAATCAATTTTCTGATGAAAAACGATGATCCGCGACCTGTCGAATTTTCTCCAGATGGTCAAAAATGGTAATTTTTTAATATTTAATTTTTTGACTGTAAATGAATATTGCATGTGAATTATCACTTTCAGAACTAAAATAAGTGTGTTTAGAGTCATTTTAATGCCTTTAATTGGTCGAAATAGAAGCTTCTGGGTAGGAGAAAATGTCTGTAAAAATTGCACTTTTGGTCACATTGAGGCTTTAAAAAGTAGTTATTCACCATGAGGCACAATCCAAATTACATTTTGAATCAATTCTTCCACAGTCCAAAAAATCAATTTTCTGATGAAAAACGATGATCCGCGACCTGTCGAATTTTCTCCAGATGGTCAAAAATGGTAATTTTTTAATATTTAATTTTTTGACTGTAAATGAATATTGCCTGTGAATTATCACTTTCGGAACTAAAATAAGTGTGTTTAGAGTCATTTTAATGCCTTTAATTGGTCGAAATAGAAGCTTCTGAGTAGGAGAAAAAGTCTGTAAAAATGGCACTTTTGGTCACATTGAGGATTTAAAAAGTAGTTATTCAACATGAGGCACAACCCAAATTACATTTTGAATCAATTCTTCCACAGTCCAAAAAATCAATTTTCTGATGAAAAACGATGATCCGCGACCTGTCGAATTTTCTCCAGATGGTCAAAAATGGTAATTTTTTAATATTTAATTTTTTGTCTGTAAATGAATATTGCATGTGAATTATCACTTTCGGAACTAAAATAAGTGTGTTTAGAGTCATTTTAATGCCTTTAATTGGTCGAAATAGAAGCTTCTGAGTAGGAGAAAAAGTCTGTAAAAATGGCACTTTTGGTCACATTGAGGATTTAAAAAGTAGTTATTCAACATGAGGCACAACCCAAATTACATTTTGAATCAATTCTTCCACAGTCCAAAAAATCATGTTTCTGATGAAAAACGATGATACGCGACCTGTCGAATTTTCTCCAGATGGTCAAAAATGGTAATTTTTTAATATTTAATTTTTTGACTGTAAATGACTATTGCATGTGAATTATCACTTTTGGAACTAAAATAAGTGTGTTTAGGGTCATTTTAATGCCTTTAATTGGTCGAAATAGAAGCTTCTGAGTAGGAGAAAAAGTCTGTAAAAATGGCACTTTTGGTCACATTGAGGCTTTAAAAAGTAGTTATTCAACATGAGGCACAATCCAAATTACATTTTGAATCAATTTTTCCACAGTCCAAAAAATCAATTTTCTGATGAGAAACGATGATCCGCGACCTGTCGAATTTTCTACAGATGGTCAAAAATGGTAATTTTTTAATATTTAATTTTTTGACTGTAAATGACTATTGCATGTGAATTATCACTTTTGGAACTAAAAGAAGTGTGTTTAGAGTCATTTCAATGCCTTTAATTGGTCGAAATAGAAGCTTCTGAGTAGGAGAAAAAGTCTGTAAAAATGGCACTTTTGGTCACATTGAGGATTTAAAAAGTAGTTATTCAACATGAGGCACAACCCAAATTACATTTTGAATCAATTCTTCCACAGTCCAAAAAATCAATTTTCTGATGAAAAACGATGATCCGCGACCTGTCAAATTTTCTCCATATGGTCAAAAATTGTAATTTTTTAATATTTAATTTTTTGACTGTAAATGAATATTACATGTGAATTATCACTTTCGGAACTAAAATAAGTGTGTTTAGAGTCATTGTAATGCCTTTAATTGGTCGAAATAAAAGCTTCTGAGTAGGAGAAAAAGTCTGTAAAAATGGCACTTTTGGTCACATTGAGGCTTTAAAAAGTAGTTATTCAACATGAGGCACAATCCAAATTACATTTTGAATCAATTTTTCCACAGTCCAAAAAATCAATTTTCTGATGAAAAACGATGATCCGCGACCTGTCGAATTTTCTCCAGATGGTCAAAAATGGTAATTTTTTAATATTTAATTTTTTGACTGTAAATGACTATTGCATGTGAATTATCACTTTCGGAACTAAAATAAGTGTGTTTAGAGTCATTTTAATGCCTTTAATTGGTCGAAATAGAAGCTTCTGAGTAGGAGAAAAAGTCTGTAAAAATTGCACTTTTGGTCACATTGAGGCTTTAAAAAGTAGTTATTCAACATGAGGCACAATCCAAATTACATTTTGAATCAATTCTTCCACAGTCCAAAAAATCAATTTTCTGATGAAAAACGATGATCCGCGACCTGTCGAATTTTCTCCAGATGGTCAAAAATGGTAATTTTTTAATATTTAATTTTTTGATTGTAAATGACTATTGCATGTGAATTATCACTTTTGGAACTAAAATAAGTGTGTTTAGAGTCATTTTAATGCCTTTAATTTGTCGAAATAGAAGCTTCTGAGTAGGAGAAAAAGTCTGTAAAAAAGGCAATTTTGGTAACATTGAGGCTTTAGAAAGTAGTTATTCAACATGAGGCACAATCAAAATTACATTTTGAATCAATTTTTCCAGAGTCAAAAAAATCAAATTTCTGATGAAAAACGATGACCCGTGACCTGTCGAACTATCTCCAGATGGTCAAAAATTGTAATTTTGTAATATTTAATTTTTTGCCTGTAAATGACTTTTGCAAGTGAATTATCTCTTTTGGAACTAAAATAAGTGTGTAAAAAAGGCAATTTTGGTCACATTGAGGCTTTAAAAAGTAGGTATTCACCATGAGGCACAATCCAAATTACATTTTGAATCATTTCTTCCACAGTCCAAAAAATCAATTTTCTGATGAAAAACGATGATCCGCGACCTGTCTAATTTTCTCCAGATGGTCAAAAATGGTAATTTTTTAATATTTAATTTTTTGACTGTAAATGAATATTGCATGTGAATTATCACTTTCGGAACTAAAATAAGTGTGTTTAGAGTCATTTCAATGCCTTTAATTGGTCGAAATAGAAGCTTCTGAGTAGGAGAAAAAGTTTGTAAAAATGGCACTTTTGGTCACATTGAGGATTTAAAAAGTAGTTATTCAACATGAGGCACAACCCAAATTACATTTTGAATCAATTCTTCCACAGTCCAAAAAATAAATTTTCTGATGAAAAACGATGATCCGCGACCTGTCGAATTTTCTCCAGATGGTCAAAAATGGTAATTTTTTAATATTTAATTTTTTGACTGTAAATGAATATTGCATGTGAATTATCACTTTCGGAACTACAATAAGTGTGTTTAGAGTCATTTTAATGCCTGAAATTGGTCAAAATAAAAGCTCTCGAGTAGGAGAAAAAGTCTGTAAAAAAGGCAATTTTGGTCACATTGAGGCTTTAAAAAGTAGGTATTCACCATGAGGCACAATCCAAATTACATTTTGAATCAATTCTTCCACAGTCCAAAAAATCTATTTTCTGATGAAAAACGATGATCCGCGACCTGTCGAATTTTCTCCAGATGGTCAAAAATGGTAATTTTTTAATATTTAATTTTTTGACTGTAAATGAATATTGCATGTGAATTATCACTTTCGGAACTAAAATAAGTGTGTTTAGAGTCATTTTAATGCCTTTAATTGGTCGAAATAGAAGCTTCTGAGTAGGAGAAAAAGTCTGTAAAAATGGCACTTTTGGTCACATTGAGGCTTTAAAAAGTAGTTATTCAACATGAGGCACAATCCAAATTACATTTTGAATCAATTCTTCCACAGTCCAAAAAATCAATTTTCTGATGAAAAACGATGATCCGCGACCTGTCGAATTTTCTCCAGATGGTCAAAAATGGTAATTTTTTAATATTTAATTTTTTGACTGTAAATGACTATTGCATGTGAATTATCACTTTTGGAACTAAAATAAGTGTGTTTAGAGTCATTTCAATGCCTTTAATTGGTCGAAATAGAAGCTTCTGAGTAGGAGAAAAAGTCTGTAAAAATGGCACTTTTGGTCACATTGAGGATTTAAAAAGTAGTTATTCAACATGAGGCACAACCCAAATTTCATTTTGAATCAATTCTTCCACAGTCCAAAAAATAAATTTTCTGATGAAAAACGATGATCCGCGACCTGTCGAATTTTCTCCAGATGGTCAAAAATTGTAATTTTTTAATATTTAATTTTTTGACTGTCAATGAATATTACATGTGAATTATCACTTTCGGAACTAAAATAAGTGTGTTTAGAGTCCTTTTAATGCCTTTAATTGGTCGAAATAGAAGCTTCTGAGTAGGAGAAAAAGTCTGTAAAAATTGCACTTTTGGTCACATTGAGGCTTTAAAAAGTAGTTATTCAACATGAGGCACAATCCAAATTACATTTTGAATCAATTCTTCCACAGTCCAAAAAATCAATTTTCTGATGAAAAACGATGATCCGCGACCTGTCGAATTTTCTCCAGATGGTCAAAAATGGTTATTTTTTAATATTAAATTTTTTGACTGTAAATGACTATTGCATGTGAATTATCACTTTTGGAACTAAAATAAGTGTGTTTAGAGTCATTTTAATGCCTTTAATTTGTCGAAATAGAAGCTTCTGAGTAGGAGAAAAAGTCTGTAAAAATGGCACTTTTGGTCACATTGAGGATTTAAAAAGTAGTTATTCAACATGAGGCACAACCCAAATTACATTTTGAATCAATTCTTCCACAGTCCAAAAAAATCAATTTTCTGATGAAAAACGATGATCCGCGACCTGTCGAATTTTCTCCAGATGGTCAAAAATGGTAATTTTTTAATATTTAATTTTTTGACTGTAAATGAATATTGCATGTGAATTATCACTTTCGGAACTAAAATAAGTGTGTTTAGAGTCATTTTAATGCCTGAAATTGGTCAAAATAAAAGCTCTCGAGTAGGAGAAAAAGTCTGTAAAAAAGGCAATTTTGGTCACATTGAGGCTTTAAAAAGTAGGTATTCACCATGAGGCACAATCCAAATTACATTTTGAATCAATTCTTCCACAGTCCAAAAAATCAATTTTCTGATGAAAAACGATGATCCGCGACCTGTCGAATTTTCTCCAGATGGTCAAAAATGGTAATTTTTAAATATTTAATTTTTTGACTGTAAATGAATATTGCATGTGAATTATCACTTTCGGAACTAAAATAAGTGTGTTTAGAGTCATTTTAATGCCTTTAATTGGTCGAAATAGAAGCTTCTGAGTAGGAGAAAAAGTCTGTAAAAATGGCACTTTTGGTCACATTGAGGATTTAAAAAGTAGTTATTCAACATGAGGCACAACCCAAATTACATTTTGAATCAATTCTTCCACAGTCCAAAAAATCAATTTTCTGATGAAAAACGATGATCCGCGACCTGTCGAATTTTCTCCAGATGGTCAAAAATTGTAATTTTTTAATATTTAATTTTTTGACAGTAAATGAATATTACATGTGAATTATCACTTTCGGAACTAAAATACGTGTGTTTAGAGTCATTTTAATGCCTTTAATTGGTCGAAATAGAAGCTTCTGAGTAGGAGAAAAAGTCTGTAAAAATTGCACTTTTGGTCACATTGAGGCTTTAAAAAGTAGTTATTCAACATGAGGCACAATCCAAATTACATTTTGAATCAATTCTTCCACAGTCCAAAAAATCAATTTTCTGATGAAAAACGATGATCCGCGACCTGTCGAAATTTCTCCAGATGGTCAAAAATGGTTATTTTTTAATATTAAATTTTTTGACTGTAAATGACTATTGCATGTGAATTATCACTTTTGGAACTAAAATAAGTGTGTTTAGAGTCATTTTAATGCCTTTAATTTGTCGAAATAGAAGCTTCTGAGTAGGAGAAAAAGTCTGTAAAAATGGCACTTTTGGTCACATTGAGGCTTTAAAAAGTAGGTATTCACCATGAGGCACAATCCAAATTACATTTTGAATCAATTCTTCCACAGTCCAAAAAATCTATTTTCTGATGAAAAACGATGATCCGCGACCTGTCGAATTTTCTCCAGATGGTCAAAAATGGTAATTTTTTAATATTTAATTTTTTGACTGTCAATGAATATTACATGTGAATTATCACTTTCGGAACTAAAATAAGTGTGTTTAGAGTCATTTTAATGCCTTTAATTGGTCGAAATAGAAGCTTCTGAGTAGGAGAAAAAGTCTGTAAAAATTGCACTTTTGGTCACATTGAGGCTTTAAAAAGTAGTTATTCAACATGAGGCACAATCCAAATTACATTTTGAATCAATTCTTCCACAGTCCAAAAAATCAATTTTCTGATGAAAAACGATGATCCGCGACCTGTCGAATTTTCTCCAGATGGTCAAAAATGGTTATTTTTTAATATTAAATTTTTTGACTGTAAATGACTATTGCATGTGAATTATCACTTTTGGAACTAAAATAAGTGTGTTTAGAGTCATTTTAATGCCTTTAATTTGTCGAAATAGAAGCTTCTGAGTAGGAGAAAAAGTCTGTAAAAATGGCACTTTTGGTCACATTGAGGATTTAAAAAGTAGTTATTCAACATGAGGCACAACCCAAATTACATTTTGAATCAATTCTTCCACAGTCCAAAAAATCAATTTTCTGATGAAAAACGATGATCCGCGACCTGTCGAATTTTCTCCAGATGGTCAAAAATGGTAATTTTTTAATATTGAATTTTTTGACTGTAAATGAATATTGCATGTGAATTATCACTTTCGGAACTAAAATAAGTGTGTTTAGAGTCATTTTAATGCCTGAAATTGGTCAAAATAAAAGCTCTCGAGTAGGAGAAAAAGTCTGTAAAAAAGGCAATTTTGGTCACATTGAGGCTTTAAAAAGTAGGTATTCACCATGAGGCACAATCCAAATTACATTTTGAATCAATTCTTCCACAGTCCAAAAAATCAATTTTCTGATGAAAAACGATGATCCGCGACCTGTCGAATTTTCTCCAGATGGTCAAAAATGGTAATTTTTAAATATTTAATTTTTTGACTGTAAATGAATATTGCATGTGAATTATCACTTTCGGAACTAAAATAAGTGTGTTTAGAGTCATTTTAATGCCTTTAATTGGTCGAAATAGAAGCTTCTGAGTAGGAGAAAAAGTCTGTAAAAATGGCACTTTTGGTCACATTGAGGATTTAAAAAGTAGTTATTCAACATGAGGCACAACCCAAATTACATTTTGAATCAATTCTTCCACAGTCCAAAAAATCAATTTTCTGATGAAAAACGATGATCCGCGACCTGTCGAATTTTCTCCAGATGGTCAAAAATTGTAATTTTTTAATATTTAATTTTTTGACTGTAAATGAATATTACATGTGAATTATCACTTTCGGAACTAAAATAAGTGTGTTTAGAGTCATTTTAATGCCTTTAATTGGTCGAAATAGAAGCTTCTGAGTAGGAGAAAAAGTCTGTAAAAATTGCACTTTTGGTCACATTGAGGCTTTAAAAAGTAGTTATTCAACATGAGGCACAATCCAAATTACATTTTGAATCAATTCTTCCACAGTCCAAAAAATCAATTTTCTGATGAAAAACGATGATCCGCGACCTGTCGAAATTTCTCCAGATGGTCAAAAATGGTTATTTTTTAATATTAAATTTTTTGACTGTAAATGACTATTGCATGTGAATTATCACTTTTGGAACTAAAATAAGTGTGTTTAAAGTCATTTTAATGCCTTTAATTTGTCGAAATAGAAGCTTCTGAGTAGGAGAAAAAGTCTGTAAAAATGGCACTTTTGGTCACATTGAGGATTTAAAAAGTAGTTATTCAACATGAGGCACAAACCAAATTACATTTTGAATCAATTCTTCCACAGTCCAAAAAATCAATTTTCTGATGAAAAACGATGATCCGCGACCTGTCGAATTTTCTCCAGATGGTCAAAAATGGTAATTTTTTAATATTAAATTTTTTGACTGTAAATGACTATTGCATGTGAATTATCACTTTTGGAACTAAAATAAGTGTGTTTAGAGTCATTTTAATGCCTTTAATTTGTCGAAATAGAAGCTTCTGAGTAGGAGAAAAAGTCTGTAAAAATGGCACTTTTGGTCACATTGAGGCTTTAAAAAGTAGGTATTCACCATGAGGCACAATCCAAATTACATTTTGAATCAATTCTTCCACAGTCCAAAAAATCTATTTTCTGATGAAAAACGATGATCCGCGACCTGTCGAATTTTCTCCAGATGGTCAAAAATGGTAATTTTTAAATATTTAATTTTTTGTCTGTAAATGAATATTGCATGTGAATTATCACTTTCGGAACTAAAATAAGTGTGTTTAGAGTCATTTTAATGCCTTTAATTGGTCGAAATAGAAGCTTCTGAGTAGGAGAAAAAGTCTGTAAGAATTGCACTTTTGGTCACATTGAGGCTTTAAAAAGTAGTTATCAACATGAGGCACAATCCAAATTACATTTTGAATCAATTCTTCCACAGTCCAAAAAATCAATTTTCTGATGAAAAACGATGATCCGCGACCTGTCGAATTTTCTCCAGATGGTCAAAAATGGTTATTTTTTAATATTAAATTTTTTGACTGTAAATAACTATTGCATGTGAATTATCACTTTTGGAACTAAAATAAGTGTGTTTAGAGTCATTTTAATGCCTTTAATTGGTCGAAATAGAAGCTTCTGAATAGGAGAAAAAGTCTGTAAAAATGGCACTTTTGGTCACATTGAGGATTTAAAAAGTAGTTATTCAACATGAGGCACAACCCAAATTACATTTTGAATCAATTCTTCCACAGTCCAAAAAATCATTTTTCTGATGAAAAACGATGATCCGCGACCTGTCGAATTTTCTCCAGATGGTCAAAAATTGTAATTTTTTAATATTTAATTTTTTGACTGTAAATGAATATTACATGTGAATTATCACTTTCGGAACTAAAATAAGTGTGTTTAGAGTCATTTTAATGCCTTTAATTGGTCGAAATAGAAGCTTCTGAGTAGGAGAAAAAGTCTGTAAAAATGGCACTTTTGGTCACATTGAGGCTTTAAAAAGTAGTTATTCAACATGAGGCACAATCCAAATTACATTTTGAATCAATTTTTCCACAGTCCAAAAAATCAATTTTCTGATGAAAAACGATGATCCGCGTCCTGTCGAATTTTCTCCAGATGGTCAAAAATGGTAATTTTTTAATATTTAATTTTTTGACTGTAAATGAATATTGCATGTGAATTATCACTTTCGGAACTAAAATAAGTGTGTTTAGAGTCATTTTAATGCCTGAAATTGGTCAAAATAAAAGCTCTCGAGTAGGAGAAAAAGTCTGTAAAAAAGGCAATTTTGGTCACATTGAGGCTTTAAAAAGTAGGTATTCACCATGAGGCACAATCCAAATTACATTTTGAATCAATTCTTCCACAGTCCAAAAAATCTATTTTCTGATGAAAAACGATGATCCGCGACCTGTCGAATTTTCTCCAGATGGTCAAAAATGGTAATTTTTAAATATTTAAGTTTTTTGACTGTAGATGAATATTGCATGTGAATTATCACTTTCGGAACTAAAATAAGTGTGTTTAGAGTCATTTTAATGCCTTTAATTGGTCGAAATAGAAGCTTCTGAGTAGGAGAAAAAGTCTGTAAGAATTGCACTTTTGGTCACATTGAGGCTTTAAAAAGTAGTTATCAACATGAGGCACAATCCAAATTACATTTTGAATCAATTCTTCCACAGTCCAAAAAATCAATTTTCTGATGAAAAACGATGATCCGCGACCTGTCGAATTTTCTCCAGATGGTCAAAAATGGTAATTTTTTTATATTAAATTTTTTGACTGTAAATGACTATTGCATGTGAATTATCACTTTTGGAACTAAAATAAGTGTGTTTAGAGTCATTTTAATGCCTTTAATTGGTCGAAATAGAAGCTTCTGAATAGGAGAAAAAGTCTGTAAAAATGGCACTTTTGGTCACATTGAGGATTTAAAAAGTAGTTATTCAACATGAGGCACAACCCAAATTACATTTTGAATCAATTCTTCCACAGTCCAAAAAATCATTTTTCTGATGAAAAACGATGATCCGCGACCTGTCGAATTTTCTCCAGATGGTCAAAAATTGTAATTTTTTAATATTTAATTTTTTGACTGTAAATGAATATTACATGTGAATTATCAATTTCGGAACTAAAATAAATGTGTTTAGAGTCATTTTAATGCCTTTAATTGGTCGAAATAGAAGCTTCTGAGTAGGAGAAAAAGTCTGTAAAAATGGCACTTTTGGTCACATTGAGGCTTTAAAAAGTAGTTATTCAACATGAGGCACAATCCAAATTACATTTTGAATCAATTTTTCCACAGTCCAAAAAATCAATTTTCTGATGAAAAACGATGATACGCGACCTGTCGAATTTTCTCCAGATGGTCAAAAATGGTAATTTTTTAATATTTAATTTTTTGACTGTAAATGAATATTGCCTGTGAATTATCACTTTCGGAACTAAAATAAGTGGGTTTAGAGTCATTTTAATGCCTTTAATTGGTCGAAATAGAAGCTTCTGAGTAGGAGAAAAAGTCTGTAAAAATGGCACTTTTGGTCACATTGAGGATTTAAAAAGTAGTTATTCAACATGAGGCACAACCCAAATTACATTTTGAATCAATTCTTCCACAGTCCAAAAAATCATTTTTCTGATGAAAAACGATGATACGCGACCTGTCGAATTTTCTCCAGATGGTCAAAAATGGTAATTTTTTAATATTTAATTTTTTGACTGTAAATGAATATTGCATGTGAATTATCACTTTCGGAACTAAAATAAGTGTGTTTAGAGTCATTTTAATGCCTTTAATTGGTCGAAATAGAAGCTTCTGAGTAGGAGAAAAAGTCTGTAAAAATGGCACTTTTGGTCACATTGAGGCTTTAAAAAGTAGTTATTCACCATGAGGCACAATCCAAATTACATTTTGAATCAATTCTTCCACAGTCCAAAAAATCAATTTTCTGATGAAAAACGATGATCCGCGACCTGTCGAATTTTCTCCAGATGGTCAAAAATGGTAATTTTTAAATATTTAATTTTTTGACTGTAAATGAATATTGCATGTGAATTATCACTTTCGGAACTAAAATAAGTGTGTTTAGAGTCATTTTAATGCCTTTAATTGGTCGAAATAGAAGCTTCTGAGTAGGAGAAAAAGTCTGTAAAAATTGCACTTTTGGTCACATTGAGGCTTTAAAAAGTAGTTATTCAACATGAGGCACAATCCAAATTACATTTTGAATCAATTCTTCCACAGTCCAAAAAATCAATTTTCTGATGAAAAACGATGATCCGCGACCTGTCGAATTTTCTCCAGATGGTCAAAAATGGTTATTTTTTAATATTACATTTTTTGACTGTAAATGACTATTGCATGTGAATTATCACTTTCGGAACTACAATAAGTGTGGTTAGAGTCATTTTAATGCCTGAAATTGGTCAAAATAAAAGCTCTCGAGTAGGAGAAAAAGTCTGTAAAAAAGGCAATTTTGGTCACATTGAGGCTTTAAAAAGTAGGTATTCACCATGAGGCACAATCCAAATTAAATTTTGAATCAATTCTTCCACAGTCCAAAAAATCAATTTTCTGATGAAAAACGATGATCCGCGACCTGTCGAATTTTCTCCAGATGGTCAAAAATGGTAATTTTTTAATATTTAATTTTTTGACTGTAAATGAATATTGCATGTGAATTATCACTTTCGGAACTAAAATAAGTGTGTTTAGAGTCATTTTAATGCCTTTAATTGGTCGAAATAGAAGCTTCTGAGTACGAGAAAAAGTCTGTAAAAATTGCACTTTTCGTCACATTGAGGCTTTAAAAAGTAGTTATTCAACATGAGGCACAATCCAAATTACATTTTGAATCAATTCTTCCACAGTCCAAAAAATCAATTTTCTGATGAAAAACGATGATCCGCGACCTGTCGAATTTTCTTCAGATGGTCAAAAATGGTTATTTTTTAATATTAAATTTTTTGACTGTAAATGACTATTGCATGTGAATTATCACTTTTGGAACTAAAATAAGTGTGTTTAGAGTCATTTTAATGCCTTTAATTGGTCGAAATAGAAGCTTCTGAATAGGAGAAAAAGTCTAAAAATGGCACTTTTGGTCGCATTGAGGATTTAAAAAGTAGTTATTCAACATGAGGCACAACCCAAATTACATTTTGAATCAATTCTTCCACAGTCCAAAAAATCATTTTTCTGATGAAAAACGATGATCCGCGACCTGTCGAATTTTCTCCAGATGGTCAAAAATGGTAATTTTTTAATATTTAATTTTTTGACTGTAAATGAATATTGCATGTGAATTATCACTTTCGGAACTAAAATAAGTGTGTTTAGAGTCATTTTAATGCCTTTAATTGGTCGAAATAGAAGCTTCTGAGTAGGAGAAAAAGTCTGTAAAAATGGCACTTTTGGTCACATTGAGGCTTTAAAAAGTAGTTATTCAACATGAGGCACAATCCAAATTACATTTTGAATCAATTTTTCCACAGTCCAAAAAATCAATTTTCTGATGAAAAACGATGATCCGCGACCTGTCGAATTTTCTCCAGATGGTCAAAAATTGTAATTTTTTAATATTTAATTTTTTGACTGTAAATGAATATTACATGTGAATTATCACTTTCGGAACTAAAATAAGTGTGTTTAGAGTCATTTTAATGCCTTTAATTGGTCGAAATAGAAGCTTCTGAGTAGGAGAAAAAGTCTGTAAAAATTACACTTTTGGTCACATTGAGGCTTTAAAAAGTAGTTATTCAACATGAGGCACAATCCAAATTACATTTTGAATCAATTCTTCCACAGTCCAAAAAATCAATTTTCTGATGAAAAACGATGATCCGCGACCTGTCGAATTTTCTCCAGATGGTCAAAAATGGTTATTTTTTAATATTAAATTTTTTGACTGTAAATGACTATTGCATGTGAATTATCACTTATGGAACTAAAATAAGTGTGTTTAGAGTCATTTTAATGCCTTTAATTTGTCGAAATAGAAGCTTCTGAGTAGGAGAAAAAGTCTGTAAAAATGGCACTTTTGGTCACATTGAGGATTTAAAAAGTAGTTATTCAACATGAGGCACAACCCAAATTACATTTTGAATCAATTCTTCCACAGTCCAAAAAATCAATTTTCTGATGAAAAACGATGATCCGCGACCTGTCGAATTTTCTCCAGATGGTCAAAAATGGTAATTTTTTAATATTTAATTTTTTGACTGTAAATGAATATTGCATGTGAATTATCACTTTCGGAACTAAAATAAGTGTGTTTAGAGTCATTTTAATGCCTGAAATTGGTCAAAATAAAAGCTCTCGAGTAGGAGAAAAAGTCTGTAAAAAAGGCAATTTTGGTCACATTGAGGCTTTAAAAAGTAGGTATTCACCATGAGGCACAATCCAAATTACATTTTGAATCAATTCTTCCACAGTCCAAAAAATCAATTTTCTGATGAAAAACGATGATCCGCGACCTGTCGAATTTTCTCCAGATGGTCAAAAATGGTAATTTTTTAATATTTAATTTTTTGACTGTAAATGAATATTGCCTGTGAATTATCACTTTCGGAACTAAAATAAGTGTGTTTAGAGTCATTTTAATGCCTTTAATTGGTCGAAATAGAAGCTTCTGAGTAGGAGAAAAAGTCTGTAAAAATGGCACTTTTGGTCACATTGAGGATTTAAAAAGTAGTTATTCAACATGAGGCACAACCCAAATTACATTTTGAATCAATTCTTCCACAGTCCAAAAAATCAATTTTCTGATGAAAAACGATGATCCGCGACCTGTCGAATTTTCTCCAGATGGTCAAAAATGGTAATTTTTTAATATTTAATTTTTTGACTGTAAATGAATATTGCATGTGAATTATCACTTTCGGAACTAAAATAAGTGTGTTTAGAGTCATTTTAATGCCTTTAATTGGTCGAAATAAAAGCTTCTGAGTAGGAGAAAAAGTCTGTAAAAATGGCACTTTTGGTCACATTGAGGATTTAAAAAGTAGTTATTCAACATGAGGCACAACCCAAATTACATTTTGAATCAATTCTTCCACAGTCCAAAAAATCATTTTTCTGATGAAAAACGATGATACGCGACCTGTCGAATTTTCTCCAGATGGTCAAAAATGGTAATTTTTTAATATTTAAGTTTTTTGACTGTAAATGAATATTGCATGTGAATTATCACTTTCGGAACTAAAATAAGTGTGTTTAGAGTCATTTTAATGCCTTTAATTGGTCGAAATAGAAGCTTCTGAGTAGGAGAAAAAGTCTGTAAAAATGGCACTTTTGGTCACATTGAGGCTTTAAAAAGTAGTTATTCAACATGAGGCACAATCCAAATTACATTTTGAATCAATTTTTCCACAGTCCAAAAAAACAATTTTCTGATGAAAAACGATGATCCGCGACCTGTCGAATTTTCTCCAGATGGTCAAAAATGGTAATTTTTTAATATTTAATTTTTTGACTGTAAATGACTATTGCATGTGAATTGTCACTTTTGGAACTAAAAGAAGTGTGTTTAGAGTCATTTCAATGCCTTTAATTGGTCGAAATAGAAGCTTCTGAGTAGGAGAAAAAGTCTGTAAAAATGGCACTTTTGGTCACATTGAGGATTTAAAAAGTAGTTATTCAACATGAGGCACAACCCAAATTACATTTTGAATCAATTCTTCCACAGTCCAAAAAATCAATTTTCTGATGAAAAACGATGATCCGCGACCTGTCAAATTTTCTCCAGATGGTCAAAAATTGTAATTTTTTAATATTTAATTTTTTGACTGTAAATGAATATTACATGTGAATTATCACTTTCGGAACTAAAATAAGTGTGTTTAGAGTCATTTTAATGCCTTTAATTGGTCGAAATAGAAGCTTCTGAGTAGGAGAAAAAGTCTGTAAAAATTGCACTTTTGGTCACATTGAGGCTTTAAAAAGTAGTTATTCAACATGAGGCACAATCCAAATTACATTTTGAATCAATTCTTCCACAGTCCAAAAAATCAATTTTCTGATGAAAAACGATGATCCGCGACCTGTCGAATTTTCTCCAGATGGTCAAAAATGGTAATTTTTTAATATTTAATTTTTTGACTGTAAATGACTATTGCATGTGAATTATCACTTTTGGAACTAAAATAAGTGTGTTTAGAGTCATTTTAATGCCTTTAATTTGTCGAAATAGAAGCTTCTGAGTAGGAGAAAAAGTCTGTAAAAAAGGCAATTTTGGTCACATTGAGGCTTTAGAAAGTAGTTATTCAACATGAGGCACAATCAAAATTACATTTTGAATCAATTTTTCCAGAGTCAAAAAAATCAAATTTCTGATGAAAAACGATGACCCGTGACCTGTCGAACTATCTCCAGATGGTCAAAAATTGTAATTTTGTAATATTTAATTTTTTGCCTGTAAATGACTTTTGCAAGTGAATTTTCTCTTTTGGAACTAAAATAAGTGTGTAAAAAAGGCAATTTTGGTCACATTGAGGCTTTAAAAAGTAGGTATTCACCATGAGGCACAATCCAAATTACATTTTGAATCATTTCTTCCACAGTCCAAAAAATCAATTTTCTGATGAAAAACGATGATCCGCGACCTGTCGAATTTTCTCCAGATGGTCAAAAATGGTAATTTTTTAATATTTAATTTTTTGACTGTAAATGAATATTGCATGTGAATTATCACTTTCGGGACTAAAATAAGTGTGTTTAGAGTCATTTCAATGCCTTTAATTGGTCGAAATAGAAGCTTCTGAGTAGGAGAAAAAGTCTGTAAAAATGGCACTTTTGGTCATATTGAGGATTTAAAAAGTAGTTATTCAACATGAGGCACAACCCAAATTACATTTTGAATCAATTCTTCCACAGTCCAAAAAATCAATTTTCTGATGAAAAACGATGATCCGCGACCTGTCGAATTTTCTCCAGATGGTCAAAAATAGTAATTTTTTAATATTTAATTTTTTGACTGTAAATGAATATTGCATGTGAATTATCACTTTCGGAACTACAATAAGTGTGTTTAGAGTCATTTTAATGCCTAAAATTGGTCAAAATAAAAGCTCTCGAGTAGGAGAAAAAGTCTGTAAAAAAGGCAATTTTGGTCACATTGAGGCTTTAAAAAGTAGGTATTCACCATGAGGCACAATCCAAATTACATTTTGAATCAATTCTTCCACAGTCCAAAAAATCAATTTTCTGATGAAAAACGATGATCCGCGACCTGTCGAATTTTCTCCAGATGGTCAAAAATGGTAATTTTTTAATAGTTAATTTTTTGACTGTAAATGAATATTGCATGTGAATTATCACTTTCGGAACTAAAATAAGTGTGTTTAGAGTCATTTTAATGCCTTTAATTGGTCGAAATAGAAGCTTCTGAGTAGGAGAAAAAGTCTGTAAAAATGGCACTTTTGGTCACATTGAGGCTTTAAAAAGTAGTTATTCAACATGAGGCACAATCCAAATTACATTTTGAATCAATTTTTCCACAGTCCAAAAAATCAATTTTCTGATGAAAAACGATGATCCGCGACCTGTGGAATTTTCTCCAGATGGTCAAAAATTGTAATTTTTTAATATTTAATTTTTTGACTGTAAATGAATATTACATGTGAATTATCACTTTCGGAACTAAAATAAGTGTGTTTAGAGTCATTTTAATGCCTTTAATTGGTCGAAATAGAAGCTTCTGAGTAGGAGAAAAAGTCTGTAAAAATTGCACTTTTGGTCACATTGAGGCTTTAAAAAGTAGTTATTCAACATGAGGCACAATCCAAATTACATTTTGAATCAATTCTTCCACAGTCCAAAAAATCAATTTTCTGATGAAAAACGATGATCCGCGACCTGTCGAATTTTCTCCAGATGGTCAAAAATGGTTATTTTTTAATATTAAATTTTTTGACTGTAAATGACTATTGCATGTGAATTATCACTTTTGGAACTAAAATAAGTGTGTTTAGAGTCATTTTAATGCCTTTAATTTGTCGAAATAGAAGCTTCTGAGTAGGAGAAAAAGTCTGTAAAAATGGCACTTTTCGTCACATTGAGGATTTAAAAAGTAGTTATTCAACATGAGGCACAACCCAAATTACATTTTGAATCAATTCTTCCACAGTCCAAAAAATCAATTTTCTGATGAAAAACGATGATCCGCGACCTGTCGAATTTTCTCCAGATGGTCAAAAATGGTAATTTTTTAATATTTAATTTTTTGACTGTAAATGAATATTGCATGTGAATTATCACTTTCGGAACTAAAATAAGTGTGTTTAGAGTCATTTTAATGCCTGAAATTGGTCAAAATAAAAGCTCTCGAGTAGGAGAAAAAGTCTGTAAAAAAGGCAATTTTGGTCACATTGAGGCTTTAAAAAGTAGATATTCACCATGAGGCACAATCCAAATTACATTTTGAATCAATTCTTCCACAGTCCAAAAAATCTATTTTCTGATGAAAAACGATGATCCGCGACCTGTCGAATTTTCTCCAGATGGTCAAAAATGGTAATTTTTAAATATTTAATTTTTTGACTGTAAATGAATATTGCATGTGAATTATCACTTTCGGAACTAAAATAAGTGTGTTTAGAGTCATTTTAATGCCTTTAATTGGTCGAAATAGAAGCTTCTGAGTAGGAGAAAAAGTCTGTAAGAATTGCACTTTTGGTCACATTGAGGCTTTAAAAAGTAGTTATTCAACATGAGGCACAATCCAAATTACATTTTGAATCAATTCTTCCACAGTCCAAAAAATCAATTTTCTGATGAAAAACGATGATCCGCGACCTGTCGAATTTTCTCCAGATGGTCAAAAATGGTTATTTTTTAATATTAAATTTTTTGACTGTAAATGACTATTGCATGTGAATTATCACTTTTGGAACTAAAATAAGTGTGTTTAGAGTCATTTTAATGCCTTTAATTGGTCGAAATAGAAGCTTCTGAATAGGAGAAAAAGTCTGTAAAAATGGCACTTTTGGTCACATTGAGGCTTTAAAAAGTAGTTATTCAACATGAGGCACAATCCAAATTACATTTTGAATCAATTTTTCCACAGTCCAAAAAATCAATTTTCTGATGAAAAACGATGATCCGCGACCTGTCGAATTTTCTCCAGATGGTCAAAAATTGTAATTTTTTAATATTTAATTTTTTGACTGTAAATGAATATTACATGTGAATTATCACTTTCGGAACTAAAATAAGTGTGTTTAGAGTCATTTTAATGCCTTTAATGGGTCGAAATAGAAGCTTCTGAGTAGGAGAAAAAGTCTGTAAAAATTGCACTTTTGGTCACATTGAGGCTTTAAAAAGTAGTTATTCAACATGAGGCACAATCCAAATTACATTTTGAATCAATTTTTCCACAGTCCAAAAAATCAATTTTCTGATGAAAAACGATGATCCGCGACCTGTCGAATTTTCTCCAGATGGTCAAAAATTGTAATTTTTTAATATTTAATTTTTTGACTGTAAATGAATATTACATGTGAATTATCACTTTCGGAACTAAAATAAGTGTGTTTAGAGTCATTTTAATGCCTTTAATTGGTCGAAATAGAAGCTTCTGAGTAGGAGAAAAAGTCTGTAAAAATTACACTTTTGGTCACATTGAGGCTTTAAAAAGTAGTTATTCAACATGAGGCACAATCCAAATTACATTTTGAATCAATTCTTCCACAGTCCAAAAAATCAATTTTCTGATGAAAAACGATGATCCGCGACCTGTCGAATTTTCTCCAGATGGTCAAAAATGGTTATTTTTTAATATTAAATTTTTTGACTGTAAATGACTATTGCATGTGAATTATCACTTATGGAACTAAAATAAGTGTGTTTAGAGTCATTTTAATGCCTTTAATTTGTCGAAATAGAAGCTTCTGAGTAGGAGAAAAAGTCTGTAAAAATGGCACTTTTGGTCACATTGAGGATTTAAAAAGTAGTTATTCAACATGAGGCACAACCCAAATTACATTTTGAATCAATTCTTCCACAGTCCAAAAAATCAATTTTCTGATGAAAAACGATGATCCGCGACCTGTCGAATTTTCTCCAGATGGTCAAAAATGGTAATTTTTTAATATTTAATTTTTTGACTGTAAATGAATATTGCATGTGAATTATCACTTTCGGAACTAAAATAAGTGTGTTTAGAGTCATTTTAATGCCTGAAATTGGTCAAAATAAAAGCTCTCGAGTAGGAGAAAAAGTCTGTAAAAAAGGCAATTTTGGTCACATTGAGGCTTTAAAAAGTAGGTATTCACCATGAGGCACAATCCAAATTACATTTTGAATCAATTCTTCCACAGTCCAAAAAATCAATTTTCTGATGAAAAACGATGATCCGCGACCTGTCGAATTTTCTCCAGATGGTCAAAAATGGTAATTTTTTAATATTTAATTTTTTGACTGTAAATGAATATTGCCTGTGAATTATCACTTTCGGAACTAAAATAAGTGTGTTTAGAGTCATTTTAATGCCTTTAATTGGTCGAAATAGAAGCTTCTGAGTAGGAGAAAAAGTCTGTAAAAATGGCACTTTTGGTCACATTGAGGATTTAAAAAGTAGTTATTCAACATGAGGCACAACCCAAATTACATTTTGAATCAATTCTTCCACAGTCCAAAAAATCAATTTTCTGATGAAAAACGATGATCCGCGACCTGTCGAATTTTCTCCAGATGGTCAAAAATGGTAATTTTTTAATATTTAATTTTTTGACTGTAAATGAATATTGCATGTGAATTATCACTTTCGGAACTAAAATAAGTGTGTTTAGAGTCATTTTAATGCCTTTAATTGGTCGAAATAAAAGCTTCTGAGTAGGAGAAAAAGTCTGTAAAAATGGCACTTTTGGTCACATTGAGGATTTAAAAAGTAGTTATTCAACATGAGGCACAACCCAAATTACATTTTGAATCAATTCTTCCACAGTCCAAAAAATCATTTTTCTGATGAAAAACGATGATACGCGACCTGTCGAATTTTCTCCAGATGGTCAAAAATGGTAATTTTTTAATATTTAAGTTTTTTGACTGTAAATGAATATTGCATGTGAATTATCACTTTCGGAACTAAAATAAGTGTGTTTAGAGTCATTTTAATGCCTTTAATTGGTCGAAATAGAAGCTTCTGAGTAGGAGAAAAAGTCTGTAAAAATGGCACTTTTGGTCACATTGAGGCTTTAAAAAGTAGTTATTCAACATGAGGCACAATCCAAATTACATTTTGAATCAATTTTTCCACAGTCCAAAAAAACAATTTTCTGATGAAAAACGATGATCCGCGACCTGACGAATTTTCTCCAGATGGTCAAAAATGGTAATTTTTTAATATTTAATTTTTTGACTGTAAATGACTATTGCATGTGAATTGTCACTTTTGGAACTAAAAGAAGTGTGTTTAGAGTAATTTCAATGCCTTTAATTGGTCGAAATAGAAGCTTCTGAGTAGGAGAAAAAGTCTGTAAAAATGGCACTTTTGGTCACATTGAGGATTTAAAAAGTAGTTATTCAACATGAGGCACAACCCAAATTACATTTTGAATCAATTCTTCCACAGTCCAAAAAATCAATTTTCTGATGAAAAACGATGATCCGCGACCTGTCAAATTTTCTCCAGATGGTCAAAAATTGTAATTTTTTAATATTTAATTTTTTGACTGTAAATGAATATTACATGTGAATTATCACTTTCGGAACTAAAATAAGTGTGTTTAGAGTCATTTTAATGCCTTTAATTGGTCGAAATAGAAGCTTCTGAGTAGGAGAAAAAGTCTGTAAAAATTGCACTTTTGGTCACATTGAGGCTTTAAAAAGTAGTTATTCAACATGAGGCACAATCCAAATTACATTTTGAATCAATTCTTCCACAGTCCAAAAAATCAATTTTCTGATGAAAAACGATGATCCGCGACCTGTCGAATTTTCTCCAGGTGGTCAAAAATGGTTATTTTTTAATATTAAATTTTTTGTCTGTAAATGACTATTGCATGTGAATTATCACTTTTGGAACTAAAATAAGTGCGTTTAGAGTCATTTTAATGCCTTTAATTTGTCGAAATAGAAGCTTCTGAGTAGGAGAAAAAGTCTGTAAAAAAGGCAATTTTGGTCACATTGAGGCTTTAGAAAGTAGTTATTCAACATGAGGCACAATCAAAATTACATTTTGAATCAATTTTTCCAGAGTCAAAAAAATCAAATTTCTGATGAAAAACGATGACCCGTGACCTGTCGAACTATCTCCAGATGGTCAAAAATTGTAATTTTGTAATATTTAATTTTTTGCCTGTAAATGACTTTTGCAAGTGAATTATCTCTTTTGGAACTAAAATAAGTGTGTAAAAAAGGCAATTTTGGTCACATTGAGGCTTTAAAAAGTAGGTATTCACCATGAGGCACAATCCAAATTACATTTTGAATCATTTCTTCCACAGTCCAAAAAATCAATTTTCTGATGAAAAACGATGATCCGCGACCTGTCGAATTTTCTCCAGATGGTCAAAAATGGTAATTTTTTAATATTTAATTTTTTGACTGTAAATGAATATTGCATGTGAATTATCACTTTCGGGACTAAAATAAGTGTGTTTAGAGTCATTTCAATGCCTTTAATTGGTCGAAATAGAAGCTTCTGAGTAGGAGAAAAAGTCTGTAAAAATGGCACTTTTGGTCATATTGAGGATTTAAAAAGTAGTTATTCAACATGAGGCACAACCCAAATTACATTTTGAATCAATTCTTCCACAGTCCAAAAAATCAATTTTCTGATGAAAAACGATGATCCGCGACCTGTCGAATTTTCTCCAGATGGTCAAAAATAGTAATTTTTTAATATTTAATTTTTTGACTGTAAATGAATATTGCATGTGAATTATCACTTTCGGAACTACAATAAGTGTGTTTAGAGTCATTTTAATGCCTGAAATTGGTCAAAATAAAAGCTCTCGAGTAGGAGAAAAAGTCTGTAAAAAAGGCAATTTTGGTCACATTGAGGCTTTAAAAAGTAGGTATTCACCATGAGGCACAATCCAAATTACATTTTGAATCAATTCTTCCACAGTCCAAAAAATCAATTTTCTGATGAAAAACGATGATCCGCGACCTGTCGAATTTTCTCCAGATGGTCAAAAATGGTAATTTTTTAATAGTTAATTTTTTGACTGTAAATGAATATTGCATGTGAATTATCACTTTCGGAACTAAAATAAGTGTGTTTAGAGTCATTTTAATGCCTTTAATTGGTCGAAATAGAAGCTTCTGAGTAGGAGAAAAAGTCTGTAAAAATGGCACTTTTGGTCACATTGAGGCTTTAAAAAGTAGTTATTCAACATGAGGCACAATCCAAATTACATTTTGAATCAATTTTTCCACAGTCCAAAAAATCAATTTTCTGATGAAAAACGATGATCCGCGACCTGTGGAATTTTCTCCAGATGGTCAAAAATTGTAATTTTTTAATATTTAATTTTTTGACTGTAAATGAATATTACATGTGAATTATCACTTTCGGAACTAAAATAAGTGTGTTTAGAGTCATTTTAATGCCTTTAATTGGTCGAAATAGAAGCTTCTGAGTAGGAGAAAAAGTCTGTAAAAATTGCACTTTTGGTCACATTGAGGCTTTAAAAAGTAGTTATTCAACATGAGGCACAATCCAAATTACATTTTGAATCAATTCTTCCACAGTCCAAAAAATCAATTTTCTGATGAAAAACGATGATCCGCGACCTGTCGAATTTTCTCCAGATGGTCAAAAATGGTTATTTTTTAATATTAAATTTTTTGACTGTAAATGACTATTGCATGTGAATTATCACTTTTGGAACTAAAATAAGTGTGTTTAGAGTCATTTTAATGCCTTTAATTTGTCGAAATAGAAGCTTCTGAGTAGGAGAAAAAGTCTGTAAAAATGGCACTTTTCGTCACATTGAGGATTTAAAAAGTAGTTATTCAACATGAGGCACAACCCAAATTACATTTTGAATCAATTCTTCCACAGTCCAAAAAATCAATTTTCTGATGAAAAACGATGATCCGCGACCTGTCGAATTTTCTCCAGATGGTCAAAAATGGTAATTTTTTAATATTTAATTTTTTGACTGTAAATGAATATTGCATGTGAATTATCACTTTCGGAACTAAAATAAGTGTGTTTAGAGTCATTTTAATGCCTGAAATTGGTCAAAATAAAAGCTCTCGAGTAGGAGAAAAAGTCTGTAAAAAAGGCAATTTTGGTCACATTGAGGCTTTAAAAAGTAGGTATTCACCATGAGGCACAATCCAAATTACATTTTGAATCAATTCTTCCACAGTCCAAAAAATCTATTTTCTGATGAAAAACGATGATCCGCGACCTGTCGAATTTTCTCCAGATGGTCAAAAATGGTAATTTTTAAATATTTAATTTTTTGACTGTAAATGAATATTGCATGTGAATTATCACTTTCGGAACTAAAATAAGTGTGTTTAGAGTCATTTTAATGCCTTTAATTGGTCGAAATAGAAGCTTCTGAGTAGGAGAAAAAGTCTGTAAGAATTGCACTTTTGGTCACATTGAGGCTTTAAAAAGTAGTTATTCAACATGAGGCACAATCCAAATTACATTTTGAATCAATTCTTTCACAGTCCAAAAAATCAATTTTCTGATGAAAAACGATGATCCGCGACCTGTCGAATTTTCTCCAGATGGTCAAAAATGGTAATTTTTAATATTTAATTTTTTGACTGTAAATGACTATTGCATGTGAATTATCACTTTTGGAACTAAAAGAAGTGTGTTTAGAGTCATTTCAATGCCTTTAATTGGTCGAAATAGAAGCTTCTGAGTAGGAGAAAAAGTCTGTAAAAATTGCACTTTTGGTCATATTGAGGCTTTAAAAAGTAGTTATTCAACATGAGGCACAATCCAAATTACATTTTGAATCAATTCTTCCACAGTCCAAAAAATCAATTTTCTGATGAAAAACGATGATCCGCGACCTGTCGAATTTTCTCCAGATGGTCAAAAATGGTAATTTTTTAATATTTAATTTTTTGACTGTAAATGACTATTGCATGTGAATTATCACTTTTGGAACTAAAATAAGTGTGTTTAGAGTCATTTTAATGCCTTTAATTTGTCAAAATAGAAGCTTCTGAGTAGGAGAAAAAGTCTGTAAAAAAGGCAATTTTGGTCACATTGAGGCTTTAGAAAGTAGTTATTCAACATGAGGCACAATCAAAATTACATTTTGAATCAATTTTTCCAGAGTCAAAAAAATCAAATTTCTGATGAAAAACGATGACCCGTGACCTGTCGAACTATCTCCAGATGGTCAAAAATTGTAATTTTGTAATATTTAATTTTTTGCCTGTAAATGACTTTTGCAAGTGAATTATCTCTTTTGGAACTAAAATAAGTGTGTAAAAAAGGCAATTTTGGTCACATTGAGGCTTTAAAAAGTAGGTATTCACCATGAGGCACAATCCAAATTACATTTTGAATCATTTCTTCCACAGTCCAAAAAATCAATTTTCTGATGAAAAACGATGATCCGCGACCTGTCTATTTTTCTCCAGATGGTCAAAAATGGTAATTTTTTAATATTTAATTTTTTGACTGTAAATGAATATTGCATGTGAATTATCACTTTCGGAACTAAAATAAGTGTGTTTAGAGTCATTTCAATGCCTTTAATTGGTCGAAATAGAAGCTTCTGAGTAGGAGAAAAAGTCTGTAAAAATGGCACTTTTGGTCACATTGAGGATTTAAAAAGTAGTTATTCAACATGAGGCACAACCCAAATTACATTTTGAATCAATTCTTCCACAGTCCAAAAAATCCATTTTCTGATGAAAAACGATGATCCGCGACCTGTCGAATTTTCTCCAGATGGTCAAAAATGGTAATTTTTTAATATTTAAATTTTTGTCTGTAAATGAATATTGCATGTGAATTATCACTTTCGGAACTAAAATAAGTGTGTTTAGAGTCATTTTAATGCCTTTAATTGGTCGAAATAGAAGCTTCTGAGTAGGAGAAAAAGTCTGTAAAAATGGCACTTTTGGTCACATTGAGGATTTAAAAAGTAGTTATTCAACATGAGGCACAACCCAAATTACATTTTGAATCAATTCTTCCACAGTCCAAAAAATCATTTTTCTGATGAAAAACAATGATACGCGACCTGTCGAATTTTCTCCAGATGGTCAAAAATGGTAATTTTTTAATATTTAATTTTTTGACTGTAAATGAATATTGCATGTGAATTTCACTTTCGGAACTAAAATAAGTGTGTTTAGAGTCATTTTAATGCCTTTAATTGGTCGAAATAGAAGCTTCTGAGTAGGAGAAAAAGTCTGTAAAAATGGCACTTTTGGTCACATTGAGGCTTTAAAAAGTAGTTATTCAACATGAGGCACAATCCAAATTACATTTTGAATCAATTTTTCCACAGTCCAAAAAATCAATTTTCTGATGAAAAACGATGATCCGCGACCTGTCGAATTTTCTCCAGATGGTCAAAAATGGTTATTTTTTAATATTAAATTTTTTGACTGTAAATGACTATTGCATGTGAATTATCACTTATGGAACTAAAATAAGTGTGTTTAGAGTCATTTTAATGCCTTTAATTTGTCGAAATAGAAGCTTCTGAGTAGGAGAAAAAGTCTGTAAAAATGGCACTTTTGGTCACATTGAGGATTTAAAAAGTAGTTATTCAACATGAGGCACAACCCAAATTACATTTTGAATCAATTCTTCCACAGTCCAAAAAATCAATTTTCTGATGAAAAACGATGATCCGCGACCTGTCGAATTTTCTCCAGATGGTCAAAAATGGTAATTTTTTAATATTTAATTTTTTGACTGTAAATGAATATTGCATGTGAATTATCACTTTCGGAACTAAAATAAGTGTGTTTAGAGTCATTTTAATGCCTGAAATTGGTCAAAATAAAAGCTCTCGAGTAGGAGAAAAAGTCTGTAAAAAAGGCAATTTTGGTCACATTGAGGCTTTAAAAAGTAGGTATTCACCATGAGGCACAATCCAAATTACATTTTGAATCAATTCTTCCACAGTCCAAAAAATCAATTTTCTGATGAAAAACGATGATCCGCGACCTGTCGAATTTTCTCCAGATGGTCAAAAATGGTAATTTTTTAATATTTAATTTTTTGACTGTAAATGAATATTGCCTGTGAATTATCACTTTCGGAACTAAAATAAGTGTGTTTAGAGTCATTTTAATGCCTTTAATTGGTCGAAATAGAAGCTTCTGAGTAGGAGAAAAAGTCTGTAAAAATGGCACTTTTGGTCACATTGAGGATTTAAAAAGTAGTTATTCAACATGAGGCACAACCCAAATTACATTTTGAATCAATTCTTCCACAGTCCAAAAAATCAATTTTCTGATGAAAAACGATGATCCGCGACCTGTCGAATTTTCTCCAGATGGTCAAAAATGGTAATTTTTTAATATTTAATTTTTTGACTGTAAATGAATATTGCATGTGAATTATCACTTTCGGAACTAAAATAAGTGTGTTTAGAGTCATTTTAATGCCTTTAATTGGTCGAAATAAAAGCTTCTGAGTAGGAGAAAAAGTCTGTAAAAATGGCACTTTTGGTCACATTGAGGATTTAAAAAGTAGTTATTCAACATGAGGCACAACCCAAATTACATTTTGAATCAATTCTTCCACAGTCCAAAAAATCATTTTTCTGATGAAAAACGATGATACGCGACCTGTCGAATTTTCTCCAGATGGTCAAAAATGGTAATTTTTTAATATTTAAGTTTTTTGACTGTAAATGAATATTGCATGTGAATTATCACTTTCGGAACTAAAATAAGTGTGTTTAGAGTCATTTTAATGCCTTTAATTGGTCGAAATAGAAGCTTCTGAGTAGGAGAAAAAGTCTGTAAAAATGGCACTTTTGGTCACATTGAGGCTTTAAAAAGTAGTTATTCAACATGAGGCACAATCCAAATTACATTTTGAATCAATTTTTCCACAGTCCAAAAAAACAATTTTCTGATGAAAAACGATGATCCGCGACCTGTCGAATTTTCTCCAGATGGTCAAAAATGGTAATTTTTTAATATTTAATTTTTTGACTGTAAATGACTATTGCATGTGAATTGTCACTTTTGGAACTAAAAGAAGTGTGTTTAGAGTCATTTCAATGCCTTTAATTGGTCGAAATAGAAGCTTCTGAGTAGGAGAAAAAGTCTGTAAAAATGGCACTTTTGGTCACATTGAGGATTTAAAAAGTAGTTATTCAACATGAGGCACAACCCAAATTACATTTTGAATCAATTCTTCCACAGTCCAAAAAATCAATTTTCTGATGAAAAACGATGATCCGCGACCTGTCAAATTTTCTCCAGATGGTCAAAAATTGTAATTTTTTAATATTTAATTTTTTGACTGTAAATGAATATTACATGTGAATTATCACTTTCGGAACTAAAATAAGTGTGTTTAGAGTCATTTTAATGCCTTTAATTGGTCGAAATAGAAGCTTCTGAGTAGGAGAAAAAGTCTGTAAAAATTGCACTTTTGGTCACATTGAGGCTTTAAAAAGTAGTTATTCAACATGAGGCACAATCCAAATTACATTTTGAATCAATTCTTCCACAGTCCAAAAAATCAATTTTCTGATGAAAAACGATGATCCGCGACCTGTCGAATTTTCTCCAGATGGTCAAAAATGGTAATTTTTTAATATTTAATTTTTTGACTGTAAATGACTATTGCATGTGAATTATCACTTTTGGAACTAAAATAAGTGTGTTTAGAGTCATTTTAATGCCTTTAATTTGTCGAAATAGAAGCTTCTGAGTAGGAGAAAAAGTCTGTAAAAAAGGCAATTTTGGTCACATTGAGGCTTTAGAAAGTAGTTATTCAACATGAGGCACAATCAAAATTACATTTTGAATCAATTTTTCCAGAGTCAAAAAAATCAAATTTCTGATGAAAAACGATGACCCGTGACCTGTCGAACTATCTCCAGATGGTCAAAAATTGTAATTTTGTAATATTTAATTTTTTGCCTGTAAATGACTTTTGCAAGTGAATTATCTCTTTTGGAACTAAAATAAGTGTGTAAAAAAGGCAATTTTGGTCACATTGAGGCTTTAAAAAGTAGGTATTCACCATGAGGCACAATCCAAATTACATTTTGAATCATTTCTTCCACAGTCCAAAAAATCAATTTTCTGATGAAAAACGATGATCCGCGACCTGTCGAATTTTCTCCAGATGGTCAAAAATGGTAATTTTTTAATATTTAATTTTTTGACTGTAAATGAATATTGCATGTGAATTATCACTTTCGGGACTAAAATAAGTGTGTTTAGAGTCATTTCAATGCCTTTAATTGGTCGAAATAGAAGCTTCTGAGTAGGAGAAAAAGTCTGTAAAAATGGCACTTTTGGTCATATTGAGGATTTAAAAAGTAGTTATTCAACATGAGGCACAACCCAAATTACATTTTGAATCAATTCTTCCACAGTCCAAAAAATCAATTTTCTGATGAAAAACGATGATCCGCGACCTGTCGAATTTTCTCCAGATGGTCAAAAATAGTAATTTTTTAATATTTAATTTTTTGACTGTAAATGAATATTGCATGTGAATTATCACTTTCGGAACTACAATAAGTGTGTTTAGAGTCATTTTAATGCCTGAAATTGGTCAAAATAAAAGCTCTCGAGTAGGAGAAAAAGTCTGTAAAAAAGGCAATTTTGGTCACATTGAGGCTTTAAAAAGTAGGTATTCACCATGAGGCACAATCCAAATTACATTTTGAATCAATTCTTCCACAGTCCAAAAAATCAATTTTCTGATGAAAAACGATGATCCGCGACCTGTCGAATTTTCTCCAGATGGTCAAAAATGGTAATTTTTTAATAGTTAATTTTTTGACTGTAAATGAATATTGCATGTGAATTATCACTTTCGGAACTAAAATAAGTGTGTTTAGAGTCATTTTAATGCCTTTAATTGGTCGAAATAGAAGCTTCTGAGTAGGAGAAAAAGTCTGTAAAAATGGCACTTTTGGTCACATTGAGGCTTTAAAAAGTAGTTATTCAACATGAGGCACAATCCAAATTACATTTTGAATCAATTTTTCCACAGTCCAAAAAATCAATTTTCTGATGAAAAACGATGATCCGCGACCTGTGGAATTTTCTCCAGATGGTCAAAAATTGTAATTTTTTAATATTTAATTTTTTGACTGTAAATGAATATTACATGTGAATTATCACTTTCGGAACTAAAATAAGTGTGTTTAGAGTCATTTTAATGCCTTTAATTGGTCGAAATAGAAGCTTCTGAGTAGGAGAAAAAGTCTGTAAAAATTGCACTTTTGGTCACATTGAGGCTTTAAAAAGTAGTTATTCAACATGAGGCACAATCCAAATTACAGTTTGAATCAATTCTTCCACAGTCCAAAAAATCAATTTTCTGATGAAAAACGATGATCCGCGACCTGTCGAATTTTCTCCAGATGGTCAAAAATGGTTATTTTTTAATATTAAATTTTTTGACTGTAAATGACTATTGCATGTGAATTATCACTTTTGGAACTAAAATAAGTGTGTTTAGAGTCATTTTAATGCCTTTAATTTGTCGAAATAGAAGCTTCTGAGTAGGAGAAAAAGTCTGTAAAAATGGCACTTTTCGTCACATTGAGGATTTAAAAAGTAGTTATTCAACATGAGGCACAACCCAAATTACATTTTGAATCAATTCTTCCACAGTCCAAAAAATCAATTTTCTGATGAAAAACGATGATCCGCGACCTGTCGAATTTTCTCCAGATGGTCAAAAATGGTAATTTTTTAATATTTAATTTTTTGACTGTAAATGAATATTGCATGTGAATTATCACTTTCGGAACTAAAATAAGTGTGTTTAGAGTCATTTTAATGCCTGAAATTGGTCAAAATAAAAGCTCTCGAGTAGGAGAAAAAGTCTGTAAAAAAGGCAATTTTGGTCACATTGAGGCTTTAAAAAGTAGATATTCACCATGAGGCACAATCCAAATTACATTTTGAATCAATTCTTCCACAGTCCAAAAAATCTATTTTCTGATGAAAAACGATGATCCGCGACCTGTCGAATTTTCTCCAGATGGTCAAAAATGGTAATTTTTAAATATTTAATTTTTTGACTGTAAATGAATATTGCATGTGAATTATCACTTTCGGAACTAAAATAAGTGTGTTTAGAGTCATTTTAATGCCTTTAATTGGTCGAAATAGAAGCTTCTGAGTAGGAGAAAAAGTCTGTAAGAATTGCACTTTTGGTCACATTGAGGCTTTAAAAAGTAGTTATTCAACATGAGGCACAATCCAAATTACATTTTGAATCAATTCTTCCACAGTCCAAAAAATCAATTTTCTGATGAAAAACGATGATCCGCGACCTGTCGAATTTTCTCCAGATGGTCAAAAATGGTTATTTTTTAATATTAAATTTTTTGACTGTAAATGACTATTGCATGTGAATTATCACTTTTGGAACTAAAATAAGTGTGTTTAGAGTCATTTTAATGCCTTTAATTGGTCGAAATAGAAGCTTCTGAATAGGAGAAAAAGTCTGTAAAAATGGCACTTTTGGTCACATTGAGGCTTTAAAAAGTAGTTATTCAACATGAGGCACAATCCAAATTACATTTTGAATCAATTTTTCCACAGTCCAAAAAATCAATTTTCTGATGAAAAACGATGATCCGCGACCTGTCGAATTTTCTCCAGATGGTCAAAAATTGTAATTTTTTAATATTTAATTTTTTGACTGTAAATGAATATTACATGTGAATTATCACTTTCGGAACTAAAATAAGTGTGTTTAGAGTCATTTTAATGCCTTTAATGGGTCGAAATAGAAGCTTCTGAGTAGGAGAAAAAGTCTGTAAAAATTGCACTTTTGGTCACATTGAGGCTTTAAAAAGTAGTTATTCAACATGAGGCACAATCCAAATTACATTTTGAATCAATTTTTCCACAGTCCAAAAAATCAATTTTCTGATGAAAAACGATGATCCGCGACCTGTCGAATTTTCTCCAGATGGTCAAAAATTGTAATTTTTTAATATTTAATTTTTTGACTGTAAATGAATATTACATGTGAATTATCACTTTCGGAACTAAAATAAGTGTGTTTAGAGTCATTTTAATGCCTTTAATTGGTCGAAATAGAAGCTTCTGAGTAGGAGAAAAAGTCTGTAAAAATTACACTTTTGGTCACATTGAGGCTTTAAAAAGTAGTTATTCAACATGAGGCACAATCCAAATTACATTTTGAATCAATTCTTCCACAGTCCAAAAAATCAATTTTCTGATGAAAAACGATGATCCGCGACCTGTCGAATTTTCTCCAGATGGTCAAAAATGGTTATTTTTTAATATTAAATTTTTTGACTGTAAATGACTATTGCATGTGAATTATCACTTATGGAACTAAAATAAGTGTGTTTAGAGTCATTTTAATGCCTTTAATTTGTCGAAATAGAAGCTTCTGAGTAGGAGAAAAAGTCTGTAAAAATGGCACTTTTGGTCACATTGAGGATTTAAAAAGTAGTTATTCAACATGAGGCACAACCCAAATTACATTTTGAATCAATTCTTCCACAGTCCAAAAAATCAATTTTCTGATGAAAAACGATGATCCGCGACCTGTCGAATTTTCTCCAGATGGTCAAAAATGGTAATTTTTTAATATTTAATTTTTTGACTGTAAATGAATATTGCATGTGAATTATCACTTTCGGAACTAAAATAAGTGTGTTTAGAGTCATTTTAATGCCTGAAATTGGTCAAAATAAAAGCTCTCGAGTAGGAGAAAAAGTCTGTAAAAAAGGCAATTTTGGTCACATTGAGGCTTTAAAAAGTAGGTATTCACCATGAGGCACAATCCAAATTACATTTTGAATCAATTCTTCCACAGTCCAAAAAATCAATTTTCTGATGAAAAACGATGATCCGCGACCTGTCGAATTTTCTCCAGATGGTCAAAAATGGTAATTTTTTAATATTTAATTTTTTGACTGTAAATGAATATTGCCTGTGAATTATCACTTTCGGAACTAAAATAAGTGTGTTTAGAGTCATTTTAATGCCTTTAATTGGTCGAAATAGAAGCTTCTGAGTAGGAGAAAAAGTCTGTAAAAATGGCACTTTTGGTCACATTGAGGATTTAAAAAGTAGTTATTCAACATGAGGCACAACCCAAATTACATTTTGAATCAATTCTTCCACAGTCCAAAAAATCAATTTTCTGATGAAAAACGATGATCCGCGACCTGTCGAATTTTCTCCAGATGGTCAAAAATGGTAATTTTTTAATATTTAATTTTTTGACTGTAAATGAATATTGCATGTGAATTATCACTTTCGGAACTAAAATAAGTGTGTTTAGAGTCATTTTAATGCCTTTAATTGGTCGAAATAAAAGCTTCTGAGTAGGAGAAAAAGTCTGTAAAAATGGCACTTTTGGTCACATTGAGGATTTAAAAAGTAGTTATTCAACATGAGGCACAACCCAAATTACATTTTGAATCAATTCTTCCACAGTCCAAAAAATCATTTTTCTGATGAAAAACGATGATACGCGACCTGTCGAATTTTCTCCAGATGGTCAAAAATGGTAATTTTTTAATATTTAAGTTTTTTGACTGTAAATGAATATTGCATGTGAATTATCACTTTCGGAACTAAAATAAGTGTGTTTAGAGTCATTTTAATGCCTTTAATTGGTCGAAATAGAAGCTTCTGAGTAGGAGAAAAAGTCTGTAAAAATGGCACTTTTGGTCACATTGAGGCTTTAAAAAGTAGTTATTCAACATGAGGCACAATCCAAATTACATTTTGAATCAATTTTTCCACAGTCCAAAAAAACAATTTTCTGATGAAAAACGATGATCCGCGACCTGTCGAATTTTCTCCAGATGGTCAAAAATGGTAATTTTTTAATATTTAATTTTTTGACTGTAAATGACTATTGCATGTGAATTGTCACTTTTGGAACTAAAAGAAGTGTGTTTAGAGTAATTTCAATGCCTTTAATTGGTCGAAATAGAAGCTTCTGAGTAGGAGAAAAAGTCTGTAAAAATGGCACTTTTGGTCACATTGAGGATTTAAAAAGTAGTTATTCAACATGAGGCACAACCCAAATTACATTTTGAATCAATTCTTCCACAGTCCAAAAAATCAATTTTCTGATGAAAAACGATGATCCGCGACCTGTCAAATTTTCTCCAGATGGTCAAAAATTGTAATTTTTTAATATTTAATTTTTTGACTGTAAATGAATATTACATGTGAATTATCACTTTCGGAACTAAAATAAGTGTGTTTAGAGTCATTTTAATGCCTTTAATTGGTCGAAATAGAAGCTTCTGAGTAGGAGAAAAAGTCTGTAAAAATTGCACTTTTGGTCACATTGAGGCTTTAAAAAGTAGTTATTCAACATGAGGCACAATCCAAATTACATTTTGAATCAATTCTTCCACAGTCCAAAAAATCAATTTTCTGATGAAAAACGATGATCCGCGACCTGTCGAATTTTCTCCAGGTGGTCAAAAATGGTTATTTTTTAATATTAAATTTTTTGTCTGTAAATGACTATTGCATGTGAATTATCACTTTTGGAACTAAAATAAGTGTGTTTAGAGTCATTTTAATGCCTTTAATTTGTCGAAATAGAAGCTTCTGAGTAGGAGAAAAAGTCTGTAAAAAAGGCAATTTTGGTCACATTGAGGCTTTAGAAAGTAGTTATTCAACATGAGGCACAATCAAAATTACATTTTGAATCAATTTTTCCAGAGTCAAAAAAATCAAATTTCTGATGAAAAACGATGACCCGTGACCTGTCGAACTATCTCCAGATGGTCAAAAATTGTAATTTTGTAATATTTAATTTTTTGCCTGTAAATGACTTTTGCAAGTGAATTATCTCTTTTGGAACTAAAATAAGTGTGTAAAAAAGGCAATTTTGGTCACATTGAGGCTTTAAAAAGTAGGTATTCACCATGAGGCACAATCCAAATTACATTTTGAATCATTTCTTCCACAGTCCAAAAAATCAATTTTCTGATGAAAAACGATGATCCGCGACCTGTCGAATTTTCTCCAGATGGTCAAAAATGGTAATTTTTTAATATTTAATTTTTTGACTGTAAATGAATATTGCATGTGAATTATCACTTTCGGGACTAAAATAAGTGTGTTTAGAGTCATTTCAATGCCTTTAATTGGTCGAAATAGAAGCTTCTGAGTAGGAGAAAAAGTCTGTAAAAATGGCACTTTTGGTCATATTGAGGATTTAAAAAGTAGTTATTCAACATGAGGCACAACCCAAATTACATTTTGAATCAATTCTTCCACAGTCCAAAAAATCAATTTTCTGATGAAAAACGATGATCCGCGACCTGTCGAATTTTCTCCAGATGGTCAAAAATAGTAATTTTTTAATATTTAATTTTTTGACTGTAAATGAATATTGCATGTGAATTATCATTTTCGGAACTACAATAAGTGTGTTTAGAGTCATTTTAATGCCTGAAATTGGTCAAAATAAAAGCTCTCGAGTAGGAGAAAAAGTCTGTAAAAAAGGCAATTTTGGTCACATTGAGGCTTTAAAAAGTAGGTATTCACCATGAGGCACAATCCAAATTACATTTTGAATCAATTCTTCCACAGTCCAAAAAATCAATTTTCTGATGAAAAACGATGATCCGCGACCTGTCGAATTTTCTCCAGATGGTCAAAAATGGTAATTTTTTAATAGTTAATTTTTTGACTGTAAATGAATATTGCATGTGAATTATCACTTTCGGAACTAAAATAAGTGTGTTTAGAGTCATTTTAATGCCTTTAATTGGTCGAAATAGAAGCTTCTGAGTAGGAGAAAAAGTCTGTAAAAATGGCACTTTTGGTCACATTGAGGCTTTAAAAAGTAGTTATTCAACATGAGGCACAATCCAAATTACATTTTGAATCAATTTTTCCACAGTCCAAAAAATCAATTTTCTGATGAAAAACGATGATCCGCGACCTGTGGAATTTTCTCCAGATGGTCAAAAATTGTAATTTTTTAATATTTAATTTTTTGACTGTAAATGAATATTACATGTGAATTATCACTTTCGGAACTAAAATAAGTGTGTTTAGAGTCATTTTAATGCCTTTAATTGGTCGAAATAGAAGCTTCTGAGTAGGAGAAAAAGTCTGTAAAAATTGCACTTTTGGTCACATTGAGGCTTTAAAAAGTAGTTATTCAACATGAGGCACAATCCAAATTACATTTTGAATCAATTCTTCCACAGTCCAAAAAATCAATTTTCTGATGAAAAACGATGATCCGCGACCTGTCGAATTTTCTCCAGATGGTCAAAAATGGTTATTTTTTAATATTAAATTTTTTGACTGTAAATGACTATTGCATGTGAATTATCACTTTTGGAACTAAAATAAGTGTGTTTAGAGTCATTTTAATGCCTTTAATTTGTCGAAATAGAAGCTTCTGAGTAGGAGAAAAAGTCTGTAAAAATGGCACTTTTCGTCACATTGAGGATTTAAAAAGTAGTTATTCAACATGAGGCACAACCCAAATTACATTTTGAATCAATTCTTCCACAGTCCAAAAAATCAATTTTCTGATGAAAAACGATGATCCGCGACCTGTCGAATTTTCTCCAGATGGTCAAAAATGGTAATTTTTTAATATTTAATTTTTTGACTGTAAATGAATATTGCATGTGAATTATCACTTTCGGAACTAAAATAAGTGTGTTTAGAGTCATTTTAATGCCTGAAATTGGTCAAAATAAAAGCTCTCGAGTAGGAGAAAAAGTCTGTAAAAAAGGCAATTTTGGTCACATTGAGGCTTTAAAAAGTAGGTATTCACCATGAGGCACAATCCAAATTACATTTTGAATCAATTCTTCCACAGTCCAAAAAATCTATTTTCTGATGAAAAACGATGATCCGCGACCTGTCGAATTTTCTCCAGATGGTCAAAAATGGTAATTTTTAAATATTTAATTTTTTGACTGTAAATGAATATTGCATGTGAATTATCACTTTCGGAACTAAAATAAGTGTGTTTAGAGTCATTTTAATGCCTTTAATTGGTCGAAATAGAAGCTTCTGAGTAGGAGAAAAAGTCTGTAAGAATTGCACTTTTGGTCACATTGAGGCTTTAAAAAGTAGTTATTCAACATGAGGCACAATCCAAATTACATTTTGAATCAATTCTTCCACAGTCCAAAAAATCAATTTTCTGATGAAAAACGATGATCCGCGACCTGTCGAATTTTCTCCAGATGGTCAAAAATGGTAATTTTTAATATTTAATTTTTTGACTGTAAATGACTATTGCATGTGAATTATCACTTTTGGAACTAAAAGAAGTGTGTTTAGAGTCATTTCAATGCCTTTAATTGGTCGAAATAGAAGCTTCTGAGTAGGAGAAAAAGTCTGTAAAAATTGCACTTTTGGTCATATTGAGGCTTTAAAAAGTAGTTATTCAACATGAGGCACAATCCAAATTACATTTTGAATCAATTCTTCCACAGTCCAAAAAATCAATTTTCTGATGAAAAACGATGATCCGCGACCTGTCGAATTTTCTCCAGATGGTCAAAAATGGTAATTTTTTAATATTTAATTTTTTGACTGTAAATGACTATTGCATGTGAATTATCACTTTTGGAACTAAAATAAGTGTGTTTAGAGTCATTTTAATGCCTTTAATTTGTCAAAATAGAAGCTTCTGAGTAGGAGAAAAAGTCTGTAAAAAAGGCAATTTTGGTCACATTGAGGCTTTAGAAAGTAGTTATTCAACATGAGGCACAATCAAAATTACATTTTGAATCAATTTTTCCAGAGTCAAAAAAATCAAATTTCTGATGAAAAACGATGACCCGTGACCTGTCGAACTATCTCCAGATGGTCAAAAATTGTAATTTTGTAATATTTAATTTTTTGCCTGTAAATGACTTTTGCAAGTGAATTATCTCTTTTGGAACTAAAATAAGTGTGTAAAAAAGGCAATTTTGGTCACATTGAGGCTTTAAAAAGTAGGTATTCACCATGAGGCACAATCCAAATTACATTTTGAATCATTTCTTCCACAGTCCAAAAAATCAATTTTCTGATGAAAAACGATGATCCGCGACCTGTCTATTTTTCTCCAGATGGTCAAAAATGGTAATTTTTTAATATTTAATTTTTTGACTGTAAATGAATATTGCATGTGAATTATCACTTTCGGAACTAAAATAAGTGTGTTTAGAGTCATTTCAATGCCTTTAATTGGTCGAAATAGAAGCTTCTGAGTAGGAGAAAAAGTCTGTAAAAATGGCACTTTTGGTCACATTGAGGATTTAAAAAGTAGTTATTCAACATGAGGCAGAACCCAAATTACATTTTGAATCAATTCTTCCACAGTCCAAAAAATCCATTTTCTGATGAAAAACGATGATCCGCGACCTGTCGAATTTTCTCCAGATGGTCAAAAATGGTAATTTTTTAATATTTAAATTTTTGTCTGTAAATGAATATTGCATGTGAATTATCACTTTCGGAACTAAAATAAGTGTGTTTAGAGTCATTTTAATGCCTTTAATTGGTCGAAATAGAAGCTTCTGAGTAGGAGAAAAAGTCTGTAAAAATGGCACTTTTGGTCACATTGAGGATTTAAAAAGTAGTTATTCAACATGAGGCACAACCCAAATTACATTTTGAATCAATTCTTCCACAGTCCAAAAAATCATTTTTCTGATGAAAAACAATGATACGCGACCTGTCGAATTTTCTCCAGATGGTCAAAAATGGTAATTTTTTAATATTTAATTTTTTGACTGTAAATGAATATTGCATGTGAATTTCACTTTCGGAACTAAAATAAGTGTGTTTAGAGTCATTTTAATGCCTTTAATTGGTCGAAATAGAAGCTTCTGAGTAGGAGAAAAAGTCTGTAAAAATGGCACTTTTGGTCACATTGAGGCTTTAAAAAGTAGTTATTCAACATGAGGCACAATCCAAATTACATTTTGAATCAATTTTTCCACAGTCCAAAAAATCAATTTTCTGATGAAAAACGATGATCCGCGACCTGTCGAATTTTCTCCAGATGGTCAAAAATGGTAATTTTTAATATTTAATTTTTTGACTGTAAATGACTATTGCATGTGAATTATCACTTTTGGAACTAAAAGAAGTGTGTTTAGAGTCATTTCAATGCCTTTAATTGGTCGAAATAGAAGCTTCTGAGTAGGAGAAAAAGTCTGTAAAAATTGCACTTTTGGTCATATTGAGGCTTTAAAAAGTAGTTATTCAACATGAGGCACAATCCAAATTACATTTTGAATCAATTCTTCCACAGTCCAAAAAATCAATTTTCTGATGAAAAACGATGATCCGCGACCTGTCGAATTTTCTCCAGATGGTCAAAAATGGTAATTTTTTAATATTTAATTTTTTGACTGTAAATGACTATTGCATGTGAATTATCACTTTTGGAACTAAAATAAGAGTGTTTAGAGTCATTTTAATGCCTTTAATTTGTCAAAATAGAAGCTTCTGAGTAGGAGAAAAAGTCTGTAAAAAAGGCAATTTTGGTCACATTGAGGCTTTAGAAAGTAGTTATTCAACATGAGGCACAATCAAAATTACATTTTGAATCAATTTTTCCAGAGTCAAAAAAATCAAATTTCTGATGAAAAACGATGACCCGTGACCTGTCGAACTATCTCCAGATGGTCAAAAATTGTAATTTTGTAATATTTAATTTTTTGCCTGTAAATGACTTTTGCAAGTGAATTATCTCTTTTGGAACTAAAATAAGTGTGTAAAAAAGGCAATTTTGGTCACATTGAGGCTTTAAAAAGTAGGTATTCACCATGAGGCACAATCCAAATTACATTTTGAATCAATTCTTCCACAGTCCAAAAAATCAATTTTCTGATGAAAAACGATGATCCGCGACCTGTCTATTTTTCTCCAGATGGTCAAAAATGGTAATTTTTTAATATTTAATTTTTTGACTGTAAATGAATATTGCATGTGAATTATCACTTTCGGAACTAAAATAAGTGTGTTTAGAGTCATTTCAATGCCTTTAATTGGTCGAAATAGAAGCTTCTGAGTAGGAGAAAAAGTCTGTAAAAATGGCACTTTTGGTCACATTGAGGATTTAAAAAGTAGTTATTCAACATGAGGCACAACCCAAATTACATTTTGAATCAATTCTTCCACAGTCCAAAAAATCAATTTTCTGATGAAAAACGATGATCCGCGACCTGTCGAATTTTCTCCAGATGGTCAAAAATGGTAATTTTTTAATATTTAATTTTTTGACTGTAAATGAATATTGCATGTGAATTATCACTTTCGGAACTACAATAAGTGTGTTTAGAGTCATTTTAATGCCTGAAATTGGTCAAAATAAAAGCTCTCGAGTAGGAGAAAAAGTCTGTAAAAAAGGCAATTTTGGTCACATTGAGGCTTTAAAAAGTAGGTATTCACCATGAGGCACAATCCAAATTACATTTTGAATCAATTCTTCCACAGTCCAAAAAATCTATTTTCTGATGAAAAACGATGATCCGCGACCTGTCGAATTTTCTCCAGATGGTCAAAAATGGTAATTTTTTAATATTTAATTTTTTGACTGTAAATGAATATTGCATGTGAATTATCACTTTCGGAACTAAAATAAGTGTGTTTAGAGTCATTTTAATGCCTTTAATTGGTCGAAATAGAAGCTTCTGAGTAGGAGAAAAAGTCTGTAAAAATGGCACTTTTGGTCACATTGAGGATTTAAAAAGTAGTTATTCAACATGAGGCACAACCCAAATTACATTTTGAATCAATTCTTCCACAGTCCAAAAAATCAATTTTCTGATGAAAAACGATGATCCGCGACCTGTCGAATTTTCTTCAGATGGTCAAAAATGGTTATTTTTTAATATTACATTTTTTAACTGTAAATGACTATTGCATGTGAATTATCACTTTTGGAACTAAAATAAGTGTGTTTAGAGTCATTTTAATGCCTTTAATTGGTCGAAATAGAAGCTTCAGAATAGGAGAAAAAGTCTGTAAAAATGGCACTTTTGGTCACATTGAGGATTTAAAAAGTAGTTATTCAACATGAGGCACAACCCAAATTACATTTTGAATCAATTCTTCCACAGTCCAAAAAATCATTTTTCTGATGAAAAACGATGATCCGCGACCTGTCGAATTTTCTCCAGATGGTCAAAAATGGTAATTTTTTAATATTTAATTTTTTGACTGTAAATGAATATTGCATGTGAATTATCACTTTCGGAACTAAAATAAGTGTGTTTAGAGTCATTTTAATGCCTTTAATTGGTCGAAATAGAAGCTTCTGAGTAGGAGAAAAAGTCTGTAAAAATGGCACTTTTGGTCACATTGAGGCTTTAAAAAGTAGTTATTCAACATGAGGCACAATCCAAATTACATTTTGAATCAATTTTTCCACAGTCCAAAAAATCAATTTTCTGATGAAAAACGATGATCCGCGACCTGTCGAATTTTCTCCAGATGGTCAAAAATGGTAATTTTTTAATATTTAATTTTTTGACTGTAAATGAATATTGCATGTGAATTATCACTTTCGGAACTAAAATAAGTGTGTTTAGAGTCATTTTAATGCCTTTAATTGGTCGAAATAGAAGCTTCTGAGTAGGAGAAAAAGTCTGTAAGAATTGCACTTTTGGTCACATTGAGGCTTTAAAAAGTAGTTATTCAACATGAGGCACAATCCAAATTACATTTTGAATCAATTCTTCCACAGTCCAAAAAATCAATTTTCTGATGAAAAACGATGATCCGCGACCTGTCGAATTTTCTCCAGATGGTCAAAAATGGTTATTTTTTAATATTACATTTTTTGACTGTAAATGACTATTGCATGTGAATTATCACTTTTGGAACTAAAATAAGTGTGTTTAGAGTCATTTTAATGCCTTTAATTGGTCGAAATAGAAGCTTCTGAATAGGAGAAAAAGTCTGTAAAAATGGCACTTTTGGTCACATTGAGGATTTAAAAAGTAGTTATTCAACATGAGGCACAACCCAAATTACATTTTGAATCAATTCTTCCACAGTCCAAAAAATCATTTTTCTGATGAAAAACGATGATCCGCGACCTGTCGAATTTTCTCCAGATGGTCAAAAATTGTAATTTTTTTATATTTAATTTTTTGACTGTAAATGAATATTACATGTGAATTATCACTTTCGGAACTAAAATAAGTGTGTTTAGAGTCATTTTAATGCCTTTAATTGGTCGAAATAGAAGCTTCTGAGTAGGAGAAAAAGTCTGTAAAAATGGCACTTTTGGTCACATTGAGGCTTTAAAAAGTAGTTATTCAACATGAGGCACAATCCAAATTACATTTTGAATCAATTTTTCCACAGTCCAAAAAATCAATTTTCTGATGAAAAACGATGATATGCGACATGTCGAATTTTCTCCAGATGGTCAAAAATTGTAATTTTTTAATATTTAATTTGTTGACTGTAAATGAATATTACATGTGAATTATCACTTTCGGAACTAAAATAAGTGTGTTTAGAGTCATTTTAATGCCTTTAATTGGTCGAAATAGATGCTTCTGAGTAGGAGAAAAAGTCTGTAAAAATTGCACTTTTGGTCACATTGAGGCTTTAAAAAGTAGTTATTCAACATAAGGCACAATCCAAATTACATTTTGAATCAATTCTTCCACAGTCCAAAAAATCAATTTTCTGATGAAAAACGATGATCCGCGACCTGTCGAATTTTCTCCAGATGGTCAAAAATGGTTATTTTTTAATATTAATTTGTTTGACTGTAAATGACTATTGCATGTGAATTATCACTTTTGGAACTAAAATAAGTGTGTTTAGAGTCATTTTAATGCCTTTAATTTGTCGAAATAGAAGCTTCTGAGTAGGAGAAAAAGTCTGTAAAAATGGCACTTTTGGTCACATTGAGGATTTAAAAAGTAGTTATTCAACATGAGGCACAACCCAAATTACATTTTGAATCAATTCTTCCACAGTCCAAAAAATCAATTTTCTGATGAAAAACGATGATCCGCGACCTGTCGAATTTTCTCCAGATGGTCAAAAATTGTAATTTTTTAATATTTAATTTTTTGACTGTAAATGAATATTACATGTGAATTATCACTTTCGGAACTAAAATAAGTGTGTTTAGAGTCATTTTAATGCCTTTAATTGGTCGAAATAGAAGCTTCTGAGTAGGAGAAAAAGTCTGTAAAAATTGCACTTTTGGTCACATTGAGGCTTTAAAAAGTAGTTATTCAACATGAGGCACAATCCAAATTACATTTTGAATCAATTTTTCCACAGTCCAAAAAAACAATTTTCTGATGAAAAACGATGATCCGCGACCTGTCGAATTTTCTCCAGATGGTCAAAAATGGTAATTTTTTAATATTTAATTTTTTGACTGTAAATGACTATTGCATGTGAATTGTCACTTTTGGAACTAAAAGAAGTGTGTTTAGAGTCATTTCAATGCCTTTAATTGGTCGAAATAGAAGCTTCTGAGTAGGAGAAAAAGTCTGTAAAAATGGCACTTTTGGTCACATTGAGGATTTAAAAAGTAGTTATTCAACATGAGGCACAACCCAAATTACATTTTGAATCAATTCTTCCACAGTCCAAAAAATCAATTTTCTGATGAAAAACGATGATCCGCGACCTGTCAAATTTTCTCCAGATGGTCAAAAATTGTAATTTTTTAATATTTAATTTTTTGACTGTAAATGAATATTACATGTGAATTATCACTTTCGGAACTAAAATAAGTGTGTTTAGAGTCATTTTAATGCCTTTAATTGGTCGAAATAGAAGCTTCTGAGTAGGAGAAAAAGTCTGTAAAAATTGCACTTTTGGTCACATGGAGGCTTTAAAAAGTAGTTATTCAACATGAGGCACAATCCAAATTACATTTTGAATCAATTCTTCCACAGTCCAAAAAATCAATTTTCTGATGAAAAACGATGATCCGCGACCTGTCGAATTTTCTCCAGATGGTCAAAAATGGTAATTTTTTAATATTTAATTTTTTGACTGTAAATGACTATTGCATGTGAATTATCACTTTTGGAACTAAAATAAGTGTGTTTAGAGTCATTTTAATGCCTTTAATTTGTCGAAATAGAAGCTTCTGAGTAGGAGAAAAAGTCTGTAAAAAAGGCAATTTTGGTCACATTGAGGCTTTAGAAAGTAGTTATTCAACATGAGGCACAATCAAAATTACATTTTGAATCAATTTTTCCAGAGTCAAAAAAATCAAATTTCTGATGAAAAACGATGACCCGTGACCTGTCGAACTATCTCCAGATGGTCAAAAATTGTAATTTTGTAATATTTAATTTTTTGCCTGTAAATGACTTTTGCAAGTGAATTATCTCTTTTGGAACTAAAATAAGTGTGTAAAAAAGGCAATTTTGGTCACATTGAGGCTTTAAAAAGTAGGTATTCACCATGAGGCACAATCCAAATTACATTTTGAATCATTTCTTCCACAGTCCAAAAAATCAATTTTCTGATGAAAAACGATGATCCGCGACCTGTCGAATTTTCTCCAGATGGTCAAAAATGGTAATTTTTTAATATTTAATTTTTTGACTGTAAATGAATATTGCATGTGAATTATCACTTTCGGGACTAAAATAAGTGTGTTTAGAGTCATTTCAATGCCTTTAATTGGTCGAAATAGAAGCTTCTGAGTAGGAGAAAAAGTCTGTAAAAATGGCACTTTTGGTCATATTGAGGATTTAAAAAAGTAGTTATTCAACATGAGGCACAACCCAAATTACATTTTGAATCAATTCTTCCACAGTCCAAAAAATCAATTTTCTGATGAAAAACGATGATCCGCGACCTGTCGAATTTTCTCCAGATGGTCAAAAATAGTAATTTTTTAATATTTAATTTTTTGACTGTAAATGAATATTGCATGTGAATTATCACTTTCGGAACTACAATAAGTGTGTTTAGAGTCATTTTAATGCCTGAAATTGGTCAAAATAAAAGCTCTCGAGTAGGAGAAAAAGTCTGTAAAAAAGGCAATTTTGGTCACATTGAGGCTTTAAAAAGTAGGTATTCACCATGAGGCACAATCCAAATTACATTTTGAATCAATTCTTCCACAGTCCAAAAAATCAATTTTCTGATGAAAAACGATGATCCGCGACCTGTCGAATTTTCTCCAGATGGTCAAAAATGGTAATTTTTTAATAGTTAATTTTTTGACTGTAAATGAATATTGCATGTGAATTATCACTTTCGGAACTAAAATAAGTGTGTTTAGAGTCATTTTAATGCCTTTAATTGGTCGAAATAGAAGCTTCTAAGTAGGAGAAAAAGTCTGTAAAAATGGCACTTTTGGTCACATTGAGGCTTTAAAAAGTAGTTATTCAACATGAGGCACAATCCAAATTACATTTTGAATCAATTTTTCCACAGTCCAAAAAATCAATTTTCTGATGAAAAACGATGATCCGCGACCTGTGGAATTTTCTCCAGATGGTCAAAAATTGTAATTTTTTAATATTTAATTTTTTGACTGTAAATGAATATTACATGTGAATTATCACTTTCGGAACTAAAATAAGTGTGTTTAGAGTCATTTTAATGCCTTTAATTGGTCGAAATAGAAGCTTCTGAGTAGGAGAAAAAGTCTGTAAAAATTGCACTTTTGGTCACATTGAGGCTTTAAAAAGTAGTTATTCAACATGAGGCACAATCCAAATTACATTTTGAATCAATTCTTCCACAGTCCAAAAAATCAATTTTCTGATGAAAAACGATGATCCGCGACCTGTCGAATTTTCTCCAGATGGTCAAAAATGGTTATTTTTTAATATTCAATTTTTTGACTGTAAATGACTATTGCATGTGAATTATCACTTTTGGAACTAAAAAAAGTGTGTTTAGAGTCATTTTAATGCCTTTAATTTGTCGAAATAGAAGCTTCTGAGTAGGAGAAAAAGTCTGTAAAAATGGCACTTTTGGTCACATTGAGGATTTAAAAAGTAGTTATTCAACATGAGGCACAACCCAAATTACATTTTGAATCAATTCTTCCACAGTCCAAAAAATCAATTTTCTGATGAAAAACGATGATCCGCGACCTGTCGAATTTTCTCCAGATGGTCAAAAATGGTAATTTTTTAATATTTAATTTTTTGACTGTAAATGAATATTGCATGTGAATTATCACTTTCGGAACTAAAATAAGTGTGTTTAGAGTCATTTTAATGCCTGAAATTGGTCAAAATAAAAGCTCTCGAGTAGGAGAAAAAGTCTGTAAAAAAGGCAATTTTGGTCACATTGAGGCTTTAAAAAGTAGGTATTCACCATGAGGCACAATCCAAATTACATTTTGAATCAATTCTTCCACAGTCCAAAAAATCTATTTTCTGATGAAAAACGATGATCCGCGACCTGTCGAATTTTCTCCAGATGGTCAAAAATGGTAATTTTTAAATATTTAATTTTTTGACTGTAAATGAATATTGCATGTGAATTATCACTTTCGGAACTAAAATAAGTGTGTTTAGAGTCATTTTAATGCCTTTAATTGGTCGAAATAGAAGCTTCTGAGTAGGAGAAAAAGTCTGTAAGAATTGCACTTTTGGTCACATTGAGGCTTTAAAAAGTAGTTATTCAACATGAGGCACAATCCAAATTACATTTTGAATCAATTCTTCCACAGTCCAAAAAATCAATTTTCTGATGAAAAACGATGATCCGCGACCTGTCGAATTTTCTCCAGATGGTCAAAAATGGTTATTTTTTAATATTAAATTTTTTGACTGTAAATGACTATTGCATGTGAATTATCACTTTTGGAACTAAAATAAGTGTGTTTAGAGTCATTTTAATGCCTTTAATTGGTCGAAATAGAAGCTTCTGAATAGGAGAAAAAGTCTGTAAAAATGGCACTTTTGGTCACATTGAGGCTTTAAAAAGTAGTTATTCAACATGAGGCACAACCCAAATTACATTTTGAATCAATTCTTCCACAGTCCAAAAAATCATTTTTCTGATGAAAAACGATGATACGCGACCTGTCGAATTTTCTCCAGATGGTCAAAAATGGTAATTTTTTAATATTTAATTTTTTGACTGTAAATGAATATTGCATGTGAATTATCACTTTCGGAACTAAAATAAGTGTGTTTAGAGTCATTTTAATGCCTTTAATTGGTCGAAATAGAAGCTTCTGAGTAGGAGAAAAAGTCTGTAAAAATGGCACTTTTGGTCACATTGAGGCTTTAAAAAGTAGTTATTCAACATGAGGCACAATCCAAATTACATTTTGAATCAATTTTTCCACAGTCCAAAAAATCAATTTTCTGATGAAAAACGATGATCCGCGACCTGTCGAATTTTCTCCAGATGGTCAAAAATGGTAATTTTTAATATTTAATTTTTTGACTGTAAATGACTATTGCATGTGAATTATCACTTTTGGAACTAAAAGAAGTGTGTTTAGAGTCATTTCAATGCCTTTAATTGGTCGAAATAGAAGCTTCTGAGTAGGAGAAAAAGTCTGTAAAAATTGCACTTTTGGTCATATTGAGGCTTTAAAAAGTAGTTATTCAACATGAGGCACAATCCAAATTACATTTTGAATCAATTCTTCCACAGTCCAAAAAATCAATTTTCTGATGAAAAACGATGATCCGCGACCTGTCGAATTTTCTCCAGATGGTCAAAAATGGTAATTTTTTAATATTTAATTTTTTGACTGTAAATGACTATTGCATTTGAATTATCACTTTTGGAACTAAAATAAGTGTGTTTAGAGTCATTTTAATGCCTTTAATTTGTCAAAATAGAAGCTTCTGAGTAGGAGAAAAAGTCTGTAAAAAAGGCAATTTTGGTCACATTGAGGCTTTAGAAAGTAGTTATTCAACATGAGGCACAATCAAAATTACATTTTGAATCAATTTTTCCAGAGTCAAAAAAATCAAATTTCTGATGAAAAACGATGACCCGTGACCTGTCGAACTATCTCCAGATGGTCAAAAATTGTAATTTTGTAATATTTAATTTTTTGCCTGTAAATGACTTTTGCAAGTGAATTATCTCTTTTGGAACTAAAATAAGTGTGTAAAAAAGGCAATTTTGGTCACATTGAGGCTTTAATAAGTAGGTATTCACCATGAGGCACAATCCAAATTACATTTTGAATCATTTCTTCCACAGTCCAAAAAATCAATTTTCTGATGAAAAACGATGATCCGCGACCTGTCTATTTTTCTCCAGATGGTCAAAAATGGTAATTTTTTAATATTTAATTTTTTGACTGTAAATGAATATTGCATGTGAATTATCACTTTCGGAACTAAAATAAGTGTGTTTAGAGTCATTTCAATGCCTTTAATTGGTCGAAATAGAAGCTTCTGAGTAGGAGAAAAAGTCTGTAAAAATGGCACTTTTGGTCACATTGAGGATTTAAAAAGTAGTTATTCAACATGAGGCACAACCCAAATTACATTTTGAATCAATTCTTCCACAGTCCAAAAAATCAATTTTCTGATGAAAAACGATGATCCGCGACCTGTCGAATTTTCTCCAGATGGTCAAAAATGGTAATTTTTTAATATTTAAATTTTTGTCTGTAAATGAATATTGCATGTGAATTATCACTTTCGGAACTAAAATAAGTGTGTTTAGAGTCATTTTAATGCCTTTAATTGGTCGAAATAGAAGCTTCTGAGTAGGAGAAAAAGTCTGTAAAAATGGCACTTTTGGTCACATTGAGGATTTAAAAAGTAGTTATTCAACATGAGGCACAACCCAAATTACATTTTGAATCAATTCTTCCACAGTCCAAAAAATCATTTTTCTGATGAAAAACGATGATACGCGACCTGTCGAATTTTCTCCAGATGGTCAAAAATGGTAATTTTTTAATATTTAATTTTTTGACTGTAAATGAATATTGCATGTGAATTATCACTTTCGGAACTAAAATAAGTGTGTTTAGAGTCATTTTAATGCCTTTAATTGGTCGAAATAGAAGCTTCTGAGTAGGAGAAAAAGTCTGTAAAAATGGCACTTTTGGTCACATTGAGGCTTTAAAAAGTAGTTATTCAACATGAGGCACAATCCAAATTACATTTTGAATCAATTTTTCCACAGTCCAAAAAATCAATTTTCTGATGAAAAACGATGATCCGCGACCTGTCGAATTTTCTCCAGATGGTCAAAAATGGTAATTTTTAATATTTAATTTTTTGACTGTAAATGACTATTGCATGTGAATTATCACTTTTGGAACTAAAAGAAGTGTGTTTAGAGTCATTTCAATGCCTTTAATTGGTCGAAATAGAAGCTTCTGAGTAGGAGAAAAAGTCTGTAAAAATTGCACTTTTGGTCATATTGAGGCTTTAAAAAGTAGTTATTCAACATGAGGCACAATCCAAATTACATTTTGAATCAATTCTTCCACAGTCCAAAAAATCAATTTTCTGATGAAAAACGATGATCCGCGACCTGTCGAATTTTCTCCAGATGGTCAAAAATGGTAATTTTTTAATATTTAATTTTTTGACTGTAAATGACTATTGCATGTGAATTATCACGTTTGGAACTAAAATAAGTGTGTTTAGAGTCATTTTAATGCCTTTAATTTGTCAAAATAGAAGCTTCTGAGTAGGAGAAAAAGTCTGTAAAAAAGGCAATTTTGGTCACATTGAGGCTTTAGAAAGTAGTTATTCAACATGAGGCACAATCAAAATTACATTTTGAATCAATTTTTCCAGAGTCAAAAAAATCAAATTTCTGATGAAAAACGATGACCCGTGACCTGTCGAACTATCTCCAGATGGTCAAAAATTGTAATTTTGTAATATTTAATTTTTTGCCTGTAAATGACTTTTGCAAGTGAATTATCTCTTTTGGAACTAAAATAAGTGTGTAAAAAAGGCAATTTTGGTCACATTGAGGCTTTAAAAAGTAGGTATTCACCATGAGGCACAATCCAAATTACATTTTGAATCATTTCTTCCACAGTCCAAAAAATCAATTTTCTGATGAAAAACGATGATCCGCGACCTGTCTATTTTTCTCCAGATGGTCAAAAATGGTAATTTTGTAATATTTAATTTTTTGACTGTAAATGAATATTGCATGTGAATTATCACTTTCGGAACTAAAATAAGTGTGTTTAGAGTCATTTCAATGCCTTTAATTGGTCGAAATAGAAGCTTCTGAGTAGGAGAAAAAGTCTGTAAAAATGGCACTTTTGGTCACATTGAGGATTTAAAAAGTAGTTATTCAACATGAGGCACAACCCAAATTACATTTTGAATCAATTCTTCCACAGTCCAAAAAATCAATTTTCTGATGAAAAACGATGATCCGCGACCTGTCGAATTTTCTCCAGATGGTCAAAAATGGTAATTTTTTAATATTTAATTTTTTGACTGTAAATGAATATTGCATGTGAATTATCACTTTCGGAACTACAATAAGTGTGTTTAGAGTCATTTTAATGCCTGAAATTGGTCAAAATAAAAGCTCTCGAGTAGGAGAAAAAGTCTGTAAAAAAGGCAATTTTGGTCACATTGAGGCTTTAAAAAGTAGGTATTCACCATGAGGCACAATCCAAATTACATTTTGAATCAATTCTTCCACAGTCCAAAAAATCTATTTTCTGATGAAAAACGATGATCCGCGACCTGTCGAATTTTCTCCAGATGGTCAAAAATGGTAATTTTTTAATATTTAATTTTTTGACTGTAAATGAATATTGCATGTGAATTATCACTTTCGGAACTAAAATAAGTGTGTTTAGAGTCATTTTAATGCCTTTAATTGGTCGAAATAGAAGCTTCTGAGTAGGAGAAAAAGTCTGTAAAAATGGCACTTTTGGTCACATTGAGGATTTAAAAAGTAGTTATTCAACATGAGGCACAACCCAAATTACATTTTGAATCAATTCTTCCACAGTCCAAAAAATCAATTTTCTGATGAAAAACGATGATCCGCGACCTGTCGAATTTTCTTCAGATGGTCAAAAATGGTTATTTTTTAATATTAAATTTTTTAACTGTAAATGACTATTGCATGTGAATTATCACTTTTGGAACTAAAATAAGTGTGTTTAGAGTCATTTTAATGCCTTTAATTGGTCGAAATAGAAGCTTCAGAATAGGAGAAAAAGTCTGTAAAAATGGCACTTTTGGTCACATTGAGGATTTAAAAAGTAGTTATTCAACATGAGGCACAACCCAAATTACATTTTGAATCAATTCTTCCACAGTCCAAAAAATCATTTTTCTGATGAAAAACGATGATCCGCGACCTGTCGAATTTTCTCCAGATGGTCAAAAATGGTAATTTTTTAATATTTAATTTTTTGACTGTAAATGAATATTGCATGTGAATTATCACTTTCGGAACTAAAATAAGTGTGTTTAGAGTCATTTTAATGCCTTTAATTGGTCGAAATAGAAGCTTCTGAGTAGGAGAAAAAGTCTGTAAAAATGGCACTTTTGGTCACATTGAGGCTTTAAAAAGTAGTTATTCAACATGAGGCACAATCCAAATTACATTTTCAATCAATTTTTCCACAGTCCAAAAAATCAATTTTCTGATGAAAAACGATGATCCGCGACCTGTCGAATTTTCTCCAGATGGTCAAAAATGGTAATTTTTTAATATTTAATTTTTTGACTGTAAATGAATATTGCATGTGAATTATCACTTTCGGAACTAAAATAAGTGTGTTTAGAGTCATTTCAATGCCTTTAATTGGTCGAAATAGAAGCTTCTGAGTAGGAGAAAAAGTCTGTAAGAATTGCACTTTTGGTCACATTGAGGCTTTAAAAAGTAGTTATTCAACATGAGGCACAATCCAAATTACATTTTGAATCAATTCTTCCACAGTCCAAAAAATCAATTTTCTGATGAAAAACGATGATCCGCGACCTGTCGAATTTTCTCCAGATGGTCAAAAATGGTTATTTTTTAATATTACATTTTTTGACTGTAAATGACTATTGCATGTGAATTATCACTTTTGGAACTAAAATAAGTGTGTTTAGAGTCATTTTAATGCCTTTAATTGGTCGAAATAGAAGCTTCTGAATAGGAGAAAAAGTCTGTAAAAATGGCACTTTTGGTCACATTGAGGATTTAAAAAGTAGTTATTCAACATGAGGCACAACCCAAATTACATTTTGAATCAATTCTTCCACAGTCCAAAAAATCATTTTTCTGATGAAAAACGATGATCCGCGACCTGTCGAATTTTCTCCAGATGGTCAAAAATTGTAATTTTTTAATATTTAATTTTTTGACTGTAAATGAATATTACATGTGAATTATCACTTTTGGAACTAAAATAAGTGTGTAAAAAAGGCAATTTTGGTCACATTGAGGCTTTAAAAAGTAGGTATTCACCATGAGGCACAATCCAAATTACATTTTGAATCATTTCTTCCACAGTCCAAAAAATCAATTTTCTGATGAAAAACGATGATCCGCGACCTGTCTATTTTTCTCCAGATGGTCAAAAATGGTAATTTTTTAATATTTAATTTTTTGACTGTAAATGAATATTGCATGTGAATTATCACTTTCGGAACTAAAATAAGTGTGTTTAGAGTCATTTCAATGCCTTTAATTGGTCGAAATAGAAGCTTCTGAGTAGGAGAAAAAGTCTGTAAAAATGGCACTTTTGGTCACATTGAGGATTTAAAAAGTAGTTATTCAACATGAGGCACAACCCAAATTACATTTTGAATCAATTCTTCCACAGTCCAAAAAATCAATTTTCTGATGAAAAACGATGATCCGCGACCTGTCGAATTTTCTCCAGATGGTCAAAAATGGTAATTTTTTAATATTTAAATTTTTGTCTGTAAATGAATATTGCATGTGAATTATCACTTTCGGAACTAAAATAAGTGTGTTTAGAGTCATTTTAATGCCTTTAATTGGTCGAAATAGAAGCTTCTGAGTAGGAGAAAAAGTCTGTAAAAATGGCACTTTTGGTCACATTGAGGATTTAAAAAGTAGTTTTCAACATGAGGCACAACCCAAATTACATTTTGAATCAATTCTTCCACAGTCCAAAAAATCATTTTTCTGATGAAAAACGATGATACGCGACCTGTCGAATTTTCTCCAGATGGTCAAAAATGGTAATTTTTTAATATTTAATTTTTTGACTGTAAATGAATATTGCATGTGAATTATCACTTTCGGAACTAAAATAAGTGTGTTTAGAGTCATTTTAATGCCTTTAATTGGTCGAAATAGAAGCTTCTGAGTAGGAGAAAAAGTCTGTAAAAATGGCACTTTTGGTCACATTGAGGCTTTAAAAAGTAGTTATTCAACATGAGGCACAATCCAAATTACATTTTGAATCAATTTTTCCACAGTCCAAAAAATCAATTTTCTGATGAAAAACGATGATCCGCGACCTGTCGAATTTTCTCCAGATGGTCAAAAATGGTAATTTTTAATATTTAATTTTTTGACTGTAAATGACTATTGCATGTGAATTATCACTTTTGGAACTAAAAGAAGTGTGTTTAGAGTCATTTCAATGCCTTTAATTGGTCGAAATAGAAGCTTCTGAGTAGGAGAAAAAGTCTGTAAAAATTGCACTTTTGGTCATATTGAGGCTTTAAAAAGTAGTTATTCAACATGAGGCACAATCCAAATTACATTTTGAATCAATTCTTCCACAGTCCAAAAAATCAATTTTCTGATGAAAAACGATGATCCGCGACCTGTCGAATTTTCTCCAGATGGTCAAAAATGGTAATTTTTTAATATTTAATTTTTTGACTGTAAATGACTATTGCATGTGAATTATCACTTTTGGAACTAAAATAAGTGTGTTTAGAGTCATTTTAATGCCTTTAATTTGTCAAAATAGAAGCTTCTGAGTAGGAGAAAAAGTCTGTAAAAAAGGCAATTTTGGTCACATTGAGGCTTTAGAAAGTAGTTATTCAACATGAGGCACAATCAAAATTACATTTTGAATCAATTTTTCCAGAGTCAAAAAAATCAAATTTCTGATGAAAAACGATGACCCGTGACCTGTCGAACTATCTCCAGATGGTCAAAAATTGTAATTTTGTAATATTTAATTTTTTGCCTGTAAATGACTTTTGCAAGTGAATTATCTCTTTTGGAACTAAAATAAGTGTGTAAAAAAGGCAATTTTGGTCACATTGAGGCTTTAAAAAGTAGGTATTCACCATGAGGCACAATCCAAATTACATTTTGAATCATTTCTTCCACAGTCCAAAAAATCAATTTTCTGATGAAAAACGATGATCCGCGACCTGTCTATTTTTCTCCAGATGGTCAAAAATGGTAATTTTTTAATATTTAATTTTTTGACTGTAAATGAATATTGCATGTGAATTATCACTTTCGGAACTAAAATAAGTGTGTTTAGAGTCATTTCAATGCCTTTAATTGGTCGAAATAGAAGCTTCTGAGTAGGAGAAAAAGTCTGTAAAAATGGCACTTTTGGTCACATTGAGGATTTAAAAAGTAGTTATTCAACATGAGGCACAACCCAAATTACATTTTGAATCAATTCTTCCACAGTCCAAAAAATCAATTTTCTGATGAAAAACGATGATCCGCGACCTGTCGAATTTTCTCCAGATGGTCAAAAATGGTAATTTTTTAATATTTAATTTTTTGACTGTAAATGAATATTGCATGTGAATTATCACTTTCGGAACTACAATAAGTGTGTTTAGAGTCATTTTAATGCCTGAAATTGGTCAAAATAAAAGCTCTCGAGTAGGAGAAAAAGTCTGTAAAAAAGGCAATTTTGGTCACATTGAGGCTTTAAAAAGTAGGTATTCACCATGAGGCACAATCCAAATTACATTTTGAATCAATTCTTCCACAGTCCAAAAAATCTATTTTCTGATGAAAAACGATGATCCGCGACCTGTCGAATTTTCTCCAGATGGTCAAAAATGGTAATTTTTTAATATTTAATTTTTTGACTGTAAATGAATATTGCATGTGAATTATCACTTTCGGAACTAAAATAAGTGTGTTTAGAGTCATTTTAATGCCTTTAATTGGTCGAAATAGAAGCTTCTGAGTAGGAGAAAAAGTCTGTAAAAATGGCACTTTTGGTCACATTGAGGATTTAAAAAGTAGTTATTCAACATGAGGCACAACCCAAATTACATTTTGAATCAATTCTTCCACAGTCCAAAAAATCAATTTTCTGATGAAAAACGATGATCCGCGACCTGTCGAATTTTCTTCAGATGGTCAAAAATGGTTATTTTTTAATATTAAATTTTTTAACTGTAAATGACTATTGCATGTGAATTATCACTTTTGGAACTAAAATAAGTGTGTTTAGAGTCATTTTAATGCCTTTAATTGGTCGAAATAGAAGCTTCAGAATAGGAGAAAAAGTCTGTAAAAATGGCACTTTTGGTCACATTGAGGATTTAAAAAGTAGTTATTCAACATGAGGCACAACCCAAATTACATTTTGAATCAATTCTTCCACAGTCCAAAAAATCATTTTTCTGATGAAAAACGATGATCCGCGACCTGTCGAATTTTCTCCAGATGGTCAAAAATGGTAATTTTTTAATATTTAATTTTTTGACTGTAAATGAATATTGCATGTGAATTATCACTTTCGGAACTAAAATAAGTGTGTTTAGAGTCATTTTAATGCCTTTAATTGGTCGAAATAGAAGCTTCTGAGTAGGAGAAAAAGTCTGTAAAAATGGCACTTTTGGTCACATTGAGGCTTTAAAAAGTAGTTATTCAACATGAGGCACAATCCAAATTACATTTTCAATCAATTTTTCCACAGTCCAAAAAATCAATTTTCTGATGAAAAACGATGATCCGCGACCTGTCGAATTTTCTCCAGATGGTCAAAAATGGTAATTTTTTAATATTTAATTTTTTGACTGTAAATGAATATTGCATGTGAATTATCACTTTCGGAACTAAAATAAGTGTGTTTAGAGTCATTTTAATGCCTTTAATTGGTCGAAATAGAAGCTTCTGAGTAGGAGAAAAAGTCTGTAAGAATTGCACTTTTGGTCACATTGAGGCTTTAAAAAGTAGTTATTCAACATGAGGCACAATCCAAATTACATTTTGAATCAATTCTTCCACAGTCCAAAAAATCAATTTTCTGATGAAAAACGATGATCCGCGACCTGTCGAATTTTCTCCAGATGGTCAAAAATGGTTATTTTTTAATATTACATTTTTTGACTGTAAATGACTATTGCATGTGAATTATCACTTTTGGAACTAAAATAAGTGTGTTTAGAGTCATTTTAATGCCTTTAATTGGTCGAAATAGAAGCTTCTGAATAGGAGAAAAAGTCTGTAAAAATGGCACTTTTGGTCACATTGAGGATTTAAAAAGTAGTTATTCAACATGAGGCACAACCCAAATTACATTTTGAATCAATTCTTCCACAGTCCAAAAAATCATTTTTCTGATGAAAAACGATGATCCGCGACCTGTCGAATTTTCTCCAGATGGTCAAAAATTGTAATTTTTTAATATTTAATTTTTTGACTGTAAATGAATATTACATGTGAATTATCACTTTCGGAACTAAAATAAGTGTGTTTAGAGTCATTTTAATGCCTTTAATTGGTCGAAATAGAAGCTTCTGAGTAGGAGAAAAAGTCTGTAAAAATGGCACTTTTGGTCACATTGAGGCTTTAAAAAGTAGTTATTCAACATGAGGCACAATCCAAATTACATTTTGAATCAATTTTTCCACAGTCCAAAAAATCAATTTTCTGATGAAAAACGATGATCCGCGACCTGTCGAATTTTCTCCAGATGGTCAAAAATTGTAATTTTTTAATATTTAATTTTTTGACTGTAAATGAATATTACATGTGAATTATCACTTTCGGAACTAAAATAAGTGTGTTTAGAGTCATTTTAATGCCTTTAATTGGTCGAAATAGATGCTTCTGAGTAGGAGAAAAAGTCTGTAAAAATTGCACTTTTGGTCACATTGAGGCTTTAAAAAGTAGTTATTCAACATGAGGCACAATCCAAATTACATTTTGAATCAATTCTTCCACAGTCCAAAAAATCAATTTTCTGATGAAAAACGATGATCCGCGACCTGTCGAATTTTCTCCAGATGGTCAAAAATGGTTATTTTTTAATATTAAATTTTTTGACTGTAAATGACTATTGCATGTGAATTATCACTTTTGGAACTAAAATAAGTGTGTTTAGAGTCATTTTAATGCCTTTAATTTGTCGAAATAGAAGCTTCTGTGTAGGAGAAAAAGTCTGTAAAAATGGCACTTTTGGTCACATTGAGGATTTAAAAAGTAGTTATTCAACATGAGGCACAACCCAAATTACATTTTGAATCAATTCTTCCACAGTCCAAAAAATCAATTTTCTGATGAAAAACGATGATCCGCGACCTGTCGAATTTTCTCCAGATGGTCAAAAATGGTAATTTTTTAATATTTAATTTTTTGACTGTAAATGAATATTGCATGTGAATTATCACTTTCGGAACTAAAATAAGTGTGTTTAGAGTCATTTTAATGCCTGAAATTGGTCAAAATAAAAGCTCTCGAGTAGGAGAAAAAGTCTGTAAAAAAGGCAATTTTGGTCACATTGAGGCTTTAAAAAGTAGGTATTCACCATGAGGCACAATCCAAATTACATTTTGAATCAATTCTTCCACAGTCCAAAAAATCAATTTTCTGATGAAAAACGATGATCCGCGACCTGTCGAATTTTCTCCAGATGGTCAAAAATGGTAATTTTTTAATATTTAATTTTTTGACTGTAAATGAATATTGCCTGTGAATTATCACTTTCGGAACTAAAATAAGTGTGTTTAGAGTCATTTTAATGCCTTTAATTGGTCGAAATAGAAGCTTCTGAGTAGGAGAAAAAGTCTGTAAAAATGGCACTTTTGGTCACATTGAGGATTTAAAAAGTAGTTATTCAACATGAGGCACAACCCAAATTACATTTTGAATCAATTCTTCCACAGTCCAAAAAATCAATTTTCTGATGAAAAACGATGATCCGCGACCTGTCGAATTTTCTCCAGATGGTCAAAAATGGTTATTTTTTAATATTTAATTTTTTGTCTGTAAATGAATATTGCATGTGAATTATCACTTTCGGAACTAAAATAAGTGTGTTTAGAGTCATTTTAATGACTTTAATTTGTCGAAATAGAAGCTTCTGAGTAGGAGAAAAAGTCTGTAAAAATGGCACTTTTGGTCACATTGAGGATTTAAAAAGTAGTTATTCAACATGAGGCACAACCCAAATTACATTTTGAATCAATTCTTCCACAGTCCAAAAAATCATTTTTCTGATGAAAAACGATGATACGCGACCTGTCGAATTTTCTCCAGATGGTCAAAAATGGTAATTTTTTAATATTTAATTTTTTGACTGTAAATGAATATTGCATGTGAATTATCACTTTCGGAACTAAAATAAGTGTGTTTAGAGTCATTTTAATGCCTTTAATTGGTCGAAATAGAAGCTTCTGAGTAGGAGAAAAAGTCTGTAAAAATGGCACTTTTGGTCACATTGAGGCTTTAAAAAGTAGTTATTCAACATGAGGCACAATCCAAATTACATTTTGAATCAATTTTTCCACAGTCCAAAAAATCAATTTTCTGATGAAAAACGATGATCCGCGACCTGTCGAATTTTCTCCAGATGGTCAAAAATGGTAATTTTTAATATTTAATTTTTTGACTGTAAATGACTATTGCATGTGAATTATCACTTTTGGAACTAAAAGAAGTGTGTTTAGAGTCATTTCAATGCCTTTAATTGGTCGAAATAGAAGCTTCTGAGTAGGAGAAAAAGTCTGTAAAAATTGCACTTTTGGTCATATTGAGGCTTTAAAAAGTAGTTATTCAACATGAGGCACAATCCAAATTACATTTTGAATCAATTCTTCCACAGTCCAAAAAATCAATTTTCTGATGAAAAACGATGATCCGCGACCTGTCGAATTTTCTCCAGATGGTCAAAAATGGTAATTTTTTAATATTTAATTTTTTGACTGTAAATGACTATTGCATGTGAATTATCACTTTTGGAACTAAAATAAGTGTGTTTAGAGTCATTTTAATGCCTTTAATTTGTCAAAATAGAAGCTTCTGAGTAGGAGAAAAAGTCTGTAAAAAAGGCAATTTTGGTCACATTGAGGCTTTAGAAAGTAGTTATTCAACATGAGGCACAATCAAAATTACATTTTGAATCAATTTTTCCAGAGTCAAAAAAATCAAATTTCTGATGAAAAACGATGACCCGTGACCTGTCGAACTATCTCCAGATGGTCAAAAATTGTAATTTTGTAATATTTAATTTTTTGCCTGTAAATGACTTTTGCAAGTGAATTATCTCTTTTGGAACTAAAATAAGTGTGTAAAAAAGGCAATTTTGGTCACATTGAGGCTTTAAAAAGTAGGTATTCACCATGAGGCACAATCCAAATTACATTTTGAATCATTTCTTCCACAGTCCAAAAAATCAATTTTCTGATGAAAAACGATGATCCGCGACCTGTCTATTTTTCTCCAGATGGTCAAAAATGGTAATTTTTTAATATTTAATTTTTTGACTGTAAATGAATATTGCATGTGAATTATCACTTTCGGAACTAAAATAAGTGTGTTTAGAGTCATTTCAATGCCTTTAATTGGTCGAAATAGAAGCTTCTGAGTAGGAGAAAAAGTCTGTAAAAATGGCACTTTTGGTCACATTGAGGATTTAAAAAGTAGTTATTCAACATGAGGCACAACCCAAATTACATTTTGAATCAATTCTTCCACAGTCCAAAAAATCATTTTTCTGATGAAAAACGATGATACGCGACCTGTCGAATTTTCTCCAGATGGTCAAAAATGGTAATTTTTTAATATTTAATTTTTTGACTGTAAATGAATATTGCATGTGAATTATCACTTTCGGAACTAAAATAAGTGTGTTTAGAGTCATTTTAATGCCTTTAATTGGTCGAAATAGAAGCTTCTGAGTAGGAGAAAAAGTCTGTAAAAATGGCACTTTTGGTCACATTGAGGCTTTAAAAAGTAGTTATTCAACATGAGGCACAATCCAAATTACATTTTGAATCAATTTTTCCACAGTCCAAAAAATCAATTTTCTGATGAAAAACGATGATCCGCGACCTGTCGAATTTTCTCCAGATGGTCAAAAATGGTAATTTTTAATATTTAATTTTTTGACTGTAAATGACTATTGCATGTGAATTATCACTTTTGGAACTAAAAGAAGTGTGTTTAGAGTCATTTCAATGCCTTTAATTGGTCGAAATAGAAGCTTCTGAGTAGGAGAAAAAGTCTGTAAAAATTGCACTTTTGGTCATATTGAGGCTTTAAAAAGTAGTTATTCAACATGAGGCACAATCCAAATTACATTTTGAATCAATTCTTCCACAGTCCAAAAAATCAATTTTCTGATGAAAAACGATGATCCGCGACCTGTCGAATTTTCTCCAGATGGTCAAAAATGGTAATTTTTTAATATTTAATTTTTTGACTGTAAATGACTATTGCATGTGAATTATCACTTTTGGAACTAAAATAAGTGTGTTTAGAGTCATTTTAATGCCTTTAATTTGTCAAAATAGAAGCTTCTGAGTAGGAGAAAAAGTCTGTAAAAAAGGCAATTTTGGTCACATTGAGGCTTTAGAAAGTAGTTATTCAACATGAGGCACAATCAAAATTACATTTTGAATCAATTTTTCCAGAGTCAAAAAAATCAAATTTCTGATGAAAAACGATGACCCGTGACCTGTCGAACTATCTCCAGATGGTCAAAAATTGTAATTTTGTAATATTTAATTTTTTGCCTGTAAATGACTTTTGCAAGTGAATTATCTCTTTTGGAACTAAAATAAGTGTGTAAAAAAGGCAATTTTGGTCACATTGAGGCTTTAAAAAGTAGGTATTCACCATGAGGCACAATCCAAATTACATTTTGAATCATTTCTTCCACAGTCCAAAAAATCAATTTTCTGATGAAAAACGATGATCCGCGACCTGTCTATTTTTCTCCAGATGGTCAAAAATGGTAATTTTTTAATATTTAATTTTTTGACTGTAAATGAATATTGCATGTGAATTATCACTTTCGGAACTAAAATAAGTGTGTTTAGAGTCATTTCAATGCCTTTAATTGGTCGAAATAGAAGCTTCTGAGTAGGAGAAAAAGTCTGTAAAAATGGCACTTTTGGTCACATTGAGGATTTAAAAAGTAGTTATTCAACATGAGGCACAACCCAAATTACATTTTGAATCAATTCTTCCACAGTCCAAAAAATCAATTTTCTGATGAAAAACGATGATCCGCGACCTGTCGAATTTTCTCCAGATGGTCAAAAATGGTAATTTTTTAATATTTAATTTTTTGACTGTAAATGAATATTGCATGTGAATTATCACTTTCGGAACTACAATAAGTGTGTTTAGAGTCATTTTAATGCCTGAAATTGGTCAAAATAAAAGCTCTCGAGTAGGAGAAAAAGTCTGTAAAAAAGGCAATTTTGGTCACATTGAGGCTTTAAAAAGTAGGTATTCACCATGAGGCACAATCCAAATTACATTTTGAATCAATTCTTCCACAGTCCAAAAAATCTATTTTCTGATGAAAAACGATGATCCGCGACCTGTCGAATTTTCTCCAGATGGTCAAAAATGGTAATTTTTTAATATTTAATTTTTTGACTGTAAATGAATATTGCATGTGAATTATCACTTTCGGAACTAAAATAAGTGTGTTTAGAGTCATTTTAATGCCTTTAATTGGTCGAAATAGAAGCTTCTGAGTAGGAGAAAAAGTCTGTAAAAATGGCACTTTTGGTCACATTGAGGCTTTAAAAAGTAGTTATTCAACATGAGGCACAATCCAAATTACATTTTGAATCAATTTTTCCACAGTCCAAAAAATCAATTTTCTGATGAAAAACGATGATCCGCGACCTGTCGAATTTTCTCCAGATGGTCAAAAATGGTAATTTTTTATATTTAATTTTTTGACTGTAAATGACTATTGCATGTGAATTATCACTTTTGGAACTAAAAGAAGTGTGTTTAGAGTCATTTCAATGCCTTTAATTGGTCGAAATAGAAGCTTCTGAGTAGGAGAAAAAGTCTGTAAAAATTGCACTTTTGGTCATATTGAGGCTTTAAAAAGTAGTTATTCAACATGAGGCACAATCCAAATTACATTTTGAATCAATTCTTCCACAGTCCAAAAAATCAATTTTCTGATGAAAAACGATGATCCGCGACCTGTCGAATTTTCTCCAGATGGTCAAAAATGGTAATTTTTTAATATTTAATTTTTTGACTGTAAATGACTATTGCATGTGAATTATCACTTTTGGAACTAAAATAAGTGTGTTTAGAGTCATTTTAATGCCTTTAATTTGTCAAAATAGAAGCTTCTGAGTAGGAGAAAAAGTCTGTAAAAAAGGCAATTTTGGTCACATTGAGGCTTTAGAAAGTAGTTATTCAACATGAGGCACAATCAAAATTACATTTTGAATCAATTTTTCCAGAGTCAAAAAAATCAAATTTCTGATGAAAAACGATGACCCGTGACCTGTCGAACTATCTCCAGATGGTCAAAAATTGTAATTTTGTAATATTTAATTTTTTGCCTGTAAATGACTTTTGCAAGTGAATTATCTCTTTTGGAACTAAAATAAGTGTGTAAAAAAGGCAATTTTGGTCACATTGAGGCTTTAAAAAGTAGGTATTCACCATGAGGCACAATCCAAATTACATTTTGAATCATTTCTTCCACAGTCCAAAAAATCAATTTTCTGATGAAAAACGATGATCCGCGACCTGTCTATTTTTCTCCAGATGGTCAAAAATGGTAATTTTTTAATATTTAATTTTTTGACTGTAAATGAATATTGCATGTGAATTATCACTTTCGGAACTAAAATAAGTGTGTTTAGAGTCATTTCAATGCCTTTAATTGGTCGAAATAGAAGCTTCTGAGTAGGAGAAAAAGTCTGTAAAAATGGCACTTTTGGTCACATTGAGGATTTAAAAAGTAGTTATTCAACATGAGGCACAACCCAAATTACATTTTGAATCAATTCTTCCACAGTCCAAAAAATCAATTTTCTGATGAAAAACGATGATCCGCGACCTGTCGAATTTTCTCCAGATGGTCAAAAATGGTAATTTTTTAATATTTAATTTTTTGACTGTAAATGAATATTGCATGTGAATTATCACTTTCGGAACTACAATAAGTGTGTTTAGAGTCATTTTAATGCCTGAAATTGGTCAAAATAAAAGCTCTCGAGTAGGAGAAAAAGTCTGTAAAAAAGGCAATTTTGGTCACATTGAGGCTTTAAAAAGTAGGTATTCACCATGAGGCACAATCCAAATTACATTTTGAATCAATTCTTCCACAGTCCAAAAAATCTATTTTCTGATGAAAAACGATGATCCGCGACCTGTCGAATTTTCTCCAGATGGTCAAAAATGGTAATTTTTTAATATTTAATTTTTTGACTGTAAATGAATATTGCATGTGAATTATCACTTTCGGAACTAAAATAAGTGTGTTTAGAGTCATTTTAATGCCTTTAATTGGTCGAAATAGAAGCTTCTGAGTAGGAGAAAAAGTCTGTAAAAATGGCACTTTTGGTCACATTGAGGATTTAAAAAGTAGTTATTCAACATGAGGCACAACCCAAATTACATTTTGAATCAATTCTTCCACAGTCCAAAAAATCAATTTTCTGATGAAAAACGATGATCCGCGACCTGTCGAATTTTCTTCAGATGGTCAAAAATGGTTATTTTTTAATATTAAATTTTTTAACTGTAAATGACTATTGCATGTGAATTATCACTTTTGGAACTAAAATAAGTGTGTTTAGAGTCATTTTAATGCCTTTAATTGGTCGAAATAGAAGCTTCAGAATAGGAGAAAAAGTCTGTAAAAATGGCACTTTTGGTCACATTGAGGATTTAAAAAGTAGTTATTCAACATGAGGCACAACCCAAATTACATTTTGAATCAATTCTTCCACAGTCCAAAAAATCATTTTTCTGATGAAAAACGATGATCCGCGACCTGTCGAATTTTCTCCAGATGGTCAAAAATGGTAATTTTTTAATATTTAATTTTTTGACTGTAAATGAATATTGCATGTGAATTATCACTTTCGGAACTAAAATAAGTGTGTTTAGAGTCATTTTAATGCCTTTAATTGGTCGAAATAGAAGCTTCTGAGTAGGAGAAAAAGTCTGTAAAAATGGCACTTTTGGTCACATTGAGGCTTTAAAAAGTAGTTATTCAACATGAGGCACAATCCAAATTACATTTTCAATCAATTTTTCCACAGTCCAAAAAATCAATTTTCTGATGAAAAACGATGATCCGCGACCTGTCGAATTTTCTCCAGATGGTCAAAAATGGTAATTTTTTAATATTTAATTTTTTGACTGTAAATGAATATTGCATGTGAATTATCACTTTCGGAACTAAAATAAGTGTGTTTAGAGTCATTTTAATGCCTTTAATTGGTCGAAATAGAAGCTTCTGAGTAGGAGAAAAAGTCTGTAAGAATTGCACTTTTGGTCACATTGAGGCTTTAAAAAGTAGTTATTCAACATGAGGCACAATCCAAATTACATTTTGAATCAATTCTTCCACAGTCCAAAAAATCAATTTTCTGATGAAAAACGATGATCCGCGACCTGTCGAATTTTCTCCAGATGGTCAAAAATGGTTATTTTTTAATATTACATTTTTTGACTGTAAATGACTATTGCATGTGAATTATCACTTTTGGAACTAAAATAAGTGTGTTTAGAGTCATTTTAATGCCTTTAATTGGTCGAAATAGAAGCTTCTGAATAGGAGAAAAAGTCTGTAAAAATGGCACTTTTGGTCACATTGAGGATTTAAAAAGTAGTTATTCAACATGAGGCACAACCCAAATTACATTTTGAATCAATTCTTCCACAGTCCAAAAAATCATTTTTCTGATGAAAAACGATGATCCGCGACCTGTCGAATTTTCTCCAGATGGTCAAAAATTGTAATTTTTTAATATTTAATTTTTTGACTGTAAATGAATATTACATGTGAATTATCACTTTCGGAACTAAAATAAGTGTGTTTAGAGTCATTTTAATGCCTTTAATTGGTCGAAATAGAAGCTTCTGAGTAGGAGAAAAAGTCTGTAAAAATGGCACTTTTGGTCACATTGAGGCTTTAAAAAGTAGTTATTCAACATGAGGCACAATCCAAATTACATTTTGAATCAATTTTTCCACAGTCCAAAAAATCAATTTTCTGATGAAAAACGATGATCCACGACCTGTCGAATTTTCTCCAGATGGTCAAAAATTGTAATTTTTTAATATTTAATTTGTTGACTGTAAATGAATATTACATGTGAATTATCACTTTCGGAACTAAAATAAGTGTGTTTAGAGTCATTTTAATGCCTTTAATTGGTCGAAATAGATGCTTCTGAGTAGGAGAAAAAGTCTGTAAGAATTGCACTTTTGGTCACATTGAGGCTTTAAAAAGTAGTTATTCAACATAAGGCACAATCCAAATTACATTTTGAATCAATTCTTCCACAGTCCAAAAAATCAATTTTCTGATGAAAAACGATGATCCGCGACCTGTCGAATTTTCTCCAGATGGTCAAAAATGGTTATTTTTTAATATTAAATTTTTTGACTGTAAATGACTATTGCATGTGAATTATCACTTTTGGAACTAAAATAAGTGTGTTTAGAGTCATTTTAATGCCTTTAATTGGTCGAAATAGAAGCTTCTGAATAGGAGAAAAAGTCTGTAAAAATGGCACTTTTGGTCACATTGAGGATTTAAAAAGTAGTTATTCAACATGAGGCACAACCCAAATTACATTTTGAATCAATTCTTCCACAGTCCAAAAAATCATTTTTCTGATGAAAAACGATGATCCGCGACCTGTCGAATTTTCTCCAGATGGTCAAAAATTGTAATTTTTTAATATTTAATTTTTTGACTGTAAATGAATATTACATGTGAATTATCACTTTCGGAACTAAAATAAGTGTGTTTAGAGTCATTTTAATGCCTTTAATTGGTCGAAATAGAAGCTTCTGAGTAGGAGAAAAAGTCTGTAAAAATGGCACTTTTGGTCACATTGAGGCTTTAAAAAGTAGTTATTCAACATGAGGCACAATCCAAATTACATTTTGAATCAATTTTTCCACAGTCCAAAAAATCAATTTTCTGATGAAAAACGATGATCCGCGACCTGTCGAATTTTCTCCAGATGGTCAAAAATTGTAATTTTTTAATATTTAATTTTTTGACTGTAAATGAATATTACATGTGAATTATCACTTTCGGAACTAAAATAAGTGTGTTTAGAGTCATTTTAATGCCTTTAATTGGTCGAAATAGATGCTTCTGAGTAGGAGAAAAAGTCTGTAAAAATTGCACTTTTGGTCACATTGAGGCTTTAAAAAGTAGTTATTCAACATGAGGCACAATCCAAATTACATTTTGAATCAATTCTTCCACAGTCCAAAAAATCAATTTTCTGATGAAAAACGATGATCCGCGACCTGTCGAATTTTCTCCAGATGGTCAAAAATGGTTATTTTTTAATATTAAATTTTTTGACTGTAAATGACTATTGCATGTGAATTATCACTTTTGGAACTAAAATAAGTGTGTTTAGAGTCATTTTAATGCCTTTAATTTGTCGAAATAGAAGCTTCTGAGTAGGAGAAAAAGTCTGTAAAAATGGCACTTTTGGTCACATTGAGGATTTAAAAAGTAGTTATTCAACATGAGGCACAACCCAAATTACATTTTGAATCAATTCTTCCACAGTCCAAAAAATCAATTTTCTGATGAAAAACGATGATCCGCGACCTGTCGAATTTTCTCCAGATGGTCAAAAATGGTAATTTTTTAATATTTAATTTTTTGACTGTAAATGAATATTGCATGTGAATTATCACTTTCGGAACTAAAATAAGTGTGTTTAGAGTCATTTTAATGCCTGAAATTGGTCAAAATAAAAGCTCTCGAGTAGGAGAAAAAGTCTGTAAAAAAGGCAATTTTGGTCACATTGAGGCTTTAAAAAGTAGGTATTCACCATGAGGCACAATCCAAATTACATTTTGAATCAATTCTTCCACAGTCCAAAAAATCAATTTTCTGATGAAAAACGATGATCCGCGACCTGTCGAATTTTCTCCAGATGGTCAAAAATGGTAATTTTTTAATATTTAATTTTTTGACTGTAAATGAATATTGCCTGTGAATTATCACTTTCGGAACTAAAATAAGTGTGTTTAGAGTCATTTTAATGCCTTTAATTGGTCGAAATAGAAGCTTCTGAGTAGGAGAAAAAGTCTGTAAAAATGGCACTTTTGGTCACATTGAGGATTTAAAAAGTAGTTATTCAACATGAGGCACAACCCAAATTACATTTTGAATCAATTCTTCCACAGTCCAAAAAATCAATTTTCTGATGAAAAACGATGATCCGCGACCTGTCGAATTTTCTCCAGATGGTCAAAAATGGTAATTTTTTAATATTTAATTTTTTGTCTGTAAATGAATATTGCATGTGAATTATCACTTTCGGAACTAAAATAAGTGTGTTTAGAGTCATTTTAATGACTTTAATTTGTCGAAATAGAAGCTTCTGAGTAGGAGAAAAAGTCTGTAAAAATGGCACTTTTGGTCACATTGAGGATTTAAAAAGTAGTTATTCAACATGAGGCACAACCCAAATTACATTTTGAATCAATTCTTCCACAGTCCAAAAAATCATTTTTCTGATGAAAAACGATGATCCGCGACCTGTCGAATTTTCTCCAGATGGTCAAAAATGGTTATTTTTTAATATTTAATTTTTTGACTGTAAATGAATATTGCATGTGAATTATCACTTTCGGAACTAAAATAAGTGTGTTTAGAGTCATTTTAATGCCTTTAATTGGTCGAAATAGAAGCTTCTGAGTAGGAGAAAAAGTCTGTAAAAATGGCACTTTTGGTCACATTGAGGATTTAAAAAGTAGTTATTCAACATGAGGCACAACCCAAATTACATTTTGAATCAATTCTTCCACAGTCCAAAAAATCAATTTTCTGATGAAAAACGATGATCCGCGACCTGTTGAATTTTCTTCAGATGGTCAAAAATGGTTATTTTTTAATATTAAATTTTTTAACTGTAAATGACTATTGCATGTGAATTATCACTTTTGGAACTAAAATAAGTGTGTTTAGAGTCATTTTAATGCCTTTAATTGGTCGAAATAGAAGCTTCAGAATAGGAGAAAAAGTCTGTAAAAATGGCACTTTTGGTCACATTGAGGATTTAAAAAGTAGTTATTCAACATGAGGCACAACCCAAATTACATTTTGAATCAATTCTTCCACAGTCCAAAAAATCATTTTTCTGATGAAAAACGATGATCCGCGACCTGTCGAATTTTCTCCAGATGGTCAAAAATGGTAATTTTTTAATATTTAATTTTTTGACTGTAAATGAATATTGCATGTGAATTATCACTTTCGGAACTACAATAAGTGTGTTTAGAGTCATTTTAATGCCTTTAATTTGTCGAAATAGAAGCTTCTGAGTAGGAGAAAAAGTCTGTAAAAAAGGCAATTTTGGTAACATTGAGGCTTTAGAAAGTAGTTATTCAACATGAGGCACAATCAAAATTACATTTTGAATCAATTTTTCCAGAGTCAAAAAAATCAAATTTCTGATGAAAAACGATGACCCGTGACCTGTCGAACTATCTCCAGATGGTCAAAAATTGTAATTTTGTAATATTTAATTTTTTGCCTGTAAATGACTTTTGCAAGTGAATTATCTCTTTTGGAACTAAAATAAGTGTGTAAAAAAGGCAATTTTGGTCACATTGAGGCTTTAAAAAGTAGGTATTCACCATGAGGCACAATCCAAATTACATTTTGAATCATTTCTTCCACAGTCCAAAAAATCAATTTTCTGATGAAAAACGATGATCCGCGACCTGTCTAATTTTCTCCAGATGGTCAAAAATGGTAATTTTTTAATATTTAATTTTTTGACTGTAAATGAATATTGCATGTGAATTATCACTTTCGGAACTAAAATAAGTGTGTTTAGAGTCATTTCAATGCCTTTAATTGGTCGAAATAGAAGCTTCTGAGTAGGAGAAAAAGTTTGTAAAAATGGCACTTTTGGTCACATTGAGGATTTAAAAAGTAGTTATTCAACATGAGGCACAACCCAAATTACATTTTGAATCAATTCTTCCACAGTCCAAAAAATAAATTTTCTGATGAAAAACGATGATCCGCGACCTGTCGAATTTTCTCCAGATGGTCAAAAATGGTAATTTTTTAATATTTAATTTTTTGACTGTAAATGAATATTGCATGTGAATTATCACTTTCGGAACTACAATAAGTGTGTTTAGAGTCATTTTAATGCCTGAAATTGGTCAAAATAAAAGCTCTCGAGTAGGAGAAAAAGTCTGTAAAAAAGGCAATTTTGGTCACATTGAGGCTTTAAAAAGTAGGTATTCACCATGAGGCACAATCCAAATTACATTTTGAATCAATTCTTCCACAGTCCAAAAAATCTATTTTCTGATGAAAAACGATGATCCGCGACCTGTCGAATTTTCTCCAGATGGTCAAAAATGGTAATTTTTTAATATTTAATTTTTTGACTGTAAATGAATATTGCATGTGAATTATCACTTTCGGAACTAAAATAAGTGTGTTTAGAGTCATTTTAATGCCTTTAATTGGTCGAAATAGAAGCTTCTGAGTAGGAGAAAAAGTCTGTAAGAATTGCACTTTTGGTCACATTGAGGCTTTAAAAAGTAGTTATTCAACATGAGGCACAATCCAAATTACATTTTGAATCAATTCTTCCACAGTCCAAAAAATCAATTTTCTGATGAAAAACGATGATCCGCGACCTGTCGAATTTTCTCCAGATGGTCAAAAATGGTTATTTTTTAATATTAAATTTTTTGACTGTAAATGACTATTGCATGTGAATTATCACTTTTGGAACTAAAATAAGTGTGTTTAGAGTCATTTTAATGCCTTTAATTGGTCGAAATAGAAGCTTCTGAATAGGAGAAAAAGTCTGTAAAAATGGCACTTTTGGTCACATTGAGGATTTAAAAAGTAGTTATTCAACATGAGGCACAACCCAAATTACATTTTGAATCAATTCTTCCACAGTCCAAAAAATCATTTTTTTGATGAAAAACGATGATCCGCGACCTGTCGAATTTTCTCCAGATGGTCAAAAATTGTAATTTTTTAATATTTAATTTTTTGACTGTAAATGAATATTACATGTGAATTATCACTTTCGGAACTAAAATAAGTGTGTTTAGAGTCATTTTAATGCCTTTAATTGGTCGAAATAGAAGCTTCTGAGTAGGAGAAAAAGTCTGTAAAAATGGCACTTTTGGTCACATTGAGGCTTTAAAAAGTAGTTATTCAACATGAGGCACAATCCAAATTACATTTTGAATCAATTTTTCCACAGTCCAAAAAATCAATTTTCTGATGAAAAACGATGATCCGCGACCTGTCGAATTTTCTCCAGATGGTCAAAAATTGTAATTTTTTAATATTTAATTTTTTGACTGTAAATGAATATTACATGTGAATTATCACTTTCGGAACTAAAATAAGTGTGTTTAGAGTCATTTTAATGCCTTTAATTGGTCGAAATAGATGCTTCTGAGTAGGAGAAAAAGTCTGTAAAAATTGCACTTTTGGTCACATTGAGGCTTTAAAAAGTAGTTATTCAACTTGAGGCACAATCCAAATTACATTTTGAATCAATTCTTCCACAGTCCAAAAATCAATTTTCTGATGAAAAACGATGATCCGCGACCTGTCGAATTTTCTCCAGATGGTCAAAAATGGTTATTTTTTAATATTAAATTTTTTGACTGTAAATGACTATTGCATGTGAATTATCACTTTTGGAACTAAAATAAGTGTGTTTAGAGTCATTTTAATGCCTTTAATTTGTCGAAATAAAAGCTTCTGAGTAGGAGAAAAAGTCTGTAAAAATGGCACTTTTGGTCACATTGAGGATTTAAAAAGTAGTTATTCAACATGAGGCACAAACCAAATTACATTTTGAATCAATTCTTCCACAGTCCAAAAAATCAATTTTCTGATGAAAAACGATGATCCGCGACCTGTCGAATTTTCTCCAGATGGTCAAAAATGGTAATTTTTTAATATTTAATTTTTTGACTGTAAATGAATATTGCATGTGAATTATCACTTTCGGAACTAAAATAAGTGTGTTTAGAGTCATTTTAATGCCTGAAATTGGTCAAAATAAAAGCTCTCGAGTAGGAGAAAAAGTCTGTAAAAAAGGCAATTTTGGTCACATTGAGGCTTTAAAAAGTAGGTATTCACCATGAGGCACAATCCAAATTACATTTTGAATCAATTCTTCCACAGTCCAAAAAATCAATTTTCTGATGAAAAACGATGATCCGCGACCTGTCGAATTTTCTCCAGATGGTCAAAAATGGTAATTTTTTAATATTTAATTTTTTGACTGTAAATGAATATTGCCTGTGAATTATCACTTTCGGAACTAAAATAAGTGTGTTTAGAGTCATTTTAATGCCTTTAATTGGTCGAAATAGAAGCTTCTGAGTAGGAGAAAAAGTCTGTAAAAATGGCACTTTTGGTCACATTGAGGATTTAAAAAGTAGTTATTCAACATGAGGCACAACCCAAATTACATTTTGAATCAATTCTTCCACAGTCCAAAAAATCAATTTTCTGATGAAAAACGATGATCCGCGACCTGTCGAATTTTCTCCAGATGGTCAAAAATGGTAATTTTTTAATATTTAATTTTTTGTCTGTAAATGAATATTGCATGTGAATTATCACTTTCGGAACTAAAATAAGTGTGTTTAGAGTCATTTTAATGACTTTAATTGGTCGAAATAGAAGCTTCTGAGTAGGAGAAAAAGTCTGTAAAAATGGCACTTTTGGTCACATTGAGGATTTAAAAAGTAGTTATTCAACATGAGGCACAACCCAAATTACATTTTGAATCAATTCTTCCACAGTCCAAAAAATCATTTTTCTGATGAAAAACGATGATACGCGACCTGTCGAATTTTCTCCAGATGGTCAAAAATGGTAATTTTTTAATATTTAATTTTTTGACTGTAAATGAATATTGCATGTGAATTATCACTTTCGGAACTAAAATAAGTGTGTTTAGAGTCATTTTAATGCCTTTAATTGGTCGAAATAGAAGCTTCTGAGTAGGAGAAAAAGTCTGTAAAAATGGCACTTTTGGTCACATTGAGGCTTTAAAAAGTAGTTATTCAACATGAGGCACAATCCAAATTACATTTTGAATCAATTTTTCCACAGTCCAAAAAATCAATTTTCTGATGAAAAACGATGATCCGCGACCTGTCGAATTTTCTCCAGATGGTCAAAAATGGTAATTTTTTAATATTTAATTTTTTGACTGTAAATGACTATTGCATGTGAATTATCACTTTTGGAACTAAAAGAAGTGTGTTTAGAGTCATTTCAATGCCTTTAATTGGTCGCAATAGAAGCTTCTGAGTAGGAGAAAAAGTCTGTAAAAATGGCACTTTTGGTCACATTGAGGATTTAAAAAGTAGTTATTCAACATGAGGCACAACCCAAATTACATTTTGAATCAATTCTTCCACAGTCCAAAAAATCAATTTTCTGATGAAAAACGATGATCCGCGACCTGTCAAATTTTCTCCAGATGGTCAAAAATTGTAATTTTTTAATATTTAATTTTTTGACTGTAAATGAATATTACATGTGAATTATCACTTTCGGAACTAAAATAAGTGTGTTTAGAGTCATTTTAATGCCTGAAATTGGTCAAAATAAAAGCTCTCGAGTAGGAGAAAAAGTCTGTAAAAAAGGCAATTTTGGTCACATTGAGGCTTTAAAAAGTAGGTATTCACCATGAGGCACAACCCAAATTACATTTTGAATCAATTCTTCCACAGTCCAAAAAATCAATTTTCTGATGAAAAACGATGATCCGCGACCTGTCGAAATTTCTCCAGATGGTCAAAAATGGTTATTTTTTAATATTAAATTTTTTGACTGTAAATGACTATTGCATGTGAATTATCACTTTTGGAACTAAAATAAGTGTGTTTAGAGTCATTTTAATGCCTTTAATTTGTCGAAATAGAAGCTTCTGAGTAGGAGAAAAAGTCTGTAAAAATGGCACTTTTGGTCACATTGAGGATTTAAAAAGTAGTTATTCAACATGAGGCACAAACCAAATTACATTTTGAATCAATTCTTCCACAGTCCAAAAAATCAATTTTCTGATGAAAAACGATGATCCGCGACCTGTCGAATTTTCTCCAGATGGTCAAAAATGGTAATTTTTTAATATTTAATTTTTTGACTGTAAATGAATATTGCATGTGAATTATCACTTTCGGAACTAAAATAAGTGTGTTTAGAGTCATTTTAATGCCTGAAATTGGTCAAAATAAAAGCTCTCGAGTAGGAGAAAAAGTCTGTAAAAAAGGCAATTTTGGTCACATTGAGGCTTTAAAAAGTAGGTATTCACCATGAGGCACAATCCAAATTACATTTTGAATCAATTCTTCCACAGTCCAAAAAATCTATTTTCTGATGAAAAACGATGATCCGCGACCTGTCGAATTTTCTCCAGATGGTCAAAAATGGTAATTTTTAAATATTTAAGTTTTTTGACTGTAGATGAATATTGCATGTGAATTATCACTTTCGGAACTAAAATAAGTGTGTTTAGAGTCATTTTAGTGCCTTTAATTGGTCGAAATAGAAGCTTCTGAGTAGGAGAAAAAGTCTGTAAAAATGGCACTTTTGGTCACATTGAGGATTTAAAAAGTAGTTATTCAACATGAGGCACAACCCAAATTACATTTTGAATCAATTCTTCCACAGTCCAAAAAATCAATTTTCTGATGAAAAACGATGATCCGCGACCTGTCGAATTTTCTCCAGATGGTCAAAAATGGTAATTTTTTAATATTTAATTTTTTGTCTGTAAATGAATATTGCATGTGAATTATCACTTTCGGAACTAAAATAAGTGTGTTTAGAGTCATTTTAATGACTTTAATTTGTCGAAATAGAAGCTTCTGAGTAGGAGAAAAAGTCTGTAAAAATGGCACTTTTGGTCACATTGAGGATTTAAAAAGTAGTTATTCAACATGAGGCACAACCCAAATTACATTTTGAATCAATTCTTCCACAGTCCAAAAAATCATTTTTCTGATGAAAAACGATGATCCGCGACCTGTCGAATTTTCTCCAGATGGTCAAAAATGGTTATTTTTTAATATTTAATTTTTTGACTGTAAATGAATATTGCATGTGAATTATCACTTTCGGAACTAAAATAAGTGTGTTTAGAGTCATTTTAATGCCTTTAATTGGTCGAAATAGAAGCTTCTGAGTAGGAGAAAAAGTCTGTAAAAATGGCACTTTTGGTCACATTGAGGATTTAAAAAGTAGTTATTCAACATGAGGCACAACCCAAATTACATTTTGAATCAATTCTTCCACAGTCCAAAAAATCAATTTTCTGATGAAAAACGATGATCCGCGACCTGTCGAATTTTCTTCAGATGGTCAAAAATGGTTATTTTTTAATATTAAATTTTTTAACTGTAAATGACTATTGCATGTGAATTATCACTTTTGGAACTAAAATAAGTGTGTTTAGAGTCATTTTAATGCCTTTAATTGGTCGAAATAGAAGCTTCTGAGTAGGAGAAAAAGTCTGTAAAAATGGCACTTTTGGTCACATTGAGGCTTTAAAAAGTAGTTATTCAACATGAGGCACAATCCAAATTACATTTTGAATCAATTTTTCCACAGTCCAAAAAATCAATTTTCTGATGAAAAACGATGATCCGCGACCTGTCGAATTTTCTCCAGATGGTCAAAAATGGTAATTTTTTAATATTTAATTTTTTGACTGTAAATGACTATTGCATGTGAATTATCACTTTTGGAACTAAAAGAAGTGTGTTTAGAGTCATTTCAATGCCTTTAATTGGTCGAAATAGAAGCTTCTGAGTAGGAGAAAAAGTCTGTAAAAATGGCACTTTTGGTCACATTGAGGATTTAAAAAGTAGTTATTCAACATGAGGCACAACCCAAATTACATTTTGAATCAATTCTTCCACAGTCCAAAAAATCAATTTTCTGATGAAAAACGATGATCCGCGACCTGTCAAATTTTCTCCAGATGGTCAAAAATTGTAATTTTTTAATATTTAATTTTTTGACTGTAAATGAATATTACATGTGAATTATCACTTTCGGAACTAAAATAAGTGTGTTTAGAGTCATTTTAATGCCTGAAATTGGTCAAAATAAAAGCTCTCGAGTAGGAGAAAAAGTCTGTAAAAAAGGCAATTTTGGTCACATTGAGGCTTTAAAAAGTAGGTATTCACCATGAGGCACAACCCAAATTACATTTTGAATCAATTCTTCCACAGTCCAAAAAATCAATTTTCTGATGAAAAACGATGATCCGCGACCTGTCGAAATTTCTCCAGATGGTCAAAAATGGTTATTTTTTAATATTAAATTTTTTGACTGTAAATGACTATTGCATGTGAATTATCACTTTTGGAACTAAAATAAGTGTGTTTAGAGTCATTTTAATGCCTTTAATTTGTCGAAATAGAAGCTTCTGAGTAGGAGAAAAAGTCTGTAAAAATGGCACTTTTGGTCACATTGAGGATTTAAAAAGTAGTTATTCAACATGAGGCACAAACCAAATTAAATTTTGAATCAATTCTTCCACAGTCCAAAAAATCAATTTTCTGATGAAAAACGATGATCCGCGACCTGTCGAATTTTCTCCAGATGGTCAAAAATGGTAATTTTTTAATATTTAATTTTTTGACTGTAAATGAATATTGCATGTGAATTATCACTTTCGGAACTAAAATAAGTGTGTTTAGAGTCATTTTAATGCCTGAAATTGGTCAAAATAAAAGCTCTCGAGTAGGAGAAAAAGTCTGTAAAAAAGGCAATTTTGGTCACATTGAGGCTTTAAAAAGTAGGTATTCACCATGAGGCACAATCCAAATTACATTTTGAATCAATTCTTCCACAGTCCAAAAAATCTATTTTCTGATGAAAAACGATGATCCGCGACCTGTCGAATTTTCTCCAGATGGTCAAAAATGGTAAAAGTTTTTTGACTGTAGATGAATATTGCATGTGAATTATCACTTTCGGAACTAAAATAAGTGTGTTTAGAGTCATTTTAGTGCCTTTAATTGGTCGAAATAGAAGCTTCTGAGTAGGAGAAAAAGTCTGTAAAAATGGCACTTTTGGTCACATTGAGGATTTAAAAAGTAGTTATTCAACATGAGGCACAACCCAAATTACATTTTGAATCAATTCTTCCACAGTCCAAAAAATCAATTTTCTGATGAAAAACGATGATCCGCGACCTGTCGAATTTTCTCCAGATGGTCAAAAATGGTAATTTTTTAATATTTAATTTTTTGTCTGTAAATGAATATTGCATGTGAATTATCACTTTCGGAACTAAAATAAGTGTGTTTAGAGTCATTTTAATGACTTTAATTTGTCGAAATAGAAGCTTCTGAGTAGGAGAAAAAGTCTGTAAAAATGGCACTTTTGGTCACATTGAGGATTTAAAAAGTAGTTATTCAACATGAGGCACAACCCAAATTACATTTTGAATCAATTCTTCCACAGTCCAAAAAATCATTTTTCTGATGAAAAACGATGATCCGCGACCTGTCGAATTTTCTCCAGATGGTCAAAAATGGTTATTTTTTAATATTTAATTTTTTGACTGTAAATGAATATTGCATGTGAATTATCACTTTCGGAACTAAAATAAGTGTGTTTAGAGTCATTTTAATGCCTTTAATTGGTCGAAATAGAAGCTTCTGAGTAGGAGAAAAAGTCTGTAAAAATGGCACTTTTGGTCACATTGAGGATTTAAAAAGTAGTTATTCAACATGAGGCACAACCCAAATTACATTTTGAATCAATTCTTCCACAGTCCAAAAAATCAATTTTCTGATGAAAAACGATGATCCGCGACCTGTCGAATTTTCTTCAGATGGTCAAAAATGGTTATTTTTTAATATTAAATTTTTTAACTGTAAATGACTATTGCATGTGAATTATCACTTTTGGAACTAAAATAAGTGTGTTTAGAGTCATTTTAATGCCTTTAATTGGTCGAAATAGAAGCTTCAGAATAGGAGAAAAAGTCTGTAAAAATGGCACTTTTGGTCACATTGAGGATTTAAAAAGTAGTTATTCAACATGAGGCACAACCCAAATTACATTTTGAATCAATTCTTCCACAGTCCAAAAAATCATTTTTCTGATGAAAAACGATGATCCGCGACCTGTCGAATTTTCTCCAGATGGTCAAAAATGGTAATTTTTTAATATTTAATTTTTTGACTGTAAATGAATATTGCATGTGAATTATCACTTTCGGAACTAAAATAAGTGTGTTTAGAGTCATTTTAATGCCTTTAATTGGTCGAAATAGAAGCTTCTGAGTAGGAGAAAAAGTCTGTAAAAATGGCACTTTTGGTCACATTGAGGCTTTAAAAAGTAGTTATTCAACATGAGGCACAATCCAAATTACATTTTGAATCAATTTTTCCACAGTCCAAAAAATCAATTTTCTGATGAAAAACGATGATCCGCGACCTGTCGAATTTTCTCCAGATGGTCAAAAATGGTAATTTTTTAATATTTAATTTTTTGACTGTAAATGAATATTGCATGTGAATTATCACTTTCGGAACTAAAATAAGTGTGTTTAGAGTCATTTTAATGCCTTTAATTGGTCGAAATAGAAGCTTCTGAGTAGGAGAAAAAGTCTGTAAGAATTGCACTTTTGGTCACATTGAGGCTTTAAAAAGTAGTTATTCAACATGAGGCACAATCCAAATTACATTTTGAATCAATTCTTCCACAGTCCAAAAAATCAATTTTCTGATGAAAAACGATGATCCGCGACCTGTCGAATTTTCTCCAGATGGTCAAAAATGGTTATTTTTTAATATTAAATTTTTTGACTGTAAATGACTATTGCATGTGAATTATCACTTTTGGAACTAAAATAAGTGTGTTTAGAGTCATTTTAATGCCTTTAATTGGTCGAAATAGAAGCTTCTGAATAGGAGAAAAAGTCTGTAAAAATGGCACTTTTGGTCACATTGAGGATTTAAAAAGTAGTTATTCAACATGAGGCACAACCCAAATTACATTTTGAATCAATTCTTCCACAGTCCAAAAAATCATTTTTCTGATGAAAAACGATGATCCGCGACCTGTCGAATTTTCTCCAGATGGTCAAAAATTGTAATTTTTTAATATTTAATTTTTTGACTGTAAATGAATATTACATGTGAATTATCACTTTCGGAACTAAAATAAGTGTGTTTAGAGTCATTTTAATGCCTTTAATTGGTCGAAATAGAAGCTTCTGAGTAGGAGAAAAAGTCTGTAAAAATGGCACTTTTGGTCACATTGAGGCTTTAAAAAGTAGTTATTCAACATGAGGCACAATCCAAATTACATTTTGAATCAATTTTTCCACAGTCCAAAAAATCAATTTTCTGATGAAAAACGATGATCCGCGACCTGTCGAATTTTCTCCAGATGGTCAAAAATTGTAATTTTTTAATATTTAATTTTTTGACTGTAAATGAATATTACATGTGAATTATCACTTTCGGAACTAAAATAAGTGTGTTTAGAGTCATTTTAATGCCTTTAATTGGTCAAAATAGATGCTTCTGAGTAGGAGAAAAAGTCTGTAAAAATTGCACTTTTGGTCACATTGAGGCTTTAAAAAGTAGTTATTCAACATGAGGCACAATCCAAATTACATTTTGAATCAATTCTTCCACAGTCCAAAAAATCAATTTTCTGATGAAAAACGATGATCCGCGACCTGTCGAATTTTCTCCAGATGGTCAAAAATGGTTATTTTTTAATATTAAATTTTTTGACTGTAAATGACTATTGCATGTGAATTATCACTTTTGGAACTAAAATAAGTGTGTTTAGAGTCATTTTAATGCCTTTAATTTGTCGAAATAGAAGCTTCTGAGTAGGAGAAAAAGTCTGTAAAAATGGCACTTTTGGTCACATTGAGGATTTAAAAAGTAGTTATTCAACATGAGGCACAACCCAAATTACATTTTGAATCAATTCTTCCACAGTCCAAAAAATCAATTTTCTGATGAAAAACGATGATCCGCGACCTGTCGAATTTTCTCCAGATGGTCAAAAATGGTAATTTTTTAATATTTAATTTTTTGACTGTAAATGAATATTGCATGTGAATTATCACTTTCGGAACTAAAATAAGTGTGTTTAGAGTCATTTTAATGCCTGAAATTGGTCAAAATAAAAGCTCTCGAGTAGGAGAAAAAGTCTGTAAAAAAGGCAATTTTGGTCACATTGAGGCTTTAAAAAGTAGGTATTCACCATGAGGCACAATCCAAATTACATTTTGAATCAATTCTTCCACAGTCCAAAAAATCAATTTTCTGATGAAAAACGATGATCCGCGACCTGTCGAATTTTCTCCAGATGGTCAAAAATGGTAATTTTTTAATATTTAATTTTTTGACTGTAAATGAATATTGCCTGTGAATTATCACTTTCGGAACTAAAATAAGTGTGTTTAGAGTCATTTTAATGCCTTTAATTGGTCGAAATAGAAGCTTCTGAGTAGGAGAAAAAGTCTGTAAAAATGGCACTTTTGGTCACATTGAGGATTTAAAAAGTAGTTATTCAACATGAGGCACAACCCAAATTACATTTTGAATCAATTCTTCCACAGTCCAAAAAATCAATTTTCTGATGAAAAACGATGATCCGCGACCTGTCGAATTTTCTCCAGATGGTCAAAAATGGTAATTTTTTAATATTTAATTTTTTGTCTGTAAATGAATATTGCATGTGAATTATCACTTTCGGAACTAAAATAAGTGTGTTTAGAGTCATTTTAATGACTTTAATTGGTCGAAATAGAAGCTTCTGAGTAGGAGAAAAAGTCTGTAAAAATGGCACTTTTGGTCACATTGAGGATTTAAAAAGTAGTTATTCAACATGAGGCACAACCCAAATTACATTTTGAATCAATTCTTCCACAGTCCAAAAAATCATTTTTCTGATGAAAAACGATGATACGCGACCTGTCGAATTTTCTCCAGATGGTCAAAAATGGTAATTTTTTAATATTTAATTTTTTGACTGTAAATGAATATTGCATGTGAATTATCACTTTCGGAACTAAAATAAGTGTGTTTAGAGTCATTTTAATGCCTTTAATTGGTCGAAATAGAAGCTTCTATGTAGGAGAAAAAGTCTGTAAAAATGGCACTTTTGGTCACATTGAGGCTTTAAAAAGTAGTTATTCAACATGAGGCACAATCCAAATTACATTTTGAATCAATTTTTCCACAGTCCAAAAAATCAATTTTCTGATGAAAAACGATGATCCGCGACCTGTCGAATTTTCTCCAGATGGTCAAAAATGGTAATTTTTTAATATTTAATTTTTTGACTGTAAATGACTATTGCATGTGAATTATCACTTTTGGAACTAAAAGAAGTGTGTTTAGAGTCATTTCAATGCCTTTAATTGGTCGAAATAGAAGCTTCTGAGTAGGAGAAAAAGTCTGTAAAAATGGCACTTTTGGTCACATTGAGGATTTAAAAAGTAGTTATTCAACATGAGGCACAACCCAAATTACATTTTGAATCAATTCTTCCACAGTCCAAAAAATCAATTTTCTGATGAAAAACGATGATCCGCGACCTGTCGAATTTTCTCCAGATGGTCAAAAATGGTAATTTTTTAATATTTAATTTTTTGACTGTAAATGAATATTGCATGTGAATTATCACTTTCGGAACTAAAATAAGTGTGTTTAGAGTCATTTTAATGCCTTTAATTGGTCGAAATAGAAGCTTCTGAGTAGGAGAAAAAGTCTGTAAGAATTGCACTTTTGGTCACATTGAGGCTTTAAAAAGTAGTTATTCAACATGAGGCACAATCCAAATTACATTTTGAATCAATTCTTCCACAGTCCAAAAAATCAATTTTCTGATGAAAAACGATGATCCGCGACCTGTCGAATTTTCTCCAGATGGTCAAAAATGGTTATTTTTTAATATTAAATTTTTTGACTGTAAATGACTATTGCATGTGAATTATCACTTTTGGAACTAAAATAAGTGTGTTTAGAGTCATTTTAATGCCTTTAATTGGTCGAAATAGAAGCTTCTGAATAGGAGAAAAAGTCTGTAAAAATGGCACTTTTGGTCACATTGAGGATTTAAAAAGTAGTTATTCAACATGAGGCACAACCCAAATTACATTTTGAATCAATTCTTCCACAGTCCAAAAAATCATTTTTCTGATGAAAAACGATGATCCGCGACCTGTCGAATTTTCTCCAGATGGTCAAAAATTGTAATTTTTTAATATTTAATTTTTTGACTGTAAATGAATATTACATGTGAATTATCACTTTCGGAACTAAAATAAGTGTGTTTAGAGTCATTTTAATGCCTTTAATTGGTCAAAATAGATGCTTCTGAGTAGGAGAAAAAGTCTGTAAAAATTGCACTTTTGGTCACATTGAGGCTTTAAAAAGTAGTTATTCAACATGAGGCACAATCCAAATTACATTTTGAATCAATTCTTCCACAGTCCAAAAAATCAATTTTCTGATGAAAAACGATGATCCGCGACCTGTCGAATTTTCTCCAGATGGTCAAAAATGGTTATTTTTTAATATTAAATTTTTTGACTGTAAATGACTATTGCATGTGAATTATCACTTTTGGAACTAAAATAAGTGTGTTTAGAGTCATTTTAATGCCTTTAATTTGTCGAAATAGAAGCTTCTGAGTAGGAGAAAAAGTCTGTAAAAATGGCACTTTTGGTCACATTGAGGATTTAAAAAGTAGTTATTCAACATGAGGCACAACCCAAATTACATTTTGAATCAATTCTTCCACAGTCCAAAAAATCAATTTTCTGATGAAAAACGATGATCCGCGACCTGTCGAATTTTCTCCAGATGGTCAAAAATGGTAATTTTTTAATATTTAATTTTTTGACTGTAAATGAATATTGCATGTGAATTATCACTTTCGGAACTAAAATAAGTGTGTTTAGAGTCATTTTAATGCCTGAAATTGGTCAAAATAAAAGCTCTCGAGTAGGAGAAAAAGTCTGTAAAAAAGGCAATTTTGGTCACATTGAGGCTTTAAAAAGTAGGTATTCACCATGAGGCACAATCCAAATTACATTTTGAATCAATTCTTCCACAGTCCAAAAAATCAATTTTCTGATGAAAAACGATGATCCGCGACCTGTCGAATTTTCTCCAGATGGTCAAAAATGGTAATTTTTTAATATTTAATTTTTTGACTGTAAATGAATATTGCCTGTGAATTATCACTTTCGGAACTAAAATAAGTGTGTTTAGAGTCATTTTAATGCCTTTAATTGGTCGAAATAGAAGCTTCTGAGTAGGAGAAAAAGTCTGTAAAAATGGCACTTTTGGTCACATTGAGGATTTAAAAAGTAGTTATTCAACATGAGGCACAACCCAAATTACATTTTGAATCAATTCTTCCACAGTCCAAAAAATCAATTTTCTGATGAAAAACGATGATCCGCGACCTGTCGAATTTTCTCCAGATGGTCAAAAATGGTAATTTTTTAATATTTAATTTTTTGTCTGTAAATGAATATTGCATGTGAATTATCACTTTCGGAACTAAAATAAGTGTGTTTAGAGTCATTTTAATGACTTTAATTGGTCGAAATAGAAGCTTCTGAGTAGGAGAAAAAGTCTGTAAAAATGGCACTTTTGGTCACATTGAGGATTTAAAAAGTAGTTATTCAACATGAGGCACAACCCAAATTACATTTTGAATCAATTCTTCCACAGTCCAAAAAATCATTTTTCTGATGAAAAACGATGATACGCGACCTGTCGAATTTTCTCCAGATGGTCAAAAATGGTAATTTTTTAATATTTAATTTTTTGACTGTAAATGAATATTGCATGTGAATTATCACTTTCGGAACTAAAATAAGTGTGTTTAGAGTCATTTTAATGCCTTTAATTGGTCGAAATAGAAGCTTCTATGTAGGAGAAAAAGTCTGTAAAAATGGCACTTTTGGTCACATTGAGGCTTTAAAAAGTAGTTATTCAACATGAGGCACAATCCAAATTACATTTTGAATCAATTTTTCCACAGTCCAAAAAATCAATTTTCTGATGAAAAACGATGATCCGCGACCTGTCGAATTTTCTCCAGATGGTCAAAAATGGTAATTTTTTAATATTTAATTTTTTGACTGTAAATGACTATTGCATGTGAATTATCACTTTTGGAACTAAAAGAAGTGTGTTTAGAGTCATTTCAATGCCTTTAATTGGTCGAAATAGAAGCTTCTGAGTAGGAGAAAAAGTCTGTAAAAATGGCACTTTTGGTCACATTGAGGATTTAAAAAGTAGTTATTCAACATGAGGCACAACCAAAATTACATTTTGAATCAATTCTTCCACAGTCCAAAAAATCAATTTTCTGATGAAAAACGATGATCCGCGACCTGTCAAATTTTCTCCAGATGGTCAAAAATTGTAATTTTTTAATATTTAATTTTTTGACTGTAAATGAATATTACATGTGAATTATCACTTTCGGAACTAAAATAAGTGTGTTTAGAGTCATTTTAATGCCTGAAATTGGTCAAAATAAAAGCTCTCGAGTAGGAGAAAAAGTCTGTAAAAAAGGCAATTTTGGTCACATTGAGGCTTTAAAAAGTAGGTATTCACCATGAGGCACAACCCAAATTACATTTTGAATCAATTCTTCCACAGTCCAAAAAATCAATTTTCTGATGAAAAACGATGATCCGCGACCTGTCGAAATTTCTCCAGATGGTCAAAAATGGTTATTTTTTAATATTAAATTTTTTGACTGTAAATGACTATTGCATGTGAATTATCACTTTTGGAACTAAAATAAGTGTGTTTAGAGTCATTTTAATGCCTTTAATTTGTCGAAATAGAAGCTTCTGAGTAGGAGAAAAAGTCTGTAAAAATGGCACTTTTGGTCACATTGAGGATTTAAAAAGTAGTTATTCAACATGAGGCACAAACCAAATTACATTTTGAATCAATTCTTCCACAGTCCAAAAAATCAATTTTCTGATGAAAAACGATGATCCGCGACCTGTCGAATTTTCTCCAGATGGTCAAAAATGGTAATTTTTTAATATTTAATTTTTTGACTGTAAATGAATATTGCATGTGAATTATCACTTTCGGAACTAAAATAAGTGTGTTTAGAGTCATTTTAATGCCTGAAATTGGTCAAAATAAAAGCTCTCGAGTAGGAGAAAAAGTCTGTAAAAAAGGCAATTTTGGTCACATTGAGGCTTTAAAAAGTAGGTATTCACCATGAGGCACAATCCAAATTACATTTTGAATCAATTCTTCCACAGTCCAAAAAATCTATTTTCTGATGAAAAACGATGATCCGCGACCTGTCGAATTTTCTCCAGATGGTCAAAAATGGTAATTTTTAAATATTTAAGTTTTTTGACTGTAGATGAATATTGCATGTGAATTATCACTTTCGGAACTAAAATAAGTGTGTTTAGAGTCATTTTAATGCCTTTAATTGGTCGAAATAGAAGCTTCTGAGTAGGAGAAAAAGTCTGTAAGAATTGCACTTTTGGTCACATTGAGGCTTTAAAAAGTAGTTATCAACATGAGGCACAATCCAAATTACATTTTGAATCAATTCTTCCACAGTCCAAAAAATCAATTTTCTGATGAAAAACGATGATCCGCGACCTGTCGAATTTTCTCCAGATGGTCAAAAATGGTTATTTTTTAATATTAAATTTTTTGACTGTAAATGACTATTGCATGTGAATTATCACTTTCGGAACTAAAATAAGTGTGTTTAGAGTCATTTTAGTGCCTTTAATTGGTCGAAATAGAAGCTTCTGAGTAGGAGAAAAAGTCTGTAAAAATGGCACTTTTGGTCACATTGAGGATTTAAAAAGTAGTTATTCAACATGAGGCACAACCCAAATTACATTTTGAATCAATTCTTCCACAGTCCAAAAAATCAATTTTCTGATGAAAAACGATGATCCGCGACCTGTCGAATTTTCTCCAGATGGTCAAAAATTGTAATTTTTTAATATTTAATTTTTTGACTGTAAATGAATATTGCATGTGAATTATCACTTTCGGAACTAAAATAAGTGTGTTTAGAGTCATTTTAATGCCTGAAATTGGTCAAAATAAAAGCTCTCGAGTAGGAGAAAAAGTCTGTAAAAAAGGCAATTTTGGTCACATTGAGGCTTTAAAAAGTAGGTATTCACCATGAGGCACAATCCAAATTACATTTTGAATCAATTCTTCCACAGTCCAAAAAATCAATTTTCTGATGAAAAACGATGATCCGCGACCTGTCGAATTTTCTCCAGATGGTCAAAAATGGTAATTTTTTAATATTTAATTTTTTGACTGTAAATGAATATTGCCTGTGAATTATCACTTTCGGAACTAAAATAAGTGTGTTTAGAGTCATTTTAATGCCTTTAATTGGTCGAAATAGAAGCTTCTGAGTAGGAGAAAAAGTCTGTAAAAATGGCACTTTTGGTCACATTGAGGATTTAAAAAGTAGTTATTCAACATGAGGCACAACCCAAATTACATTTTGAATCAATTCTTCCACAGTCCAAAAAATCAATTTTCTGATGAAAAACGATGATCCGCGACCTGTCGAATTTTCTCCAGATGGTCAAAAATGGTAATTTTTTAATATTTAATTTTTTGTCTGTAAATGAATATTGCATGTGAATTATCACTTTCGGAACTAAAATAAGTGTGTTTAGAGTCATTTTAATGACTTTAATTGGTCGAAATAGAAGCTTCTGAGTAGGAGAAAAAGTCTGTAAAAATGGCACTTTTGGTCACATTGAGGATTTAAAAAGTAGTTATTCAACATGAGGCACAACCCAAATTACATTTTGAATCAATTCTTCCACAGTCCAAAAAATCATTTTTCTGATGAAAAACGATGATACGCGACCTGTCGAATTTTCTCCAGATGGTCAAAAATGGTAATTTTTTAATATTTAATTTTTTGACTGTAAATGAATATTGCATGTGAATTATCACTTTCGGAACTAAAATAAGTGTGTTTAGAGTCATTTTAATGCCTTTAATTGGTCGAAATAGAAGCTTCTATGTAGGAGAAAAAGTCTGTAAAAATGGCACTTTTGGTCACATTGAGGCTTTAAAAAGTAGTTATTCAACATGAGGCACAATCCAAATTACATTTTGAATCAATTTTTCCACAGTCCAAAAAATCAATTTTCTGATGAAAAACGATGATCCGCGACCTGTCGAATTTTCTCCAGATGGTCAAAAATGGTAATTTTTTAATATTTAATTTTTTGACTGTAAATGACTATTGCATGTGAATTATCACTTTTGGAACTAAAAGAAGTGTGTTTAGAGTCATTTCAATGCCTTTAATTGGTCGAAATAGAAGCTTCTGAGTAGGAGAAAAAGTCTGTAAAAATGGCACTTTTGGTCACATTGAGGATTTAAAAAGTAGTTATTCAACATGAGGCACAACCAAAATTACATTTTGAATCAATTCTTCCACAGTCCAAAAAATCAATTTTCTGATGAAAAACGATGATCCGCGACCTGTCAAATTTTCTCCAGATGGTCAAAAATTGTAATTTTTTAATATTTAATTTTTTGACTGTAAATGAATATTACATGTGAATTATCACTTTCGGAACTAAAATAAGTGTGTTTAGAGTCATTTTAATGCCTGAAATTGGTCAAAATAAAAGCTCTCGAGTAGGAGAAAAAGTCTGTAAAAAAGGCAATTTTGGTCACATTGAGGCTTTAAAAAGTAGGTATTCACCATGAGGCACAACCCAAATTACATTTTGAATCAATTCTTCCACAGTCCAAAAAATCAATTTTCTGATGAAAAACGATGATCCGCGACCTGTCGAAATTTCTCCAGATGGTCAAAAATGGTTATTTTTTAATATTAAATTTTTTGACTGTAAATGACTATTGCATGTGAATTATCACTTTTGGAACTAAAATAAGTGTGTTTAGAGTCATTTTAATGCCTTTAATTTGTCGAAATAGAAGCTTCTGAGTAGGAGAAAAAGTCTGTAAAAATGGCACTTTTGGTCACATTGAGGATTTAAAAAGTAGTTATTCAACATGAGGCACAAACCAAATTACATTTTGAATCAATTCTTCCACAGTCCAAAAAATCAATTTTCTGATGAAAAACGATGATCCGCGACCTGTCGAATTTTCTCCAGATGGTCAAAAATGGTAATTTTTTAATATTTAATTTTTTGACTGTAAATGAATATTGCATGTGAATTATCACTTTCGGAACTAAAATAAGTGTGTTTAGAGTCATTTTAATGCCTGAAATTGGTCAAAATAAAAGCTCTCGAGTAGGAGAAAAAGTCTGTAAAAAAGGCAATTTTGGTCACATTGAGGCTTTAAAAAGTAGGTATTCACCATGAGGCACAATCCAAATTACATTTTGAATCAATTCTTCCACAGTCCAAAAAATCTATTTTCTGATGAAAAACGATGATCCGCGACCTGTCGAATTTTCTCCAGATGGTCAAAAATGGTAATTTTTAAATATTTAAGTTTTTTGACTGTAGATGAATATTGCATGTGAATTATCACTTTCGGAACTAAAATAAGTGTGTTTAGAGTCATTTTAATGCCTTTAATTGGTCGAAATAGAAGCTTCTGAGTAGGAGAAAAAGTCTGTAAGAATTGCACTTTTGGTCACATTGAGGCTTTAAAAAGTAGTTATCAACATGAGGCACAATCCAAATTACATTTTGAATCAATTCTTCCACAGTCCAAAAAATCAATTTTCTGATGAAAAACGATGATCCGCGACCTGTCGAATTTTCTCCAGATGGTCAAAAATGGTTATTTTTTAATATTAAATTTTTTGACTGTAAATGACTATTGCATGTGAATTATCACTTTCGGAACTAAAATAAGTGTGTTTAGAGTCATTTTAGTGCCTTTAATTGGTCGAAATAGAAGCTTCTGAGTAGGAGAAAAAGTCTGTAAAAATGGCACTTTTGGTCACATTGAGGATTTAAAAAGTAGTTATTCAACATGAGGCACAACCCAAATTACATTTTGAATCAATTCTTCCACAGTCCAAAAAATCAATTTTCTGATGAAAAACGATGATCCGCGACCTGTCGAATTTTCTCCAGATGGTCAAAAATTGTAATTTTTTAATATTTAATTTTTTGACTGTAAATGAATATTACATGTGAATTATCACTTTCGGACCTAAAATAAGTGTGTTTAGAGTCATTTTAATGCCTTTAATTGGTCGAAATAGAAGCTTCTGAGTAGGAGAAAAAGTCTGTAAAAATTGCACTTTTGGTCACATTGAGGCTTTAAAAAGTAGTTATTCAACATGAGGCACAATCCAAATTACATTTTGAATCAATTCTTCCACAGTCCAAAAAATCAATTTTCTGATGAAAAACGATGATCCGCGACCTGTTGAAATTTCTCCAGATGGTCAAAAATGGTTATTTTTTAATATTACATTTTTTGACTGTAAATGACTATTGCATGTGAATTATCACTTTTGGAACTAAAATAAGTGTGTTTAGAGTCATTTTAATGCCTTTAATTTGTCAAAATAGAAGCTTCTGAGTAGGAGAAAAAGTCTGTAAAAATGGCACTTTTGGTCACATTGAGGATTTAAAAAGTAGTTATTCAACATGAGGCACAAACCAAATTACATTTTGAATCAATTCTTCCACAGTCCAAAAAATCAATTTTCTGATGAAAAACGATGATCCGCGACCTGTCGAATTTTCTCCAGATGGTCAAAAATGGTAATTTTTTAATATTTAATTTTTTGACTGTAAATGAATATTGCATGTGAATTATCACTTTCGGAACTAAAATAAGTGTGTTTAGAGTCATTTTAATGCCTGAAATTGGTCAAAATAAAAGCTCTCGAGTAGGAGAAAAAGTCTGTAAAAAAGGCAATTTTGGTCACATTGAGGCTTTAAAAAGTAGGTATTCACCATGAGGCACAATCCAAATTACATTTTGAATCAATTCTTCCACAGTCCAAAAAATCTATTTTCTGATGAAAAACGATGATCCGCGACCTGTCGAATTTTCTCCAGATGGTCAAAAATGGTAATTTTTTAATATTTAATTTTTTGACTGTAAATGACTATTGCATGTGAATTATCACTTTTGGAACTAAAATAAGTGTGTTTAGAGTCATTTTAATGCCTTTAATTTGTCAAAATAGAAGCTTCTGAGTAGGAGAAAAAGTCTGTAAAAAAGGCAATTTTGGTCACATTGAGGCTTTAGAAAGTAGTTATTCAACATGAGGCACAATCAAAATTACATTTTGAATCAATTTTTCCAGAGTCAAAAAAATCAAATTTCTGATGAAAAACGATGACCCGTGACCTGTCGAACTATCTCCAGATGGTCAAAAATTGTAATTTTGTAATATTTAATTTTTTGCCTGTAAATGACTTTTGCAAGTGAATTATCTCTTTTGGAACTAAAATAAGTGTGTAAAAAAGGCAATTTTGGTCACATTGAGCCTTTAAAAAGTAGGTAGTCACCATGAGGCACAATCCAAATTACATTTTGAATCATTTCTTCCACAGTCCAAAAAATCAATTTTCTGATGAAAAACGATGATCCGCGACCTGTCTAATTTTCTCCAGATGGTCAAAAATGGTAATTTTTTAATATTTAATTTTTTGACTGTAAATGAATATTGCATGTGAATTATCACTTTCGGAACTAAAATAAGTGTGTTTAGAGTCATTTCAATGCCTTTAATTGGTCGAAATAGAAGCTTCTGAGTAGGAGAAAAAGTCTGTAAAAATGGCACTTTTGGTCACATTGAGGATTTAAAAAGTAGTTATTCAACATGAGGCACAACCCAAATTACATTTTGAATCAATTCTTCCACAGTCCAAAAAATCAATTTTCTGATGAAAAACGATGATCCGCGACCTGTCGAATTTTCTCCAGATGGTCAAAAATGGTAATTTTTTAATATTTAATTTTTTGACTGTAAATGAATATTGCATGTGAATTATCACTTTCGGAACTACAATAAGTGTGTTTAGAGTCATTTTAATGCCTGAAATTGGTCAAAATAAAAGCTCTCGAGTAGGAGAAAAAGTCTGTAAAAAAGGCAATTTTGGTCACATTGAGGCTTTAAAAAGTAGGTATTCACCATGAGGCACAATCCAAATTACATTTTGAATCAATTCTTCCACAGTCCAAAAAATCTATTTTCTGATGAAAAACGATGATCCGCGACCTGTCGAATTTTCTCCAGATGGTCAAAAATGGTAATTTTTTAATATTTAATTTTTTGACTGTAAATGAATATTGCATGTGAATTATCACTTTCGGAACTAAAATAAGTGTGTTTAGAGTCATTTTAATGCCTTTAATTGGTCGAAATAGAAGCTTCTGAGTAGGAGAAAAAGTCTGTAAAAATGGCACTTTTGGTCACATTGAGGATTTAAAAAGTAGTTATTCAACATGAGGCACAACCCAAATTAAATTTTGAATCAATTCTTCCACAGTCCAAAAAATCAATTTTCTGATGAAAAACGATGATCCGCGACCTGTCGAATTTTCTTCAGATGGTCAAAAATGGTTATTTTTTAATATTAAATTTTTTAACTGTAAATGACTATTGCATGTGAATTATCACTTTTGGAACTAAAATAAGTGTGTTTAGAGTCATTTTAATGCCTTTAATTGGTCGAAATAGAAGCTTCAGAATAGGAGAAAAAGTCTGTAAAAATGGCACTTTTGGTCACATTGAGGATTTAAAAAGTAGTTATTCAACATGAGGCACAACCCAAATTACATTTTGAATCAATTCTTCCACAGTCCAAAAAATCATTTTTCTGATGAAAAACGATGATCCGCGACCTGTCGAATTTTCTCCAGATGGTCAAAAATGGTAATTTTTTAATATTTAATTTTTTGACTGTAAATGAATATTGCATGTGAATTATCACTTTCGGAACTAAAATAAGTGTGTTTAGAGTCATTTTAATGCCTGAAATTGGTCAAAATAAAAGCTCTCGAGTAGGAGAAAAAGTCTGTAAAAAAGGCAATTTTGGTCACATTGAGGCTTTAAAAAGTAGGTATTCACCATGAGGCACAATCCAAATTACATTTTGAATCAATTCTTCCACAGTCCAAAAAATCTATTTTCTGATGAAAAACGATGATCCGCGACCTGTCGAATTTTCTCCAGATGGTCAAAAATGGTAATTTTTAAATATTTAAGTTTTTTGACTGTAGATGAATATTGCATGTGAATTATCACTTTCGGAACTAAAATAAGTGTGTTTAGAGTCATTTTAATGCCTTTAATTGGTCGAAATAGAAGCTTCTGAGTAGGAGAAAAAGTCTGTAAGAATTGCACTTTTGGTCACATTGAGGCTTTAAAAAGTAGTTATCAACATGAGGCACAATCCAAATTACATTTTGAATCAATTCTTCCACAGTCCAAAAAATCAATTTTCTGATGAAAAACGATGATCCGCGACCTGTCGAATTTTCTCCAGATGGTCAAAAATGGTTATTTTTTAATATTAAATTTTTTGACTGTAAATGACTATTGCATGTGAATTATCACTTTCGGAACTAAAATAAGTGTGTTTAGAGTCATTTTAGTGCCTTTAATTGGTCGAAATAGAAGCTTCTGAGTAGGAGAAAAAGTCTGTAAAAATGGCACTTTTGGTCACATTGAGGATTTAAAAAGTAGTTATTCAACATGAGGCACAACCCAAATTACATTTTGAATCAATTCTTCCACAGTCCAAAAAATCAATTTTCTGATGAAAAACGATGATCCGCGACCTGTCGAATTTTCTCCAGATGGTCAAAAATTGTAATTTTTTAATATTTAATTTTTTGACTGTAAATGAATATTACATGTGAATTATCACTTTCGGAACTAAAATAAGTGTGTTTAGAGTCATTTTAATGCCTTTAATTGGTCGAAATAGAAGCTTCTGAGTAGGAGAAAAAGTCTGTAAAAATTGCACTTTTGGTCACATTGAGGCTTTAAAAAGTAGTTATTCAACATGAGGCACAATCCAAATTACATTTTGAATCAATTCTTCCACAGTCCAAAAAATCAATTTTCTGATGAAAAACGATGATCCGCGACCTGTCGAAATTTCTCCAGATGGTCAAAAATGGTTATTTTTTAATATTAAATTTTTTGACTGTAAATGACTATTGCATGTGAATTATCACTTTTGGAACTAAAATAAGTGTGTTTAGAGTCATTTTAATGCCTTTAATTTGTCAAAATAGAAGCTTCTGAGTAGGAGAAAAAGTCTGTAAAAATGGCACTTTTGGTCACATTGAGGATTTAAAAAGTAGTTATTCAACATGAGGCACAAACCAAATTACATTTTGAATCAATTCTTCCACAGTCCAAAAAATCAATTTTCTGATGAAAAACGATGATCCGCGACCTGTCGAATTTTCTCCAGATGGTCAAAAATGGTAATTTTTTAATATTTAATTTTTTGACTGTAAATGAATATTGCATGTGAATTATCACTTTCGGAACTAAAATAAGTGTGTTTAGAGTCATTTTAATGCCTGAAATTGGTCAAAATAAAAGCTCTCGAGTAGGAGAAAAAGTCTGTAAAAAAGGCAATTTTGGTCACATTGAGGCTTTAAAAAGTAGGTATTCACCATGAGGCACAATCCAAATTACATTTTGAATCAATTCTTCCACAGTCCAAAAAATCTATTTTCTGATGAAAAACGATGATCCGCGACCTGTCGAATTTTCTCCAGATGGTCAAAAATGGTAATTTTTTAATATTTAATTTTTTGACTGTAAATGACTATTGCATGTGAATTATCACTTTTGGAACTAAAATAAGTGTGTTTAGAGTCATTTTAATGCCTTTAATTTGTCAAAATAGAAGCTTCTGAGTAGGAGAAAAAGTCTGTAAAAAAGGCAATTTTGGTCACATTGAGGCTTTAGAAAGTAGTTATTCAACATGAGGCACAATCAAAATTACATTTTGAATCAATTTTTCCAGAGTCAAAAAAATCAAATTTCTGATGAAAAACGATGACCCGTGACCTGTCGAACTATCTCCAGATGGTCAAAAATTGTAATTTTGTAATATTTAATTTTTTGCCTGTAAATGACTTTTGCAAGTGAATTATCTCTTTTGGAACTAAAATAAGTGTGTAAAAAAGGCAATTTTGGTCACATTGAGCCTTTAAAAAGTAGGTATTCACCATGAGGCACAATCCAAATTACATTTTGAATCATTTCTTCCACAGTCCAAAAAATCAATTTTCTGATGAAAAACGATGATCCGCGACCTGTCTAATTTTCTCCAGATGGTCAAAAATGGTAATTTTTTAATATTTAATTTTTTGACTGTAAATGAATATTGCATGTGAATTATCACTTTCGGAACTAAAATAAGTGTGTTTAGAGTCATTTCAATGCCTTTAATTGGTCGAAATAGAAGCTTCTGAGTAGGAGAAAAAGTCTGTAAAAATGGCACTTTTGGTCACATTGAGGATTTAAAAAGTAGTTATTCAACATGAGGCACAACCCAAATTACATTTTGAATCAATTCTTCCACAGTCCAAAAAATCAATTTTCTGATGAAAAACGATGATCCGCGACCTGTCGAATTTTCTCCAGATGGTCAAAAATGGTAATTTTTTAATATTTAATTTTTTGACTGTAAATGAATATTGCATGTGAATTATCACTTTCGGAACTACAATAAGTGTGTTTAGAGTCATTTTAATGCCTGAAATTGGTCAAAATAAAAGCTCTCGAGTAGGAGAAAAAGTCTGTAAAAAAGGCAATTTTGGTCACATTGAGGCTTTAAAAAGTAGGTATTCACCATGAGGCACAATCCAAATTACATTTTGAATCAATTCTTCCACAGTCCAAAAAATCTATTTTCTGATGAAAAACGATGATCCGCGACCTGTCGAATTTTCTCCAGATGGTCAAAAATGGTAATTTTTTAATATTTAATTTTTTGACTGTAAATGAATATTGCATGTGAATTATCACTTTCGGAACTAAAATAAGTGTGTTTAGAGTCATTTTAATGCCTTTAATTGGTCGAAATAGAAGCTTCTGAGTAGGAGAAAAAGTCTGTAAAAATGGCACTTTTGGTCACATTGAGGATTTAAAAAGTAGTTATTCAACATGAGGCACAACCCAAATTACATTTTGAATCAATTCTTCCACAGTCCAAAAAATCAATTTTCTGATGAAAAACGATGATCCGCGACCTGTCGAATTTTCTTCAGATGGTCAAAAATGGTTATTTTTTAATATTAAATTTTTTAACTGTAAATGACTATTGCATGTGAATTATCACTTTTGGAACTAAAATAAGTGTGTTTAGAGTCATTTTAATGCCTTTAATTGGTCGAAATAGAAGCTTCAGAATAGGAGAAAAAGTCTGTAAAAATGGCACTTTTGGTCACATTGAGGATTTAAAAAGTAGTTATTCAACATGAGGCACAACCCAAATTACATTTTGAATCAATTCTTCCACAGTCCAAAAAATCATTTTTCTGATGAAAAACGATGATCCGCGACCTGTCGAATTTTCTCCAGATGGTCAAAAATGGTAATTTTTTAATATTTAATTTTTTGACTGTAAATGAATATTGCATGTGAATTATCACTTTCGGAACTAAAATAAGTGTGTTTAGAGTCATTTTAATGCCTTTAATTGGTCGAAATAGAAGCTTCTGAGTAGGAGAAAAAGTCTGTAAAAATGGCACTTTTGGTCACATTGAGGCTTTAAAAAGTAGTTATTCAACATGAGGCACAATCCAAATTACATTTTGAATCAATTTTTCCACAGTCCAAAAAATCAATTTTCTGATGAAAAACGATGATCCGCGACCTGTCGAATTTTCTCCAGATGGTCAAAAATGGTAATTTTTTAATATTTAATTTTTTGACTGTAAATGAATATTGCATGTGAATTATCACTTTCGGAACTAAAATAAGTGTGTTTAGAGTCATTTTAATGCCTTTAATTGGTCGAAATAGAAGCTTCTGAGTAGGAGAAAAAGTCTGTAAGAATTGCACTTTTGGTCACATTGAGGCTTTAAAAAGTAGTTATTCAACATGAGGCACAATCCAAATTACATTTTGAATCAATTCTTCCACAGTCCAAAAAATCAATTTTCTGATGAAAAACGATGATCCGCGACCTGTCGAATTTTCTCCAGATGGTCAAAAATGGTTATTTTTTAATATTACATTTTTTGACTGTAAATGACTATTGCATGTGAATTATCACTTTTGGAACTAAAATAAGTGTGTTTAGAGTCATTTTAATGCCTTTAATTGGTCGAAATAGAAGCTTCTGAATAGGAGAAAAAGTCTGTAAAAATGGCACTTTTGGTCACATTGAGGATTTAAAAAGTAGTTATTCAACATGAGGCACAACCCAAATTACATTTTGAATCAATTCTTCCACAGACCAAAAAATCATTTTTCTGATGAAAAACGATGATCCGCGACCTGTCGAATATTCTCCAGATGGTCAAAAATTGTAATTTTTTAATATTTAATTTTTTGACTGTAAATGAATATTACATGTGAATTATCACTTTCGGAACTAAAATAAGTGTGTTTAGAGTCATTTTAATGCCTTTAATTGGTCAAAATAGAAGCTTCTGAGTAGGAGAAAAAGTCTGTAAAAATGGCACTTTTGGTCACATTGAGGCTTTAAAAAGTAGTTATTCAACATGAGGCACAATCCAAATTACATTTTGAATCAATTTTTCCACAGTCCAAAAAATCAATTTTCTGATGAAAAACGATGATCCGCGACCTGTCGAATTTTCTCCAGATGGTCAAAAATTGTAATTTTTTAATATTTAATTTGTTGACTGTAAATGAATATTACATGTGAATTATCACTTTCGGAACTAAAATAAGTGTGTTTAGAGTCATTTTAATGCCTTTAATTGGTCGAAATAGATGCTTCTGAGTAGGAGAAAAAGTCTGTAAAAATTGCACTTTTGGTCACATTGAGGCTTTAAAAAGTAGTTATTCAACATGAGGCACAATCCAAATTACATTTTGAATCAATTCTTCCACAGTCCAAAAAATCAATTTTCTGATGAAAAACGATGATCCGCAACCTGTCGAATTTTCTCCAGATGGTCAAAAATGGTTATTTTTTAATATTAAATTTTTTGACTGTAAATGACTATTGCATGTGAATTATCACTTTTGGAACTAAAATAAGTGTGTTTAGAGTCATTTTAATGCCTTTAATTTGTCGAAATAGAAGCTTCTGAGTAGGAGAAAAAGTCTGTAAAAATGGCACTTTTGGTCACATTGAGGATTTAAAAAGTAGTTATTCAACATGAGGCACAACCCAAATTACATTTTGAATCAATTCTTCCACAGTCCAAAAAATCAATTTTCTGATGAAAAACGATGATCCGCGACCTGTCGAATTTTCTCCAGATGGTCAAAAATTGTAATTTTTTAATATTTAATTTTTTGACTGTAAATGAATATTACATGTGAATTATCACTTTCGGAACTAAAATAAGTGTGTTTAGAGTCATTTTAATGCCTTTAATTGGTCGAAATAGAAGCTTCTGAGTAGGAGAAAAAGTCTGTAAAAATTGCACTTTTGGTCACATTGAGGCTTTAAAAAGTAGTTATTCAACATGAGGCACAATCCAAATTACATTTTGAATCAATTCTTCCACAGTCCAAAAAATCAATTTTCTGAAGAAAAACGATGATCCGCGACCTGTCGAATTTTCTCCAGATGGTCAAAAATGGTTATTTTTTAATATTTAATTTTTTGACTGTAAATGAATATTGCCTGTGAATTATCACTTTCGGAACTAAAATAAGTGTGTTTAGAGTCATTTTAATGTCTTTAATTGGTCGAAATAGAAGCTTCTGAGTAGGAGAAAAAGTCTGTAAAAATGGCACTTTTGGTCACATTGAGGATTTAAAAAGTAGTTATTCAACATGAGGCACAACCCAAATTACATTTTGAATCAATTCTTCCACAGTCCAAAAAATCAATTTTCTGATGAAAAACGATGATCCGCGACCTGTCGAATTTTCTCCAGATGGTCAAAAATGGTAATTTTTTAATATTTAAATTTTTGTCTGTAAATGAATATTGCATGTGAATTATCACTTTCGGAACTAAAATAAGTGTGTTTAGAGTCATTTTAATGCCTTTAATTGGTCGAAATAGAAGCTTCTGAGTAGGAGAAAAAGTCTGTAAAAATGGCACTTTTGGTCACATTGAGGATTTAAAAAGTAGTTATTCAACATGAGGCACAACCCAAATTACATTTTGAATCAATTCTTCCACAGTCCAAAAAATCATTTTTCTGATGAAAAACGATGATACGCGACCTGTCGAATTTTCTCCAGATGGTCAAAAATGGTAATTTTTTAATATTTAATTTTTTGACTGTAAATGAATATTGCATGTGAATTATCACTTTCGGAACTAAAATAAGTGTGTTTAGAGTCATTTTAATGCCTTTAATTGGTCGAAATAGAAGCTTCTGAGTAGGAGAAAAAGTCTGTAAAAATGGCACTTTTGGTCACATTGAGGCTTTAAAAAGTAGTTATTCAACATGAGGCACAATCCAAATTACATTTTGAATCAATTTTTCCACAGTCCAAAAAATCAATTTTCTGATGAAAAACGATGATCCGCGACCTGTCGAATTTTCTCCAGATGGTCAAAAATGGTAATTTTTAATATTTAATTTTTTGACTGTAAATGACTATTGCATGTGAATTATCACTTTTGGAACTAAAAGAAGTGTGTTTAGAGTCATTTCAATGCCTTTAATTGGTCGAAATAGAAGCTTCTGAGTAGGAGAAAAAGTCTGTAAAAATTGCACTTTTGGTCACATTGAGGCTTTAAAAAGTAGTTATTCAACATGAGGCACAATCCAAATTACATTTTGAATCAATTCTTCCACAGTCCAAAAAATCAATTTTCTGATGAAAAACGATGATCCGCGACCTGTCGAATTTTCTCCAGATGGTCAAAAATGGTAATTTTTTAATATTTAATTTTTTGACTGTAAATGACTATTGCATGTGAATTATCACTTTTGGAACTAAAATAAGTGTGTTTAGAGTCATTTTAATGCCTTTAATTTGTCAAATAGAAGCTTCTGAGTAGGAGAAAAAGTCTGTAAAAAAGGCAATTTTGGTCACATTGAGGCTTTAGAAAGTAGTTATTCAACATGAGGCACAATCAAAATTACATTTTGAATCAATTTTTCCAGAGTCAAAAAAATCAAATTTCTGATGAAAAACGATGACCCGTGACCTGTCGAACTATCTCCAGATGGTCAAAAATTGTAATTTTGTAATATTTAATTTTTTGCCTCTAAATGACTTTTGCAAGTGAATTATCTCTTTTGGAACTAAAATAAGTGTGTAAAAAAGGCAATTTTGGTCACATTGAGCCTTTAAAAAGTAGGTATTCACCATGAGGCACAATCCAAATTACATTTTGAATCATTTCTTCCACAGTCCAAAAAATCAATTTTCTGATGAAAAACGATGATCCGCGACCTGTCTAATTTTCTCCAGATGGTCAAAAATGGTAATTTTTTAATATTTAATTTTTTGACTGTAAATGAATATTGCATGTGAATTATCACTTTCGGAACTAAAATAAGTGTGTTTAGAGTCATTTCAATGCCTTTAATTGGTCGAAATAGAAGCTTCTGAGTAGGAGAAAAAGTCTGTAAAAATGGCACTTTTGGTCACATTGAGGATTTAAAAAGTAGTTATTCAACATGAGGCACAACCCAAATTACATTTTGAATCAATTCTTCCACAGTCCAAAAAATCAATTTTCTGATGAAAAACGATGATCCGCGACCTGTCGAATTTTCTCCAGATGGTCAAAAATGGTAATTTTTTAATATTTAATTTTTTGACTGTAAATGAATATTGCATGTGAATTATCACTTTCGGAACTACAATAAGTGTGTTTAGAGTCATTTTAATGCCTGAAATTGGTCAAAATAAAAGCTCTCGAGTAGGAGAAAAAGTCTGTAAAAAAGGCAATTTTGGTCACATTGAGGCTTTAAAAAGTAGGTATTCACCATGAGGCACAATCCAAATTACATTTTGAATCAATTCTTCCACAGTCCAAAAAATCTATTTTCTGATGAAAAACGATGATCCGCGACCTGTCGAATTTTCTCCAGATGGTCAAAAATGGTAATTTTTTAATATTTAATTTTTTGACTGTAAATGAATATTGCATGTGAATTATCACTTTCGGAACTAAAATAAGTGTGTTTAGAGTCATTTTAATGCCTTTAATTGGTCGAAATAGAAGCTTCTGAGTAGGAGAAAAAGTCTGTAAAAATGGCACTTTTGGTCACATTGAGGATTTAAAAAGTAGTTATTCAACATGAGGCACAACCCAAATTACATTTTGAATCAATTCTTCCACAGTCCAAAAAATCAATTTTCTGATGAAAAACGATGATCCGCGACCTGTCGAATTTTCTTCAGATGGTCAAAAATGGTTATTTTTTAATATTAAATTTTTTAACTGTAAATGACTATTGCATGTGAATTATCACTTTTGGAACTAAAATAAGTGTGTTTAGAGTCATTTTAATGCCTTTAATTGGTCGAAATAGAAGCTTCAGAATAGGAGAAAAAGTCTGTAAAAATGGCACTTTTGGTCACATTGAGGATTTAAAAAGTAGTTATTCAACATGAGGCACAACCCAAATTACATTTTGAATCAATTCTTCCACAGTCCAAAAAATCATTTTTCTGATGAAAAACGATGATCCGCGACCTGTCGAATTTTCTCCAGATGGTCAAAAATGGTAATTTTTTAATATTTAATTTTTTGACTGTAAATGAATATTGCATGTGAATTATCACTTTCGGAACTAAAATAAGTGTGTTTAGAGTCATTTTAATGCCTTTAATTGGTCGAAATAGAAGCTTCTGAGTAGGAGAAAAAGTCTGTAAAAATGGCACTTTTGGTCACATTGAGGCTTTAAAAAGTAGTTATTCAACATGAGGCACAATCCAAATTACATTTTGAATCAATTTTTCCACAGTCCAAAAAATCAATTTTCTGATGAAAAACGATGATCCGCGACCTGTCGAATTTTCTCCAGATGGTCAAAAATGGTAATTTTTTAATATTTAATTTTTTGACTGTAAATGAATATTGCATGTGAATTATCACTTTCGGAACTAAAATAAGTGTGTTTAGAGTCATTTTAATGCCTTTAATTGGTCGAAATAGAAGCTTCTGAGTAGGAGAAAAAGTCTGTAAGAATTGCACTTTTGGTCACATTGAGGCTTTAAAAAGTAGTTATTCAAATGAGGCACAATCCAAATTACATTTTGAATCAATTCTTCCACAGTCCAAAAAATCAATTTTCTGATGAAAAACGATGATCCGCGACCTGTCGAATTTTCTCCAGATGGTCAAAAATTGTAATTTTTTAATATTTAATTTTTTGACTGTAAATGAATATTACATGTGAATTATCACTTTCGGAACTAAAATAAGTGTGTTTAGAGTCATTTTAATGCCTTTAATTGGTCGAAATAGATGCTTCTGAGTAGGAGAAAAAGTCTGTAAAAATTGCACTTTTGGTCACATTGAGGCTTTAAAAAGTAGTTATTCAACATGAGGCACAATCCAAATTACATTTTGAATCAATTCTTCCACAGTCCAAAAAATCAATTTTCTGATGAAAAACGATGATCCGCGACCTGTCGAATTTTCTCCAGATGGTCAAAAATGGTTATTTTTTAATATTAAATTTTTTGACTGTAAATGACTATTGCATGTGAATTATCACTTTTGGAACTAAAATAAGTGTGTTTAGAGTCATTTTAATGCCTTTAATTTGTCGAAATAGAAGCTTCTGAGTAGGAGAAAAAGTCTGTAAAAATGGCACTTTTGGTCACATTGAGGATTTAAAAAGTAGTTATTCAACATGAGGCACAACCCAAATTACATTTTGAATCAATTCTTCCACAGTCCAAAAAATCAATTTTCTGATGAAAAACGATGATCCGCGACCTGTCGAATTTTCTCCAGATGGTCAAAAATGGTAATTTTTAAATATTTAATTTTTTGACTGTAAATGAATATTGCATGTGAATTATCACTTTCGGAACTAAAATAAGTGTGTTTAGAGTCATTTTAATGCCTGAAATTGGTCAAAATAAAAGCTCTCGAGTAGGAGAAAAAGTCTGTAAAAAAGGCAATTTTGGTCACATTGAGGCTTTAAAAAGTAGGTATTCACCATGAGGCACAATCCAAATTACATTTTGAATCAATTCTTCCACAGTCCAAAAAATCAATTTTCTGATGAAAAACGATGATCCGCGACCTGTCGAATTTTCTCCAGATGGTCAAAAATGGTAATTTTTTAATATTTAATTTTTTGACTGTAAATGAATATTGCCTGTGAATTATCACTTTCGGAACTAAAATAAGTGTGTTTAGAGTCATTTTAATGCCTTTAATTGGTCGAAATAGAAGCTTCTGAGTAGGAGAAAAAGTCTGTAAAAATGGCACTTTTGGTCACATTGAGGATTTAAAAAGTAGTTATTCAACATGAGGCACAACCCAAATTACATTTTGAATCAATTCTTCCACAGTCCAAAAAATCAATTTTCTGATGAAAAACGATGATCCGCGACCTGTCGAATTTTCTCCAGATGGTCAAAAATGGTAATTTTTTAATATTTAATTTTTTGTGTGTAAATGAATATTGCATGTGAATTATCACTTTCGGAACTAAAATAAGTGTGTTTAGAGTCATTTTAATGCCTTTAATTGGTCGAAATAGAAGCTTCTGAGTAGGAGAAAAAGTCTGTAAAAATGGCACTTTTGGTCACATTGAGGATTTAAAAAGTAGTTATTCAACATGAGGCACAACCCAAATTACATTTTGAATCAATTCTTCCACAGTCCAAAAAATCATTTTTCTGATGAAAAACGATGATACGCGACCTGTCGAATTTTCTCCAGATGGTCAAAAATGGTAATTTTTTGATATTTAATTTTTTGACTGTAAATGAATATTGCATGTGAATTATCACTTTCGGAACTAAAATAAGTGTGTTTAGAGTCATTTTAATGCCTTTAATTGGTCGAAATAGAAGCTTCTGAGTAGGAGAAAAAGTCTGTAAAAATGGCACTTTTGGTCACATTGAGGCTTTAAAAAGTAGTTATTCAACATGAGGCACAATCCAAATTACATTTTGAATCAATTTTTCCACAGTCCAAAAAATCAATTTTCTGATGAAAAACGATGATCCGCGACCTGTCGAATTTTCTCCAGATGGTCAAAAATGGTAATTTTTTAATATTTAATTTTTTGACTGTAAATGACTATTGCATGTGAATTATCACTTTTGGAACTAAAAGAAGTGTGTTTAGAGTCATTTCAATGCCTTTAATTGGTCGAAATAGAAGCTTCTGAGTAGGAGAAAAAGTCTGTAAAAATGGCACTTTTGGTCACATTGAGGATTTAAAAAGTAGTTATTCAACATGAGGCACAACCCAAATTACATTTTGAATCAATTCTTCCACAGTCCAAAAAATCATTTTTCTGATGAAAAACGATGATACGCGACCTGTCGAATTTTCTCCAGATGGTCAAAAATGGTAATTTTTTAATATTTAATTTTTTGACTGTAAATGAATATTGCATGTGAATTATCACTTTCGGAACTAAAATAAGTGTGTTTAGAGTCATTTTAATGCCTTTAATTGGTCGAAATAGAAGCTTCTGAGTAGGAGAAAAAGTCTGTAAAAATGGCACTTTTGGTCACATTGAGGCTTTAAAAAGTAGTTATTCAACATGAGGCACAATCCAAATTACATTTTGAATCAATTTTTCCACAGTCCAAAAAATCAATTTTCTGATGAAAAACGATGATCCGCGACCTGTCGAATTTTCTCCAGATGGTCAAAAATGGTAATTTTTAATATTTAATTTTTTGACTGTAAATGACTATTGCATGTGAATTATCACTTTTGGAACTAAAAGAAGTGTGTTTAGAGTCATTTCAATGCCTTTAATTGGTCGAAATAGAAGCTTCTGAGTAGGAGAAAAAGTCTGTAAAAATTGCACTTTTGGTCACATTGAGGCTTTAAAAAGTAGTTATTCAACATGAGGCACAATCCAAATTACATTTTGAATCAATTCTTCCACAGTCCAAAAAATCAATTTTCTGATGAAAAACGATGATCCGCGACCTGTCGAATTTTCTCCAGATGGTCAAAAATGGTAATTTTTTAATATTTAATTTTTTGACTGTAAATGACTATTGCATGTGAATTATCACTTTTGGAACTAAAATAAGTGTGTTTAGAGTCATTTTAATGCCTTTAATTTGTCAAATAGAAGCTTCTGAGTAGGAGAAAAAGTCTGTAAAAAAGGCAATTTTGGTCACATTGAGGCTTTAGAAAGTAGTTATTCAACATGAGGCACAATCAAAATTACATTTTGAATCAATTTTTCCAGAGTCAAAAAAATCAAATTTCTGATGAAAAACGATGACCCGTGACCTGTCGAACTATCTCCAGATGGTCAAAAATTGTAATTTTGTAATATTTAATTTTTTGCCTGTAAATGACTTTTGCAAGTGAATTATCTCTTTTGGAACTAAAATAAGTGTGTAAAAAAGGCAATTTTGGTCACATTGAGCCTTTAAAAAGTAGGTATTCACCATGAGGCACAATCCAAATTACATTTTGAATCATTTCTTCCACAGTCCAAAAAATCAATTTTCTGATGAAAAACGATGATCCGCGACCTGTCTAATTTTCTCCAGATGGTCAAAAATGGTAATTTTTTAATATTTAATTTTTTGACTGTAAATGAATATTGCATGTGAATTATCACTTTCGGAACTAAAATAAGTGTGTTTAGAGTCATTTCAATGCCTTTAATTGGTCGAAATAGAAGCTTCTGAGTAGGAGAAAAAGTCTGTAAAAATGGCACTTTTGGTCACATTGAGGATTTAAAAAGTAGTTATTCAACATGAGGCACAACCCAAATTACATTTTGAATCAATTCTTCCACAGTCCAAAAAATCAATTTTCTGATGAAAAACGATGATCCGCGACCTGTCGAATTTTCTCCAGATGGTCAAAAATGGTAATTTTTTAATATTTAATTTTTTGACTGTAAATGAATATTGCATGTGAATTATCACTTTCGGAACTACAATAAGTGTGTTTAGAGTCATTTTAATGCCTGAAATTGGTCAAAATAAAAGCTCTCGAGTAGGAGAAAAAGTCTGTAAAAAAGGCAATTTTGGTCACATTGAGGCTTTAAAAAGTAGGTATTCACCATGAGGCACAATCCAAATTACATTTTGAATCAATTCTTCCACAGTCCAAAAAATCAATTTTCTGATGAAAAACGATGATCCGCGACCTGTCGAATTTTCTCCAGATGGTCAAAAATGGTAATTTTTTAATATTTAATTTTTTGACTGTAAATGAATATTGCCTGTGAATTATCACTTTCGGAACTAAAATAAGTGTGTTTAGAGTCATTTTAATGCCTTTAATTGGTCGAAATAGAAGCTTCTGAGTAGGAGAAAAAGTCTGTAAAAATGGCACTTTTGGTCACATTGAGGATTTAAAAAGTAGTTATTCAACATGAGGCACAACCCAAATTACATTTTGAATCAATTCTTCCACAGTCCAAAAAATCAATTTTCTGATGAAAAACGATGATCCGCGACCTGTCGAATTTTCTCCAGATGGTCAAAAATGGTAATTTTTTAATATTTAATTTTTTGTCTGTAAATGAATATTGCATGTGAATTATCACTTTCGGAACTAAAATAAGTGTGTTTAGAGTCATTTTAATGACTTTAATTGGTCGAAATAGAAGCTTCTGAGTAGGAGAAAAAGTCTGTAAAAATGGCACTTTTGGTCACATTGAGGATTTAAAAAGTAGTTATTCAACATGAGGCACAACCCAAATTACATTTTGAATCAATTCTTCCACAGTCCAAAAAATCATTTTTCTGATGAAAAACGATGATACGCGACCTGTCGAATTTTCTCCAGATGGTCAAAAATGGTAATTTTTTAATATTTAATTTTTTGACTGTAAATGAATATTGCATGTGAATTATCACTTTCGGAACTAAAATAAGTGTGTTTAGAGTCATTTTAATGCCTTTAATTGGTCGAAATAGAAGCTTCTGAGTAGGAGAAAAAGTCTGTAAAAATTGCACTTTTGGTCACATTGAGGCTTTAAAAAGTAGTTATTCAACATGAGGCACAATCCAAATTACATTTTGAATCAATTTTTCCACAGTCCAAAAAATCAATTTTCTGATGAAAAACGATGATCCGCGACCTGTCGAATTTTCTCCAGATGGTCAAAAATGGTAATTTTTTAATATTTAATTTTTTGACTGTAAATGACTATTGCATGTGAATTATCACTTTTGGAACTAAAAGAAGTGTGTTTAGAGTCATTTCAATGCCTTTAATTGGTCGCAATAGAAGCTTCTGAGTAGGAGAAAAAGTCTGTAAAAATGGCACTTTTGGTCACATTGAGGATTTAAAAAGTAGTTATTCAACATGAGGCACAACCCAAATTACATTTTGAATCAATTCTTCCACAGTCCAGAAAATCAATTTTCTGATGAAAAACGATGATCCGCGACCTGTCAAATTTTCTCCAGATGGTCAAAAATTGTAATTTTTTAATATTTAATTTTTTGACTGTAAATGAATATTACATGTGAATTATCACTTTCGGAACTAAAATAAGTGTGTTTAGAGTCATTTTAATGCCTGAAATTGGTCAAAATAAAAGCTCTCGAGTAGGAGAAAAAGTCTGTAAAAAAGGCAATTTTGGTCACATTGAGGCTTTAAAAAGTAGGTATTCACCATGAGGCACAACCCAAATTACATTTTGAATCAATTCTTCCACAGTCCAAAAAATCAATTTTCTGATGAAAAACGATGATCCGCGACCTGTCGAAATTTCTCCAGATGGTCAAAAATGGTTATTTTTTAATATTAAATTTTTTGACTGTAAATGACTATTGCATGTGAATTATCACTTTTGGAACTAAAATAAGTGTGTTTAGAGTCATTTTAATGCCTTTAATTTGTCGAAATAGAAGCTTCTGAGTAGGAGAAAAAGTCTGTAAAAATGGCACTTTTGGTCACATTGAGGCTTTAAAAAGTAGTTATCAACATGAGGCACAATCCAAATTACATTTTGAATCAATTCTTCCACAGTCCAAAAAATCAATTTTCTGATGAAAAACGATGATCCGCGACCTGTCGAATTTTCTCCAGATGGTCAAAAATGGTTATTTTTTAATATTAAATTTTTTGACTGTAAATGACTATTGCATGTGAATTATCACTTTCGGAACTAAAATAAGTGTGTTTAGAGTCATTTTAGTGCCTTTAATTGGTCGAAATAGAAGCTTCTGAGTAGGAGAAAAAGTCTGTAAAAATGGCACTTTTGGTCACATTGAGGATTTAAAAAGTAGTTATTCAACATGAGGCACAACCCAAATTACATTTTGAATCAATTCTTCCACAGTCCAAAAAATCAATTTTCTGATGAAAAACGATGATCCGCGACCTGTCGAATTTTCTCCAGATGGTCAAAAATTGTAATTTTTTAATATTTAATTTTTTGACTGTAAATGAATATTACATGTGAATTATCACTTTCGGAACTAAAATAAGTGTGTTTAGAGTCATTTTAATGCCTTTAATTGGTCGAAATAGAAGCTTCTGAGTAGGAGAAAAAGTCTGTAAAAATTGCACTTTTGGTCACATTGAGGCTTTAAAAAGTAGTTATTCAACATGAGGCACAATCCAAATTACATTTTGAATCAATTCTTCCACAGTCCAAAAAATCAATTTTCTGATGAAAAACGATGATCCGCGACCTGTCAAAATTTCTCCAGATGGTCAAAAATGGTTATTTTTTAATATTAAATTTTTTGACTGTAAATGACTATTGCATGTGAATTATCACTTTTGGAACTAAAATAAGTGTGTTTAGAGTCATTTTAATGCCTTTAATTTGTCGAAATAGAAGCTTCTGAGTAGGAGAAAAAGTCTGTAAAAATGGCACTTTTGGTCACATTGAGGATTTAAAAAGTAGTTATTCAACATGAGGCACAAACCAAATTACATTTTGAATCAATTCTTCCACAGTCCAAAAAATCAATTTTCTGATGAAAAACGATGATCCGCGACCTGTCGAATTTTCTCCAGATGGTCAAAAATGGTAATTTTTTAATATTTAATGTTTTGACTGTAAATGAATATTGCATGTGAATTATCACTTTCGGAACTAAAATAAGTGTGTTTAGAGTCATTTTAATGCCTGAAATTGGTCAAAATAAAAGCTCTCGAGTAGGAGAAAAAGTCTGTAAAAAAGGCAATTTTGGTCACATTGAGGCTTTAAAAAGTAGGTATTCACCATGAGGCACAATCCAAATTACATTTTGAATCAATTCTTCCACAGTCCAAAAAATCTATTTTCTGATGAAAAACGATGATCCGCGACCTGTCGAATTTTCTCCAGATGGTCAAAAATGGTAATTTTTAAATATTTAATTTTTTGACTGTAAATGAATATTGCATGTGAATTATCACTTTCGGAACTAAAATAAGTGTGTTTAGAGTCATTTTAATGCCTTTAATTGGTCGAAATAGAAGCTTCTGAGTAGGAGAAAAAGTCTGTAAGAATTGCACTTTTGGTCACATTGAGGCTTTAAAAAGTAGTTATCAACATGAGGCACAATCCAAATTACATTTTGAATCAATTCTTCCACAGTCCAAAAAATCAATTTTCTGATGAAAAACGATGATCCGCGACCTGTCGAATTTTCTCCAGATGGTCAAAAATGGTTATTTTTTAATATTAAATTTTTTGACTGTAAATGACTATTGCATGTGAATTATCACTTTTGGAACTAAAATAAGTGTGTTTAGAGTCATTTTAATGCCTTTAATTGGTCGAAATAGAAGCTTCTGAATAGGAGAAAAAGTCTGTAAAAATGGCACTTTTGGTCACATTGAGGATTTAAAAAGTAGTTATTCAACATGAGGCACAACCCAAATTACATTTTGAATCAATTCTTCCACAGTCCAAAAAATCATTTTTCTGATGAAAAACGATGATCCGCGACCTGTCGAATTTTCTCCAGATGGTCAAAAATTGTAATTTTTTAATATTTAATTTTTTTACTGTAAATGAATATTACATGTGAATTATCACTTTCGGAACTAAAATAAGTGTGTTTAGAGTCATTTTAATGCCTTTAATTGGTCGAAATAGAAGCTTCTGAGTAGGAGAAAAAGTCTGTAAAAATGGCACTTTTGGTCACATTGAGGCTTTAAAAAGTAGTTATCAACATGAGGCACAATCCAAATTACATTTTGAATCAATTCTTCCACAGTCCAAAAAATCAATTTTCTGATGAAAAACGATGATCCGCGACCTGTCGAATTTTCTCCAGATGGTCAAAAATGGTTATTTTTTAATATTAAATTTTTTGACTGTAAATGACTATTGCATGTGAATTATCACTTTCGGAACTAAAATAAGTGTGTTTAGAGTCATTTTAGTGCCTTTAATTGGTCGAAATAGAAGCTTCTGAGTAGGAGAAAAAGTCTGTAAAAATGGCACTTTTGGTCACATTGAGGATTTAAAAAGTAGTTATTCAACATGAGGCACAACCCAAATTACATTTTGAATCAATTCTTCCACAGTCCAAAAAATCAATTTTCTGATGAAAAACGATGATCCGCGACCTGTCGAATTTTCTCCAGATGGTCAAAAATTGTAATTTTTTAATATTTAATTTTTTGACTGTAAATGAATATTACATGTGAATTATCACTTTCGGAACTAAAATAAGTGTGTTTAGAGTCATTTTAATGCCTTTAATTGGTCGAAATAGAAGCTTCTGAGTAGGAGAAAAAGTCTGTAAAAATTGCACTTTTGGTCACATTGAGGCTTTAAAAAGTAGTTATTCAACATGAGGCACAATCCAAATTACATTTTGAATCAATTCTTCCACAGTCCAAAAAATCAATTTTCTGATGAAAAACGATGATCCGCGACCTGTCGAAATTTCTCCAGATGGTCAAAAATGGTTATTTTTTAATATTAAATTTTTTGACTGTAAATGACTATTGCATGTGAATTATCACTTTTGGAACTAAAATAAGTGTGTTTAGAGTCATTTTAATGCCTTTAATTTGTCGAAATAGAAGCTTCTGAGTAGGAGAAAAAGTCTGTAAAAATGGCACTTTTGGTCACATTGAGGATTTAAAAAGTAGTTATTCAACATGAGGCACAAACCAAATTACATTTTGAATCAATTCTTCCACAGTCCAAAAAATCAATTTTCTGATGAAAAACGATGATCCGCGACCTGTCGAATTTTCTCCAGATGGTCAAAAATGGTAATTTTTTAATATTTAATTTTTTGACTGTAAATGAATATTGCATGTGAATTATCACTTTCGGAACTAAAATAAGTGTGTTTAGAGTCATTTTAATGCCTGAAATTGGTCAAAATAAAAGCTCTCGAGTAGGAGAAAAAGTCTGTAAAAAAGGCAATTTTGGTCACATTGAGGCTTTAAAAAGTAGGTATTCACCATGAGGCACAATCCAAATTACATTTTGAATCAATTCTTCCACAGTCCAAAAAATCTATTTTCTGATGAAAAACGATGATCCGCGACCTGTCGAATTTTCTCCAGATGGTCAAAAATGGTAATTTTTAAATATTTAATTTTTTGACTGTAAATGAATATTGCATGTGAATTATCACTTTCGGAACTAAAATAAGTGTGTTTAGAGTCATTTTAATGCCTTTAATTGGTCGAAATAGAAGCTTCTGAGTAGGAGAAAAAGTCTGTAAGAATTGCACTTTTGGTCACATTGAGGCTTTAAAAAGTAGTTATCAACATGAGGCACAATCCAAATTACATTTTGAATCAATTCTTCCACAGTCCAAAAAATCAATTTTCTGATGAAAAACGATGATCCGCGACCTGTCGAATTTTCTCCAGATGGTCAAAAATGGTTATTTTTTAATATTAAATTTTTTGACTGTAAATGACTATTGCATGTGAATTATCACTTTTGGAACTAAAATAAGTGTGTTTAGAGTCATTTTAATGCCTTTAATTGGTCGAAATAGAAGCTTCTGAATAGGAGAAAAAGTCTGTAAAAATGGCACTTTTGGTCACATTGAGGATTTAAAAAGTAGTTATTCAACATGAGGCACAACCCAAATTACATTTTGAATCAATTCTTCCACAGTCCAAAAAATCATTTTTCTGATGAAAAACGATGATCCGCGACCTGTCGAATTTTCTCCAGATGGTCATAAATTGTAATTTTTTAATATTTAATTTTTTTACTGTAAATGAATATTACATGTGAATTATCACTTTCGGAACTAAAATAAGTGTGTTTAGAGTCATTTTAATGCCTGAAATTGGTCAAAATAAAAGCTCTCGAGTAGGAGAAAAAGTCTGTAAAAAAGGCAATTTTGGTCACATTGAGGCTTTAAAAAGTAGGTATTCACCATGAGGCACAATCCAAATTACATTTTGAATCAATTCTTCCACAGTCCAAAAAATCAATTTTCTGATGAAAAACGATGATCCGCGACCTGTCGAATTTTCTCCAGATGGTCAAAAATGGTAATTTTTTAATATTTAATTTTTTGTCTGTAAATGAATATTGCATGTGAATTATCACTTTCGGAACTAAAATAAGTGTGTTTAGAGTCATTTTAATGCCTGAAATTGGTCAAAATAAAAGCTCTCGAGTAGGAGAAAAAGTCTGTAAAAAAGGCAATTTTGGTCACATTGAGGCTTTAAAAAGTAGGTATTCACCATGAGGCACAATCCAAATTACATTTTGAATCAATTCTTCCACAGTCCAAAAAATCAATTTTCTGATGAAAAACGATGATCCGCGACCTGTCGAATTTTCTCCAGATGGTCAAAAATGTAATTTTTTAATATTTAATTTTTTGACTGTAAATGAATATTGCCTGTGAATTATCACTTTCGGAACTAAAATAAGTGTGTTTAGAGTCATTTTAATGCCTTTAATTGGTCGAAATAGAAGCTTCTGAGTAGGAGAAAAAGTCTGTAAAAATGGCACTTTTGGTCACATTGAGGATTTAAAAAGTAGTTATTCAACATGAGGCACAACCCAAATTACATTTTGAATCAATTCTTCCACAGTCCAAAAAATCAATTTTCTGATGAAAAACGATGATCCGCGACCTGTCAAATTTTCTCCAGATGGTCAAAAATTGTAATTTTTTAATATTTAATTTTTTGACTGTAAATGAATATTACATGTGAATTATCACTTTCGGAACTAAAATAAGTGTGTTTAGAGTCATTTTAATGCCTGAAATTGGTCAAAATAAAAGCTCTCGAGTAGGAGAAAAAGTCTGTAAAAAAGGCAATTTTGGTCACATTGAGGCTTTAAAAAGTAGGTATTCACCATGAGGCACAACCCAAATTACATTTTGAATCAATTCTTCCACAGTCCAAAAAATCAATTTTCTGATGAAAAACGATGATCCGCGACCTGTCGAAATTTCTCCAGATGGTCAAAAATGGTTATTTTTTAATATTAAATTTTTTGACTGTAAATGACTATTGCATGTGAATTATCACTTTTGGAACTAAAATAAGTGTGTTTAGAGTCATTTTAATGCCTTTAATTTGTCGAAATAGAAGCTTCTGAGTAGGAGAAAAAGTCTGTAAAAATGGCACTTTTGGTCACATTGAGGATTTAAAAAGTAGTTATTCAACATGAGGCACAAACCAAATTACATTTTGAATCAATTCTTCCACAGTCCAAAAAATCAATTTTCTGATGAAAAACGATGATCCGCGACCTGTCGAATTTACTCCAGATGGTCAAAAATGGTAATTTTTTAATATTTAATTTTTTGACTGTAAATGAATATTGCATGTGAATTATCACTTTCGGAACTAAAATAAGTGTGTTTAGAGTCATTTTAATGCCTGAAATTGGTCAAAATAAAAGCTCTCGAGTAGGAGAAAAAGTCTGTAAAAAAGGCAATTTTGGTCACATTGAGGCTTTAAAAAGTAGGTATTCACCATGAGGCACAATCCAAATTACATTTTGAATCAATTCTTCCACAGTCCAAAAAATCTATTTTCTGATGAAAAACGATGATCCGCGACCTGTCGAATTTTCTCCAGATGGTCAAAAATGGTAATTTTTAAATATTTAAGTTTTTTGACTGTAGATGAATATTGCATGTGAATTATCACTTTCGGAACTAAAATAAGTGTGTTTAGAGTCATTTTAATGCCTTTAATTGGTCGAAATAGAAGCTTCTGAGTAGGAGAAAAAGTCTGTAAGAATTGCACTTTTGGTCACATTGAGGCTTTAAAAAGTAGTTATCAACATGAGGCACAATCCAAATTACATTTTGAATCAATTCTTCCACAGTCCAAAAAATCAATTTTCTGATGAAAAACGATGATCCGCGACCTGTCGAATTTTCTCCAGATGGTCAAAAATGGTTATTTTTTAATATTAAATTTTTTGACTGTAAATGACTAATGCATGTGAATTATCACTTTTGGAACTAAAATAAGTGTGTTTAGAGTCATTTTAATGCCTTTAATTGGTCGAAATAGAAGCTTCTGAATAGGAGAAAAAGTCTGTAAAAATGGCACTTTTGGTCACATTGAGGATTTAAAAAGTAGTTATTCAACATGAGGCACAACCCAAATGACATTTTGAATCAATTCTTCCACAGTCCAAAAAATCATTTTTCTGATGAAAAACGATGATCCGCGACCTGTCGAATTTTCTCCAGATGGTCAAAAATTGTAATTTTTTAATATTTAATTTTTTGACTGTAAATGAATATTACATGTGAATTATCACTTTCGGAACTAAAATAAGTGTGTTTAGAGTCATTTTAATGCCTTTAATTGGTCGAAATAGAAGCTTCTGAGTTGGAGAAAAAGTCTGTAAAAATGGCACTTTTGGTCACATTGAGGCTTTAAAAAGTAGTTATTCAACATGAGGCACAATCCAAATTACATTTTGAATCAATTTTTCCACAGTCCAAAAAATCAATTTTCTGATGAAAAACGATGATCCGCGACCTGTCGAATTTTCTCCAGATGGTCAAAAATGGTAATTTTTTAATATTTAATTTTTTGTCTGTAAATGAATATTGCATGTGAATTATCACTTTCGGAACTAAAATAAGTGTGTTTAGAGTCATTTTAATGCCTTTAATTGGTCGAAATAGAAGCTTCTGAGTAGGAGAAAAAGTCTGTAAAAATGGCACTTTTGGTCACATTGAGGATTTAAAAAGTAGTTATTCAACATGAGGCACAACCCAAATTACATTTTGAATCAATTCTTCCACAGTCCAAAAAATCATTTTTCTGATGAAAAACGATGATACGCGACCTGTCGAATTTTCTCCAGATGGTCAAAAATGGTAATTTTTTAATATTTAATTTTTTGACTGTAAATGAATATTGCATGTGAATTATCACTTTCGGAACTAAAATAAGTGTGTTTAGAGTCATTTTAATGCCTTTAATTGGTCGAAATAGAAGCTTCTGAGTAGGAGAAAAAGTCTGTAAAAATGGCACTTTTGGTCACATTGAGGCTTTAAAAAGTAGTTATTCAACATGAGGCACAATCCAAATTACATTTTGAATCAATTTTTCCACAGTCCAAAAAATCAATTTTCTGATGAAAAACGATGATCCGCGACCTGTCGAATTTTCTCCAGATGGTCAAAAATGGTAATTTTTTAATATTTAATTTTTTGACTGTAAATGACTATTGCATGTGAATTATCACTTTTGGAACTAAAAGAAGTGTGTTTAGAGTCATTTCAATGCCTTTAATTGGTCGAAATAGAAGCTTCTGAGTAGGAGAAAAAGTCTGTAAAAATGGCACTTTTGGTCACATTGAGGATTTAAAAAGTAGTTATTCAACATGAGGCACAACCCAAATTACATTTTGAATCAATTCTTCCACAGTCCAAAAAATCAATTTTCTGATGAAAAACGATGATCCGCGACCTGTCAAATTTTCTCCAGATGGTCAAAAATTGTAATTTTTTAATATTTAATTTTTTGATTGTAAATGAATATTACATGTGAATTATCACTTTCGGAACTAAAATAAGTGTGTTTAGAGTCATTTTAATGCCTTTAATTGGTCGAAATAGAAGCTTCTGAGTAGGAGAAAAAGTCTGTAAAAATTGCACTTTTGGTCACATTGAGGCTTTAAAAAGTAGTTATTCAACATGAGGCACAATCCAAATTACATTTTGAATCAATTCTTCCACAGTCCAAAAAATCAATTTTCTGATGAAAAACGATGATCCGCGACCTGTCGAATTTTCTCCAGATGGTCAAAAATGGTAATTTTTTAATATTTAATTTTTTGATTGTAAATGACTATTGCATGTGAATTATCACTTTTGGAACTAAAATAAGTGTGTTTAGAGTCATTTTAATGCCTTTAATTTGTCGAAATAGAAGCTTCTGAGTAGGAGAAAAAGTCTGTAAAAAAGGCAATTTTGGTCACATTGAGGCTTTAGAAAGTAGTTATTCAACATGAGGCACAATCAAAATTACATTTTGAATCAATTTTTCCAGAGTCAAAAAAATCAAATTTCTGATGAAAAACGATGACCCGTGACCTGTCGAACTATCTCCAGATGGTCAAAAATTGTAATTTTGTAATATTTAATTTTTTGCCTGTAAATGACTTTTGCAAGTGAATTATCTCTTTTGGAACTAAAATAAGTGTGTAAAAAAGGCAATTTTGGTCACATTGAGGCTTTAAAAAGTAGGTATTCACCATGAGGCACAATCCAAATTACATTTTGAATCATTTCTTCCACAGTCCAAAAAATCAATTTTCTGATGAAAAACGATGATCCGCGACCTGTCTAATTTTCTCCAGATGGTCAAAAATGGTAATTTTTTAATATTTAATTTTTTGACTGTAAATGAATATTGCATGTGAATTATCACTTTCGGAACTAAAATAAGTGTGTTTAGAGTCATTTCAATGCCTTTAATTGGTCGAAATAGAAGCTTCTGAGTAGGAGAAAAAGTCTGTAAAAATGGCACTTTTGGTCACATTGAGGATTTAAAAAGTAGTTATTCAACATGAGGCACAACCCAAATTACATTTTGAATCAATTCTTCCACAGTCCAAAAAATCAATTTTCTGATGAAAAACGATGATCCGCGACCTGTCGAATTTTCTCCAGATGGTCAAAAATGGTAATTTTTTAATATTTAATTTTTTGACTGTAAATGAATATTGCATGTGAATTATCACTTTCGGAACTACAATAAGTGTGTTCAGAGTCATTTTAATGCCTGAAATTGGTCAAAATAAAAGCTCTCGAGTAGGAGAAAAAGTCTGTAAAAAAGGCAATTTTGGTCACATTGAGGCTTTAAAAAGTAGTTATTCAACATGAGGCACAATCCAAATTACATTTTGAATCAATTTTTCCACAGTCCAAAAAATCAATTTTCTGATGAAAAACGATGATCCGCGACCTGTCGAATTTTCTCCAGATGGTCAAAAATGGTAATTTTTTAATATTTAATTTTTTGACTGTAAATGACTATTGCATGTGAATTATCACTTTTGGAACTAAAATAAGTGTGTTTAGAGTCATTTCAATGCCTTTAATTGGTCGAAATAGAAGCTTCTGAGTAGGAGAAAAAGTCTGTAAAAATGGCACTTTTGGTCACATTGAGGATTTAAAAAGTAGTTATTCAACATGAGGCACAACCCAAATTAAATTTTGAATCAATTCTTCCACAGTCCAAAAAATAAATTTTCTGATGAAAAACGATGATCCGCGACCTGTCGAATTTTCTCCAGATGGTCAAAAATTGTAATTTTTTAATATTTAATTTTTTGACTGTAAATGAATATTACATGTGAATTATCACTTTCGGAACTAAAATAAGTGTGTTTAGAGTCATTTTAATGCCTTTAATTGGTCGAAATAGAAGCTTCTGAGTAGGAGAAAAAGTCTGTAAAAATTGCACTTTTGGTCACATTGAGGCTTTAAAAAGTAGTTATTCAACATGAGGCACAATCCAAATTACATTTTGAATCAATTCTTCCACAGTCCAAAAAATCAATTTTCTGATGAAAAACGATGATCCGCGACCTGTCGAATTTTCTCCAGATGGTCAAAAATGGTTATTTTTTAATATTAAATTTTTTGACTGTAAATGACTATTGCATGTGAATTATCACTTTTGGAACTAAAATAAGTGTGTTTAGAGTCATTTTAATGCCTTTAATTTGTCGAAATAGAAGCTTCTGAGTAGGAGAAAAAGTCTGTAAAAATGGCACTTTTGGTCACATTGAGGATTTAAAAAGTAGTTATTCAACATGAGGCACAACCCAAATTACATTTTGAATCAATTCTTCCACAGTCCAAAAAATCAATTTTCTGATGAAAAACGATGATCCGCGACCTGTCGAATTTTCTCCAGATGGTCAAAAATGGTAATTTTTTAATATTTAATTTTTTGACTGTAAATGAATATTGCATGTGAATTATCACTTTCGGAACTAAAATAAGTGTGTTTAGAGTCATTTTAATGCCTGAAATTGGTCAAAATAAAAGCTCTCGAGTAGGAGAAAAAGTCTGTAAAAAAGGCAATTTTGGTCACATTGAGGCTTTAAAAAGTAGGTATTCACCATGAGGCACAATCCAAATTACATTTTGAATCAATTCTTCCACAGTCCAAAAAATCAATTTTCTGATGAAAAACGATGATCCGCGACCTGTCGAATTTTCTCCAGATGGTCAAAAATGGTAATTTTTAAATATTAAATTTTTTGACTGTAAATGAATATTGCATGTGAATTATCACTTTCGGAACTAAAATAAGTGTGTTTAGAGTCATTTTAATGCCTTTAATTGGTCGAAATAGAAGCTTCTGAGTAGGAGAAAAAGTCTGTAAAAATGGCACTTTTGGTCACATTGAGGATTTAAAAAGTAGTTATTCAACATGAGGCACAACCCAAATTACATTTTGAATCAATTCTTCCACAGTCCAAAAATCAATTTTCTGATGAAAAACGATGATCCGCGACCTGTCGAATTTTCTCCAGATGGTCAAAAATTGAAATTTTTTAATATTTAATTTTTTGACTGTAAATGAATATTGCATGTGAATTATCACTTTCGGAACTAAAATAAGTGTGTTTAGAGTCATTTTAATGCCTGAAATTGGTCAAAATAAAAGCTCTCGAGTAGGAGAAAAAGTCTGTAAAAAAGGCAATTTTGGTCACATTGAGGCTTTAAAAAGTAGGTATTCACCATGAGGCACAATCCAAATTACATTTTGAATCAATTCTTCCACAGTCCAAAAAATCTATTTTCTGATGAAAAACGATGATCCGCGACCTGTCGAATTTTCTCCAGATGGTCAAAAATGGTAATTTTTAAATATTTAATTTTTTGACTGTAAATGAATATTGCATGTGAATTATCACTTTCGGAACTAAAATAAGTGTGTTTAGAGTCATTTTAATGCCTTTAATTGGTCGAAATAGAAGCTTCTGAGTAGGAGAAAAAGTCTGTAAGAATTGCACTTTTGGTCACATTGAGGCTTTAAAAAGTAGTTATCAACATGAGGCACAATCCAAATTACATTTTGAATCAATTCTTCCACAGTCCAAAAAAACAATTTTCTGATGAAAAACGATTATCCGCGACCTGTCGAATTTTCTCCAGATGGTCAAAAATGGTTATTTTTTAATATTAAATTTTTTGACTGTAAATGACTATTGCATGTGAATTATCACTTTTGGAACTAAAATAAGTGTGTTTAGAGTCATTTTAATGCCTTTAATTGGTCGAAATAGAAGCTTCTGAATAGGAGAAAAAGTCTGTAAAAATGGCACTTTTGGTCACATTGAGGATTTAAAAAGTAGTTATTCAACATGAGGCACAACCCAAATTACATTTTGAATCAATTCTTCCACAGTCCAAAAAATCATTTTTCTGATGAAAAACGATGATCCGCGACCTGTCGAATTTTCTCCAGATGGTCAAAAATTGTAATTTTTTAATATTTTTTTTTTTTACTGTAAATGAATATTACATGTGAATTATCACTTTCGGAACTAAAATAAGTGTGTTTAGAGTCATTTTAATGCCTTTAATTGGTCGAAATAGAAGCTTCTGAGTAGGAGAAAAAGTCTGTAAAAATGGCACTTTTGGTCACATTGAGGCTTTAAAAAGTAGTTATTCAACATGAGGCACAATCCAAATTACATTTTGAATCAATTTTTCCACAGTCCAAAAAATCAATTTTCTGATGAAAAACGATGATCCGCGACCTGTCGAATTTTCTCCAGATGGTCAAAAATGGTAATTTTTTAATATTTAATTTTTTGACTGTAAATGAATATTGCATGTGAATTATCACTTTCGGAACTAAAATAAGTGTGTTTAGAGTCATTTTAATGCCTGAAATTGGTCAAAATAAAAGCTCTCGAGTAGGAGAAAAAGTCTGTAAAAAAGGCAATTTTGGTCACATTGAGGCTTTAAAAAGTAGGTATTCACCATGAGGCACAATCCAAATTACATTTTGAATCAATTCTTCCACAGTCCAAAAAATCAATTTTCTGATGAAAAACGATGATCCGCGACCTGTCGAATTTTCTCCAGATGGTCAAAAATGGTAATTTTTTAATATTTAATTTTTTGTCTGTAAATGAATATTGCATGTGAATTATCACTTTCGGAACTAAAATAAGTGTGTTTAGAGTCATTTTAATGCCTGAAATTGGTCAAAATAAAAGCTCTCGAGTAGGAGAAAAAGTCTGTAAAAAAGGCAATTTTGGTCACATTGAGGCTTTAAAAAGTAGGTATTCACCATGAGGCACAATCCAAATTACATTTTGAATCAATTCTTCCACAGTCCAAAAAATCAATTTTCTGATGAAAAACGATGATCCGCGACCTGTCGAATTTTCTCCAGATGGTCAAAAATGGTAATTTTTTAATATTTAATTTTTTGACTGTAAATGAATATTGCCTGTGAATTATCACTTTCGGAACTAAAATAAGTGTGTTTAGAGTCATTTTAATGCCTTTAATTGGTCGAAATAGAAGCTTCTGAGTAGGAGAAAAAGTCAGTAAAAATGGCACTTTTGGTCACATTGAGGATTTAAAAAGTAGTTATTCAACATGAGGCACAACCCAAATTACATTTTGAATCAATTCTTCCACAGTCCAAAAAATCAATTTTCTGATGAAAAACGATGATCCGCGACCTGTCGAATTTTCTCCAGATGGTCAAAAATGGTAATTTTTTAATATTTAATTTTTTGTCTGTAAATGAATATTGCATGTGAATTATCACTTTCGGAACTAAAATAAGTGTGTTTAGAGTCATTTTAATGCCTTTAATTGGTCGAAATAGAAGCTTCTGAGTAGGAGAAAAAGTCTGTAAAAATGGCACTTTTGGTCACATTGAGGATTTAAAAAGTAGTTATTCAACATGAGGCACAACCCAAATTACATTTTGAATCAATTCTTCCACAGTCCAAAAAATCATTTTTCTGATGAAAAACGATGATACGCGACCTGTCGAATTTTCTCCAGATGGTCAAAAATGGTAATTTTTTAATATTTAATTTTTTGACTGTAAATGAATATTGCATGTGAATTATCACTTTCGGAACTAAAATAAGTGTGTTTAGAGTCATTTTAATGCCTTTAATTGGTCGAAATAGAAGCTTCTGAGTAGGAGAAAAAGTCTGTAAAAATGGCACTTTTGGTCACATTGAGGCTTTAAAAAGTAGTTATTCAACATGAGGCACAATCCAAATTACATTTTGAATCAATTTTTCCACAGTCCAAAAAATCAATTTTCTGATGAAAAACGATGATCCGCGACCTGTCGAATTTTCTCCAGATGGTCAAAAATGGTAATTTTTTAATATTTAATTTTTTGACTGTAAATGACTATTGCATGTGAATTATCACTTTTGGAACTAAAAGAAGTGTGTTTAGAGTCATTTCAATGCCTTTAATTGGTCGAAATAGAAGCTTCTGAGTAGGAGAAAAAGTCTGTAAAAATGGCACTTTTGGTCACATTGAGGATTTAAAAAGTAGTTATTCAACATGAGGCACAACCCAAATTACATTTTGAATCAATTCTTCCACAGTCCAAAAAATCAATTTTCTGATGAAAAACGATGATCCGCGACCTGTCAAATTTTCTCCAGATGGTCAAAAATTGTAATTTTTTAATATTTAATTTTTTGACTGTAAATGAATATTGCATGTGAATTATCACTTTCGGAACTAAAATAAGTGTGTTTAGAGTCATTTTAATGCCTGAAATTGGTCAAAATAAAAGCTCTCGAGTAGGAGAAAAAGTCTGTAAAAAAGGCAATTTTGGTCACATTGAGGCTTTAAAAAGTAGGTATTCACCATGAGGCACAATCCAAATTACATTTTGAATCAATTCTTCCACAGTCCAAAAAATCTATTTTCTGATGAAAAACGATGATCCGCGACCTGTCGAATTTTCTCCAGATGGTCAAAAATGGTAATTTTTAAATATTTAATTTTTTGACTGTAAATGAATATTGCATGTGAATTATCACTTTCGGAACTAAAATAAGTGTGTTTAGAGTCATTTTAATGCCTTTAATTGGTCGAAATAGAAGCTTCTGAGTAGGAGAAAAAGTCTGTAAGAATTGCACTTTTGGTCACATTGAGGCTTTAAAAAGTAGTTATCAACATGAGGCACAATCCAAATTACATTTTGAATCAATTCTTCCACAGTCCAAAAAAACAATTTTCTGATGAAAAACGATTATCCGCGACCTGTCGAATTTTCTCCAGATGGTCAAAAATGGTTATTTTTTAATATTAAATTTTTTGACTGTAAATGACTATTGCATGTGAATTATCACTTTTGGAACTAAAATAAGTGTGTTTAGAGTCATTTTAATGCCTTTAATTGGTCGAAATAGAAGCTTCTGAATAGGAGAAAAAGTCTGTAAAAATGGCACTTTTGGTCACATTGAGGATTTAAAAAGTAGTTATTCAACATGAGGCACAACCCAAATTACATTTTGAATCAATTCTTCCACAGTCCAAAAAATCATTTTTCTGATGAAAAACGATGATCCGCGACCTGTCGAATTTTCTCCAGATGGTCAAAAATTGTAATTTTTTAATATTTATTTTTTTTACTGTAAATGAATATTACATGTGAATTATCACTTTCGGAACTAAAATAAGTGTGTTTAGAGTCATTTTAATGCCTTTAATTGGTCGAAATAGAAGCTTCTGAGTAGGAGAAAAAGTCTGTAAAAATGGCACTTTTGGTCACATTGAGGCTTTAAAAAGTAGTTATTCAACATGAGGCACAATCCAAATTACATTTTGAATCAATTTTTCCACAGTCCAAAAAATCAATTTTCTGATGAAAAACGATGATCCGCGACCTGTCGAATTTTCTCCAGATGGTCAAAAATGGTAATTTTTTAATATTTAATTTTTTGACTGTAAATGAATATTGCATGTGAATTATCACTTTCGGAACTAAAATAAGTGTGTTTAGAGTCATTTTAATGCCTGAAATTGGTCAAAATAAAAGCTCTCGAGTAGGAGAAAAAGTCTGTAAAAAAGGCAATTTTGGTCACATTGAGGCTTTAAAAAGTAGGTATTCACCATGAGGCACAATCCAAATTACATTTTGAATCAATTCTTCCACAGTCCAAAAAATCAATTTTCTGATGAAAAACGATGATCCGCGACCTGTCGAATTTTCTCCAGATGGTCAAAAATGGTAATTTTTTAATATTTAATTTTTTGTCTGTAAATGAATATTGCATGTGAATTATCACTTTCGGAACTAAAATAAGTGTGTTTAGAGTCATTTTAATGCCTGAAATTGGTCAAAATAAAAGCTCTCGAGTAGGAGAAAAAGTCTGTAAAAAAGGCAATTTTGGTCACATTGAGGCTTTAAAAAGTAGGTATTCACCATGAGGCACAATCCAAATTACATTTTGAATCAATTCTTCCACAGTCCAAAAAATCAATTTTCTGATGAAAAACGATGATCCGCGACCTGTCGAATTTTCTCCAGGTGGTCAAAAATGGTAATTTTTTAATATTTAATTTTTTGACTGTAAATGAATATTGCCTGTGAATTATCACTTTCGGAACTAAAATAAGTGTGTTTAGAGTCATTTTAATGCCTTTAATTGGTCGAAATAGAAGCTTCTGAGTAGGAGAAAAAGTCTGTAAAAATGGCACTTTTGGTCACATTGAGGATTTAAAAAGTAGTTATTCAACATGAGGCACAACCCAAATTACATTTTGAATCAATTCTTCCACAGTCCAAAAAATCAATTTTCTGATGAAAAACGATGATCCGCGACCTGTCGAATTTTCTCCAGATGGTCAAAAATGGTAATTTTTTAATATTTAATTTTTTGTCTGTAAATGAATATTGCATGTGAATTATCACTTTCGGAACTAAAATAAGTGTGTTTAGAGTCATTTTAATGCCTTTAATTGGTCGAAATAGAAGCTTCTGAGTAGGAGAAAAAGTCTGTAAAAATGGCACTTTTGGTCACATTGAGGATTTAAAAAGTAGTTATTCAACATGAGGCACAACCCAAATTACATTTTGAATCAATTCTTCCACAGTCCAAAAAATCATTTTTCTGATGAAAAACGATGATACGCGACCTGTCGAATTTTCTCCAGATGGTCAAAAATGGTAATTTTTTAATATTTAATTTTTTGACTGTAAATGAATATTGCATGTGAATTATCACTTTCGGAACTAAAATAAGTGTGTTTAGAGTCATTTTAATGCCTTTAATTGGTCGAAATAGAAGCTTCTGAGTAGGAGAAAAAGTCTGTAAAAATGGCACTTTTGGTCACATTGAGGCTTTAAAAAGTAGTTATTCAACATGAGGCACAATCCAAATTACATTTTGAATCAATTTTTCCACAGTCCAAAAAATCAATTTTCTGATGAAAAACGATGATCCGCGACCTGTCGAATTTTCTCCAGATGGTCAAAAATGGTAATTTTTTAATATTTAATTTTTTGACTGTAAATGACTATTGCATGTGAATTATCACTTTTGGAACTAAAATAAGTGTGTTTAGAGTCATTTCAATGCCTTTAATTGGTCGAAATAGAAGCTTCTGAGTAGGAGAAAAAGTCTGTAAAAATGGCACTTTTGGTCACATTGAGGATTTAAAAAGTAGTTATTCAACATGAGGCACAACCCAAATTACATTTTGAATCAATTCTTCCACAGTCCAAAAAATCAATTTTCTGATGAAAAACGATGATCCGCGACCTGTCAAATTTTCTCCAGATGGTCAAAAATTGTAATTTTTTAATATTTAATTTTTTGACTGTAAATGAATATTACATGTGAATTATCACTTTCGGAACTAAAATAAGTGTGTTTAGAGTCATTTTAATGCCTGAAATTGGTCAAAATAAAAGCTCTCGAGTAGGAGAAAAAGTCTGTAAAAAAGGCAATTTTGGTCACATTGAGGCTTTAAAAAGTAGGTATTCACCATGAGGCACAACCCAAATTACATTTTGAATCAATTCTTCCACAGTCCAAAAATTCAATTTTCTGATGAAAAACGATGATCCGCGACCTGTCGAAATTTCTCCAGATGGTCAAAAATGGTTATTTTTTAATATTAAATTTTTTGACTGTAAATGACTATTGCATGTGAATTATCACTTTTGGAACTAAAATAAGTGTGTTTAGAGTCATTTTAATGCCTTTAATTTGTCGAAATAGAAGCTTCTGAGTAGGAGAAAAAGTCTGTAAAAATGGCACTTTTGGTCACATTGAGGATTTAAAAAGTAGTTATTCAACATGAGGCACAAACCAAATTACATTTTGAATCAATTCTTCCACAGTCCAAAAAATCAATTTTCTGATGAAAAACGATGATCCGCGACCTGTCGAATTTTCTCCAGATGGTCAAAAATGGTAATTTTTTAATATTTAATTTTTTGACTGTAAATGAATATTGCATGTGAATTATCACTTTCGGAACTAAAATAAGTGTGTTTAGAGTCATTTTAATGCCTGAAATTGGTCAAAATAAAAGCTCTCGAGTAGGAGAAAAAGTCTGTAAAAAAGGCAATTTTGGTCACATTGAGGCTTTAAAAAGTAGGTATTCACCATGAGGCACAATCCAAATTACATTTTGAATCAATTCTTCCACAGTCCAAAAAATCTATTTTCTGATGAAAAACGATGATCCGCGACCTGTCGAATTTTCTCCAGATGGTCAAAAATGGTAATTTTTAAATATTTAAGTTTTTTGACTGTAGATGAATATTGCATGTGAATTATCACTTTTGGAACTAAAATAAGTGTGTTTAGAGTCATTTCAATGCCTTTAATTGGTCGAAATAGAAGCTTCTGAGTAGGAGAAAAAGTCTGTAAAAATGGCACTTTTGGTCACATTGAGGATTTAAAAAGTAGTTATTCAACATGAGGCACAACCTAAATTACATCTTGAATCAATTCTTCCACAGTCCAAAAAATCAATTTTCTGATGAAAAACGATGAACCGCGACCTGTCGAATTTTCTCCAGATGGTCAAAAATGGTAATTTTTTAATATTTAATTTTTTGACTGTAAATGAATATTGCATGTGAATTATCACTTTCGAAACTAAAATAAGTGTGTTTAGAGTCATTTTAATGCCTTTAATTGGTCGAAATAGAAGCTTCTGAGTAGGAGAAAAAGTCTGTAAAAAAGGCAATTTTGGTCACATTGAGGCTTTAAAAAGTAGTTATTCAACATGAGGCACAACCCAAATTACATTTTGAATCAATTCTTCCACAGTCCAAAAAATCAATTTTCTGATGAAAAACGATGATCCGCGACCTGTCGAATTTTCTCCAGATGGTCAAAAATGGTAATTTTTTAATATTTAATTTTTTGACTGTAAATGAATATTGCATGTGAATTATCACTTTCGGAACTAAAATAAGTGTGTTTAGAGTCATTTTAATGCCTGAAATTGGTCAAAATAAAAGCTCTCGAGTAGGAGAAAAAGTCTGTAAAAAAGGCAATTTTGGTCACATTGAGGCTTTAAAAAGTAGGTATTCACCATGAGGCACAATCCAAATTACATTTTGAATCAATTCTTCCACAGTCCAAAAAATCTATTTTCTGATGAAAAACGATGATCCGCGACCTGTCGAATTTTCTCCAGATGGTCAAAAATCGTAATTTTTAAATATTTAAGTTTTTTGACTGTAGATGAATATTGCATGTGAATTATCACTTTCGGAACTAAAATAAGTGTGTTTAGAGTCATTTTAATGCCTTTAATTGGTCGAAATGGAAGCTTCTGAGTAGGAGAAAAAGTCTGTAAGAATTGCACTTTTGGTCACATTGAGGCTTTAAAAAGTAGTTATCAACATGAGGCACAATCCAAATTACATTTTGAATCAATTCTTCCACAGTCCAAAAAATCAATTTTCTGATGAAAAACGATGATCCGCGACCTTTTGAATTTTCTCCAGATGGTCAAAAATGGTTATTTTTTAATATTAAATTTTTTGACTGTAAATGACTATTGCATGTGAATTATCACTTTTGGAACTAAAATAAGTGTGTTTAGAGTCATTTTAATGCCTTTAATTGGTCGAAATAGAAGCTTCTGAATAGGAGAAAAAGTCTGTAAAAATGGCACTTTTGGTCACATTGAGGATTTAAAAAGTAGTTATTCAACATGAGGCACAACCCAAATTACATTTTGAATCAATTCTTCCACAGTCCAAAAAATCATTTTTCTGATGAAAAACGATGATCCGCGACCTGTCGAATTTTCTCCAGATGGTCAAAAATTGTAATTTTTTAATATTTAATTTTTTGACTGTAAATGAATATTACATGTGAATTATCACTTTCGGAACTAAAATAAGTGTGTTTAGAGTCATTTTAATGCCTTTAATTGGTCGAAATAGAAGCTTCTGAGTTGGAGAAAAAGTCTGTAAAAATGGCACTTTTGGTCACATTGAGGCTTTAAAAAGTAGTTATTCAACATGAGGCACAATCCAAATTACATTTTGAATCAATTTGTCCACAGTCCAAAAAATCAATTTTCTGATGAAAAACGATGATCCGCGACCTGTCGAATTTTCTCCAGATGGTCAAAAATGGTAATTTTTTAATATTTAATTTTTTGTCTGTAAATGAATATTGCATGTGAATTATCACTTTCGGAACTAAAATAAGTGTGTTTAGAGTCATTTTAATGCCTTTAATTGGTCGAAATAGAAGCTTCTGAGTAGGAGAAAAAGTCTGTAAAAATGGCACTTTTGGTCACATTGAGGATTTAAAAAGTAGTTATTCAACATGAGGCACAACCCAAATTACATTTTGAATCAATTCTTCCACAGTCCAAAAAATCATTTTTCTGATGAAAAACGATGATACGCGACCTGTCGAATTTTCTCCAGATGGTCAAAAATGGTAATTTTTTAATATTTAATTTTTTGACTGTAAATGAATATTGCATGTGAATTATCACTTTCGGAACTAAAATAAGTGTGTTTAGAGTCATTTTAATGCCTTTAATTGGTCGAAATAGAAGCTTCTGAGTAGGAGAAAAAGTCTGTAAAAATGGCACTTTTGGTCACATTGAGGCTTTAAAAAGTAGTTATTCAACATGAGGCACAATCCAAATTACATTTTGAATCAATTTTTCCACAGTCCAAAAAATCAATTTTCTGATGAAAAACGATGATCCGCGACCTGTCGAATTTTCTCCAGATGGTCAAAAATGGTAATTTTTTAATATTTAATTTTTTGACTGTAAATGACTATTGCATGTGAATTATCACTTTTGGAACTAAAAGAAGTGTGTTTAGAGACATTTCAATGCCTTTAATTGGTCGAAATAGAAGCTTCTGAGTAGGAGAAAAAGTCTGTAAAAATGGCACTTTTGGTCACATTGAGGATTTAAAAAGTAGTTATTCAACATGAGGCACAACCCAAATTACATTTTGAATCAATTCTTCCACAGTCCAAAAAATCAATTTTCTGATGAAAAACGATGATCCGCGACCTGTCAAATTTTCTCCAGATGGTCAAAAATTGTAATTTTTTTAATATTTAATTTTTTGACTGTAAATGAATATTACATGTGAATTATCACTTTCGGAACTAAAATAAGTGTGTTTAGAGTCATTTTAATGCCTTTAATTGGTCGAAATAGAAGCTTCTGAGTAGGAGAAAAAGTCTGTAAAAATTGCACTTTTGGTCACATTGAGGCTTTAAAAAGTAGTTATTCAACATGAGGCACAATCCAAATTACATTTTGAATCAATTCTTCCACAGTCCAAAAAATCAATTTTCTGATGAAAAACGATGATCCGCGACCTGTCGAATTTTCTCCAGATTGTCAAAAATGGTAATTTTTTAATATTTAATTTTTTGATTGTAAATGACTATTGCATGTGAATTATCACTTTTGGAACTAAAATAAGTGTGTTTAGAGTCATTTTAATGCCTTTAATTTGTCGAAATAGAAGCTTCTGAGTAGGAGAAAAAGTCTGTAAAAAAGGCAATTTTGGTCACATTGAGGCTTTAGAAAGTAGTTATTCAACATGAGGCACAATCAAAATTACATTTTGAATCAATTTTTCCAGAGTCAAAAAAATCAAATTTCTGATGAAAAACGATGACCCGTGACCTGTCGAACTATCTCCAGATGGTCAAAAATTGTAATTTTGTAATATTTAATTTTTTGCCTGTAAATGACTTTTGCAAGTGAATTATCTCTTTTGGAACTAAAATAAGTGTGTAAAAAAGGCAATTTTGGTCACATTGAGGCTTTAAAAAGTAGGTATTCACCATGAGGCACAATCCAAATTACATTTTGAATCATTTCTTCCACAGTCCAAAAAATCAATTTTCTGATGAAAAACGATGATCCGCGACCTGTCTAATTTTCTCCAGATGGTCAAAAATGGTAATTTTTTAATATTTAATTTTTTGACTGTAAATGAATATTGCATGTGAATTATCACTTTCGGAACTAAAATAAGTGTGTTTAGAGTCATTTCAATGCCTTTAATTGGTCGAAATAGAAGCTTCTGAGTAGGAGAAAAAGTCTGTAAAAATGGCACTTTTGGTCACATTGAGGATTTAAAAAGTAGTTATTCAACATGAGGCACAACCCAAATTACATTTTGAATCAATTCTTCCACAGTCCAAAAAATCAATTTTCTGATGAAAAACGATGATCCGCGACCTGTCGAATTTTCTCCAGATGGTCAAAAATGGTAATTTTTTAATATTTAATTTTTTGACTGTAAATGAATATTGCATGTGAATTATCACTTTCGGAACTACAATAAGTGTGTTTAGAGTCATTTTAATGCCTGAAATTGGTCAAAATAAAAGCTCTCGAGTAGGAGAAAAAGTCTGTAAAAAAGGCAATTTTGGTCACATTGAGGCTTTAAAAAGTAGGTATTCACCATGAGGCACAATCCAAATTACATTTTGAATCAATTCTTCCACAGTCCAAAAAATCAATTTTCTGATGAAAAACGATGATCCGCGACCTGTCGAATTTTCTCCAGATGGTCAAAAATGGTAATTTTTTAATATTTAATTTTTTGACTGTAAATGAATATTGCATGTGAATTATCACTTTCGGAACTAAAATAAGTGTGTTTAGAGTCATTTTAATGCCTTTAATTGGTCGAAATAGAAGCTTCTGAGTAGGAGAAAAAGTCTGTAAAAATGGCACTTTTGGTCACATTGAGGCTTTAAAAAGTAGTTATTCAACATGAGGCACAATCCAAATTACATTTTGAATCAATTTTTCCACAGTCCAAAAAATCAATTTTCTGATGAAAAACGATGATCCGCGACCTGTCGAATTTTCTCCAGATGGTCAAAAATGGTAATTTTTTAATATTTAATTTTTTGACTGTAAATGACTATTGCATGTGAATTATCACTTTTGGAACTAAAATAAGTGTGTTTAGAGTCATTTCAATGCCTTTAATTGGTCGAAATAGAAGCTTCTGAGTAGGAGAAAAAGTCTGTAAAAATGGCACTTTTGGTCACATTGAGGATTTAAAAAGTAGTTATTCAACATGAGGCACAACCCAAATTAAATTTTGAATCAATTCTTCCACAGTCCAAAAAATAAATTTTCTGATGAAAAACGATGATCCGCGACCTGTCGAATTTTCTCCAGATGGTCAAAAATTGTAATTTTTTAATATTTAATTTTTTGACTGTAAATGAATATTACATGTGAATTATCACTTTCGGAACTAAAATAAGTGTGTTTAGAGTCATTTTAATGCCTTTAATTGGTCGAAATAGAAGCTTCTGAGTAGGAGAAAAAGTCTGTAAAAATTGCACTTTTGGTCACATTGAGGCTTTAAAAAGTAGTTATTCAACATGAGGCACAATCCAAATTACATTTTGAATCAATTCTTCCACAGTCCAAAAAATCAATTTTCTGATGAAAAACGATGATCCGCGACCTGTCGAATTTTCTCCAGATGGTCAAAAATGGTTATTTTTTAATATTAAATTTTTTGACTGTAAATGACTATTGCATGTGAATTATCACTTTTGGAACTAAAATAAGTGTGTTTAGAGTCATTTTAATGCCTTTAATTTGTCGAAATAGAAGCTTCTGAGTAGGAGAAAAAGTCTGTAAAAATGGCACTTTTGGTCACATTGAGGATTTAAAAAGTAGTTATTCAACATGAGGCACAACCCAAATTACATTTTGAATCAATTCTTCCACAGTCCAAAAAATCAATTTTCTGATGAAAAACGATGATCCGCGACCTGTCGAATTTTCTCCAGATGGTCAAAAATGGTAATTTTTTAATATTTAATTTTTTGACTGTAAATGAATATTGCATGTGAATTATCACTTTCGGAACTAAAATAAGTGTGTTTAGAGTCATTTTAATGCCTGAAATTGGTCAAAATAAAAGCTCTCGAGTAGGAGAAAAAGTCTGTAAAAAAGGCAATTTTGGTCACATTGAGGCTTTAAAAAGTAGGTATTCACCATGAGGCACAATCCAAATTACATTTTGAATCAATTCTTCCACAGTCCAAAAAATCAATTTTCTGATGAAAAACGATGATCCGCGACCTGTCGAATTTTCTCCAGATGGTCAAAAATGGTAATTTTTAAATATTAAATTTTTTGACTGTAAATGAATATTGCATGTGAATTATCACTTTCGGAACTAAAATAAGTGTGTTTAGAGTCATTTTAATGCCTTTAATTGGTCGAAATAGAAGCTTCTGAGTAGGAGAAAAAGTCTGTAAAAATGGCACTTTTGGTCACATTGAGGATTTAAAAAGTAGTTATTCAACATGAGGCACAACCCAAATTACATTTTGAATCAATTCTTCCACAGTCCAAAAATCAATTTTCTGATGAAAAACGATGATCCGCGACCTGTCGAATTTTCTCCAGATGGTCAAAAATGGTAATTTTTTAATATTTAATTTTTTGACTGTAAATGAATATTGCATGTGAATTATCACTTTCGGAACTAAAATAAGTGTGTTTAGAGTCATTTTAATGTCTGAAATTGGTCAAAATAAAAGCTCTCGAGTAGGAGAAAAAGTCTGTAAAAAAGGCAATTTTGGTCACATTGAGGCTTTAAAAAGTAGGTATTCACCATGAGGCACAATCCAAATTACATTTTGAATCAATTCTTCCACAGTCCAAAAAATCAATTTTCTGATGAAAAACGATGATCCGCGACCTGTCGAATTTTCTCCAGATGGTCAAAAATGGTAATTTTTTAATATTTAATTTTTTGACTGTAAATGAATATTGCCTGTGAATTATCACTTTCGGAACTAAAATAAGTGTGTTTAGAGTCATTTTAATGCCTTTAATTGGTCGAAATAGAAGCTTCTGAGTAGGAGAAAAAGTCTGTAAAAATGGCACTTTTGGTCACATTGAGGATTTAAAAAGTAGTTATTCAACATGAGGCACAACCCAAATTACATTTTGAATCAATTCTTCCACAGTCCAAAAAATCAATTTTCTGATGAAAAACGATGATCCGCGACCTGTCGAATTTTCTCCAGATGGTCAAAAATGGTAATTTTTTAATATTTAATTTTTTGTCTGTAAATGAATATTGCATGTGAATTATCACTTTCGGAACTAAAATAAGTGTGTTTAGAGTCATTTTAATGCCTTTAATTGGTCGAAATAGAAGCTTCTGAGTAGGAGAAAAAGTCTGTAAAAATGGCACTTTTGGTCACATTGAGGATTTAAAAAGTAGTTATTCAACATGAGGCACAACCCAAATTACATTTTGAATCAATTCTTCCACAGTCCAAAAAATCATTTTTCTGATGAAAAACGATGATACGCGACCTGTCGAATTTTCTCCAGATGGTCAAAAATGGTAATTTTTTAATATTTAATTTTTTGACTGTAAATGAATATTGCATGTGAATTATCACTTTCGGAACTAAAATAAGTGTGTTTAGAGTCATTTTAATGCCTTTAATTGGTCGAAATAGAAGCTTCTGAGTAGGAGAAAAAGTCTGTAAAAATGGCACTTTTGGTCACATTGAGGCTTTAAAAAGTAGTTATTCAACATGAGGCACAATCCAAATTACATTTTGAATCAATTTTTCCACAGTCCAAAAAATCAATTTTCTGATGAAAAACGATGATCCGCGACCTGTCGAATTTTCTCCAGATGGTCAAAAATGGTAATTTTTTAATATTTAATTTTTTGACTGTAAATGACTATTGCATGTGAATTATCACTTTTGGAACTAAAAGAAGTGTGTTTAGAGTCATTTCAATGCCTTTAATTGGTCGAAATAGAAGCTTCTGAGTAGGAGAAAAAGTCTGTAAAAATGGCACTTTTGGTCACATTGAGGATTTAAAAAGTAGTTATTCAACATGAGGCACAACCCAAATTACATTTTGAATCAATTCTTCCACAGTCCAAAAAATCAATTTTCTGATGAAAAACGATGATCCGCGACCTGTCAAATTTTCTCCAGATGGTCAAAAATTGTAATTTTTTAATATTTAATTTTTTGACTGTAAATGAATATTGCATGTGAATTATCACTTTCGGAACTAAAATAAGTGTGTTTAGAGTCATTTTAATGCCTGAAATTGGTCAAAATAAAAGCTCTCGAGTAGGAGAAAAAGTCTGTAAAAAAGGCAATTTTGGTCACATTGAGGCTTTAAAAAGTAGGTATTCACCATGAGGCACAATCCAAATTACATTTTGAATCAATTCTTCCACAGTCCAAAAAATCTATTTTCTGATGAAAAACGATGATCCGCGACCTGTCGAATTTTCTCCAGATGGTCAAAAATGGTAATTTTTAAATATTTAATTTTTTGACTGTAAATGAATATTGCATGTGAATTATCACTTTCGGAACTAAAATAAGTGTGTTTAGAGTCATTTTAATGCCTTTAATTGGTCGAAATAGAAGCTTCTGAGTAGGAGAAAAAGTCTGTAAGAATTGCACTTTTGGTCACATTGAGGCTTTAAAAAGTAGTTATCAACATGAGGCACAATCCAAATTACATTTTGAATCAATTCTTCCACAGTCCAAAAAAACAATTTTCTGATGAAAAACGATTATCCGCGACCTGTCGAATTTTCTCCAGATGGTCAAAAATGGTTATTTTTTAATATTAAATTTTTTGACTGTAAATGACTATTGCATGTGAATTATCACTTTTGGAACTAAAATAAGTGTGTTTAGAGTCATTTTAATGCCTTTAATTGGTCGAAATAGAAGCTTCTGAATAGGAGAAAAAGTCTGTAAAAATGGCACTTTTGGTCACATTGAGGATTTAAAAAGTAGTTATTCAACATGAGGCACAACCCAAATTACATTTTGAATCAATTCTTCCACAGTCCAAAAAATCATTTTTCTGATGAAAAACGATGATCCGCGACCTGTCGAATTTTCTCCAGATGGTCAAAAATTGTAATTTTTTAATATTTATTTTTTTTACTGTAAATGAATATTACATGTGAATTATCACTTTCGGAACTAAAATAAGTGTGTTTAGAGTCATTTTAATGCCTTTAATTGGTCGAAATAGAAGCTTCTGAGTAGGAGAAAAAGTCTGTAAAAATGGCACTTTTGGTCACATTGAGGCTTTAAAAAGTAGTTATTCAACATGAGGCACAATCCAAATTACATTTTGAATCAATTTTTCCACAGTCCAAAAAATCAATTTTCTGATGAAAAACGATGATCCGCGACCTGTCGAATTTTCTCCAGATGGTCAAAAATGGTAATTTTTTAATATTTAATTTTTTGACTGTAAATGAATATTGCATGTGAATTATCACTTTCGGAACTAAAATAAGTGTGTTTAGAGTCATTTTAATGCCTGAAATTGGTCAAAATAAAAGCTCTCGAGTAGGAGAAAAAGTCTGTAAAAAAGGCAATTTTGGTCACATTGAGGCTTTAAAAAGTAGGTATTCACCATGAGGCACAATCCAAATTACATTTTGAATCAATTCTTCCACAGTCCAAAAAATCAATTTTCTGATGAAAAACGATGATCCGCGACCTGTCGAATTTTCTCCAGATGGTCAAAAATGGTAATTTTTTAATATTTAATTTTTTGTCTGTAAATGAATATTGCATGTGAATTATCACTTTCGGAACTAAAATAAGTGTGTTTAGAGTCATTTTAATGCCTGAAATTGGTCAAAATAAAAGCTCTCGAGTAGGAGAAAAAGTCTGTAAAAAAGGCAATTTTGGTCACATTGAGGCTTTAAAAAGTAGGTATTCACCATGAGGCACAATCCAAATTACATTTTGAATCAATTCTTCCACAGTCCAAAAAATCAATTTTCTGATGAAAAACGATGATCCGCGACCTGTCGAATTTTCTCCAGATGGTCAAAAATGGTAATTTTTTAATATTTAATTTTTTGACTGTAAATGAATATTGCCTGTGAATTATCACTTTCGGAACTAAAATAAGTGTGTTTAGAGTCATTTTAATGCCTTTAATTGGTCTAAATAGAAGCTTCTGAGTAGGAGAAAAAGTCTGTAAAAATGGCACTTTTGGTCACATTGAGGATTTAAAAAGTAGTTATTCAACATGAGGCACAACCCAAATTACATTTTGAATCAATTCTTCCACAGTCCAAAAAATCAATTTTCTGATGAAAAACGATGATCCGCGACCTGTCGAATTTTCTCCAGATGGTCAAAAATGGTAATTTTTTAATATTTAATTTTTTGTCTGTAAATGAATATTGCATGTGAATTATCACTTTCGGAACTAAAATAAGTGTGTTTAGAGTCATTTTAATGCCTTTAATTGGTCGAAATAGAAGCTTCTGAGTAGGAGAAAAAGTCTGTAAAAATGGCACTTTTGGTCACATTGAGGATTTAAAAAGTAGTTATTCAACATGAGGCACAACCCAAATTACATTTTGAATCAATTCTTCCACAGTCCAAAAAATCATTTTTCTGATGAAAAACGATGATACGCGACCTGTCGAATTTTCTCCAGATGGTCAAAAATGGTAATTTTTTAATATTTAATTTTTTGACTGTAAATGAATATTGCATGTGAATTATCACTTTCGGAACTAAAATAAGTGTGTTTAGAGTCATTTTAATGCCTTTAATTGGTCGAAATAGAAGCTTCTGAGTAGGAGAAAAAGTCTGTAAAAATGGCACTTTTGGTCACATTGAGGCTTTAAAAAGTAGTTATTCAACATGAGGCACAATCCAAATTACATTTTGAATCAATTTTTCCACAGTCCAAAAAATCAATTTTCTGATGAAAAACGATGATCCGCGACCTGTCGAATTTTCTCCAGATGGTCAAAAATGGTAATTTTTTAATATTTAATTTTTTGACTGTAAATGACTATTGCATGTGAATTATCACTTTTGGAACTAAAATAAGTGTGTTTAGAGTCATTTCAATGCCTTTAATTGGTCGAAATAGAAGCTTCTGAGTAGGAGAAAAAGTCTGTAAAAATGGCACTTTTGGTCACATTGAGGATTTAAAAAGTAGTTATTCAACATGAGGCACAACCCAAATTACATTTTGAATCAATTCTTCCACAGTCCAAAAAATCAATTTTCTGATGAAAAACGATGATCCGCGACCTGTCAAATTTTCTCCAGATGGTCAAAAATTGTAATTTTTTAATATTTAATTTTTTGATTGTAAATGAATATTACATGTGAATTATCACTTTCGGAACTAAAATAAGTGTGTTTAGAGTCATTTTAATGCCTGAAATTGGTCAAAATAAAAGCTCTCGAGTAGGAGAAAAAGTCTGTAAAAAAGGCAATTTTGGTCACATTGAGGCTTTAAAAAGTAGGTATTCACCATGAGGCACAACCCAAATTACATTTTGAATCAATTCTTCCACAGTCCAAAAATTCAATTTTCTGATGAAAAACGATGATCCGCGACCTGTCGAAATTTCTCCAGATGGTCAAAAATGGTTATTTTTTAATATTTAATTTTTTGACTGTAAATGAATATTGCCTGTGAATTATCACTTTCGGAACTAAAATAAGTGTGTTTAGAGTCATTTTAATGCCTTTAATTGGTCGAAATAGAAGCTTCTGAGTAGGAGAAAAAGTCTGTAAAAATGGCACTTTTGGTCACATTGAGGATTTAAAAAGTAGTTATTCAACATGAGGCACAACCCAAATTACATTTTGAATCAATTCTTCCACAGTCCAAAAAATCAATTTTCTGATGAAAAACGATGATCCGCGACCTGTCGAATTTTCTCCAGATGGTCAAAAATGGTAATTTTTTAATATTTAATTTTTTGTCTGTAAATGAATATTGCATGTGAATTATCACTTTCGGAACTAAAATAAGTGTGTTTAGAGTCATTTTAATGCCTTTAATTGGTCGAAATAGAAGCTTCTGAGTAGGAGAAAAAGTCTGTAAAAATGGCACTTTTGGTCACATTGAGGATTTAAAAAGTAGTTATTCAACATGAGGCACAACCCAAATTACATTTTGAATCAATTCTTCCACAGTCCAAAAAATCATTTTTCTGATGAAAAACGATGATACGCGACCTGTCGAATTTTCTCCAGATGGTCAAAAATGGTAATTTTTTAATATTTAATTTTTTGACTGTAAATGAATATTGCATGTGAATTATCACTTTCGGAACTAAAATAAGTGTGTTTAGAGTCATTTTAATGCCTTTAATTGGTCGAAATAGAAGCTTCTGAGTAGGAGAAAAAGTCTGTAAAAATGGCACTTTTGGTCACATTGAGGCTTTAAAAAGTAGTTATTCAACATGAGGCACAATCCAAATTACATTTTGAATCAATTTTTCCACAGTCCAAAAAATCAATTTTCTGATGAAAAACGATGATCCGCGACCTGTCGAATTTTCTCCAGATGGTCAAAAATGGTAATTTTTTAATATTTAATTTTTTGACTGTAAATGACTATTGCATGTGAATTATCACTTTTGGAACTAAAAGAAGTGTGTTTAGAGTCATTTCAATGCCTTTAATTGGTCGAAATAGAAGCTTCTGAGTAGGAGAAAAAGTCTGTAAAAATGGCACTTTTGGTCACATTGAGGATTTAAAAAGTAGTTATTCAACATGAGGCACAACCCAAATTACATTTTGAATCAATTCTTCCACAGTCCAAAAAATCAATTTTCTGATGAAAAACGATGATCCGCGACCTGTCAAATTTTCTCCAGATGGTCAAAAATTGTAATTTTTTAATATTTAATTTTTTGACTGTAAATGAATATTGCATGTGAATTATCACTTTCGGAACTAAAATAAGTGTGTTTAGAGTCATTTTAATGCCTGAAATTGGTCAAAATAAAAGCTCTCGAGTAGGAGAAAAAGTCTGTAAAAAAGGCAATTTTGGTCACATTGAGGCTTTAAAAAGTAGGTATTCACCATGAGGCACAATCCAAATTACATTTTGAATCAATTCTTCCACAGTCCAAAAAATCTATTTTCTGATGAAAAACGATGATCCGCGACCTGTCGAATTTTCTCCAGATGGTCAAAAATGGTAATTTTTAAATATTTAATTTTTTGACTGTAAATGAATATTGCATGTGAATTATCACTTTCGGAACTAAAATAAGTGTGTTTAGAGTCATTTTAATGCCTTTAATTGGTCGAAATAGAAGCTTCTGAGTAGGAGAAAAAGTCTGTAAGAATTGCACTTTTGGTCACATTGAGGCTTTAAAAAGTAGTTATCAACATGAGGCACAATCCAAATTACATTTTGAATCAATTCTTCCACAGTCCAAAAAAACAATTTTCTGATGAAAAACGATTATCCGCGACCTGTCGAATTTTCTCCAGATGGTCAAAAATGGTTATTTTTTAATATTAAATTTTTTGACTGTAAATGACTATTGCATGTGAATTATCACTTTTGGAACTAAAATAAGTGTGTTTAGAGTCATTTTAATGCCTTTAATTGGTCGAAATAGAAGCTTCTGAATAGGAGAAAAAGTCTGTAAAAATGGCACTTTTGGTCACATTGAGGATTTAAAAAGTAGTTATTCAACATGAGGCACAACCCAAATTACATTTTGAATCAATTCTTCCACAGTCCAAAAAATCATTTTTCTGATGAAAAACGATGATCCGCGACCTGTCGAATTTTCTCCAGATGGTCAAAAATTGTAATTTTTTAATATTTATTTTTTTTACTGTAAATGAATATTACATGTGAATTATCACTTTCGGAACTAAAATAAGTGTGTTTAGAGTCATTTTAATGCCTTTAATTGGTCGAAATAGAAGCTTCTGAGTAGGAGAAAAAGTCTGTAAAAATGGCACTTTTGGTCACATTGAGGCTTTAAAAAGTAGTTATTCAACATGAGGCACAATCCAAATTACATTTTGAATCAATTTTTCCACAGTCCAAAAAATCAATTTTCTGATGAAAAACGATGATCCGCGACCTGTCGAATTTTCTCCAGATGGTCAAAAATGGTAATTTTTTAATATTTAATTTTTTGACTGTAAATGAATATTGCATGTGAATTATCACTTTCGGAACTAAAATAAGTGTGTTTAGAGTCATTTTAATGCCTGAAATTGGTCAAAATAAAAGCTCTCGAGTAGGAGAAAAAGTCTGTAAAAAAGGCAATTTTGGTCACATTGAGGCTTTAAAAAGTAGGTATTCACCATGAGGCACAATCCAAATTACATTTTGAATCAATTCTTCCACAGTCCAAAAAATCAATTTTCTGATGAAAAACGATGATCCGCGACCTGTCGAATTTTCTCCAGATGGTCAAAAATGGTAATTTTTTAATATTTAATTTTTTGTCTGTAAATGAATATTGCATGTGAATTATCACTTTCGGAACTAAAATAAGTGTGTTTAGAGTCATTTTAATGCCTGAAATTGGTCAAAATAAAAGCTCTCGAGTAGGAGAAAAAGTCTGTAAAAAAGGCAATTTTGGTCACATTGAGGCTTTAAAAAGTAGGTATTCACCATGAGGCACAATCCAAATTACATTTTGAATCAATTCTTCCACAGTCCAAAAAATCAATTTTCTGATGAAAAACGATGATCCGCGACCTGTCGAATTTTCTCCAGATGGTCAAAAATGGTAATTTTTTAATATTTAATTTTTTGACTGTAAATGAATATTGCCTGTGAATTATCACTTTCGGAACTAAAATAAGTGTGTTTAGAGTCATTTTAATGCCTTTAATTGGTCTAAATAGAAGCTTCTGAGTAGGAGAAAAAGTCTGTAAAAATGGCACTTTTGGTCACATTGAGGATTTAAAAAGTAGTTATTCAACATGAGGCACAACCCAAATTACATTTTGAATCAATTCTTCCACAGTCCAAAAAATCAATTTTCTGATGAAAAACGATGATCCGCGACCTGTCGAATTTTCTCCAGATGGTCAAAAATGGTAATTTTTTAATATTTAATTTTTTGTCTGTAAATGAATATTGCATGTGAATTATCACTTTCGGAACTAAAATAAGTGTGTTTAGAGTCATTTTAATGCCTTTAATTGGTCGAAATAGAAGCTTCTGAGTAGGAGAAAAAGTCTGTAAAAATGGCACTTTTGGTCACATTGAGGATTTAAAAAGTAGTTATTCAACATGAGGCACAACCCAAATTACATTTTGAATCAATTCTTCCACAGTCCAAAAAATCATTTTTCTGATGAAAAACGATGATACGCGACCTGTCGAATTTTCTCCAGATGGTCAAAAATGGTAATTTTTTAATATTTAATTTTTTGACTGTAAATGAATATTGCATGTGAATTATCACTTTCGGAACTAAAATAAGTGTGTTTAGAGTCATTTTAATGCCTTTAATTGGTCGAAATAGAAGCTTCTGAGTAGGAGAAAAAGTCTGTAAAAATGGCACTTTTGGTCACATTGAGGCTTTAAAAAGTAGTTATTCAACATGAGGCACAATCCAAATTACATTTTGAATCAATTTTTCCACAGTCCAAAAAATCAATTTTCTGATGAAAAACGATGATCCGCGACCTGTCGAATTTTCTCCAGATGGTCAAAAATGGTAATTTTTTAATATTTAATTTTTTGACTGTAAATGACTATTGCATGTGAATTATCACTTTTGGAACTAAAATAAGTGTGTTTAGAGTCATTTCAATGCCTTTAATTGGTCGAAATAGAAGCTTCTGAGTAGGAGAAAAAGTCTGTAAAAATGGCACTTTTGGTCACATTGAGGATTTAAAAAGTAGTTATTCAACATGAGGCACAACCCAAATTACATTTTGAATCAATTCTTCCACAGTCCAAAAAATCAATTTTCTGATGAAAAACGATGATCCGCGACCTGTCAAATTTTCTCCAGATGGTCAAAAATTGTAATTTTTTAATATTTAATTTTTTGATTGTAAATGAATATTACATGTGAATTATCACTTTCGGAACTAAAATAAGTGTGTTTAGAGTCATTTTAATGCCTGAAATTGGTCAAAATAAAAGCTCTCGAGTAGGAGAAAAAGTCTGTAAAAAAGGCAATTTTGGTCACATTGAGGCTTTAAAAAGTAGGTATTCACCATGAGGCACAACCCAAATTACATTTTGAATCAATTCTTCCACAGTCCAAAAATTCAATTTTCTGATGAAAAACGATGATCCGCGACCTGTCGAAATTTCTCCAGATGGTCAAAAATGGTTATTTTTTAATATTAAATTTTTTGACTGTAAATGACTATTGCATGTGAATTATCACTTTTGGAACTAAAATAAGTGTGTTTAGAGTCATTTTAATGCCTTTAATTTGTCGAAATAGAAGCTTCTGAGTAGGAGAAAAAGTCTGTAAAAATGGCACTTTTGGTCACATTGAGGATTTAAAAAGTAGTTATTCAACATGAGGCACAAACCAAATTACATTTTGAATCAATTCTTCCACAGTCCAAAAAATCAATTTTCTGATGAAAAACGATGATCCGCGACCTGTCGAATTTTCTCCAGATGGTCAAAAATGGTAATTTTTTAATATTTAATTTTTTGACTGTAAATGAATATTGCATGTGAATTATCACTTTCGGAACTAAAATAAGTGTGTTTAGAGTCATTTTAATGCCTGAAATTGGTCAAAATAAAAGCTCTCGAGTAGGAGAAAAAGTCTGTAAAAAAGGCAATTTTGGTCACATTGAGGCTTTAAAAAGTAGGTATTCACCATGAGGCACAATCCAAATTACATTTTGAATCAATTCTTCCACAGTCCAAAAAATCTATTTTCTGATGAAAAACGATGATCCGCGACCTGTCGAATTTTCTCCAGATGGTCAAAAATGGTAATTTTTAAATATTTAAGTTTTTTGACTGTAGATGAATATTGCATGTGAATTATCACTTTTGGAACTAAAATAAGTGTGTTTAGAGTCATTTCAATGCCTTTAATTGGTCGAAATAGAAGCTTCTGAGTAGGAGAAAAAGTCTGTAAAAATGGCACTTTTGGTCACATTGAGGATTTAAAAAGTAGTTATTCAACATGAGGCACAACCCAAATTACATCTTGAATCAATTCTTCCACAGTCCAAAAAATCAATTTTCTGATGAAAAACGATGAACCGCGACCTGTCGAATTTTCTCCAGATGGTCAAAAATGGTAATTTTTTAATATTTAATTTTTTGACTGTAAATGAATATTGCATGTGAATTATCACTTTCAAAACTAAAATAAGTGTGTTTAGAGTCATTTTAATGCCTTTAATTGGTCGAAATAGAAGCTTCTGAGTAGGAGAAAAAGTCTGTAAAAAAGGCAATTTTGGTCACATTGAGGCTTTAAAAAGTAGTTATTCAACATGAGGCACAACCCAAATTACATTTTGAATCAATTCTTCCACAGTCCAAAAAATCAATTTTCTGATGAAAAACGATGATCCGCGACCTGTCGAATTTTCTCCAGATGGTCAAAAATGGTAATTTTTTAATATTTAATTTTTTGACTGTAAATGAATATTGCATGTGAATTATCACTTTCGGAACTAAAATAAGTGTGTTTAGAGTCATTTTAATGCCTGAAATTGGTCAAAATAAAAGCTCTCGAGTAGGAGAAAAAGTCTGTAAAAAAGGCAATTTTGGTCACATTGAGGCTTTAAAAAGTAGGTATTCACCATGAGGCACAATCCAAATTACATTTTGAATCAATTCTTCCACAGTCCAAAAAATCTATTTTCTGATGAAAAACGATGATCCGCGACCTGTCGAATTTTCTCCAGATGGTCAAAAATGGTAATTTTTAAATATTTAAGTTTTTTGACTGTAGATGAATATTGCATGTGAATTATCACTTTCGGAACTAAAATAAGTGTGTTTAGAGTCATTTTAATGCCTTTAATTGGTCGAAATGGAAGCTTCTGAGTAGGAGAAAAAGTCTGTAAGAATTGCACTTTTGGTCACATTGAGGCTTTAAAAAGTAGTTATCAACATGAGGCACAATCCAAATTACATTTTGAATCAATTCTTCCACAGTCCAAAAAATCAATTTTCTGATGAAAAACGATGATCCGCGACCTTTTGAATTTTCTCCAGATGGTCAAAAATGGTTATTTTTTAATATTAAATTTTTTGACTGTAAATGACTATTGCATGTGAATTATCACTTTTGGAACTAAAATAAGTGTGTTTAGAGTCATTTTAATGCCTTTAATTGGTCGAAATAGAAGCTTCTGAATAGGAGAAAAAGTCTGTAAAAATGGCACTTTTGGTCACATTGAGGATTTAAAAAGTAGTTATTCAACATGAGGCACAACCCAAATTACATTTTGAATCAATTCTTCCACAGTCCAAAAAATCATTTTTCTGATGAAAAACGATGATCCGCGACCTGTCGAATTTTCTCCAGATGGTCAAAAATTGTAATTTTTTAATATTTAATTTTTTGACTGTAAATGAATATTACATGTGAATTATCACTTTCGGAACTAAAATAAGTGTGTTTAGAGTCATTTTAATGCCTTTAATTGGTCGAAATAGAAGCTTCTGAGTTGGAGAAAAAGTCTGTAAAAATGGCACTTTTGGTCACATTGAGGCTTTAAAAAGTAGTTATTCAACATGAGGCACAATCCAAATTACATTTTGAATCAATTTGTCCACAGTCCAAAAAATCAATTTTCTGATGAAAAACGATGATCCGCGACCTGTCGAATTTTCTCCAGATGGTCAAAAATGGTAATTTTTTAATATTTAATTTTTTGTCTGTAAATGAATATTGCATGTGAATTATCACTTTCGGAACTAAAATAAGTGTGTTTAGAGTCATTTTAATGCCTTTAATTGGTCGAAATAGAAGCTTCTGAGTAGGAGAAAAAGTCTGTAAAAATGGCACTTTTGGTCACATTGAGGATTTAAAAAGTAGTTATTCAACATGAGGCACAACCCAAATTACATTTTGAATCAATTCTTCCACAGTCCAAAAAATCATTTTTCTGATGAAAAACGATGATACGCGACCTGTCGAATTTTCTCCAGATGGTCAAAAATGGTAATTTTTTAATATTTAATTTTTTGACTGTAAATGAATATTGCATGTGAATTATCACTTTCGGAACTAAAATAAGTGTGTTTAGAGTCATTTTAATGCCTTTAATTGGTCGAAATAGAAGCTTCTGAGTAGGAGAAAAAGTCTGTAAAAATGGCACTTTTGGTCACATTGAGGCTTTAAAAAGTAGTTATTCAACATGAGGCACAATCCAAATTACATTTTGAATCAATTTTTCCACAGTCCAAAAAATCAATTTTCTGATGAAAAACGATGATCCGCGACCTGTCGAATTTTCTCCAGATGGTCAAAAATGGTAATTTTTTAATATTTAATTTTTTGACTGTAAATGACTATTGCATGTGAATTATCACTTTTGGAACTAAAAGAAGTGTGTTTAGAGACATTTCAATGCCTTTAATTGGTCGAAATAGAAGCTTCTGAGTAGGAGAAAAAGTCTGTAAAAATGGCACTTTTGGTCACATTGAGGATTTAAAAAGTAGTTATTCAACATGAGGCACAACCCAAATTACATTTTGAATCAATTCTTCCACAGTCCAAAAAATCAATTTTCTGATGAAAAACGATGATCCGCGACCTGTCAAATTTTCTCCAGATGGTCAAAAATTGTAATTTTTTTAATATTTAATTTTTTGACTGTAAATGAATATTACATGTGAATTATCACTTTCGGAACTAAAATAAGTGTGTTTAGAGTCATTTTAATGCCTTTAATTGGTCGAAATAGAAGCTTCTGAGTAGGAGAAAAAGTCTGTAAAAATTGCACTTTTGGTCACATTGAGGCTTTAAAAAGTAGTTATTCAACATGAGGCACAATCCAAATTACATTTTGAATCAATTCTTCCACAGTCCAAAAAATCAATTTTCTGATGAAAAACGATGATCCGCGACCTGTCGAATTTTCTCCAGATTGTCAAAAATGGTAATTTTTTAATATTTAATTTTTTGATTGTAAATGACTATTGCATGTGAATTATCACTTTTGGAACTAAAATAAGTGTGTTTAGAGTCATTTTAATGCCTTTAATTTGTCGAAATAGAAGCTTCTGAGTAGGAGAAAAAGTCTGTAAAAAAGGCAATTTTGGTCACATTGAGGCTTTAGAAAGTAGTTATTCAACATGAGGCACAATCAAAATTACATTTTGAATCAATTTTTCCAGAGTCAAAAAAATCAAATTTCTGATGAAAAACGATGACCCGTGACCTGTCGAACTATCTCCAGATGGTCAAAAATTGTAATTTTGTAATATTTAATTTTTTGCCTGTAAATGACTTTTGCAAGTGAATTATCTCTTTTGGAACTAAAATAAGTGTGTAAAAAAGGCAATTTTGGTCACATTGAGGCTTTAAAAAGTAGGTATTCACCATGAGGCACAATCCAAATTACATTTTGAATCATTTCTTCCACAGTCCAAAAAATCAATTTTCTGATGAAAAACGATGAACCGCGACCTGTCGAATTTTCTCCAGATGGTCAAAAATGGTAATTTTTTAATATTTAATTTTTTGACTGTAAATGAATATTGCATGTGAATTATCACTTTCGGAACTAAAATAAGTGTGTTTAGAGTCATTTCAATGCCTTTAATTGGTCGAAATAGAAGCTTCTGAGTAGGAGAAAAAGTCTGTAAAAATGGCACTTTTGGTCACATTGAGGATTTAAAAAGTAGTTATTCAACATGAGGCACAACCCAAATTACATTTTGAATCAATTCTTCCACAGTCCAAAAAATCAATTTTCTGATGAAAAACGATGATCCGCGACCTGTCGAATTTTCTCCAGATGGTCAAAAATGGTAATTTTTTAATATTTAATTTTTTGACTGTAAATGAATATTGCATGTGAATTATCACTTTCGGAACTACAATAAGTGTGTTTAGAGTCATTTTAATGCCTGAAATTGGTCAAAATAAAAGCTCTCGAGTAGGAGAAAAAGTCTGTAAAAAAGGCAATTTTGGTCACATTGAGGCTTTAAAAAGTAGGTATTCACCATGAGGCACAATCCAAATTACATTTTGAATCAATTCTTCCACAGTCCAAAAAATCAATTTTCTGATGAAAAACGATGATCCGCGACCTGTCGAATTTTCTCCAGATGGTCAAAAATGGTAATTTTTTAATATTTAATTTTTTGACTGTAAATGAATATTGCATGTGAATTATCACTTTCGGAACTAAAATAAGTGTGTTTAGAGTCATTTTAATGCCTTTAATTGGTCGAAATAGAAGCTTCTGAGTAGGAGAAAAAGTCTGTAAAAATGGCACTTTTGGTCACATTGAGGCTTTAAAAAGTAGTTATTCAACATGAGGCACAATCCAAATTACATTTTGAATCAATTTTTCCACAGTCCAAAAAATCAATTTTCTGATGAAAAACGATGATCCGCGACCTGTCGAATTTTCTCCAGATGGTCAAAAATGGTAATTTTTTAATATTTAATTTTTTGACTGTAAATGACTATTGCATGTGAATTATCACTTTTGGAACTAAAATAAGTGTGTTTAGAGTCATTTCAATGCCTTTAATTGGTCGAAATAGAAGCTTCTGAGTAGGAGAAAAAGTCTGTAAAAATGGCACTTTTGGTCACATTGAGGATTTAAAAAGTAGTTATTCAACATGAGGCACAACCCAAATTAAATTTTGAATCAATTCTTCCACAGTCCAAAAAATAAATTTTCTGATGAAAAACGATGATCCGCGACCTGTCGAATTTTCTCCAGATGGTCAAAAATTGTAATTTTTTAATATTTAATTTTTTGACTGTAAATGAATATTACATGTGAATTATCACTTTCGGAACTAAAATAAGTGTGTTTAGAGTCATTTTAATGCCTTTAATTGGTCGAAATAGAAGCTTCTGAGTAGGAGAAAAAGTCTGTAAAAATTGCACTTTTGGTCACATTGAGGCTTTAAAAAGTAGTTATTCAACATGAGGCACAATCCAAATTACATTTTGAATCAATTCTTCCACAGTCCAAAAAATCAATTTTCTGATGAAAAACGATGATCCGCGACCTGTCGAATTTTCTCCAGATGGTCAAAAATGGTTATTTTTTAATATTAAATTTTTTGACTGTAAATGACTATTGCATGTGAATTATCACTTTTGGAACTAAAATAAGTGTGTTTAGAGTCATTTTAATGCCTTTAATTTGTCGAAATAGAAGCTTCTGAGTAGGAGAAAAAGTCTGTAAAAATGGCACTTTTGGTCACATTGAGGATTTAAAAAGTAGTTATTCAACATGAGGCACAACCCAAATTACATTTTGAATCAATTCTTCCACAGTCCAAAAAATCAATTTTCTGATGAAAAACGATGATCCGCGACCTGTCGAATTTTCTCCAGATGGTCAAAAATGGTAATTTTTTAATATTTAATTTTTTGACTGTAAATGAATATTGCATGTGAATTATCACTTTCGGAACTAAAATAAGTGTGTTTAGAGTCATTTTAATGCCTGAAATTGGTCAAAATAAAAGCTCTCGAGTAGGAGAAAAAGTCTGTAAAAAAGGCAATTTTGGTCACATTGAGGCTTTAAAAAGTAGGTATTCACCATGAGGCACAATCCAAATTACATTTTGAATCAATTCTTCCACAGTCCAAAAAATCAATTTTCTGATGAAAAACGATGATCCGCGACCTGTCGAATTTTCTCCAGATGGTCAAAAATGGTAATTTTTAAATATTAAATTTTTTGACTGTAAATGAATATTGCATGTGAATTATCACTTTCGGAACTAAAATAAGTGTGTTTAGAGTCATTTTAATGCCTTTAATTGGTCGAAATAGAAGCTTCTGAGTAGGAGAAAAAGTCTGTAAAAATGGCACTTTTGGTCACATTGAGGATTTAAAAAGTAGTTATTCAACATGAGGCACAACCCAAATTACATTTTGAATCAATTCTTCCACAGTCCAAAAATCAATTTTCTGATGAAAAACGATGATCCGCGACCTGTCGAATTTTCTCCAGATGGTCAAAAATGGTAATTTTTTAATATTTAATTTTTTGACTGTAAATGAATATTGCATGTGAATTATCACTTTCGGAACTAAAATAAGTGTGTTTAGAGTCATTTTAATGCCTGAAATTGGTCAAAATAAAAGCTCTCGAGTAGGAGAAAAAGTCTGTAAAAAAGGCAATTTTGGTCACATTGAGGCTTTAAAAAGTAGGTATTCACCATGAGGCACAATCCAAATTACATTTTGAATCAATTCTTCCACAGTCCAAAAAATCAATTTTCTGATGAAAAACGATGATCCGCGACCTGTCGAATTTTCTCCAGATGGTCAAAAATGGTAATTTTTTAATATTTAATTTTTTGACTGTAAATGAATATTGCCTGTGAATTATCACTTTCGGAACTAAAATAAGTGTGTTTAGAGTCATTTTAATGCCTTTAATTGGTCGAAATAGAAGCTTCTGAGTAGGAGAAAAAGTCTGTAAAAATGGCACTTTTGGTCACATTGAGGATTTAAAAAGTAGTTATTCAACATGAGGCACAACCCAAATTACATTTTGAATCAATTCTTCCACAGTCCAAAAAATCAATTTTCTGATGAAAAACGATGATCCGCGACCTGTCGAATTTTCTCCAGATGGTCAAAAATGGTAATTTTTTAATATTTAATTTTTTGTCTGTAAATGAATATTGCATGTGAATTATCACTTTCGGAACTAAAATAAGTGTGTTTAGAGTCATTTTAATGCCTTTAATTGGTCGAAATAGAAGCTTCTGAGTAGGAGAAAAAGTCTGTAAAAATGGCACTTTTGGTCACATTGAGGATTTAAAAAGTAGTTATTCAACATGAGGCACAACCCAAATTACATTTTGAATCAATTCTTCCACAGTCCAAAAAATCATTTTTCTGATGAAAAACGATGATACGCGACCTGTCGAATTTTCTCCAGATGGTCAAAAATGGTAATTTTTTAATATTTAATTTTTTGACTGTAAATGAATATTGCATGTGAATTATCACTTTCGGAACTAAAATAAGTGTGTTTAGAGTCATTTTAATGCCTTTAATTGGTCGAAATAGAAGCTTCTGAGTAGGAGAAAAAGTCTGTAAAAATGGCACTTTTGGTCACATTGAGGCTTTAAAAAGTAGTTATTCAACATGAGGCACAATCCAAATTACATTTTGAATCAATTTTTCCACAGTCCAAAAAATCAATTTTCTGATGAAAAACGATGATCCGCGACCTGTCGAATTTTCTCCAGATGGTCAAAAATGGTAATTTTTTAATATTTAATTTTTTGACTGTAAATGAATATTGCATGTGAATTATCACTTTCGGAACTAAAATAAGTGTGTTTAGAGTCATTTTAATGCCTTTAATTGGTCGAAATAGAAGCTTCTGAGTAGGAGAAAAAGTCTGTAAAAATGGCACTTTTGGTCACATTGAGGCTTTAAAAAGTAGTTATTCAACATGAGGCACAATCCAAATTACATTTTGAATCAATTTTTCCACAGTCCAAAAAATCAATTTTCTGATGAAAAACGATGATCCGCGACCTGTCGAATTTTCTCCAGATGGTCAAAAATGGTAATTTTTTAATATTTAATTTTTTGACTGTAAATGACTATTGCATGTGAATTATCACTTTTGGAACTAAAATAAGTGTGTTTAGAGTCATTTCAATGCCTTTAATTGGTCGAAATAGAAGCTTCTGAGTAGGAGAAAAAGTCTGTAAAAATGGCACTTTTGGTCACATTGAGGATTTAAAAAGTAGTTATTCAACATGAGGCACAACCCAAATTAAATTTTGAATCAATTCTTCCACAGTCCAAAAAATAAATTTTCTGATGAAAAACGATGATCCGCGACCTGTCGAATTTTCTCCAGATGGTCAAAAATTGTAATTTTTTAATATTTAATTTTTTGACTGTAAATGAATATTACATGTGAATTATCACTTTCGGAACTAAAATAAGTGTGTTTAGAGTCATTTTAATGCCTTTAATTGGTCGAAATAGAAGCTTCTGAGTAGGAGAAAAAGTCTGTAAAAATTGCACTTTTGGTCACATTGAGGCTTTAAAAAGTAGTTATTCAACATGAGGCACAATCCAAATTACATTTTGAATCAATTCTTCCACAGTCCAAAAAATCAATTTTCTGATGAAAAACGATGATCCGCGACCTGTCGAATTTTCTCCAGATGGTCAAAAATGGTTATTTTTTAATATTAAATTTTTTGACTGTAAATGACTATTGCATGTGAATTATCACTTTTGGAACTAAAATAAGTGTGTTTAGAGTCATTTTAATGCCTTTAATTTGTCGAAATAGAAGCTTCTGAGTAGGAGAAAAAGTCTGTAAAAATGGCACTTTTGGTCACATTGAGGATTTAAAAAGTAGTTATTCAACATGAGGCACAACCCAAATTACATTTTGAATCAATTCTTCCACAGTCCAAATATCAATTTTCTGATGAAAAACGATGATCCGCGACCTGTCGAATTTTCTCCAGATGGTCAAAAATGGTAATTTTTTAATATTTAATTTTTTGACTGTAAATGAATATTGCATGTGAATTATCACTTTCGGAACTAAAATAAGTGTGTTTAGAGTCATTTTAATGCCTGAAATTGGTCAAAATAAAAGCTCTCGAGTAGGAGAAAAAGTCTGTAAAAAAGGCAATTTTGGTCACATTGAGGCTTTAAAAAGTAGGTATTCACCATGAGGCACAATCCAAATTACATTTTGAATCAATTCTTCCACAGTCCAAAAAATCAATTTTCTGATGAAAAACGATGATCCGCGACCTGTCGAATTTTCTCCAGATGGTCAAAAATGGTAATTTTTAAATATTAAATTTTTTGACTGTAAATGAATATTGCATGTGAATTATCACTTTCGGAACTAAAATAAGTGTGTTTAGAGTCATTTCAATGCCTTTAATTGGTCGAAATAGAAGCTTCTGAGTAGGAGAAAAAGTCTGTAAAAATGGCACTTTTGGTCACATTGAGGATTTAAAAAGTAGTTATTCAACATGAGGCACAACCCAAATTACATTTTGAATCAATTCTTCCACAGTCCAAAAATCAATTTTCTGATGAAAAACGATGATCCGCGACCTGTCGAATTTTCTCCAGATGGTCAAAAATGGTAATTTTTTAATATTTAATTTTTTGACTGTAAATGAATATTGCATGTGAATTATCACTTTCGGAACTAAAATAAGTGTGTTTAGAGTCATTTTAATGCCTGAAATTGGTCAAAATAAAAGCTCTCGAGTAGGAGAAAAAGTCTGTAAAAAAGGCAATTTTGGTCACATTGAGGCTTTAAAAAGTAGGTATTCACCATGAGGCACAATCCAAATTACATTTTGAATCAATTCTTCCACAGTCCAAAAAATCAATTTTCTGATGAAAAACGATGATCCGCGACCTGTCGAATTTTCTCCAGATGGTCAAAAATGGTAATTTTTTAATATTTAATTTTTTGACTGTAAATGAATATTGCCTGTGAATTATCACTTTCGGAACTAAAATAAGTGTGTTTAGAGTCATTTTAATGCCTTTAATTGGTCGAAATAGAAGCTTCTGAGTAGGAGAAAAAGTCTGTAAAAATGGCACTTTTGGTCACATTGAGGATTTAAAAAGTAGTTATTCAACATGAGGCACAACCCAAATTACATTTTGAATCAATTCTTCCACAGTCCAAAAAATCAATTTTCTGATGAAAAACGATGATCCGCGACCTGTCGAATTTTCTCCAGATGGTCAAAAATGGTAATTTTTTAATATTTAATTTTTTGTCTGTAAATGAATATTGCATGTGAATTATCACTTTCGGAACTAAAATAAGTGTGTTTAGAGTCATTTTAATGCCTTTAATTGGTCGAAATAGAAGCTTCTGAGTAGGAGAAAAAGTCTGTAAAAATGGCACTTTTGGTCACATTGAGGATTTAAAAAGTAGTTATTCAACATGAGGCACAACCCAAATTACATTTTGAATCAATTCTTCCACAGTCCAAAAAATCATTTTTCTGATGAAAAACGATGATACGCGACCTGTCGAATTTTCTCCAGACGGTCAAAAATGGTAATTTTTTAATATTTAATTTTTTGACTGTAAATGAATATTGCATGTGAATTATCACTTTCGGAACTAAAATAAGTGTGTTTAGAGTCATTTTAATGCCTTTAATTGGTCGAAATAGAAGCTTCTGAGTAGGAGAAAAAGTCTGTAAAAATGGCACTTTTGGTCACATTGAGGCTTTAAAAAGTAGTTATTCAACATGAGGCACAATCCAAATTACATTTTGAATCAATTTTTCCACAGTCCAAAAAATCAATTTTCTGATGAAAAACGATGATCCGCGACCTGTCGAATTTTCTCCAGATGGTCAAAAATTGTAATTTTTTAATATTTAATTTTTTGACTGTAAATGAATATTGCATGTGAATTATCACTTTCGGAACTAAAATAAGTGTGTTTAGAGTCATTTTAATGCCTGAAATTGGTCAAAATAAAAGCTCTCGAGTAGGAGAAAAAGTCTGTAAAAAAGGCAATTTTGGTCACATTGAGGCTTTAAAAAGTAGGTATTCACCATGAGGCACAATCCAAATTACATTTTGAATCAATTCTTCCACAGTCCAAAAAATCTATTTTCTGATGAAAAACGATGATCCGCGACCTGTCGAATTTTCTCCAGATGGTCAAAAATGGTAATTTTTAAATATTTAATTTTTTGACTGTAAATGAATATTGCATGTGAATTATCACTTTCGGAATTAAATAAGTGTGTTTAGAGTCATTTTAATGCCTTTAATTGGTCGAAATAGAAGCTTCTGAGTAGGAGAAAAAGTCTGTAAGAATTGCACTTTTGGTCACATTGAGGCTTTAAAAAGTAGTTATCAACATGAGGCACAATCCAAATTACATTTTGAATCAATTCTTCCACAGTCCAAAAAAACAATTTTCTGATGAAAAACGATTATCCGCGACCTGTCGAATTTTCTCCAGATGGTCAAAAATGGTTATTTTTTAATATTAAATTTTTTGACTGTAAATGACTATTGCATGTGAATTATCACTTTTGGAACTAATATAAGTGTGTTTAGAGTCATTTTAATGCCTTTAATTGGTCGAAATAGAAGCTTCTGAATAGGAGAAAAAGTCTGTAAAAATGGCACTTTTGGTCACATTGAGGATTTAAAAAGTAGTTATTCAACATGAGGCACAACCCAAATTACATTTTGAATCAATTCTTCCACAGTCCAAAAAATCATTTTTCTGATGAAAAACGATGATCCGCGACCTGTCGAATTTTCTCCAGATGGTCAAAAATTGTAATTTTTTAATATTTATTTTTTTTACTGTAAATGAATATTACATGTGAATTATCACTTTCGGAACTAAAATAAGTGTGTTTAGAGTCATTTTAATGCCTTTAATTGGTCGAAATAGAAGCTTCTGAGTAGGAGAAAAAGTCTGTAAAAATGGCACTTTTGGTCACATTGAGGCTTTAAAAAGTAGTTATTCAACATGAGGCACAATCCAAATTACATTTTGAATCAATTTTTCCACAGTCCAAAAAATCAATTTTCTGATGAAAAACGATGATCCGCGACCTGTCGAATTTTCTCCAGATGGTCAAAAATGGTAATTTTTTAATATTTAATTTTTTGACTGTAAATGAATATTGCATGTGAATTATCACTTTCGGAACTAAAATAAGTGTGTTTAGAGTCATTTTAATGCCTGAAATTGGTCAAAATAAAAGCTCTCGAGTAGGAGAAAAAGTCTGTAAAAAAGGCAATTTTGGTCACATTGAGGCTTTAAAAAGTAGGTATTCACCATGAGGCACAATCCAAATTACATTTTGAATCAATTCTTCCACAGTCCAAAAAATCAATTTTCTGATGAAAAACGATGATCCGCGACCTGTCGAATTTTCTCCAGATGGTCAAAAATGGTTATTTTTTAATATTAAATTTTTTGACTGTAAATGACTATTGCATGTGAATTATCACTTTTGGAACTAAAATAAGTGTGTTTAGAGTCATTTTAATGCCTTTAATTTGTCGAAATAGAAGCTTCTGAGTAGGAGAAAAAGTCTGTAAAAATGGCACTTTTGGTCACATTGAGGATTTAAAAAGTAGTTATTCAACATGAGGCACAACCCAAATTACATTTTGAATCAATTCTTCCACAGTCCAAATATCAATTTTCTGATGAAAAACGATGATCCGCGACCTGTCGAATTTTCTCCAGATGGTCAAAAATGGTAATTTTTTAATATTTAATTTTTTGACTGTAAATGAATATTGCATGTGAATTATCACTTTCGGAACTAAAATAAGTGTGTTTAGAGTCATTTTAATGCCTGAAATTGGTCAAAATAAAAGCTCTCGAGTAGGAGAAAAAGTCTGTAAAAAAGGCAATTTTGGTCACATTGAGGCTTTAAAAAGTAGGTATTCACCATGAGGCACAATCCAAATTACATTTTGAATCAATTCTTCCACAGTCCAAAAAATCAATTTTCTGATGAAAAACGATGATCCGCGACCTGTCGAATTTTCTCCAGATGGTCAAAAATGGTAATTTTTAAATATTAAATTTTTTGACTGTAAATGAATATTGCATGTGAATTATCACTTTCGGAACTAAAATAAGTGTGTTTAGAGTCATTTTAATGCCTTTAATTGGTCGAAATAGAAGCTTCTGAGTAGGAGAAAAAGTCTGTAAAAATGGCACTTTTGGTCACATTGAGGATTTAAAAAGTAGTTATTCAACATGAGGCACAACCCAAATTACATTTTGAATCAATTCTTCCACAGTCCAAAAATCAATTTTCTGATGAAAAACGATGATCCGCGACCTGTCGAATTTTCTCCAGATGGTCAAAAATGGTAATTTTTTAATATTTAATTTTTTGACTGTAAATGAATATTGCATGTGAATTATCACTTTCGGAACTAAAATAAGTGTGTTTAGAGTCATTTTAATGCCTGAAATTGGTCAAAATAAAAGCTCTCGAGTAGGAGAAAAAGTCTGTAAAAAAGGCAATTTTGGTCACATTGAGGCTTTAAAAAGTAGGTATTCACCATGAGGCACAATCCAAATTACATTTTGAATCAATTCTTCCACAGTCCAAAAAATCAATTTTCTGATGAAAAACGATGATCCGCGACCTGTCGAATTTTCTCCAGATGGTCAAAAATGGTAATTTTTTAATATTTAATTTTTTGACTGTAAATGAATATTGCCTGTGAATTATCACTTTCGGAACTAAAATAAGTGTGTTTAGAGTCATTTTAATGCCTTTAATTGGTCGAAATAGAAGCTTCTGAGTAGGAGAAAAAGTCTGTAAAAATGGCACTTTTGGTCACATTGAGGATTTAAAAAGTAGTTATTCAACATGAGGCACAACCCAAATTACATTTTGAATCAATTCTTCCACAGTCCAAAAAATCAATTTTCTGATGAAAAACGATGATCCGCGACCTGTCGAATTTTCTCCAGATGGTCAAAAATGGTAATTTTTTAATATTTAATTTTTTGTCTGTAAATGAATATTGCATGTGAATTATCACTTTCGGAACTAAAATAAGTGTGTTTAGAGTCATTTTAATGCCTTTAATTGGTCGAAATAGAAGCTTCTGAGTAGGAGAAAAAGTCTGTAAAAATGGCACTTTTGGTCACATTGAGGATTTAAAAAGTAGTTATTCAACATGAGGCACAACCCAAATTACATTTTGAATCAATTCTTCCACAGTCCAAAAAATCATTTTTCTGATGAAAAACGATGATACGCGACCTGTCGAATTTTCTCCAGATGGTCAAAAATGGTAATTTTTTAATATTTAATTTTTTGACTGTAAATGAATATTGCATGTGAATTATCACTTTCGGAACTAAAATAAGTGTGTTTAGAGTCATTTTAATGCCTTTAATTGGTCGAAATAGAAGCTTCTGAGTAGGAGAAAAAGTCTGTAAAAATGGCACTTTTGGTCACATTGAGGCTTTAAAAAGTAGTTATTCAACATGAGGCACAATCCAAATTACATTTTGAATCAATTTTTCCACAGTCCAAAAAATCAATTTTCTGATGAAAAACGATGATCCGCGACCTGTCGAATTTTCTCCAGATGGTCAAAAATTGTAATTTTTTAATATTTAATTTTTTGACTGTAAATGAATATTGCATGTGAATTATCACTTTCGGAACTAAAATAAGTGTGTTTAGAGTCATTTTAATGCCTGAAATTGGTCAAAATAAAAGCTCTCGAGTAGGAGAAAAAGTCTGTAAAAAAGGCAATTTTGGTCACATTGAGGCTTTAAAAAGTAGGTATTCACCATGAGGCACAATCCAAATTACATTTTGAATCAATTCTTCCACAGTCCAAAAAATCTATTTTCTGATGAAAAACGATGATCCGCGACCTGTCGAATTTTCTCCAGATGGTCAAAAATGGTAATTTTTAAATATTTAATTTTTTGACTGTAAATGAATATTGCATGTGAATTATCACTTTCGGAATTAAATAAGTGTGTTTAGAGTCATTTTAATGCCTTTAATTGGTCGAAATAGAAGCTTCTGAGTAGGAGAAAAAGTCTGTAAGAATTGCACTTTTGGTCACATTGAGGCTTTAAAAAGTAGTTATCAACATGAGGCACAATCCAAATTACATTTTGAATCAATTCTTCCACAGTCCAAAAAAACAATTTTCTGATGAAAAACGATTATCCGCGACCTGTCGAATTTTCTCCAGATGGTCAAAAATGGTTATTTTTTAATATTAAATTTTTTGACTGTAAATGACTATTGCATGTGAATTATCACTTTTGGAACTAATATAAGTGTGTTTAGAGTCATTTTAATGCCTTTAATTGGTCGAAATAGAAGCTTCTGAATAGGAGAAAAAGTCTGTAAAAATGGCACTTTTGGTCACATTGAGGATTTAAAAAGTAGTTATTCAACATGAGGCACAACCCAAATTACATTTTGAATCAATTCTTCCACAGTCCAAAAAATCATTTTTCTGATGAAAAACGATGATCCGCGACCTGTCGAATTTTCTCCAGATGGTCAAAAATTGTAATTTTTTAATATTTATTTTTTTTACTGTAAATGAATATTACATGTGAATTATCACTTTCGGAACTAAAATAAGTGTGTTTAGAGTCATTTTAATGCCTTTAATTGGTCGAAATAGAAGCTTCTGAGTAGGAGAAAAAGTCTGTAAAAATGGCACTTTTGGTCACATTGAGGCTTTAAAAAGTAGTTATTCAACATGAGGCACAATCCAAATTACATTTTGAATCAATTTTTCCACAGTCCAAAAAATCAATTTTCTGATGAAAAACGATGATCCGCGACCTGTCGAATTTTCTCCAGATGGTCAAAAATGGTAATTTTTTAATATTTAATTTTTTGACTGTAAATGAATATTGCATGTGAATTATCACTTTCGGAACTAAAATAAGTGTGTTTAGAGTCATTTTAATGCCTGAAATTGGTCAAAATAAAAGCTCTCGAGTAGGAGAAAAAGTCTGTAAAAAAGGCAATTTTGGTCACATTGAGGCTTTAAAAAGTAGGTATTCACCATGAGGCACAATCCAAATTACATTTTGAATCAATTCTTCCACAGTCCAAAAAATCAATTTTCTGATGAAAAACGATGATCCGCGACCTGTCGAATTTTCTCCAGATGGTCAAAAATGGTAATTTTTTAATATTTAATTTTTTGTCTGTAAATGAATATTGCATGTGAATTATCACTTTCGGAACTAAAATAAGTGTGTTTAGAGTCATTTTAATGCCTGAAATTGGTCAAAATAAAAGCTCTCGAGTAGGAGAAAAAGTCTGTAAAAAAGGCAATTTTGGTCACATTGAGGCTTTAAAAAGTAGGTATTCACCATGAGGCACAATCCAAATTACATTTTGAATCAATTCTTCCACAGTCCAAAAAATCAATTTTCTGATGAAAAACGATGATCCGCGACCTGTCGAATTTTCTCCAGATGGTCAAAAATGGTAATTTTTTAATATTTAATTTTTTGACTGTAAATGAATATTGCCTGTGAATTATCACTTTCGGAACTAAAATAAGTGTGTTTAGAGTCATTTTAATGCCTTTAATTGGTCTAAATAGAAGCTTCTGAGTAGGAGAAAAAGTCTGTAAAAATGGCACTTTTGGTCACATTGAGGATTTAAAAAGTAGTTATTCAACATGAGGCACAACCCAAATTACATTTTGAATCAATTCTTCCACAGTCCAAAAAATCAATTTTCTGATGAAAAACGATGATCCGCGACCTGTCGAATTTTCTCCAGATGGTCAAAAATGGTAATTTTTTAATATTTAATTTTTTGTCTGTAAATGAATATTGCATGTGAATTATCACTTTCGGAACTAAAATAAGTGTGTTTAGAGTCATTTTAATGCCTTTAATTGGTCGAAATAGAAGCTTCTGAGTAGGAGAAAAAGTCTGTAAAAATGGCACTTTTGGTCACATTGAGGATTTAAAAAGTAGTTATTCAACATGAGGCACAACCCAAATTACATTTTGAATCAATTCTTCCACAGTCCAAAAAATCATTTTTCTGATGAAAAACGATGATACGCGACCTGTCGAATTTTCTCCAGATGGTCAAAAATGGTAATTTTTTAATATTTAATTTTTTGACTGTAAATGAATATTGCATGTGAATTATCACTTTCGGAACTAAAATAAGTGTGTTTAGAGTCATTTTAATGCCTTTAATTGGTCGAAATAGAAGCTTCTGAGTAGGAGAAAAAGTCTGTAAAAATGGCACTTTTGGTCACATTGAGGCTTTAAAAAGTAGTTATTCAACATGAGGCACAATCCAAATTACATTTTGAATCAATTTTTCCACAGTCCAAAAAATCAATTTTCTGATGAAAAACGATGATCCGCGACCTGTCGAATTTTCTCCAGATGGTCAAAAATGGTAATTTTTTAATATTTAATTTTTTGACTGTAAATGACTATTGCATGTGAATTATCACTTTTGGAACTAAAATAAGTGTGTTTAGAGTCATTTCAATGCCTTTAATTGGTCGAAATAGAAGCTTCTGAGTAGGAGAAAAAGTCTGTAAAAATGGCACTTTTGGTCACATTGAGGATTTAAAAAGTAGTTATTCAACATGAGGCACAACCCAAATTACATTTTGAATCAATTCTTCCACAGTCCAAAAAATCAATTTTCTGATGAAAAACGATGATCCGCGACCTGTCAAATTTTCTCCAGATGGTCAAAAATTGTAATTTTTTAATATTTAATTTTTTGACTGTAAATGAATATTACATGTGAATTATCACTTTCGGAACTAAAATAAGTGTGTTTAGAGTCATTTTAATGCCTGAAATTGGTCAAAATAAAAGCTCTCGAGTAGGAGAAAAAGTCTGTAAAAAAGGCAATTTTGGTCACATTGAGGCTTTAAAAAGTAGGTATTCACCATGAGGCACAACCCAAATTACATTTTGAATCAATTCTTCCACAGTCCAAAAATTCAATTTTCTGATGAAAAACGATGATCCGCGACCTGTCGAAATTTCTCCAGATGGTCAAAAATGGTTATTTTTTAATATTAAATTTTTTGACTGTAAATGACTATTGCATGTGAATTATCACTTTTGGAACTAAAATAAGTGTGTTTAGAGTCATTTTAATGCCTTTAATTTGTCGAAATAGAAGCTTCTGAGTAGGAGAAAAAGTCTGTAAAAATGGCACTTTTGGTCACATTGAGGATTTAAAAAGTAGTTATTCAACATGAGGCACAAACCAAATTACATTTTGAATCAATTCTTCCACAGTCCAAAAAATCAATTTTCTGATGAAAAACGATGATCCGCGACCTGTCGAATTTTCTCCAGATGGTCAAAAATGGTAATTTTTTAATATTTAATTTTTTGACTGTAAATGAATATTGCATGTGAATTATCACTTTCGGAACTAAAATAAGTGTGTTTAGAGTCATTTTAATGCCTGAAATTGGTCAAAATAAAAGCTCTCGAGTAGGAGAAAAAGTCTGTAAAAAAGGCAATTTTGGTCACATTGAGGCTTTAAAAAGTAGGTATTCACCATGAGGCACAATCCAAATTACATTTTGAATCAATTCTTCCACAGTCCAAAAAATCTATTTTCTGATGAAAAACGATGATCCGCGACCTGTCGAATTTTCTCCAGATGGTCAAAAATGGTAATTTTTAAATATTTAAGTTTTTTGACTGTAGATGAATATTGCATGTGAATTATCACTTTTGGAACTAAAATAAGTGTGTTTAGAGTCATTTCAATGCCTTTAATTGGTCGAAATAGAAGCTTCTGAGTAGGAGAAAAAGTCTGTAAAAATGGCACTTTTGGTCACATTGAGGATTTAAAAAGTAGTTATTCAACATGAGGCACAACCCAAATTACATCTTGAATCAATTCTTCCACAGTCCAAAAAATCAATTTTCTGATGAAAAACGATGAACCGCGACCTGTCGAATTTTCTCCAGATGGTCAAAAATGGTAATTTTTTAATATTTAATTTTTTGACTGTAAATGAATATTGCATGTGAATTATCACTTTCGAAACTAAAATAAGTGTGTTTAGAGTCATTTTAATGCCTTTAATTGGTCGAAATAGAAGCTTCTGAGTAGGAGAAAAAGTCTGTAAAAAAGGCAATTTTGGTCACATTGAGGCTTTAAAAAGTAGTTATTCAACATGAGGCACAACCCAAATTACATTTTGAATCAATTCTTCCACAGTCCAAAAAATCAATTTTCTGATGAAAAACGATGATCCGCGACCTGTCGAATTTTCTCCAGATGGTCAAAAATGGTAATTTTTTAATATTTAATTTTTTGACTGTAAATGAATATTGCATGTGAATTATCACTTTCGGAACTAAAATAAGTGTGTTTAGAGTCATTTTAATGTCTGAAATTGGTCAAAATAAAAGCTCTCGAGTAGGAGAAAAAGTCTGTAAAAAAGGCAATTTTGGTCACATTGAGGCTTTAAAAAGTAGGTATTCACCATGAGGCACAATCCAAATTACATTTTGAATCAATTCTTCCACAGTCCAAAAAATCTATTTTCTGATGAAAAACGATGATCCGCGACCTGTCGAATTTTCTCCAGATGGTCAAAAATGGTAATTTTTAAATATTTAAGTTTTTTGACTGTAGATGAATATTGCATGTGAATTATCACTTTCGGAACTAAAATAAGTGTGTTTAGAGTCATTTTAATGCCTTTAATTGGTCGAAATGGAAGCTTCTGAGTAGGAGAAAAAGTCTGTAAGAATTGCACTTTTGGTCACATTGAGGCTTTAAAAAGTAGTTATCAACATGAGGCACAATCCAAATTACATTTTGAATCAATTCTTCCACAGTCCAAAAAATCAATTTTCTGATGAAAAACGATGATCCGCGACCTTTTGAATTTTCTCCAGATGGTCAAAAATGGTTATTTTTTAATATTAAATTTTTTGACTGTAAATGACTATTGCATGTGAATTATCACTTTTGGAACTAAAATAAGTGTGTTTAGAGTCATTTTAATGCCTTTAATTGGTCGAAATAGAAGCTTCTGAATAGGAGAAAAAGTCTGTAAAAATGGCACTTTTGGTCACATTGAGGATTTAAAAAGTAGTTATTCAACATGAGGCACAACCCAAATTACATTTTGAATCAATTCTTCCACAGTCCAAAAAATCATTTTTCTGATGAAAAACGATGATCCGCGACCTGTCGAATTTTCTCCAGATGGTCAAAAATTGTAATTTTTTAATATTTAATTTTTTGACTGTAAATGAATATTACATGTGAATTATCACTTTCGGAACTAAAATAAGTGTGTTTAGAGTCATTTTAATGCCTTTAATTGGTCGAAATAGAAGCTTCTGAGTTGGAGAAAAAGTCTGTAAAAATGGCACTTTTGGTCACATTGAGGCTTTAAAAAGTAGTTATTCAACATGAGGCACAATCCAAATTACATTTTGAATCAATTTGTCCACAGTCCAAAAAATCAATTTTCTGATGAAAAACGATGATCCGCGACCTGTCGAATTTTCTCCAGATGGTCAAAAATGGTAATTTTTTAATATTTAATTTTTTGTCTGTAAATGAATATTGCATGTGAATTATCACTTTCGGAACTAAAATAAGTGTGTTTAGAGTCATTTTAATGCCTTTAATTGGTCGAAATAGAAGCTTCTGAGTAGGAGAAAAAGTCTGTAAAAATGGCACTTTTGGTCACATTGAGGATTTAAAAAGTAGTTATTCAACATGAGGCACAACCCAAATTACATTTTGAATCAATTCTTCCACAGTCCAAAAAATCATTTTTCTGATGAAAAACGATGATACGCGACCTGTCGAATTTTCTCCAGATGGTCAAAAATGGTAATTTTTTAATATTTAATTTTTTGACTGTAAATGAATATTGCATGTGAATTATCACTTTCGGAACTAAAATAAGTGTGTTTAGAGTCATTTTAATGCCTTTAATTGGTCGAAATAGAAGCTTCTGAGTAGGAGAAAAAGTCTGTAAAAATGGCACTTTTGGTCACATTGAGGCTTTAAAAAGTAGTTATTCAACATGAGGCACAATCCAAATTACATTTTGAATCAATTTTTCCACAGTCCAAAAAATCAATTTTCTGATGAAAAACGATGATCCGCGACCTGTCGAATTTTCTCCAGATGGTCAAAAATGGTAATTTTTTAATATTTAATTTTTTGACTGTAAATGACTATTGCATGTGAATTATCACTTTTGGAACTAAAAGAAGTGTGTTTAGAGACATTTCAATGCCTTTAATTGGTCAAAATAGAAGCTTCTGAGTAGGAGAAAAAGTCTGTAAAAATGGCACTTTTGGTCACATTGAGGATTTAAAAAGTAGTTATTCAACATGAGGCACAACCCAAATTACATTTTGAATCAATTCTTCCACAGTCCAAAAAATCAATTTTCTGATGAAAAACGATGATCCGCGACCTGTCAAATTTTCTCCAGATGGTCAAAAATTGTAATTTTTTTAATATTTAATTTTTTGACTGTAAATGAATATTACATGTGAATTATCACTTTCGGAACTAAAATAAGTGTGTTTAGAGTCATTTTAATGCCTTTAATTGGTCGAAATAGAAGCTTCTGAGTAGGAGAAAAAGTCTGTAAAAATTGCACTTTTGGTCACATTGAGGCTTTAAAAAGTAGTTATTCAACATGAGGCACAATCCAAATTACATTTTGAATCAATTCTTCCACAGTCCAAAAAATCAATTTTCTGATGAAAAACGATGATCCGCGACCTGTCGAATTTTCTCCAGATTGTCAAAAATGGTAATTTTTTAATATTTAATTTTTTGATTGTAAATGACTATTGCATGTGAATTATCACTTTTGGAACTAAAATAAGTGTGTTTAGAGTCATTTTAATGCCTTTAATTTGTCGAAATAGAAGCTTCTGAGTAGGAGAAAAAGTCTGTAAAAAAGGCAATTTTGGTCACATTGAGGCTTTAGAAAGTAGTTATTCAACATGAGGCACAATCAAAATTACATTTTGAATCAATTTTTCCAGAGTCAAAAAAATCAAATTTCTGATGAAAAACGATGACCCGTGACCTGTCGAACTATCTCCAGATGGTCAAAAATTGTAATTTTGTAATATTTAATTTTTTGCCTGTAAATGACTTTTGCAAGTGAATTATCTCTTTTGGAACTAAAATAAGTGTGTAAAAAAGGCAATTTTGGTCACATTGAGGCTTTAAAAAGTAGGTATTCACCATGAGGCACAATCCAAATTACATTTTGAATCATTTCTTCCACAGTCCAAAAAATCAATTTTCTGATGAAAAACGATGATCCGCGACCTGTCTAATTTTCTCCAGATGGTCAAAAATGGTAATTTTTTAATATTTAATTTTTTGACTGTAAATGAATATTGCATGTGAATTATCACTTTCGGAACTAAAATAAGTGTGTTTAGAGTCATTTCAATGCCTTTAATTGGTCGAAATAGAAGCTTCTGAGTAGGAGAAAAAGTCTGTAAAAATGGCACTTTTGGTCACATTGAGGATTTAAAAAGTAGTTATTCAACATGAGGCACAACCCAAATTACATTTTGAATCAATTCTTCCACAGTCCAAAAAATCAATTTTCTGATGAAAAACGATGATCCGCGACCTGTCGAATTTTCTCCAGATGGTCAAAAATGGTAATTTTTTAATATTTAATTTTTTGACTGTAAATGAATATTGCATGTGAATTATCACTTTCGGAACTACAATAAGTGTGTTTAGAGTCATTTTAATGCCTGAAATTGGTCAAAATAAAAGCTCTCGAGTAGGAGAAAAAGTCTGTAAAAAAGGCAATTTTGGTCACATTGAGGCTTTAAAAAGTAGGTATTCACCATGAGGCACAATCCAAATTACATTTTGAATCAATTCTTCCACAGTCCAAAAAATCAATTTTCTGATGAAAAACGATGATCCGCGACCTGTCGAATTTTCTCCAGATGGTCAAAAATGGTAATTTTTTAATATTTAATTTTTTGACTGTAAATGAATATTGCATGTGAATTATCACTTTCGGAACTAAAATAAGTGTGTTTAGAGTCATTTTAATGCCTTTAATTGGTCGAAATAGAAGCTTCTGAGTAGGAGAAAAAGTCTGTAAAAATGGCACTTTTGGTCACATTGAGGCTTTAAAAAGTAGTTATTCAACATGAGGCACAATCCAAATTACATTTTGAATCAATTTTTCCACAGTCCAAAAAATCAATTTTCTGATGAAAAACGATGATCCGCGACCTGTCGAATTTTCTCCAGATGGTCAAAAATGGTAATTTTTTAATATTTAATTTTTTGACTGTAAATGACTATTGCACGTGAATTATCACTTTTGGAACTAAAATAAGTGTGTTTAGAGTCATTTCAATGCCTGAAATTGGTCAAAATAAAAGCTCTCGAGTAGGAGAAAAAGTCTGTAAAAAAGGCAATTTTGGTCACATTGAGGCTTTAAAAAGTAGGTATTCACCATGAGGCACAATCCAAATTACATTTTGAATCAATTCTTCCACAGTCCAAAAAATCAATTTTCTGATGAAAAACGATGATCCGCGACCTGTCGAATTTTCTCCAGATGGTCAAAAATGGTAATTTTTAAATATTAAATTTTTTGACTGTAAATGAATATTGCATGTGAATTATCACTTTCGGAACTAAAATAAGTGTGTTTAGAGTCATTTTAATGCCTTTAATTGGTCGAAATAGAAGCTTCTGAGTAGGAGAAAAAGTCTGTAAAAATGGCACTTTTGGTCACATTGAGGATTTAAAAAGTAGTTATTCAACATGAGGCACAACCCAAATTACATTTTGAATCAATTCTTCCACAGTCCAAAAATCAATTTTCTGATGAAAAACGATGATCCGCGACCTGTCGAATTTTCTCCAGATGGTCAAAAATGGTAATTTTTTAATATTTAATTTTTTGACTGTAAATGAATATTGCATGTGAATTATCACTTTCGGAACTAAAATAAGTGTGTTTAGAGTCATTTTAATGCCTGAAATTGGTCAAAATAAAAGCTCTCGAGTAGGAGAAAAAGTCTGTAAAAAAGGCAATTTTGGTCACATTGAGGCTTTAAAAAGTAGGTATTCACCATGAGGCACAATCCAAATTACATTTTGAATCAATTCTTCCACAGTCCAAAAAATCAATTTTCTGATGAAAAACGATGATCCGCGACCTGTCGAATTTTCTCCAGATGGTCAAAAATGGTAATTTTTTAATATTTAATTTTTTGACTGTAAATGAATATTGCCTGTGAATTATCACTTTCGGAACTAAAATAAGTGTGTTTAGAGTCATTTTAATGCCTTTAATTGGTCGAAATAGAAGCTTCTGAGTAGGAGAAAAAGTCTGTAAAAATGGCACTTTTGGTCACATTGAGGATTTAAAAAGTAGTTATTCAACATGAGGCACAACCCAAATTACATTTTGAATCAATTCTTCCACAGTCCAAAAAATCAATTTTCTGATGAAAAACGATGATCCGCGACCTGTCGAATTTTCTCCAGATGGTCAAAAATGGTAATTTTTTAATATTTAATTTTTTGTCTGTAAATGAATATTGCATGTGAATTATCACTTTCGGAACTAAAATAAGTGTGTTTAGAGTCATTTTAATGCCTTTAATTGGTCGAAATAGAAGCTTCTGAGTAGGAGAAAAAGTCTGTAAAAATGGCACTTTTGGTCACATTGAGGATTTAAAAAGTAGTTATTCAACATGAGGCACAACCCAAATTACATTTTGAATCAATTCTTCCACAGTCCAAAAAATCATTTTTCTGATGAAAAACGATGATACGCGACCTGTCGAATTTTCTCCAGATGGTCAAAAATGGTAATTTTTTAATATTTAATTTTTTGACTGTAAATGAATATTGCATGTGAATTATCACTTTCGGAACTAAAATAAGTGTGTTTAGAGTCATTTTAATGCCTTTAATTGGTCGAAATAGAAGCTTCTGAGTAGGAGAAAAAGTCTGTAAAAATGGCACTTTTGGTCACATTGAGGCTTTAAAAAGTAGTTATTCAACATGAGGCACAATCCAAATTACATTTTGAATCAATTTTTCCACAGTCCAAAAAATCAATTTTCTGATGAAAAACGATGATCCGCGACCTGTCGAATTTTCTCCAGATGGTCAAAAATTGTAATTTTTTAATATTTAATTTTTTGACTGTAAATGAATATTGCATGTGAATTATCACTTTCGGAACTAAAATAAGTGTGTTTAGAGTCATTTTAATGCCTGAAATTGGTCAAAATAAAAGCTCTCGAGTAGGAGAAAAAGTCTGTAAAAAAGGCAATTTTGGTCACATTGAGGCTTTAAAAAGTAGGTATTCACCATGAGGCACAATCCAAATTACATTTTGAATCAATTCTTCCACAGTCCAAAAAATCTATTTTCTGATGAAAAACGATGATCCGCGACCTGTCGAATTTTCTCCAGATGGTCAAAAATGGTAATTTTTAAATATTTAATTTTTTGACTGTAAATGAATATTGCATGTGAATTATCACTTTCGGAACTAAAATAAGTGTGTTTAGAGTCATTTTAATGCCTTTAATTGGTCGAAATAGAAGCTTCTGAGTAGGAGAAAAAGTCTGTAAGAATTGCACTTTTGGTCACATTGAGGCTTTAAAAAGTAGTTATCAACATGAGGCACAATCCAAATTACATTTTGAATCAATTCTTCCACAGTCCAAAAAAACAATTTTCTGATGAAAAACGATTATCCGCGACCTGTCGAATTTTCTCCAGATGGTCAAAAATGGTTATTTTTTAATATTAAATTTTTTGACTGTAAATGACTATTGCATGTGAATTATCACTTTTGGAACTAAAATAAGTGTGTTTAGAGTCATTTTAATGCCTTTAATTGGTCGAAATAGAAGCTTCTGAATAGGAGAAAAAGTCTGTAAAAATGGCACTTTTGGTCACATTGAGGATTTAAAAAGTAGTTATTCAACATGAGGCACAACCCAAATTACATTTTGAATCAATTCTTCCACAGTCCAAAAAATCATTTTTCTGATGAAAAACGATGATCCGCGACCTGTCGAATTTTCTCCAGATGGTCAAAAATTGTAATTTTTTAATATTTATTTTTTTTACTGTAAATGAATATTACATGTGAATTATCACTTTCGGAACTAAAATAAGTGTGTTTAGAGTCATTTTAATGCCTTTAATTGGTCGAAATAGAAGCTTCTGAGTAGGAGAAAAAGTCTGTAAAAATGGCACTTTTGGTCACATTGAGGCTTTAAAAAGTAGTTATTCAACATGAGGCACAATCCAAATTACATTTTGAATCAATTTTTCCACAGTCCAAAAAATCAATTTTCTGATGAAAAACGATGATCCGCGACCTGTCGAATTTTCTCCAGATGGTCAAAAATGGTAATTTTTTAATATTTAATTTTTTGACTGTAAATGAATATTGCATGTGAATTATCACTTTCGGAACTAAAATAAGTGTGTTTAGAGTCATTTTAATGCCTGAAATTGGTCAAAATAAAAGCTCTCGAGTAGGAGAAAAAGTCTGTAAAAAAGGCAATTTTGGTCACATTGAGGCTTTAAAAAGTAGGTATTCACCATGAGGCACAATCCAAATTACATTTTGAATCAATTCTTCCACAGTCCAAAAAATCAATTTTCTGATGAAAAACGATGATCCGCGACCTGTCGAATTTTCTCCAGATGGTCAAAAATGGTAATTTTTTAATATTTAATTTTTTGTCTGTAAATGAATATTGCATGTGAATTATCACTTTCGGAACTAAAATAAGTGTGTTTAGAGTCATTTTAATGCCTGAAATTGGTCAAAATAAAAGCTCTCGAGTAGGAGAAAAAGTCTGTAAAAAAGGCAATTTTGGTCACATTGAGGCTTTAAAAAGTAGGTATTCACCATGAGGCACAATCCAAATTACATTTTGAATCAATTCTTCCACAGTCCAAAAAATCAATTTTCTGATGAAAAACGATGATCCGCGACCTGTCGAATTTTCTCCAGATGGTCAAAAATGGTAATTTTTTAATATTTAATTTTTTGACTGTAAATGAATATTGCCTGTGAATTATCACTTTCGGAACTAAAATAAGTGTGTTTAGAGTCATTTTAGTGCCTTTAATTGGTCTAAATAGAAGCTTCTGAGTAGGAGAAAAAGTCTGTAAAAATGGCACTTTTGGTCACATTGAGGATTTAAAAAGTAGTTATTCAACATGAGGCACAACCCAAATTACATTTTGAATCAATTCTTCCACAGTCCAAAAAATCATTTTTCTGATGAAAAACGATGATACGCGACCTGTCGAATTTTCTCCAGATGGTCAAAAATGGTAATTTTTTAATATTTAATTTTTTGACTGTAAATGAATATTGCATGTGAATTATCACTTTCGGAACTAAAATAAGTGTGTTTAGAGTCATTTTAATGCCTTTAATTGGTCGAAATAGAAGCTTCTGAGTAGGAGAAAAAGTCTGTAAAAATGGCACTTTTGGTCACATTGAGGCTTTAAAAAGTAGTTATTCAACATGAGGCACAATCCAAATTACATTTTGAATCAATTTTTCCACAGTCCAAAAAATCAATTTTCTGATGAAAAACGATGATCCGCGACCTGTCGAATTTTCTCCAGATGGTCAAAAATGGTAATTTTTTAATATTTAATTTTTTGACTGTAAATGACTATTGCATGTGAATTATCACTTTTGGAACTAAAATAAGTGTGTTTAGAGTCATTTCAATGCCTTTAATTGGTCGAAATAGAAGCTTCTGAGTAGGAGAAAAAGTCTGTAAAAATGGCACTTTTGGTCACATTGAGGATTTAAAAAGTAGTTATTCAACATGAGGCACAACCCAAATTACATTTTGAATCAATTCTTCCACAGTCCAAAAAATCAATTTTCTGATGAAAAACGATGATCCGCGACCTGTCAAATTTTCTCCAGATGGTCAAAAATTGTAATTTTTTAATATTTAATTTTTTGACTGTAAATGAATATTACATGTGAATTATCACTTTCGGAACTAAAATAAGTGTGTTTAGAGTCATTTTAATGCCTGAAATTGGTCAAAATAAAAGCTCTCGAGTAGGAGAAAAAGTCTGTAAAAAAGGCAATTTTGGTCACATTGAGGCTTTAAAAAGTAGGTATTCACCATGAGGCACAACCCAAATTACATTTTGAATCAATTCTTCCACAGTCCAAAAATTCAATTTTCTGATGAAAAACGATGATCCGCGACCTGTCGAAATTTCTCCAGATGGTCAAAAATGGTTATTTTTTTTAATATTAAATTTTTTGACTGTAAATGACTATTGCATGTGAATTATCACTTTTGGAACTAAAATAAGTGTGTTTAGAGTCATTTTAATGCCTTTAATTTGTCGAAATAGAAGCTTCTGAGTAGGAGAAAAAGTCTGTAAAAATGGCACTTTTGGTCACATTGAGGATTTAAAAAGTAGTTATTCAACATGAGGCACAAACCAAATTACATTTTGAATCAATTCTTCCACAGTCCAAAAAATCAATTTTCTGATGAAAAACGATGATCCGCGACCTGTCGAATTTTCTCCAGATGGTCAAAAATGGTAATTTTTTAATATTTAATTTTTTGACTGTAAATGAATATTGCATGTGAATTATCACTTTCGGAACTAAAATAAGTGTGTTTAGAGTCATTTTAATGCCTGAAATTGGTCAAAATAAAAGCTCTCGAGTAGGAGAAAAAGTCTGTAAAAAAGGCAATTTTGGTCACATTGAGGCTTTAAAAAGTAGGTATTCACCATGAGGCACAATCCAAATTACATTTTGAATCAATTCTTCCACAGTCCAAAAAATCTATTTTCTGATGAAAAACGATGATCCGCGACCTGTCGAATTTTCTCCAGATGGTCAAAAATGGTAATTTTTAAATATTTAAGTTTTTTGACTGTAGATGAATATTGCATGTGAATTATCACTTTTGGAACTAAAATAAGTGTGTTTAGAGTCATTTCAATGCCTTTAATTGGTCGAAATAGAAGCTTCTGAGTAGGAGAAAAAGTCTGTAAAAATGGCACTTTTGGTCACATTGAGGATTTAAAAAGTAGTTATTCAACATGAGGCACAACCCAAATTACATCTTGAATCAATTCTTCCACAGTCCAAAAAATCAATTTTCTGATGAAAAACGATGAACCGCGACCTGTCGAATTTTCTCCAGATGGTCAAAAATGGTAATTTTTTAATATTTAATTTTTTGACTGTAAATGAATATTGCATGTGAATTATCACTTTCGAAACTAAAATAAGTGTGTTTAGAGTCATTTTAATGCCTTTAATTGGTCGAAATAGAAGCTTCTGAGTAGGAGAAAAAGTCTGTAAAAAAGGCAATTTTGGTCACATTGAGGCTTTAAAAAGTAGTTATTCAACATGAGGCACAACCCAAATTACATTTTGAATCAATTCTTCCACAGTCCAAAAAATCAATTTTCTGATGAAAAACGATGATCCGCGACCTGTCAAATTTTCTCCAGATGGTCAAAAATTGTAATTTTTTTAATATTTAATTTTTTGACTGTAAATGAATATTACATGTGAATTATCACTTTCGGAACTAAAATAAGTGTGTTTAGAGTCATTTTAATGCCTTTAATTGGTCGAAATAGAAGCTTCTGAGTAGGAGAAAAAGTCTGTAAAAATTGCACTTTTGGTCACATTGAGGCTTTAAAAAGTAGTTATTCAACATGAGGCACAATCCAAATTACATTTTGAATCAATTCTTCCACAGTCCAAAAAATCAATTTTCTGATGAAAAACGATGATCCGCGACCTGTCGAATTTTCTCCAGATGGTCAAAAATGGTAATTTTTTAATATTTAATTTTTTGATTGTAAATGACTATTGCATGTGAATTATCACTTTTGGAACTAAAATAAGTGTGTTTAGAGTCATTTTAATGCCTTTAATTTGTCGAAATAGAAGCTTCTGAGTAGGAGAAAAAGTCTGTAAAAAAGGCAATTTTGGTCACATTGAGGCTTTAGAAAGTAGTTATTCAACATGAGGCACAATCAAAATTACATTTTGAATCAATTTTTCCAGAGTCAAAAAAATCAAATTTCTGATGAAAAACGATGACCCGTGACCTGTCGAACTATCTCCAGATGGTCAAAAATTGTAATTTTGTAATATTTAATTTTTTGCCTGTAAATGACTTTTGCAAGTGAATTATCTCTTTTGGAACTAAAATAAGTGTGTAAAAAAGGCAATTTTGGTCACATTGAGGCTTTAAAAAGTAGGTATTCACCATGAGGCACAATCCAAATTACATTTTGAATCATTTCTTCCACAGTCCAAAAAATCAATTTTCTGATGAAAAACGATGATCCGCGACCTGTCTAATTTTCTCCAGATGGTCAAAAATGGTAATTTTTTAATATTTAATTTTTTGACTGTAAATGAATATTGCATGTGAATTATCACTTTCGGAACTAAAATAAGTGTGTTTAGAGTCATTTCAATGCCTTTAATTGGTCGAAATAGAAGCTTCTGAGTAGGAGAAAAAGTCTGTAAAAATGGCACTTTTGGTCACATTGAGGATTTAAAAAGTAGTTATTCAACATGAGGCACAACCCAAATTACATTTTGAATCAATTCTTCCACAGTCCAAAAAATCAATTTTCTGATGAAAAACGATGATCCGCGACCTGTCGAATTTTCTCCAGATGGTCAAAAATGGTAATTTTTTAATATTTAATTTTTTGACTGTAAATGAATATTGCATGTGAATTATCACTTTCGGAACTACAATAAGTGTGTTTAGAGTCATTTTAATGCCTGAAATTGGTCAAAATAAAAGCTCTCGAGTAGGAGAAAAAGTCTGTAAAAAAGGCAATTTTGGTCACATTGAGGCTTTAAAAAGTAGGTATTCACCATGAGGCACAATCCAAATTACATTTTGAATCAATTCTTCCACAGTCCAAAAAATCAATTTTCTGATGAAAAACGATGATCCGCGACCTGTCGAATTTTCTCCAGATGGTCAAAAATGGTAATTTTTTAATATTTAATTTTTTGACTGTAAATGAATATTGCATGTGAATTATCACTTTCGGAACTAAAATAAGTGTGTTTAGAGTCATTTTAATGCCTTTAATTGGTCGAAATAGAAGCTTCTGAGTAGGAGAAAAAGTCTGTAAAAATGGCACTTTTGGTCACATTGAGGCTTTAAAAAGTAGTTATTCAACATGAGGCACAATCCAAATTACATTTTGAATCAATTTTTCCACAGTCCAAAAAATCAATTTTCTGATGAAAAACGATGATCCGCGACCTGTCGAATTTTCTCCAGATGGTCAAAAATGGTAATTTTTTAATATTTAATTTTTTGACTGTAAATGACTATTGCACGTGAATTATCACTTTTGGAACTAAAATAAGTGTGTTTAGAGTCATTTCAATGCCTTTAATTGGTCGAAATAGAAGCTTCTGAGTAGGAGAAAAAGTCTGTAAAAATGGCACTTTTGGTCACATTGAGGATTTAAAAAGTAGTTATTCAACATGAGGCACAACCCAAATTAAATTTTGAATCAATTCTTCCACAGTCCAAAAAATAAATTTTCTGATGAAAAACGATGATCCGCGACCTGTCGAATTTTCTCCAGATGGTCAAAAATTGTAATTTTTTAATATTTAATTTTTTGACTGTAAATGAATATTACATGTGAATTATCACTTTCGGAACTAAAATAAGTGTGTTTAGAGTCATTTTAATGCCTTTAATTGGTCGAAATAGAAGCTTCTGAGTAGGAGAAAAAGTCTGTAAAAATTGCACTTTTGGTCACATTGAGGCTTTAAAAAGTAGTTATTCAACATGAGGCACAATCCAAATTACATTTTGAATCAATTCTTCCACAGTCCAAAAAATCAATTTTCTGATGAAAAACGATGATCCGCGACCTGTCGAATTTTCTCCAGATGGTCAAAAATGGTTATTTTTTAATATTAAATTTTTTGACTGTAAATGACTATTGCATGTGAATTATCACTTTTGGAACTAAAATAAGTGTGTTTAGAGTCATTTTAATGCCTTTAATTTGTCGAAATAGAAGCTTCTGAGTAGGAGAAAAAGTCTGTAAAAATGGCACTTTTGGTCACATTGAGGATTTAAAAAGTAGTTATTCAACATGAGGCACAACCCAAATTACATTTTGAATCAATTCTTCCACAGTCCAAAAAATCAATTTTCTGATGAAAAACGATGATCCGCGACCTGTCGAATTTTCTCCAGATGGTCAAAAATGGTAATTTTTTAATATTTAATTTTTTGACTGTAAATGAATATTGCATGTGAATTATCACTTTCGGAACTAAAATAAGTGTGTTTAGAGTCATTTTAATGCCTGAAATTGGTCAAAATAAAAGCTCTCGAGTAGGAGAAAAAGTCTGTAAAAAAGGCAATTTTGGTCACATTGAGGCTTTAAAAAGTAGGTATTCACCATGAGGCACAATCCAAATTACATTTTGAATCAATTCTTCCACAGTCCAAAAAATCAATTTTCTGATGAAAAACGATGATCCGCGACCTGTCGAATTTTCTCCAGATGGTCAAAAATGGTAATTTTTAAATATTAAATTTTTTGACTGTAAATGAATATTGCATGTGAATTATCACTTTCGGAACTAAAATAAGTGTGTTTAGAGTCATTTTAATGCCTTTAATTGGTCGAAATAGAAGCTTCTGAGTAGGAGAAAAAGTCTGTAAAAATGGCACTTTTGGTCACATTGAGGATTTAAAAAGTAGTTATTCAACATGAGGCACAACCCAAATTACATTTTGAATCAATTCTTCCACAGTCCAAAAATCAATTTTCTGATGAAAAACGATGATCCGCGACCTGTCGAATTTTCTCCAGATGGTCAAAAATTGTAATTTTTTAATATTTAATTTTTTGACTGTAAATGAATATTGCATGTGAATTATCACTTTCGGAACTAAAATAAGTGTGTTTAGAGTCATTTTAATGCCTGAAATTGGTCAAAATAAAAGCTCTCGAGTAGGAGAAAAAGTCTGTAAAAAAGGCAATTTTGGTCACATTGAGGCTTTAAAAAGTAGGTATTCACCATGAGGCACAATCCAAATTACATTTTGAATCAATTCTTCCACAGTCCAAAAAATCTATTTTCTGATGAAAAACGATGATCCGCGACCTGTCGAATTTTCTCCAGATGGTCAAAAATGGTAATTTTTAAATATTTAATTTTTTGACTGTAAATGAATATTGCATGTGAATTATCACTTTCGGAACTAAAATAAGTGTGTTTAGAGTCATTTTAATGCCTTTAATTGGTCGAAATAGAAGCTTCTGAGTAGGAGAAAAAGTCTGTAAGAATTGCACTTTTGGTCACATTGAGGCTTTAAAAAGTAGTTATCAACATGAGGCACAATCCAAATTACATTTTGAATCAATTCTTCCACAGTCCAAAAAAACAATTTTCTGATGAAAAACGATTATCCGCGACCTGTCGAATTTTCTCCAGATGGTCAAAAATGGTTATTTTTTAATATTAAATTTTTTGACTGTAAATGACTATTGCATGTGAATTATCACTTTTGGAACTAAAATAAGTGTGTTTAGAGTCATTTTAATGCCTTTAATTGGTCGAAATAGAAGCTTCTGAATAGGAGAAAAAGTCTGTAAAAATGGCACTTTTGGTCACATGGAGGATTTAAAAAGTAGTTATTCAACATGAGGCACAACCCAAATTACATTTTGAATCAATTCTTCCACAGTCCAAAAAATCATTTTTCTGATGAAAAACGATGATCCGCGACCTGTCGAATTTTCTCCAGATGGTCAAAAATGGTAATTTTTTAATATTTAATTTTTTGACTGTAAATGACTATTGCATGTAAATTATCACTTTCGGAACAAAAATAAGTGTGTTTAGAGTCATTTTAATGCCTTTAATTGGTCGAAATAGAAGCTTCTGAGTAGGAGAAAAAGTCTGTAAAAATGGCACTTTTGGTCACATCGAGGCTTTAAAAAGTAGTTATTCAACATGAGGCACAATCCAAATTACATTTTGAATCAATTTTTCCACAGTCCAAAAAATCAATTTTCTGATGAAAAACGATGATCCGCGACCTGTCGAATTTTCTCCAGATGGTCAAAAATGGTAATTTTTTAATATTTAATTTTTTGACTGTAAATGAATATTGCATGTGAATTATCACTTTCGGAACTAAAATAAGTGTGTTTAGAGTCATTTTAATGCCTGAAATTGGTCAAAATAAAAGCTCTCGAGTAGGAGAAAAAGTCTGTAAAAAAGGCAATTTTGGTCACATTGAGGCTTTAAAAAGTAGGTATTCACCATGAGGCACAATCCAAATTACATTTTGAATCAATTCTTCCACAGTCCAAAAAATCAATTTTCTGATGAAAAACGATGATCCGCGACCTGTCGAATTTTCTCCAGATGGTCAAAAATGGTAATTTTTTAATATTTAATTTTTTGTCTGTAAATGAATATTGCATGTGAATTATCACTTTCGGAACTAAAATAAGTGTGTTTAGAGTCATTTTAATGCCTGAAATTGGTCAAAATAAAAGCTCTCGAGTAGGAGAAAAAGTCTGTAAAAAAGGCAATTTTGGTCACATTGAGGCTTTAAAAAGTAGGTATTCACCATGAGGCACAATCCAAATTACATTTTGAATCAATTCTTCCACAGTCCAAAAAATCAATTTTCTGATGAAAAACGATGATCCGCGACCTGTCGAATTTTCTCCAGATGGTCAAAAATGGTAATTTTTTAATATTTAATTTTTTGACTGTAAATGAATATTGCCTGTGAATTATCACTTTCGGAACTAAAATAAGTGTGTTTAGAGTCATTTTAATGCCTTTAATTGGTCGAAATAGAAGCTTCTGAGTAGGAGAAAAAGTCTGTAAAAATGGCACTTTTGGTAACATTGAGGATTTAAAAAGTAGTTATTCAACATGAGGCACAACCCAAATTACATTTTGAATCAATTCTTCCACAGTCCAAAAAATCAATTTTCTGATGAAAAACGATGATCCGCGACCTGTCGAATTTTCTCCAGATGGTCAAAAATGGTAATTTTTTAATATTTAATTTTTTGTCTGTAAATGAATATTGCATGTGAATTATCACTTTCGGAACTAAAATAAGTGTGTTTAGAGTCATTTTAATGCCTTTAATTGGTCGAAATAGAAGCTTCTGAGTAGGAGAAAAAGTCTGTAAAAATGGCACTTTTGGTCACATTGAGGATTTAAAAAGTAGTTATTCAACATGAGGCACAACCCAAATTACATTTTGAATCAATTCTTCCACAGTCCAAAAAATCATTTTTCTGATGAAAAACGATGATACGCGACCTGTCGAATTTTCTCCAGATGGTCAAAAATGGTAATTTTTTAATATTTAATTTTTTGACTGTAAATGAATATTGCATGTGAATTATCACTTTCGGAACTAAAATAAGTGTGTTTAGAGTCATTTTAATGCCTGAAATTGGTCGAAATAGAAGCTTCTGAGTAGGAGAAAAAGTCTGTAAAAATGGCACTTTTGGTCACATTGAGGCTTTAAAAAGTAGTTATTCAACATGAGGCACAATCCAAATTACATTTTGAATCAATTTTTCCACAGTCCAAAAAATCAATTTTCTGATGAAAAACGATGATCCGCGACCTGTCGAATTTTCTCCAGATGGTCAAAAATGGTAATTTTTTAATATTTAATTTTTTGACTGTAAATGACTATTGCATGTGAATTATCACTTTTGGAACTAAAAGAAGTGTGTTTAGAGTCATTTCAATGCCTTTAATTGGTCGAAATAGAAGCTTCTGAGTAGGAGAAAAAGTCTGTAAAAATGGCACTTTTGGTCACATTGAGGATTTAAAAAGTAGTTATTCAACATGAGGCACAACCCAAATTACATTTTGAATCAATTCTTCCACAGTCCAAAAAATCAATTTTCTGATGAAAAACGATGATCCGCGACCTGTCAAATTTTCTCCAGATGGTCAAAAATTGTAATTTTTTAATATTTAATTTTTTGACTGTAAATGAATATTACATGTGAATTATCACTTTCGGAACTAAAATAAGTGTGTTTAGAGTCATTTTAATGCCTGAAATTGGTCAAAATAAAAGCTCTCGAGTAGGAGAAAAAGTCTGTAAAAAAGGCAATTTTGGTCACATTGAGGCTTTAAAAAGTAGGTATTCACCATGAGGCACAACCCAAATTACATTTTTAATCAATTCTTCCACAGTCCAAAAATTCAATTTTCTGATGAAAAACGATGATCCGCGACCTGTCGAAATTTCTCCAGATGGTCAAAAATGGTTATTTTTTAATATTAAATTTTTTGACTGTAAATGACTATTGCATGTGAATTATCACTTTTGGAACTAAAATAAGTGTGTTTAGAGTCATTTTAATGCCTTTAATTTGTCGAAATAGAAGCTTCTGAGAAGGAGAAAAAGTCTGTAAAAATGGCACTTTTGGTCACATTGAGGATTTAAAAAGTAGTTATTCAACATGAGGCACAAACCAAATTACATTTTGAATCAATTCTTCCACAGTCCAAAAAATCAATTTTCTGATGAAAAACGATGATCCGCGACCTGTCGAATTTTCTCCAGATGGTCAAACATGGTAATTTTTTAATATTTAATTTTTTGACTGTAAATGAATATTGCATGTGAATTATCACTTTCGGAACTAAAATAAGTGTGTTTAGAGTCATTTTAATGCCTGAAATTGGTCAAAATAAAAGCTCTCGAGTAGGAGAAAAAGTCTGTAAAAAAGGCAATTTTGGTCACATTGAGGCTTTAAAAAGTAGGTATTCACCATGAGGCACAATCCAAATTACATTTTGAATCAATTCTTCCACAGTCCAAAAAATCTATTTTCTGATGAAAAACGATGATCCGCGACCTGTCGAATTTTCTCCAGATGGTCAAAAATGGTAATTTTTAAATATTTAAGTTTTTTGACTGTAGATGAATATTGCATGTGAATTATCACTTTTGGAACTAAAATAAGTGTGTTTAGAGTCATTTCAATGCCTTTAATTGGTCGAAATAGAAGCTTCTGAGTAGGAGAAAAAGTCTGTAAAAATGGCACTTTTGGTCACATTGAGGATTTAAAAAGTAGTTATTCAACATGAGGCACAACCCAAATTACATCTTGAATCAATTCTTCCACAGTCCAAAAAATCAATTTTCTGATGAAAAACGATGAACCGCGACCTGTCGAATTTTCTCCAGATGGTCAAAAATGGTAATTTTTTAATATTTAATTTTTTGACTGTAAATGAATATTGCATGTGAATTATCACTTTCGAAACTAAAATAAGTGTGTTTAGAGTCATTTTAATGCCTTTAATTGGTCGAAATAGAAGCTTCTGAGTAGGAGAAAAAGTCTGTAAAAAAGGCAATTTTGGTCACATTGAGGCTTTAAAAAGTAGTTATTCAACATGAGGCACAACCCAAATTACATTTTGAATCAATTCTTCCACAGTCCAAAAAATCAATTTTCTGATGAAAAACGATGATCCGCGACCTGTCGAAATTTCTCCAGATGGTCAAAAATGGTTATTTTTTAATATTAAATTTTTTGACTGTAAATGACTATTGCATGTGAATTATCACTTTTGGAACTAAAATAAGTGTGTTTAGAGTCATTTTAATGCCTTTAATTTGTCGAAATAGAAGCTTCTGAGTAGGAGAAAAAGTCTGTAAAAATGGCACTTTTGGTCACATTGAGGATTTAAAAAGTAGTTATTCAACATGAGGCACAAACCAAATTACATTTTGAATCAATTCTTCCACAGTCCAAAAAATCAATTTTCTGATGAAAAACGATGATCCGCGACCTGTCGAATTTTCTCCAAATGGTCAAAAATGGTAATTTTTTAATATTTAATTTTTTGACTGTAAATGAATATTGCATGTGAATTATCACTTTCGGAACTAAAATAAGTGTGTTTAGAGTCATTTTAATGCCTGAAATTGGTCAAAATAAAAGCTCTCGAGTAGGAGAAAAAGTCTGTAAAAAAGGCAATTTTGGTCACATTGAGGCTTTAAAAAGTAGGTATTCACCATGAGGCACAATCCAAATTACATTTTGAATCAATTCTTCCACAGTCCAAAAAATCTATTTTCTGATGAAAAACGATGATCCGCGACCTGTCGAATTTTCTCCAGATGGTCAAAAATGGTAATTTTTAAATATTTAAGTTTTTTGACTGTAGATGAATATTGCATGTGAATTATCACTTTCGGAACTAAAATAAGTGTGTTTAGAGTCATTTTAATGCCTTTAATTGGTCGAAATAGAAGCTTCTGAGTAGGAGAAAAAGTCTGTAAGAATTGCACTTTTGGTCACATTGAGGCTTTAAAAAGTAGTTATCAACATGAGGCACAATCCAAATTACATTTTGAATCAATTCTTCCACAGTCCAAAAAATCAATTTTCTGATGAAAAACGATGATCCGCGACCTGTCGAATTTTCTCCAGATGGTCAAAAATGGTTATTTTTTAATATTAAATTTTTTGACTGTAAATGACTATTGCATGTGAATTATCACTTTTGGAACTAAAATAAGTGTGTTTAGAGTCATTTTAATGCCTTTAATTGGTCGAAATAGAAGCTTCTGAATAGGAGAAAAAGTCTGTAAAAATGGCACTTTTGGTCACATTGAGGATTTAAAAAGTAGTTATTCAACATGAGGCACAACCCAAATTACATTTTGAATCAATTCTTCCACAGTCCAAAAAATCATTTTTCTGATGAAAAACGATGATCCGCGACCTGTCGAATTTTCTCCAGATGGTCAAAAATTGTAATTTTTTAATATTTAATTTTTTGACTGTAAATGAATATTACATGTGAATTATCACTTTCGGAACTAAAATAAGTGTGTTTAGAGTCATTTTAATGCCTTTAATTGGTCGAAATAGAAGCTTCTGAGTTGGAGAAAAAGTCTGTAAAAATGGCACTTTTGGTCACATTGAGGCTTTAAAAAGTAGTTATTCAACATGAGGCACAATCCAAATTACATTTTGAATCAATTTTTCCACAGTCCAAAAAATCAATTTTCTGATGAAAAACGATGATCCGCGACCTGTCGAATTTTCTCCAGATGGTCAAAAATGGTAATTTTTTAATATTTAATTTTTTGTCTGTAAATGAATATTGCATGTGAATTATCACTTTCGGAACTAAAATAAGTGTGTTTAGAGTCATTTTAATGCCTTTAATTGGTCGAAATAGAAGCTTCTGAGTAGGAGAAAAAGTCTGTAAAAATGGCACTTTTGGTCACATTGAGGATTTAAAAAGTAGTTATTCAACATGAGGCACAACCCAAATTACATTTTGAATCAATTCTTCCACAGTCCAAAAAATCATTTTTCTGATGAAAAACGATGATACGCGACCTGTCGAATTTTCTCCAGATGGTCAAAAATGGTAATTTTTTAATATTTAATTTTTTGACTGTTAATGAATATTGCATGTGAATTATCACTTTCGGAACTAAAATAAGTGTGTTTAGAGTCATTTTAATGCCTTTAATTGGTCGAAATAGAAGCTTCTGAGTAGGAGAAAAAGTCTGTAAAAATGGCACTTTTGGTCACATTGAGGCTTTAAAAAGTAGTTATTCAACATGAGGCACAATCCAAATTACATTTTGAATCAATTTTTCCACAGTCCAAAAAATCAATTTTCTGATGAAAAACGATGATCCGCGACCTGTCGAATTTTCTCCAGATGGTCAAAAATGGTAATTTTTTAATATTTAATTTTTTGACTGTAAATGACTATTGCATGTGAATTATCACTTTTGGAACTAAAAGAAGTGTGTTTAGAGTCATTTCAATGCCTTTAATTGGTCGAAATAGAAGCTTCTGAGTAGGAGAAAAAGTCTGTAAAAATGGCACTTTTGGTCACATTGAGGATTTAAAAAGTAGTTATTCAACATGAGGCACAACCCAAATTACATTTTGAATCAATTCTTCCACAGTCCAAAAAATCAATTTTCTGATGAAAAACGATGATCCGCGACCTGTCAAATTTTCTCCAGATGGTCAAAAATTGTAATTTTTTAATATTTAATTTTTTGACTGTAAATGAATATTACATGTGAATTATCACTTTCGGAACTAAAATAAGTGTGTTTAGAGTCATTTTAATGCCTTTAATTGGTCGAAATAGAAGCTTCTGAGTAGGAGAAAAAGTCTGTAAAAATTGCACTTTTGGTCACATTGAGGCTTTAAAAAGTAGTTATTCAACATGAGGCACAATCCAAATTACATTTTGAATCAATTCTTCCACAGTCCAAAAAATCAATTTTCTCATGAAAAACGATGATCCGCGACCTGTCGAATTTTCTCCAGATGGTCAAAAATGGTAATTTTTTAATATTTAATTTTTTGATTGTAAATGACTATTGCATGTGAATTATCACTTTTGGAACTAAAATAAGTGTGTTTAGAGTCATTTTAATGCCTTTAATTTGTCGAAATAGAAGCTTCTGAGTAGGAGAAAAAGTCTGTAAAAAAGGCAATTTTGGTCACATTGAGGCTTTAGAAAGTAGTTATTCAACATGAGGCACAATCAAAATTACATTTTGAATCAATTTTTCCAGAGTCAAAAAAATCAAATTTCTGATGAAAAACGATGACCCGTGACCTGTCGAACTATCTCCAGATGGTCAAAAATTGTAATTTTGTAATATTTAATTTTTTGCCTGTAAATGACTTTTGCAAGTGAATTATCTCTTTTGGAACTAAAATAAGTGTGTAAAAAAGGCAATTTTGGTCTCATTGAGGCTTTAAAAAGTAGGTATTCACCATGAGGCACAATCCAAATTACATTTTGAATCATTTCTTCCACAGTCCAAAAAATCAATTTTCTGATGAAAAACGATGATCCGCGACCTGTCTAATTTTCTCCAGATGGTCAAAAATGGTAATTTTTTAATATTTAATTTTTTGACTGTAAATGAATATTGCATGTGAATTATCACTTTCGGAACTAAAATAAGTGTGTTTAGAGTCATTTCAATGCCTTTAATTGGTCGAAATAGAAGCTTCTGAGTAGGAGAAAAAGTCTGTAAAAATGGCACTTTTGGTCACATTGAGGATTTAAAAAGTAGTTATTCAGCATGAGGCACAACCCAAATTACATTTTGAATCAATTCTTCCACAGTCCAAAAAATCAATTTTCTGATGAAAAACGATGATCCGCGACCTGTCGAATTTTCTCCAGATGGTCAAAAATGGTAATTTTTTAATATTTAATTTTTTGACTGTAAATGAATATTGCATGTGAATTATCACTTTCGGAACTACAATAAGTGTGTTTAGAGTCATTTTAATGCCTGAAATTGGTCAAAATAAAAGCTCTCGAGTAGGAGAAAAAGTCTGTAAAAAAGGCAATTTTGGTCACATTGAGGCTTTAAAAAGTAGGTATTCACCATGAGGCACAATCCAAATTACATTTTGAATCAATTCTTCCACAGTCCAAAAAATCTATTTTCTGATGAAAAACGATGATCCGCGACCTGTCGAATTTTCTCCAGATGGTCAAAAATGGTAATTTTTAAATATTTAATTTTTTGACTGTAAATGAATATTGCATGTGAATTATCACTTTCGGAACTAAAATAAGTGTGTTTAGAGTCATTTTAATGCCTTTAATTGGTCGAAATAGAAGCTTCTGAGTAGGAGAAAAAGTCTGTAAGAATTGCACTTTTGGTCACATTGAGGCTTTAAAAAGTAGTTATCAACATGAGGCACAATCCAAATTACATTTTGAATCAATTCTTCCACAGTCCAAAAAAACAATTTTCTGATGAAAAACGATGATCCGCGACCTGTCGAATTTTCTCCAGATGGTCAAAAATGGTTATTTTTTAATATTAAATTTTTTGACTGTAAATGACTATTGCATGTGAATTATCACTTTTGGAACTAAAATAAGTGTGTTTAGAGTCATTTTAATGCCTTTAATTGGTCGAAATAGAAGCTTCTGAATAGGAGAAAAAGTCTGTAAAAATGGCACTTTTGGTCACATTGAGGATTTAAAAAGTAGTTATTCAACATGAGGCACAACCCAAATTACATTTTGAATCAATTCTTCCACAGTCCAAAAAATCATTTTTCTGATGAAAAACGATGATCCGCGACCTGTCGAATTTTCTCCAGATGGTCAAAAATTGTTATTTTTTAATATTTAATTTTTTGACTGTAAATGAATATTACATGTGAATTATCACTTTCGGAACTAAAATAAGTGTGTTTAGAGTCATTTTAATGCCTTTAATTGGTCGAAATAGAAGCTTCTGAGTAGGAGAAAAAGTCTGTAAAAATGGCACTTTTGGTCACATTGAGGCTTTAAAAAGTAGTTAGTCAACATGAGGCACAATCCAAATTACATTTTGAATCAATTTTTCCACAGTCCAAAAAATCAATTTTCTGATGAAAAACGATGATCCGCGACCTGTCGAATTTTCTCCAGATGGTCAAAAATGGTAATTTTTTAATATTTAATTTTTTGACTGTAAATGAATATTGCATGTGAATTATCACTTTCGGAACTAAAATAAGTGTGTTTAGAGTCATTTTAATGCCTGAAATTGGTCAAAATAAAAGCTCTCGAGTAGGAGAAAAAGTCTGTAAAAAAGGCAATTTTGGTCACATTGAGGCTTTAAAAAGTAGGTATTCACCATGAGGCACAATCCAAATTACATTTTGAATCAATTCTTCCACAGTCCAAAAAATCAATTTTCTGATGAAAAACGATGATCCGCGACCTGTCGAATTTTCTCCAGATGGTCAAAAATGGTAATTTTTTAATATTTAATTTTTTGACTGTAAATGACTATTGCATGTGAATTATCACTTTTGGAACTAAAAGAAGTGTGTTTAGAGTCATTTCAATGCCTTTAATTGGTCGAAATAGAAGCTTCTGAGTAGGAGAAAAAGTCTGTAAAAATAGCACTTTTGGTCACATTGAGGATTTAAAAAGTAGTTATTCAACATGAGGCACAACCCAAATTACATTTTGAATCAATTCTTCCACAGTCCAAAAAATCATTTTTCTGATGAAAAACGATGATACGCGACCTGTCGAATTTTCTCCAGATGGTCAAAAATGGTAATTTTTTAATATTTAATTTTTTGACTGTAAATGAATATTGCATGTGAATTATCACTTTCGGAACTAAAATAAGTGTGTTTAGAGTCATTTTAATGCCTTTAATTGGTCGAAATAGAAGCTTCTGAGTAGGAGAAAAAGTCTGTAAAAATGGCACTTTTGGTCACATTGAGGCTTTAAAAAGTAGTTATTCAACATGAGGCACAATCCAAATTACATTTTGAATCAATTTTTCCACAGTCCAAAAAATCAATTTTCTGATGAAAAACGATGATACGCGACCTGTCGAATTTTCTCCAGATGGTCAAAAATGGTAATTTTTTAATATTTAATTTTTTGACTGTAAATGACTATTGCATGTGAATTATCACTTTTGGAACTAAAAGAAGTGTGTTTAGAGTCATTTCAATGCCTTTAATTGGTCGAAATAGAAGCTTCTGAGTAGGAGAAAAAGTCTGTAAAAATGGCACTTTTGGTCACATTGAGGATTTAAAAAGTAGTTATTCAACATGAGGCACAACCCAAATTACATTTTGAATCAATTCTTCCACAGTCCAAAAAATCAATTTTCTGATGAAAAACGATGATCCGCGACCTGTCAAATTTTCTCCAGATGGTCAAAAATTGTAATTTTTTAATATTTAATTTTTTGACTGTAAATGAATATTACATGTGAATTATCACTTTCGGAACTAAAATAAGTGTGTTTAGAGTCATTTTAATGCCTTTAATTGGTCGAAATAGAAGCTTCTGAGTAGGAGAAAAAGTCTGTAAAAATTGCACTTTTGGTCACATTGAGGCTTTAAAAAGTAGTTATTCAACATGAGGCACAATCCAAATTACATTTTGAATCAATTCTTCCACAGTCCAAAAAATCAATTTTCTGATGAAAAACGATGATCCGCGACCTGTCGAATTTTCTCCAGATGGTCAAAAATGGTAATTTTTTAATATTTAATTTTTTGATTGTAAATGACTATTGCATGTGAATTATCACTTTTGGAACTAAAATAAGTGTGTTTAGAGTCATTTTAATGCCTTTAATTTGTCGAAATAGAAGCTTCTGAGTAGGAGAAAAAGTCTGTAAAAAAGGCAATTTTGGTCACATTGAGGCTTTAGAAAGTAGTTATTCAACATGAGGCACAATCAAAATTACATTTTGAATCAATTTTTCCAGAGTCAAAAAAATCACATTTCTGATGAAAAACGATGACCCGTGACCTGTCGAACTATCTCCAGATGGTCAAAAATTGTAATTTTGTAATATTTAATTTTTTGCCTGTAAATGACTTTTGCAAGTGAATTATCTCTTTTGGAACTAAAATAAGTGTGTAAAAAAGGCAATTTTGGTCACATTGAGGCTTTAAAAAGTAGGTATTCACCATGAGGCACAATCCAAATTACATTTTGAATCAATTCTTCCACAGTCCAAAAAATCAATTTTCTGATGAAAAACGATGATCCGCGCGCGACCAGTCGAATTTTCTCCAGATGGTCAAAAATGGTAATTTTTTAATATTTAATTTTTTGACTGTAAATGACTATTGCATGTGAATTATCACTTTTGGAACTAAAAGAAGTGTGTTTAGAGTCATTTCAATGCCTTTAATTGGTCGAAATAGAAGCTTCTGAGTAGGAGAAAAAGTCTGTAAAAATGGCACTTTTGGTCACATTGAGGATTTAAAAAGTAGTTATTCAACATGAGGCACAACCCAAATTACATTTTGAATCAATTCTTCCACAGTCCAAAAAATCATTTTTCTGATGAAAAACGATGATACGCGACCTGTCGAATTTTCTCCAGATGGTCAAAAATGGTAATTTTTTAATATTTAATTTTTTGACTGTAAATGAATATTGCATGTGAATTATCACTTTCGGAACTAAAATAAGTGTGTTTAGAGTCATTTTAATGCCTTTAATTGGTCGAAATAGAAGCTTCTGAGTAGGAGAAAAAGTCTGTAAAAATGGCACTTTTGGTCACATTGAGGCTTTAAAAAGTAGTTATTCAACATGAGGCACAATCCAAATTACATTTTGAATCAATTTTTCCACAGTCCAAAAAATCAATTTTCTGATGAAAAACGATGATCCGCGACCTGTCGAATTTTCTCCAGATGGTCAAAAATGGTAATTTTTTAATATTTAATTTTTTGACTGTAAATGACTATTGCATGTGAATTATCACTTTTGGAACTAAAAGAAGTGTGTTTAGAGTCATTTCAATGCCTTTAATTGGTCGAAATAGAAGCTTCTGAGTAGGAGAAAAAGTCTGTAAAAATGGCACTTTTGGTCACATTGAGGATTTAAAAAGTAGTTATTCAACATGAGGCACAACCCAAATTACATTTTGAATCAATTCTTCCACAGTCCAAAAAATCAATTTTCTGATGAAAAACGATGATCCGCGACCTGTCAAATTTTCTCCAGATGGTCAAAAATTGTAATTTTTTAATATTTAATTTTTTGACTGTAAATGAATATTACATGTGAATTATCACTTTCGGAACTAAAATAAGTGTGTTTAGAGTCATTTTAATGCCTTTAATTGGTCGAAATAGAAGCTTCTGAGTAGGAGAAAAAGTCTGTAAAAATTGCACTTTTGGTCACATTGAGGCTTTAAAAAGTAGTTATTCAACATGAGGCACAATCCAAATTACATTTTGAATCAATTCTTCCACAGTCCAAAAAATCAATTTTCTCATGAAAAACGATGATCCGCGACCTGTCGAATTTTCTCCAGATGGTCAAAAATGGTAATTTTTTAATATTTAATTTTTTGATTGTAAATGACTATTGCATGTGAATTATCACTTTTGGAACTAAAATAAGTGTGTTTAGAGTCATTTTAATGCCTTTAATTTGTCGAAATAGAAGCTTCTGAGTAGGAGAAAAAGTCTGTAAAAAAGGCAATTTTGGTCACATTGAGGCTTTAGAAAGTAGTTATTCAACATGAGGCACAATCAAAATTACATTTTGAATCAATTTTTCCAGAGTCAAAAAAATCAAATTTCTGATGAAAAACGATGACCCGTGACCTGTCGAACTATCTCCAGATGGTCAAAAATTGTAATTTTGTAATATTTAATTTTTTGCCTGTAAATGACTTTTGCAAGTGAATTATCTCTTTTGGAACTAAAATAAGTGTGTAAAAAAGGCAATTTTGGTCTCATTGAGGCTTTAAAAAGTAGGTATTCACCATGAGGCACAATCCAAATTACATTTTGAATCATTTCTTCCACAGTCCAAAAAATCAATTTTCTGATGAAAAACGATGATCCGCGACCTGTCTAATTTTCTCCAGATGGTCAAAAATGGTAATTTTTTAATATTTAATTTTTTGACTGTAAATGAATATTGCATGTGAATTATCACTTTCGGAACTAAAATAAGTGTGTTTAGAGTCATTTCAATGCCTTTAATTGGTCGAAATAGAAGCTTCTGAGTAGGAGAAAAAGTCTGTAAAAATGGCACTTTTGGTCACATTGAGGATTTAAAAAGTAGTTATTCAGCATGAGGCACAACCCAAATTACATTTTGAATCAATTCTTCCACAGTCCAAAAAATCAATTTTCTGATGAAAAACGATGATCCGCGACCTGTCGAATTTTCTCCAGATGGTCAAAAATGGTAATTTTTTAATATTTAATTTTTTGACTGTAAATGAATATTGCATGTGAATTATCACTTTCGGAACTACAATAAGTGTGTTTAGAGTCATTTTAATGCCTGAAATTGGTCAAAATAAAAGCTCTCGAGTAGGAGAAAAAGTCTGTAAAAAAGGCAATTTTGGTCACATTGAGGCTTTAAAAAGTAGGTATTCACCATGAGGCACAATCCAAATTACATTTTGAATCAATTCTTCCACAGTCCAAAAAATCTATTTTCTGATGAAAAACGATGATCCGCGACCTGTCGAATTTTCTCCAGATGGTCAAAAATGGTAATTTTTAAATATTTAATTTTTTGACTGTAAATGAATATTGCATGTGAATTATCACTTTCGGAACTAAAATAAGTGTGTTTAGAGTCATTTTAATGCCTTTAATTGGTCGAAATAGAAGCTTCTGAGTAGGAGAAAAAGTCTGTAAGAATTGCACTTTTGGTCACATTGAGGCTTTAAAAAGTAGTTATCAACATGAGGCACAATCCAAATTACATTTTGAATCAATTCTTCCACAGTCCAAAAAAACAATTTTCTGATGAAAAACGATGATCCGCGACCTGTCGAATTTTCTCCAGATGGTCAAAAATGGTTATTTTTTAATATTAAATTTTTTGACTGTAAATGACTATTGCATGTGAATTATCACTTTTGGAACTAAAATAAGTGTGTTTAGAGTCATTTTAATGCCTTTAATTGGTCGAAATAGAAGCTTCTGAATAGGAGAAAAAGTCTGTAAAAATGGCACTTTTGGTCACATTGAGGATTTAAAAAGTAGTTATTCAACATGAGGCACAACCCAAATTACATTTTGAATCAATTCTTCCACAGTCCAAAAAATCATTTTTCTGATGAAAAACGATGATCCGCGACCTGTCGAATTTTCTCCAGATGGTCAAAAATTGTAATTTTTTAATATTTAATTTTTTGACTGTAAATGAATATTACATGTGAATTATCACTTTCGGAACTAAAATAAGTGTGTTTAGAGTCATTTTAATGCCTTTAATTGGTCGAAATAGAAGCTTCTGAGTAGGAGAAAAAGTCTGTAAAAATGGCACTTTTGGTCACATTGAGGCTTTAAAAAGTAGTTAGTCAACATGAGGCACAATCCAAATTACATTTTGAATCAATTTTTCCACAGTCCAAAAAATCAATTTTCTGATGAAAAACGATGATCCGCGACCTGTCGAATTTTCTCCAGATGGTCAAAAATGGTAATTTTTAATATTTAATTTTTTGACTGTAAATGACTATTGCATGTGAATTATCACTTTCGGAACTAAAAGAAGTGTGTTTAGAGTCATTTCAATGCCTTTAATTGGTCGAAATAGAAGCTTCTGAGTAGGAGAAAAAGTCTGTAAAAATAGCACTTTTGGTCACATTGAGGATTTAAAAAGTAGTTATTCAACATGAGGCACAACCCAAATTACATTTTGAATCAATTCTTCCACAGTCCAAAAAATCATTTTTCTGATGAAAAACGATGATACGCGACCTGTCGAATTTTCTCCAGATGGTCAAAAATGGTAATTTTTTAATATTTAATTTTTTGACTGTAAATGAATATTGCATGTGAATTATCACTTTCGGAACTAAAATAAGTGTGTTTAGAGTCATTTTAATGCCTTTAATTGGTCGAAATAGAAGCTTCTGAGTAGGAGAAAAAGTCTGTAAAAATGGCACTTTTGGTCACATTGAGGCTTTAAAAAGTAGTTATTCAACATGAGGCACAATCCAAATTACATTTTGAATCAATTTTTCCACAGTCCAAAAAATCAATTTTCTGATGAAAAACGATGATACGCGACCTGTCGAATTTTCTCCAGATGGTCAAAAATGGTAATTTTTTAATATTTAATTTTTTGACTGTAAATGACTATTGCATGTGAATTATCACTTTTGGAACTAAAAGAAGTGTGTTTAGAGTCATTTCAATGCCTTTAATTGGTCGAAATAGAAGCTTCTGAGTAGGAGAAAAAGTCTGTAAAAATGGCACTTTTGGTCACATTGAGGATTTAAAAAGTAGTTATTCAACATGAGGCACAACCCAAATTACATTTTGAATCAATTCTTCCACAGTCCAAAAAATCAATTTTCTGATGAAAAACGATGATCCGCGACCTGTCAAATTTTCTCCAGATGGTCAAAAATTGTAATTTTTTAATATTTAATTTTTTGACTGTAAATGAATATTACATGTGAATTATCACTTTCGGAACTAAAATACGTGTGTTTAGAGTCATTTTAATGCCTTTAATTGGTCGAAATAGAAGCTTCTGAGTAGGAGAAAAAGTCTGTAAAAATTGCACTTTTGGTCACATTGAGGCTTTAAAAAGTAGTTATTCAACATGAGGCACAATCCAAATTACATTTTGAATCAATTCTTCCACAGTCCAAAAAATCAATTTTCTGATGAAAAACGATGATCCGCGACCTGTCGAATTTTCTCCAGATGGTCAAAAATGGTAATTTTTTAATATTTAATTTTTTGATTGTAAATGACTATTGCATGTGAATTATCACTTTTGGAACTAAAATAAGTGTGTTTAGAGTCATTTTAATGCCTTTAATTTGTCGAAATAGAAGCTTCTGAGTAGGAGAAAAAGTCTGTAAAAAAGGCAATTTTGGTCACATTGAGGCTTTAGAAAGTAGTTATTCAACATGAGGCACAATCAAAATTACATTTTGAATCAATTTTTCCAGAGTCAAAAAAATCACATTTCTGATGAAAAACGATGACCCGTGACCTGTCGAACTATCTCCAGATGGTCAAAAATTGTAATTTTGTAATATTTAATTTTTTGCCTGTAAATGACTTTTGCAAGTGAATTATCTCTTTTGGAACTAAAATAAGTGTGTAAAAAAGGCAATTTTGGTCACATTGAGGCTTTAAAAAGTAGGTATTCACCATGAGGCACAATCCAAATTACATTTTGAATCAATTCTTCCACAGTCCAAAAAATCAATTTTCTGATGAAAAACGATGATCCGCGCGCGACCTGTCGAATTTTCTCCAGATGGTCAAAAATGTTAATTTTTTAATATTTAATTTTTTGACTGTAAATGACTATTGCATGTGAATTATCACTTTTGGAACTAAAAGAAGTGTGTTTAGAGTCATTTCAATGCCTTTAATTGGTCGAAATAGAAGCTTCTGAGTAGGAGAAAAAGTCTGTAAAAATGGCACTTTTGGTCACATTGAGGATTTAAAAAGTAGTTATTCAACATGAGGCACAACCCAAATTACATTTTGAATCAATTCTTCCACAGTCCAAAAAATCATTTTTCTGATGAAAAACGATGATACGCGACCTGTCGAATTTTCTCCAGATGGTCAAAAATGGTAATTTTTTAATATTTAATTTTTTGACTGTAAATGAATATTGCATGTGAATTATCACTTTCGGAACTAAAATAAGTGTGTTTAGAGTCATTTTAATGCCTTTAATTCGTCGAAATAGAAGCTTCTGAGTAGGAGAAAAAGTCTGTAAAAATGGCACTTTTGGTCACATTGAGGCTTTAAAAAGTAGTTATTCAACATGAGGCACAATCCAAATTACATTTTGAATCAATTTTTCCACAGTCCAAAAAATCAATTTTCTGATGAAAAACGATGATCCGCGACCTGTCGAATTTTCTCCAGATGGTCAAAAATGGTAATTTTTTAATATTTAATTTTTTGACTGTAAATGACTATTGCATGTGAATTATCACTTTTGGAACTAAAAGAAGTGTGTTTAGAGTCATTTCAATGCCTTTAATTGGTCGAAATAGAAGCTTCTGAGTAGGAGAAAAAGTCTGTAAAAATGGCACTTTTGGTCACATTGAGGATTTAAAAAGTAGTTATTCAACATGAGGCACAACCCAAATTACATTTTGAATCAATTCTTCCACAGTCCAAAAAATCAATTTTCTGATGAAAAACGATGATCCGCGACCTGTCAAATTTTCTCCAGATGGTCAAAAATTGTAATTTTTTAATATTTAATTTTTTGACTGTAAATGAATATTACATGTGAATTATCACTTTCGGAACTAAAATAAGTGTGTTTAGAGTCATTTTAATGCCTTTAATTGGTCGAAATAGAAGCTTCTGAGTAGGAGAAAAAGTCTGTAAAAATGGCACTTTTGGTCACATTGAGGCTTTAAAAAGTAGTTATTCAACATGAGGCACAATCCAAATTACATTTTGAATCAATTCTTCCACAGTCCAAAAAATCAATTTTCTCATGAAAAACGATGATCCGCGACCTGTCGAATTTTCTCCAGATGGTCAAAAATGGTAATTTTTTAATATTTAATTTTTTGACTGTAAATGACTATTGCATGTGAATTATCACTTTTGGAACTAAAAGAAGTGTGTTTAGAGTCATTTCAATGCCTTTAATTGGTCGAAATAGAAGCTTCTGAGTAGGAGAAAAAGTCTGTAAAAATGGCACTTTTGGTCACATTGAGGATTTAAAAAGTAGTTATTCAACATGAGGCACAACCCAAATTACATTTTGAATCAATTCTTCCACAGTCCAAAAAATCAATTTTCTGATGAAAAACGATGATCCGCGACCTGTCGAATTTTCTCCAGATGGTCAAAAATGGTAATTTTTCAATATTTAATTTTTTGACTGTAAATGAATATTGCATGTGAATTATCACTTTTGGAACTAAAATAAGTGTGTTTAGAGTCATTTCAATGCCTTTAATTGGTCGAAATAGAAGCTTCTGAGTAGGAGAAAAAGTCTGTAAAAATGGCACTTTTGGTCACATTGAGGATTTAAAAAGTAGTTATTCAGCATGAGGCACAACCCAAATTACATTTTGAATCAATTCTTCCACAGTCCAAAAAATCAATTTTCTGATGAAAAACGATGATCCGCGACCTGTCGAATTTTCTCCAGATGGTCAAAAATGGTAATTTTTTAATATTTAATTTTTTGACTGTAAATGAATATTGCATGTGAATTATCACTTTCGGAACTACAATAAGTGTGTTTAGAGTCATTTTAATGCCTGAAATTGGTCAAAATAAAAGCTCTCGAGTAGGAGAAAAAGTCTGTAAAAAAGGCAATTTTGGTCACATTGAGGCTTTAAAAAGTAGGTATTCACCATGAGGCACAATCCAAATTACATTTTGAATCAATTCTTCCACAGTCCAAAAAATCTATTTTCTGATGAAAAACGATGATCCGCGACCTGTCGAATTTTCTCCAGATGGTCAAAAATGGTAATTTTTAAATATTTAATTTTTTGACTGTAAATGAATATTGCATGTGAATTATCACTTTCGGAACTAAAATAAGTGTGTTTAGAGTCATTTTAATGCCTTTAATTGGTCGAAATAGAAGCTTCTGAGTAGGAGAAAAAGTCTGTAAGAATTGCACTTTTGGTCACATTGAGGCTTTAAAAAGTAGTTATCAACATGAGGCACAATCCAAATTACATTTTGAATCAATTCTTCCACAGTCCAAAAAAACAATTTTCTGATGAAAAACGATGATCCGCGACCTGTCGAATTTTCTCCAGATGGTCAAAAATGGTTATTTTTTAATATTAAATTTTTTGACTGTAAATGACTATTGCATGTGAATTATCACTTTTGGAACTAAAATAAGTGTGTTTAGAGTTATTTTAATGCATTTAATTGGTCGAAATAGAAGCTTCTGAATAGGAGAAAAAGTCTGTAAAAATGGCACTTTTGGTCACATTGAGGATTTAAAAAGTAGTTATTCAACATGAGGCACAACCCAAATTACATTTTGAATCAATTCTTCCACAGTCCAAAAAATCATTTTTCTGATGAAAAACGATGATCCGCGACCTGTCGAATTTTCTCCAGATGGTCAAAAATTGTAATTTTTTAATATTTAATTTTTTGACTGTAAATGAATATTACATGTGAATTATCACTTTCGGAACTAAAATAAGTGTGTTTAGAGTCATTTTAATGCCTTTAATTGGTCGAAATAGAAGCTTCTGAGTAAAAGTCTGTAAAAATGGCACTTTTGGTCACATTGAGGCTTTAAAAAGTAGTTAGTCAACATGAGGCACAATCCAAATTACATTTTGAATCAATTTTTCCACAGTCCAAAAAATCAATTTTCTGATGAAAAACGATGATCCGCGACCTGTCGAATTTTCTCCAGATGGTCAAAAATGGTAATTTTTTAATATTTAATTTTTTGACTGGAAATGAATATTGCATGTGAATTATCACTTTCGGAACTAAAATAAGTGTGTTTAGAGTCATTTTAATGCCTTTAATTGGTCGAAATAGAAGCTTCTGAGTAGGAGAAAAAGTCTGTAAAAATTGCACTTTTGGTCACATTGAGGCTTTAAAAAGTAGTTATTCAACATGAGGCACAATCCAAATTACATTTTGAATCAATTCTTCCACAGTCCAAAAAATCAATTTTCTGATGAAAAACGATGATCCGCGACCTGTCGAATTTTCTCCAGATGGTCAAAAATGGTAATTTTTTAATATTTAATTTTTTGATTGTAAATGACTATTGCATGTGAATTATCACTTTTGGAACTAAAATAAGTGTGTTTAGAGTCATTTTAATGCCTTTAATTTGTCGAAATAGAAGCTTCTGAGTAGGAGAAAAAGTCTGTAAAAAAGGCAATTTTGGTCACATTGAGGCTTTAGAAAGTAGTTATTCAACATGAGGCACAATCAAAATTACATTTTGAATCAATTTTTCCAGAGTCAAAAAAATCACATTTCTGATGAAAAACGATGACCCGTGACGACCTGTCGAACTATCTCCAGATGGTCAAAAATTGTAATTTTGTAATATTTAATTTTTTGCCTGTTAATGACTTTTGCAAGTGAATTATCTCTTTTGGAACTAAAATAAGTGTGTAAAAAAGGCAATTTTGGTCACATTGAGGCTTTAAAAAGTAGGTATTCACCATGAGGCACAATCCAAATTACATTTTGAATCAATTCTTCCACAGTCCAAAAAATCAATTTTCTGATGAAAAACGATGATCCGCGCGCGACCTGTCGAATTTTCTCCAGATGGTCAAAAATGGTAATTTTTTAATATTTAATTTTTTGACTGTAAATGACTATTGCATGTGAATTATCACTTTTGGAACTAAAAGAAGTGTGTTTAGAGTCATTTCAATGCCTTTAATTGGTCGAAATAGAAGCTTCTGAGTAGGAGAAAAAGTCTGTAAAAATGGCACTTTTGGTCACATTGAGGATTTAAAAAGTAGTTATTCAACATGAGGCACAACCCAAATTACATTTTGAATCAATTCTTCCACAGTCCAAAAAATCATTTTTCTGATGAAAAACGATGATACGCGACCTGTCGAATTTTCTCCAGATGGTCAAAAATGGTAATTTTTTAATATTTAATTTTTTGACTGAAAATGAATATTGCATGTGAATTATCACTTTCGGAACTAAAATAAGTGTGTTTAGAGTCATTTTAATGCCTTTAATTGGTCGAAATAGAAGCTTCTGAGTAGGAGAAAAAGTCTGTAAAAATGGCACTTTTGGTCACATTGAGGCTTTAAAAAGTAGTTATTCAACATGAGGCACAATCCAAATTACATTTTGAATCAATTTTTCCACAGTCCAATAAATCAATTTTCTGATGAAAAACGATGATCCGCGACCTGTCGAATTTTCTCCAGATGGTCAAAAATGGTAATTTTTTAATATTTAATTTTTTGACTGTAAATGACTATTGCATGTGAATTATCACTTTTGGAACTAAAAGAAGTGTGTTTAGAGGCATTTCAATGCCTTTAATTGGTCGAAATAGAAGCTTCTGAGTAGGAGAAAAAGTCTGTAAAAATGGCACTTTTGGTCACATTGAGGATTTAAAAAGTAGTTATTCAACATGAGGCACAACCCAAATTACATTTTGAATCAATTCTTCCACAGTCCAAAAAATCAATTTTCTGATGAAAAACGATGATCCGCGACCTGTCAAATTTTCTCCAGATGGTCAAAAATTGTAATTTTTTAATATTTAATTTTTTGACTGTAAATGAATATTACATGTGAATTATCACTTTCGGAACTAAAATAAGTGTGTTTAGAGTCATTTTAATGCCTTTAATTGGTCGAAATAGAAGCTTCTGAGTAGGAGAAAAAGTCTGTAAAAATTGCACTTTTGGTCACATTGAGGCTTTAAAAAGTAGTTATTCAACATGAGGCACAATCCAAATTACATTTTGAATCAATTCTTCCACAGTCCAAAAAATCAATTTTCTCATGAAAAACGATGATCCGCGACCTGTCGAATTTTCTCCAGATGGTCAAAAATGGTAATTTTTTAATATTTAATTTTTTGATTGTAAATGACTATTGCATGTGAATTATCACTTTTGGAACTAAAATAAGTGTGTTTAGAGTCATTTTAATGCCTTTAATTTGTCGAAATAGAAGCTTCTGAGTAGGAGAAAAAGTCTGTAAAAAAGGCAATTTTGGTCACATTGAGGCTTTAGAAAGTAGTTATTCAACATGAGGCACAATCAAAATTACATTTTGAATCAATTTTTCCAGAGTCAAAAAAATCAAATTTCTGATGAAAAACGATGACCCGTGACCTGTCGAACTATCTCCAGATGGTCAAAAATTGTAATTTTGTAATATTTAATTTTTTGCCTGTAAATGACTTTTGCAAGTGAATTATCTCTTTTGGAACTAAAATAAGTGTGTAAAAAAGGCAATTTTGGTCTCATTGAGGCTTTAAAAAGTAGGTATTCACCATGAGGCACAATCCAAATTACATTTTGAATCATTTCTTCCACAGTCCAAAAAATCAATTTTCTGATGAAAAACGATGATCCGCGACCTGTCTAATTTTCTCCAGATGGTCAAAAATGGTAATTTTTTAATATTTAATTTTTTGACTGTAAATGAATATTGCATGTGAATTATCACTTTCGGAACTAAAATAAGTGTGTTTAGAGTCATTTCAATGCCTTTAATTGGTCGAAATAGAAGCTTCTGAGTAGGAGAAAAAGTCTGTAAAAATGGCACTTTTGGTCACATTGAGGATTTAAAAAGTAGTTATTCAGCATGAGGCACAACCCAAATTACATTTTGAATCAATTCTTCCACAGTCCAAAAAATCAATTTTCTGATGAAAAACGATGATCCGCGACCTGTCGAATTTTCTCCAGATGGTCAAAAATGGTAATTTTTTAATATTTAATTTTTTGACTGTAAATGAATATTGCATGTGAATTATCACTTTCGGAACTACAATAAGTGTGTTTAGAGTCATTTTAATGCCTGAAATTGGTCAAAATAAAAGCTCTCGAGTAGGAGAAAAAGTCTGTAAAAAAGGCAATTTTGGTCACATTGAGGCTTTAAAAAGTAGGTATTCACCATGAGGCACAATCCAAATTACATTTTGAATCAATTCTTCCACAGTCCAAAAAATCTATTTTCTGATGAAAAACGATGATCCGCGACCTGTCGAATTTTCTCCAGATGGTCAAAAATGGTAATTTTTAAATATTTAATTTTTTGACTGTAAATGAATATTGCATGTGAATTATCACTTTCGGAACTAAAATAAGTGTGTTTAGAGTCATTTTAATGCCTTTAATTGGTCGAAATAGAAGCTTCTGAGTAGGAGAAAAAGTCTGTAAGAATTGCACTTTTGGTCACATTGAGGCTTTAAAAAGTAGTTATCAACATGAGGCACAATCCAAATTACATTTTGAATCAATTCTTCCACAGTCCAAAAAAACAATTTTCTGATGAAAAACGATGATCCGCGACCTGTCGATTTTTCTCCAGATGGTCAAAAATGGTTATTTTTTAATATTAAATTGTTTGACTGTAAATGACTATTGCATGTGAATTATCACTTTTGGAACTAAAATAAGTGTGTTTAGAGTCATTTTAATGCCTTTAATTGGTCGAAATAGAAGCTTCTGAATAGGAGAAAAAGTCTGTAAAAATGGCACTTTTGGTCACATTGAGGATTTAAAAAGTAGTTATTCAACATGAGGCACAACCCAAATTACATTTTGAATCAATTCTTCCACAGTCCAAAAAATCATTTTTCTGATGAAAAACGATGATCCGCGACCTGTCGAATTTTCTCCAGATGGTCAAAAATTGTAATTTTTTAATATTTAATTTTTTGACTGTAAATGAATATTACATGTGAATTATCACTTTCGGAACTAAAATAAGTGTGTTTAGAGTCATTTTAATGCCTGAAATTGGTCAAAATAAAAGCTCTCGAGTAGGAGAAAAAGTCTGTAAAAAAGGCAATTTTGGTCACATTGAGGCTTTAAAAAGTAGGTATTCACCATGAGGCACAATCCAAATTACATTTTGAATCAATTCTTCCACAGTCCAAAAAATCAATTTTCTGATGAAAAACGATGATCCGCGACCTGTCGAATTTTCTCCAGATGGTCAAAAATGGTAATTTTTTAATATTTAATTTTTTGATTGTAAATGACTATTGCATGTGAATTATCACTTTTGGAACTAAAATAAGTGTGTTTAGAGTCATTTTAATGCCTTTAATTTGTCGAAATAGAAGCTTCTGAGTAGGAGAAAAAGTCTGTAAAAAAGGCAATTTTGGTCACATTGAGGCTTTAGAAAGTAGTTATTCAACATGAGGCACAATCAAAATTACATTTTGAATCAATTTTTCCAGAGTCAAAAAAATCACATTTCTGATGAAAAACGATGACCCGTGACCTGTCGAACTATCTCCAGATGGTCAAAAATTGTAATTTTGTAATATTTAATTTTTTGCCTGTAAATGACTTTTGCAAGTGAATTATCTCTTTTGGAACTAAAATAAGTGTGTAAAAAAGGCAATTTTGGTCACATTGAGGCTTTAAAAAGTAGGTATTCACCATGAGGCACAATCCAAATTACATTTTGAATCAATTCTTCCACAGTCCAAAAAATCAATTTTCTGATGAAAAACGATGATCCGCGCGCGACCTGTCGAATTTTCTCCAGATGGTCAAAAATGGTAATTTTTTAATATTTAATTTTTTGACTGTAAATGACTATTGCATGTGAATTATCACTTTTGGAACTAAAAGAAGTGTGTTTAGAGTCATTTCAATGCCTTTAATTGGTCGAAATAGAAGCTTCTGAGTAGGAGAAAAAGTCTGTAAAAATGGCACTTTTGGTCACATTGAGGATTTAAAAAGTAGTTATTCAACATGAGGCACAACCCAAATTACATTTTGAATCAATTCTTCCACAGTCCAAAAAATCATTTTTCTGATGAAAAACGATGATACGCGACCTGTCGAATTTTCTCCAGATGGTCAAAAATGGTAATTTTTTATTATTTAATTTTTCGACTGTAAATGAATATTGCATGTGAATTATCACTTTCGGAACTAAAATAAGTGTGTTTAGAGTCATTTTAATGCCTTTAATTGGTCAAAATAGAAGCTTCTGAGTAGGAGAAAAAGTCTGTAAAAATGGCACTTTTGGTCACATTGAGGCTTTAAAAAGTAGTTATTCAACATGAGGCACAATCCAAATTACATTTTGAATCAATTTTTCCACAGTCCAAAAAATCAATTTTCTGATGAAAAACGATGATCCGCGACCTGTCGAATTTTCTCCAGATGGTCAAAAATGGTAATTTTTTAATATTTAATTTTTTGACTGTAAATGACTATTGCATGTGAATTATCACTTTTGGAACTAAAAGAAGTGTGTTTAGAGTCATTTCAATGCCTTTAATTGGTCGAAATAGAAGCTTCTGAGTAGGAGAAAAAGTCTGTAAAAATGGCACTTTTGGTCACATTGAGGATTTAAAAAGTAGTTATTCAACATGAGGCACAACCCAAATTACATTTTGAATCAATTCTTCCACAGTCCAAAAAATCAATTTTCTGATGAAAAACGATGATCCGCGACCTGTCAAATTTTCTCCAGATGGTCAAAAATTGTAATTTTTTAATATTTAATTTTTTGACTGTAAATGAATATTACATGTGAATTATCACTTTCGGAACTAAAATAAGTGTGTTTAGAGTCATTTTAATGCCTTTAATTGGTCGAAATAGAAGCTTCTGAGTAGGAGAAAAAGTCTGTAAAAATTGCACTTTTGGTCACATTGAGGCTTTAAAAAGTAGTTATTCAACATGAGGCACAATCCAAATTACATTTTGAATCAATTCTTCCACAGTCCAAAAAATCAATTTTCTCATGAAAAACGATGATCCGCGACCTGTCGAATTTTCTCCAGATGGTCAAAAATGGTAATTTTTTAATATTTAATTTTTTGATTGTAAATGACTATTGCATGTGAATTATCACTTTTGGAACTAAAATAAGTGTGTTTAGAGTCATTTTAATGCCTTTAATTTGTCGAAATAGAAGCTTCTGAGTAGGAGAAAAAGTCTGTAAAAAAGGCAATTTTGGTCACATTGAGGCTTTAGAAAGTAGTTATTCAACATGAGGCACAATCAAAATTACATTTTGAATCAATTTTTCCAGAGTCAAAAAAATCAAATTTCTGATGAAAAACGATGACCCGTGACCTGTCGAACTATCTCCAGATGGTCAAAAATTGTAATTTTGTAATATTTAATTTTTTGCCTGTAAATGACTTTTGCAAGTGAATTATCTCTTTTGGAACTAAAATAAGTGTGTAAAAAAGGCAATTTTGGTCTCATTGAGGCTTTAAAAAGTAGGTATTCACCATGAGGCACAATCCAAATTACATTTTGAATCATTTCTTCCACAGTCCAAAAAATCAATTTTCTGATGAAAAACGATGATCCGCGACCTGTCGAATTTTCTCCAGATGGTCAAAAATGGTAATTTTTTAATATTTAATTTTTTGACTGTAAATGAATATTGCATGTGAATTAACACTTTCGGAACTAAAATAAGTGTGTTTAGAGTCATTTTAATGCCTGAAATTGGTCAAAATAAAAGCTCTCGAGTAGGAGAAAAAGTCTGTAAAAAAGGCAATTTTGGTCACATTGAGGCTTTAAAAAGTAGGTATTCACCATGAGGCACAATCCAAATTACATTTTGAATCAATTCTTCCACAGTCCAAAAAATCAATTTTCTGATGAAAAACGATGATCCGCGACCTGTCGAATTTTCTCCAGATGGTCAAAAATGGTAATTTTTTAATATTTAATTTTTTGACTGTAAATGACTATTGCATGTGAATTATCACTTTTGGAACTAAAAGAAGTGTGTTTAGAGTCATTTCAATGCCTTTAATTGGTCGAAATAGAAGCTTCTGAGTAGGAGAAAAAGTCTGTAAAAATAGCACTTTTGGTCACATTGAGGATTTAAAAAGTAGTTATTCAACATGAGGCACAACCCAAATTACATTTTGAATCAATTCTTCCACAGTCCAAAAAATCATTTTTCTGATGAAAAACGATGATACGCGACCTGTCGAATTTTCTCCAGATGGTCAAAAATGGTAATTTTTTAATATTTAATTTTTTGACTGTAAATGAATATTGCATGTGAATTATCACTTTCGGAACTAAAATAAGTGTGTTTAGAGTCATTTTAATGCCTTTAATTGGTCGAAATAGAAGCTTCTGAGTAGGAGAAAAAGTCTGTAAAAATGGCACTTTTGGTCACATTGAGGCTTTAAAAAGTAGTTATTCAACATGAGGCACAATCCAAATTACATTTTGAATCAATTTTTCCACAGTCCAAAAAATCAATTTTCTGATGAAAAACGATGATACGCGACCTGTCGAATTTTCTCCAGATGGTCAAAAATGGTAATTTTTTAATATTTAATTTTTTGACTGTAAATGACTATTGCATGTGAATTATCACTTTTGGAACTAAAAGAAGTGTGTTTAGAGTCATTTCAATGCCTTTAATTGGTCGAAATAGAAGCTTCTGAGTAGGAGAAAAAGTCTGTAAAAATGGCACTTTTGGTCACATTGAGGATTTAAAAAGTAGTTATTCAACATGAGGCACAACCCAAATTACATTTTGAATCAATTCTTCCACAGTCCAAAAAATCAATTTTCTGATGAAAAACGATGATCCGCGACCTGTCAAATTTTCTCCAGATGGTCAAAAATTGTAATTTTTTAATATTTAATTTTTTGACTGTAAATGAATATTACATGTGAATAATCACTTTCGGAACTAAAATAAGTGTGTTTAGAGTCATTTTAATGCCTTTAATTGGTCGAAATAGAAGCTTCTGAGTAGGAGAAAAAGTCTGTAAAAATTGCACTTTTGGTCACATTGAGGCTTTAAAAAGTAGTTATTCAACATGAGGCACAATCCAAATTACATTTTGAATCAATTCTTCCACAGTCCAAAAAATCAATTTTCTGATGAAAAACGATGATCCGCGACCTGTCGAATTTTCTCCAGATGGTCAAAAATGGTAATTTTTTAATATTTAATTTTTTGATTGTAAATGACTATTGCATGTGAATTATCACTTTTGGAACTAAAATAAGTGTGTTTAGAGTCATTTTAATGCCTTTAATTTGTCGAAATAGAAGCTTCTGAGTAGGAGAAAAAGTCTGTAAAAAAGGCAATTTTGGTCACATTGAGGCTTTAGAAAGTAGTTATTCAACATGAGGCACAATCAAAATTACATTTTGAATCAATTTTTCCAGAGTCAAAAAAATCACATTTCTGATGAAAAACGATGACCCGTGACCTGTCGAACTATCTCCAGATGGTCAAAAATTGTAATTTTGTAATATTTAATTTTTTGCCTGTAAAAGACTTTTGCAAGTGAATTATCTCTTTTGGAACTAAAATAAGTGTGTAAAAAAGGCAATTTTGGTCACATTGAGGCTTTAAAAAGTAGGTATTCACCATGAGGCACAATCCAAATTACATTTTGAATCAATTCTTCCACAGTCCAAAAAATCAATTTTCTGATGAAAAACGATGATTCGCGCGCGACCTGTCGAATTTTCTCCAGATGGTCAAAAATGGTAATTTTTTAATATTTAATTTTTTGACTGTAAATGACTATTGCATGTGAATTATCACTTTTGGAACTAAAAGAAGTGTGTTTAGAGTCATTTCAATGCCTTTAATTGGTCGAAATAGAAGCTTCTGAGTAGGAGAAAAAGTCTGTAAAAATGGCACTTTTGGTCACATTGAGGATTTAAAAAGTAGTTATTCAACATGAGGCACAACCCAAATTACATTTTGAATCAATTTTTCCACAGTCCAAAAAATCAATTTTCTGATGAAAAACGATGATCCGCGACCTGTCGAATTTTCTCCAGATGGTCAAAAATGGTAATTTTTTAATATTTAATTTTTTGACTGTAAATGACTATTGCATGTGAATTATCACTTTTGGAACTAAAAGAAGTGTGTTTAGAGTCATTTCAATGCCTTTAATTGGTCGAAATAGAAGCTTCTGAGTAGGAGAAAAAGTCTGTAAAAATGGCACTTTTGGTCACATTGAGGATTTAAAAAGTAGTTATTCAACATGAGGCACAACCCAAATTACATTTTGAATCAATTCTTCCACAGTCCAAAAAATCAATTTTCTGATGAAAAACGATGATCCGCGACCTGTCAAATTTTCTCCAGATGGTCAAAAATTGTAATTTTTTAATATTTAATTTTTTGACTGTAAATGAATATTACATGTGAATTATCACTTTCGGAACTAAAATAAGTGTGTTTAGAGTCATTTTAATGCCTTTAATTGGTCGAAATAGAAGCTTCTGAGTAGGAGAAAAAGTCTGTAAAAATTGCACTTTTGGTCACATTGAGGCTTTAAAAAGTAGTTATTCAACATGAGGCACAATCCAAATTACATTTTGAATCAATTCTTCCACAGTCCAAAAAATCAATTTTCTCATGAAAAACGATGATCCGCGACCTGTCGAATTTTCTCCAGATGGTCAAAAATGGTAATTTTTTAATATTTAATTTTTTGATTGTAAATGACTATTGCATGTGAATTATCACTTTTGGAACTAAAATAAGTGTGTTTAGAGTCATTTTAATGCCTTTAATTTGTCGAAATAGAAGCTTCTGAGTAGGAGAAAAAGTCTGTAAAAAAGGCAATTTTGGTCACATTGAGGCTTTAGAAAGTAGTTATTCAACATGAGGCACAATCAAAATTACATTTTGAATCAATTTTTCCAGAGTCAAAAAAATCAAATTTCTGATGAAAAACGATGACCCGTGACCTGTCGAACTATCTCCAGATGGTCAAAAATTGTAATTTTGTAATATTTAATTTTTTGCCTGTAAATGACTTTTGCAAGTGAATTATCTCTTTTGGAACTAAAATAAGTGTGTAAAAAAGGCAATTTTGGTCTCATTGAGGCTTTAAAAAGTAGGTATTCACCATGAGGCACAATCCAAATTACATTTTGAATCATTTCTTCCACAGTCCAAAAAATCAATTTTCTGATGAAAAACGATGATCCGCGACCTGTCTAATTTTCTCCAGATGGTCAAAAATGGTAATTTTTTAATATTTAATTTTTTGACTGTAAATGAATATTGCATGTGAATTATCACTTTCGGAACTAAAATAAGTGTGTTTAGAGTCATTTCAATGCCTTTAATTGGTCGAAATAGAAGCTTCTGAGTAGGAGAAAAAGTCTGTAAAAATGGCACTTTTGGTCACATTGAGGATTTAAAAAGTAGTTATTCAGCATGAGGCACAACCCAAATTACATTTTGAATCAATTCTTCCACAGTCCAAAAAATCAATTTTCTGATGAAAAACGATGATCCGCGACCTGTCGAATTTTCTCCAGATGGTCAAAAATGGTAATTTTTTAATATTTAATTTTTTGACTGTAAATGAATATTGCATGTGAATTATCACTTTCGGAACTACAATAAGTGTGTTTAGAGTCATTTTAATGCCTGAAATTGGTCAAAATAAAAGCTCTCGAGTAGGAGAAAAAGTCTGTAAAAAAGGCAATTTTGGTCACATTGAGGCTTTAAAAAGTAGGTATTCACCATGAGGCACAATCCAAATTACATTTTGAATCAATTCTTCCACAGTCCAAAAAATCTATTTTCTGATGAAAAACGATGATCCGCGACCTGTCGAATTTTCTCCAGATGGTCAAAAATGGTAATTTTTAAATATTTAATTTTTTGACTGTAAATGAATATTGCATGTGAATTATCACTTTCGGAACTAAAATAAGTGTGTTTAGAGTCATTTTAATGCCTTTAATTGGTCGAAATAGAAGCTTCTGAGTAGGAGAAAAAGTCTGTAAGAATTGCACTTTTGGTCACATTGAGGCTTTAAAAAGTAGTTATCAACATGAGGCACAATCCAAATTACATTTTGAATCAATTCTTCCACAGTCCAAAAAAACAATTTTCTGATGAAAAACGATGATCCGCGACCTGTCGAATTTTCTCCAGATGGTCAAAAATGGTTATTTTTTAATATTAAATTTTTTGACTGTAAATGACTATTGCATGTGAATTATCACTTTTGGAACTAAAATAAGTGTGTTTAGAGTCATTTTAATGCCTTTAATTGGTCGAAATAGAAGCTTCTGAATAGGAGAAAAAGTCTGTAAAAATGGCACTTTTGGTCACATTGAGGATTTAAAAAGTAGTTATTCAACATGAGGCACAACCCAAATTACATTTTGAATCAATTCTTCCACAGTCCAAAAAATCATTTTTCTGATGAAAAACGATGATCCGCGACCTGTCGAATTTTCTCCAGATGGTCAAAAATTGTAATTTTTTAATATTTAATTTTTTGACTGTAAATGAATATTACATGTGAATTATCACTTTCGGAACTAAAATAAGTGTGTTTAGAGTCATTTTAATGCCTTTAATTGGTCGAAATAGAAGCTTCTGAGTAGGAGAAAAAGTCTGTAAAAATGGCACTTTTGGTCACATTGAGGCTTTAAAAAGTAGTTAGTCAACATGAGGCACAATCCAAATTACATTTTGAATCAATTTTTCCACAGTCCAAAAAATCAATTTTCTGATGAAAAACGATGATCCGCGACCTGTCGAATTTTCTCCAGATGGTCAAAAATGGTAATTTTTAATATTTAATTTTTTGACTGTAAATGACTATTGCATGTGAATTATCACTTTCGGAACTAAAAGAAGTGTGTTTAGAGTCATTTCAATGCCTTTAATTGGTCGAAATAGAAGCTTCTGAGTAGGAGAAAAAGTCTGTAAAAATAGCACTTTTGGTCACATTGAGGATTTAAAAAGTAGTTATTCAACATGAGGCACAACCCAAATTACATTTTGAATCAATTCTTCCACAGTCCAAAAAATCATTTTTCTGATGAAAAACGATGATACGCGACCTGTCGAATTTTCTCCAGATGGTCAAAAATGGTAATTTTTTAATATTTAATTTTTTGACTGTAAATGAATATTGCATGTGAATTATCACTTTCGGAACTAAAATAAGTGTGTTTAGAGTCATTTTAATGCCTTTAATTGGTCGAAATAGAAGCTTCTGAGTAGGAGAAAAAGTCTGTAAAAATGGCACTTTTGGTCACATTGAGGCTTTAAAAAGTAGTTATTCAACATGAGGCACAATCCAAATTACATTTTGAATCAATTTTTCCACAGTCCAAAAAATCAATTTTCTGATGAAAAACGATGATACGCGACCTGTCGAATTTTCTCCAGATGGTCAAAAATGGTAATTTTTTAATATTTAATTTTTTGACTGTAAATGACTATTGCATGTGAATTATCACTTTTGGAACTAAAAGAAGTGTGTTTAGAGTCATTTCAATGCCTTTAATTGGTCGAAATAGAAGCTTCTGAGTAGGAGAAAAAGTCTGTAAAAATGGCACTTTTGGTCACATTGAGGATTTAAAAAGTAGTTATTCAACATGAGGCACAACCCAAATTACATTTTGAATCAATTCTTCCACAGTCCAAAAAATCAATTTTCTGATGAAAAACGATGATCCGCGACCTGTCAAATTTTCTCCAGATGGTCAAAAATTGTAATTTTTTAATATTTAATTTTTTGACTGTAAATGAATATTACATGTGAATTATCACTTTCGGAACTAAAATACGTGTGTTTAGAGTCATTTTAATGCCTTTAATTGGTCGAAATAGAAGCTTCTGAGTAGGAGAAAAAGTCTGTAAAAATTGCACTTTTGGTCACATTGAGGCTTTAAAAAGTAGTTATTCAACATGAGGCACAATCCAAATTACATTTTGAATCAATTCTTCCACAGTCCAAAAAATCAATTTTCTGATGAAAAACGATGATCCGCGACCTGTCGAATTTTCTCCAGATGGTCAAAAATGGTAATTTTTTAATATTTAATTTTTTGATTGTAAATGACTATTGCATGTGAATTATCACTTTTGGAACTAAAATAAGTGTGTTTAGAGTCATTTTAATGCCTTTAATTTGTCGAAATAGAAGCTTCTGAGTAGGAGAAAAAGTCTGTAAAAAAGGCAATTTTGGTCACATTGAGGCTTTAGAAAGTAGTTATTCAACATGAGGCACAATCAAAATTACATTTTGAATCAATTTTTCCAGAGTCAAAAAAATCACATTTCTGATGAAAAACGATGACCCGTGACCTGTCGAACTATCTCCAGATGGTCAAAAATTGTAATTTTGTAATATTTAATTTTTTGCCTGTAAATGACTTTTGCAAGTGAATTATCTCTTTTGGAACTAAAATAAGTGTGTAAAAAAGGCAATTTTGGTCACATTGAGGCTTTAAAAAGTAGGTATTCACCATGAGGCACAATCCAAATTACATTTTGAATCAATTCTTCCACAGTCCAAAAAATCAATTTTCTGATGAAAAACGATGATCCGCGCGCGACCTGTCGAATTTTCTCCAGATGGTCAAAAATGTTAATTTTTTAATATTTAATTTTTTGACTGTAAATGACTATTGCATGTGAATTATCACTTTTGGAACTAAAAGAAGTGTGTTTAGAGTCATTTCAATGCCTTTAATTGGTCGAAATAGAAGCTTCTGAGTAGGAGAAAAAGTCTGTAAAAATGGCACTTTTGGTCACATTGAGGATTTAAAAAGTAGTTATTCAACATGAGGCACAACCCAAATTACATTTTGAATCAATTCTTCCACAGTCCAAAAAATCATTTTTCTGATGAAAAACGATGATACGCGACCTGTCGAATTTTCTCCAGATGGTCAAAAATGGTAATTTTTTAATATTTAATTTTTTGACTGTAAATGAATATTGCATGTGAATTATCACTTTCGGAACTAAAATAAGTGTGTTTAGAGTCATTTTAATGCCTTTAATTCGTCGAAATAGAAGCTTCTGAGTAGGAGAAAAAGTCTGTAAAAATGGCACTTTTGGTCACATTGAGGCTTTAAAAAGTAGTTATTCAACATGAGGCACAATCCAAATTACATTTTGAATCAATTTTTCCACAGTCCAAAAAATCAATTTTCTGATGAAAAACGATGATCCGCGACCTGTCGAATTTTCTCCAGATGGTCAAAAATGGTAATTTTTTAATATTTAATTTTTTGACTGTAAATGACTATTGCATGTGAATTATCACTTTTGGAACTAAAAGAAGTGTGTTTAGAGTCATTTCAATGCCTTTAATTGGTCGAAATAGAAGCTTCTGAGTAGGAGAAAAAGTCTGTAAAAATGGCACTTTTGGTCACATTGAGGATTTAAAAAGTAGTTATTCAACATGAGGCACAACCCAAATTACATTTTGAATCAATTCTTCCACAGTCCAAAAAATCAATTTTCTGATGAAAAACGATGATCCGCGACCTGTCAAATTTTCTCCAGATGGTCAAAAATTGTAATTTTTTAATATTTAATTTTTTGACTGTAAATGAATATTACATGTGAATTATCACTTTCGGAACTAAAATAAGTGTGTTTAGAGTCATTTTAATGCCTTTAATTGGTCGAAATAGAAGCTTCTGAGTAGGAGAAAAAGTCTGTAAAAATGGCACTTTTGGTCACATTGAGGCTTTAAAAAGTAGTTATTCAACATGAGGCACAATCCAAATTACATTTTGAATCAATTCTTCCACAGTCCAAAAAATCAATTTTCTCATGAAAAACGATGATCCGCGACCTGTCGAATTTTCTCCAGATGGTCAAAAATGGTAATTTTTTAATATTTAATTTTTTGACTGTAAATGACTATTGCATGTGAATTATCACTTTTGGAACTAAAAGAAGTGTGTTTAGAGTCATTTCAATGCCTTTAATTGGTCGAAATAGAAGCTTCTGAGTAGGAGAAAAAGTCTGTAAAAATGGCACTTTTGGTCACATTGAGGATTTAAAAAGTAGTTATTCAACATGAGGCACAACCCAAATTACATTTTGAATCAATTCTTCCACAGTCCAAAAAATCAATTTTCTGATGAAAAACGATGATCCGCGACCTGTCGAATTTTCTCCAGATGGTCAAAAATGGTAATTTTTCAATATTTAATTTTTTGACTGTAAATGAATATTGCATGTGAATTATCACTTTTGGAACTAAAATAAGTGTGTTTAGAGTCATTTCAATGCCTTTAATTGGTCGAAATAGAAGCTTCTGAGTAGGAGAAAAAGTCTGTAAAAATGGCACTTTTGGTCACATTGAGGATTTAAAAAGTAGTTATTCAGCATGAGGCACAACCCAAATTACATTTTGAATCAATTCTTCCACAGTCCAAAAAATCAATTTTCTGATGAAAAACGATGATCCGCGACCTGTCGAATTTTCTCCAGATGGTCAAAAATGGTAATTTTTTAATATTTAATTTTTTGACTGTAAATGAATATTGCATGTGAATTATCACTTTCGGAACTACAATAAGTGTGTTTAGAGTCATTTTAATGCCTGAAATTGGTCAAAATAAAAGCTCTCGAGTAGGAGAAAAAGTCTGTAAAAAAGGCAATTTTGGTCACATTGAGGCTTTAAAAAGTAGGTATTCACCATGAGGCACAATCCAAATTACATTTTGAATCAATTCTTCCACAGTCCAAAAAATCTATTTTCTGATGAAAAACGATGATCCGCGACCTGTCGAATTTTCTCCAGATGGTCAAAAATGGTAATTTTTAAATATTTAATTTTTTGACTGTAAATGAATATTGCATGTGAATTATCACTTTCGGAACTAAAATAAGTGTGTTTAGAGTCATTTTAATGCCTTTAATTGGTCGAAATAGAAGCTTCTGAGTAGGAGAAAAAGTCTGTAAGAATTGCACTTTTGGTCACATTGAGGCTTTAAAAAGTAGTTATCAACATGAGGCACAATCCAAATTACATTTTGAATCAATTCTTCCACAGTCCAAAAAAACAATTTTCTGATGAAAAACGATGATCCGCGACCTGTCGAATTTTCTCCAGATGGTCAAAAATGGTTATTTTTTAATATTACATTTTTTGACTGTAAATGACTATTGCATGTGAATTATCACTTTTGGAACTAAAATAAGTGTGTTTAGAGTTATTTTAATGCATTTAATTGGTCGAAATAGAAGCTTCTGAATAGGAGAAAAAGTCTGTAAAAATGGCACTTTTGGTCACATTGAGGATTTAAAAAGTAGTTATTCAACATGAGGCACAACCCAAATTACATTTTGAATCAATTCTTCCACAGTCCAAAAAATCATTTTTCTGATGAAAAACGATGATCCGCGACCTGTCGAATTTTCTCCAGATGGTCAAAAATTGTAATTTTTTAATATTTAATTTTTTGACTGTAAATGAATATTACATGTGAATTATCACTTTCGGAACTAAAATAAGTGTGTTTAGAGTCATTTTAATGCCTTTAATTGGTCGAAATAGAAGCTTCTGAGTAGGAGAAAAAGTCTGTAAAAATGGCACTTTTGGTCACATTGAGGCTTTAAAAAGTAGTTAGTCAACATGAGGCACAATCCAAATTACATTTTGAATCAATTTTTCCACAGTCCAAAAAATCAATTTTCTGATGAAAAACGATGATCCGCGACCTGTCGAATTTTCTCCAGATGGTCAAAAATGGTAATTTTTTAATATTTAATTTTTTGACTGTAAATGAATATTGCATGTGAATTATCACTTTCGGAACTAAAATAAGTGTGTTTAGAGTCATTTTAATGCCTGAAATTGGTCAAAATAAAAGCTCTCGAGTAGGAGAAAAAGTCTGTAAAAAAGGCAATTTTGGTCACATTGAGGCTTTAAAAAGTAGGTATTCACCATGAGGCACAATCCAAATTACATTTTGAATCAATTCTTCCACAGTCCAAAAAATCAATTTTCTGATGAAAAACGATGATCCGCGACCTGTCGAATTTTCTCCAGATGGTCAAAAATGGTAATTTTTTAATATTTAATTTTTTGACTGTAAATGACTATTGCATGTGAATTATCACTTTTGGAACTAAAAGAAGTGTGTTTAGAGTCATTTCAATGCCTTTAATTGGTCGAAATAGAAGCTTCCGAGTAGGAGAAAAAGTCTGTAAAAATAGCACTTTTGGTCACATTGAGGATTTAAAAAGTAGTTATTCAACATGAGGCACAACCCAAATTACATTTTGAATCAATTCTTCCACAGTCCAAAAAATCATTTTTCTGATGAAAAACGATGATCCGCGACCTGTCGAATTTTCTCCAGATGGTCAAAAATGGTAATTTTTTAATATTTAATTTTTTGACTGGAAATGAATATTGCATGTGAATTATCACTTTCGGAACTAAAATAAGTGTGTTTAGAGTCATTTTAATGCCTTTAATTGGTCGAAATAGAAGCTTCTGAGTAGGAGAAAAAGTCTGTAAAAATTGCACTTTTGGTCACATTGAGGCTTTAAAAAGTAGTTATTCAACATGAGGCACAATCCAAATTACATTTTGAATCAATTCTTCCACAGTCCAAAAAATCAATTTTCTGATGAAAAACGATGATCCGCGACCTGTCGAATTTTCTCCAGATGGTCAAAAATGGTAATTTTTTAATATTTAATTTTTTGATTGTAAATGACTATTGCATGTGAATTATCACTTTTGGAACTAAAATAAGTGTGTTTAGAGTCATTTTAATGCCTTTAATTTGTCGAAATAGAAGCTTCTGAGTAGGAGAAAAAGTCTGTAAAAAAGGCAATTTTGGTCACATTGAGGCTTTAGAAAGTAGTTATTCAACATGAGGCACAATCAAAATTACATTTTGAATCAATTTTTCCAGAGTCAAAAAAATCACATTTCTGATGAAAAACGATGACCCGTGACGACCTGTCGAACTATCTCCAGATGGTCAAAAATTGTAATTTTGTAATATTTAATTTTTTGCCTGTTAATGACTTTTGCAAGTGAATTATCTCTTTTGGAACTAAAATAAGTGTGTAAAAAAGGCAATTTTGGTCACATTGAGGCTTTAAAAAGTAGGTATTCACCATGAGGCACAATCCAAATTACATTTTGAATCAATTCTTCCACAGTCCAAAAAATCAATTTTCTGATGAAAAACGATGATCCGCGCGCGACCTGTCGAATTTTCTCCAGATGGTCAAAAATGGTAATTTTTTAATATTTAATTTTTTGACTGTAAATGACTATTGCATGTGAATTATCACTTTTGGAACTAAAAGAAGTGTGTTTAGAGTCATTTCAATGCCTTTAATTGGTCGAAATAGAAGCTTCTGAGTAGGAGAAAAAGTCTGTAAAAATGGCACGTTTGGTCACATTGAGGATTTAAAAAGTAGTTATTCAACATGAGGCACAACCCAAATTACATTTTGAATCAATTCTTCCACAGTCCAAAAAATCATTTTTCTGATGAAAAACGATGATACGCGACCTGTCGAATTTTCTCCAGATGGTCAAAAATGGTAATTTTTTAATATTTAATTTTTTGACTGTAAATGAATATTGCATGTGAATTATCACTTTCGGAACTAAAATAAGTGTGTTTAGAGTCATTTTAATGCCTTTAATTGGTCGAAATAGAAGCTTCTGAGTAGGAGAAAAAGTCTGTAAAAATGGCACTTTTGGTCACATTGAGGCTTTAAAAAGTAGTTATTCAACATGAGGCACAATCCAAATTACATTTTGAATCAATTTTTCCACAGTCCAATAAATCAATTTTCTGATGAAAAACGATGATCCGCGACCTGTCGAATTTTCTCCAGATGGTCAAAAATGGTAATTTTTTAATATTTAATTTTTTGACTGTAAATGACTATTGCATGTGAATTATCACTTTTGGAACTAAAAGAAGTGTGTTTAGAGGCATTTCAATGCCTTTAATTGGTCGAAATAGAAGCTTCTGAGTAGGAGAAAAAGTCTGTAAAAATGGCACTTTTGGTCACATTGAGGATTTAAAAAGTAGTTATTCAACATGAGGCACAACCCAAATTACATTTTGAATCAATTCTTCCACAGTCCAAAAAATCAATTTTCTGATGAAAAACGATGATCCGCGACCTGTCAAATTTTCTCCAGATGGTCAAAAATTGTAATTTTTTAATATTTAATTTTTTGACTGTAAATGAATATTACATGTGAATTATCACTTTCGGAACTAAAATAAGTGTGTTTAGAGTCATTTTAATGCCTTTAATTGGTCGAAATAGAAGCTTCTGAGTAGGAGAAAAAGTCTGTAAAAATTGCACTTTTGGTCACATTGAGGCTTTAAAAAGTAGTTATTCAACATGAGGCACAATCCAAATTACATTTTGAATCAATTCTTCCACAGTCCAAAAAATCAATTTTCTCATGAAAAACGATGATCCGCGACCTGTCGAATTTTCTCCAGATGGTCAAAAATGGTAATTTTTTAATATTTAATTTTTTGATTGTAAATGACTATTGCATGTGAATTATCACTTTTGGAACTAAAATAAGTGTGTTTAGAGTCATTTTAATGCCTTTAATTTGTCGAAATAGAAGCTTCTGAGTAGGAGAAAAAGTCTGTAAAAAAGGCAATTTTGGTCACATTGAGGCTTTAGAAAGTAGTTATTCAACATGAGGCACAATCAAAATTACATTTTGAATCAATTTTTCCAGAGTCAAAAAAATCAAATTTCTGATGAAAAACGATGACCCGTGACCTGTCGAACTATCTCCAGATGGTCAAAAATTGTAATTTTGTAATATTTAATTTTTTGCCTGTAAATGACTTTTGCAAGTGAATTATCTCTTTTGGAACTAAAATAAGTGTGTAAAAAAGGCAATTTTGGTCTCATTGAGGCTTTAAAAAGTAGGTATTCACCATGAGGCACAATCCAAATTACATTTTGAATCATTTCTTCCACAGTCCAAAAAATCAATTTTCTGATGAAAAACGATGATCCGCGACCTGTCTAATTTTCTCCAGATGGTCAAAAATGGTAATTTTTTAATATTTAATTTTTTGACTGTAAATGAATATTGCATGTGAATTATCACTTTCGGAACTAAAATAAGTGTGTTTAGAGTCATTTCAATGCCTTTAATTGGTCGAAATAGAAGCTTCTGAGTAGGAGAAAAAGTCTGTAAAAATGGCACTTTTGGTCACATTGAGGATTTAAAAAGTAGTTATTCAGCATGAGGCACAACCCAAATTACATTTTGAATCAATTCTTCCACAGTCCAAAAAATCAATTTTCTGATGAAAAACGATGATCCGCGACCTGTCGAATTTTCTCCAGATGGTCAAAAATGGTAATTTTTTAATATTTAATTTTTTGACTGTAAATGAATATTGCATGTGAATTATCACTTTCGGAACTACAATAAGTGTGTTTAGAGTCATTTTAATGCCTGAAATTGGTCAAAATAAAAGCTCTCGAGTAGGAGAAAAAGTCTGTAAAAAAGGCAATTTTGGTCACATTGAGGCTTTAAAAAGTAGGTATTCACCATGAGGCACAATCCAAATTACATTTTGAATCAATTCTTCCACAGTCCAAAAAATCAATTTTCTGATGAAAAACGATGATCCGCGACCTGTCGAATTTTCTCCAGATGGTCAAAAATGGTAATTTTTTAATATTTAATTTTTTGACTGTAAATGAATATTGCATGTGAATTATCACTTTCGGAACTAAAATAAGTGTGTTTAGAGTCATTTTAATGCCTTTAATTGGTCGAAATAGAAGCTTCTGAGTAGGAGAAAAAGTCTGTAAAAATGGCACTTTTGGTCACATTGAGGCTTTAAAAAGTAGTTATTCAACATGAGGCACAATCCAAATTACATTTTGAATCAATTTTTCCACAGTCCAAAAAATCAATTTTCTGATGAAAAACGATGATCCGCGACCTGTCGAATTTTCTCCAGATGGTCAAAAATGGTAATTTTTTAATATTTAATTTTTTGACTGTAAATGACTATTGCATGTGAATTATCACTTTTGGAACTAAAATAAGTGTGTTTAGAGTCATTTCAATGCCTTTAATTGGTCGAAATAGAAGCTTCTGAGTAGGAGAAAAAGTCTGTAAAAATGGCACTTTTGGTCACATTGAGGATTTAAAAAGTAGTTATTCAACATGAGGCACAACCCAAATTACATTTTGAATCAATTCTTCCACAGTCCAAAAAATAAATTTTCTGATGAAAAACGATGATCCGCGACCTGTCGAATTTTCTCCAGATGGTCAAAAATTGTAATTTTTTAATATTTAATTTTTTGACTGTAAATGAATATTACATGTGAATTATCACTTTCGGAACTAAAATAAGTGTGTTTAGAGTCATTTTAATGCCTTTAATTGGTCGAAATAGAAGCTTCTGAGTAGGAGAAAAAGTCTGTAAAAATTGCACTTTTGGTCACATTGAGGCTTTAAAAAGTAGTTATTCAACATGAGGCACAATCCAAATTACATTTTGAATCAATTCTTCCACAGTCCAAAAAATCAATTTTCTGATGAAAAACGATGATCCGCGACCTGTCGAATTTTCTCCAGATGGTCAAAAATGGTTATTTTTTAATATTAAATTTTTTGACTTTAAATGACTATTGCATGTGAATTATCACTTTTGGAACAAAAATAAGTGTGTTTAGAGTCATTTTAATGCCTTTAATTGGTCGAAATAGAAGCTTCTGAGTAGGAGAAAAAGTCTGTAAAAATGGCACTTTTGGTCACATTGAGGCTTTAAAAAGTAGTTATTCAACATGAGGCACAATCCAAATTACATTTTGAATCAATTTTTCCACAGTCCAAAAAATCAATTTTCTGATGAAAAACGATGATCCGCGACCTGTCGAATTTTCTCCAGATGGTCAAAAATGGTAATTTTTTAATATTTAATTTTTTGACTGTAAATGACTATTGCATGTGAATTATCACTTTTGGAACTAAAAGAAGTGTGTTTAGAGTCATTTCAATGCCTTTAATTGGTCGAAATAGAAGCTTCTGAGTAGGAGAAAAAGTCTGTAAAAATGGCACTTTTGGTCACATTGAGGATTTAAAAAGTAGTTATTCAATATGAGGCACAACCCAAATTACATTTTGAATCAATTCTTCCACAGTCCAAAAAATCAATTTTCTGATGAAAAACGATGATCCGCGACCTGTCGAATTTTCTCCAGATGGTCAAAAATGGTAATTTTTTAATATTTAATTTTTTGATTGTAAATGACTATTGCATGTGAATTATCACTTTTGGAACTAAAATAAGTGTGTTTAGAGTCATTTTAATGCCTTTAATTTGTCGAAATAGAAGCTTCTGAGTAGGAGAAAAAGTCTGTAAAAAAGGCAATTTTGGTCACATTGAGGCTTTAGAAAGTAGTTATTCAACATGAGGCACAATCAAAATTACATTTTGAATCAATTTTTCCAGAGTCAAAAAAATCAAATTTCTGATGAAAAACGATGACCCGTGACCTGTCGAACTATCTCCAGATGGTCAAAAATTGTAAATTTGTAATATTTAATTTTTTGCCTGTAAATGACTTTTGCAAGTGAATTCTCTCTTTTGGAACTAAAATAAGTGTGTAAAAAAGGCAATTTTGGTCACATTGAGGCTTTAAAAAGTAGGTATTCACCATGAGGCACAATCCAAATTACATTTTGAATCATTTCTTCCACAGTCCAAAAAATCAATTTTCTGATGAAAAACGATGATCCGCGACCTGTCTAATTTTCTCCAGATGGTCAAAAATGGTAATTTTTTAATATTTAATTTTTTGACTGTAAATGAATATTGCATGTGAATTATCACTTTCGGAACTACAATAAGTGTGTTTAGAGTCATTTTAATGCCTGAAATTGGTCAAAATAAAAGCTCTCGAGTAGGAGAAAAAGTCTGTAAAAAAGGCAATTTTGGTCACATTGAGGCTTTAAAAAGTAGGTATTCACCATGAGGCACAATCCAAATTACATTTTGAATCAATTCTTCCACAGTCCAAAAAATCAATTTTCTGATGAAAAACGATGATCCGCGACCTGTCGAATTTTCTCCAGATGGTCAAAAATGGTAATTTTTTAATATTTAATTTTTTGACTGTAAATGAATATTGCATGTGAATTATCACTTTCGGAACTAAAATAAGTGTGTTTAGAGTCATTTTAATGCCTTTAATTGGTCGAAATAGAAGCTTCTGAGTAGGAGAAAAAGTCTGTAAAAATGGCACTTTTGGTCACATTGAGGCTTTAAAAAGTAGTTATTCAACATGAGGCACAATCCAAATTACATTTTGAATCAATTTTTCCACAGTCCAAAAAATCAATTTTCTGATGAAAAACGATGATCCGCGACCTGTCGAATTTTCTCCAGATGGTCAAAAATGGTAATTTTTTAATATTTAATTTTTTGACTGTAAATGACTATTGCATGTGAATTATCACTTTTGGAACTAAAATAAGTGTGTTTAGAGTCATTTCAATGCCTTTAATTGGTCGAAATAGAAGCTTCTGAGTAGGAGAAAAAGTCTGTAAAAATGGCACTTTTGGTCACATTGAGGATTTAAAAAGTAGTTATTCAACATGAGGCACAACCCAAATTACATTTTGAATCAATTCTTCCACAGTCCAAAAAATAAATTTTCTGATGAAAAACGATGATCCGCGACCTGTCGAATTTTCTCCAGATGGTCAAAAATGGTAATTTTTTAATATTTAATTTTTTGATTGTAAATGACTATTGCATGTGAATTATCACTTTTGGAACTAAAAAAAGTGTGTTTAGAGTCATTTTAATGCCTTTAATTTGTCGAAATAGAAGCTTCTGAGTAGGAGAAAAAGTCTGTAAAAAAGGCAATTTTGGTCACATTGAGGCTTTAGAAAGTAGTTATTCAACATGAGGCACAATCAAAATTACATTTTGAATCAATTTTTCCAGAGTCAAAAAAATCACATTTCTGATGAAAAACGATGACCCGTGACGACCTGTCGAACTATCTCCAGATGGTCAAAAATTGTAATTTTGTAATATTTAATTTTTTGACTGTAAATGACTATTGCATGTGAATTATCACTTTTGGAACTAAAAGAAGTGTGTTTAGAGTCATTTCAATGCCTTTAATTGGTCGAAATAGAAGCTTCTGAGTAGGAGAAAAAGTCTGTAAAAATGGCACTTTTGGTCACATTGAGGATTTAAAAAGTAGTTATTCAACATGAGGCACAACCCAAATTACATTTTGAATCAATTCTTCCACAGTCCAAAAAATCATTTTTCTGATGAAAAACGATGATACGCGACCTGTCGAATTTTCTCCAGATGGTCAAAAATGGTAATTTTTTAATATTTAATTTTTTGACTGTAAATGAATATTGCATGTGAATTATCACTTTCGGAACTAAAATAAGTGTGTTTAGAGTCATTTTAATGCCTTTAATTGGTCGAAATAGAAGCTTCTGAGTAGGAGAAAAAGTCTGTAAAAATGGCACTTTTGGTCACATTGAGGCTTTAAAAAGTAGTTATTCAACATGAGGCACAATCCAAATTACATTTTGAATCAATTTTTCCACAGTCCAAAAAATCAATTTTCTGATGAAAAACGATGATCCGCGACCTGTCGAATTTTCTCCAGATGGTCAAAAATGGTAATTTTTTAATATTTAATTTTTTGACTGTAAATGACTATTGCATGTGAATTATCACTTTTGGAACTAAAAGAAGTGTGTTTAGAGGCATTTCAATGCCTTTAATTGGTCGAAATAGAAGCTTCTGAGTAGGAGAAAAAGTCTGTAAAAATGGCACTTTTGGTCACATTGAGGATTTAAAAAGTAGTTATTCAACATGAGGCACAACCCAAATTACATTTTGAATCAATTCTTCCACAGTCCAAAAAATCAATTTTCTGATGAAAAACGATGATCCGCGACCTGTCAAATTTTCTCCAGATGGTCAAAAATTGTAATTTTTTAATATTTAATTTTTTGACTGTAAATGAATATTACATGTGAATTATCACTTTCGGAACTAAAATAAGTGTGTTTAGAGTCATTTTAATGCCTTTAATTGGTCGAAATAGAAGCTTCTGAGTAGGAGAAAAAGTCTGTAAAAATTGCACTTTTGGTCACATTGAGGCTTTAAAAAGTAGTTATTCAACATGAGGCACAATCCAAATTACATTTTGAATCAATTCTTCCACAGTCCAAAAAATCAATTTTCTCATGAAAAACGATGATCCGCGACCTGTCGAATTTTCTCCAGATGGTCAAAAATGGTAATTTTTTAATATTTAATTTTTTGATTGTAAATGACTATTGCATGTGAATTATCACTTTTGGAACTAAAATAAGTGTGTTTAGAGTCATTTTAATGCCTTTAATTTGTCGAAATAGAAGCTTCTGAGTAGGAGAAAAAGTCTGTAAAAAAGGCAATTTTGGTCACATTGAGGCTTTAGAAAGTAGTTATTCAACATGAGGCACAATCAAAATTACATTTTGAATCAATTTTTCCAGAGTCAAAAAAATCAAATTTCTGATGAAAAACGATGACCCGTGACCTGTCGAACTATCTCCAGATGGTCAAAAATTGTAATTTTGTAATATTTAATTTTTTGCCTGTAAATGACTTTTGCAAGTGAATTATCTCTTTTGGAACTAAAATAAGTGTGTAAAAAAGGCAATTTTGGTCTCATTGAGGCTTTAAAAAGTAGGTATTCACCATGAGGCACAATCCAAATTACATTTTGAATCATTTCTTCCACAGTCCAAAAAATCAATTTTCTGATGAAAAACGATGATCCGCGACCTGTCTAATTTTCTCCAGATGGTCAAAAATGGTAATTTTTTAATATTTAATTTTTTGACTGTAAATGAATATTGCATGTGAATTATCACTTTCGGAACTAAAATAAGTGTGTTTAGAGTCATTTCAATGCCTTTAATTGGTCGAAATAGAAGCTTCTGAGTAGGAGAAAAAGTCTGTAAAAATGGCACTTTTGGTCACATTGAGGATTTAAAAAGTAGTTATTCAGCATGAGGCACAACCCAAATTACATTTTGAATCAATTCTTCCACAGTCCAAAAAATCAATTTTCTGATGAAAAACGATGATCCGCGACCTGTCGAATTTTCTCCAGATGGTCAAAAATGGTAATTTTTTAATATTTAATTTTTTGACTGTAAATGAATATTGCATGTGAATTATCACTTTCGGAACTACAATAAGTGTGTTTAGAGTCATTTTAATGCCTGAAATTGGTCAAAATAAAAGCTCTCGAGTAGGAGAAAAAGTCTGTAAAAAAGGCAATTTTGGTCACATTGAGGCTTTAAAAAGTAGGTATTCACCATGAGGCACAATCCAAATTACATTTTGAATCAATTCTTCCACAGTCCAAAAAATCTATTTTCTGATGAAAAACGATGATCCGCGACCTGTCGAATTTTCTCCAGATGGTCAAAAATGGTAATTTTTAAATATTTAATTTTTTGACTGTAAATGAATATTGCATGTGAATTATCACTTTCGGAACTAAAATAAGTGTGTTTAGAGTCATTTTAATGCCTTTAATTGGTCGAAATAGAAGCTTCTGAGTAGGAGAAAAAGTCTGTAAGAATTGCACTTTTGGTCACATTGAGGCTTTAAAAAGTAGTTATCAACATGAGGCACAATCCAAATTACATTTTGAATCAATTCTTCCACAGTCCAAAAAAACAATTTTCTGATGAAAAACGATGATCCGCGACCTGTCGATTTTTCTCCAGATGGTCAAAAATGGTTATTTTTTAATATTAAATTGTTTGACTGTAAATGACTATTGCATGTGAATTATCACTTTTGGAACTAAAATAAGTGTGTTTAGAGTCATTTTAATGCCTTTAATTGGTCGAAATAGAAGCTTCTGAATAGGAGAAAAAGTCTGTAAAAATGGCACTTTTGGTCACATTGAGGATTTAAAAAGTAGTTATTCAACATGAGGCACAACCCAAATTACATTTTGAATCAATTCTTCCACAGTCCAAAAAATCATTTTTCTGATGAAAAACGATGATCCGCGACCTGTCGAATTTTCTCCAGATGGTCAAAAATTGTAATTTTTTAATATTTAATTTTTTGACTGTAAATGAATATTACATGTGAATTATCACTTTCGGAACTAAAATAAGTGTGTTTAGAGTCATTTTAATGCCTGAAATTGGTCAAAATAAAAGCTCTCGAGTAGGAGAAAAAGTCTGTAAAAAAGGCAATTTTGGTCACATTGAGGCTTTAAAAAGTAGTTATTCAACATGAGGCACAACCCAAATTACATTTTGAATCAATTCTTCCACAGTCCAAAAAATCAATTTTCTGATGAAAAACGATGATCCGCGACCTGTCAAATTTTCTCCAGATGGTCAAAAATTGTAATTTTTTAATATTTAATTTTTTGACTGTAAATGAATATTACATGTGAATTATCACTTTCGGAACTAAAATAAGTGTGTTTAGAGTCATTTTAATGCCTTTAATTGGTCGAAATAGAAGCTTCTGAGTAGGAGAAAAAGTCTGTAAAAATTGCACTTTTGGTCACATTGAGGCTTTAAAAAGTAGTTATTCAACATGAGGCACAATCCAAATTACATTTTGAATCAATTCTTCCACAGTCCAAAAAATCAATTTTCTCATGAAAAACGATGATCCGCGACCTGTCGAATTTTCTCCAGATGGTCAAAAATGGTAATTTTTTAATATTTAATTTTTTGATTGTAAATGACTATTGCATGTGAATTATCACTTTTGGAACTAAAATAAGTGTGTTTAGAGTCATTTTAATGCCTTTAATTTGTCGAAATAGAAGCTTCTGAGTAGGAGAAAAAGTCTGTAAAAAAGGCAATTTTGGTCACATTGAGGCTTTAGAAAGTAGTTATTCAACATGAGGCACAATCAAAATTACATTTTGAATCAATTTTTCCAGAGTCAAAAAAATCAAATTTCTGATGAAAAACGATGACCCGTGACCTGTCGAACTATCTCCAGATGGTCAAAAATTGTAATTTTGTAATATTTAATTTTTTGCCTGTAAATGACTTTTGCAAGTGAATTATCTCTTTTGGAACTAAAATAAGTGTGTAAAAAAGGCAATTTTGGTCTCATTGAGGCTTTAAAAAGTAGGTATTCACCATGAGGCACAATCCAAATTACATTTTGAATCATTTCTTCCACAGTCCAAAAAATCAATTTTCTGATGAAAAACGATGATCCGCGACCTGTCTAATTTTCTCCAGATGGTCAAAAATGGTAATTTTTTAATATTTAATTTTTTGACTGTAAATGAATATTGCATGTGAATTATCACTTTCGGAACTAAAATAAGTGTGTTTAGAGTCATTTCAATGCCTTTAATTGGTCGAAATAGAAGCTTCTGAGTAGGAGAAAAAGTCTGTAAAAATGGCACTTTTGGTCACATTGAGGATTTAAAAAGTAGTTATTCAGCATGAGGCACAACCCAAATTACATTTTGAATCAATTCTTCCACAGTCCAAAAAATCAATTTTCTGATGAAAAACGATGATCCGCGACCTGTCGAATTTTCTCCAGATGGTCAAAAATGGTAATTTTTTAATATTTAATTTTTTGACTGTAAATGAATATTGCATGTGAATTATCACTTTCGGAACTACAATAAGTGTGTTTAGAGTCATTTTAATGCCTGAAATTGGTCAAAATAAAAGCTCTCGAGTAGGAGAAAAAGTCTGTAAAAAAGGCAATTTTGGTCACATTGAGGCTTTAAAAAGTAGGTATTCACCATGAGGCACAATCCAAATTACATTTTGAATCAATTCTTCCACAGTCCAAAAAATCTATTTTCTGATGAAAAACGATGATCCGCGACCTGTCGAATTTTCTCCAGATGGTCAAAAATGGTAATTTTTAAATATTTAATTTTTTGACTGTAAATGAATATTGCATGTGAATTATCACTTTCGGAACTAAAATAAGTGTGTTTAGAGTCATTTTAATGCCTTTAATTGGTCGAAATAGAAGCTTCTGAGTAGGAGAAAAAGTCTGTAAGAATTGCACTTTTGGTCACATTGAGGCTTTAAAAAGTAGTTATCAACATGAGGCACAATCCAAATTACATTTTGAATCAATTCTTCCACAGTCCAAAAAAACAATTTTCTGATGAAAAACGATGATCCGCGACCTGTCGATTTTTCTCCAGATGGTCAAAAATGGTTATTTTTTAATATTAAATTGTTTGACTGTAAATGACTATTGCATGTGAATTATCACTTTTGGAACTAAAATAAGTGTGTTTAGAGTCATTTTAATGCCTTTAATTGGTCGAAATAGAAGCTTCTGAATAGGAGAAAAAGTCTGTAAAAATGGCACTTTTGGTCACATTGAGGATTTAAAAAGTAGTTATTCAACATGAGGCACAACCCAAATTACATTTTGAATCAATTCTTCCACAGTCCAAAAAATCATTTTTCTGATGAAAAACGATGATCCGCGACCTGTCGAATTTTCTCCAGATGGTCAAAAATTGTAATTTTTTAATATTTAATTTTTTGACTGTAAATGAATATTACATGTGAATTATCACTTTCGGAACTAAAATAAGTGTGTTTAGAGTCATTTTAATGCCTGAAATTGGTCAAAATAAAAGCTCTCGAGTAGGAGAAAAAGTCTGTAAAAAAGGCAATTTTGGTCACATTGAGGCTTTAAAAAGTAGGTATTCACCATGAGGCACAATCCAAATTACATTTTGAATCAATTCTTCCACAGTCCAAAAAATCAATTTTCTGATGAAAAACGATGATCCGCGACCTGTCGAATTTTCTCCAGATGGTCAAAAATGGTAATTTTTTAATATTTAATTTTTTGATTGTAAATGACTATTGCATGTGAATTATCACTTTTGGAACTAAAATAAGTGTGTTTAGAGTCATTTTAATGCCTTTAATTTGTCGAAATAGAAGCTTCTGAGTAGGAGAAAAAGTCTGTAAAAAAGGCAATTTTGGTCACATTGAGGCTTTAGAAAGTAGTTATTCAACATGAGGCACAATCAAAATTACATTTTGAATCAATTTTTCCAGAGTCAAAAAAATCACATTTCTGATGAAAAACGATGACCCGTGACCTGTCGAACTATCTCCAGATGGTCAAAAATTGTAATTTTGTAATATTTAATTTTTTGCCTGTAAAAGACTTTTGCAAGTGAATTATCTCTTTTGGAACTAAAATAAGTGTGTAAAAAAGGCAATTTTGGTCACATTGAGGCTTTAAAAAGTAGGTATTCACCATGAGGCACAATCCAAATTACATTTTGAATCAATTCTTCCACAGTCCAAAAAATCAATTTTCTGATGAAAAACGATGATCCGCGCGCGACCTGTCGAATTTTCTCCAGATGGTCAAAAATGGTAATTTTTTAATATTTAATTTTTTGACTGTAAATGACTATTGCATGTGAATTATCACTTTTGGAACTAAAAGAAGTGTGTTTAGAGTCATTTCAATGCCTTTAATTGGTCGAAATAGAAGCTTCTGAGTAGGAGAAAAAGTCTGTAAAAATGGCACTTTTGGTCACATTGAGGATTTAAAAAGTAGTTATTCAACATGAGGCACAACCCAAATTACATTTTGAATCAATTCTTCCACAGTCCAAAAAATCATTTTTCTGATGAAAAACGATGATACGCGACCTGTCGAATTTTCTCCAGATGGTCAAAAATGGTTATTTTTTAATATTTAATTTTTTGACTGTAAATGAATATTGCATGTGAATTATCACTTTCGGAACTAAAATAAGTGTGTTTAGAGTCATTTTAATGCCTTTAATTGGTCGAAATAGAAGCTTCTGAGTAGGAGAAAAAGTCTGTAAAAATGGCACTTTTGGTCACATTGAGGCTTTAAAAAGTAGTTATTCAACATGAGGCACAATCCAAATTACATTTTGAATCAATTTTTCCACAGTCCAAAAAATCAATTTTCTGATGAAAAACGATGATCCGCGACCTGTCGAATTTTCTCCAGATGGTCAAAAATGGTAATTTTTTAATATTTAATTTTTTGACTGTAAATGACTATTGCATGTGAATTATCACTTTTGGAACTAAAAGAAGTGTGTTTAGAGTCATTTCAATGCCTTTAATTGGTCGAAATAGAAGCTTCTGAGTAGGAGAAAAAGTCTGTAAAAATGGCACTTTTGGTCACATTGAGGATTTAAAAAGTAGTTATTCAACATGAGGCACAACCCAAATTACATTTTGAATCAATTCTTCCACAGTCCAAAAAATCAATTTTCTGATGAAAAACGATGATCCGCGACCTGTCAAATTTTCTCCAGATGGTCAAAAATTGTAATTTTTTAATATTTAATTTTTTGACTGTAAATGAATATTACATGTGAATTATCACTTTCGGAACTAAAATAAGTGTGTTTAGAGTCATTTTAATGCCTTTAATTGGTCGAAATAGAAGCTTCTGAGTAGGAGAAAAAGTCTGTAAAAATTGCACTTTTGGTCACATTGAGGCTTTAAAAAGTAGTTATTCAACATGAGGCACAATCCAAATTACATTTTGAATCAATTCTTCCACAGTCCAAAAAATCAATTTTCTGATGAAAAACGATGATCCGCGACCTGTCGAATTTTCTCCAGATGGTCAAAAATGGTAATTTTTTAATATTTAATTTTTTGATTGTAAATGACTATTGCATGTGAATTATCACTTTTGGAACTAAAATAAGTGTGTTTAGAGTCATTTTAATGCCTTTAATTTGTCGAAATAGAAGCTTCTGAGTAGGAGAAAAAGTCTGTAAAAAAGGCAATTTTGGTCACATTGAGGCTTTAGAAAGTAGTTATTCAACATGAGGCACAATCAAAATTACATTTTGAATCAATTTTTCCAGAGTCAAAAAAATCAAATTTCTGATGAAAAACGATGACCCGTGACCTGTCGAACTATCTCCAGATGGTCAAAAATTGTAATTTTGTAATATTTAATTTTTTGCCTGTAAATGACTTTTGCAAGTGAATTATCTCTTTTGGAACTAAAATAAGTGTGTAAAAAAGGCAATTTTGGTCTCATTGAGGCTTTAAAAAGTAGGTATTCACCATGAGGCACAATCCAAATTACATTTTGAATCATTTCTTCCACAGTCCAAAAAATCAATTTTCTGATGAAAAACGATGATCCGCGACCTGTCTAATTTTCTCCAGATGGTCAAAAATGGTAATTTTTTAATATTTAATTTTTTGACTGTAAATGAATATTGCATGTGAATTATCACTTTCGGAACTAAAATAAGTGTGTTTAGAGTCATTTCAATGCCTTTAATTGGTCGAAATAGAAGCTTCTGAGTAGGAGAAAAAGTCTGTAAAAATGGCACTTTTGGTCACATTGAGGATTTAAAAAGTAGTTATTCAGCATGAGGCACAACCCAAATTACATTTTGAATCAATTCTTCCACAGTCCAAAAAATCAATTTTCTGATGAAAAACGATGATCCGCGACCTGTCGAATTTTCTCCAGATGGTCAAAAATGGTAATTTTTTAATATTTAATTTTTTGACTGTAAATGAATATTGCATGTGAATTATCACTTTCGGAACTACAATAAGTGTGTTTAGAGTCATTTTAATGCCTGAAATTGGTCAAAATAAAAGCTCTCGAGTAGGAGAAAAAGTCTGTAAAAAAGGCAATTTTGGTCACATTGAGGCTTTAAAAAGTAGGTATTCACCATGAGGCACAATCCAAATTACATTTTGAATCAATTCTTCCACAGTCCAAAAAATCAATTTTCTGATGAAAAACGATGATCCGCGACCTGTCGAATTTTCTCCAGATGGTCAAAAATGGTAATTTTTTAATATTTAATTTTTTGACTGTAAATGAATATTGCATGTGAATTATCACTTTCGGAACTAAAATAAGTGTGTTTAGAGTCATTTTAATGCCTTTAATTGGTCGAAATAGAAGCTTCTGAGTAGGAGAAAAAGTCTGTAAAAATGGCACTTTTGGTCACATTGAGGCTTTAAAAAGTAGTTATTCAACATGAGGCACAATCCAAATTACATTTTGAATCAATTTTTCCACAGTCCAAAAAATCAATTTTCTGATGAAAAACGATGATCCGCGACCTGTCGAATTTTCTCCAGATGGTCAAAAATGGTAATTTTTTAATATTTAATTTTTTGACTGTAAATGACTATTGCATGTGAATTATCACTTTTGGAACTAAAATAAGTGTGTTTAGAGTCATTTCAATGCCTTTAATTGGTCGAAATAGAAGCTTCTGAGTAGGAGAAAAAGTCTGTAAAAATGGCACTTTTGGTCACATTGAGGATTTAAAAAGTAGTTATTCAACATGAGGCACAACCCAAATTACATTTTGAATCAATTCTTCCACAGTCCAAAAAATAAATTTTCTGATGAAAAACGATGATCCGCGACCTGTCGAATTTTCTCCAGATGGTCAAAAATTGTAATTTTTTAATATTTAATTTTTTGACTGTAAATGAATATTACATGTGAATTATCACTTTCGGAACTAAAATAAGTGTGTTTAGAGTCATTTTAATGCCTTTAATTGGTCGAAATAGAAGCTTCTGAGTAGGAGAAAAAGTCTGTAAAAATTGCACTTTTGGTCACATTGAGGCTTTAAAAAGTAGTTATTCAACATGAGGCACAATCCAAATTACATTTTGAATCAATTCTTCCACAGTCCAAAAAATCAATTTTCTGATGAAAAACGATGATCCGCGACCTGTCGAATTTTCTCCAGATGGTCAAAAATGGTTATTTTTTAATATTAAATTTTTTGACTGTAAATGACTATTGCATGTGAATTATCACTTTTGGAACTAAAATAAGTGTGTTTAGAGTCATTTTAATGCCTTTAATTGGTCGAAATAGAAGCTTCTGAGTAGGAGAAAAAGTCTGTAAAAATGGCACTTTTGGTCACATTGAGGCTTTAAAAAGTAGTTATTCAACATGAGGCACAATCCAAATTACATTTTGAATCAATTTTTCCACAGTCCAAAAAATCAATTTTCTGATGAAAAACGATGATCCGCGACCTGTCGAATTTTCTCCAGATGGTCAAAAATGGTAATTTTTTAATATTTAATTTTTTGACTGTAAATGACTATTGCATGTGAATTATCACTTTTGGAACTAAAAGAAGTGTGTTTAGAGTCATTTCAATGCCTTTAATTGGTCGAAATAGAAGCTTCTGAGTAGGAGAAAAAGTCTGTAAAAATGGCACTTTTGGTCACATTGAGGATTTAAAAAGTAGTTATTCAATATGAGGCACAACCCAAATTACATTTTGAATCAATTCTTCCACAGTCCAAAAAATCAATTTTCTGATGAAAAACGATGATCCGCGACCTGTCGAATTTTCTCCAGATGGTCAAAAATGGTAATTTTTTAATATTTAATTTTTTGATTGTAAATGACTATTGCATGTGAATTATCACTTTTGGAACTAAAATAAGTGTGTTTAGAGTCATTTTAATGCCTTTAATTTGTCGAAATAGAAGCTTCTGAGTAGGAGAAAAAGTCTGTAAAAAAGGCAATTTTGGTCACATTGAGGCTTTAGAAAGTAGTTATTCAACATGAGGCACAATCAAAATTACATTTTGAATCAATTTTTCCAGAGTCAAAAAAATCAAATTTCTGATGAAAAACGATGACCCGTGACCTGTCGAACTATCTCCAGATGGTCAAAAATTGTAATTTTGTAATATTTAATTTTTTGCCTGTAAATGACTTTTGCAAGTGAATTCTCTCTTTTGGAACTAAAATAAGTGTGTAAAAAAGGCAATTTTGGTCACATTGAGGCTTTAAAAAGTAGGTATTCACCATGAGGCACAATCCAAATTACATTTTGAATCATTTCTTCCACAGTCCAAAAAATCAATTTTCTGATGAAAAACGATGATCCGCGACCTGTCTAATTTTCTCCAGATGGTCAAAAATGGTAATTTTTTAATATTTAATTTTTTGACTGTAAATGAATATTGCATGTGAATTATCACTTTCGGAACTACAATAAGTGTGTTTAGAGTCATTTTAATGCCTGAAATTGGTCAAAATAAAAGCTCTCGAGTAGGAGAAAAAGTCTGTAAAAAAGGCAATTTTGGTCACATTGAGGCTTTAAAAAGTAGGTATTCACCATGAGGCACAATCCAAATTACATTTTGAATCAATTCTTCCACAGTCCAAAAAATCAATTTTCTGATGAAAAACGATGATCCGCGACCTGTCGAATTTTCTCCAGATGGTCAAAAATGGTAATTTTTTAATATTTAATTTTTTGACTGTAAATGAATATTGCATGTGAATTATCACTTTCGGAACTAAAATAAGTGTGTTTAGAGTCATTTTAATGCCTTTAATTGGTCGAAATAGAAGCTTCTGAGTAGGAGAAAAAGTCTGTAAAAATGGCACTTTTGGTCACATTGAGGCTTTAAAAAGTAGTTATTCAACATGAGGCACAATCCAAATTACATTTTGAATCAATTTTTCCACAGTCCAAAAAATCAATTTTCTGATGAAAAACGATGATCCGCGACCTGTCGAATTTTCTCCAGATGGTCAAAAATGGTAATTTTTTAATATTTAATTTTTTGACTGTAAATGACTATTGCATGTGAATTATCACTTTTGGAACTAAAATAAGTGTGTTTAGAGTCATTTCAATGCCTTTAATTGGTCGAAATAGAAGCTTCTGAGTAGGAGAAAAAGTCTGTAAAAATGGCACTTTTGGTCACATTGAGGATTTAAAAAGTAGTTATTCAACATGAGGCACAACCCAAATTACATTTTGAATCAATTCTTCCACAGTCCAAAAAATAAATTTTCTGATGAAAAACGATGATCCGCGACCTGTCGAATTTTCTCCAGATGGTCAAAAATTGTAATTTTTTAATATTTAATTTTTTGACTGTAAATGAATATTACATGTGAATTATCACTTTCGGAACTAAAATAAGTGTGTTTAGAGTCATTTTAATGCCTTTAATTGGTCGAAATAGAAGCTTCTGAGTAGGAGAAAAAGTCTGTAAAAATTGCACTTTTGGTCACATTGAGGCTTTAAAAAGTAGTTATTCAACATGAGGCACAATCCAAATTACATTTTGAATCAATTCTTCCACAGTCCAAAAAATCAATTTTCTGATGAAAAACGATGATCCGCGACCTGTCGAATTTTCTCCAGATGGTCAAAAATGGTTATTTTTTAATATTAAATTTTTTGACTGTAAATGACTATTGCATGTGAATTATCACTTTTGGAACTAAAATAAGTGTGTTTAGAGTCATTTTAATGCCTTTAATTTGTCGAAATAGAAGCTTCTGAGTAGGAGAAAAAGTCTGTAAAAATGGCACTTTTGGTCACATTGAGGATTTAAAAAGTAGTTATTCAACATGAGGCACAACCCAAATTACATTTTGAATCAATTCTTCCACAGTCCAAAAAATCAATTTTCTGATGAAAAACGATGATCCGCGACCTGTCGAATTTTCTCCAGATGGTCAAAAATGGTAATTTTTTAATATTTAATTTTTTGACTGTAAATGAATATTGCATGTGAATTATCACTTTCGGAACTAAAATAAGTGTGTTTAGAGTCATTTTAATGCCTGAAATTGGTCAAAATAAAAGCTCTCGAGTAGGAGAAAAAGTCTGTAAAAAAGGCAATGTTGGTCACATTGAGGCTTTAAAAAGTAGGTATTCACCATGAGGCACAATCCAAATTACATTTTGAATCAATTCTTCCACAGTCCAAAAAATCAATTTTCTGATGAAAAACGATGATCCGCGACCTGTCGAATTTTCTCCACATGGTCAAAAATGGTAATTTTTAAATATTTAATTTTTTGACTGTAAATGAATATTGCATGTGAATTATCACTTTCGGAACTAAAATAAGTGTGTTTAGAGTCATTTTAATGCCTTTAATTGGTCGAAATAGAAGCTTCTGAGTAGGAGAAAAAGTCTGTAAAAATGGCACTTTTGGTCACATTGAGGATTTAAAAAGTAGTTATTCAACATGAGGCACAACCCAAATTACATTTTGAATCAATTCTTCCACAGTCCAAAAAATCAATTTTCTGATGAAAAACGATGATCCGCGACCTGTCGAATTTTCTCCAGATGGTCAAAAATTGTAATTTTTTAATATTTAATTTTTTGACTGTAAATGAATATTACATGTGAATTATCACTTTCGGAACTAAAATAAGTGTGTTTAGAGTCATTTTAATGCCTTTAATTGGTCGAAATAGAAGCTTCTGAGTAGGAGAAAAAGTCTGTAAAAATTGCACTTTTGGTCACATTGAGGCTTTAAAAAGTAGTTATTCAACATGAGGCACAATCCAAATTACATTTTGAATCAATTCTTCCACAGTCCAAAAAATCAATTTTCTGATGAAAAACGATGATCCGCGACCTGTCGAAATTTCTCCAGATGGTCAAAAATGGTTATTTTTTAATATTAAATTTTTTGACTGTAAATGACTATTGCATGTGAATTATCACTTTTGGAACTAAAAGAAGTGTGTTTAGAGTCATTTTAATGCCTTTAATTTGTCGAAATAGAAGCTTCTGAGTAGGAGAAAAAGTCTGTAAAAATGGCACTTTTGGTCACATTGAGGATTTAAAAAGTAGTTATTCAACATGAGGCACAAACCAAATTACATTTTGAATCAATTCTTCCACAGTCCAAAAAATCAATTTTCTGATGAAAAACGATGATCCGCGACCTGTCAAATTTTCTCCAGATGGTCAAAAATTGTAATTTTTTAATATTTAATTTTTTGACTGTAAATGAATATTACATGTGAATTATCACTTTCGGAACTAAAATAAGTGTGTTTAGAGTCATTTTAATGCCTTTAATTGGTCGAAATAGAAGCTTCTGAGTAGGAGAAAAAGTCTGTAAAAATTGCACTTTTGGTCACATTGAGGCTTTAAAAAGTAGTTATTCAACATGAGGCACAATCCAAATTACATTTTGAATCAATTCTTCCACAGTCCAAAAAATCAATTTTCTGATGAAAAACGATGATCCGCGACCTGTCGAATTTTCTCCAGATGGTCAAAAATGGTAATTTTTTAATATTTAATTTTTTGATTGTAAATGACTATTGCATGTGAATTATCACTTTTGGAACTAAAATAAGTGTGTTTAGAGTCATTTTAATGCCTTTAATTTGTCGAAATAGAAGCTTCTGAGTAGGAGAAAAAGTCTGTAAAAAAGGCAATTTTGGTCACATTGAGGCTTTAGAAAGTAGTTATTCAACATGAGGCACAATCAAAATTACATTTTGAATCAATTTTTCCAGAGTCAAAAAAATCAAATTTCTGATGAAAAACGATGACCCGTGACCTGTCGAACTATCTCCAGATGGTCAAAAATTGTAATTTTGTAATATTTAATTTTTTGCCTGTAAATGACTTTTGCAAGTGAATTATCTCTTTTGGAACTAAAATAAGTGTGTAAAAAAGGCAATTTTGGTCTCATTGAGGCTTTAAAAAGTAGGTATTCACCATGAGGCACAATCCAAATTACATTTTGAATCATTTCTTCCACAGTCCAAAAAATCAATTTTCTGATGAAAAACGATGATCCGCGACCTGTCTAATTTTCTCCAGATGGTCAAAAATGGTAATTTTTTAATATTTAATTTTTTGACTGTAAATGAATATTGCATGTGAATTATCACTTTCGGAACTAAAATAAGTGTGTTTAGAGTCATTTCAATGCCTTTAATTGGTCGAAATAGAAGCTTCTGAGTAGGAGAAAAAGTCTGTAAAAATGGCACTTTTGGTCACATTGAGGATTTAAAAAGTAGTTATTCAGCATGAGGCACAACCCAAATTACATTTTGAATCAATTCTTCCACAGTCCAAAAAATCAATTTTCTGATGAAAAACGATGATCCGCGACCTGTCGAATTTTCTCCAGATGGTCAAAAATGGTAATTTTTTAATATTTAATTTTTTGACTGTAAATGAATATTGCATGTGAATTATCACTTTCGGAACTACAATAAGTGTGTTTAGAGTCATTTTAATGCCTGAAATTGGTCAAAATAAAAGCTCTCGAGTAGGAGAAAAAGTCTGTAAAAAAGGCAATTTTGGTCACATTGAGGCTTTAAAAAGTAGGTATTCACCATGAGGCACAATCCAAATTACATTTTGAATCAATTCTTCCACAGTCCAAAAAATCAATTTTCTGATGAAAAACGATGATCCGCGACCTGTCGAATTTTCTCCAGATGGTCAAAAATGGTAATTTTTTAATATTTAATTTTTTGACTGTAAATGAATATTGCATGTGAATTATCACTTTCGGAACTAAAATAAGTGTGTTTAGAGTCATTTTAATGCCTTTAATTGGTCGAAATAGAAGCTTCTGAGTAGGAGAAAAAGTCTGTAAAAATGGCACTTTTGGTCACATTGAGGCTTTAAAAAGTAGTTATTCAACATGAGGCACAATCCAAATTACATTTTGAATCAATTTTTCCACAGTCCAAAAAATCAATTTTCTGATGAAAAACGATGATCCGCGACCTGTCGAATTTTCTCCAGATGGTCAAAAATGGTAATTTTTTAATATTTAATTTTTTGACTGTAAATGACTATTGCATGTGAATTATCACTTTTGGAACTAAAATAAGTGTGTTTAGAGTCATTTCAATGCCTTTAATTGGTCGAAATAGAAGCTTCTGAGTAGGAGAAAAAGTCTGTAAAAATGGCACTTTTGGTCACATTGAGGATTTAAAAAGTAGTTATTCAACATGAGGCACAACCCAAATTACATTTTGAATCAATTCTTCCACAGTCCAAAAAATAAATTTTCTGATGAAAAACGATGATCCGCGACCTGTCGAATTTTCTCCAGATGGTCAAAAATTGTAATTTTTTAATATTTAATTTTTTGACTGTAAATGAATATTACATGTGAATTATCACTTTCGGAACTAAAATAAGTGTGTTTAGAGTCATTTTAATGCCTTTAATTGGTCGAAATAGAAGCTTCTGAGTAGGAGAAAAAGTCTGTAAAAATTGCACTTTTGGTCACATTGAGGCTTTAAAAAGTAGTTATTCAACATGAGGCACAATCCAAATTACATTTTGAATCATTTCTTCCACAGTCCAAAAATCAATTTTCTGATGAAAAACGATGATCCGCGACCTGTCTAATTTTCTCCAGATGGTCAAATATGGTAATTTTTTAATATTTAATTTTTTGACTGTAAATGAATATTGCATGTGAATTATCACTTTCGGAACTACAATAAGTGTGTTTAGAGTCATTTTAATGCCTGAAATTGGTCAAAATAAAAGCTCTCGAGTAGGAGAAAAAGTCTGTAAAAAAGGCAATTTTGGTCACATTGAGGCTTTAAAAAGTAGGTATTCACCATGAGGCACAATCCAAATTACATTTTGAATCAATTCTTCCACAGTCCAAAAAATCAATTTTCTGATGAAAAACGATGATCCGCGACCTGTCGAATTTTCTCCAGATGGTCAAAAATGGTAATTTTTTAATATTTAATTTTTTGACTGTAAATGAATATTGCATGTGAATTATCACTTTCGGAACTAAAATAAGTGTGTTTAGAGTCATTTTAATGCCTTTAATTGGTCGAAATAGAAGCTTCTGAGTAGGAGAAAAAGTCTGTAAAAATGGCACTTTTGGTCACATTGAGGCTTTAAAAAGTAGTTATTCAACATGAGGCACAATCCAAATTACATTTTGAATCAATTTTTCCACAGTCCAAAAAATCAATTTTCTGATGAAAAACGATGATCCGCGACCTGTCGAATTTTCTCCAGATGGTCAAAAATGGTAATTTTTTAATATTTAATTTTTTGACTGTAAATGACTATTGCATGTGAATTATCACTTTTGGAACTAAAATAAGTGTGTTTAGAGTCATTTCAATGCCTTTAATTGGTCGAAATAGAAGCTTCTGAGTAGGAGAAAAAGTCTGTAAAAATGGCACTTTTGGTCACATTGAGGATTTAAAAAGTAGTTATTCAACATGAGGCACAACCCAAATTACATTTTGAATCAATTCTTCCACAGTCCAAAAAATAAATTTTCTGATGAAAAACGATGATCCGCGACCTGTCGAATTTTCTCCAGATGGTCAAAAATTGTAATTTTTTAATATTTAATTTTTTGACTGTAAATGAATATTACATGTGAATTATCACTTTCGGAACTAAAATAAGTGTGTTTAGAGTCATTTTAATGCCTTTAATTGGTCGAAATAGAAGCTTCTGAGTAGGAGAAAAAGTCTGTAAAAATTGCACTTTTGGTCACATTGAGGCTTTAAAAAGTAGTTATTCAACATGAGGCACAATCCAAATTACATTTTGAATCAATTCTTCCACAGTCCAAAAAATCAATTTTCTGATGAAAAACGATGATCCGCGACCTGTCGAATTTTCTCCAGATGGTCAAAAATGGTTATTTTTTAATATTAAATTTTTTGACTGTAAATGACTATTGCATGTGAATTATCACTTTTGGAACTAAAATAAGTGTGTTTAGAGTCATTTTAATGCCTTTAATTTGTCAAAATAGAAGCTTCTGAGTAGGAGAAAAAGTCTGTAAAAATGGCACTTTTGGTCACATTGAGGATTTAAAAAGTAGTTATTCAACATGAGGCACAACCCAAATTACATTTTGAATCAATTCTTCCACAGTCCAAAAAATCAATTTTCTGATGAAAAACGATGATCCGCGACCTGTCGAATTTTCTCCAGATGGTCAAAAATGGTAATTTTTTAATATTTAATTTTTTGACTGTAAATGAATATTGCATGTGAATTATCACTTTCGGAACTAAAATAAGTGTGTTTAGAGTCATTTTAATGCCTGAAATTGGTCAAAATAAAAGCTCTCGAGTAGGAGAAAAAGTCTGTAAAAAAGGCAATGTTGGTCACATTGAGGCTTTAAAAAGTAGGTATTCACCATGAGGCACAATCCAAATTACATTTTGAATCAATTCTTCCACAGTCCAAAAAATCAATTTTCTGATGAAAAACGATGATCCGCGACCTGTCGAATTTTCTCCACATGGTCAAAAATGGTAATTTTTAAATATTTAATTTTTTGACTGTAAATGAATATTGCATGTGAATTATCACTTTCGGAACTAAAATAAGTGTGTTTAGAGTCATTTTAATGCCTTTAATTGGTCGAAATAGAAGCTTCTGAGTAGGAGAAAAAGTCTGTAAAAATGGCACTTTTGGTCACATTGAGGATTTAAAAAGTAGTTATTCAACATGAGGCACAACCCAAATTACATTTTGAATCAATTCTTCCACAGTCCAAAAAATCAATTTTCTGATGAAAAACGATGATCCGCGACCTGTCGAATTTTCTCCAGATGGTCAAAAATTGTAATTTTTTAATATTTAATTTTTTGACTGTAAATGAATATTACATGTGAATTATCACTTTCGGAACTAAAATAAGTGTGTTTAGAGTCATTTTAATGCCTTTAATTGGTCGAAATAGAAGCTTCTGAGTAGGAGAAAAAGTCTGTAAAAATTGCACTTTTGGTCACATTGAGGCTTTAAAAAGTAGTTATTCAACATGAGGCACAATCCAAATTACATTTTGAATCAATTCTTCCACAGTCCAAAAAATCAATTTTCTGATGAAAAACGATGATCCGCGACCTGTCGAAATTTCTCCAGATGGTCAAAAATGGTTATTTTTTAATATTAAATTTTTTGACTGTAAATGACTATTGCATGTGAATTATCACTTTTGGAACTAAAATAAGTGTGTTTAGAGTCATTTTAATGCCTTTAATTTGTCGAAATAGAAGCTTCTGAGTAGGAGAAAAAGTCTGTAAAAATGGCACTTTTGGTCACATTGAGGATTTAAAAAGTAGTTATTCAACATGAGGCACAAACCAAATTACATTTTGAATCAATTCTTCCACAGTCCAAAAAATCAATTTTCTGATGAAAAACGATGATCCGCGACCTGTCGAATTTTCTCCAGATGGTCAAAAATGGTAATTTTTTAATATTTAATTTTTTGACTGTAAATGAATATTGCATGTGAATTATCACTTTCGGAACTAAAATAAGTGTGTTTAGAGTCATTTTAATGCCTGAAATTGGTCAAAATAAAAGCTCTCGAGTAGGAGAAAAAGTCTGTAAAAAAGGCAATTTTGGTCACATTGAGGCTTTAAAAAGTAGGTATTCACCATGAGGCACAATCCAAATTACATTTTGAATCAATTCTTCCACAGTCCAAAAAATCTATTTTCTGATGAAAAACGATGATCCGCGACCTGTCGAATTTTCTCCAGATGGTCAAAAATGGTAATTTTTAAATATTTAATTTTTTGACTGTAAATGAATATTGCATGTGAATTATCACTTTCGGAACTAAAATAAGTGTGTTTAGAGTCATTTTAATGCCTTTAATTTGTCGAAATAGAAGCTTCTGAGTAGGAGAAAAAGTCTGTAAAAATGGCACTTTTGGTCACATTGAGGATTTAAAAAGTAGTTATTCAACATGAGGCACAAACCAAATTACATTTTGAATCAATTCTTCCACAGTCCAAAAAATCAATTTTCTGATGAAAAACGATGATCCGCGACCTGTCGAATTTTCTCCAGATGGTCAAAAATGGAAAATTTTTTAATATTTAATTTTTTGACTGTAAATGAATATTGCATGTGAATTATCACTTTCGGAACTAAAATAAGTGTGTTTAGAGTCATTTTAATGCCTGAAATTGGTCAAAATAAAAGCTCTCGAGTAGGAGAAAAAGTCTGTAAAAAAGGCAATTTTGGTCACATTGAGGCTTTAAAAAGTAGGTATTCACCATGAGGCACAATCCAAATTACATTTTGAATCAATTCTTCCACAGTCCAAAAAATCTATTTTCTGATGAAAAACGATGATCCGCGACCTGTCGAATTTTCTCCAGATGGTCAAAAATGGTAATTTTTAAATATTTAATTTTTTGACTGTAAATGAATATTGCATGTGAATTATCACTTTCGGAACTAAAATAAGTGTGTTTAGAGTCATTTTAATGCCTTTAATTGGTCGAAATAGAAGCTTCTGAGTAGGAGAAAAAGTCTGTAAAAATGGCACTTTTGGTCACATTGAGGATTTAAAAAGTAGTTATTCAACATGAGGCACAACCCAAATTACATTTTGAATCAATTCTTCCACAGTCCAAAAAATCATTTTTCTGATGAAAAACGATGATACGCGACCTGTCGAATTTTCTCCAGATGGTCAAAAATGGTAATTTTTTAATATTTAATTTTTTGACTGTAAATGAATATTGCATGTGAATTATCACTTTCGGAACTAAAATAAGTGTGTTTAGAGTCATTTTAATGCCTTTAATTGGTCGAAATAGAAGCTTCTGAGTAGGAGAAAAAGTCTGTAAAAATGGCACTTTTGGTCACATTGAGGCTTTAAAAAGTAGTTATTCAACATGAGGCACAATCCAAATTACATTTTGAATCAATTTTTCCACAGTCCAAAAAATCAATTTTCTGATGAAAAACGATGATCCGCGACCTGTCGAATTTTCTCCAGATGGTCAAAAATGGTAATTTTTTAATATTTAATTTTTTGACTGTAAATGACTATTGCATGTGAATTATCACTTTTGGAACTAAAAGAAGTGTGTTTAGAGTCATTTCAATGCCCTTAATTGGTCGAAATAGAAGCTTCTGAGTAGGAGAAAAAGTCTGTAAAAATGGCACTTTTGGTCACATTGAGGATTTAAAAAGTAGTTATTCAACATGAGGCACAACCCAAATTACATTTTGAATCAATTCTTCCACAGTCCAAAAAATCAATTTTCTGATGAAAAACGATGATCCGCGACCTGTCAAATTTTCTCCAGATGGTCAAAAATTGTAATTTTTTAATATTTAATTTTTTGACTGTAAATGAATATTACATGTGAATAATCACTTTCGGAACTAAAATAAGTGTGTTTAGAGTCATTTTAATGCCTTTAATTGGTCGAAATAGAAGCTTCTGAGTAGGAGAAAAAGTCTGTAAAAATTGCACTTTTGGTCACATTGAGGCTTTAAAAAGTAGTTTTTCAACATGAGGCACAATCCAAATTACATTTTGAATCAATTCTTCCACAGTCCAAAAAATCATTTTTCTGATGAAAAACGATGATCCGCGACCTGTCGAATTTTCTCCAGATGGTCAAAAATTGTAATTTTTTAATATTTAATTTTTTGACTGTAAATGAATATTACATGTGAATTATCACTTTCGGAACTAAAATAAGTGTGTTTAGAGTCATTTTAATGCCTTTAATTGGTCGAAATAGAAGCTTCTGAGTAGGAGAAAAAGTCTGTAAAAATGGCACTTTTGGTCACATTGAGGCTTTAAAAAGTAGTTAGTCAACATGAGGCACAATCCAAATTACATTTTGAATCAATTTTTCCACAGTCCAAAAAATCAATTTTCTGATGAAAAACGATGATCCGCGACCTGTCGAATTTTCTCCAGATGGTCAAAAATGGTAATTTTTTAATATTTAATTTTTTGACTGTAAATGAATATTGCATGTGAATTATCACTTTCGGAACTAAAATAAGTGTGTTTAGAGTCATTTTAATGCCTGAAATTGGTCAAAATAAAAGCTCTCGAGTAGGAGAAAAAGTCTGTAAAAAAGGCAATTTTGGTCACATTGAGGCTTTAAAAAGTAGGTATTCACCATGAGGCACAATCCAAATTACATTTTGAATCAATTCTTCCACAGTCCAAAAAATCAATTTTCTGATGAAAAACGATGATCCGCGACCTGTCGAATTTTCTCCAGATGGTCAAAAATGGGAATTTTTTAATATTTAATTTTTTGACTGTAAATGACTATTGCATGTGAATTATCACTTTTGGAACTAAAAGAAGTGTGTTTAGAGTCATTTCAATGCCTTTAATTGGTCGAAATAGAAGCTTCTGAGTAGGAGAAAAAGTCTGTAAAAATAGCACTTTTGGTCACATTGAGGATTTAAAAAGTAGTTATTCAACATGAGGCACAACCCAAATTACATTTTGAATCAATTCTTCCACAGTCCAAAAAATCATTTTTCTGATGAAAAACGATGATACGCGACCTGTCGAATTTTCTCCAGATGGTCAAAAATGGTAATTTTTTAATATTTAATTTTTTGACTGTAAATGAATATTGCATGTGAATTATCACTTTCGGAACTAAAATAAGTGTGTTTAGAGTCATTTTAATGCCTTTAATTGGTCGAAATAGAAGCTTCTGAGTAGGAGAAAAAGTCTGTAACAATGGCACTTTTGGTCACATTGAGGCTTTAAAAAGTAGTTATTCAACATGAGGCACAATCCAAATTACATTTTGAATCAATTTTTCCACAGTCCAAAAAATCAATTTTCTGATGAAAAACGATGATACGCGACCTGTCGAATTTTCTCCAGATGGTCAAAAATGGTAATTTTTTAATATTTAATTTTTTGACTGTAAATGACTATTGCATGTGAATTATCACTTTTGGAACTAAAAGAAGTGTGTTTAGAGTCATTTCAATGCCTTTAATTGGTCGAAATAGAAGCTTCTGAGTAGGAGAAAAAGTCTGTAAAAATGGCACTTTTGGTCACATTGAGGATTTAAAAAGTAGTTATTCAACATGAGGCACAATCCAAATTACATTTTGAATCAATTCTTCCACAGTCCAAAAAATCTATTTTCTGATGAAAAACGATGATCCGCGACCTGTCGAATTTTCTCCAGATGGTCAAAAATGGTAATTTTTAAATATTTAATTTTTTGACTGTAAATGAATATTGCATGTGAATTATCACTTTCGGAACTAAAATAAGTGTGTTTAGAGTCATTTTAATGCCTTTAATTGGTCGAAATAGAAGCTTCTGAGTAGGAGAAAAAGTCTGTAAAAATGGCACTTTTGGTCACATTGAGGATTTAAAAAGTAGTTATTCAACATGAGGAACAACCCAAATTACATTTTGAATCAATTTTTCCACAGTCCAAAAAATCAATTTTCTGATGAAAAACGATGATACGCGACCTGTCGAATTTTCTCCAGATGGTCAAAAATGGTAATTTTTTAATATTTAATTTTTTGACTGTAAATGACTATTGCATGTGAATTATCACTTTTGGAACTAAAAGAAGTGTGTTTAGAGTCATTTCAATGCCTTTAATTGGTCGAAATAGAAGCTTCTGAGTAGGAGAAAAAGTCTGTAAAAATGGCACTTTTGGTCACATTGAGGATTTAAAAAGTAGTTATTCAACATGAGGCACAACCCAAATTACATTTTGAATCAATTCTTCCACAGTCCAAAAAATCAATTTTCTGATGAAAAACGATGATCCGCGACCTGTCAAATTTTCTCCAGATGGTCAAAAATTGTAATTTTTTAATATTTAATTTTTTGACTGTAAATGAATATTACATGTGAATTATCACTTTCGGAACTAAAATAAGTGTGTTTAGAGTCATTTTAATGCCTTTAATTGGTCGAAATAGAAGCTTCTGAGTAGGAGAAAAAGTCTGTAAAAATGGCACTTTTGGTCACATTGAGGATTTAAAAAGTAGTTATTCAACATGAGGCACAATCCAAATTACATTTTGAATCAATTCTTCCACAGTCCAAAAAATCTATTTTCTGATGAAAAACGATGATCCGCGACCTGTCGAATTTTCTCCAGATGGTCAAAAATGGTAATTTTTAAATATTTAATTTTTTGACTGTAAATGAATATTGCATGTGAATTATCACTTTCGGAACTAAAATAAGTGTGTTTAGAGTCATTTTAATGCCTTTAATTGGTCGAAATAGAAGCTTCTGAGTAGGAGAAAAAGTCTGTAAAAATGGCACTTTTGGTCACATTGAGGATTTAAAAAGTAGTTATTCAACATGAGGAACAACCCAAATTACATTTTGAATCAATTCTTCCACAGTCCAAAAAATCATTTTTCTGATGAAAAACGATGATACGCGACCTGTCGAATTTTCTCCAGATGGTCAAAAATGGTAATTTTTTAATATTTAATTTTTTGACTGTAAATGAATATTGCATGTGAATTATCACTTTCGGAACTAAAATAAGTGTGTTTAGAGTCATTTTAATGCCTTTAATTGGTCGAAATAGAAGCTTCTGAGTAGGAGAAAAAGTCTGTAAAAATGGCACTTTTGGTCACATTGAGGCTTTAAAAAGTAGTTATTCAACATGAGGCACAATCCAAATTACATTTTGAATCAATTTTTCCACAGTCCAAAAAATCAATTTTCTGATGAAAAACGATGATCCGCGACCTGTCGAATTTTCTCCAGATGGTCAAAAATGGTAATTTTTTAATATTTAATTTTTTGACTGTAAATGACTATTGCATGTGAATTATCACTTTTGGAACTAAAAGAAGTGTGTTTAGAGTCATTTCAATGCCCTTAATTGGTCGAAATAGAAGCTTCTGAGTAGGAGAAAAAGTCTGTAAAAATGGCACTTTTGGTCACATTGAGGATTTAAAAAGTAGTTATTCAACATGAGGCACAACCCAAATTACATTTTGAATCAATTCTTCCACAGTCCAAAAAATCAATTTTCTGATGAAAAACGATGATCCGCGACCTGTCAAATTTTCTCCAGATGGTCAAAAATTGTAATTTTTTAATATTTAATTTTTTGACTGTAAATGAATATTACATGTGAATTATCACTTTCGGAACTAAAATAAGTGTGTTTAGAGTCATTTTAATGCCTTTAATTGGTCGAAATAGAAGCTTCTGAGTAGGAGAAAAAGTCTGTAAAAATTGCACTTTTGGTCACATTGAGGCTTTAAAAAGTAGTTATTCAACATGAGGCACAATCCAAATTACATTTTGAATCAATTCTTCCACAGTCCAAAAAATCATTTTTCTGATGAAAAACGATGATCCGCGACCTGTCGAATTTTCTCCAGATGGTCAAAAATTGTAATTTTTTAATATTTAATTTTTTGACTGTAAATGAATATTACATGTGAATTATCACTTTCGGAACTAAAATAAGTGTGTTTACAGTCATTTTAATGCCTTTAATTGGTCGAAATAGAAGCTTCTGAGTAGGAGAAAAAGTCTGTAAAAATGGCACTTTTGGTCACATTGAGGCTTTAAAAAGTAGTTAGTCAACATGAGGCACAATCCAAATTACATTTTGAATCAATTTTTCCACAGTCCAAAAAATCAATTTTCTGATGAAAAACGATGATCCGCGACCTGTCGAATTTTCTCCAGATGGTCAAAAATGGTAATTTTTTAATATTTAATTTTTTGACTGTAAATGAATATTGCATGTGAATTATCACTTTCGGAACTAAAATAAGTGTGTTTAGAGTCATTTTAATGCCTGAAATTGGTCAAAATAAAAGCTCTCGAGTAGGAGAAAAAGTCTGTAAAAAAGGCAATTTTGGTCACATTGAGGCTTTAAAAAGTAGGTATTCACCATGAGGCACAATCCAAATTACATTTTGAATCAATTCTTCCACAGTCCAAAAAATCAATTTTCTGATGAAAAACGATGATCCGCGACCTGTCGAATTTTCTCCAGATGGTCAAAAATGGTAATTTTTTAATATTTAATTTTTTGACTGTAAATGACTATTGCATGTGAATTATCACTTTTGGAACTAAAAGAAGTGTGTTTAGAGTCATTTTAATGCCTGAAATTGGTCAAAATAAAAGCTCTCGAGTAGGAGAAAAAGTCTGTAAAAAAGGCAATTTTGGTCACATTGAGGCTTTAAAAAGTAGGTATTCACCATGAGGCACAATCCAAATTACATTTTGAATCAATTTTTCCACAGTCCAAAAAATCAATTTTCTGATGAAAAACGATGATCCGCGACCTGTCGAATTTTCTCCAGATGGTCAAAAATGGTAATTTTTTAATATTTAATTTTTTGACTGTAAATGAATATTGCATGTGAATTATCACTTTCGGAACTAAAATAAGTGTGTTTAGAGTCATTTTAATGCCTGAAATTGGTCAAAATAAAAGCTCTCGAGTAGGAGAAAAAGTCTGTAAAAAAGGCAATTTTGGTCACATTGAGGCTTTAAAAAGTAGGTATTCACCATGAGGCACAATCCAAATTACATTTTGAATCAATTCTTCCACAGTCCAAAAAATCAATTTTCTGATGAAAAACGATGATCCGCGACCTGTCGAATTTTCTCCAGATGGTCAAAAATGGTAATTTTTTAATATTTAATTTTTTGACTGTAAATGAATATTGCATGTGAATTATCACTTTCGGAACTAAAATAAGTGTGTTTAGAGTCATTTTAATGCCTTTAATTGGTCGAAATAGAAGCTTCTGAGTAGGAGAAAAAGTCTGTAAAAATGGCACTTTTGGTCACATTGAGGCTTTAAAAAGTAGTTATTCAACATGAGGCACAATCCAAATTACATTTTGAATCAATTTTTCCACAGTCCAAAAAATCAATTTTCTGATGAAAAACGATGATCCGCGACCTGTCGAATTTTCTCCAGATGGTCAAAAATGGTAATTTTTTAATATTTAATTTTTTGACTGTAAATGACTATTGCATGTGAATTATCACTTTTGGAACTAAAAGAAGTGTGTTTAGAGTCATTTCAATGCCCTTAATTGGTCGAAATAGAAGCTTCTGAGTAGGAGAAAAAGTCTGTAAAAATGGCACTTTTGGTCACATTGAGGATTTAAAAAGTAGTTATTCAACATGAGGCACAACCCAAATTACATTTTGAATCAATTCTTCCACAGTCCAAAAAATCAATTTTCTGATGAAAAACGATGATCCGCAACCTGTCAAATTTTCTCCAGATGGTCAAAAATTGTAATTTTTTAATATTTAATTTTTTGACTGTAAATGAATATTACATGTGAATTATCACTTTCGGAACTAAAATAAGTGTGTTTAGAGTCATTTTAATGCCTTTAATTGGTCGAAATAGAAGCTTCTGAGTAGGAGAAAAAGTCTGTAAAAATTGCACTTTTGGTCACATTGAGGCTTTAAAAAGTAGTTATTCAACATGAGGCACAATCCAAATTACATTTTGAATCAATTCTTCCACAGTCCAAAAAATCATTTTTCTGATGAAAAACGATGATCCGCGACCTGTCGAATTTTCTCCAGATGGTCAAAAATTGTAATTTTTTAATATTTAATTTTTTGACTGTAAATGAATATTGCATGTGAATTATCACTTTCGGAACTAAAATAAGTGTGTTTACAGTCATTTTAATGCCTTTAATTGGTCGAAATAGAAGCTTCTGAGTAGGAGAAAAAGTCTGTAAAAATGGCACTTTTGGTCACATTGAGGCTTTAAAAAGTAGTTAGTCAACATGAGGCACAATCCAAATTACATTTTGAATCAATTTTTCCACAGTCCAAAAAATCAATTTTCTGATGAAAAACGATGATCCGCGACCTGTCGAATTTTCTCCAGATGGTCAAAAATGGTAATTTTTTAATATTTAATTTTTTGACTGTAAATGAATATTGCATGTGAATTATCACTTTCGGAACTAAAATAAGTGTGTTTAGAGTCATTTTAATGCCTGAAATTGGTCAAAATAAAAGCTCTCGAGTAGGAGAAAAAGTCTGTAAAAAAGGCAATTTTGGTCACATTGAGGCTTTAAAAAGTAGGTATTCACCATGAGGCACAATCCAAATTACATTTTGAATCAATTCTTCCACAGTCCAAAAAATCAATTTTCTGATGAAAAACGATGATCCGCGACCTGTCGAATTTTCTCCAGATGGTCAAAAATGGTAATTTTTTAATATTTAATTTTTTGACTGTAAATGACTATTGCATGTGAATTATCACTTTTGGAACTAAAAGAAGTGTGTTTAGAGTCATTTCAATGCCTTTAATTGGTCGAAATAGAAGCTTCTGAGTAGGAGAAAAAGTCTGTAAAAATAGCACTTTTGGTCACATTGAGGATTTAAAAAGTAGTTATTCAACATGAGGCACAACCCAAATTACATTTTGAATCAATTCTTCCACAGTCCAAAAAATCATTTTTCTGATGAAAAACGATGATACGCGACCTGTCGAATTTTCTCCAGATGGTCAAAAATGGTAATTTTTTAATATTTAATTTTTTGACTGTAAATGAATATTGCATGTGAATTATCACTTTCGGAACTAAAATAAGTGTGTTTAGAGTCATTTTAATGCCTTTAATTGGTCGAAATAGAAGCTTCTGAGTAGGAGAAAAAGTCTGTAAAAATGGCACTTTTGGTCACATTGAGGCTTTAAAAAGTAGTTATTCAACATGAGGCACAATCCAAATTACATTTTGAATCAATTTTTCCACAGTCCAAAAAATCAATTTTCTGATGAAAAACGATGATACGCGACCTGTCGAATTTTCTCCAGATGGTCAAAAATGGTAAGTTTTTTAATATTTAATTTTTTGACTGTAAATGACTATTGCATGTGAATTATCACTTTTGGAACTAAAAGAAGTGTGTTTAGAGTCATTTCAATGCCTTTAATTGGTCGAAATAGAAGCTTCTGAGTAGGAGAAAAAGTCTGTAAAAATGGCACTTTTGGTCACATTGAGGATTTAAAAAGTAGTTATTCAACATGAGGCACAACCCAAATTACATTTTGAATCAATTCTTCCACAGTCCAAAAAATCAATTTTCTGATGAAAAACGATGATCCGCGACCTGTCAAATTTTCTCCAGATGGTCAAAAATTGTAATTTTTTAATATTTAATTTTTTGACTGTAAATGAATATTACATGTGAATTATCACTTTCGGAACTAAAATAAGTGTGTTTAGAGTCATTTTAATGCCTTTAATTGGTCGAAATAGAAGCTTCTGAGTAGGAGAAAAAGTCTGTAAAAATTGCACTTTTGGTCACATTGAGGCTTTAAAAAGTAGTTATTCAACATGAGGCACAATCCAAATTACATTTTGAATCAATTCTTCCACAGTCCAAAAAATCAATTTTCTGATGAAAAACGATGATCCGCGACCTGTCGAATTTTCTCCAGATGGTCAAAAATGGTAATTTTTTAATATTTAATTTTTTGATTGTAAATGACTATTGCATGTGAATTATCACTTTTGGAACTAAAATAAGTGTGTTTAGAGTCATTTTAATGCCTTTAATTTGTCGAAATAGAAGCTTCTGAGTAGGAGAAAAAGTCTGTAAAAAAGGCAATTTTGGTCACATTGAGGCTTTAGAAAGTAGTTATTCAACATGAGGCACAATCAAAATTACATTTTGAATCAATTTTTCCAGAGTCAAAAAAATCACATTTCTGATGAAAAACGATGACCCGTGACCTGTCGAACTATCTCCAGATGGTCAAAAATTGTAATTTTGTAATATTTAATTTTTTGCCTGTAAATGACTTTTGCAAGTGAATTATCTCTTTTGGAACTAAAATAAGTGTGTAAAAAAGGCAATTTTGGTCACATTGAGGCTTTAAAAAGTAGGTATTCACCATGAGGCACAATCCAAATTACATTTTGAATCAATTCTTCCACAGTCCAAAAAATCAATTTTCTGATGAAAAACGATGATCCGCGCGCGACCTGTCGAATTTTCTCCAGATGGTCAAAAATGGTAATTTTTTAATATTTAATTTTTTGACTGTAAATGACTATTGCATGTGAATTATCACTTTTGGAACTAAAAGAAGTGTGTTTAGAGTCATTTCAATGCCTTTAATTGGTCGAAATAGAAGCTTCTGAGTAGGAGAAAAAGTCTGTAAAAATGGCACTTTTGGTCACATTGAGGATTTAAAAAGTAGTTATTCAACATGAGGCACAACCCAAATTACATTTTGAATCAATTCTTCCACAGTCCAAAAAATCATTTTTCTGATGAAAAACGATGATACGCGACCTGTCGAATTTTCTCCAGATGGTCAAAAATGGTAATTTTTTAATATTTAATTTTGTGACTGTAAATGAATATTGCATGTGAATTATCACTTTCGGAACTAAAATAAGTGTGTTTAGAGTCATTTTAATGCCTTTAATTGGTCGAAATAGAAGCTTCTGAGTAGGAGAAAAAGTCTGTAAAAATGGCACTTTTGGTCACATTGAGGCTTTAAAAAGTAGTTATTCAACATGAGGCACAATCCAAATTACATTTTGAATCAGTTTTTCCACAGTCCAAAAAATCAATTTTCTGATGAAAAACGATGATCCGCGACCTGTCGAATTTTCTCCAGATGGTCAAAAATGGTAATTTTTTAATATTTAATTTTTTGACTGTAAATGACTATTGCATGTGAATTATCACTTTTGGAACTAAAAGAAGTGTGTTTAGAGTCATTTCAATGCCTTTAATTGGTCGAAATAGAAGCTTCTGAGTAGGAGAAAAAGTCTGTAAAAATGGCACTTTTGGTCACATTGAGGATTTAAAAAGTAGTTATTCAACATGAGGCACAACCCAAATTACATTTTGAATCAATTCTTCCACAGTCCAAAAAAATCAATTTTCTGATGAAAAACGATGATCCGCGACCTGTCAAATTTTCTCCAGATGGTCAAAAATTGTAATTTTTTAATATTTAATTTTTTGACTGTAAATGAATATTACATGTGAATTATCACTTTCGGAACTAAAATAAGTGTGTTTAGAGTCATTTTAATGCCTTTAATTGGTCGAAATAGAAGCTTCTGAGTAGGAGAAAAAGTCTGTAAAAATTGCACTTTTGGTCACATTGAGGCTTTAAAAAGTAGTTATTCAACATGAGGCACAATCCAAATTACATTTTGAATCAATTCTTCCACAGTCCAAAAAATCAATTTTCTCATGAAAAACGATGACCCGTGACCTGTCGAACTATCTCCAGATGGTCAAAAATTGTAATTTTGTAATATTTAATTTTTTGCCTGTAAATGACTTTTGCAAGTGAATTATCTCTTTTGGAACTAAAATAAGTGTGTAAAAAAGGCAATTTTGGTCTCATTGAGGCTTTAAAAAGTAGGTATTCACCATGAGGCACAATCCAAATTACATTTTGAATCATTTCTTCCACAGTCCAAAAAATCAATTTTCTGATGAAAAACGATGATCCGCGACCTAATTTTCTCCAGATGGTCAAAAATGGTAATTTTTTAATATTTAATTTTTTGACTGTAAATGAATATTGCATGTGAATTATCACTTTCGGAACTAAAATAAGTGTGTTTAGAGTCATTTCAATGCCTTTAATTGGTCGAAATAGAAGCTTCTGAGTAGGAGAAAAAGTCTGTAAAAATGGCACTTTTGGTCACATTGAGGATTTAAAAAGTAGTTATTCAGCATGAGGCACAACCCAAATTACATTTTGAATCAATTCTTCCACAGTCCAAAAAATCAATTTTCTGATGAAAAACGATGATCCGCGACCTGTCGAATTTTCTCCAGATGGTCAAAAATGGTAATTTTTTAATATTTAATTTTTTGACTGTAAATGAATATTGCATGTGAATTATCACTTTCGGAACTACAATAAGTGTGTTTAGAGTCATTTTAATGCCTGAAATTGGTCAAAATAAAAGCTCTCGAGTAGGAGAAAAAGTCTGTAAAAAAGGCAATTTTGGTCACATTGAGGCTTTAAAAAGTAGGTATTCACCATGAGGCACAATCCAAATTACATTTTGAATCAATTCTTCCACAGTCCAAAAAATCAATTTTCTGATGAAAAACGATGATCCGCGACCTGTCGAATTTTCTCCAGATGGTCAAAAATGGTAATTTTTTAATATTTAATTTTTTGACTGTAAATGAATATTGCATGTGAATTATCACTTTCGGAACTAAAATAAGTGTGTTTAGAGTCATTTTAATGCCTTTAATTGGTCGAAATAGAAGCTTCTGAGTAGGAGAAAAAGTCTGTAAAAATGGCACTTTTGGTCACATTGAGGCTTTAAAAAGTAGTTATTCAACATGAGGCACAATCCAAATTACATTTTGAATCAATTTTTCCACAGTCCAAAAAATCAATTTTCTGATGAAAAACGATGATCCGCGACCTGTCGAATTTTCTCCAGATGGTCAAAAATGGTAATTTTTTAATATTTAATTTTTTGACTGTAAATGACTATTGCATGTGAATTATCACTTTTGGAACTAAAATAAGTGTGTTTAGAGTCATTTCAATGCCTTTAATTGGTCGAAATAGAAGCTTCTGAGTAGGAGAAAAAGTCTGTAAAAATGGCACTTTTGGTCACATTGAGGATTTAAAAAGTAGTTATTCAACATGAGGCACAACCCAAATTACATTTTGAATCAATTCTTCCACAGTCCAAAAAATAAATTTTCTGATGAAAAACGATGATCCGCGACCTGTCGAATTTTCTCCAGATGGTCAAAAATTGTAATTTTTTAATATTTAATTTTTTGACTGTAAATGAATATTACATGTGAATTATCACTTTCGGAACTAAAATAAGTGTGTTTAGAGTCATTTTAATGCCTTTAATTGGTCGAAATAGAAGCTTCTGAGTAGGAGAAAAAGTCTGTAAAAATTGCACTTTTGGTCACATTGAGGCTTTAAAAAGTAGTTATTCAACATGAGGCACAATCCAAATTACATTTTGAATCAATTCTTCCACAGTCCAAAAAATCAATTTTCTCATGAAAAACGATGATCCGCGACCTGTCGAATTTTCTCCAGATGGTCAAAAATGGTAATTTTTTAATATTTAATTTTTTGATTGTAAATGACTATTGCATGTGAATTATCACTTTTGGAACTAAAATAAGTGTGTTTAGAGTCATTTTAATGCCTTTAATTTGTCGAAATAGAAGCTTCTGAGTAGGAGAAAAAGTCTGTAAAAAAGGAAATTTTGGTCACATTGAGGCTTTAGAAAGTAGTTATTCAACATGAGGCACAATCAAAATTACATTTTGAATCAATTTTTCCAGAGTCAAAAAAATCAAATTTCTGATGAAAAACGATGACCCGTGACCTGTCGAACTATCTCCAGATGGTCAAAAATTGTAATTTTGTAATATTTAATTTTTTGCCTGTAAATGACTTTTGCAAGTGAATTATCTCTTTTGGAACTAAAATAAGTGTGTAAAAAAGGCAATTTTGGTCTCATTGAGGCTTTAAAAAGTAGGTATTCACCATGAGGCACAATCCAAATTACATTTTGAATCATTTCTTCCACAGTCCAAAAAATCAATTTTCTGATGAAAAACGATGATCCGCGACCTAATTTTCTCCAGATGGTCAAAAATGGTAATTTTTTAATATTTAATTTTTTGACTGTAAATGAATATTGCATGTGAATTATCACTTTCGGAACTAAAATAAGTGTGTTTAGAGTCATTTCAATGCCTTTAATTGGTCGAAATAGAAGCTTCTGAGTAGGAGAAAAAGTCTGTAAAAATGGCACTTTTGGTCACATTGAGGATTTAAAAAGTAGTTATTCAGCATGAGGCACAACCCAAATTACATTTTGAATCAATTCTTCCACAGTCCAAAAAATCAATTTTCTGATGAAAAACGATGATCCGCGACCTGTCGAATTTTCTCCAGATGGTCAAAAATGGTAATTTTTTAATATTTAATTTTTTGACTGTAAATGAATATTGCATGTGAATTATCACTTTCGGAACTACAATAAGTGTGTTTAGAGTCATTTTAATGCCTGAAATTGGTCAAAATAAAAGCTCTCGAGTAGGAGAAAAAGTCTGTAAAAAAGGCAATTTTGGTCACATTGAGGCTTTAAAAAGTAGGTATTCACCATGAGGCACAATCCAAATTACATTTTGAATCAATTCTTCCACAGTCCAAAAAATCAATTTTCTGATGAAAAACGATGATCCGCGACCTGTCGAATTTTCTCCAGATGGTCAAAAATGGTAATTTTTTAATATTTAATTTTTTGACTGTAAATGAATATTGCATGTGAATTATCACTTTCGGAACTAAAATAAGTGTGTTTAGAGTCATTTTAATGCCTTTAATTGGTCGAAATAGAAGCTTCTGAGTAGGAGAAAAAGTCTGTAAAAATGGCACTTTTGGTCACATTGAGGCTTTAAAAAGTAGTTATTCAACATGAGGCACAATCCAAATTACATTTTGAATCAATTTTTCCACAGTCCAAAAAATCAATTTTCTGATGAAAAACGATGATCCGCGACCTGTCGAATTGTCTCCAGATGGTCAAAAATGGTAATTTTTTAATATTTAATTTTTTGACTGTAAATGAATATTGCATGTGAATTATCACTTTCGGAACTACAATAAGTGTGTTTAGAGTCATTTTAATGCCTGAAATTGGTCAAAATAAAAGCTCTCGAGTAGGAGAAAAAGTCTGTAAAAAAGGCAATTTTGGTCACATTGAGGCTTTAAAAAGTAGGTATTCACCATGAGGCACAATCCAAATTACATTTTGAATCAATTCTTCCACAGTCCAAAAAATCAATTTTCTGATGAAAAACGATGATCCGCGACCTGTCGAATTTTCTCCAGATGGTCAAAAATGGTAATTTTTTAATATTTAATTTTTTGACTGTAAATGAATATTGCATGTGAATTATCACTTTCGGAACTAAAATAAGTGTGTTTAGAGTCATTTTAATGCCTTTAATTGGTCGAAATAGAAGCTTCTGAGTAGGAGAAAAAGTCTGTAAAAATGGCACTTTTGGTCACATTGAGGCTTTAAAAAGTAGTTATTCAACATGAGGCACAATCCAAATTACATTTTGAATCAATTTTTCCACAGTCCAAAAAATCAATTTTCTGATGAAAAACGATGATCCGCGACCTGTCGAATTTTCTCCAGATGGTCAAAAATGGTAATTTTTTAATATTTAATTTTTTGATTGTAAATGACTATTGCATGTGAATTATCACTTTTGGAACTAAAATAAGTGTGTTTAGAGTCATTTTAATGCCTTTAATTTGTCGAAATAGAAGCTTCTGAGTAGGAGAAAAAGTCTGTAAAAAAGGCAATTTTGGTCACATTGAGGCTTTAGAAAGTAGTTATTCAACATGAGGCACAATCAAAATTACATTTTGAATCAATTTTTCCAGAGTCAAAAAAATCAAATTTCTGATGAAAAACGATGACCCGTGACCTGTCGAACTATCTCCAGATGGTCAAAAATTGTAATTTTGTAATATTTAATTTTTTGCCTGTAAATGACTTTTGCAAGTGAATTATCTCTTTTGGAACTAAAATAAGTGTGTAAAAAAGGCAATTTTGGTCACATTGAGGCTTTAAAAAGTAGGTATTCACCATGAGGCACAATCCAAATTACATTTTGAATCATTTCTTCCACAGTCCAAAAAATCAATTTTCTGATGAAAAACGATGATCCGCGACCTGTCTAATTTTCTCCAGATGGTCAAAAATGGTAATTTTTTAATATTTAATTTTTTGACTGTAAATGAATATTGCATGTGAATTATCACTTTCGGAACTAAAATAAGTGTGTTTAGAGTCATTTCAATGCCTTTAATTGGTCGAAATAGAAGCTTCTGAGTAGGAGAAAAAGTCTGTAAAAATGGCACTTTTGGTCACATTGAGGATTTAAAAAGTAGGTATTCACCATGAGGCACAATCCAAATTACATTTTGAATCAATTCTTCCACAGTCCAAAAAATCAATTTTCTGATGAAAAACGATGATCCGCGACCTGTCGAATTTTCTCCAGATGGTCAAAAATGGTAATTTTTTAATATTTAATTTTTTGACTGTAAATGAATATTGCATGTGAATTATCACTTTCGGAACTACAATAAGTGTGTTTAGAGTCATTTTAATGCCTGAAATTGGTCAAAATAAAAGCTCTCGAGTAGGAGAAAAAGTCTGTAAAAAAGGCAATTTTGGTCACATTGAGGCTTTAAAAAGTAGGTATTCACCATGAGGCACAATCCAAATTACATTTTGAATCAATTCTTCCACAGTCCAAAAAATCAATTTTCTGATGAAAAACGATGATCCGCGACCTGTCGAATTTTCTCCAGATGGTCAAAAATGGTAATTTTTTAATATTTAATTTTTTGACTGTAAATGACTATTGCATGTGAATTATCACTTTTGGAACTAAAATAAGTGTGTTTAGAGTCATTTCAATGCCTTTAATTGGTCGAAATAGAAGCTTCTGAGTAGGAGAAAAAGTCTGTAAAAATGGCACTTTTGGTCACATTGAGGATTTAAAAAGTAGTTATTCAACATGAGGCACAACCCAAATTACATTTTGAATCAATTCTTCCACAGTCCAAAAAATAAATTTTCTGATGAAAAACGATGATCCGCGACCTGTCGAATTTTCTCCAGATGGTCAAAAATTGTAATTTTTTAATATTTCATTTTTTGACTGTAAATGAATATTACATGTGAATTATCACTTTCGGAACTAAAATAAGTGTGTTTAGAGTCATTTTAATGCCTTTAATTGGTCGAAATAGAAGCTTCTGAGTAGGAGAAAAAGTCTATAAAAATTGCACTTTTGGTCACATTGAGGCTTTAAAAAGTAGTTATTCAACATGAGGCACAATCCAAATTACATTTTGAATCAATTCTTCCACAGTCCAAAAAATCAATTTTCTGATGAAAAACGATGATCCGCGACCTGTCGAATTTTCTCCAGATGGTCAAAAATGGTTATTTTTTAATATTAAATTTTTTGACTGTAAATGACTATTGCATGTGAATTATCACTTTTGGAACTAAAATAAGTGTGTTTAGAGTCATTTTAATGCCTTTAATTTGTCGAAATAGAAGCTTCTGAGTAGGAGAAAAAGTCTGTAAAAATGGCACTTTTGGTCACATTGAGGATTTAAAAAGTAGTTATTCAACATGAGGCACAACCCAAATTACATTTTGAATCAATTCTTCCACAGTCCAAAAAATCAATTTTCTGATGAAAAACGATGATCCGCGACCTGTCGAATTTTCTCCAGATGGTCAAAAATGGTAATTTTTTAATATTTAATTTTTTGACTGTAAATGAATATTGCATGTGAATTATCACTTTCGGAACTAAAATAAGTGTGTTTAGAGTCATTTTAATGCCTTTAATTGGTCGAAATAGAAGCTTCTGAGTAGGAGAAAAAGTCTGTAAAAATGGCACTTTTGGTCACATTGAGGCTTTAAAAAGTAGGTATTCAACATGAGGCACAATCCAAATTACATTTTGAATCAATTTTTCCACAGTCCAAAAAATCAATTTTCTGATGAAAAACGATGATCCGCGACCTGTCGAATTTTCTCCAGATGGTCAAAAATGGTAATTTTTTAATATTTAATTTTTTGACTGTAAATGACTATTGCATGTGAATTATCACTTTTGGAACTAAAATAAGTGTGTTTAGAGTCATTTCAATGCCTTTAATTGGTCGAAATAGAAGCTTCTGAGTAGGAGAAAAAGTCTGTAAAAATGGCACTTTTGGTCACATTGAGGATTTAAAAAGTAGTTATTCAACATGAGGCACAACCCAAATTACATTTTGAATCAATTCTTCCACAGTCCAAAAAATAAATTTTCTGATGAAAAACGATGATCCGCGACCTGTCGAATTTTCTCCAGATGGTCAAAAATTGTAATTTTTTAATATTTAATTTTTTGACTGTAAATGAATATTACATGTGAATTATCACTTTCGGAACTAAAATAAGTGTGTTTAGAGTCATTTTAATGCCTTTAATTGGTCGAAATAGAAGCTTCTGAGTAGGAGAAAAAGTCTGTAAAAATTGCACTTTTGGTCACATTGAGGCTTTAAAAAGTAGTTATTCAACATGAGGCACAATCCAAATTACATTTTGAATCAATTCTTCCACAGTCCAAAAAATCAATTTTCTCATGAAAAACGATGATCCGCGACCTGTCGAATTTTCTCCAGATGGTCAAAAATGGTAATTTTTTAATATTTAATTTTTTGATTGTAAATGACTATTGCATGTGAATTATCACTTTTGGAACTAAAATAAGTGTGTTTAGAGTCATTTTAATGCCTTTAATTTGTCGAAATAGAAGCTTCTGAGTAGGAGAAAAAGTCTGTAAAAAAGGAAATTTTGGTCACATTGAGGCTTTAGAAAGTAGTTATTCAACATGAGGCACAATCAAAATTACATTTTGAATCAATTTTTCCAGAGTCAAAAAAATCAAATTTCTGATGAAAAACGATGACCCGTGACCTGTCGAACTATCTCCAGATGGTCAAAAATTGTAATTTTGTAATATTTAATTTTTTGCCTGTAAATGACTTTTGCAAGTGAATTATCTCTTTTGGAACTAAAATAAGTGTGTAAAAAAGGCAATTTTGGTCTCATTGAGGCTTTAAAAAGTAGGTATTCACCATGAGGCACAATCCAAATTACATTTTGAATCATTTCTTCCACAGTCCAAAAAATCAATTTTCTGATGAAAAACGATGATCCGCGACCTAATTTTCTCCAGATGGTCAAAAATGGTAATTTTTTAATATTTAATTTTTTGACTGTAAATGAATATTGCATGTGAATTATCACTTTCGGAACTAAAATAAGTGTGTTTAGAGTCATTTCAATGCCTTTAATTGGTCGAAATAGAAGCTTCTGAGTAGGAGAAAAAGTCTGTAAAAATGGCACTTTTGGTCACATTGAGGATTTAAAAAGTAGTTATTCAGCATGAGGCACAACCCAAATTACATTTTGAATCAATTCTTCCACAGTCCAAAAAATCAATTTTCTGATGAAAAACGATGATCCGCGACCTGTCGAATTTTCTCCAGATGGTCAAAAATGGTAATTTTTTAATATTTAATTTTTTGACTGTAAATGAATATTGCATGTGAATTATCACTTTCGGAACTACAATAAGTGTGTTTAGAGTCATTTTAATGCCTGAAATTGGTCAAAATAAAAGCTCTCGAGTAGGAGAAAAAGTCTGTAAAAAAGGCAATTTTGGTCACATTGAGGCTTTAAAAAGTAGGTATTCACCATGAGGCACAATCCAAATTACATTTTGAATCAATTCTTCCACAGTCCAAAAAATCAATTTTCTGATGAAAAACGATGATCCGCGACCTGTCGAATTTTCTCCAGATGGTCAAAAATGGTAATTTTTTAATATTTAATTTTTTGACTGTAAATGAATATTGCATGTGAATTATCACTTTCGGAACTAAAATAAGTGTGTTTAGAGTCATTTTAATGCCTTTAATTGGTCGAAATAGAAGCTTCTGAGTAGGAGAAAAAGTCTGTAAAAATGGCACTTTTGGTCACATTGAGGCTTTAAAAAGTAGTTATTCAACATGAGGCACAATCCAAATTACATTTTGAATCAATTTTTCCACAGTCCAAAAAATCAATTTTCTGATGAAAAACGATGATCCGCGACCTGTCGAATTTTCTCCAGATGGTCAAAAATGGTAATTTTTTAATATTTAATTTTTTGACTGTAAATGAATATTGCATGTGAATTATCACTTTCGGAACTACAATAAGTGTGTTTAGAGTCATTTTAATGCCTGAAATTGGTCAAAATAAAAGCTCTCGAGTAGGAGAAAAAGTCTGTAAAAAAGGCAATTTTGGTCACATTGAGGCTTTAAAAAGTAGGTATTCACCATGAGGCACAATCCAAATTACATTTTGAATCAATTCTTCCACAGTCCAAAAAATCAATTTTCTGATGAAAAACGATGATCCGCGACCTGTCGAATTTTCTCCAGATGGTCAAAAATGGTAATTTTTTAATATTTAATTTTTTGACTGTAAATGAATATTGCATGTGAATTATCACTTTCGGAACTAAAATAAGTGTGTTTAGAGTCATTTTAATGCCTTTAATTGGTCGAAATAGAAGCTTCTGAGTAGGAGAAAAAGTCTGTAAAAATGGCACTTTTGGTCACATTGAGGCTTTAAAAAGTAGTTATTCAACATGAGGCACAATCCAAATTACATTTTGAATCAATTTTTCCACAGTCCAAAAAATCAATTTTCTGATGAAAAACGATGATCCGCGACCTGTCGAATTTTCTCCAGATGGTCAAAAATGGTAATTTTTTAATATTTAATTTTTTGACTGTAAATGACTATTGCATGTGAATTATCACTTTTGGAACTAAAATAAGTGTGTTTAGAGTCATTTCAATGCCTTTAATTGGTCGAAATAGAAGCTTCTGAGTAGGAGAAAAAGTCTGTAAAAATGGCACTTTTGGTCACATTGAGGATTTAAAAAGTAGTTATTCAACATGAGGCACAACCCAAATTACATTTTGAATCAATTCTTCCACAGTCCAAAAAATAAATTTTCTGATGAAAAACGATGATCCGCGACCTGTCGAATTTTCTCCAGATGGTCAAAAATTGTAATTTTTTAATATTTAATTTTTTGACTGTAAATGACTATTGCATGTGAATTATCACTTTTGGAACTAAAATAAGTGTGTTTAGAGTAATTTTAATGCCTTTAATTGGTCGAAATAGAAGCTTCTGAGTAGGAGAAAAAGTCTGTAAAAATGGCACTTTTGGTCACATTGAGGCTTTAAAAAGTAGTTATTCAACATGAGGCACAACCCAAATTACATTTTGAATCAATTCTTCCAGAGTCAAAAAAATCAAATTTCTGATGAAAAACGATGACCCGTGACCTGTCGAACTATCTCCAGATGGTCAAAAATTGTAATTTTGTAATATTTAATTTTTTGCCTGTAAATGACTTTTGCAAGTGAATTATCTCTTTTGGAACTAAAATAAGTGTGTAAAAAAGGCAATTTTGGTCACATTGAGGCTTTAAAAAGTAGGTATTCACCATGAGGCACAATCCAAATTACATTTTGAATCATTTCTTCCACAGTCCAAAAAATCAATTTTCTGATGAAAAACGATGATCCGCGACCTGTCTAATTTTCTCCAGATGGTCAAAAATGGTAATTTTTTAATATTTAATTTTTTGACTGTAAATGACTATTGCATGTGAATTATCACTTTTGGAACTAAAATAAGTGTGTTTAGAGTCATTTCAATGCCTTTAATTGGTCGAAATAGAAGCTTCTGAGTAGGAGAAAAAGTCTATAAAAATGGCACTTTTGGTCACATTGAGGATTTAAAAAGTAGTTATTCAACATGAGGCACAACCCAAATTACATTTTGAATCAATTCTTCCACAGTCCAAAAAATAAATTTTCTGATGAAAAACGATGATCCGCGACCTGTCGAATTTTCTCCAGATGGTCAAAAATTGTAATTTTTTAATATTTAATTTTTTGACTGTAAATGAATATTACATGTGAATTATCACTTTCGGAACTAAAATAAGTGTGTTTAGAGTCATTTTAATGCCTTTAATTGGTCGAAATAGAAGCTTCTGAGTAGGAGAAAAAGTCTGTAAAAATTGCACTTTTGGTCACATTGAGGCTTTAAAAAGTAGTTATTCAACATGAGGCACAATCCAAATTACATTTTGAATCAATTCTTCCACAGTCCAAAAAATCAATTTTCTCATGAAAAACGATGATCCGCGACCTGTCGAATTTTCTCCAGATGGTCAAAAATGGTAATTTTTTAATATTTAATTTTTTGATTGTAAATGACTATTGCATGTGAATTATCACTTTTGGAACTAAAATAAGTGTGTTTAGAGTCATTTTAATGCCTTTAATTTGTCGAAATAGAAGCTTCTGAGTAGGAGAAAAAGTCTGTAAAAAAGGAAATTTTGGTCACATTGAGGCTTTAGAAAGTAGTTATTCAACATGAGGCACAATCAAAATTACATTTTGAATCAATTTTTCCAGAGTCAAAAAAATCAAATTTCTGATGAAAAACGATGACCCGTGACCTGTCGAACTATCTCCAGATGGTCAAAAATTGTAATTTTGTAATATTTAATTTTTTGCCTGTAAATGACTTTTGCAAGTGAATTATCTCTTTTGGAACTAAAATAAGTGTGTAAAAAAGGCAATTTTGGTCTCATTGAGGCTTTAAAAAGTAGGTATTCACCATGAGGCACAATCCAAATTACATTTTGAATCATTTCTTCCACAGTCCAAAAAATCAATTTTCTGATGAAAAACGATGATCCGCGACCTAATTTTCTCCAGATGGTCAAAAATGGTAATTTTTTAATATTTAATTTTTTGACTGTAAATGAATATTGCATGTGAATTATCACTTTCGGAACTAAAATAAGTGTGTTTAGAGTCATTTCAATGCCTTTAATTGGTCGAAATAGAAGCTTCTGAGTAGGAGAAAAAGTCTGTAAAAATGGCACTTTTGGTCACATTGAGGATTTAAAAAGTAGTTATTCAGCATGAGGCACAACCCAAATTACATTTTGAATCAATTCTTCCACAGTCCAAAAAATCAATTTTCTGATGAAAAACGATGATCCGCGACCTGTCGAATTTTCTCCAGATGGTCAAAAATGGTAATTTTTTAATATTTAATTTTTTGACTGTAAATGAATATTGCATGTGAATTATCACTTTCGGAACTACAATAAGTGTGTTTAGAGTCATTTTAATGCCTGAAATTGGTCAAAATAAAAGCTCTCGAGTAGGAGAAAAAGTCTGTAAAAAAGGCAATTTTGGTCACATTGAGGCTTTAAAAAGTAGGTATTCACCATGAGGCACAATCCAAATTACATTTTGAATCAATTCTTCCACAGTCCAAAAAATCAATTTTCTGATGAAAAACGATGATCCGCGACCTGTCGAATTTTCTCCAGATGGTCAAAAATGGTAATTTTTTAATATTTAATTTTTTGACTGTAAATGAATATTGCATGTGAATTATCACTTTCGGAACTACAATAAGTGTGTTTAGAGTCATTTTAATGCCTGAAATTGGTCAAAATAAAAGCTCTCGAGTAGGAGAAAAAGTCTGTAAAAAAGGCAATTTTGGTCACATTGAGGCTTTAAAAAGTAGGTATTCACCATGAGGCACAATCCAAATTACATTTTGAATCAATTCTTCCACAGTCCAAAAAATCAATTTTCTGATGAAAAACGATGATCCGCGACCTGTCGAATTTTCTCCAGATGGTCAAAAATGGTAATTTTTTAATATTTAATTTTTTGACTGTAAATGAATATTGCATGTGAATTATCACTTTCGGAACTAAAATAAGTGTGTTTAGAGTCATTTTAATGCCTTTAATTGGTCGAAATAGAAGCTTCTGAGTAGGAGAAAAAGTCTGTAAAAATGGCACTTTTGGTCACATTGAGGCTTTAAAAAGTAGGTTTTCAACATGAGGCACAACCCAAATTACATTTTGAATCAATTCTTCCACAGTCCAAAAAATCAATTTTCTGATGAAAAACGATGATCCGCGACCTGTCGAATTTTCTCCAGATGGTCAAAAATGGTAATTTTTTAATATTTAATTTTTTGACTGTAAATGAATATTGCATGTGAATTATCACTTTCGGAACTACAATAAGTGTGTTTAGAGTCATTTTAATGCCTGAAATTGGTCAAAATAAAAGCTCTCGAGTAGAAGAAAAAGTCTGTAAAAAAGGCAATTTTGGTCACATTGAGGCTTTAAAAAGTAGGTATTCACCATGAGGCACAATCCAAATTACATTTTGAATCAATTCTTCCACAGTCCAAAAAATCAATTTTCTGATGAAAAACGATGATCCGCGACCTGTCGAATTTTCTCCAGATGGTCAAAAATGGTAATTTTTTAATATTTAATTTTTTGACTGTAAATGAATATTGCATGTGAATTATCACTTTTGGAACTAAAATAAGTGTGTTTAGAGTCATTTTAATGCCTTTAATTTGTCGAAATAGAACCTTCTGAGTAGGAGAAAAAGTCTGTAAAAAAGGAAATTTTGGTCACATTGAGGCTTTAGAAAGTAGTTATTCAACATGAGGCACAATCAAAATTACATTTTGAATCAATTTTTCCAGAGTCAAAAAAATCAAATTTCTGATGAAAAACGATGACCCGTGACCTGTCGAACTATCTCCAGATGGTCAAAAATTGTAATTTTGTAATATTTAATTTTTTGCCTGTAAATGACTTTTGCAAGTGAATTATCTCTTTTGGAACTAAAATAAGTGTGTAAAAAAGGCAATTTTGGTCTCATTGAGGCTTTAAAAAGTAGGTATTCACCATGAGGCACAATCCAAATTACATTTTGAATCATTTCTTCCACAGTCCAAAAAATCAATTTTCTGATGAAAAACGATGATCCGCGACCTAATTTTCTCCAGATGGTCAAAAATGGTAATTTTTTAATATTTAATTTTTTGACTGTAAATGAATATTGCATGTGAATTATCACTTTCGGAACTAAAATAAGTGTGTTTAGAGTCATTTCAATGCCTTTAATTGGTCGAAATAGAAGCTTCTGAGTAGGAGAAAAAGTCTGTAAAAATGGCACTTTTGGTCACATTGAGGATTTAAAAAGTAGTTATTCAGCATGAGGCACAACCCAAATTACATTTTGAATCAATTCTTCCACAGTCCAAAAAATCAATTTTCTGATGAAAAACGATGATCCGCGACCTGTCGAATTTTCTCCAGATGGTCAAAAATGGTAATTTTTTAATATTTAATTTTTTGACTGTAAATGAATATTGCATGTGAATTATCACTTTCGGAACTACAATAAGTGTGTTTAGAGTCATTTTAATGCCTGAAATTGGTCAAAATAAAAGCTCTCGAGTAGGAGAAAAAGTCTGTAAAAAAGGCAATTTTGGTCACATTGAGGCTTTAAAAAGTAGGTATTCACCATGAGGCACAATCCAAATTACATTTTGAATCAATTCTTCCACAGTCCAAAAAATCAATTTTCTGATGAAAAACGATGATCCGCGACCTGTCGAATTTTCTCCAGATGGTCAAAAATGGTAATTTTTTAATATTTAATTTTTTGACTGTAAATGAATATTGCATGTGAATTATCACTTTCGGAACTAAAATAAGTGTGTTTAGAGTCTTTTTAATGCCTTTAATTGGTCGAAATAGAAGCTTCTGAGTAGGAGAAAAAGTCTGTAAAAATGGCACTTTTGGTCACATTGAGGCTTTAAAAAGTAGTTATTCAACATGAGGCACAATCCAAATTACATTTTGAATCAATTTTTCCACAGTCCAAAAAATCAATTTTCTGATGAAAAACGATGATCCGCGACCTGTCGAATTTTCTCCAGATGGTCAAAAATGGTAATTTTTTAATATTTAATTTTTTGACTGTAAATGAATATTGCATGTGAATTATCACTTTCGGAACTACAATAAGTGTGTTTAGAGTCATTTTAATGCCTGAAATTGGTCAAAATAAAAGCTCTCGAGTAGGAGAAAAAGTCTGTAAAAAAGGCAATTTTGGTCACATTGAGGCTTTAAAAAGTAGGTATTCACCATGAGGCACAATCCAAATTACATTTTGAATCAATTCTTCCACAGTCCAAAAAATCAATTTTCTGATGAAAAACGATGATCCGCGACCTGTCGAATTTTCTCCAGATGGTCAAAAATGGTTATTTTTTAATATTAAATTTTTTGACTGTAAATGACTATTGCATGTGAATTATCACTTTTGGAACTAAAATAAGTGTGTTTAGAGTCATTTTAATGCCTTTAATTGGTCGAAATAGAAGCTTCTGAGTAGGAGAAAAAGTCTGTAAAAATGGCACTTTTGGTCACATTGAGGCTTTAAAAAGTAGTTATTCAACATGAGGCACAACCCAAATTACATTTTGAATCAATTCTTCCAGAGTCAAAAAAATCAAATTTCTGATGAAAAACGATGACCCGTGACCTGTCGAACTATCTCCAGATGGTCAAAAATTGTAATTTTGTAATATTTAATTTTTTGCCTGTAAATGACTTTTGCAAGTGAATTATCTCTTTTGGAACTAAAATAAGTGTGTAAAAAAGGCAATTTTGGTCACATTGAGGCTTTAAAAAGTAGGTATTCACCATGAGGCACAATCCAAATTACATTTTGAATCATTTCTTCCACAGTCCAAAAAATCAATTTTCTGATGAAAAACGATGATCCGCGACCTGTCTAATTTTCTCCAGATGGTCAAAAATGGTAATTTTTTAATATTTAATTTTTTGACTGTAAATGACTATTGCATGTGAATTATCACTTTTGGAACTAAAATAAGTGTGTTTAGAGTCATTTCAATGCCTTTAATTGGTCGAAATAGAAGCTTCTGAGTAGGAGAAAAAGTCTGTAAAAATGGCACTTTTGGTCACATTGAGGATTTAAAAAGTAGTTATTCAACATGAGGCACAACCCAAATTACATTTTGAATCAATTCTTCCACAGTCCAAAAAATAAATTTTCTGATGAAAAACGATGATCCGCGACCTGTCGAATTTTCTCCAGATGGTCAAAAATTGTAATTTTTTAATATTTAATTTTTTGACTGTAAATGAATATTACATGTGAATTATCACTTTCGGAACTAAAATAAGTGTGTTTAGAGTCATTTTAATGCCTTTAATTGGTCGAAATAGAAGCTTCTGAGTAGGAGAAAAAGTCTGTAAAAATTGCACTTTTGGTCACATTGAGGCTTTAAAAAGTAGTTATTCAACATGAGGCACAATCCAAATTACATTTTGAATCAATTCTTCCACAGTCCAAAAAATCAATTTTCTCATGAAAAACGATGATCCGCGACCTGTCGAATTTTCTCCAGATGGTCAAAAATGGTAATTTTTTAATATTTAATTTTTTGATTGTAAATGACTATTGCATGTGAATTATCACTTTTGGAACTAAAATAAGTGTGTTTAGAGTCATTTTAATGCCTTTAATTTGTCGAAATAGAAGCTTCTGAGTAGGAGAAAAAGTCTGTAAAAAAGGAAATTTTGGTCACATTGAGGCTTTAGAAAGTAGTTATTCAACATGAGGCACAATCAAAATTACATTTTGAATCAATTTTTCCAGAGTCAAAAAAATCAAATTTCTGATGAAAAACGATGACCCGTGACCTGTCGAACTATCTCCAGATGGTCAAAAATTGTAATTTTGTAATATTTAATTTTTTGCCTGTAAATGACTTTTGCAAGTGAATTATCTCTTTTGGAACTAAAATAAGTGTGTAAAAAAGGCAATTTTGGTCTCATTGAGGCTTTAAAAAGTAGGTATTCACCATGAGGCACAATCCAAATTACATTTTGAATCATTTCTTCCACAGTCCAAAAAATCAATTTTCTGATGAAAAACGATGATCCGCGACCTAATTTTCTCCAGATGGTCAAAAATGGTAATTTTTTAATATTTAATTTTTTGACTGTAAATGAATATTGCATGTGAATTATCACTTTCGGAACTAAAATAAGTGTGTTTAGAGTCATTTCAATGCCTTTAATTGGTCGAAATAGAAGCTTCTGAGTAGGAGAAAAAGTCTGTAAAAATGGCACTTTTGGTCACATTGAGGATTTAAAAAGTAGTTATTCAGCATGAGGCACAACCCAAATTACATTTTGAATCAATTCTTCCACAGTCCAAAAAATCAATTTTCTGATGAAAAACGATGATCCGCGACCTGTCGAATTTTCTCCAGATGGTCAAAAATGGTAATTTTTTAATATTTAATTTTTTGACTGTAAATGAATATTGCATGTGAATTATCACTTTCGGAACTACAATAAGTGTGTTTAGAGTCATTTTAATGCCTGAAATTGGTCAAAATAAAAGCTCTCGAGTAGGAGAAAAAGTCTGTAAAAAAGGCAATTTTGGTCACATTGAGGCTTTAAAAAGTAGGTATTCACCATGAGGCACAATCCAAATTACATTTTGAATCAATTCTTCCACAGTCCAAAAAATCAATTTTCTGATGAAAAACGATGATCCGCGACCTGTCGAATTTTCTCCAGATGGTCAAAAATGGTAATTTTTTAATATTTAATTTTTTGACTGTAAATGAATATTGCATGTGAATTATCACTTTCGGAACTAAAATAAGTGTGTTTAGAGTCATTTTAATGCCTTTAATTGGTCGAAATAGAAGCTTCTGAGTAGGAGAAAAAGTCTGTAAAAATGGCACTTTTGGTCACATTGAGGCTTTAAAAAGTAGTTATTCAACATGAGGCACAATCCAAATTACATTTTGAATCAATTTTTCCACAGTCCAAAAAATCAATTTTCTGATGAAAAACGATGATCCGCGACCTGTCGAATTTTCTCCAGATGGTCAAAAATGGTAATTTTTTAATATTTAATTTTTTGACTGTAAATGAATATTGCATGTGAATTATCACTTTCGGAACTACAATAAGTGTGTTTAGAGTCATTTTAATGCCTGAAATTGGTCAAAATAAAAGCTCTCGAGTAGGAGAAAAAGTCTGTAAAAAAGGCAATTTTGGTCACATTGAGGCTTTAAAAAGTAGGTATTCACCATGAGGCACAATCCAAATTACATTTTGAATCAATTCTTCCACAGTCCAAAAAATCAATTTTCTGATGAAAAACGATGATCCGCGACCTGTCGAATTTTCTCCAGATGGTCAAAAATGGTAATTTTTTAATATTTAATTTTTTGACTGTAAATGAATATTGCATGTGAATTATCACTTTCGGAACTAAAATAAGTGTGTTTAGAGTCATTTTAATGCCTTTAATTGGTCGAAATAGAAGCTTCTGAGTAGGAGAAAAAGTCTGTAAAAATGGCACTTTTGGTCACATTGAGGCTTTAAAAAGTAGTTATTCAACATGAGGCACAATCCAAATTACATTTTGAATCAATTTTTCCACAGTCCAAAAAATCAATTTTCTGATGAAAAACGATGATCCGCGACCTGTCGAATTTTCTCCAGATGGTCAAAAATGGTAATTTTTTAATATTTAATTTTTTGACTGTAAATGACTATTGCATGTGAATTATCACTTTTGGAACTAAAATAAGTGTGTTTAGAGTCATTTCAATGCCTTTAATTGGTCGAAATAGAAGCTTCTGAGTAGGAGAAAAAGTCTGTAAAAATGGCACTTTTGGTCACATTGAGGATTTAAAAAGTAGTTATTCAACATGAGGCACAACCCAAATTACATTTTGAATCAATTCTTCCACAGTCCAAAAAATAAATTTTCTGATGAAAAACGATGATCCGCGACCTGTCGAATTTTCTCCAGATGGTCAAAAATTGTAATTTTTTAATATTTCATTTTTTGACTGTAAATGACTATTGCATGTGAATTATCACTTTTGGAACTAAAATAAGTGTGTTTAGAGTCATTTTAATGCCTTTAATTGGTCGAAATAGAAGCTTCTGAGTAGGAGAAAAAGTCTGTAAAAATGGCACTTTTGGTCACATTGAGGCTTTAAAAAGTAGTTATTCAACATGAGGCACAACCCAAATTACATTTTGAATCAATTCTTCCAGAGTCAAAAAAATCAAATTTCTGATGAAAAACGATGACCCGTGACCTGTCGAACTATCTCCAGATGGTCAAAAATTGTAATTTTGTAATATTTAATTTTTTGCCTGTAAATGACTTTTGCAAGTGAATTATCTCTTTTGGAACTAAAATAAGTGTGTAAAAAAGGCAATTTTGGTCACATTGAGGCTTTAAAAAGTAGGTATTCACCATGAGGCACAATCCAAATTACATTTTGAATCATTTCTTCCACAGTCCAAAAAATCAATTTTCTGATGAAAAACGATGATCCGCGACCTGTCTAATTTTCTCCAGATGGTCAAAAATGGTAATTTTTTAATATTTAATTTTTTGACTGTAAATGACTATTGCATGTGAATTATCACTTTTGGAACTAAAATAAGTGTGTTTAGAGTCATTTCAATGCCTTTAATTGGTCGAAATAGAAGCTTCTGAGTAGGAGAAAAAGTCTGTAAAAATGGCACTTTTGGTCACATTGAGGATTTAAAAAGTAGTTATTCAACATGAGGCACAACCCAAATTACATTTTGAATCAATTCTTCCACAGTCCAAAAAATAAATTTTCTGATGGAAAACGATCATCCGCGACCTGTCGAATTTTCTCCAGATGGTCAAAAATTGTAATTTTTTAATATTTAATTTTTTGACTGTAAATGAATATTACATGTGAATTATCACTTTCGGAACTAAAATAAGTGTGTTTAGAGTCATTTTAATGCCTTTAATTGGTCGAAATAGAAGCTTCTGAGTAGGAGAAAAAGTCTGTAAAAATTGCACTTTTGGTCACATTGAGGCTTTAAAAAGTAGTTATTCAACATGAGGCACAATCCAAATTACATTTTGAATCAATTCTTCCACAGTCCAAAAAATCAATTTTCTCATGAAAAACGATGATCCGCGACCTGTCGAATTTTCTCCAGATGGTCAAAAATGGTAATTTTTTAATATTTAATTTTTTGATTGTAAATGACTATTGCATGTGAATTATCACTTTTGGAACTAAAATAAGTGTGTTTAGAGTCATTTTAATGCCTTTAATTTGTCGAAATAGAACCTTCTGAGTAGGAGAAAAAGTCTGTAAAAAAGGAAATTTTGGTCACATTGAGGCTTTAGAAAGTAGTTATTCAACATGAGGCACAATCAAAATTACATTTTGAATCAATTTTTCCAGAGTCAAAAAAATCAAATTTCTGATGAAAAACGATGACCCGTGACCTGTCGAACTATCTCCAGATGGTCAAAAATTGTAATTTTGTAATATTTAATTTTTTGCCTGTAAATGACTTTTGCAAGTGAATTATCTCTTTTGGAACTAAAATAAGTGTGTAAAAAAGGCAATTTTGGTCTCATTGAGGCTTTAAAAAGTAGGTATTCACCATGAGGCACAATCCAAATTACATTTTGAATCATTTCTTCCACAGTCCAAAAAATCAATTTTCTGATGAAAAACGATGATCCGCGACCTAATTTTCTCCAGATGGTCAAAAATGGTAATTTTTTAATATTTAATTTTTTGACTGTAAATGAATATTGCATGTGAATTATCACTTTCGGAACTAAAATAAGTGTGTTTAGAGTCATTTCAATGCCTTTAATTGGTCGAAATAGAAGCTTCTGAGTAGGAGAAAAAGTCTGTAAAAATGGCACTTTTGGTCACATTGAGGATTTAAAAAGTAGTTATTCAGCATGAGGCACAACCCAAATTACATTTTGAATCAATTCTTCCACAGTCCAAAAAATCAATTTTCTGATGAAAAACGATGATCCGCGACCTGTCGAATTTTCTCCAGATGGTCAAAAATGGTAATTTTTTAATATTTAATTTTTTGACTGTAAATGAATATTGCATGTGAATTATCACTTTCGGAACTACAATAAGTGTGTTTAGAGTCATTTTAATGCCTGAAATTGGTCAAAATAAAAGCTCTCGAGTAGGAGAAAAAGTCTGTAAAAAAGGCAATTTTGGTCACATTGAGGCTTTAAAAAGTAGGTATTCACCATGAGGCACAATCCAAATTACATTTTGAATCAATTCTTCCACAGTCCAAAAAATCAATTTTCTGATGAAAAACGATGATCCGCGACCTGTCGAATTTTCTCCAGATGGTCAAAAATGGTAATTTTTTAATATTTAATTTTTTGACTGTAAATGAATATTGCATGTGAATTATCACTTTCGGAACTAAAATAAGTGTGTTTAGAGTCTTTTTAATGCCTTTAATTGGTCGAAATAGAAGCTTCTGAGTAGGAGAAAAAGTCTGTAAAAATGGCACTTTTGGTCACATTGAGGCTTTAAAAAGTAGTTATTCAACATGAGGCACAATCCAAATTACATTTTGAATCAATTTTTCCACAGTCCAAAAAATCAATTTTCTGATGAAAAACGATGATCCGCGACCTGTCGAATTTTCTCCAGATGGTCAAAAATGGTAATTTTTTAATATTTAATTTTTTGACTGTAAATGAATATTGCATGTGAATTATCACTTTCGGAACTACAATAAGTGTGTTTAGAGTCATTTTAATGCCTGAAATTGGTCAAAATAAAAGCTCTCGAGTAGGAGAAAAAGTCTGTAAAAAAGGCAATTTTGGTCACATTGAGGCTTTAAAAAGTAGGTATTCACCATGAGGCACAATCCAAATTACATTTTGAATCAATTCTTCCACAGTCCAAAAAATCAATTTTCTGATGAAAAACGATGATCCGCGACCTGTCGAATTTTCTCCAGATGGTCAAAAATTGTAATTTTTTAATATTTAATTTTTTGACTGTAAATGACTATTGCATGTGAATTATCACTTTTGGAACTAAAATAAGTGTGTTTAGAGTCATTTTAATGCCTTTAATTGGTCGAAATAGAAGCTTCTGAGTAGGAGAAAAAGTCTGTAAAAATGGCACTTTTGGTCACATTGAGGCTTTAAAAAGTAGTTATTCAACATGAGGCACAACCCAAATTACATTTTGAATCAATTCTTCCAGAGTCAAAAAAATCAAATTTCTGATGAAAAACGATGACCCGTGACCTGTCGAACTATCTCCAGATGGTCAAAAATTGTAATTTTGTAATATTTAATTTTTTGCCTGTAAATGACTTTTGCAAGTGAATTATCTCTTTTGGAACTAAAATAAGTGTGTAAAAAAGGCAATTTTGGTCACATTGAGGCTTTAAAAAGTAGGTATTCACCATGAGGCACAATCCAAATTACATTTTGAATCATTTCTTCCACAGTCCAAAAAATCAATTTTCTGATGAAAAACGATGATCCGCGACCTGTCTAATTTTCTCCAGATGGTCAAAAATGGTAATTTTTTAATATTTAATTTTTTGACTGTAAATGACTATTGCATGTGAATTATCACTTTTGGAACTAAAATAAGTGTGTTTAGAGTCATTTCAATGCCTTTAATTGGTCGAAATAGAAGCTTCTGAGTAGGAGAAAAAGTCTGTAAAAATGGCACTTTTGGTCACATTGAGGATTTAAAAAGTAGTTATTCAACATGAGGCACAACCCAAATTACATTTTGAATCAATTCTTCCACAGTCCAAAAAATAAATTTTCTGATGAAAAACGATGATCCGCGACCTGTCGAATTTTCTCCAGATGGTCAAAAATTGTAATTTTTTAATATTTAATTTTTTGACTGTAAATGAATATTACATGTGAATTATCACTTTCGGAACTAAAATAAGTGTGTTTAGAGTCATTTTAATGCCTTTAATTGGTCGAAATAGAAGCTTCTGAGTAGGAGAAAAAGTCTGTAAAAATTGCACTTTTGGTCACATTGAGGCTTTAAAAAGTAGTTATTCAACATGAGGCACAATCCAAATTACATTTTGAATCAATTCTTCCACAGTCCAAAAAATCAATTTTCTCATGAAAAACGATGATCCGCGACCTGTCGAATTTTCTCCAGATGGTCAAAAATGGTAATTTTTTAATATTTAATTTTTTGATTGTAAATGACTATTGCATGTGAATTATCACTTTTGGAACTAAAATAAGTGTGTTTAGAGTCATTTTAATGCCTTTAATTTGTCGAAATAGAAGCTTCTGAGTAGGAGAAAAAGTCTGTAAAAAAGGAAATTTTGGTCACATTGAGGCTTTAGAAAGTAGTTATTCAACATGAGGCACAATCAAAATTACATTTTGAATCAATTTTTCCAGAGGCAAAAAAATCAAATTTCTGATGAAAAACGATGACCCGTGACCTGTCGAACTATCTCCAGATGGTCAAAAATTGTAATTTTGTAATATTTAATTTTTTGCCTGTAAATGACTTTTGCAAGTGAATTATCTCTTTTGGAACTAAAATAAGTGTGTAAAAAAGGCAATTTTGGTCTCATTGAGGCTTTAAAAAGTAGGTATTCACCATGAGGCACAATCCAAATTACATTTTGAATCATTTCTTCCACAGTCCAAAAAATCAATTTTCTGATGAAAAACGATGATCCGCGACCTAATTTTCTCCAGATGGTCAAAAATGGTAATTTTTTAATATTTAATTTTTTGACTGTAAATGAATATTGCATGTGAATTATCACTTTCGGAACTAAAATAAGTGTGTTTAGAGTCATTTCAATGCCTTTAATTGGTCGAAATAGAAGCTTCTGAGTAGGAGAAAAAGTCTGTAAAAATGGCACTTTTGGTCACATTGAGGATTTAAAAAGTAGTTATTCAGCATGAGGCACAACCCAAATTACATTTTGAATCAATTCTTCCACAGTCCAAAAAATCAATTTTCTGATGAAAAACGATGATCCGCGACCTGTCGAATTTTCTCCAGATGGTCAAAAATGGTAATTTTTTAATATTTAATTTTTTGACTGTAAATGAATATTGCATGTGAATTATCACTTTCGGAACTACAATAAGTGTGTTTAGAGTCATTTTAATGCCTGAAATTGGTCAAAATAAAAGCTCTCGAGTAGGAGAAAAAGTCTGTAAAAAAGGCAATTTTGGTCACATTGAGGCTTTAAAAAGTAGGTATTCACCATGAGGCACAATCCAAATTACATTTTGAATCAATTCTTCCACAGTCCAAAAAATCAATTTTCTGATGAAAAACGATGATCCGCGACCTGTCGAATTTTCTCCAGATGGTCAAAAATGGTAATTTTTTAATATTTAATTTTTTGACTGTAAATGAATATTGCATGTGAATTATCACTTTCGGAACTAAAATAAGTGTGTTTAGAGTCATTTTAATGCCTTTAATTGGTCGAAATAGAAGCTTCTGAGTAGGAGAAAAAGTCTGTAAAAATGGCACTTTTGGTCACATTGAGGCTTTAAAAAGTAGTTATTCAACATGAGGCACAATCCAAATTACATTTTGAATCAATTTTTCCACAGTCCAAAAAATCAATTTTCTGATGAAAAACGATGATCCGCGACCTGTCGAATTTTCTCCAGATGGTCAAAAATGGTAATTTTTTAATATTTAATTTTTTGACTGTAAATGAATATTGCATGTGAATTATCACTTTCGGAACTACAATAAGTGTGTTTAGAGTCATTTTAATGCCTGAAATTGGTCAAAATAAAAGCTCTCGAGTAGGAGAAAAAGTCTGTAAAAAAGGCAATTTTGGTCACATTGAGGCTTTAAAAAGTAGGTATTCACCATGAGGCACAATCCAAATTACATTTTGAATCAATTCTTCCACAGTCCAAAAAATCAATTTTCTGATGAAAAACGATGATCCGCGACCTGTCGAATTTTCTCCAGATGGTCAAAAATGGTAATTTTTTAATATTTAATTTTTTGACTGTAAATGAATATTGCATGTGAATTATCACTTTCGGAACTAAAATAAGTGTGTTTAGAGTCATTTTAATGCCTTTAATTGGTCGAAATAGAAGCTTCTGAGTAGGAGAAAAAGTCTGTAAAAATGGCACTTTTGGTCACATTGAGGCTTTAAAAAGTAGTTATTCAACATGAGGCACAATCCAAATTACATTTTGAATCAATTTTTCCACAGACCAAAAAATCAATTTTCTGATGAAAAACGATGATCCGCGACCTGTCGAATTTTCTCCAGATGGTCAAAAATGGTAATTTTTTAATATTTAATTTTTTGACTGTAAATGACTATTGCATGTGAATTATCACTTTTGGAACTAAAATAAGTGTGTTTAGAGTCATTTCAATGCCTTTAATTGGTCGAAATAGAAGCTTCTGAGTAGGAGAAAAAGTCTGTAAAAATGGCACTTTTGGTCACATTGAGGATTTAAAAAGTAGTTATTCAACATGAGGCACAACCCAAATTACATTTTGAATCAATTCTTCCACAGTCCAAAAAATAAATTTTCTGATGAAAAACGATGATCCGCGACCTGTCGAATTTTCTCCAGATGGTCAAAAATTGTAATTTTTTAATATTTCATTTTTTGACTGTAAATGACTATTGCATGTGAATTATCACTTTTGGAACTAAAATAAGTGTGTTTAGAGTCATTTTAATGCCTTTAATTGGTCGAAATAGAAGCTTCTGAGTAGGAGAAAAAGTCTGTAAAAATGGCACTTTTGGTCACATTGAGGCTTTAAAAAGTAGTTATTCAACATGAGGCACAACCCAAATTACATTTTGAATCAATTCTTCCAGAGTCAAAAAAATCAAATTTCTGATGAAAAACGATGACCCGTGACCTGTCGAACTATCTCCAGATGGTCAAAAATTGTAATTTTGTAATATTTAATTTTTTGCCTGTAAATGACTTTTGCAAGTGAATTATCTCTTTTGGAACTAAAATAAGTGTGTAAAAAAGGCAATTTTGGTCACATTGAGGCTTTAAAAAGTAGGTATTCACCATGAGGCACAATCCAAATTACATTTTGAATCATTTCTTCCACAGTCCAAAAAATCAATTTTCTGATGAAAAACGATGATCCGCGACCTGTCTAATTTTCTCCAGATGGTCAAAAATGGTAATTTTTTAATATTTAATTTTTTGACTGTAAATGACTATTGCATGTGAATTATCACTTTTGGAACTAAAATAAGTGTGTTTAGAGTCATTTCAATGCCTTTAATTGGTCGAAATAGAAGCTTCTGAGTAGGAGAAAAAGTCTGTAAAAATGGCACTTTTGGTCACATTGAGGATTTAAAAAGTAGTTATTCAACATGAGGCACAACCCAAATTACATTTTGAATCAATTCTTCCACAGTCCAAAAAATAAATTTTCTGATGAAAAACGATCATCCGCGACCTGTCGAATTTTCTCCAGATGGTCAAAAATTGTAATTTTTTAATATTTAATTTTTTGACTGTAAATGAATATTACATGTGAATTATCACTTTCGGAACTAAAATAAGTGTGTTTAGAGTCATTTTAATGCCTTTAATTGGTCGAAATAGAAGCTTCTGAGTAGGAGAAAAAGTCTGTAAAAATTGCACTTTTGGTCACATTGAGGCTTTAAAAAGTAGTTATTCAACATGAGGCACAATCCAAATTACATTTTGAATCAATTCTTCCACAGTCCAAAAAATCAATTTTCTCATGAAAAACGATGATCCGCGACCTGTCGAATTTTCTCCAGATGGTCAAAAATGGTAATTTTTTAATATTTAATTTTTTGATTGTAAATGACTATTGCATGTGAATTATCACTTTTGGAACTAAAATAAGTGTGTTTAGAGTCATTTTAATGCCTTTAATTTGTCGAAATAGAACCTTCTGAGTAGGAGAAAAAGTCTGTAAAAAAGGAAATTTTGGTCACATTGAGGCTTTAGAAAGTAGTTATTCAACATGAGGCACAATCAAAATTACATTTTGAATCAATTTTTCCAGAGTCAAAAAAATCAAATTTCTGATGAAAAACGATGACCCGTGACCTGTCGAACTATCTCCAGATGGTCAAAAATTGTAATTTTGTAATATTTAATTTTTTGCCTGTAAATGACTTTTGCAAGTGAATTATCTCTTTTGGAACTAAAATAAGTGTGTAAAAAAGGCAATTTTGGTCTCATTGAGGCTTTAAAAAGTAGGTATTCACCATGAGGCACAATCCAAATTACATTTTGAATCATTTCTTCCACAGTCCAAAAAATCAATTTTCTGATGAAAAACGATGATCCGCGACCTAATTTTCTCCAGATGGTCAAAAATGGTAATTTTTTAATATTTAATTTTTTGACTGTAAATGAATATTGCATGTGAATTATCACTTTCGGAACTAAAATAAGTGTGTTTAGAGTCATTTCAATGCCTTTAATTGGTCGAAATAGAAGCTTCTGAGTAGGAGAAAAAGTCTGTAAAAATGGCACTTTTGGTCACATTGAGGATTTAAAAAGTAGTTATTCAGCATGAGGCACAACCCAAATTACATTTTGAATCAATTCTTCCACAGTCCAAAAAATCAATTTTCTGATGAAAAACGATGATCCGCGACCTGTCGAATTTTCTCCAGATGGTCAAAAATGGTAATTTTTTAATATTTAATTTTTTGACTGTAAATGAATATTGCATGTGAATTATCACTTTCGGAACTACAATAAGTGTGTTTAGAGTCATTTTAATGCCTGAAATTGGTCAAAATAAAAGCTCTCGAGTAGGAGAAAAAGTCTGTAAAAAAGGCAATTTTGGTCACATTGAGGCTTTAAAAAGTAGGTATTCACCATGAGGCACAATCCAAATTACATTTTGAATCAATTCTTCCACAGTCCAAAAAATCAATTTTCTGATGAAAAACGATGATCCGCGACCTGTCGAATTTTCTCCAGATGGTCAAAAATGGTAATTTTTTAATATTTAATTTTTTGACTGTAAATGAATATTGCATGTGAATTATCACTTTCGGAACTAAAATAAGTGTGTTTAGAGTCTTTTTAATGCCTTTAATTGGTCGAAATAGAAGCTTCTGAGTAGGAGAAAAAGTCTGTAAAAATGGCACTTTTGGTCACATTGAGGCTTTAAAAAGTAGTTATTCAACATGAGGCACAATCCAAATTACATTTTGAATCAATTTTTCCACAGTCCAAAAAATCAATTTTCTGATGAAAAACGATGATCCGCGACCTGTCGAATTTTCTCCAGATGGTCAAAAATGGTAATTTTTTAATATTTAATTTTTTGACTGTAAATGAATATTGCATGTGAATTATCACTTTCGGAACTACAATAAGTGTGTTTAGAGTCATTTTAATGCCTGAAATTGGTCAAAATAAAAGCTCTCGAGTAGGAGAAAAAGTCTGTAAAAAAGGCAATTTTGGTCACATTGAGGCTTTAAAAAGTAGGTATTCACCATGAGGCACAATCCAAATTACATTTTGAATCAATTCTTCCACAGTCCAAAAAATCAATTTTCTGATGAAAAACGATGATCCGCGACCTGTCGAATTTTCTCCAGATGGTCAAAAATGGTAATTTTTTAATATTTAATTTTTTGACTGTAAATGAATATTGCATGTGAATTATCACTTTCGGAACTACAATAAGTGTGTTTAGAGTCATTTTAATGCCTGAAATTGGTCAAAATAAAAGCTCTCGAGTAGGAGAAAAAGTCTGTAAAAAAGGCAATTTTGGTCACATTGAGGCTTTAAAAAGTAGGTATTCACCATGAGGCACAATCCAAATTACATTTTGAATCAATTCTTCCACAGTCCAAAAAATCAATTTTCTGATGAAAAACGATGATCCGCGACCTGTCGAATTTTCTCCAGATGGTCAAAAATGGTAATTTTTTAATATTTAATTTTTTGACTGTAAATGAATATTGCATGTGAATTATCACTTTCGGAACTAAAATAAGTGTGTTTAGAGTCATTTTAATGCCTTTAATTGGTCGAAATAGAAGCTTCTGAGTAGGAGAAAAAGTCTGTAAAAATGGCACTTTTGGTCACATTGAGGCTTTAAAAAGTAGTTATTCAACATGAGGCACAATCCAAATTACATTTTGAATCAATTTTTCCACAGTCCAAAAAATCAATTTTCTGATGAAAAACGATGATCCGCGACCTGTCGAATTTTCTCCAGATGGTCAAAAATGGTAATTTTTTAATATTTAATTTTTTGACTGTAAATGACTATTGCATGTGAATTATCACTTTTGGAACTAAAATAAGTGTGTTTAGAGTCATTTCAATGCCTTTAATTGGTCGAAATAGAAGCTTCTGAGTAGGAGAAAAAGTCTGTAAAAATGGCACTTTTGGTCACATTGAGGATTTAAAAAGTAGTTATTCAACATGAGGCACAACCCAAATTACATTTTGAATCAATTCTTCCACAGTCCAAAAAATAAATTTTCTGATGAAAAACGATGATCCGCGACCTGTCGAATTTTCTCCAGATGGTCAAAAATTGTAATTTTTTAATATTTCATTTTTTGACTGTAAATGAATATTACATGTGAATTATCACTTTCGGAACTAAAATAAGTGTGTTTAGAGTCATTTTAATGCCTTTAATTGGTCGAAATAGAAGCTTCTGAGTAGGAGAAAAAGTCTGTAAAAATTGCACTTTTGGTCACATTGAGGCTTTAAAAAGTAGTTATTCAACATGAGGCACAATCCAAATTACATTTTGAATCAATTCTTCCACAGTCCAAAAAATCAATTTTCTGATGAAAAACGATGATCCGCGACCTGTCGAATTTTCTCCAGATGGTCAAAAATGGTTATTTTTTAATATTAAATTTTTTGACTGTAAATGACTCTTGCATGTGAATTATCACTTTTGGAACTAAAATAAGTGTGTTTAGAGTCATTTTAATGCCTTTAATTTGTCGAAATAGAAGCTTCTGAGTAGGAGAAAAAGTCTGTAAAAATGGCACTTTTGGTCACATTGAGGATTTAAAAAGTAGTTATTCAACATGAGGCACAACCCAAATTACATTTTGAATCAATTCTTCCACAGTCCAAAAAATCAATTTTCTGATGAAAAACGATGATCCGCGACCTGTCGAATTTTCTCCAGATGGTCAAAAATGGTAATTTTTTAATATTTAATTTTTTGACTGTAAATGAATATTGCATGTGAATTATCACTTTCGGAACTAAAATAAGTGTGTTTAGAGTCATTTTAATGCCTGAAATTGGTCAAAATAAAAGCTCTCGAGTAGGAGAAAAAGTCTGTAAAAAAGGCAATGTTGGTCACATTGAGGCTTTAAAAAGTAGGTATTCACCATGAGGCACAATCCAAATTACATTTTGAATCAATTCTTCCACAGTCCAAAAAATCAATTTTCTGATGAAAAACGATGATCCGCGACCTGTCGAATTTTCTCCACATGGTCAAAAATGGTAATTTTTAAATATTTAATTTTTTGACTGTAAATGAATATTGCATGTGAATTATCACTTTCGGAACTAAAATAAGTGTGTTTAGAGTCATTTTAATGCCTTTAATTGGTCGAAATAGAAGCTTCTGAGTAGGAGAAAAAGTCTGTAAAAATGGCACTTTTGGTCACATTGAGGATTTAAAAAGTAGTTATTCAACATGAGGCACAACCCAAATTACATTTTGAATCAATTCTTCCACAGTCCAAAAAATCAATTTTCTGATGAAAAACGATGATCCGCGACCTGTCGAATTTTCTCCAGATGGTCAAAAATTGTAATTTTTTAATATTTAATTTTTTGACTGTAAATGAATATTACATGTGAATTATCACTTTCGGAACTAAAATAAGTGTGTTTAGAGTCATTTTAATGCCTTTAATTGGTCGAAATAGAAGCTTCTGAGTAGGAGAAAAAGTCTGTAAAAATTGCACTTTTGGTCACATTGAGGCTTTAAAAAGTAGTTATTCAACATGAGGCACAATCAAAATGACATTTTGAATCAATTTTTCCAGAGTCAAAAAAATCAAATTTCTGATGAAAAACGATGACCCGTGACCTGTCGAACTATCTCCAGATGGTCAAAAATTGTAATTTTGTAATATTTAATTTTTTGCCTGTAAATGACTTTTGCAAGTGAATTATCTCTTTTGGAACTAAAATAAGTGTGTAAAAAAGGCAATTTTGGTCACATTGAGGCTTTAAAAAGTAGGTATTCACCATGAGGCACAATCCAAATTACATTTTGAATCATTTCTTCCACAGTCCAAAAAATCAATTTTCTGATGAAAAACGATGATCCGCGACCTGTCTAATTTTCTCCAGATGGTCAAAAATGGTAATTTTTTAATATTTAATTTTTTGACTGTAAATGAATATTGCATGTGAATTATCACTTTCGGAACTAAAATAAGTGTGTTTAGAGTCATTTTAATGCCTTTAATTGGTCGTAATAGAAGCTTCTGAGTAGGAGAAAAAGTCTGTAAAAATGGCACTTTTGGTCACATTGAGGATTTAAAAAGTAGTTATTCAACATGAGGCACAACCCAAATTACATTTTGAATCAATTCTTCCACAGTCCAAAAAATCAATTTTCTGATGAAAAACGATGATCCGCGACCTGTCGAATTTTCTCCAGATGGTCAAAAATGGTAATTTTTTAATATTTAATTTTTTGACTGTAAATGAATATTGCATGTGAATTATCACTTTCGGCACTACAATAAGTGTGTTTAGAGTCATTTTAATGCCTGAAATTGGTCAAAATAAAAGCTCTCGAGTAGGAGAAAAAGTCTGTAAAAAAGGCAATTTTGGTCACATTGAGGCTTTAAAAAGTAGGTATTCACCATGAGGCACAATCCAAATTACATTTTGAATCAATTCTTCCACAGTCCAAAAAATCAATTTTCTGATGAAAAACGATGATCCGCGACCTGTCGAATTTTCTCCAGATGGTCAAAAATGGTAATTTTTTAATATTTAATTTTTTGACTGTAAATGAATATTGCATGTGAATTATCACTTTCGGAACTAAAATAAGTGTGTTTAGAGTCATTTTAATGCCTTTAATTGGTCGAAATAGAAGCTTCTGAGTAGGAGAAAAAGTCTGTAAAAATGGCACTTTTGGTCACATTGAGGCTTTAAAAAGTAGTTATTCAACATGAGGCACAATCCAAATTACATTTTGAATCAATTTTTCCACAGTCCAAAAAATCAATTTTCTGATGAAAAACGATGATCCGCGACCTGTCGAATTTTCTCCAGATGGTCAAAAATGGTAATTTTTTAATATTTAATTTTTTGACTGTAAATGACTATTGCATGTGAATTATCACTTTTGGAACTAAAATAAGTGTGTTTAGAGTCATTTCAATGCCTTTAATTGGTCGAAATAGAAGCTTCTGAGTAGGAGAAAAAGTCTGTAAAAATGGCACTTTTGGTCACATTGAGGATTTAAAAAGTAGTTATTCAACATGAGGCACAACCCAAATTACATTTTGAATCAATTCTTCCACAGTCCAAAAAATAAATTTTCTGATGAAAAACGATGATCCGCGACCTGTCGAATTTTCTCCAGATGGTCAAAAATTGTAATTTTTTAATATTTAATTTTTTGACTGTAAATGAATATTACATGTGAATTATCACTTTCGGAACTAAAATAAGTGTGTTTAGAGTCATTTTAATGCCTTTAATTGGTCGAAATAGAAGCTTCTGAGTAGGAGAAAAAGTCTGTAAAAATTGCACTTTTGGTCACATTGAGGCTTTAAAAAGTAGTTATTCAACATGAGGCACAATCCAAATTACATTTTGAATCAATTCTTCCACAGTCCAAAAAATCAATTTTCTGATGAAAAACGATGATCCGCGACCTGTCGAATTTTCTCCAGATGGTCAAAAATGGTTATTTTTTAATATTAAATTTTTTGACTGTAAATGACTATTGCATGTGAATTATCACTTTTGGAACTAAAATAAGTGTGTTTAGAGTCATTTTAATGCCTTTAATTTGTCGAAATAGAAGCTTCTGAGTAGGAGAAAAAGTCTGTAAAAATGGCACTTTTGGTCACATTGAGGATTTAAAAAGTAGTTATTCAACATGAGGCACAACCCAAATTACATTTTGAATCAATTCTTCCACAGTCCAAAAAATCAATTTTCTGATGAAAAACGATGATCCGCGACCTGTCGAATTTTCTCCAGATGGTCAAAAATGGTAATTTTTTAATATTTAATTTTTTGACTGTAAATGAATATTGCATGTGAATTATCACTTTCGGAACTAAAATAAGTGTGTTTAGAGTCATTTTAATGCCTGAAATTGGTCAAAATAAAAGCTCTCGAGTAGGAGAAAAAGTCTGTAAAAAAGGCAATTTTGGTCACATTGAGGCTTTAAAAAGTAGGTATTCACCATGAGGCACAATCCAAATTACATTTTGAATCAATTCTTCCACAGTCCAAAAAATCAATTTTCTGATGAAAAACGATGATCCGCGACCTGTCGAATTTTCTCCAGATGGTCAAAAATGGTAATTTTTAAATATTTAATTTTTTGACTGTAAATGAATATTGCATGTGAATTATCACTTTCGGAACTAAAATAAGTGTGTTTAGAGTCATTTTAATGCCTTTAATTGGTCGAAATAGAAGCTTCTGAGTAGGAGAAAAAGTCTGTAAGAATTGCACTTTTGGTCACATTGAGGCTTTAAAAAGTAGTTATTCAACATGAGGCACAATCCAAATTACATTTTGAATCAATTCTTCCACAGTCCAAAAAATCAATTTTCTGATGAAAAACGATGATCCGCGCGACCTGTCGAATTTTCTCCAGATGGTCAAAAATGGTAATTTTTTAATATTTAATTTTTTGACTGTAAATGAATATTGCATGTGAATTATCACTTTCGGAACTAAAATAAGTGTGTTTAGAGTCACTTTAATGCCTTTAATTGGTCGAAATAGAAGCTTCTGAGTAGGAGAAAAAGTCTATAAAAAAGGCAATTTTGGTCACATTGAGGCTTTAAAAAGTAGTTATTCAACATGAGGCACAATCCAAATTACATTTTGAATCAATTCTTCCACAGTCCAAAAAATCATTTTTCTGATGAAAAACGATGATCCGCGACCTGTCGAATTTTCTCCAGATGGTCAAAAATGGTTATTTTTTAATATTTAATTTTTTGACTGTAAATGACTATTGCATGTGAATTATCACTTTTGTAACTAAAATAAGTGTGTTTAGAGTCATTTTAATGCCTTTAATTGGTCGAAATAGAAGCTTCTGAGTAGGATAAAAAGTCTGTAAAAATGGCACTTTTGGTCACATTGAGGATTTAAAAAGTAGTTATTCAACATGAGGCACAACCCAAATTACATTTTGAATCAATTCTTCCACAGTCCAAAAAATCAATTTTCTGATGAAAAACGATGATCCGCGACCTGTCGAATTTTCTCCAGATGGTCAAAAATGGTAATTTTTTAATATTTAATTTTTTGACTGTAAATGACTTTTGCAAGTGAATTATCACTTTTGGAACTAAAATAAGTGTGTTTAGAGTCATTTTAATGCCTGAAATTGGTCAAAATAAAAGCTCTCGAGTAGGAGAAAAAGTCTGTAAAAAAGGCAATTTTGGTCACATTGAGGCTTTAGAAAGTAGTTATTCAACATGAGGCACAATCAAAATTACATTTTGAATCAATTTTTCCAGAGTCAAAAAAATCAAATTTCTGATGAAAAACGATGACCCGTGACCTGTCCAACTATCTCCAGATGGTCAAAAATTGTAATTTTGTAATATTAAATTTTTTGCCTGTAAATGACTTTTGCAAGTGAATTATCTCTTTTGGAACTAAAATAAGTGTGTTTAGAGTCATTTTAATGCCTGAAATTGGTCAAAATAAAAGCTTCTGAGTAGGAGAAAAAGTCTGTAAAAAAGGCAATTTTGGTCACATTGAGGCTTTAGAAAGTAGTTATTCAACATGAGGCACAATCCAAATGACATTTTGAATCAATTTTTCTACAGTCCAAAAAATCAATTTTCTGATGAAAAACGATGATCCGCGACCTGTCGAATTTTCTCCAGATGGTCAAAAATGGTAATTTTTTAATATTTAATTTTTTGACTGTAAATGACTATTGCATGTGAATTATCACTTTTGGAACTAAAATAAGTGTGTTTAGAGTCATTTTAATGCCTGAAATTGGTCAAAATAAAAGCTCTCGAGTAGGAGAAAAAGTCTGTAAAAATGGCAATTTTGGTCACATTGAGGCTTTAAAAAGAAGGTATTCACCATGAGGCACAATCCAAATTACATTTTGATTCAATTCTTCCACAGTCCAAAAAATCAATTTTCTGATGAAAAACGATGATCCGCGACCTGTCGAATTTTCTCCAGATGGTCAAAAATGGTAATTTTTAAATATTTAAGTTTTTTGACTGTAAATGAATATTGCATGTGAATTATCACTTTCGGAACTAAAATAAGTGTGTTTAGAGTCATTTTAATGCCTGAAATTGGTCAAAATAAAAGCTCTCGAGTAGGAGAAAAAGTCTGTAAAAAAGGCAATTTTGGTCACATTGAAGCTTTAAAAAGTAGGTATTCACCATGAGGCACAATCCAAATTACATTTTGAATCAATTCTTCCACAGTCCAAAAAATCAATTTTCTGATGAAAAACGATGATCCGCGACCTGTCGAATTTTCTCCAGATGGTCAAAAATGGTAATTTTTAAATATTTAATTTTTTGACTGTAAATGAATATTGCATGTGAATTATCACTTTCGGAACTAAAATAAGTGTGTTTAGAGTCATTTTAATGCCTTTAATTGGTCGAAATAGAAGCTTCTGAGTAGGAGAAAAAGTCTGTAAGAATTGCACTTTTGGTCACATTGAGGCTTTAAAAAGTAGTTATTCAACATGAGGCACAATCCAAATTACATTTTGAATCAATTCTTCCACAGTCCAAAAAATCAATTTTCTGATGAAAAACGATGATCCGCGCGACCTGTCGAATTTTCTCCAGATGGTCAAAAATGGTAATTTTTTAATATTTAATTTTTTGACTGTAAATGAATATTGCATGTGAATTATCACTTTCGGAACTAAAATAAGTGTGTTTAGAGTCACTTTAATGCCTTTAATTGGTCGAAATAGAAGCTTCTGAGTAGGAGAAAAAGTCTATAAAAAAGGCAATTTTGGTCACATTGAGGCTTTAAAAAGTAGTTATTCAACATGAGGCACAATCCAAATTACATTTTGAATCAATTCTTCCACAGTCCAAAAAATCATTTTTCTGATGAAAAACGATGATCCGCGACCTGTCGAATTTTCTCCAGATGGTCAAAAATGGTAATTTTTTAATATTTAATTTTTTGACTGTAAATGACTTTTGCAAGTGAATTATCACTTTTGGAACTAAAATAAGTGTGTTTAGAGTCATTTTAATGCCTGAAATTGGTCAAAATAAAAGCTCTCGAGTAGGAGAAAAAGTCTGTAAAAAAGGCAATTTTGGTCACATTGAGGCTTTAGAAAGTAGTTATTCAACATGAGGCACAATCAAAATTACATTTTGAATCAATTTTTCCAGAGTCAAAAAAATCAAATTTCTGATGAAAAACGATGACCCGTGACCTGTCCAACTATCTCCAGATGGTCAAAAATTGTAATTTTGTAATATTAAATTTTTTGCCTGTAAATGACTTTTGCAAGTGAATTATCTCTTTTGGAACTAAAATAAGTGTGTTTAGAGTCATTTTAATGCCTGAAATTGGTCAAAATAAAAGCTTCTGAGTAGGAGAAAAAGTCTGTAAAAAAGGCAATTTTGGTCACATTGAGGCTTTAGAAAGTAGTTATTCAACATGAGGCACAATCCAAATTACATTTTGAATCAATTTTTCCACAGTCCAAAAAAATCAATTTTCTGATGAAAAATGATGACCCGTGACCTGTCGAACTTTCTCCAGATGGTCAAAAATGGTAAATTTGTGATATTTAAGTTTTTGACTGTAAATGACTTTTGCAAGTGAATTATCACTTTTGGAACTAAAATAAGTGTGTTTAGAGTCATTTTAATGCCTGAAATTGGTCAAAATAAAAGCTCTCGAGTAGGAGAAAAAGTCTGTAAAAAAGGCAATTTTGGTCACATTGAGGCTTTAAAAAGTAGTTATTCAACATGAGGCACAATCCAAATTAAATTTTGAATCAATTCTTCCACAGTCCAAAAAATCAATTTTCTGATGAAAAACGATGATCCGCGACCTGTCGAATTTTCTCCAGGTGGTCAAAAATGGTTATTTTTTAATATTTAATTTTTTGACTGTAAATGAATATTGCATGTGAATTATCACTTTCGGAACTAAAATAAGTGTGTTTAGAGTCATTTTAATGCCTGAAATTGGTCAAAATAAAAGCTCTCGAGTAGGAGAAAAAGTCTGTAAAAAAGGCAATTTTGGTCACATTGAGGCTTTAAAAAGTAGGTATTCACCATGAGGCACAATCCAAATTACATTTTGAATCAATTCTTCCACAGTCCAAAAAATCAATTTTCTGATGAAAAACGATGATCCGCGACCTGTCGAATTTTCTCCAGATGGTCAAAAATGGTAATTTTTAAATATTTAATTTTTTGACTGTAAATGAATATTGCATGTGAATTATCACTTTCGGAACTAAAATAAGTGTGTTTAGAGTCATTTTAATGCCTTTAATTGGTCGAAATAGAAGCTTCTGAGTAGGAGAAAAAGTCTGTAAAAATGGCACTTTTGGTCACATTGAGGCTTTAAAAAGTAGTTATTCAACATGAGGCACAATCCAAATTACATTTTGAATCAATTTTTCCACAGTCCAAAAAATCAATTTTCTGATGAAAAACGATGATCCGCGACCTGTCGAATTTTCTCCAGATGGTCAAAAATGGTAATTTTTTAATATTTAATTTTTTGACTGTAAATGAATATTGCATGTGAATTATCACTTTCGGAACTACAATAAGTGTGTTTAGAGTCATTTTAATGCCTGAAATTGGTCAAAATAAAAGCTCTCGAGTAGGAGAAAAAGTCTGTAAAAAAGGCAATTTTGGTCACATTGAGGCTTTAAAAAGTAGGTATTCACCATGAGGCACAATCCAAATTACATTTTGAATCAATTCTTCCACAGTCCAAAAAATCAATTTTCTGATGAAAAACGATGATCCGCGACCTGTCGAATTTTCTCCAGATGGTCAAAAATGGTAATTTTTTAATATTTAATTTTTTGACTGTAAATGAATATTGCATGTGAATTATCACTTTCGGAACTAAAATAAGTGTGTTTAGAGTCATTTTAATGCCTTTAATTGGTCGAAATAGAAGCTTCTGAGTAGGAGAAAAAGTCTGTAAAAATGGCACTTTTGGTCACATTGAGGCTTTAAAAAGTAGTTATTCAACATGAGGCACAATCCAAATTACATTTTGAATCAATTTTTCCACAGTCCAAAAAATCAATTTTCTGATGAAAAACGATGATCCGCGACCTGTCGAATTTTCTCCAGATGGTCAAAAATGGTAATTTTTTAATATTTAATTTTTTGACTGTAAATGACTATTGCATGTGAATTATCACTTTTGGAACTAAAATAAGTGTGTTTAGAGTCATTTCAATGCCTTTAATTGGTCGAAATAGAAGCTTCTGAGTAGGAGAAAAAGTCTGTAAAAATGGCACTTTTGGTCACATTGAGGATTTAAAAAGTAGTTATTCAACATGAGGCACAACCCAAATTACATTTTGAATCAATTCTTCCACAGTCCAAAAAATAAATTTTCTGATGAAAAACGATGATCCGCGACCTGTCGAATTTTCTCCAGATGGTCAAAAATTGTAATTTTTTAATATTTAATTTTTTGACTGTAAATGACTATTGCATGTGAATTATCACTTGTGGAACTAAAATAAGTGTGTTTAGAGTCATTTTAATGCCTTTAATTGGTCGAAATAGAAGCTTCTGAGTAGGAGAAAAAGTCTGTAAAAATGGCACTTTTGGTCACATTGAGGCTTTAAAAAGTAGTTATTCAACATGAGGCACAACCCAAATTACATTTTGAATCAATTCTTCCAGAGTCAAAAAAATCAAATTTCTGATGAAAAACGATGACCCGTGACCTGTCGAACTATCTCCAGATGGTCAAAAATTGTAATTTTGTAATATTTAATTTTTTGCCTGTAAATGACTTTTGCAAGTGAATTATCTCTTTTGGAACTAAAATAAGTGTGTAAAAAAGGCAATTTTGGTCACATTGAGGCTTTAAAAAGTAGGTATTCACCATGAGGCACAATCCAAATTACATTTTGAATCATTTCTTCCACAGTCCAAAAAATCAATTTTCTGATGAAAAACGATGATCCGCGACCTGTCTAATTTTCTCCAGATGGTCAAAAATGGTAATTTTTTAATATTTAATTTTTTGACTGTAAATGAATATTGCATGTGAATTATCACTTTCGGAACTAAAATAAGTGTGTTTAGAGTCATTTCAATGCCTTTAATTGGTCGAAATAGAAGCTTCTGAGTAGGAGAAAAAGTCTGTAAAAATGGCACTTTTGGTCACATTGAGGATTTAAAAAGTAGTTATTCAACATGAGGCACAACCCAAATTACATTTTGAATCAATTCTTCCACAGTCCAAAAAATCAATTTTCTGATGAAAAACGATGATCCGCGACCTGTCGAATTTTCTCCAGATGGTCAAAAATGGTAATTTTTTAATATTTAATTTTTTGACTGTAAATGAATATTGCATGTGAATTATCACTTTCGGAACTACAATAAGTGTGTTTAGAGTCATTTTAATGCCTGAAATTGGTCAAAATAAAAGCTCTCGAGTAGGAGAAAAAGTCTGTAAAAAAGGCAATTTTGGTCACATTGAGGCTTTAAAAAGTAGGTATTCACCATGAGGCACAATCCAAATTACATTTTGAATCAATTCTTCCACAGTCCAAAAAATCAATTTTCTGATGAAAAACGATGATCCGCGACCTGTCGAATTTTCTCCAGATGGTCAAAAATGGTAATTTTTTAATATTTAATTTTTTGACTGTAAATGAATATTGCATGTGAATTATCACTTTCGGAACTAAAATAAGTGTGTTTAGAGTCATTTTAATGCCTTTAATTGGTCGAAATAGAAGCTTCTGAGTAGGAGAAAAAGTCTGTAAAAATGGCACTTTTGGTCACATTGAGGCTTTAAAAAGTAGTTATTCAACATGAGGCACAATCCAAATTACATTTTGAATCAATTTTTCCACAGTCCAAAAAATCAATTTTCTGATGAAAAACGATGATCCGCGACCTGTCGAATTTTCTCCAGATGGTCAAAAATGGTAATTTTTTAATATTTAATTTTTTGACTGTAAATGACTATTGCATGTGAATTATCACTTTTGGAACTAAAATAAGTGTGTTTAGAGTCATTTCAATGCCTTTAATTGGTCGAAATAGAAGCTTCTGAGTAGGAGAAAAAGTCTGTAAAAATGGCACTTTTGGTCACATTGAGGATTTAAAAAGTAGTTATTCAACATGAGGCACAACCCAAATTACATTTTGAATCAATTCTTCCACAGTCCAAAAAATAAATTTTCTGATGAAAAATGATGATCCGCGACCTGTCGAATTTTCTCCAGATGGTCAAAAATTGTAATTTTTTAATATTTCATTTTTTGACTGTAAATGAATATTACATGTGAATTATCACTTTCGGAACTAAAATAAGTGTGTTTAGAGTCATTTTAATGCCTTTAATTGGTCGAAATAGAAGCTTCTGAGTAGGAGAAAAAGTCTGTAAAAATTGCACTTTTGGTCACATTGAGGCTTTAAAAAGTAGTTATTCAACATGAGGCACAATCCAAATTACATTTTGAATCAATTCTTCCACAGTCCAAAAAATCAATTTTCTGATGAAAAACGATGATCCGCGACCTGTCGAATTTTCTCCAGATGGTCAAAAATGGTTATTTTTTAATATTAAATTTTTTGACTGTAAATGACTATTGCATGTGAATTATCACTTTTGGAACTAAAATAAGTGTGTTTAGAGTCATTTTAATGCCTTTAATTTGTCGAAATAGAAGCTTCTGAGTAGGAGAAAAAGTCTGTAAAAATGGCACTTTTGGTCACATTGAGGATTTAAAAAGTAGTTATTCAACATGAGGCACAACCCAAATTACATTTTGAATCAATTCTTCCACAGTCCAAAAAATCAATTTTCTGATGAAAAACGATGATCCGCGACCTGTCGAATTTTCTCCAGATGGTCAAAAATGGTAATTTTTTAATATTTAATTTTTTGACTGTAAATGAATATTGCATGTGAATTATCACTTTCGGAACTAAAATAAGTGTGTTTAGAGTCATTTTAATGCCTGAAATTGGTCAAAATAAAAGCTCTCGAGTAGGAGAAAAAGTCTGTAAAAAAGGCAATGTTGGTCACATTGAGGCTTTAAAAAGTAGGTATTCACCATGAGGCACAATCCAAATTACATTTTGAATCAATTCTTCCACAGTCCAAAAAATCAATTTTCTGATGAAAAACGATGATCCGCGACCTGTCGAATTTTCTCCACATGGTCAAAAATGGTAATTTTTAAATATTTAATTTTTTGACTGTAAATGAATATTGCATGTGAATTATCACTTTCGGAACTAAAATAAGTGTGTTTAGAGTCATTTTAATGCCTTTAATTGGTCGAAATAGAAGCTTCTGAGTAGGAGAAAAAGTCTGTAAAAATGGCACTTTTGGTCACATTGAGGATTTAAAAAGTAGTTATTCAACATGAGGCACAACCCAAATTACATTTTGAATCAATTCTTCCACAGTCCAAAAAATCAATTTTCTGATGAAAAACGATGATCCGCGACCTGTCGAATTTTCTCCAGATGGTCAAAAATTGTAATTTTTTAATATTTAATTTTTTGACTGTAAATGAATATTACATGTGAATTATCACTTTCGGAACTAAAATAAGTGTGTTTAGAGTCATTTTAATGCCTTTAATTGGTCGAAATAGAAGCTTCTGAGTAGGAGAAAAAGTCTGTAAAAATTGCACTTTTGGTCACATTGAGGCTTTAAAAAGTAGTTATTCAACATGAGGCACAATCCAAATTACATTTTGAATCAATCCTTCCACAGTCCAAAAAATCAATTTTCTGATGAAAAACGATGATCCGCGACCTGTCGAAATTTCTCCAGATGGTCAAAAATGGTTATTTTTTAATATTAAATTTTTTGACTGTAAATGACTATTGCATGTGAATTATCACTTTTGGAACTAAAATAAGTGTGTTTAGAGTCATTTTAATGCCTTTAATTTGTCGAAATAGAAGCTTCTGAGTAGGAGAAAAAGTCTGTAAAAATGGCACTTTTGGTCACATTGAGGATTTAAAAAGTAGTTATTCAACATGAGGCACAAACCAAATTACATTTTGAATCAATTCTTCCACAGTCCAAAAAATCAATTTTCTGATGAAAATCGATGATCCGCGACCTGTCGAATTTTCTCCAGATGGTCAAAAATGGTAATTTTTTAATATTTAATTTTTTGACTGTAAATGAATATTGCATGTGAATTATCACTTTCGGAACTAAAATAAGTGTGTTTAGAGTCATTTTAATGCCTGAAATTGGTCAAAATAAAAGCTCTCGAGTAGGAGAAAAAGTCTGTAAAAAAGGCAATTTTGGTCACATTGAGGCTTTAAAAAGTAGGTATTCACCATGAGGCACAATCCAAATTACATTTTGAATCAATTCTTCCACAGTCCAAAAAATCTATTTTCTGATGAAAAACGATGATCCGCGACCTGTCGAATTTTCTCCAGATGGTCAAAAATGGTAATTTTTAAATATTTAATTTTTTGACTGTAAATGAATATTGCATGTGAATTATCACTTTCGGAACTAAAATAAGTGTGTTTAGAGTCATTTTAATGCCTTTAATTTGTCGAAATAGAAGCTTCTGAGTAGGAGAAAAAGTCTGTAAAAATGGCACTTTTGGTCACATTGAGGATTTAAAAAGTAGTTATTCAACATGAGGCACAACCCAAATTACATTTTGAATCAATTCTTCCACAGTCCAAAAAATCAATTTTCTGATGAAAAACGATGATCCGCGACCTGTCGAATTTTCTCCAGATGGTCAAAAATGGTAATTTTTTAATATTTAATTTTTTGACTGTAAATGAATATTGCATGTGAATTATCACTTTCGGAACTAAAATAAGTGTGTTTAGAGTCATTTTAATGCCTGAAATTGGTCAAAATAAAAGCTCTCGAGTAGGAGAAAAAGTCTGTAAAAAAGGCAATGTTGGTCACATTGAGGCTTTAAAAAGTAGGTATTCACCATGAGGCACAATCCAAATTACATTTTGAATCAATTCTTCCACAGTCCAAAAAATCAATTTTCTGATGAAAAACGATGATCCGCGACCTGTCGAATTTTCTCCACATGGTCAAAAATGGTAATTTTTAAATATTTAATTTTTTGACTGTAAATGAATAATGCATGTGAATTATCACTTTCGGAACTAAAATAAGTGTGTTTAGAGTCATTTTAATGCCTTTAATTGGTCGAAATAGAAGCTTCTGAGTAGGAGAAAAAGTCTGTAAAAATTGCACTTTTGGTCACATTGAGGCTTTAAAAAGTAGTTATTCAACATGAGGCACAATCCAAATTACATTTTGAATCAATCCTTCCACAGTCCAAAAAATCAATTTTCTGATGAAAAACGATGATCCGCGACCTGTCGAAATTTCTCCAGATGGTCAAAAATGGTTATTTTTTAATATTAAATTTTTTGACTGTAAATGACTATTGCATGTGAATTATCACTTTTGGAACTAAAATAAGTGTGTTTAGAGTCATTTTAATGCCTTTAATTTGTCGAAATAGAAGCTTCTGAGTAGGAGAAAAAGTCTGTAAAAATGGCACTTTTGGTCACATTGAGGATTTAAAAAGTAGTTATTCAACATGAGGCACAAACCAAATTACATTTTGAATCAATTCTTCCACAGTCCAAAAAATCAATTTTCTGATGAAAATCGATGATCCGCGACCTGTCGAATTTTCTCCAGATGGTCAAAAATGGTAATTTTTTAATATTTAATTTTTTGACTGTAAATGAATATTGCATGTGAATTATCACTTTCGGAACTAAAATAAGTGTGTTTAGAGTCATTTTAATGCCTGAAATTGGTCAAAATAAAAGCTCTTGAGTAGGAGAAAAAGTCTGTAAAAAAGGCAATTTTGGTCACATTGAGGCTTTAAAAAGTAGGTATTCACCATGAGGCACAATCCAAATTACATTTTGAATCAATTCTTCCACAGTCCAAAAAATCTATTTTCTGATGAAAAACGATGATCCGCGACCTGTCGAATTTTCTCCAGATGGTCAAAAATGGTAATTTTTAAATATTTAATTTTTTGACTGTAAATGAATATTGCATGTGAATTATCACTTTCGGAACTAAAATAAGTGTGTTTAGAGTCATTTTAATGCCTTTAATTGGTCGAAATAGAAGCTTCTGAGTAGGAGAAAAAGTCTGTAAAAATGGCACTTTTGGTCACATTGAGGATTTAAAAAGTAGTTATTCAACATGAGGCACAACCCAAATTACATTTTGAATCAATTCTTCCACAGTCCAAAAAATCATTTTTCTGATGAAAAACGATGATACGCGACCTGTCGAATTTTCTCCAGATGGTCAAAAATGGTAATTTTTTAATATTTAATTTTTTGACTGTAAATGAATATTGCATGTGAATTATCACTTTCGGAACTAAAATAAGTGTGTTTAGAGTCATTTTAATGCCTTTAATTGGTCGAAATAGAAGCTTCTGAGTAGGAGAAAAAGTCTGTAAAAATGGCACTTTTGGTCACATTGAGGCTTTAAAAAGTAGTTATTCAACATGAGGCACAATCCAAATTACATTTTGAATCAATTTTTCCACAGTCCAAAAAATCAATTTTCTGATGAAAAACGATGATCCGCGACCTGTCGAATTTTCTCCAGATGGTCAAAAATGGTAATTTTTTAATATTTAATTTTTTGACTGTAAATGACTATTGCATGTGAATTATCACTTTTGGAACTAAAATAAGTGTGTTTAGAGTCATTTCAATGCCTTTAATTGGTCGAAATAGAAGCTTCTGAGTAGGAGAAAAAGTCTGTAAAAATGGCACTTTTGGTCACATTGAGGATTTAAAAAGTAGTTATTCAACATGAGGCACAACCCAAATTACATTTTGAATCAATTCTTCCACAGTCCAAAAAATCAATTTTCTGATGAAAAACGATGATCCGCGACCTGTCGAATTTTCTCCAGATGGTCAAAAATTGTAATTTTTTAATATTTAATTTTTTGACTGTAAATGAATATTACATGTGAATTATCACTTTCGGAACTAAAATAAGTGTGTTTAGAGTCATTTTAATGCCTGAAATTGGTCGAAATAGAAGCTTCTGAGTAGGAGAAAAAGTCTGTAAAAATTGCACTTTTGGTCACATTGAGGCTTTAAAAAGTAGTTATTCAACATGAGGCACAATCCAAATTACATTTTGAATCACTTCTTCCACAGTCCAAAAAATCAATTTTCTGATGAAAAACAATGATCCGCGACCTGTCGAATTTTCTCCAGATGGTCAAAAATGGTAATTTTTTAATTTTTAATTTTTTGACTGTAAATGAATATTGCATGTGAATTATCACTTTTGGAACTAAAATAAGTGTGTTTAGAGTCATTTTAATGCCTTTAATTGGTCGAAATAGAAGCTTCTGAGTAGGAGAAAAAGTCTGTAAAAAAGGCAATTTTGGTCACATTGAGGCTTCAAAAAGTAGTTATTCAACATGAGGCACAATCCAAATTACATTTTGAATCAATTCTTCCACAGTCCAAAAAATCATTTTTCTGATGAAAAACGATGATCCGCGACCTGTCGAATTTTCTCCAGATGGTCAAAAATGGTAATTTTTTAATATTTAATTTTTTGACTGTAAATGACTATTGCATGTGAATTATCACTTTTGGAACTAAAATAAGTGTGTTTAGAGTCATTTCAATGCCTTTAATTGGTCGAAATAGAAGCTTCTGAGTAGGAGAAAAAGTCTGTAAAAATGGCACTTTTGGTCACATTGAGGATTTAAAAAGTAGTTATTCAACATGAGGCACAACCCAAATTACATTTTGAATCAATTCTTCCACAGTCCAAAAAATCAATTTTCTGATGAAAAACGATGATCCGCGACCTGTCAAATTTTCTCCAGATGGTCAAAAATTGTAATTTTTTAATATTTAATTTTTTGACTGTAAATGAATATTACATGTGAATTATCACTTTCGGAACTAAAATAAGTGTGTTTAGAGTCATTTTAATGCCTTTAATTGGTCGAAATAGAAGCTTCTGAGTAGGAGAAAAAGTCTGTAAAAATTGCACTTTTGGTCACATTGAGGCTTTAAAAAGTAGTTATTCAACATGAGGCACAATCCAAATTACATTTTGAATCAATTCTTCCACAGTCCAAAAAATCAATTTTCTGATGAAAAACGATGATCCGCGACCTGTCGAATTTTCTCCAGATGGTCAAAAATGGTAATTTTTTAATATTTAATTTTTTGATTGTAAATGACTATTGCATGTGAATTATCACTTTTGGAACTAAAATAAGTGTGTTTAGAGTCATTTTAATGCCTTTAATTTGTCGAAATAGAAGCTTCTGAGTAGGAGAAAAAGTCTGTAAAAAAGGCAATTTTGGTCACATTGAGGCTTTAGAAAGTAGTTATTCAACATGAGGCACAATCAAAATGACATTTTGAATCAATTTTTCCAGAGTCAAAAAAATCAAATTTCTGATGAAAAACGATGACCCGTGACCTGTCGAACTATCTCCAGATGGTCAAAAATTGTAATTTTGTAATATTTAATTTTTTGCCTGTAAATGACTTTTGCAAGTGAATTATCTCTTTTGGAACTAAAATAAGTGTGTAAAAAAGGCAATTTTGGTCACATTGAGGCTTTAAAAAGTAGGTATTCACCATGAGGCACAATCCAAATTACATTTTGAATCATTTCTTCCACAGTCCAAAAAATCAATTTTCTGATGAAAAACGATGATCCGCGACCTGTCTAATTTTCTCCAGATGGTCAAAAATGGTAATTTTTTAATATTTAATTTTTTGACTGTAAATGAATATTGCATGTGAATTATCACTTTCGGAACTAAAATAAGTGTGTTTAGAGTCATTTTAATGCCTTTAATTGGTCGTAATAGAAGCTTCTGAGTAGGAGAAAAAGTCTGTAAAAATGGCACTTTTGGTCACATTGAGGATTTAAAAAGTAGTTATTCAACATGAGGCACAACCCAAATTACATTTTGAATCAATTCTTCCACAGTCCAAAAAATCAATTTTCTGATGAAAAACGATGATCCGCGACCTGTCGAATTTTCTCCAGATGGTCAAAAATGGTAATTTTTTAATATTTAATTTTTTGACTGTAAATGAATATTGCATGTGAATTATCACTTTCGGCACTACAATAAGTGTGTTTAGAGTCATTTTAATGCCTGAAATTGGTCAAAATAAAAGCTCTCGAGTAGGAGAAAAAGTCTGTAAAAAAGGCAATTTTGGTCACATTGAGGCTTTAAAAAGTAGGTATTCACCATGAGGCACAATCCAAATTACATTTTGAATCAATTCTTCCACAGTCCAAAAAATCAATTTTCTGATGAAAAACGATGATCCGCGACCTGTCGAATTTTCTCCAGATGGTCAAAAATGGTAATTTTTTAATATTTAATTTTTTGACTGTAAATGAATATTGCATGTGAATTATCACTTTCGGAACTAAAATAAGTGTGTTTAGAGTCATTTTAATGCCTTTAATTGGTCGAAATAGAAGCTTCTGAGTAGGAGAAAAAGTCTGTAAAAATGGCACTTTTGGTCACATTGAGGCTTTAAAAAGTAGTTATTCAACATGAGGCACAATCCAAATTACATTTTGAATCAATTTTTCCACAGTCCAAAAAATCAATTTTCTGATGAAAAACGATGATCCGCGACCTGTCGAATTTTCTCCAGATGGTCAAAAATGGTAATTTTTTAATATTTAATTTTTTGACTGTAAATGACTATTGCATGTGAATTATCACTTTTGGAACTAAAATAAGTGTGTTTAGAGTCATTTCAATGCCTTTAATTGGTCGAAATAGAAGCTTCTGAGTAGGAGAAAAAGTCTGTAAAAATGGCACTTTTGGTCACATTGAGGATTTAAAAAGTAGTTATTCAACATGAGGCACAACCCAAATTACATTTTGAATCAATTCTTCCACAGTCCAAAAAATAAATTTTCTGATGAAAAACGATGATCCGCGACCTGTCGAATTTTCTCCAGATGGTCAAAAATTGTAATTTTTTAATATTTAATTTTTTGACTGTAAATGAATATTACATGTGAATTATCACTTTCGGAACTAAAATAAGTGTGTTTAGAGTCATTTTAATGCCTTTAATTGGTCGAAATAGAAGCTTCTGAGTAGGAGAAAAAGTCTGTAAAAATTGCACTTTTGGTCACATTGAGGCTTTAAAAAGTAGTTATTCAACATGAGGCACAATCCAAATTACATTTTGAATCAATTCTTCCACAGTCCAAAAAATCAATTTTCTGATGAAAAACGATGATCCGCGACCTGTCGAATTTTCTCCAGATGGTCAAAAATGGTTATTTTTTAATATTAAATTTTTTGACTGTAAATGACTATTGCATGTGAATTATCACTTTTGGAACTAAAATAAGTGTGTTTAGAGTCATTTTAATGCCTTTAATTTGTCGAAATAGAAGCTTCTGAGTAGGAGAAAAAGTCTGTAAAAATGGCACTTTTGGTCACATTGAGGATTTAAAAAGTAGTTATTCAACATGAGGCACAACCCAAATTACATTTTGAATCAATTCTTCCACAGTCCAAAAAATCAATTTTCTGATGAAAAACGATGATCCGCGACCTGTCGAATTTTCTCCAGATGGTCAAAAATGGTAATTTTTTAATATTTAATTTTTTGACTGTAAATGAATATTGCATGTGAATTATCACTTTCGGAACTAAAATAAGTGTGTTTAGAGTCATTTTAATGCCTGAAATTGGTCAAAATAAAAGCTCTCGAGTAGGAGAAAAAGTCTGTAAAAAAGGCAATTTTGGTCACATTGAGGCTTTAAAAAGTAGGTATTCACCATGAGGCACAATCCAAATTACATTTTGAATCAATTCTTCCACAGTCCAAAAAATCAATTTTCTGATGAAAAACGATGATCCGCGACCTGTCGAATTTTCTCCAGATGGTCAAAAATGGTAATTTTTAAATATTTAATTTTTTGACTGTAAATGAATATTGCATGTGAATTATCACTTTCGGAACTAAAATAAGTGTGTTTAGAGTCATTTTAATGCCTTTAATTGGTCGAAATAGAAGCTTCTGAGTAGGAGAAAAAGTCTGTAAGAATTGCACTTTTGGTCACATTGAGGCTTTAAAAAGTAGTTATTCAACATGAGGCACAATCCAAATTACATTTTGAATCAATTCTTCCACAGTCCAAAAAATCAATTTTCTGATGAAAAACGATGATCCGCGCGACCTGTCGAATTTTCTCCAGATGGTCAAAAATGGTAATTTTTTAATATTTAATTTTTTGACTGTAAATGAATATTGCATGTGAATTATCACTTTCGGAACTAAAATAAGTGTGTTTAGAGTCACTTTAATGCCTTTAATTGGTCGAAATAGAAGCTTCTGAGTAGGAGAAAAAGTCTATAAAAAAGGCAATTTTGGTCACATTGAGGCTTTAAAAAGTAGTTATTCAACATGAGGCACAATCCAAATTACATTTTGAATCAATTCTTCCACAGTCCAAAAAATCATTTTTCTGATGAAAAACGATGATCCGCGACCTGTCGAATTTTCTCCAGATGGTCAAAAATGGTAATTTTTTAATATTTAATTTTTTGACTGTAAATGACTATTGCATGTGAATTATCACTTTTGGAACTAAAATAAGTGTGTTTAGAGTCATTTTAATGCCTGAAATTGGTCAAAATAAAAGCTCTCGAGTAGGAGAAAAAGTCTGTAAAAAAGGCAATTTTGGTCACATTGAGGCTTTAGAAAGTAGTTATTCAACATGAGGCACAATCAAAATTACATTTTGAATCAATTTTTCCAGAGTCAAAAAAATCAAATTTCTGATGAAAAACGATGACCCGTGACCTGTCCAACTATCTCCAGATGGTCAAAAATTGTAATTTTGTAATATTAAATTTTTTGCCTGTAAATGACTTTTGCAAGTGAATTATCTCTTTTGGAACTAAAATAAGTGTGTTTAGAGTCATTTTAATGCCTGAAATTGGTCAAAATAAAAGCTTCTGAGTAGGAGAAAAAGTCTGTAAAAAAGGCAATTTTGGTCACATTGAGGCTTTAGAAAGTAGTTATTCAACATGAGGCACAATCCAAATGACATTTTGAATCAATTTTTCTACAGTCCAAAAAATCAATTTTCTGATGAAAAACGATGATCCGCGACCTGTCGAATTTTCTCCAGATGGTCAAAAATGGTAATTTTTTAATATTTAATTTTTTGACTGTAAATGACTATTGCATGTGAATTATCACTTTTGGAACTAAAATAAGTGTGTTTAGAGTCATTTTAATGCCTGAAATTGGTCAAAATAAAAGCTCTCGAGTAGGAGAAAAAGTCTGTAAAAATGGCAATTTTGGTCACATTGAGGCTTTAAAAAGAAGGTATTCACCATGAGGCACAATCCAAATTACATTTTGAATCAATTCTTCCACAGTCCAAAAAATCAATTTTCTGATGAAAAACGATGATCCGCGACCTGTCGAATTTTCTCCAGATGGTCAAAAATGGTAATTTTTAAATATTTAAGTTTTTTGACTGTAAATGAATATTGCATGTGAATTATCACTTTCGGAACTAAAATAAGTGTGTTTAGAGTCATTTTAATGCCTGAAATTGGTCAAAATAAAAGCTCTCGAGTAGGAGAAAAAGTCTGTAAAAAAGGCAATTTTGGTCACATTGAAGCTTTAAAAAGCAGGTATTCACCATGAGGCACAATCCAAATTACATTTTGAATCAATTCTTCCACAGTCCAAAAAATCAATTTTCTGATGAAAAACGATGATCCGCGACCTGTCGAATTTTCTCCAGATGGTCAAAAATGGTAATTTTTAAATATTTAATTTTTTGACTGTAAATGAATATTGCATGTGAATTATCACTTTCGGAACTAAAATAAGTGTGTTTAGAGTCATTTTAATGCCTTTAATTGGTCGAAATAGAAGCTTCTGAGTAGGAGAAAAAGTCTGTAAGAATTGCACTTTTGGTCACATTGAGGCTTTAAAAAGTAGTTATTCAACATGAGGCACAATCCAAATTACATTTTGAATCAATTCTTCCACAGTCCAAAAAATCAATTTTCTGATGAAAAACGATGATCCGCGCGACCTGTCGAATTTTCTCCAGATGGTCAAAAATGGTAATTTTTTAATATTTAATTTTTTGACTGTAAATGAATATTGCATGTGAATTATCACTTTCGGAACTAAAATAAGTGTGTTTAGAGTCACTTTAATGCCTTTAATTGGTCGAAATAGAAGCTTCTGAGTAGGAGAAAAAGTCTATAAAAAAGGCAATTTTGGTCACATTGAGGCTTTAAAAAGTAGTTATTCAACATGAGGCACAATCCAAATTACATTTTGAATCAATTCTTCCACAGTCCAAAAAATCATTTTTCTGATGAAAAACGATGATCCGCGACCTGTCGAATTTTCTCCAGATGGTCAAAAATGGTAATTTTTTAATATTTAATTTTTTGACTGTAAATGACTTTTGCAAGTGAATTATCACTTTTGGAACTAAAATAAGTGTGTTTAGAGTCATTTTAATGCCTGAAATTGGTCAAAATAAAAGCTCTCGAGTAGGAGAAAAAGTCTGTAAAAAAGGCAATTTTGGTCACATTGAGGCTTTAGAAAGTAGTTATTCAACATGAGGCACAATCAAAATTACATTTTGAATCAATTTTTCCAGAGTCAAAAAAATCAAATTTCTGATGAAAAACGATGACCCGTGACCTGTCCAACTATCTCCAGATGGTCAAAAATTGTAATTTTGTAATATTAAATTTTTTGCCTGTAAATGACTTTTGCAAGTGAATTATCTCTTTTGGAACTAAAATAAGTGTGTTTAGAGTCATTTTAATGCCTGAAATTGGTCAAAATAAAAGCTTCTGAGTAGGAGAAAAAGTCTGTAAAAAAGGCAATTTTGGTCACATTGAGGCTTTAGAAAGTAGTTATTCAACATGAGGCACAATCCAAATTACATTTTGAATCAATTTTTCCACAGTCCAAAAAAATCAATTTTCTGATGAAAAATGATGACCCGTGACCTGTCGAACTTTCTCCAGATGGTCAAAAATGGTAAATTTGTGATATTTAATTTTTTGACTGTAAATGACTTTTGCAAGTGAATTATCACTTTTGGAACTAAAATAAGTGTGTTTAGAGTCATTTTAATGCCTGAAATTGGTCAAAATAAAAGCTCTCGAGTAGGAGAAAAAGTCTGTAAAAAAGGCAATTTTGGTCACATTGAGGCTTTAAAAAGTAGTTATTCAACATGAGGCACAATCCAAATTAAATTTTGAATCAATTCTTCCACAGTCCAAAAAATCAATTTTCTGATGAAAAACGATGATCCGCGACCTGTCGAATTTTCTCCAGGTGGTCAAAAATGGTTATTTTTTAATATTTAATTTTTTGACTGTAAATGAATATTGCATGTGAATTATCACTTTCGGAACTAAAATAAGTGTGTTTAGAGTCATTTTAATGCCTGAAATTGGTCAAAATAAAAGCTCTCGAGTAGGAGAAAAAGTCTGTAAAAAAGGCAATTTTGGTCACATTGAGGCTTTAAAAAGTAGGTATTCACCATGAGGCACAATCCAAATTACATTTTGAATCAATTCTTCCACAGTCCAAAAAATCAATTTTCTGATGAAAAACGATGATCCGCGACCTGTCGAATTTTCTCCAGATGGTCAAAAATGGTAATTCTTAAATATTTAATTTTTTGACTGTAAATGAATATTGCATGTGAATTATCACTTTCGGAACTAAAATAAGTGTGTTTAGAGTCATTTTAATGCCTTTAATTGGTCGAAATAGAAGCTTCTGAGTAGGAGAAAAAGTCTGTAAGAATTGCACTTTTGGTCACATTGAGGCTTTAAAAAGTAGTTATTCAACATGAGGCACAATCCAAATTACATTTTGAATCAATTCTTCCACAGTCCAAAAAATCAATTTTCTGATGAAAAACGATGATCCGCGCGACCTGTCGAATTTTCTCCAGATGGTCAAAAATGGTAATTTTTTAATATTTAATTTTTTGACTGTAAATGAGTATTGCATGTGAATTATCACTTTTGGAACTAAAATAAGTGTGTTTAGAGTCATTTTAATGCCTTTAATTGGTCGAAATAGAAGCTTCTGAGTAGGAGAAAAAGTCTGTAAAAATGGCACTTTTGGTCACATTGAGGATTTAAAAAGTAGTTATTCAACATGAGGCACAACCCAAATTACATTTTGAATCAATTCTTCCACAGTCCAAAAAATCAATTTTCTGATGAAAAACGATGATCCGCGACCTGTCGAATTTTCTCCAGATGGTCAAAAAAGGTAATTTTTTAATATTTAATTTTTTGACTGTAAATGACTTTTGCAAGTGAATTATCACTTTTGGAACTAAAATAAGTGTGTTTAGAGTCATTTTAATGCCTGAAATTGGTCAAAATAAAAGCTCTCGAGTAGGAGAAAAAGTCTGTAAAAAAGGCAATTTTGGTCACATTGAGGCTTTAGAAAGTAGTTATTCAACATGAGGCACAATCAAAATTACATTTTGAATCAATTTTTCCAGAGTCAAAAAAATCAAATTTCTGATGAAAAACGATGACCCGTGACCTGTCCAACTATCTCCAGATGGTCAAAAATTGTAATTTTGTAATATTAAATTTTTTGCCTGTAAATGACTTTTGCAAGTGAATTATCTCTTTTGGAACTAAAATAAGTGTGTTTAGAGTCATTTTAATGCCTGAAATTGGTCAAAATAAAAGCTTCTGAGTAGGAGAAAAAGTCTGTAAAAAAGGCAATTTTGGTCACATTGAGGCTTTAGAAAGTAGTTATTCAACATGAGGCACAATCCAAATGACATTTTGAATCAATTTTTCTACAGTCCAAAAAAATCAATTTTCTGATGAAAAACGATGATCCGCGACCTGTCGAATTTTCTCCAGATGGTCAAAAATGGTAATTTTTTAATATTTAATTTTTTGATTGTAAATGACTATTGCATGTGAATTATCACTTTTGGAACTAAAATAAGTGTGTTTAGAGTCATTTTAATGCCTTTAATTGGTCGAAATAGAAGCTTCTGAGTAGGAGAAAAAGTCTGTAAAAATGGCACTTTTGGTCACATTGAGGATTTAAAAAGTAGTTATTCAACATGAGGCACAACCCAAATTACATTTTGAATCAATTCTTCCACAGTCCAAAAAATCAATTTTCTGATGAAAAACGATGATCCGCGACCTGTCGAATTTTCTCCAGATGGTCAAAAATGGTTATTTTTTAATATTAAATTTTTTGACTGTAAATGACTATTGCATGTGAATTATCACTTTTGGAACTAAAATAAGTGTGTTTAGAGTCATTTTAATGCCTTTAATTGGTCAAAATAGAAGCTTCTGAGTAGGAGAAAAAGTCTGTAAAAATTGCACTTTTGGTCACATTGAGGCTTTAAAAAGTAGGTATTCACCATGAGGCACAATCCAAATTACATTTTGAATCAATTCTTCCACAGTCCAAAAAATCAATTTTCTGATGAAAAACGATGATCCGCGACCTGTCGAATTTTCTCCAGATGGTCAAAAAAGGTTATTTTTTAATATTAAATTTTTTGACTGTAAATGACTATTGCATGTGAATTATCACTTTTGGAACTAAAATAAGTGTGTTTAGAGTCATTTTAATGCCTTTAATTGGTCAAAATAGAAGCTTCTGAGTAGGAGAAAAAGTCTGTAAAAATTGCACTTTTGGTCACATTGAGGATTTAAAAAGTAGTTATTCAACATGAGGCACAACCCAAATTACATTTTGAATCAATTCTTCCACAGTCCAAAAAATCATTTTTCTGATGAAAAACGATGATCCGCGACCTGTCGAATTTTCTCCAGATGGTCAAAAATGGTTATTTTTTAATATTAAATTTTTTGACTGTAAATGACTATTGCATGTGAATTATCACTTTTGGAACTAAAATAAGTGTGTTTAGAGTCATTTTAATGCCTTTAATTGGTCAAAATAGAAGCTTCTGAGTAGGAGAAAAAGTCTGTAAAAATGGCACTTTTGGTCACATTGAGGATTTAAAAAGTAGTTATTCAACATGAGGCACAACCCAAATTACATTTTGAATCAATTCTTCCACAGTCCAAAAAATCAATTTTCTGATGAAAAACGATGATCCGCGACCTGTCGAATTTTCTCCAGATGGTCAAAAATGGTAATTTTTTAATATTTAATTTTTTGACTGTAAATGAATATTGCATGTGAATTATCACTTTCGGCACTAAAATAAGTGTGTTTAGAGTCATTTTAATGCCTTTAATTGGTCGAAATAGAAGCTTCTGAGTAGGAGAAAAAGTCTGTAAAAATGGCACTTTTGGTCACATTGAGGATTTAAAAAGTAGTTATTCAACATGAGGCACAACCCAAATTACATTTTGAATCAATTCTTCCACAGTCCAAAAAATCATTTTTCTGATGAAAAACGATGATACGCGACCTGTCGAATTTTCTCCAGATGGTCAAAAATGGTAATTTTTTAATATTTAATTTTTTGACTGTAAATGACTTTTGCAAGTGAATTATCACTTTTGGAACTAAAATAAGTGTGTTTAGAGTCATTTTAATGCCTGAAATTGGTCAAAATAAAAGCTCTCGAGTAGGAGAAAAAGTCTGTAAAAAAGGCAATTTTGGTCACATTGAGGCTTTAGAAAGTAGTTATTCAACATGAGGCACAATCCAAATGACATTTTGAATCAATTTTTCTACAGTCCAAAAAAATCAATTTTCTGATGAAAAACGATGATCCGCGACCTGTCGAATTTTCTCCAGATGGTCAAAAATGGTAATTTTTTAATATTTAATTTTTTGATTGTAAATGACTATTGCATGTGAATTATCACTTTTGGAACTAAAATAAGTGTGTTTAGAGTCATTTTAATGCCTTTAATTGGTCGAAATAGAAGCTTCTGAGTAGGAGAAAAAGTCTGTAAAAATGGCACTTTTGGTCACATTGAGGATTTAAAAAGTAGTTATTCAACATGAGGCACAACCCAAATTACATTTTGAATCAATTCTTCCACAGTCCAAAAAATCAATTTTCTGATGAAAAACGATGATCCGCGACCTGTCGAATTTTCTCCAGATGGTCAAAAATGGTGATTTTTTAATATTTAATTTTTTGACTGTAAATGAATATTGCATGTGAATTATCACTTTTGGAACTAAAATAAGTGTATTTAGAGTCATTTTAATGCCTTTAATTGGTCGAAATAGAAGCTTCTGAGTAGGAGAAAAAGTCTGTAAAAATGGCACTTTTGGTCACATTGAGGATTTAAAAAGTAGTTATTCAACATGAGGCACAACCCAAATTACATTTTGAATCAATTCTTCCACAGTCCAAAAAATCATTTTTCTGATGAAAAACGATGATCCGCGACCTGTCGAATTTTCTCCAGATGGTCAAAAATGGTAATTTTTTAATATTTAATTTTTTGACTGTAAATGACTATTGCATGTGAATTATCACTTTTGGAACTAAAATAAGTGTGTTTAGAGTCATTTCAATGCCTTTAATTGGTCGAAATAGAAGCTTCTGAGTAGGAGAAAAAGTCTGTAAAAATTGAACTTTTGGTCACATTGAGGCTTTAAAAAGTACTTATTCAACATGAGGCACAATCCAAATTACATTTTGAATCAATTCTTCCACAGTCCAAAAAATCAATTTTCTGATGAAAAACGATGATCCGCGACCTGTCGAATTTTCTCCAGATGGTCAAAAATGGTTATTTTTTAATATTAAATTTTTTGACTGTAAATGACTATTGCATGTGAATTATCACTTTTGGAACTAAAATAAGTGTGTTTAGAGTCATTTTAATGCCTTTAATTGGTCAAAATAGAAGCTTCTGAGTAGGAGAAAAAGTCTGTAAAAATGGCACTTTTGGTCACATTGAGGATTTAAAAAGTAGTTATTCAACATGAGGCACAACCCAAATTACATTTTGAATCAATTCTTCCACAGTCCAAAAAATCAATTTTCTGATGAAAAACGATGATCCGCGACCTGTCGAATTTTCTCCAGATGGTCAAAAATGGTAATTTTTTAATATTTAATTTTTTGACTGTAAATGAATATTGCATGTGAATTATCACTTTCGGCACTAAAATAAGTGTGTTTAGAGTCATTTTAATGCCTTTAATTGGTCGAAATAAAAGCTTCTGAGTAGGAGAAAAAGTCTGTAAAAATGGCACTTTTGGTCACATTGAGGATTTAAAAAGTAGTTATTCAACATGAGGCACAACCCAAATTACATTTTGAATCAATTCTTCCACAGTCCAAAAAATCATTTTTCTGATGAAAAACGATGATACGCGACCTGTCGAATTTTCTCCAGATGGTCAAAAATGGTAATTTTTTAATATTTAATTTTTTGACTGTAAATGACTTTTGCAAGTGAATTATCACTTTTGGAACTAAAATAAGTGTGTTTAGAGTCATTTTAATGCCTGAAATTGGTCCAAATAAAAGCTCTCGAGTAGGAGAAAAAGTCTGTAAAAAAGGCAATTTTGGTCACATTGAGGCTTTAGAAAGTAGTTATTCAACATGAGGCACAATCAAAATTACATTTTGAATCAATTTTTCCAGAGTCAAAAAAATCAAATTTCTGATGAAAAACGATGACCCGTGACCTGTCCAACTATCTCCAGATAGTCAAAAATTGTAATTTTGTAATATTAAATTTTTTGCCTGTAAATGACTTTTGCAAGTGAATTATCTCTTTTGGAACTAAAATAAGTGTGTTTAGAGTCATTTTAATGCCTGAAATTGGTCAAAATAAAAGCTTCTGAGTAGGAGAAAAAGTCTGTAAAAAAGGCAATTTTGGTCACATTGAGGCTTTAGAAAGTAGTTATTCAACATGAGGCACAATCCAAATGACATTTTGAATCAATTTTTCTACAGTCCAAAAAAATCAATTTTCTGATGAAAAACGATGATCCGCGACCTGTCGAATTTTCTCCAGATGGTCAAAAATGGTAATTTTTTAATATTTAATTTTTTGATTGTAAATGACTATTGCATGTGAATTATCACTTTTGGAACTAAAATAAGTGTGTTTAGAGTCATTTTAATGCCTTTAATTGGTCGAAATAGAAGCTTCTGAGTAGGAGAAAAAGTCTGTAAAAATGGCACTTTTGGTCACATTGAGGATTTAAAAAGTAGTTATTCAACATGAGGCACAACCCAAATTACATTTTGAATCAATTCTTCCACAGTCCAAAAAATCAATTTTCTGATGAAAAACGATGATCCGCGACCTGTCGAATTTTCTCCAGATGGTCAAAAATGGTTATTTTTTAATATTAAATTTTTTGACTGTAAATGACTATTGCATGTGAATTATCACTTTTGGAACTAAAATAAGTGTGTTTAGAGTCATTTTAATGCCTTTAATTGGTCAAAATAGAAGCTTCTGAGTAGGAGAAAAAGTCTGTAAAAATTGCACTTTTGGTCACATTGAGGCTTTAAAAAGTAGGTATTCACCATGAGGCACAATCCAAATTACATTTTGAATCAATTCTTCCACAGTCCAAAAAATCAATTTTCTGATGAAAAACGATGATCCGCGACCTGTCGAATTTTCTCCAGATGGTCAAAAAAGGTTATTTTTTAATATTAAATTTTTTGACTGTAAATGACTATTGCATGTGAATTATCACTTTTGGAACTAAAATAAGTGTGTTTAGAGTCATTTTAATGCCTTTAATTGGTCAAAATAGAAGCTTCTGAGTAGGAGAAAAAGTCTGTAAAAATTGCACTTTTGGTCACATTGAGGATTTAAAAAGTAGTTATTCAACATGAGGCACAACCCAAATTACATTTTGAATCAATTCTTCCACAGTCCAAAAAATCATTTTTCTGATGAAAAACGATGATCCGCGACCTGTCGAATTTTCTCCAGATGGTCAAAAATGGTTATTTTTTAATATTAAATTTTTTGACTGTAAATGACTATTGCATGTGAATTATCACTTTTGGAACTAAAATAAGTGTGTTTAGAGTCATTTTAATGCCTTTAATTGGTCAAAATAGAAGCTTCTGAGTAGGAGAAAAAGTCTGTAAAAATGGCACTTTTGGTCACATTGAGGATTTAAAAAGTAGTTATTCAACATGAGGCACAACCCAAATTACATTTTGAATCAATTCTTCCACAGTCCAAAAAATCAATTTTCTGATGAAAAACGATGATCCGCGACCTGTCGAATTTTCTCCAGATGGTCAAAAATGGTAATTTTTTAATATTTAATTTTTTGACTGTAAATGAATATTGCATGTGAATTATCACTTTCGGCACTAAAATAAGTGTGTTTAGAGTCATTTTAATGCCTTTAATTGGTCGAAATAGAAGCTTCTGAGTAGGAGAAAAAGTCTGTAAAAATGGCACTTTTGGTCACATTGAGGATTTAAAAAGTAGTTATTCAACATGAGGCACAACCCAAATTACATTTTGAATCAATTCTTCCACAGTCCAAAAAATCATTTTTCTGATGAAAAACGATGATACGCGACCTGTCGAATTTTCTCCAGATGGTCAAAAATGGTAATTTTTTAATATTTAATTTTTTGACTGTAAATGACTTTTGCAAGTGAATTATCACTTTTGGAACTAAAATAAGTGTGTTTAGAGTCATTTTAATGCCTGAAATTGGTCAAAATAAAAGCTCTCGAGTAGGAGAAAAAGTCTGTAAAAAAGGCAATTTTGGTCACATTGAGGCTTTAGAAAGTAGTTATTCAACATGAGGCACAATCCAAATGACATTTTGAATCAATTTTTCTACAGTCCAAAAAAATCAATTTTCTGATGAAAAACGATGATCCGCGACCTGTCGAATTTTCTCCAGATGGTCAAAAATGGTAATTTTTTAATATTTAATTTTTTGATTGTAAATGACTATTGCATGTGAATTATCACTTTTGGAACTAAAATAAGTGTGTTTAGAGTCATTTTAATGCCTTTAATTGGTCGAAATAGAAGCTTCTGAGTAGGAGAAAAAGTCTGTAAAAATGGCACTTTTGGTCACATTGAGGATTTAAAAAGTAGTTATTCAACATGAGGCACAACCCAAATTACATTTTGAATCAATTCTTCCACAGTCCAAAAAATCAATTTTCTGATGAAAAACGATGATCCGCGACCTGTCGAATTTTCTCCAGATGGTCAAAAATGGTGATTTTTTAATATTTAATTTTTTGACTGTAAATGAATATTGCATGTGAATTATCACTTTTGGAACTAAAATAAGTGTATTTAGAGTCATTTTAATGCCTTTAATTGGTCGAAATAGAAGCTTCTGAGTAGGAGAAAAAGTCTGTAAAAATGGCACTTTTGGTCACATTGAGGATTTAAAAAGTAGTTATTCAACATGAGGCACAACCCAAATTACATTTTGAATCAATTCTTCCACAGTCCAAAAAATCATTTTTCTGATGAAAAACGATGATCCGCGACCTGTCGAATTTTCTCCAGATGGTCAAAAATGGTAATTTTTTAATATTTAATTTTTTGACTGTAAATGACTATTGCATGTGAATTATCACTTTTGGAACTAAAATAAGTGTGTTTAGAGTCATTTCAATGCCTTTAATTGGTCGAAATAGAAGCTTCTGAGTAGGAGAAAAAGTCTGTAAAAATTGAACTTTTGGTCACATTGAGGCTTTAAAAAGTACTTATTCAACATGAGGCACAATCCAAATTACATTTTGAATCAATTCTTCCACAGTCCAAAAAATCAATTTTCTGATGAAAAACGATGATCCGCGACCTGTCGAATTTTCTCCAGATGGTCAAAAATGGTTATTTTTTAATATTAAATTTTTTGACTGTAAATGACTATTGCATGTGAATTATCACTTTTGGAACTAAAATAAGTGTGTTTAGAGTCATTTTAATGCCTTTAATTGGTCAAAATAGAAGCTTCTGAGTAGGAGAAAAAGTCTGTAAAAATGGCACTTTTGGTCACATTGAGGATTTAAAAAGTAGTTATTCAACATGAGGCACAACCCAAATTACATTTTGAATCAATTCTTCCACAGTCCAAAAAATCAATTTTCTGATGAAAAACGATGATCCGCGACCTGTCGAATTTTCTCCAGATGGTCAAAAATGGTAATTTTTTAATATTTAATTTTTTGACTGTAAATGAATATTGCATGTGAATTATCACTTTCGGCACTAAAATAAGTGTGTTTAGAGTCATTTTAATGCCTTTAATTGGTCGAAATAAAAGCTTCTGAGTAGGAGAAAAAGTCTGTAAAAATGGCACTTTTGGTCACATTGAGGATTTAAAAAGTAGTTATTCAACATGAGGCACAACCCAAATTACATTTTGAATCAATTCTTCCACAGTCCAAAAAATCATTTTTCTGATGAAAAACGATGATACGCGACCTGTCGAATTTTCTCCAGATGGTCAAAAATGGTAATTTTTTAATATTTAATTTTTTGACTGTAAATGACTTTTGCAAGTGAATTATCACTTTTGGAACTAAAATAAGTGTGTTTAGAGTCATTTTAATGCCTGAAATTGGTCCAAATAAAAGCTCTCGAGTAGGAGAAAAAGTCTGTAAAAAAGGCAATTTTGGTCACATTGAGGCTTTAGAAAGTAGTTATTCAACATGAGGCACAATCAAAATTACATTTTGAATCAATTTTTCCAGAGTCAAAAAAATCAAATTTCTGATGAAAAACGATGACCCGTGACCTGTCCAACTATCTCCAGATGGTCAAAAATTGTAATTTTGTAATATTAAATTTTTTGCCTGTAAATGACTTTTGCAAGTGAATTATCTCTTTTGGAACTAAAATAAGTGTGTTTAGAGTCATTTTAATGCCTGAAATTGGTCAAAATAAAAGCTTCTGAGTAGGAGAAAAAGTCTGTAAAAAAGGCAATTTTGGTCACATTGAGGCTTTAGAAAGTAGTTATTCAACATGAGGCACAATCCAAATGACATTTTGAATCAATTTTTCTACAGTCCAAAAAAATCAATTTTCTGATGAAAAACGATGATCCGCGACCTGTCGAATTTTCTCCAGATGGTCAAAAATGGTAATTTTTTAATATTTAATTTTTTGATTGTAAATGACTATTGCATGTGAATTATCACTTTTGGAACTAAAATAAGTGTGTTTAGAGTCATTTTAATGCCTTTAATTGGTCGAAATAGAAGCTTCTGAGTAGGAGAAAAAGTCTGTAAAAATGGCACTTTTGGTCACATTGAGGATTTAAAAAGTAGTTATTCAACATGAGGCACAACCCAAATTACATTTTGAATCAATTCTTCCACAGTCCAAAAAATCAATTTTCTGATGAAAAACGATGATCCGCGACCTGTCGAATTTTCTCCAGATGGTCAAAAATGGTAATTTTTTAATATTTAATTTTTTGACTGTAAATTAATATTGCATGTGAATTATCACTTTCGGAACTAAAATAAGTGTGTTTAGAGTCATTTTAATGCCTTTAATTGGTCGAAATAGAAGCTTCTGAGTAGGAGAAAAAGTCTGTAAAAAATGCACTTTTGGTCACATTGAGGCTTTAAAAAGTAGTTATTCAACATGAGGCACAATCCAAATTACATTTTGAATCAATTCTTCCACAGTCCAAAAAATCAATTTTCTGATGAAAAACGATGATCCGCGACCTGTCGAATTTTCTCCAGATGGTCAAAAATGGTTATTTTTTAATATTAAATTTTTTGACTGTAAATGACTATTGCATGTGAATTATCACTTTTGGAACTAAAATAAGTGTGTTTAGAGTCATTTTAATGCCTTTAATTGGTCGAAATAGAAGCTTCTGAGTAGGAGAAAAAGTCTGTAAAAATGGCACTTTTGGTCACATTGAGGATTTAAAAAGTAGTTATTCAACATGAGGCACAACCCAAATTACATTTTGAATCAATTCTTCCACAGTCCAAAAAATCATTTTTCTGATGAAAAACGATGATCCGCGACCTGTCGAATTTTCTCCAGATGGTCAAAAATGGTAATTTTTTAATATTTAATTTTTTGACTGTAAATGACTATTGCATGTGAATTATCACTTTTGGAACTAAAATAAGGGTGTTTAGAGTCATTTCAATGCCTTTAATTGGTCGAAATAGAAGCTTCTGAGTAGGAGAAAAAGTCTGTAAAAATTGCACTTTTGGTCACATTGAGGCTTTAAAAAGTAGTTATTCAACATGAGGCACAATCCAAATTACATTTTGAATCAATTCTTCCACAGTCCAAAAAATCAATTTTCTGATGAAAAACGATGATCCGCGACCTGTCGAATTTTCTCCAGATGGTCAAAAATGGTTATTTTTTAATATTAAATTTTTTGACTGTAAATGACTATTGCATGTGAATTATCACTTTTGGAACTAAAATAAGTGTGTTTAGAGTCATTTTAATGCCTTTAATTTGTCGAAATAGAAGCTTCTGAGTAGGAGAAAAAGTCTGTAAAAATGGCACTTTTGGTCACATTGAGGATTTAAAAAGTAGTTATTCAACATGAGGCACAACCCAAATTACATTTTGAATCAATTCTTCCACAGTCCAAAAAATCAATTTTCTGATGAAAAACGATGATCCGCGACCTGTCGAATTTTCTCCAGATGGTCAAAAATGGTAATTTTTTAATATTTAATTTTTTGACTGTAAATGAATATTGCATGTGAATTATCACTTTCGGAACTAAAATAAGTGTGTTTAGAGTCATTTTAATGCCTGAAATTGGTCAAAATAAAAGCTCTCGAGTAGGAGAAAAAGTCTGTAAAAAAGGCAATTTTGGTCACATTGAGGCTTTAAAAAGTAGGTATTCACCATGAGGCACAATCCAAATTGCATTTTGAATCAATTCTTCCACAGTCCAAAAAATCAATTTTCTGATGAAAAACGATGATCCGCGACCTGTCGAATTTTCTCCAGATGGTCAAAAATGGTAATTTTTTAATATTTAATTTTTTGACTGTAAATGAATATTGCCTGTGAATTATCACTTTCGGAACTAAAATAAGTGTGTTTAGAGTCATTTTAATGCCTTTAATTGGTCGAAATAGAAGCTTCTGAGTAGGAGAAAAAGTCTGTAAAAATGGCACTTTTGGTCACATTGAGGATTTAAAAAGTAGTTATTCAACATGAGGCACAACCCAAATTACATTTTGAATCAATTCTTCCACAGTCCAAAAAATCAATTTTCTGATGAAAAACGATGATCCGCGACCTGTCGAATTTTCTCCAGATGGTCAAAAATAGTAATTTTTTAATATTTAATTTTTTGACTGTAAATGAATATTGCATGTGAATTATCACTTTCGGAACTAAAATAAGTGTGTTTAGAGTCATTTTAATGCCTTTAATTTGTCGAAATAGAAGCTTCTGAGTAGGAGAAAAAGTCTGTAAAAATGGCACTTTTGGTCACATTGAGGATTTAAAAAGTAGTTATTCAACATAAGGCACAACCCAAATTACATTTTGAATCAATTCTTCCACAGTCCAAAAAATCAATTTTCTGATGAAAAACGATGATCCGCGACCTGTCAAATTTTCTCCAGATGGTCAAAAATTGTAATTTTTTAATATTTAATTTTTTGACTGTAAATGAATATTACATGTGAATTATCACTTTCGGAACTAAAATAAGTGTGTTTAGAGTCATTTCAATGCCTTTAATTGGTCGAAATAGAAGCTTCTGAGTAGGAGAAAAAGTCTGTAAAAATGGCACTTTTGGTCACATTGAGGATTTAAAAAGTAGTTATTCAACATGAGGCACAACCCAAATTACATTTTGAATCAATTCTTCCACAGTCCAAAAAATCAATTTTCTGATGAAAAACGATGATCCGCGACCTGTCGAATTTTCTCCAGATGGTCAAAAATAGTAATTTTTTAATATTTAATTTTTTGACTGTAAATGAATATTGCATGTGAATTATCACTTTCGGAACTAAAATAAGTGTGTTTAGAGTCATTTTAATGCCTTTAATTGGTCGAAATAGAAGCTTCTGAGTAGGAGAAAAAGTCTGTAAAAATGGCACTTTTGGTCACATTGAGGATTTAAAAAGTAGTTATTCAACATGAGGCACAACCCAAATTACATTTTGAATCAATTCTTCCACAGTCCAAAAAATCTTTTTTCTGATGAAAAACGATGATACGCGACCTGTCGAATTTTCTCCAGATGGTCAAAAATGGTAATTTTTTAATATTTAATTTTTTGACTGTAAATGAATATTGCATGTGAATTATCACTTTCGGAACTAAAATAAGTGTGTTTAGAGTCATTTTAATGCCTTTAATTGGTCGAAATAGAAGCTTCTGAGTAGGAGAAAAAGTCTGTAAAAATGGCACTTTTGGTCACATTGAGGCTTTAAAAAGTAGTTATTCAACATGTGGCACAATCCAAATTACATTTTGAATCAATTTTTCCACAGTCCAAAAAATCAATTTTCTGATGAAAAACGATGATCCGCGACCTGTCGAATTTTCTCCAGATGGTCAAAAATGGTAATTTTTTAATATTTAATTTTTTGACTGTAAATGACTATTGCATGTGAATTATCACTTTTGGAACTAAAAGAAGTGTGTTTAGAGTCATTTCAATGCCTTTAATTGGTCGAAATAGAAGCTTCTGAGTAGGAGAAAAAGTCTGTAAAAATGGCACTTTTGGTCACATTGAGGATTTAAAAAGTAGTTATTCAACATGAGGCACAACCCAAATTACATTTTGAATCGATTCTTCCACAGTCCAAAAAATCAATTTTCTGATGAAAAACGATGATCCGCGACCTGTCAAATTTTCTCCAGATGGTCAAAAATTATAATTTTTTAATATTTAATTTTTTGACTGTAAATGAATATTACATGTGAATTATCACTTTCGGAACTAAAATAAGTGTGTTTAGAGTCATTTTAATGCCTTTAATTGGTCGAAATAGAAGCTTCTGAGTAGGAGAAAAAGTCTGTAAAAATTGCACTTTTGGTCACATTGAGGCTTTAAAAAGTAGTTATTCAACATGAGGCACAATCCAAATTACATTTTGAATCAATTCTTCCACAGTCCAAAAAATTAATTTTCTGATGAAAAACGATGATCCGCGACCTGTCGAATTTTCTCCAGATGGTCAAAAATGGTTATTTTTTAATATTAAATTTTTTGACTGTAAATGACTATTGCATGTGAATTATCACTTTTGGAACTAAAATAAGTGTGTTTAGAGTCATTTTAATGCCTTTAATTTGTCGAAATAGAAGCTTCTGAGTAGGAGAAAAAGTCTGTAAAAATGGCACTTTTGGTCACATTGAGGATTTAAAAAGTAGTTATTCAACATGAGGCACAACCCAAATTACATTTTTAATCAATTCTTCCACAGTCCAAAAAATCAATTTTCTGATGAAAAACGATGATCCGCGACCTGTCGAATTTTCTCCAGATGGTCAAAAATGGTAATTTTTTAATATTTAATTTTTTGACTGTAAATGAATATTGCATGTGAATTATCACTTTCGGAACTAAAATACGTGTGTTTAGAGTCATTTTAATGCCTGAAATTGGTCAAAATAAAAGCTCTCGAGTAGGAGAAAAAGTCTGTAAAAAAGGCAATTTTGGTCACATTGAGGCTTTAAAAAGTAGGTATTCACCATGAGGCACAATCCAAATTACATTTTGAATCAATTCTTCCACAGTCCAAAAAATCTATTTTCTGATGAAAAACGATGATCCGCGACCTGTCGAATTTTCTCCAGATGGTCAAAAATGGTTATTTTTTAATATTAAATTTTTTGACTGTAAATGACTATTGCATGTGAATTATCACTTTTGGAACTAAAATAAGTGTGTTTAGAGTCATTTTAATGCCTTTAATTGGTCAAAATAGAAGCTTCTGAGTAGGAGAAAAAGTCTGTAAAAATGGCACTTTTGGTCACATTGAGGATTTAAAAAGTAGTTATTCAACATGAGGCACAACCCAAATTACATTTTGAATCAATTCTTCCACAGTCCAAAAAATCAATTTTCTGATGAAAAACGATGATCCGCGACCTGTCGAATTTTCTCCAGATGGTCAAAAATGGTAATTTTTTAATATTTAATTTTTTGACTGTAAATGAATATTGCATGTGAATTATCACTTTCGGAACTAAAATAAGTGTGTTTAGAGTCATTTTAATGCCTTTAATTGGTCGAAATAGAAGCTTCTGAGTAGGAGAAAAAGTCTGTAAAAATGGCACTTTTGGTCACATTGAGGATTTAAAAAGTAGTTATTCAACATGAGGCACAACCCAAATTACATTTTGAATCAATTCTTCCACAGTCCAAAAAATCAATTTTCTGATGAAAAACGATGATCCGCGACCTGTCGAATTTTCTCCAGATGGTCAAAAATTGTAATTTTTTAATATTTAATTTTTTGACTGTAAATGAATATTGCATGTGAATTATCACTTTCGGAACTAAAATAAGTGTGTTTAGAGTCATTTTAATGCCTTTAATTGGTCGAAATAGAAGCTTCTGAGTAGGAGAAAAAGTCTGTAAAAATGGCACTTTTGGTCACATTGAGGATTTAAAAAGTAGTTATTCAACATGAGGCACAACCCAAATTACAATTTGAATCAATTCTTCCACAGTCCAAAAAATCATTTTTCTGATGAAAAACGATGATACGCGACCTGTCGAATTTTTTCCAGATGGTAAAAAATGGTAATGTTTTAATATTTAATTTTTTGACTGTAAATGAATATTGCCTGTGAATTATCACTTTCGGATCTAAAATAAGTGTGTTTAGAGTCATTTTAATGCCTTTAATTGGTCGAAATAGAAGCTTCTGAGTAGGAGAAAAAGTCTGTAAAAATGGCACTTTTGGTCACATTGAGGATTTAAAAAGTAGTTATTCAACATGAGGCACAACCCAAATTACATTTTGAATCAATTCTTCCACAGTCCAAAAAATCAATTTTCTGATGAAAAACGATGATCCGCGACCTGTCGAATTTTCTCCAGATGGTCAAAAATGGTAATTTTTTAATATTTAATTTTTTGACTGTAAATGAATATTGCATGTGAATTATCACTTTCGGAACTAAAATAAGTGTGTTTAGAGTAATTTTAATGCCTTTAATTGGTCGAAATAGAAGCTTCTGAGTAGGATAAAAAGTCTGTAAAAATGGCACTTTTGGTCACATTGAGGATTTAAAAAGTAGTTATTCAACATGAGGCACAACCCAAATTACATTTTGAATCAATTCTTCCACAGTCCAAAAAATCATTTTTCTGATGAAAAACGATGATACGCGACCTGTCGAATTTTCTCCAGATGGTCAAAAATGGTAATTTTTTAATATTTAATTTTTTGACTGTAAATGAATATTGCATGTGAATTATCACTTTCGGAACTAAAAGAAGTGTGTTTAGAGTCATTTCAATGCCTTTAATTGGTCGAAATAGAAGCTTCTGAGTAGGAGAAAAAGTCTGTAAAAATGGCACTTTTGGTCACATTGAGGATTTAAAAAGTAGTTATTCAACATGAGGCACAACCCAAATTACATTTTGAATCAATTCTTCCACAGTCCAAAAACTCAATTTTCTGATGAAAAACGATGATCCGCGACCTGTCGAATTTTCTCCAGATGGTCAAAAATTGTAATTTTTTAATATTTAATTTTTTGACTGTAAATGAATATTACATGTGAATTATCACTTTCGGAACTAAAATAAGTGTGTTTAGAGTCATTTTAATGCCTTTAATTGGTCGAAATAGAAGCTTCTGAGTAGGAGAAAAAGTCTATAAAAATTGCACTTTTGGTCACATTGAGGATTTAAAAAGTAGTTATTCAACATGAGGCACAACCCAAATTACATTTTGAATCAATTCTTCCACAGTCCAAAAAATCAATTTTCTGATGAAAAACGATGATCCGCGACCTGTCGAATTTTCTCCAGATGGTCAAAAATGGTAATTTTTTAATATTTAATTTTTTGACTGTAAATGAATATTGCATGTGAATTATCACTTTCGGAACTAAAATAAGTGTGTTTAGAGTCATTTTAATGCCTGAAATTGGTCAAAATAAAAGCTCTCGAGTAGGAGAAAAAGTCTGTAAAAAAGGCAATTTTGGTCACATTGAGGCTTTAAAAAGTAGGTATTCACCATGAGGCACAATCCAAATTACATTTTGAATCAATTCTTCCACAGTCCAAAAAATCAATTTTCTGATGAAAAACGATGATCCGCGACCTGTCGAATTTTCTCCAGATGGTCAAAAATGGTAATTTTTAAATATTTAATTTTTTGACTCTAAATGAATATTGCATGTGAATTATCACTTTCGGAACTAAAATAGGTGTGTTTAGAGTCATTTTAATGCCTTTAATTGGTCGAAATAGAAGCTTCTGAGTAGGAGAAAAAGTCTGTAAGAATTGCACTTTTAGTCACATTGAGGCTTTAAAAAGTAGTTATTCAACATGAGGCACAATCCAAATTACATTTTGAATCAATTCTTCCACAGTCCAAAAAATCAATTTTCTGATGAAAAACGATGATCCGCGACCTGTCGAATTTTCTCCAGATGGTCAAAAATGGTAATTTTTTAATATTTAATTTTTTGACTGTAAATGAATATTGCATGTGAATTATCACTTTCGGAACTAAAATAAGTGTGTTTAGAGTCATTTTAATGCCTTTAATTGGTCGAAATAGAAGCTTCTGAGTAGGAGAAAAAGTCTGTAAAAATGGCACTTTTGGTCACATTGAGGATTTAAAAAGTAGTTATTCAACATGAGGCACAACCCAAATTACATTTTGAATCAATTCTTCCACAGTCCAAAAAATCATTTTTCTGATGAAAAACGATGATACGCGACCTGTCGAATTTTCTCCAGATGGTCAAAAATGGTAATTTTTTAATATTTAATTTTTTGACTGTAAATGAATATTGCATGTGAATTATCACTTTCGGAACTAAAATAAGTGTGTTTGGAGTCATTTTAATGCCTTTAATTGGTCGAAATAGAAGCTTCTGAGTAGGAGAAAAAGTCTGTAAAAATGGCACTTTTGGTCACATTGAGGCTTTAAAAAGTAGTTATTCAACATGAGGCACAATCCAAATTACATTTTGAATCAATTTTTCCACAGTCCAAAAAATCAATTTTCTGATGAAAAACGATGATCCGCGCGACCTGTCGAATTTTCTCCAGATGGTCAAAAATGGTAATTTTTTAATATTTAATTTTTTGACTGTAAATGAATATTGCATGTGAATTATCACTTTCGGAACTAAAATAAGTGTGTTTAGAGTCATTTTAATGCCTGAAATTGGTCAAAATAAAAGCTCTCGAGTAGGAGAAAAAGTCTGTAAAAAAGGCAATTTTGGTCACATTGAGGCTTTAAAAAGTAGGTATTCACCATGAGGCACAATCCAAATTACATTTTGAATCAATTCTTCCACAGTCCAAAAAATCAATTTTCTGATGAAAAACGATGATCCGCGACCTGTCGAATTTTCTCCAGATGGTCAAAAATGGTAATTTTTAAATATTTAATTTTTTGACTGTAAATGAATATTGCATGTGAATTATCACTTTCGGAACTAAAATAAGTGTGTTTAGAGTCATTTTAATGCCTTTAATTGGTCGAAATAGAAGCTTCTGAGTAGGAGAAAAAGTCTGTAAGAATTGCACTTTTAGTCACATTGAGGCTTTAAAAAGTAGTTATTCAACATGAGGCACAATCCAAATTACATTTTGAATCAATTCTTCCACAGTCCAAAAAATCAATTTTCTGATGAAAAACGATGATCCGCGACCTGTCGAATTTTCTCCAGATGGTCAAAAATGGTAATTTTTTAATATTTAATTTTTTGACTGTAAATGAATATTGCATGTGAATTATCACTTTCGGAACTAAAATAAGTGTGTTTAGAGTCATTTTAATGCCTTTAATTGGTCGAAATAGAAGCTTCTGAGTAGGAGAAAAAGTCTGTAAAAATGGCACTTTTGGTCACATTGAGGATTTAAAAAGTAGTTATTCAACATGAGGCACAACCCAAATTACATTTTGAATCAATTCTTCCACAGTCCAAAAAATCATTTTTCTGATGAAAAACGATGATACGCGACCTGTCGAATTTTCTCCAGATGGTCAAAAATGGTAATTTTTTAATATTTAATTTTTTGACTGTAAATGAATATTGCATGTGAATTATCACTTTCGGAACTAAAATAAGTGTGTTTGGAGTCATTTTAATGCCTTTAATTGGTCGAAATAGAAGCTTCTGAGTAGGAGAAAAAGTCTGTAAAAATGGCACTTTTGGTCACATTGAGGCTTTAAAAAGTAGTTATTCAACATGAGGCACAATCCAAATTACATTTTGAATCAATTTTTCCACAGTCCAAAAAATCAATTTTCTGATGAAAAACGATGATCCGCGACCTGTCGAATTTTCTCCAGATGGTCAAAAATGGTAATTTTTTAATATTTAATTTTTTGACTGTAAATGACTATTGCATGTGAATTATCAATTTTGGAACTAAAAGAAGTGTGTTTAGAGTCATTTCAATGCCTTTAATTGGTCGAAATAGAAGCTTCTGAGTAGGAGAAAAAGTCTGTAAAAATGGCACTTTTGGTCACATTGAGGATTTAAAAAGTAGTTATTCAACATGAGGCACAACCCAAATTACATTTTGAATCAATTCTTCCACAGTCCAAAAAATCAATTTTCTGATGAAAAACGATGATCCGCGACCTGTCAAATTTTCTCCAGATGGTCAAAAATTGTAATTTTTTAATATTTAATTTTTTGACTGTAAATGAATATTACATGTGAATTATCACTTTCGGAACTAAAATAAGTGTGTTTAGAGTCATTTTAATGCCTTTAATTGGTCGAAATAGAAGCTTCTGAGTAGGAGAAAAAGTCTGTAAAAATTGCACTTTTGGTCACATTGAGGCTTTAAAAAGTAGTTATTCAACATGAGGCACAATCCAAATTACATTTTGAATCAATTCTTCCACAGTCCAAAAAATCAATTTTCTGATGAAAAACGATGATCCGCGACCTGTCGAATTTTCTCCAGATGGTCAAAAATGGTTATTTTTTAATATTAAATTTTTTGACTGTAAATGACTATTGCATGTGAATTATCACTTTTGGAACTAAAATAAGTGTGTTTAGAGTCATTTTAATGCCTTTAATTTGTCGAAATAGAAGCTTCTGAGAAGGAGAAAAAGTCTGTAAAAATGGCACTTTTGGTCACATTGAGGATTTAAAAAGTAGTTATTCAACATGAGGCACAACCGAAATTACATTTTGAATCAATTCTTCCACAGTCCAAAAAATCAATTTTCTGATGAAAAACGATGATCCGCGACCTGTCGAATTTTCTCCAGATGGTCAAAAATGGTAATTTTTTAATATTTAATTTTTTGACTGTAAATGAATATTGCATGTGAATTATCACTTTCGGAACTAAAATAAGTGTGTTTAGAGTCATTTTAATGCCTGAAATTGGTCAAAATAAAAGCTCTCGAGTAGGAGAAAAAGTCTGTAAAAAAGGCAATTTTGGTCACATTGAGGCTTTAAAAAGTAGGTATTCACCATGAGGCACAATCCAAATTACATTTTGAATCAATTCTTCCACAGTCCAAAAAATCAATTTTCTGATGAAAAACGATGATCCGCGACCTGTCGAATTTTCTCCAGATGGTCAAAAATGGTAATTTTTTAATATTTAATTTTTTGACTGTAAATGAATATTGCCTGTGAATTATCACTTTCGGAACTAAAATAAGTGTGTTTAGAGTCATTTTAATGCCTTTAATTGGTCGAAATAGAAGCTTCTGAGTAGGAGAAAAAGTCTGTAAAAATGGCACTTTTGGTCACATTGAGGATTTAAAAAGTAGTTATTCAACATGAGGCACAACCCAAATTACATTTTGAATCAATTCTTCCACAGTCCAAAAAATCAATTTTCTGATGAAAAACGATGATCCGCGACCTGTCGAATTTTCTCCAGATGGTCAAAAATAGTAATTTTTTAATATTTAATTTTTTGACTGTAAATGAATATTGCATGTGAATTATCACTTTCGGAACTAAAATAAGTGTGTTTAGAGTCATTTTAATGCCTTTAATTTGTCGAAATAGAAGCTTCTGAGTAGGAGAAAAAGTCTGTAAAAATGGCACTTTTGGTCACATTGAGGATTTAAAAAGTAGTTATTCAACATGAGGCACAACCCAAATTACATTTTGAATCAATTCTTCCACAGTCCAAAAAATCAATTTTCTGATGAAAAACGATGATCCGCGACCTGTCAAATTTTCTCCAGATGGTCAAAAATTGTAATTTTTTAATATTTAATTTTTTGACTGTAAATGAATATTACATGTGAATTATCACTTTCGGAACTAAAATAAGTGTGTTTAGAGTCATTTTAATGCCTTTAATTGGTCGAAATAGAAGCTTCTGAGTAGGAGAAAAAGTCTGTAAAAATTGCACTTTTGGTCACATTGAGGCTTTAAAAAGTAGTTATTCAACATGAGGCACAATCCAAATTACATTTTGAATCAATTCTTCCACAGTCCAAAAAATCAATTTTCTGATGAAAAACGATGATCCGCGACCTGTCGAATTTTCTCCAGATGGTCAAAAATGGTTATTTTTTAATATTAAATTTTTTGACTGTAAATGACTATTGCATGTGAATTATCACTTTTGGAACTAAAATAAGTGTGTTTAGAGTCATTTCAATGCCTTTAATTTGTCGAAATAGAAGCTTCTGAGTAGGAGAAAAAGTCTGTAAAAATGGCACTTTTGGTCACATTGAGGATTTAAAAAGTAGTTATTCAACATGAGGCACAACCCAAATTACATTTTGAATCAATTCTTCCACAGTCCAAAAAATCAATTTTCTGATGAAAAACGATGATCCGCGACCTGTCGAATTTTCTCCAGATGGTCAAAAATGGTAATTTTTTAATATTTAATTTTTTGACTGTAAATGAATATTGCATGTGAATTATCACTTTCGGAACTAAAAGAAGTGTGTTTAGAGTCATTTCAATGCCTTTAATTGGTCGAAATAGAAGCTTCTGAGTAGGAGAAAAAGTCTGTAAAAATGGCACTTTTGGTCACATTGAGGATTTAAAAAGTAGTTATTCAACATGAGGCACAACCCAAATTACATTTTGAATCAATTCTTCCACAGTCCAAAAAATCAATTTTCTGATGAAAAACGATGATCCGCGACCTGTCGAATTTTCTCCAGATGGTCAAAAATTGTAATTTTTTAATATTTAATTTTTTGACTGTAAATGAATATTACATGTGAATTATCACTTTCGGAACTAAAATAAGTGTGTTTAGAGTCATTTTAATGCCTTTAATTGGTCGAAATAGAAGCTTCTGAGTAGGAGAAAAAGTCTGTAAAAATTGCACTTTTGGTCACATTGAGGCTTTAAAAAGTAGTTATTCAACATGAGGCACAATCCAAATTACATTTTGAATCAATTCTTCCACAGTCCAAAAAATCAATTTTCTGATGAAAAACGATGATCCGCGACCTGTCGAATTTTCTCCAGATGGTCAAAAATGGTTATTTTTTAATATTACATTTTTTGACTGTAAATGACTATTGCATGTGAATTATCACTTTTGGAACTAAAATAAGTGTGTTTAGAGTCATTTTAATGCCTTTAATTTGTCGAAATAGAAGCTTCTGAGTAGGAGAAAAAGTCTGTAAAAATGGCACTTTTGGTCACATTGAGGATTTAAAAAGTAGTTATTCAACATGAGGCACAACCCAAATTACATTTTGAATCAATTCTTCCACAGTCCAAAAAATCAATTTTCTGATGAAAAACGATGATCCGCGACCTGTCGAATTTTCTCCAGATGGTCAAAAATGGTAATTTTTTAATATTTAATTTTTTGACTGTAAATGAATATTGCATGTGAATTATCACTTTCGGAACTAAAATAAGTGTGTTTAGAGTCATTTTAATGCCTGAAATTGGTCAAAATAAAAGCTCTCGAGTAGGAGAAAAAGTCTGTAAAAAAGGCAATTTTGGTCACATTGAGGCTTTAAAAAGTAGGTATTCACCATGAGGCACAATCCAAATTACATTTTGAATCAATTCTTCCACAGTCCAAAAAATCAATTTTCTGATGAAAAACGATGATCCGCGACCTGTCGAATTTTCTCCAGATGGTCAAAAATGGTAATTTTTAAATATTTAATTTTTTGACTGTAAATGAATATTGCATGTGAATTATCACTTTCGGAACTAAAATAAGTGTGTTTAGAGTCATTTTAATGCCTTTAATTGGTCGAAATAGAAGCTTCTGAGTAGGAGAAAAAGTCTGTAAGAATTGCACTTTTAGTCACATTGAGGCTTTAAAAAGTAGTTATTCAACATGAGGCACAATCCAAATTACATTTTGAATCAATTCTTCCACAGTCCAAAAAATCAATTTTCTGATGAAAAACGATGATCCGCGACCTGTCGAATTTTCTCCAGGTGGTCAAAAATGGTTATTTTTTAATATTAAATTTTTTGACTGTAAATGACTATTGCATGTGAATTATCACTTTTGGAACTAAAATAAGTGTGTTTAGAGTCACTTTAATGCCTTTAATTGGTCGAAATAGAAGCTTCTGAGTAGGAGAAAAAGTCTGTAAAAAAGGCAATTTTGGTCACATTGAGGCTTTAAAAAGTAGTTATTCAACATGAGGCACAATCCAAATTACATTTTGAATCAATTCTTCCACAGTCCAAAAAATCATTTTTCTGATGAAAAACGATGATCCGCGACCTGTCGAATTTTCTCCAGATGGTCAAAAATGGTAATTTTTTAATATTTAATTTTTTGACTGTAAATGACTATTGCATGTGAATTATCACTTTTGGAACTAAAATAAGTGTGTTTAGAGTCATTTTAATGCCTTTAATTGGTCGAAATAGAAGCTTCTGAGTAGGATAAAAAGTCTGTAAAAATGGCACTTTTGGTCACATTGAGGATTTAAAAAGTAGTTATTCAACATGAGGCACAACCCAAATTACATTTTGAATCAATTCTTCCACAGTCCAAAAAATCAATTTTCTGATGAAAAACGATGATCCGCGACCTGTCGAATTTTCTCCAGATGGTCAAAAATGGTAATTTTTTAATATTTAATTTTTTGACTGTAAATGACTTTTGCAAGTGAATTATCACTTTTGGAACTAAAATAAGTGTGTTTAGAGTCATTTTAATGCCTGAAATTGGTCAAAATAAAAGCTCTCGAGTAGGAGAAAAAGTCTGTAAAAAAGGCAATTTTGGTCACATTGAGGCTTTAGAAAGTAGTTATTCAACATGAGGCACAATCAAAATTACATTTTGAATCAATTTTTCCAGAGTCAAAAAAATCACATTTCTGATGAAAAACGATGACCCGTGACCTGTCCAACTATCTCCAGATGGTCAAAAATAGTAATTTTGTAATATTAAATTTTTTGCCTGTAAATGACTTTTGCAAGTGAATTATCTCTTTTGGAACTAAAATAGGTGTGTTTAGAGTCATTTTAATGCCTGAAATTGGTCAAAATAAAAGCTTCTGAGTAGGAGAAAAAGTCTGTAAAAAAGGCAATTTTGGTCACATTGAGGCTTTAGAAAGTAGTTATTCAACATGAGGCACAATCCAAATGACATTTTGAATCAATTTTTCTACAGTCCAAAAAATCAATTTTCTGATGAAAAACGATGATCCGCGACCTGTCGAATTTTCTCCAGATGGTCAAAAATGGTAATTTTTTAATATTTAATTTTTTGACTGTAAATGACTATTGCATGTGAATTATCACTTTTGGAACTAAAATAAGTGTGTTTAGAGTCATTTTAATGCCTGAAATTGGTCAAAATAAAAGCTCTCGAGTAGGAGAAAAAGTCTGTAAAAAAGGCAATTTTGGTCACATTGAGGCTTTAAAAAGAAGGTATTCACCATGAGGCACAATCCAAATTACATTTTGAATCAATTCTTCCACAGTCCAAAAAATCAATTTTCTGATGAAAAACGATGATCCGCGACCAGTCGAATTTTCTCCAGATGGTCAAAAATGGTAATTTTTAAATATTTAAGTTTTTTGACTGTAAATGAATATTGCATGTGAATTATCACTTTCGGAACTAAAATAAGTGTGTTTAGAGTCATTTTAATGCCTTTAATTGGTTGAAATAGAAGCTTCTGAGTAGGAGAAAAAGTCTGTAAGAATTGCACTTTTGGTCACATTGAGGCTTTAAAAAGTAGTTATTCAACATGAGGCACAATCCAAATTACATTTTGAATCAATTCTTCCACAGTCCAAAAAATCAATTTTCTGATGAAAAACGATGATCCGCGACCTGTCGAATTTTCTCCAGATGGTCAAAAATGGTTATTTTTTAATATTAAATTTTTTGACTGTAAATGACTATTGCATGTGAATTATCACTTTTGGAACTAAAATAAGTGTGTTTAGAGTCATTTTAATGCCTTTAATTGGTCGAAATAGAAGCTTCTGAGTAGGAGAAAAAGTCTGTAAAAATGGCACTTTTGGTCACATTGAGGATTTAAAAAGTAGTTATTCAACATGAGGCACAACCCAAATTACATTTTGAATCAATTCTTCCACAGTCCAAAAAATCAATTTTCTGATGAAAAACGATGATCCGCGACCTGTCGAATTTTCTCCAGATGGTCAAAAATGGTAATTTTTTAATATTTAATTTTTTGACTGTAAATTAATATTGCATGTGAATTATCACTTTTGGAACTAAAATAAGTGTGTTTAGAGTCATTTTAATGCCTTTAATAGGTCGAAATAGAAGCTTCTGAGTAGGAGAAAAAGTCTGTAAAAAAGGCAATTTTGGTCACATTGAGGCTTTAAAAAGTAGTTATTCAACATGAGGCACAATCAAAATTACATTTTGAATCAATTTTTCCAGAGTCAAAAAAATCAAATTTCTGATGAAAAACGATGACCCATGACCTGTCCAACTATCTCCAGATGGTCAAAAAAAGTAATTTCGTAATATTAACTTTTTTGCCTGTAAATGACTTTTGCAAGTGAATTATCTCTTTTGGAACTAAAATAAGTGTGTTTAGAGTCATTTTAATGCCTGAAATTGGTCAAAATAAAAGCTTCTGAGTAGGAGAAAAAGTCTGTAAAACAGGCAATTTTGGTCACATTGAGGCTTTAGAAAGTAGTTATTCAACATGAGGCACAATCCAAATGACATTTTGAATCAATTTTTCTACAGTCCAAAAAATCAATTTTCTGATGAAAAACGATGATCCGCGACCTGTCGAATTTTCTCCAGATGGTCAAAAATGGTAATTTTTTAATATTTAATTTTTTGACTGTAAATGACTATTGCATGTGAATTATCACTTTTGGAACTAAAATAAGTGTGTTTAGAGTCATTTTAATGCCTTTAATTGGTCGAAATAGAAGCTTCTGAGTAGGAGAAAAAGTCTGTAAAAATGGCACTTTTGGTCACATTGAGGATTTAAAAAGTAGTTATTCAACATGAGGCACAACCCAAATTACATTTTGAATCAATTCTTCCACAGTCCAAAAAATCAATTTTCTGATGAAAAACGATGATCCGCGACCTGTCGAATTTTCTCCAGATGGTCAAAAATGGTAATTTTTTAATATTTAATTTTTTGACTGTAAATGACTTTTGCAAGTGAATTATCACTTTTGGAACTAAAATAAGTGTGTTTAGAGTCATTTTAATGCCTGAAATTGGTCAAAATAAAAGCTCTCGAGTAGGAGAAAAAGTCTGTAAAAAAGGCAATTTTGGTCACATTGAGGCTTTAGAAAGTAGTTATTCAACATGAGGCACAATCAAAATTACATTTTGAATCAATTTTTCCAGAGTCAAAAAAATCAAATTTCTGATGAAAAACGATGACCCGTGACCTGTCGAACTATCTCCAGATGGTCAAAAATTGTAATTTTGTAATATTTAATTTTTTGCCTGTAAATGACTTTTGCAAGTGAATTATCTCTTTTGGAACTAAAATAAGTGTGTAAAAAAGGCAATTTTGGTCACATTGAGGCTTTAAAAAGTAGGTATTCACCATGAGGCACAATCCAAATTACATTTTGAATCATTTCTTCCACAGTCCAAAAAATCAATTTTCTGATGAAAAACGATGATCCACGACCTGTCTAATTTTCTCCAGATGGTCAAAAATGGTAATTTTTTAATATTTAATTTTTTGACTGTAAATGAATATTGCATGTGAATTATCACTTTCGGAACTAAAATAAGTGTGTTTAGAGTCATTTTAATGCCTTTAATTGGTCGAAATAGAAGCTTCTGAGTAGGAGAAAAAGTCTGTAAAAATGGCACTTTTGGTCACATTGAGGCTTTAAAAAGTAGTTATTCAACATGAGGCACAATCCAAATGACATTTTGAATCAATTTTTCTACAGTCCAAAAAATCAATTTTCTGATGAAAAACGATGATCCGCGACCTGTCGAATTTTCTCCAGATGGTCAAAAATGGTAATTTTTTAATATTTAATTTTTTGACTGTAAATGACTATTGCATGTGAATTATCACTTTTGGAACTAAAATAAGTGTGTTTAGAGTCATTTCAATGCCTTTAATTGGTCGAAATAGAAGCTTCTGAGTAGGAGAAAAAGTCTGTAAAAATGGCACTTTTGGTCACATTGAGGATTTAAAAAGTAGTTATTCAACATGAGGCACAACCCAAATTACATTTTGAATCAATTCTTCCACAGTCCAAAAAATCAATTTTCTGATGAAAAACGATGATCCGCGACCTGTCGAATTTTCTCCAGATGGTCAAAAATTGTAATTTTTTAATATTTAATTTTTTGACTGTAAATGAATATTACATGTGAATTATCACTTTCGGAACTAAAATAAGTGTGTTTAGAGTCATTTTAATGCCTTTAATTGGTCGAAATAGAAGCTTCTGAGTAGGAGAAAAAGTCTGTAAAAATGGCACTTTTGGTCACATTGAGGATTTAAAAAGTAGTTATTCAACATGAGGCACAACCCAAATTACATTTTGAATCAATTCTTCCACAGTCCAAAAAATCAATTTTCTGATGAAAAACGATGATCCGCGACCTGTCGAATTTTCTCCAGATGGTCAAAAATAGTAATTTTTTAATATTTAATTTTTTGACTGTAAATGAATATTGCATGTGAATTATCACTTTCGGAACTAAAATAAGTGTGTTTAGAGTCATTTTAATGCCTTTAATTGGTCGAAATAGAAGCTTCTGAGTAGGAGAAAAAGTCTGTAAAAATGGCACTTTTGGTCACATTGAGGATTTAAAAAGTAGTTATTCAACATGAGGCACAACCCAAATTACATTTTGAATCAATTCTTCCACAGTCCAAAAAATCTTTTTTCTGATGAAAAACGATGATACGCGACCTGTCGAATTTTCTCCAGATGGTCAAAAATGGTAATTTTTTAATATTTAATTTTTTGACTGTAAATGAATATTGCATGTGAATTATCACTTTCGGAACTAAAATAAGTGTGTTGAGAGTCATTTTAATGCCTTTAATTGGTCGAAATAGAAGCTTCTGAGTAGGAGAAAAAGTCTGTAAAAATGGCACTTTTGGTCACATTGAGGCTTTAAAAAGTAGTTATTCAACATGTGGCACAATCCAAATTACATTTTGAATCAATTTTTCCACAGTCCAAAAAATCAATTTTCTGATGAAAAACGATGATCCGCGACCTGTCGAATTTTCTCCAGATGGTCAAAAATGGTAATTTTTTAATATTTAATTTTTTGACTGTAAATGACTATTGCATGTGAATTATCACTTTTGGAACTAAAAGAAGTGTGTTTAGAGTCATTTCAATGCCTTTAATTGGTCGAAATAGAAGCTTCTGAGTAGGAGAAAAAGTCTGTAAAAATGGCACTTTTGGTCACATTGAGGATTTAAAAAGTAGTTATTCAACATGAGGCACAACCCAAATTACATTTTGAATCAATTCTTCCACAGTCCAAAAAATCAATTTTCTGATGAAAAACGATGATCCGCGACCTGTCAAATTTTCTCCAGATGGTCAAAAATTATAATTTTTTAATATTTAATTTTTTGACTGTAAATGAATATTACATGTGAATTATCACTTTCGGAACTAAAATAAGTGTGTTTAGAGTCATTTTAATGCCTTTAATTGGTCGAAATAGAAGCTTCTGAGTAGGAGAAAAAGTCTGTAAAAATTGCACTTTTGGTCACATTGAGGCTTTAAAAAGTAGTTATTCAACATGAGGCACAATCCAAATTACATTTTGAATCAATTCTTCCACAGTCCAAAAAATTAATTTTCTGATGAAAAACGATGATCCGCGACCTGTCGAATTTTCTCCAGATGGTCAAAAATGGTTATTTTTTAATATTAAATTTTTTGACTGTAAATGACTATTGCATGTGAATTATCACTTTTGGAACTAAAATAAGTGTGTTTAGAGTCATTTTAATGCCTTTAATTTGTCGAAATAGAAGCTTCTGAGTAGGAGAAAAAGTCTGTAAAAATGGCACTTTTGGTCACATTGAGGATTTAAAAAGTAGTTATTCAACATGAGGCACAACCCAAATTACATTTTGAATCAATTCTTCCACAGTCCAAAAAATCAATTTTCTGATGAAAAACGATGATCCGCGACCTGTCGAATTTTCTCCAGATGGTCAAAAATGGTAATTTTTTAATATTTAATTTTTTGACTGTAAATGAATATTGCATGTGAATTATCACTTTCGGAACTAAAATACGTGTGTTTAGAGTCATTTTAATGCCTGAAATTGGTCAAAATAAAAGCTCTCGAGTAGGAGAAAAAGTCTGTAAAAAAGGCAATTTTGGTCACATTGAGGCTTTAAAAAGTAGGTATTCACCATGAGGCACAATCCAAATTACATTTTGAATCAATTCTTCCACAGTCCAAAAAATCAATTTTCTGATGAAAAACGATGATCCGCGACCTGTCGAATTTTCTCCAGATGGTCAAAAATGGTAATTTTTTAATATTTAATTTTTTGACTGTAAATGAATATTGCATGTGAATTATCACTTTCGGAACTAAAATAAGTATGTTGAGAGTCATTTTAATGCCTTTAATTGGTCGAAATAGAAGCTTCTGAGTAGGAGAAAAAGTCTGTAAAAATGGCACTTTTGGTCACATTGAGGCTTTAAAAAGTAGTTATTCAACATGTGGCACAATCCAAATTACATTTTGAATCAATTTTTCCACAGTCCAAAAAATCAATTTTCTGATGAAAAACGATGATCCGCGACCTGTCGAATTTTCTCCAGATGGTCAAAAATGGTAATTTTTTAATATTTAATTTTTTGACTGTAAATGACTATTGCATGTGAATTATCACTTTTGGAACTAAAAGAAGTGTGTTTAGAGTCATTTCAATGCCTTTAATTGGTCGAAATAGAAGCTTCTGAGTAGGAGAAAAAGTCTGTAAAAATGGCACTTTTGGTCACATTGAGGATTTAAAAAGTAGTTATTCAACATGAGGCACAACCCAAATTACATTTTGAATCAATTCTTCCACAGTCCAAAAAATCAATTTTCTGATGAAAAACGATGATCCGCGACCTGTCAAATTTTCTCCAGATGGTCAAAAATTATAATTTTTTAATATTTAATTTTTTGACTGTAAATGAATATTACATGTGAATTATCACTTTCGGAACTAAAATAAGTGTGTTTAGAGTCATTTTAATGCCTTTAATTGGTCGAAATAGAAGCTTCTGAGTAGGAGAAAAAGTCTGTAAAAATTGCACTTTTGGTCACATTGAGGCTTTAAAAAGTAGTTATTCAACATGAGGCACAATCCAAATTACATTTTGAATCAATTCTTCCACAGTCCAAAAAATTAATTTTCTGATGAAAAACGATGATCCGCGACCTGTCGAATTTTCTCCAGATGGTCAAAAATGGTTATTTTTTAATATTAAATTTTTTGACTGTAAATGACTATTGCATGTGAATTATCACTTTTGGAACTAAAATAAGTGTGTTTAGAGTCATTTTAATGCCTTTAATTTGTCGAAATAGAAGCTTCTGAGTAGGAGAAAAAGTCTGTAAAAATGGCACTTTTGGTCACATTGAGGATTTAAAAAGTAGTTATTCAACATGAGGCACAACCCAAATTACATTTTGAATCAATTCTTCCACAGTCCAAAAAATCAATTTTCTGATGAAAAACGATGATCCGCGACCTGTCGAATTTTCTCCAGATGGTCAAAAATGGTAATTTTTTAATATGTAATTTTTTGACTGTAAATGAATATTGCATGTGAATTATCACTTTCGGAACTAAAATACGTGTGTTTAGAGTCATTTTAATGCCTGAAATTGGTCAAAATAAAAGCTCTCGAGTAGGAGAAAAAGTCTGTAAAAAAGGCAATTTTGGTCACATTGAGGCTTTAAAAAGTAGGTATTCACCATGAGGCACAATCCAAATTACATTTTGAATCAATTCTTCCACAGTCCAAAAAATCAATTTTCTGATGAAAAACGATGATCCGCGACCTGTCGAATTTTCTCCAGATGGTCAAAAATGGTTATTTTTTAATATTAAATTTTTTGACTGTAAATGACTATTGCATGTGAATTATCACTTTTGGAACTAAAATAAGTGTGTTTAGAGTCATTTTAATGCCTTTAATTGGTCAAAATAGAAGCTTCTGAGTAGGAGAAAAAGTCTGTAAAAATGGCACTTTTGGTCACATTGAGGATTTAAAAAGTAGTTATTCAACATGAGGCACAACCCAAATTACATTTTGAATCAATTCTTCCACAGTCCAAAAAATCAATTTTCTGATGAAAAACGATGATCCGCGACCTGTCGAATTTTCTCCAGATGGTCAAAAATGGTAATTTTTTAATATTTAATTTTTTGACTGTAAATGAATATTGCATGTGAATTATCACTTTCGGAACTAAAATAAGTGTGTTTAGAGTCATTTTAATGCCTTTAATTGGTCGAAATAGAAGCTTCTGAGTAGGAGAAAAAGTCTGTAAAAATGGCACTTTTGGTCACATTGAGGATTTAAAAAGTAGTTATTCAACATGAGGCACAACCCAAATTACATTTTGAATCAATTCTTCCACAGTCCAAAAAATCAATTTTCTGATGAAAAACGATGATCCGCGACCTGTCGAATTTTCTCCAGATGGTCAAAAATGGTAATTTTTTAATATTTAATTTTTTGACTGTAAATGAATATTGCATGTGAATTATCACTTTCGGAACTAAAATAAGTGTGTTTAGAGTCATTTTAATGCCTTTAATTGGTCGAAATAGAAGCTTCTGAGTAGGAGAAAAAGTCTGTAAAAATGGCACTTTTGGTCACATTGAGGATTTAAAAAGTAGTTATTCAACATGAGGCACAACCCAAATTACATTTTGAATCAATTCTTCCACAGTCCAAAAAATCAATTTTCTGATGAAAAACGATGATCCGCGACCTGTCGAATTTTCTCCAGATGGTCAAAAATGGTAATTTTTTAATATTTAATTTTTTGACTGTAAATGAATATTGCATGTGAATTATCACTTTCGGAACTAAAATAAGTGTGTTTAGAGTCATTTTAATGCCTTTAATTGGTCGAAATAGAAGCTTCTGAGTAGGATAAAAAGTCTGTAAAAATGGCACTTTTGGTCACATTGAGGATTTAAAAAGTAGTTATTCAACATGAGGCACAACCCAAATTACATTTTGAATCAATTCTTCCACAGTCCAAAAAATCATTTTTCTGATGAAAAACGATGATACGCGACCTGTCGAATTTTCTCCAGATGGTCAAAAATGGTAATTTTTTAATATTTAATTTTTTGACTGTAAATGAATATTGCATGTGAATTATCACTTTCGGAACTAAAAGAAGTGTGTTTAGAGTCATTTCAATGCCTTTAATTGGTCGAAATAGAAGCTTCTGAGTAGGAGAAAAAGTCTGTAAAAATGGCACTTTTGGTCACATTGAGGATTTAAAAAGTAGTTATTCAACATGAGGCACAACCCAAATTACATTTTGAATCAATTCTTCCACAGTCCAAAAAATCAATTTTCTGATGAAAAACGATGATCCGCGACCTGTCGAATTTTCTCCAGATGGTCAAAAATTGTAATTTTTTAATATTTAATTTTTTGACTGTAAATGAATATTACATGTGAATTATCACTTTCGGAACTAAAATAAGTGTGTTTAGAGTCATTTTAATGCCTTTAATTGGTCGAAATAGAAGCTTCTGAGTAGGAGAAAAAGTCTGTAAAAATTGCACTTTTGGTCACATTGAGGCTTTAAAAAGTAGTTATTCAACATGAGGCACAATCCAAATTACATTTTGAATCAATTCTTCCACAGTCCAAAAAATCAATTTTCTGATGAAAAACGATGATCCGCGACCTGTCGAATTTTCTCCAGATGGTCAAAAATGGTTTTTTTTTAATATTAAATTTTTTGACTGTAAATGACTATTGCATGTGAATTATCACTTTTGGAACTAAAATAAGTGTGTTTAGAGTCATTTTAATGCCTTTAATTTGTCGAAATAGAAGCTTCTGAGTAGGAGAAAAAGTCTGTAAAAATGGCACTTTTGGTCACATTGAGGATTTAAAAAGTAGTTATTCAACATGAGGCACAACCCAAATTACATTTTGAATCAATTCTTCCACAGTCCAAAAAATCAATTTTCTGATGAAAAACGATGATCCGCGACCTGTCGAATTTTCTCCAGATGGTCAAAAATGGTAATTTTTTAATATTTAATTTTTTGACTGTAAATGAATATTGCATGTGAATTATCACTTTCGGAACTAAAATAAGTGTGTTTAGAGTCATTTTAATGCCTGAAATTGGTCAAAATAAAAGCTCTCGAGTAGGAGAAAAAGTCTGTAAAAAAGGCAATTTTGGTCACATTGAGGCTTTAAAAAGTAGGTATTCACCATGAGGCACAATCCAAATTACATTTTGAATCAATTCTTCCACAGTCCAAAAAATCAATTTTCTGATGAAAAACGATGATCTGGAGAAAATTCGACAGGTCGCGGATCATCGTTTTTCATCAGAAAATTGATTTTTTGGACTGTGGAAGAATTGATTCAAAATGTAATTTGGGTTGTGCCTCATGTTGAATAACTACTTTTTAAATCCTCAATGTGACCAAAAGTGCCATTTTTACAGACTTTTTATCCTACTCAGAAGCTTCTATTTCGACCAATTAAAGGCATTAAAATGACTCTAAACACACTTATTTTAGTTCCAAAAGTGATAATTCACATGCAATAGTCATTTACAGTCAAAAAATTAAATATTAAAAAATTACCATTTTTGACCATCTGGAGAAAATTCGACAGGTCGCGGATCATCGTTTTTCATCAGAAAAATGATTTTTTGGACTGTGGAAGAATTGATTCAAAATGTAATTTGGATTGTGCCTCATGTTGAATAACTACTTTTTAAAGCCTCAATGTGACCAAAATTGCCTTTTTTACAGACTTTTTCTCCTACTCAGAAGCTTCTATTTCGACCAATTAAAGGCATTAAAGTGACTCTAAACACACTTATTTTAGTTCCAAAAGTGATAATTCACATGCAATAGTCATTTACAGTCAAAAAATTTAATATTAAAAAATAACCATTTTTGACCACCTGGAGAAAATTCGACAGGTCGCGGATCATCGTTTTTCATCAGAAAATTGATTTTTTGGACTGTGGAAGAATTGATTCAAAATTTAATTTGGATTGTGCCTCATGTTGAATAACTACTTTTTAAAGCCTCAATGTGACCAAAAGTGCAATTTTTACAGACTTTTTCTCCTACTCAGAAGCTTCTATTTCGACCAATTAAAGGCATTAAAATGACTCTAAACACACTTATTTTAGTTCCGAAAGTGATAATTCACATGCAATATTCATTTACAGTCAAAAAATTAAATATTAAAAAATTACCATTTTTGACCATCTGGAGAAAATTCGACAGGTCGCGCGGATCATCGTTTTTCATCAGAAAATTGATTTTTTGGACTGTGGAAGAATTGATTCAAAATGTAATTTGGATTGTGCCTCATGTTGAATAACTACTTTTTAAAGCCTCAATGTGACTAAAAGTGCAATTCTTACAGACTTTTTCTCCTACTCAGAAGCTTCTATTTCGACCAATTAAAGGCATTAAAATGACTCTAAACACACTTATTTTAGTTCCGAAAGTGATAATTCACATGAAATATTCATTTACAGTCAAAAAATTAAATATTTAAAAATTACCATTTTTGACCATCTGGAGAAAAAGTCTGTAAAAAAGGCAATTTTGGTCACATTGAGGCTTTAGAAAGTAGTTATTCAACATGAGGCACAATCAAAATTACATTTTGAATCAATTTTTCCAGAGTCAAAAAAATCAAATTTCTGATGAAAAACGATGACCCATGACCTGTCCAACTATCTCCAGATGGTCAAAAAAAGTAATTTCGTAATATTAACTTTTTTGCCTGTAAATGACTTTTGCAAGTGAATTATCTCTTTTGGAACTAAAATAGGTGTGTTTAGAGTCATTTTAATGCCTGAAATTGGTCAAAATAAAAGCTTCTGAGTAGGAGAAAAAGTCTGTAAAACAGGCAATTTTGGTCACATTGAGGCTTTAGAAAGTAGTTATTCAACATGAGGCACAATCCAAATGACATTTTGAATCAATTTTTCTACAGTCCAAAAAATCAATTTTCTGATGAAAAACGATGATCCGCGACCTGTCGAATTTTCTCCAGATGGTCAAAAATGGTAATTTTTTAATATTTAATTTTTTGACTGTAAATGACTATTGCATGTGAATTATCACTTTTGGAACTAAAATAAGTGTGTTTAGAGTCATTTTAATGCCTTTAATTGGTCGAAATAGAAGCTTCTGAGTAGGAGAAAAAGTCTGTAAAAATGGCACTTTTGGTCACATTGAGGATTTAAAAAGTAGTTATTCAACATGAGGCACAACCCAAATTACATTTTGAATCAATTCTTCCACAGTCCAAAAAATCAATTTTCTGATGAAAAAGGATGATCCGCGACCTGTCGAATTTTCTCCAGATGGTCAAAAATGGTAATTTTTTAATATTTAATTTTTTGACTGTAAATGACTTTTGCAAGTGAATTATCACTTTTGGAACTAAAATAAGTGTGTTTAGAGTCATTTTAATGCCTGAAATTGGTCAAAATAAAAGCTCTCGAGTAGGAGAAAAAGTCTGTAAAAAAGGCAATTTTGGTCACATTGAGGCTTTAGAAAGTAGTTATTCAACATGAGGCACAATCAAAATTACATTTTGAATCAATTTTTCCAGAGTCAAAAAAATCAAATTTCTGATGAAAAACGATGACCCGTGACCTGTCGAACTATCTCCAGATGGTCAAAAATTGTAATTTTGTAATATTTAAGTTTTTTCCTGTAAATGACTTTTGCAAGTGAATTATCTCTTTTGGAACTAAAATAAGTGTGTAAAAAAGGCAATTTTGGTCACATTGAGGCTTTAAAAAGTAGGTATTCACCATGAGGCACAATCCAAATTACATTTTGAATCATTTCTTCCACAGTCCAAAAAATCAATTTTCTGATGAAAAACGATGATCCACGACCTGTCTAATTTTCTCCAGATGGTCAAAAATGGTAATTTTTTAATATTTAATTTTTTGACTGTAAATGAATATTGCATGTGAATTATCACTTTCGGAACTAAAATAAGTGTGTTTAGAGTCATTTTAATGCCTTTAATTGGTCGAAATAGAAGCTTCTGAGTAGGAGAAAATGTCTGTAAAAATGGCACTTTTGGTCACATTGAGGCTTTAAAAAGTAGTTATTCAACATGAGGCACAATCCAAATGACATTTTGAATCAATTTTTCTACAGTCCAAAAAATCAATTTTCTGATGAAAAACGATGATCCGCGACCTGTCGAATTTTCTCCAGATGGTCAAAAATGGTAATTTTTTAATATTTAATTTTTTGACTGTAAATGACTATTGCATGTGAATTATCACTTTTGGAACTAAAATAAGTGTGTTTAGAGTCATTTCAATGCCTTTAATTGGTCGAAATAGAAGCTTCTGAGTAGGAGAAAAAGTCTGTAAAAATGGCACTTTTGGTCACATTGAGGATTTAAAAAGTAGTTATTCAACATGAGGCACAACCCAAATTACATTTTGAATCAATTCTTCCACAGTCCAAAAAATCAATTTTCTGATGAAAAACGATGATCCGCGACCTGTCGAATTTTCTCCAGATGGTCAAAAATTGTAATTTTTTAATATTTAATTTTTTGACTGTAAATGAATATTACATGTGAATTATCACTTTCGGAACTAAAATAAGTGTGTTTAGAGTCATTTTAATGCCTTTAATTGGTCGAAATAGAAGCTTCTGAGTAGGAGAAAAAGTCTGTAAAAATTGCACTTTTGGTCACATTGAGGCTTTAAAAAGTAGTTATTCAACATGAGGCACAATCCAAATTACATTTTGAATCAATTCTTCCACAGTCCAAAAAATCAATTTTCTGATGAAAAACGATGATCCGCGACCTGTCGAATTTTCTCCAGATGGTCAAAAATGGTTATTTTTTAATATTAAATTTTTTGACTGTAAATGACTATTGCATGTGAGTTACACTTTTGGAACTAAAATAAGTGTGTTTAGAGTCATTTTAATGCCTTTAATTTGTCGAAATAGAAGCTTCTGAGTAGGAGAAAAAGTCTGTAAAAATGGCACTTTTGGTCACATTGAGGATTTAAAAAGTAGTTATTCAACATGAGGCACAACCCAAATTACATTTTGAATCAATTCTTCCACAGTCCAAAAAATCAATTTTCTGATGAAAAACGATGATCCGCGACCTGTCGAATTTTCTCCAGATGGTCAAAAATGGTAATTTTTTAATATTTAATTTTTTGACTGTAAATGAATATTGCATGTGAATTATCACTTTCGGAACTAAAATAAGTGTGTTTAGAGTCATTTTAATGCCTGAAATTGGTCAAAATAAAAGCTCTCGAGTAGGAGAAAAAGTCTGTAAAAAAGGCAATTTTGGTCACATTGAGGCTTTAAAAAGTAGGTATTCACCATGAGGCACAATCCAAATTACATTTTGAATCAATTCTTCCACAGTCCAAAAAATCAATTTTCTGATGAAAAACGATGATCTGGAGAAAATTCGACAGGTCGCGGATCATCGTTTTTCATCAGAAAATTGATTTTTTGGACTGTGGAAGAATTGATTCAAAATGTAATTTGGGTTGTGCCTCATGTTGAATAACTACTTTTTAAATCCTCAATGTGACCAAAAGTGCCATTTTTACAGACTTTTTATCCTACTCAGAAGCTTCTATTTCGACCAATTAAAGGCATTAAAATGACTCTAAACACACTTATTTTAGTTCCAAAAGTGATAATTCACATGCAATAGTCATTTACAGTCAAAAAATTAAATATTAAAAAATTACCATTTTTGACCATCTGGAGAAAATTCGACAGGTCGCGGATCATCGTTTTTCATCAGAAAAATGATTTTTTGGACTGTGGAAGAATTGATTCAAAATGTAATTTGGATTGTGCCTCATGTTGAATAACTACTTTTTAAAGCCTCAATGTGACTAAAAGTGCAATTCTTACAGACTTTTTCTCCTACTCAGAAGCTTCTATTTCGACCAATTAAAGGCATTAAAATGACTCTAAACACACTTATTTTAGTTCCGAAAGTGATAATTCACATGCAATATTCATTTACAGTCAAAAAATTAAATATTTAAAAATTACCATTTTTGACCATCTGGAGAAAAAGTCTGTAAAAAAGGCAATTTTGGTCACATTGAGGCTTTAGAAAGTAGTTATTCAACATGAGGCACAATCAAAATTACATTTTGAATCAATTTTTCCAGAGTCAAAAAAATCAAATTTCTGATGAAAAACGATGACCCATGACCTGTCCAACTATCTCCAGATGGTCAAAAAAAGTAATTTCGTAATATTAACTTTTTTGCCTGTAAATGACTTTTGCAAGTGAATTATCTCTTTTGGAACTAAAATAAGTGTGTTTAGAGTCATTTTAATGCCTGAAATTGGTCAAAATAAAAGCTTCTGAGTAGGAGAAAAAGTCTGTAAAACAGGCAATTTTGGTCACATTGAGGCTTTAGAAAGTAGTTATTCAACATGAGGCACAATCCAAATGACATTTTGAATCAATTTTTCTACAGTCCAAAAAATCAATTTTCTGATGAAAAACGATGATCCGCGACCTGTCGAATTTTCTCCAGATGGTCAAAAATGGTAATTTTTTAATATTTAATTTTTTGACTGTAAATGACTATTGCATGTGAATTATCACTTTTGGAACTAAAATAAGTGTGTTTAGAGTCATTTTAATGCCTTTAATTGGTCGAAATAGAAGCTTCTGAGTAGGAGAAAAAGTCTGTAAAAATGGCACTTTTGGTCACATTGAGGATTTAAAAAGTAGTTATTCAACATGAGGCACAACCCAAATTACATTTTGAATCAATTCTTCCACAGTCCAAAAAATCAATTTTCTGATGAAAAACGATGATCCGCGACCTGTCGAATTTTCTCCAGATGGTCAAAAATGGTAATTTTTTAATATTTAATTTTTTGACTGTAAATGACTTTTGCAAGTGAATTATCACTTTTGGAACTAAAATAAGTGTGTTTAGAGTCATTTTAATGCCTGAAATTGGTCAAAATAAAAGCTCTCGAGTAGGAGAAAAAGTCTGTAAAAAAGGCAATTTTGGTCACATTGAGGCTTTAGAAAGTAGTTATTCAACATGAGGCACAATCAAAATTACATTTTGAATCAATTTTTCCAGAGTCAAAAAAATCAAATTTCTGATGAAAAACGATGACCCGTGACCTGTCGAACTATCTCCAGATGGTCAAAAATTGTAATTTTGTAATATTTAATTTTTTGCCTGTAAATGACTTTTGCAAGTGAATTATCTCTTTTGGAACTAAAATAAGTGTGTAAAAAAGGCAATTTTGGTCACATTGAGGCTTTAAAAAGTAGGTATTCACCATGAGGCACAATCCAAATTACATTTTGAATCATTTCTTCCACAGTCCAAAAAATCAATTTTCTGATGAAAAACGATGATCCACGACCTGTCTAATTTTCTCCAGATGGTCAAAAATGGTAATTTTTTAATATTTAATTTTTTGACTGTAAATGAATATTGCATGTGAATTATCACTTTCGGAACTAAAATAAGTGTGTTTAGAGTCATTTTAATGCCTTTAATTGGTCGAAATAGAAGCTTCTGAGTAGGAGAAAATGTCTGTAAAAATGGCACTTTTGGTCACTTTGAGGATTTAAAAAGTAGTTATTCAACATGAGGCACAACCCAAATTACATTTTGAATCAATTCTTCCACAGTCCAAAAAATCAATTTTCTGATGAAAAACGATGATCCGCGACCTGTCGAATTTTCTCCAGATGGTCAAAAATTGTAATTTTTTAATATTTAATTTTTTGACTGTAAATGAATATTACATGTGAATTATCACTTTCGGAACTAAAATAAGTGTGTTTAGAGTCATTTTAATGCCTTTAATTGGTCGAAATAGAAGCTTCTGAGTAGGAGAAAAAGTCTGTAAAAATTGCACTTTTGGTCACATTGAGGCTTTAAAAAGTAGTTATTCAACATGAGGCACAATCCAAATTACATTTTGAATCAATTCTTCCACAGTCCAAAAAATCAATTTTCTGATGAAAAACGATGATCCGCGACCTGTCGAATTTTCTCCAGATGGTCAAAAATGGTTATTTTTTAATATTAAATTTTTTGACTGTAAATGACTATTGCATGTGAGTTACACTTTTGGAACTAAAATAAGTGTGTTTAGAGTCATTTTAATGCCTTTAATTTGTCGAAATAGAAGCTTCTGAGTAGGAGAAAAAGTCTGTAAAAATGGCACTTTTGGTCACATTGAGGATTTAAAAAGTAGTTATTCAACATGAGGCACAACCCAAATTACATTTTGAATCAATTCTTCCACAGTCCAAAAAATCAATTTTCTGATGAAAAACGATGATCCGCGACCTGTCGAATTTTCTCCAGATGGTCAAAAATGGTAATTGTTTAATATTTAATTTTTTGACTGTAAATGAATATTGCATGTGAATTATCACTTTCGGAACTAAAATAAGTGTGTTTAGAGTCATTTTAATGCCTGAAATTGGTCAAAATAAAAGCTCTCGAGTAGGAGAAAAAGTCTGTAAAAAAGGCAATTTTGGTCACATTGAGGCTTTAAAAAGTAGGTATTCACCATGAGGCACAATCCAAATTACATTTTGAATCAATTCTTCCACAGTCCAAAAAATCAATTTTCCGATGAAAAACTATGATCCGCGACCTGTCGAATTTTCTCCAGATGGTCAAAAATGGTAATTTTTTAATATTTAATTTTTTGACTGTAAATGAATATTGCATGTGAATTATCACTTTCGGAACTAAAATAAGTGTGTTTAGAGTCATTTTAATGCCTTTAATTGGTCGAAATAGAAGCTTCTGAGTAGGAGAAAAAGTCTGTAAAAATTGCACTTTTGGTCACATTGAGGCTTTAAAAAGTAGTTATTCAACATGAGGCACAATCCAAATTAAATTTTGAATCAATTCTTCCACAGTCCAAAAAATCAATTTTCTGATGAAAAACGATGATCCGCGACCTGTCGAATTTTCTCCAGGTGGTCAAAAATGGTTATTTTTTAATATTAAATTTTTTGTCTGTAAATGACTATTGCATGTGAATTATCACTTTTGGAACTAAAATAAGTGTGTTTAGAGTCATTTTAATGGCTTTAATTGGTCGAAATAGAAGCTTCTGAGTAGGAGAAAAAGTCTGTAAAAATGGCACTTTTGGTCACATTGAGTCTTTAAAAAGTAGTTATTCAACATGAGGCACAATCCAAATTACATTTTGAATCAATTTTTCCACAGTCCAAAAAATCAATTTTCTGATGAAAAACGATGATCCGCGACCTGTCGAATTTTCTCCAGATGGTCAAAAATGGTAATTTTTTAATATTTAATTTTTTGACTGTAAATGACTATTGCATGTGAATTATCACTTTTGGAACTAAAATAAGTGTGTTTAGAGTCATTTCAATGCCTTTAATTGGTCGAAATAGAAGCTTCTGAGTAGGAGAAAAAGTCTGTAAAAATGGCACTTTTGGTCACATTGAGGATTTAAAAAGTAGTTATTCAACATGAGGCACAACCCAAATTACATTTTGAATCAATTCTTCCACAGTCCAAAAAATCAATTTTCTGATGAAAAACGATGATCCGCGACCTGTCGAATTTTCTCCAGATGGTCAAAAATTGTAATTTTTTAATATTTAATTTTTTGACTGTAAATGAATATTACATGTGAATTATCACTTTCGGAACTAAAATAAGTGTGTTTAGAGTCATTTTAATGCCTTTAATTGGTCGAAATAGAAGCTTCTGAGTAGGAGAAAAAGTCTGTAAAAATTGCACTTTTGGTCACATTGAGGCTTTAAAAAGTAGTTATTCAACATGAGGCACAATCCAAATTACATTTTGAATCAATTCTTCCACAGTCCAAAAAATCAATTTTCTGATGAAAAACGATGATCCGCGACCTGTCGAATTTTCTCCAGATGGTCAAAAATGGTTATTTTTTAATATTCAATTTTTTGACTGTAAATGACTATTGCATGTGAATTATCACTTTTGGAACTAAAATAAGTGTGTTTAGAGTCATTTTAATGCCTTTAATTTGTCGAAATAGAAGCTTCTGAGTAGGAGAAAAAGTCTGTAAAAATGGCACTTTTGGTCACATTGAGGATTTAAAAAGTAGTTATTCAACATGAGGCACAACCCAAATTACATTTTGAATCAATTCTTCCACAGTCCAAAAAATCAATTTTCTGATGAAAAACGATGATCCGCGACCTGTCGAATTTTCTCCAGATGGTCAAAAATGGTAATTTTTTAATATTTAATTTTTTGACTGTAAATGAATTTTGCATGTGAATTATCACTTTCGGAACTAAAATAAGTGTGTTTAGAGTCATTTTAATGCCTGAAATTGGTCAAAATAAAAGCTCTCGAGTAGGAGAAAAAGTCTGTAAAAAAGGCAATTTTGGTCACATTGAGGCTTTAAAAAGTAGGTATTCACCATGAGGCACAATCCAAATTACATTTTGAATCAATTCTTCCACAGTCCAAAAAATCAATTTTCTGATGAAAAACGATGATCCGCGACCTGTCGAATTTTCTCCAGATGGTCAAAAATGGTAATTTTTAAATATTTAATTTTTTGACTGTACATGAATATTGCATGTTAATTATCACTTTCGGAACTAAAATAAGTGTGTTTAGAGTCATTTTAATGCCTTTAATTGGTCGAAATAGAAGCTTCTGAGTAGGAGAAAAAGTCTGTAAGAATTGCACTTTTGGTCACATTGAGGCTTTAAAAAGTAGTTATTCAACATGAGGCACAATCCAAATTACATTTTGAATCAATTCTTCCACAGTCCAAAAAATCAATTTTCTGATGAAAAACGATGATCCGCGCGACCTGTCGAATTTTCTCCACATGGTCAAAAATGGTAATTTTTTAATATTTAATTTTTTGACTGTAAATGAATATTGCATGTGAATTATCACTTTCGGAACTAAAATAAGTGTGTTTAGAGTCATTTTAATGCCTTTAATTGGTCGAAATAGAAGCTTCTGAGTAGGAGAAAAAGTCTGTAAAAATTGCACTTTTGGTCACATTGAGGCTTTAAAAAGTAGTTATTCAACATGAGGCACAATCCAAATTAAATTTTGAATCAATTCTTCCACAGTCCAAAAAATCAATTTTCTGATGAAAAACGATGATCCGCGACCTGTCGAATTTTCTCCAGATGGTCAAAAATGGTAATTTTTTAATATTTAATTTTTTGACTGTAAATGAATATTGCATGTGAATTATCACTTTCGGAACTAAAATAAGTGTGTTTAGAGTCATTTTAATGCCTGAAATTGGTCAAAATAAAAGCTCTCGAGTAGGAGAAAAAGTCTGTAAAAAAGGCAATTTTGGTCACATTGAGGCTTTAAAAAGTAGGTATTCACCATGAGGCACAATCCAAATTACATTTTGAATCAATTCTTCCACAGTCCAAAAAATCAATTTTCCGATGAAAAACGATGATCCGCGACCTGTCGAATTTTCTCCAGATGGTCAAAAATGGTAATTTTTTAATATTTAATTTTTTGACTGTAAATGAATATTGCATGTGAATTATCACTTTCGGAACTAAAATAAGTGTGTTTAGAGTCATTTTAATGCCTTTAATTGGTCGAAATAGAAGCTTCTGAGTAGGAGAAAAAGTCTGTAAAAATTGCACTTTTGGTCACATTGAGGCTTTAAAAAGTAGTTATTCAACATGAGGCACAATCCAAATTAAATTTTGAATCAATTCTTCCACAGTCCAAAAAATCAATTTTCTGATGAAAAACGATGATCCGCGACCTGTCGAATTTTCTCCAGGTGGTCAAAAATGGTTATTTTTTAATATTACATTTTTTGTCTGTAAATGACTATTGCATGTGAATTATCACTTTTGGAACTAAAATAAGTGTGTTTAGAGTCATTTTAATGGCTTTAATTGGTCGAAATAGAAGCTTCTGAGTAGGAGAAAAAGTCTGTAAAAATGGCACTTTTGGTCACATTGAGGCTTTAAAAAGTAGTTATTCAACATGAGGCACAATCCAAATTACATTTTGAATCAATTTTTCCACAGTCCAAAAAATCAATTTTCTGATGAAAAACGATGATCCGCGACCTGTCGAATTTTCTCTAGATGGTCAAAAATGGTAATTTTTTAATATTTAATTTTTTGACTGTAAATGACTATTGCATGTGAATTATCACTTTTGGAACTAAAATAAGTGTGTTTAGAGTCATTTCAATGCCTTTAATTGGTCGAAATAGAAGCTTCTGAGTAGGAGAAAAAGTCTGTAAAAATGGCACTTTTGGTCACATTGAGGATTTAAAAAGTAGTTATTCAACATGAGGCACAACCCAAATTACATTTTGAATCAATTCTTCCACAGTCCAAAAAATCAATTTTCTGATGAAAAACGATGATCCGCGACCTGTCGAATTTTCTCCAGATGGTCAAAAATTGTAATTTTTTAATATTTAATTTTTTGACTGTAAATGAATATTACATGTGAATTATCACTTTCGGAACTAAAATAAGTGTGTTTAGAGTCATTTTAATGCCTTTAATTGGTCGAAATAGAAGCTTCTGAGTAGGAGAAAAAGTCTGTAAAAATTGCACTTTTGGTCACATTGAGGCTTTAAAAAGTAGTTATTCAACATGAGGCACAATCCAAATTACATTTTGAATCAATACTTCCACAGTCCAAAAAATCAATTTTCTGATGAAAAATGATGATCCGCGACCTGTCGAATTTTCTCCAGATGGTCAAAAATGGTTATTTTTTAATATTCAATTTTTTGACTGTAAATGACTATTGCATGTGAATTATCACTTTTGGAACTAAAATAAGTGTGTTTAGAGTCATTTTAATGCCTTTAATTTGTCGAAATAGAAGCTTCTGAGTAGGAGAAAAAGTCTGTAAAAATGGCACTTTTGGTCACATTGAGGATTTAAAAAGTAGTTATTCAACATGAGGCACAACCCAAATTACATTTTGAATCAATTCTTCCACAGTCCAAAAAATCAATTTTCTGATGAAAAACGATGATCCGCGACCTGTCGAATTTTCTCCAGATGGTCAAAAATGGTAATTTTTTAATATTTAATTTTTTGACTGTAAATGAATATTGCATGTGAATTATCACTTTCGGAACTAAAATAAGTGTGTTTAGAGTCATTTTAATGCCTGAAATTGGTCAAAATAAAAGCTCTCGAGTAGGAGAAAAAGTCTGTAAAAAAGGCAATTTTGGTCACATTGAGGCTTTAAAAAGTAGGTATTCACCATGAGGCACAATCCAAATTACATTTTGAATCAATTCTTCCACAGTCCAAAAAATCAATTTTCTGATGAAAAACGATGATCCGCGACCTGTCGAATTTTCTCCAGATGGTCAAAAATGGTAATTTTTAAATATTTAATTTTTTGACTGTACATGAATATTGCATGTGAATTATCACTTTCGGAACTAAAATAAGTGTGTTTAGAGTCATTTTAATGCCTTTAATTGGTCGAAATAGAAGCTTCTGAGTAGGAGAAAAAGTCTGTAAGAATTGCACTTTTGGTCACATTGAGGCTTTAAAAAGTAGTTATTCAACATGAGGCACAATCCAAATTACATTTTGAATCAATTCTTCCACAGTCCAAAAAATCAATTTTCTGATGAAAAACGATGATCCGCGCGACCTGTCGAATTTTCTCCAGATGGTCAAAAATGGTAATTTTTTAATATTTAATTTTTTGACTGTAAATGAATATTGCATGTGAATTATCACTTTCGGAACTAAAATAAGTGTGTTTAGAGTCATTTTAATGCCTTTAATTGGTCGAAATAGAAGCTTCTGAGTAGGAGAAAAAGTCTGTAAAAATTGCACTTTTGGTCACATTGAGGCTTTAAAAAGTAGTTATTCAACATGAGGCACAATCCAAATTAAATTTTGAATCAATTCTTCCACAGTCCAAAAAATCAATTTTCTGATGAAAAACATTGATCCGCGACCTGTCGAATTTTCTTCAGATGGTCAAAAATGGTTATTTTTTAATATTAAATTTTTTGACTGTAAATGACTATTGCATGTGAATTATCACTTTTGGAACTAAAATAAGTGTGTTTAGGGTCATTTTAATGCCTTTAATTGGTCGAAATAGAAGCTTCTGAATAGGAGAAAAAGTCTGTAAAAATGGCACTTTTGGTCACATTGAGGATTTAAAAAGTAGTTATTCAACATGAGGCACAACCCAAATTACATTTTAAATCAATTTTTCCAGAGTCAAAAAATCAAATTTCTGATGAAAAACGATGACCCGTGACCTGTCGAACTATCTCCAGATGGTCAAAAATTGTAATTTTGTAATATTTAATTTTTTTGCCTGTAAATGACTTTTGCAAGTGAATTATCTCTTTTGGAACTAAAATAAGTGTGTAAAAAAGGCAATTTTGGTCACATTGAGGATTTAAAAAGTAGGTATTCACCATGAGGCACAATCCAAATTACATTTTGAATCAATTCTTCCACAGTCCAAAAAATCAATTTTCTGATGAAAAACGATGATCCGCGACCTGTCGAATTTTCTCCAGATGGTCAAAAATGGTAATTTTTTAATATTTAATTTTTTGACTGTAAATGAATATTGCATGTGAATTATCACTTTCGGAACTAAAATAAGTGTGTTTAGAGTCATTTCAATGCCTTTAATTGGTCGAAATAGAAGCTTCTGAGTAGGAGAAAAAGTCTGTAAAAATGGCACTTTTGGTCACATTGAGGATTTAAAAAGTAGTTATTCAACATGAGGCACAACCCAAATTACATTTTGAATCAATTCTTCCACAGTCCAAAAAATCAATTTTCTGATGAAAAACGATGATCCGCGACCTGTCGAATTTTCTCCAGATGGTCAAAAATGGTAATTTTTTAATATTTAATTTTTTGACTGTAAATGAATATTGCATGTGAATTATCACTTTCGGAACTACAATAAGTGTGTTTAGAGTCATTTTAATGCCTGAAATTGGTCAAAATAAAAGCTCTCGAGTAGGAGAAAAAGTCTGTAAAAAAGGCAATTTTGGTCACATTGAGGCTTTAAAAAGTAGGTATTCACCATGAGGCACAATCCAAATTACATTTTGAATCAATTCTTCCACAGTCCAAAAAATCAATTTTCTGATGAAAAACGATGATCCGCGACCTGTCGAATTTTCTCCAGATGGTCAAAAATGGTAATTTTTTAATATTTAATTTTTTGACTATAAATGAATATTGCATGTGAATTATCACTTTCGGAACTAAAATAAGTGTGTTTAGAGTAATTTTAATGCCTTTAATTGGTCGAAATAGAAGCTTCTGAGTAGGAGAAAAAGTCTGTAAAAATTGCACTTTTGGTCACATTGAGGCTTTAAAAAGTAGTTATTCAACATGAGGCACAATCCAAATTACATTTTGAATCAATTCTTCCACAGTCCAAAAAATCAATTTTCTGATGAAAAACGATGATCCGCGACCTGTCGAATTTTCTTCAGATGGTCAAAAATGGTTATTTTTTAATATTAAATTTTTTGACTGTAAATGACTATTGCATGTGAATTATCACTTTTGGAACTAAAATAAGTGTGTTTAGGGTCATTTTAATGCCTTTAATTGGTCGAAATAGAAGCTTCTGAATAGGAGAAAAAGTCTGTAAAAATGGCACTTTTGGTCACATTGAGGATTTAAAAAGTAGTTATTCAACATGAGGCACAACCCAAATTACATTTTAAATCAATTTTTCCAGAGTCAAAAAAATCAAATTTCTGATGAAAAACGATGACCCGTGACCTGTCGAACTATCTCCAGATGGTCAAAAATTGTAATTTTGTAATATTTAATTTTTTGCCTGTAAATGACTTTTGCAAGTGAATTATCTCTTTTGGAACTAAAATAGGTGTGTAAAAAAGGCAATTTTGGTCACATTGAGGATTTAAAAAGTAGGTATTCACCATGAGGCACAACCCAAATTACATTTTGAATCAATTCTTCCACAGTCCAAAAAATCAATTTTCTGCTGAAAAACGATGATCCGCGACCTGTCGAATTTTCTCCAGATGGTCAAAAATGGTAATTTTTTAATATTTAATTTTTTGACTGTAAATGAATATTGCATGTGAATTATCACTTTCGGAACTAAAATAAGTGTGTTTAGAGTAATTTCAATGCCTTTAATTGGTCGAAATAGAAGCTTCTGAGTAGGAGAAAAAGTCTGTAAAAATGGCACTTTTGGTCACATTGAGGATTTAAAAAGTAGTTATTCAACATGAGGCACAACCCAAATTACATTTTGAATCAATTCTTCCACAGTCCAAAAAATCAATTTTCTGATGAAAAACGATGATCCGCGACCTGTCGAATTTTCTCCAGATGGTCAACAATGGTAATTTTTTAATATTTAATTTTTTGACTGTAAATGAATATTGCATGTGAATTATCACTTTCGGAACTACAATAAGTGTGTTTAGAGTCATTTTAATGCCTGAAATTGGTCAAAATAAAAGCTCTCGAGTAGGAGAAAACGTCTGTAAAAAAGGCAATTTTGGTCACATTGAGGCTTTAAAAAGTAGGTATTCACCATGAGGCACAATCCAAATTACATTTTGAATCAATTCTTCCACAGTCCAAAAAATCAATTTTCTGATGAAAAACGATGATCCGCGACCTGTCGAATTTTCTCCAGATGGTCAAAAATGGTAATTTTTTAATATTTAATTTTTTGACTATAAATGAATATTGCATGTGAATTATCACTTTCGGAACTAAAATAGGTGTGTTTAGAGTCATTTTAATGCCTTTAATTGGTCGAAATAGAAGCTTCTGAGTAGGAGAAAAAGTCTGTAAAAATTGCACTTTTGGTCACATTGAGGCTTTAAAAAGTAGTTATTCAACATGAGGCACAATCCAAATTACATTTTGAATCAATTCTTCCACAGTCCAAAAAATCAATTTTCTGATGAAAAACGATGATCCGCGACCTGTCGAATTTTCTTCAGATGGTCAAAAATGGTTATTTTTTAATATTAAATTTTTTGACTGTAAATGACTATTGCATGTGAATTATCACTTTTGGAACTAAAATAAGTGTGTTTAGAGTCATTTTAATGCCTTTAATTGGTCGAAATAGAAGCTTCTGAATAGGAGAAAAAGTCTGTAAAAATGGCACTTTTGGTCACATTGAGGATTTAAAAAGTAGTTATTCAACATGAGGCACAACCCAAATTACATTTTGAATCAATTCTTCCACAGTCCAAAAAATCATTTTTCTGTTGAAAAATGATGATCCGCGACCTGTCGAATTTTCTCCAGATGGTCAAAAATGGTAATTTTTTAATATTTAATTTTTTGACCGTAAATGAATATTGCATGTGAATTATCACTTTCGGAACTAAAATAAGTGTGTTTAGAGTCATTTTAATGCCTTTAATTGGTCGAAATAGAAGCTTCTGAGTAGGAGAAAAAGTCTGTAAAAATGGCACTTTTGGTCACATTGAGGCCTTAAAAAGTAGTTATTCAACATGAGGCACAATCCAAATTACATTTTGAATCAATTTTTCCACAGTCCAAAAAATCAATTTTCTGATGAAAAACGATGATCCGCGACCTGTCGAATTTTCTCCAGATGGTCAAAAATGGTAATTTTTTAATATTTAATTTTTTGACTGTAAATGACTATTGCATGTGAATTATCACTTTTGGAACTAAAATAAGTGTGTTTAGAGTCATTTCAATGCCTTTAATTGGTCGAAATAGAAGCTTCTGAGTAGGAGAAAAAGTCTGTAAAAATGGCACTTTTGGTCACATTGAGGATTTAAAAAGTAGTTATTCAACATGAGGCACAACCCAAATTACATTTTGAATCAATTCTTCCACAGTCCAAAAAATCAATTTTCTGATGAAAAACGATGATCCGCGACCTGTCGAATTTTCTCCAGATGGTCAAAAATGGTAATTTTTTAATATTTAATTTTTTGACTGTAAATGAATATTGCATGTGAATTATCACTTTCGGAACTACAATAAGTGTGTTTAGAGTCATTTTAATGCCTGAAATTGGTCAAAATAAAAGCTCTCGAGTAGGAGAAAACGTCTGTAAAAAAGGCAATTTTGGTCACATTGAGGCTTTAAAAAGTAGGTATTCACCATGAGGCACAATCCAAATTACATTTTGAATCAATTCTTCCACAGTCCAAAAAATCAATTTTCTGATGAAAAACGATGATCCGCGACCTGTCGAATTTTCTCCAGATGGTCAAAAATGGTAATTTTTTAATATTTAATTTTTTGACTATAAATGAATATTGCATGTGAATTATCACTTTCGGAACTAAAATAGGTGTGTTTAGAGTCATTTTAATGCCTTTAATTGGTCGAAATAGAAGCTTCTGAGTAGGAGAAAAAGTCTGTAAAAATTGCACTTTTGGTCACATTGAGGCTTTAAAAAGTAGTTATTCAACATGAGGCACAATCCAAATTACATTTTGAATCAATTCTTCCACAGTCCAAAAAATCAATTTTCTGATGAAAAACGATGATCCGCGACCTGTCGAATTTTATTCAGATGGTCAAAAATGGTTATTTTTTAATATTAAATGTTTTGACTGTAAATGACTATTGCATGTGAATTATCACTTTTGGAACTAAAATAAGTGTGTTTAGAGTCATTTTAATGCCTTTAATTGGTCGAAATAGAAGCTTCTGAATAGGAGAAAAAGTCTGTAAAAATGGCACTTTTGGTCACATTGAGGATTTAAAAAGTAGTTATTCAACATGAGGCACAACCCAAATTACATTTTGAATCAATTCTTCCACAGTCCAAAAAATCATTTTTCTGATGAAAAACGATGATCCGCGACCTGTCGAATTTTCTCCAGATGGTCAAAAATTGTAATTTTTTAATATTTAATTTTTTGACTGTAAATGAATATTACATGTGAATTATCACTTTCGGAACTAAAATAAGTGTGTTTAGAGTCATTTTAATGCCTTTAATTGGTCGAAATAGAAGCTTCTGAGTAGGAGAAAAAGTCTGTAAAAATGGCACTTTTGGTCACATTGAGGCTTTAAAAAGTAGTTATTCAACATGAGGCACAATCCAAATTACATTTTGAATCAATTCTTCCACAGTCCAAAAAATCAATTTTCTGATGAAAAACGATGATCCGCGACCTGTCGAATTTTCTCCAGATGGTCAAAAATGGTTATTTTTTAATATTCAATTTTTTGACTGTAAATGACTATTGCATGTGAATTATCACTTTTGGAACTAAAATAAGTGTGTTTAGAGTCATTTTAATGCCTTTAATTTGTCGAAATAGAAGCTTCTGAGTAGGAGAAAAAGTCTGTAAAAATGGCACTTTTGGTCACATTGAGGATTTAAAAAGTAGTTATTCAACATGAGGCACAACCCAAATTACATTTTGAATCAATTCTTCCACAGTCCAAAAAATCAATTTTCTGATGAAAAACGATGATCCGCGACCTGTCGAATTTTCTCCAGATGGTCAAAAATGGTAATTTTTTAATATTTAATTTTTTGACTGTAAATGAATTTTGCATGTGAATTATCACTTTCGGAACTAAAATAAGTGTGTTTAGAGTCATTTTAATGCCTGAAATTGGTCAAAATAAAAGCTCTCGAGTAGGAGAAAAAGTCTGTAAAAAAGGCAATTTTGGTCACATTGAGGCTTTAAAAAGTAGGTATTCACCATGAGGCACAATCCAAATTACATTTTGAATCAATTCTTCCACAGTCCAAAAAATCAATTTTCTGATGAAAAACGATGATCCGCGACCTGTCGAATTTTCTCCAGATGGTCAAAAATGGTAATTTTTAAATATTTAATTTTTTGACTGTACATGAATATTGCATGTTAATTATCACTTTCGGAACTAAAATAAGTGTGTTTAGAGTCATTTTAATGCCTTTAATTGGTCGAAATAGAAGCTTCTGAGTAGGAGAAAAAGTCTGTAAGAATTGCACTTTTGGTCACATTGAGGCTTTAAAAAGTAGTTATTCAACATGAGGCACAATCCAAATTACATTTTGAATCAATTCTTCCACAGTCCAAAAAATCAATTTTCTGATGAAAAACGATGATCCGCGCGACCTGTCGAATTTTCTCCACATGGTCAAAAATGGTAATTTTTTAATATTTAATTTTTTGACTGTAAATGAATATTGCATGTGAATTATCACTTTCGGAACTAAAATAAGTGTGTTTAGAGTCATTTTAATGCCTTTAATTGGTCGAAATAGAAGCTTCTGAGTAGGAGAAAAAGTCTGTAAAAATTGCACTTTTGGTCACATTGAGGCTTTAAAAAGTAGTTATTCAACATGAGGCACAATCCAAATTAAATTTTGAATCAATTCTTCCACAGTCCAAAAAATCAATTTTCTGATGAAAAACGATGATCCGCGACCTGTCGAATTTTCTCCAGATGGTCAAAAATGGTAATTTTTTAATATTTAATTTTTTGACTGTAAATGAATATTGCATGTGAATTATCACTTTCGGAACTAAAATAAGTGTGTTTAGAGTCATTTTAATGCCTGAAATTGGTCAAAATAAAAGCTCTCGAGTAGGAGAAAAAGTCTGTAAAAAAGGCAATTTTGGTCACATTGAGGCTTTAAAAAGTAGGTATTCACCATGAGGCACAATCCAAATTACATTTTGAATCAATTCTTCCACAGTCCAAAAAATCAATTTTCCGATGAAAAACGATGATCCGCGACCTGTCGAATTTTCTCCAGATGGTCAAAAATGGTAATTTTTTAATATTTAATTTTTTGACTGTAAATGAATATTGCATGTGAATTATCACTTTCGGAACTAAAATAAGTGTGTTTAGAGTCATTTTAATGCCTTTAATTGGTCGAAATAGAAGCTTCTGAGTAGGAGAAAAAGTCTGTAAAAATTGCACTTTTGGTCACATTGAGGCTTTAAAAAGTAGTTATTCAACATGAGGCACAATCCAAATTAAATTTTGAATCAATTCTTCCACAGTCCAAAAAATCAATTTTCTGATGAAAAACGATGATCCGCGACCTGTCGAATTTTCTCCAGGTGGTCAAAAATGGTTATTTTTTAATATTACATTTTTTGTCTGTAAATGACTATTGCATGTGAATTATCACTTTTGGAACTAAAATAAGTGTGTTTAGAGTCATTTTAATGGCTTTAATTGGTCGAAATAGAAGCTTCTGAGTAGGAGAAAAAGTCTGTAAAAATGGCACTTTTGGTCACATTGAGGCTTTAAAAAGTAGTTATTCAACATGAGGCACAATCCAAATTACATTTTGAATCAATTTTTCCACAGTCCAAAAAATCAATTTTCTGATGAAAAACGATGATCCGCGACCTGTCGAATTTTCTCTAGATGGTCAAAAATGGTAATTTTTTAATATTTAATTTTTTGACTGTAAATGACTATTGCATGTGAATTATCACTTTTGGAACTAAAATAAGTGTGTTTAGAGTCATTTCAATGCCTTTAATTGGTCGAAATAGAAGCTTCTGAGTAGGAGAAAAAGTCTGTAAAAATGGCACTTTTGGTCACATTGAGGATTTAAAAAGTAGTTATTCAACATGAGGCACAACCCAAATTACATTTTGAATCAATTCTTCCACAGTCCAAAAAATCAATTTTCTGATGAAAAACGATGATCCGCGACCTGTCGAATTTTCTCCAGATGGTCAAAAATTGTAATTTTTTAATATTTAATTTTTTGACTGTAAATGAATATTACATGTGAATTATCACTTTCGGAACTAAAATAAGTGTGTTTAGAGTCATTTTAATGCCTTTAATTGGTCGAAATAGAAGCTTCTGAGTAGGAGAAAAAGTCTGTAAAAATTGCACTTTTGGTCACATTGAGGCTTTAAAAAGTAGTTATTCAACATGAGGCACAATCCAAATTACATTTTGAATCAATACTTCCACAGTCCAAAAAATCAATTTTCTGATGAAAAATGATGATCCGCGACCTGTCGAATTTTCTCCAGATGGTCAAAAATGGTTATTTTTTAATATTCAATTTTTTGACTGTAAATGACTATTGCATGTGAATTATCACTTTTGGAACTAAAATAAGTGTGTTTAGAGTCATTTTAATGCCTTTAATTTGTCGAAATAGAAGCTTCTGAGTAGGAGAAAAAGTCTGTAAAAATGGCACTTTTGGTCACATTGAGGATTTAAAAAGTAGTTATTCAACATGAGGCACAACCCAAATTACATTTTGAATCAATTCTTCCACAGTCCAAAAAATCAATTTTCTGATGAAAAACGATGATCCGCGACCTGTCGAATTTTCTCCAGATGGTCAAAAATGGTAATTTTTTAATATTTAATTTTTTGACTGTAAATGAATATTGCATGTGAATTATCACTTTCGGAACTAAAATAAGTGTGTTTAGAGTCATTTTAATGCCTGAAATTGGTCAAAATAAAAGCTCTCGAGTAGGAGAAAAAGTCTGTAAAAAAGGCAATTTTGGTCACATTGAGGCTTTAAAAAGTAGGTATTCACCATGAGGCACAATCCAAATTACATTTTGAATCAATTCTTCCACAGTCCAAAAAATCAATTTTCTGATGAAAAACGATGATCCGCGACCTGTCGAATTTTCTCCAGATGGTCAAAAATGGTAATTTTTAAATATTTAATTTTTTGACTGTACATGAATATTGCATGTGAATTATCACTTTCGGAACTAAAATAAGTGTGTTTAGAGTCATTTTAATGCCTTTAATTGGTCGAAATAGAAGCTTCTGAGTAGGAGAAAAAGTCTGTAAGAATTGCACTTTTGGTCACATTGAGGCTTTAAAAAGTAGTTATTCAACATGAGGCACAATCCAAATTACATTTTGAATCAATTCTTCCACAGTCCAAAAAATCAATTTTCTGATGAAAAACGATGATCCGCGCGACCTGTCGAATTTTCTCCAGATGGTCAAAAATGGTAATTTTTTAATATTTAATTTTTTGACTGTAAATGAATATTGCATGTGAATTATCACTTTCGGAACTAAAATAAGTGTGTTTAGAGTCATTTTAATGCCTTTAATTGGTCGAAATAGAAGCTTCTGAGTAGGAGAAAAAGTCTGTAAAAATTGCACTTTTGGTCACATTGAGGCTTTAAAAAGTAGTTATTCAACATGAGGCACAATCCAAATTAAATTTTGAATCAATTCTTCCACAGTCCAAAAAATCAATTTTCTGATGAAAAACATTGATCCGCGACCTGTCGAATTTTCTTCAGATGGTCAAAAATGGTTATTTTTTAATATTAAATTTTTTGACTGTAAATGACTATTGCATGTGAATTATCACTTTTGGAACTAAAATAAGTGTGTTTAGGGTCATTTTAATGCCTTTAATTGGTCGAAATAGAAGCTTCTGAATAGGAGAAAAAGTCTGTAAAAATGGCACTTTTGGTCACATTGAGGATTTAAAAAGTAGTTATTCAACATGAGGCACAACCCAAATTACATTTTAAATCAATTTTTCCAGAGTCAAAAAATCAAATTTCTGATGAAAAACGATGACCCGTGACCTGTCGAACTATCTCCAGATGGTCAAAAATTGTAATTTTGTAATATTTAATTTTTTTGCCTGTAAATGACTTTTGCAAGTGAATTATCTCTTTTGGAACTAAAATAAGTGTGTAAAAAAGGCAATTTTGGTCACATTGAGGATTTAAAAAGTAGGTATTCACCATGAGGCACAATCCAAATTACATTTTGAATCAATTCTTCCACAGTCCAAAAAATCAATTTTCTGATGAAAAACGATGATCCGCGACCTGTCGAATTTTCTCCAGATGGTCAAAAATGGTAATTTTTTAATATTTAATTTTTTGACTGTAAATGAATATTGCATGTGAATTATCACTTTCGGAACTAAAATAAGTGTGTTTAGAGTCATTTCAATGCCTTTAATTGGTCGAAATAGAAGCTTCTGAGTAGGAGAAAAAGTCTGTAAAAATGGCACTTTTGGTCACATTGAGGATTTAAAAAGTAGTTATTCAACATGAGGCACAACCCAAATTACATTTTGAATCAATTCTTCCACAGTCCAAAAAATCAATTTTCTGATGAAAAACGATGATCCGCGACCTGTCGAATTTTCTCCAGATGGTCAAAAATGGTAATTTTTTAATATTTAATTTTTTGACTGTAAATGAATATTGCATGTGAATTATCACTTTCGGAACTACAATAAGTGTGTTTAGAGTCATTTTAATGCCTGAAATTGGTCAAAATAAAAGCTCTCGAGTAGGAGAAAAAGTCTGTAAAAAAGGCAATTTTGGTCACATTGAGGCTTTAAAAAGTAGGTATTCACCATGAGGCACAATCCAAATTACATTTTGAATCAATTCTTCCACAGTCCAAAAAATCAATTTTCTGATGAAAAACGATGATCCGCGACCTGTCGAATTTTCTCCAGATGGTCAAAAATGGTAATTTTTTAATATTTAATTTTTTGACTATAAATGAATATTGCATGTGAATTATCACTTTCGGAACTAAAATAAGTGTGTTTAGAGTAATTTTAATGCCTTTAATTGGTCGAAATAGAAGCTTCTGAGTAGGAGAAAAAGTCTGTAAAAATTGCACTTTTGGTCACATTGAGGCTTTAAAAAGTAGTTATTCAACATGAGGCACAATCCAAATTACATTTTGAATCAATTCTTCCACAGTCCAAAAAATCAATTTTCTGATGAAAAACGATGATCCGCGACCTGTCGAATTTTCTTCAGATGGTCAAAAATGGTTATTTTTTAATATTAAATTTTTTGACTGTAAATGACTATTGCATGTGAATTATCACTTTTGGAACTAAAATAAGTGTGTTTAGGGTCATTTTAATGCCTTTAATTGGTCGAAATAGAAGCTTCTGAATAGGAGAAAAAGTCTGTAAAAATGGCACTTTTGGTCACATTGAGGATTTAAAAAGTAGTTATTCAACATGAGGCACAACCCAAATTACATTTTAAATCAATTTTTCCAGAGTCAAAAAAATCAAATTTCTGATGAAAAACGATGACCCGTGACCTGTCGAACTATCTCCAGATGGTCAAAAATTGTAATTTTGTAATATTTAATTTTTTGCCTGTAAATGACTTTTGCAAGTGAATTATCTCTTTTGGAACTAAAATAGGTGTGTAAAAAAGGCAATTTTGGTCACATTGAGGATTTAAAAAGTAGGTATTCACCATGAGGCACAACCCAAATTACATTTTGAATCAATTCTTCCACAGTCCAAAAAATCAATTTTCTGCTGAAAAACGATGATCCGCGACCTGTCGAATTTTCTCCAGATGGTCAAAAATGGTAATTTTTTAATATTTAATTTTTTGACTGTAAATGAATATTGCATGTGAATTATCACTTTCGGAACTAAAATAAGTGTGTTTAGAGTAATTTCAATGCCTTTAATTGGTCGAAATAGAAGCTTCTGAGTAGGAGAAAAAGTCTGTAAAAATGGCACTTTTGGTCACATTGAGGATTTAAAAAGTAGTTATTCAACATGAGGCACAACCCAAATTACATTTTGAATCAATTCTTCCACAGTCCAAAAAATCAATTTTCTGATGAAAAACGATGATCCGCGACCTGTCGAATTTTCTCCAGATGGTCAACAATGGTAATTTTTTAATATTTAATTTTTTGACTGTAAATGAATATTGCATGTGAATTATCACTTTCGGAACTACAATAAGTGTGTTTAGAGTCATTTTAATGCCTGAAATTGGTCAAAATAAAAGCTCTCGAGTAGGAGAAAACGTCTGTAAAAAAGGCAATTTTGGTCACATTGAGGCTTTAAAAAGTAGGTATTCACCATGAGGCACAATCCAAATTACATTTTGAATCAATTCTTCCACAGTCCAAAAAATCAATTTTCTGATGAAAAACGATGATCCGCGACCTGTCGAATTTTCTCCAGATGGTCAAAAATGGTAATTTTTTAATATTTAATTTTTTGACTATAAATGAATATTGCATGTGAATTATCACTTTCGGAACTAAAATAGGTGTGTTTAGAGTCATTTTAATGCCTTTAATTGGTCGAAATAGAAGCTTCTGAGTAGGAGAAAAAGTCTGTAAAAATTGCACTTTTGGTCACATTGAGGCTTTAAAAAGTAGTTATTCAACATGAGGCACAATCCAAATTACATTTTGAATCAATTCTTCCACAGTCCAAAAAATCAATTTTCTGATGAAAAACGATGATCCGCGACCTGTCGAATTTTCTTCAGATGGTCAAAAATGGTTATTTTTTAATATTAAATTTTTTGACTGTAAATGACTATTGCATGTGAATTATCACTTTTGGAACTAAAATAAGTGTGTTTAGAGTCATTTTAATGCCTTTAATTGGTCGAAATAGAAGCTTCTGAATAGGAGAAAAAGTCTGTAAAAATGGCACTTTTGGTCACATTGAGGATTTAAAAAGTAGTTATTCAACATGAGGCACAACCCAAATTACATTTTGAATCAATTCTTCCACAGTCCAAAAAATCATTTTTCTGTTGAAAAATGATGATCCGCGACCTGTCGAATTTTCTCCAGATGGTCAAAAATGGTAATTTTTTAATATTTAATTTTTTGACCGTAAATGAATATTGCATGTGAATTATCACTTTCGGAACTAAAATAAGTGTGTTTAGAGTCATTTTAATGCCTTTAATTGGTCGAAATAGAAGCTTCTGAGTAGGAGAAAAAGTCTGTAAAAATGGCACTTTTGGTCACATTGAGGCCTTAAAAAGTAGTTATTCAACATGAGGCACAATCCAAATTACATTTTGAATCAATTTTTCCACAGTCCAAAAAATCAATTTTCTGATGAAAAACGATGATCCGCGACCTGTCGAATTTTCTCCAGATGGTCAAAAATGGTAATTTTTTAATATTTAATTTTTTGACTGTAAATGACTATTGCATGTGAATTATCACTTTTGGAACTAAAATAAGTGTGTTTAGAGTCATTTCAATGCCTTTAATTGGTCGAAATAGAAGCTTCTGAGTAGGAGAAAAAGTCTGTAAAAATGGCACTTTTGGTCACATTGAGGATTTAAAAAGTAGTTATTCAACATGAGGCACAACCCAAATTACATTTTGAATCAATTCTTCCACAGTCCAAAAAATCAATTTTCTGATGAAAAACGATGATCCGCGACCTGTCGAATTTTCTCCAGATGGTCAAAAATGGTAATTTTTTAATATTTAATTTTTTGACTGTAAATGAATATTGCATGTGAATTATCACTTTCGGAACTACAATAAGTGTGTTTAGAGTCATTTTAATGCCTGAAATTGGTCAAAATAAAAGCTCTCGAGTAGGAGAAAACGTCTGTAAAAAAGGCAATTTTGGTCACATTGAGGCTTTAAAAAGTAGGTATTCACCATGAGGCACAATCCAAATTACATTTTGAATCAATTCTTCCACAGTCCAAAAAATCAATTTTCTGATGAAAAACGATGATCCGCGACCTGTCGAATTTTCTCCAGATGGTCAAAAATGGTAATTTTTTAATATTTAATTTTTTGACTATAAATGAATATTGCATGTGAATTATCACTTTCGGAACTAAAATAGGTGTGTTTAGAGTCATTTTAATGCCTTTAATTGGTCGAAATAGAAGCTTCTGAGTAGGAGAAAAAGTCTGTAAAAATTGCACTTTTGGTCACATTGAGGCTTTAAAAAGTAGTTATTCAACATGAGGCACAATCCAAATTACATTTTGAATCAATTCTTCCACAGTCCAAAAAATCAATTTTCTGATGAAAAACGATGATCCGCGACCTGTCGAATTTTATTCAGATGGTCAAAAATGGTTATTTTTTAATATTAAATGTTTTGACTGTAAATGACTATTGCATGTGAATTATCACTTTTGGAACTAAAATAAGTGTGTTTAGAGTCATTTTAATGCCTTTAATTGGTCGAAATAGAAGCTTCTGAATAGGAGAAAAAGTCTGTAAAAATGGCACTTTTGGTCACATTGAGGATTTAAAAAGTAGTTATTCAACATGAGGCACAACCCAAATTACATTTTGAATCAATTCTTCCACAGTCCAAAAAATCATTTTTCTGATGAAAAATGATGATCCGCGACCTGTCGAATTTTCTCCAGATGGTCAAAAATGGTAATTTTTTAATATTTAATTTTTTGACCGTAAATGAATATTGCATGTGAATTATCACTTTCGGAACTAAAATAAGTGTGTTTAGAGTCATTTTAATGCCTTTAATTGGTCGAAATAGAAGCTTCTGAGTAGGAGAAAAAGTCTGTAAAAATGGCACTTTTGGTCACATTGAGGCTTTAAAAAGTAGTTATTCAACATGAGGCACAATCCAAATTACATTTTGAATCAATTTTTCCACAGTCCAAAAAATCAATTTTCTGATGAAAAACGATGATCCGCGACCTGTCGAATTTTCTCCAGATGGTCAAAAATGGTAATTTTTTAATATTTAATTTTTTGACTGTAAATGACTATTGCATGTGAATTATCACTTTTGGAACTAAAATAAGTGTGTTTAGAGTCATTTCAATGCCTTTAATTGGTCGAAATAGAAGCTTCTGAGTAGGAGAAAAAGTCTGTAAAAATGGCACTTTTGGTCACATTGAGGATTTAAAAAGTAGTTATTCAACATGAGGCACAACCCAAATTACATTTTGAATCAATTCTTCCACAGTCCAAAAAATCAATTTTCTGATGAAAAACGATGATCCGCGACCTGTCGAATTTTCTCCAGATGGTCAAAAATTGTAATTTTTTAATATTTAATTTTTTGACTGTAAATGAATATTACATGTGAATTATCACTTTCGGAACTAAAATAAGTGTGTTTAGAGTCATTTCAATGCCTTTAATTGGTCGAAATAGAAGCTTCTGAGTAGGAGAAAAAGTCTGTAAAAATTGCACTTTTGGTCACATTGAGGCTTTAAAAAGTAGTTATTCAACATGAGGCACAATCCAAATTACATTTTGAATCAATTCTTCCACAGTCCAAAAAATCAATTTTCTGATGAAAAACGATGATCCGCGACCTGTCGAATTTTCTCCAGATGGTCAAAAATGGTTATTTTTTAATATTAAATTTTTTGACTGTAAATGACTATTGCATGTGAATTATCACTTTTGGAACTAAAATAAGTGTGTTTAGTGTCATTTTAATGCCTTTAATTTGTCGAAATAGAAGCTTCTGAGTAGGAGAAAAAGTCTGTAAAAATGGCACTTTTGGTCACATTGAGGATTTAAAAAGTAGTTATTCAACATGAGGCACAACCCAAATTACATTTTGAATCAATTCTTCCACAGTCCAAAAAAATCAATTTTCTGATGAAAAACGATGATCCGCGACCTGTCGAATTTTCTCCAGATGGTCAAAAATGGTAATTTTTTAATATTTAATTTTTTGACTGTAAATGAATATTGCATGTGAATTATCACTTTCGGAACTAAAATAAGTGTGTTTAGAGTCATTTTAATGCCTGAAATTGGTCAAAATAAAAGCTCTCGAGTAGGAGAAAAAGTCTGTAAAAAAGGCAATTTTGGTCACATTGAGGCTTTAAAAAGTAGGTATTCACCATGAGGCACAATCCAAATTACATTTTGAATCAATTCTTCCACAGTCCAAAAAATCAATTTTCTGATGAAAAACGATGATCCGCGACCTGTCGAATTTTCTCCAGATGGTCAAAAATGGTAATTTTTAAATATTTAATTTTTTGACTGTAAATGAATATTGCATGTGAATTATCACTTTCGGAACTAAAATAAGTGTGTTTAGAGTCATTTTAATGCCTTTAATTGGTCGAAATAGAAGCTTCTGAGTAGGAGAAAAAGTCTGTAAGAATTGCACTTTTAGTCACATTGAGGCTTTAAAAAGTAGTTATTCAACATGAGGCACAATCCAAATTACATTTTGAATCAATTCTTCCACAGTCCAAAAAATCAATTTTCTGATGAAAAACGATGATCCGCGACCTGTCGAATTTTCTCCAGATGGTCAAAAATGGTAATTTTTTAATATTTAATTTTTTGACTGTAAATGAATATTGCATGTGAATTATCACTTTCGGAACTAAAATAAGTGTGTTTAGAGTCATTTTAATGCCTTTAATTGGTCGAAATAGAAGCTTCTGAGTAGGAGAAAAAGTCTGTAAGAATTGCACTTTTAGTCACATTGAGGCTTTAAAAAGTAGTTATTCAACATGAGGCACAATCCAAATTACATTTTGAATCAATTCTTCCACAGTCCAAAAAATCAATTTTCTGATGAAAAACGATGATCCGCGCGACCTGTCGAATTTTCTCCAGATGGTCAAAAATGGTAATTTTTTAATATTTAATTTTTTGACTGTAAATGAATATTGCATGTGAATTATCACTTTCGGAACTAAAATAAGTGTGTTTAGAGTCATTTTAATGCCTTTAATTGGTCGAAATAGAAGCTTCTGAGTAGGAGAAAAAGTCTGTAAAAATTGCACTTTTGGTCACATTGAGGCTTTAAAAAGTAGTTATTCAACATGAGGCACAATCCAAATTAAATTTTGAATCAATTCTTCCACAGTCCAAAAAATCAATTTTCTGATGAAAAACGATGATCCGCGACCTGTCGAATTTTCTCCAGGTGGTCAAAAATGGTTATTTTTTAATATTAAATTTTTTGACTGTAAATGACTATTGCATGTGAATTATCACTTTTGGAACTAAAATAAGTGTGTTTAGAGTCACTTTAATGCCTTTAATTGGTCGAAATAGAAGCTTCTGAGTAGGAGAAAAAGTCTGTAAAAAAGGCAATTTTGGTCACATTGAGGCTTTAAAAAGTAGTTATTCAACATGAGGCACAATCCAAATTACATTTTGAATCAATTCTTCCACAGTCCAAAAAATCATTTTTCTGATGAAAAACGATGATCCGCGACCTGTCGAATTTTCTCCAGATGGTCAAAAATGGTAATTTTTTAATATTTAATTTTTTGACTGTAAATGACTATTGCATGTGAATTATCACTTTTGGAACTAAAATAAGTGTGTTTAGAGTCATTTTAATGCCTTTAATTGGTCGAAATAGAAGCTTCTGAGTAGGATAAAAAGTCTGTAAAAATGGCACTTTTGGTCACATTGAGGATTTAAAAAGTAGTTATTCAACATGAGGCACAACCCAAATTACATTTTGAATCAATTCTTCCACAGTCCAAAAAATCAATTTTCTGATGAAAAACGATGATCCGCGACCTGTCGAATTTTCTCCAGATGGTCAAAAATGGTAATTTTTTAATATTTAATTTTTTGACTGTAAATGACTTTTGCAAGTGAATTATCACTTTTGGAACTAAAATAAGTGTGTTTAGAGTCATTTTAATGCCTGAAATTGGTCAAAATAAAAGCTCTCGAGTAGGAGAAAAAGTCTGTAAAAAAGGCAATTTTGGTCACATTGAGGCTTTAGAAAGTAGTTATTCAACATGAGGCACAATCAAAATTACATTTTGAATCAATTTTTCCAGAGTCAAAAAAATCAAATTTCTGATGAAAAACGATGACCCGTGACCTGTCCAACTATCTCCAGATGGTCAAAAATTGTAATTTTGTAATATTAAATTTTTTGCCTGTAAATGACTTTTGCAAGTGAATTATCTCTTTTGGAACTAAAATAAGTGTGTTTAGAGTCATTTTAATGCCTGAAATTGGTCAAAATAAAAGCTTCTGAGTAGGAGAAAAAGTCTGTAAAAAAGGCAATTTTGGTCACATTGAGGCTTTAGAAAGTAGTTATTCAACATGAGGCACAATCCAAATGACATTTTGAATCAATTTTTCTACAGTCCAAAAAATCAATTTTCTGATGAAAAACGATGATCCGCGACCTGTCGAATTTTCTCCAGATGGTCAAAAATGGTAATTTTTTAATATTTAATTTTTTGACTGTAAATGACTATTGCATGTGAATTATCACTTTTGGAACTAAAATAAGTGTGTTTAGAGTCATTTTAATGCCTGAAATTGGTCAAAATAAAAGCTCTCGAGTAGGAGAAAAAGTCTGTAAAAAAGGCAATTTTGGTCACATTGAGGCTTTAAAAAGAAGGTATTCACCATGAGGCACAATCCAAATTACATTTTGAATCAATTCTTCCACAGTCCAAAAAATCAATTTTCTGATGAAAAACGATGATCCGCGACCAGTCGAATTTTCTCCAGATGGTCAAAAATGGTAATTTTTAAATATTTAAGTTTTTTGACTGTAAATGAATATTGCATGTGAATTATCACTTTCGGAACTAAAATAAGTGTGTTTAGAGTCATTTTAATGCCTTTAATTGGTCGAAATAGAAGCTTCTGAGTAGGAGAAAAAGTCTGTAAGAATTGCACTTTTGGTCACATTGAGGCTTTAAAAAGTAGTTATTCAACATGAGGCACAATCCAAATTACATTTTGAATCAATTCTTCCACAGTCCAAAAAATCAATTTTCTGATGAAAAACGATGATCCGCGACCTGTCGAATTTTCTCCAGATGGTCAAAAATGGTTATTTTTTAATATTAAATTTTTTGACTGTAAATGACTATTGCATGTGAATTACACTTTTGGAACTAAAATAAGTGTGTTTAGAGTCATTTTAATGCCTTTAATTTGTCGAAATAGAAGCTTCTGAGTAGGAGAAAAAGTCTGTAAAAATGGCACTTTTGGTCACATTGAGGATTTAAAAAGTAGTTATTCAACATGAGGCACAACCCAAATTACATTTTGAATCAATTCTTCCACAGTCCAAAAAATCAATTTTCTGATGAAAAACGATGATCCGCGACCTGTCGAATTTTCTCCAGATGGTCAAAAATGGTAATTTTTTAATATTTAATTTTTTGACTGTAAATGAATATTGCATGTGAATTATCACTTTCGGAACTAAAATAAGTGTGTTTAGAGTCATTTTAATGCCTGAAATTGGTCAAAATAAAAGCTCTCGAGTAGGAGAAAAAGTCTGTAAAAAAGGCAATTTTGGTCACATTGAGGCTTTAAAAAGTAGGTATTCACCATGAGGCACAATCCAAATTACATTTTGAATCAATTCTTCCACAGTCCAAAAAATCAATTTTCCGATGAAAAACGATGATACGCGACCTGTCGAATTTTCTCCAGATGGTCAAAAATGGTAATTTTTTAATATTTAATTTTTTGACTGTAAATGAATATTGCATGTGAATTATCACTTTCGGAACTAAAATAAGTGTGTTTAGAGTCATTTTAATGCCTTTAATTGGTCGAAATATAAGCTTCTGAGTAGGAGAAAAAGTCTGTAAGAATTGCACTTTTGGTCACATTGAGGATTTAAAAAGTAGTTATTCAACATGAGGCACAATCCAAATTACATTTTGAATCAATTCTTCCACAGTCCAAAAAATCAATTTTCTGATGAAAAACGATGATCCGCGCGACCTGTCGAATTTTCTCCAGATGGTCAAAAATGGTAATTTTTTAATATTTAATTTTTTGACTGTAAATGAATATTGCATGTGAATTATCACTTTCGGAACTAAAATAAGTGTGTTTAGAGTCATTTTAATGCCTTTAATTGGTCGAAATAGAAGCTTCTGAGTAGGAGAAAAAGTCTGTAAAAATTGCACTTTTGGTCACATTGAGGCTTTAAAAAGTAGTTATTCAACATGAGGCACAATCCAAATTAAATTTTGAATCAATTCTTCCACAGTCCAAAAAATCAATTTTCTGATGAAAAACGATGATCCGCGACCTGTCGAATTTTCTCCAGGTGGTCAAAAATGGTTATTTTTTAATATTAAATTTTTTGACTGTAAATGACTATTGCATGTGAATTATCACTTTTGGAACTAAAATAAGTGTGTTTAGAGTCACTTTAATGCCTTTAATTGGTCGAAATAGAAGCTTCTGAGTAGGAGAAAAAGTCTGTAAAAAAGGCAATTTTGGTCACATTGAGGCTTTAAAAAGTAGTTATTCAACATGAGGCACAATCCAAATTACATTTTGAATCAATTCTTCCACAGTCCAAAAAATCATTTTTCTGATGAAAAACGATGATCCGCGACCTGTCGAATTTTCTCCAGATGGTCAAAAATGGTAATTTTTTAATATTTAATTTTTTGACTGTAAATGACTATTGCATGTGAATTATCTCTTTTGGAACTAAAATAAGTGTGTTTAGAGTCATTTTAATGCCTGAAATTGGTCAAAATAAAAGCTCTTGAGTAGGAGAAAAAGTCTGTAAAAAAGGCAATTTTGGTCACATTGAGGCTTTAGAAAGTAGTTATTCAACATGAGGCACAATCAAAATTACATTTTGAATCAATTTTTCCAGAGTCAAAAAAATCAAATTTCTGATGAAAAACGATGACCCGTGACCTGTCCAACTATCTCCAGATGGTCAAAAATTGTAATTTTGTAATATTAAATTTTTTGCCTGTAAATGACTTTTGCAAGTGAATTATCTCTTTTGGAACTAAAATAAGTGTGTTTAGAGTCATTTTAATGCCTGAAATTGGTCAAAATAAAAGCTTCTGAGTAGGAGAAAAAGTCTGTAAAAAAGGCAATTTTGGTCACATTGAGGCTTTAGAAAGTAGTTATTCAACATGAGGCACAATCCAAATGACATTTTGAATCAATTTTTCTACAGTCCAAAAAATCAATTTTCTGATGAAAAACGATGATCCGCGACCTGTCGAATTTTCTCCAGATGGTCAAAAATGGTAATTTTTTAATATTTAATTTTTTGACTGTAAATGACTATTGCATGTGAATTATCACTTTTGGAACTAAAATAAGTGTGTTTAGAGTCATTTTAATGCCTGAAATTGGTCAAAATAAAAGCTCTCGAGTAGGAGAAAAAGTCTGTAAAAAAGGCAATTTTGGTCACATTGAGGCTTTAAAAAGAAGGTATTCACCATGAGGCACAATCCAAATTACATTTTGAATCAATTCTTCCACAGTCCAAAAAATCAATTTTCTGATGAAAAACTATGATCCGCGACCAGTCGAATTTTCTCCAGATGGTCAAAAATGGTAATTTTTAAATATTTAAGTTTTTTGACTGTAAATGAATATTGCATGTGAATTATCACTTTCGGAACTAAAATAAGTGTGTTTAGAGTCATTTTAATGCCTTTAATTGGTCGAAATAGAAGCTTCTGAGTAGGAGAAAAAGTCTGTAAGAATTGCACTTTTGGTCACATTGAGGCTTTAAAAAGTAGTTATTCAACATGAGGCACAATCCAAATTACATTTTGAATCAATTCTTCCACAGTCCAAAAAATCAATTTTCTGATGAAAAACGATGATCCGCGACCTGTCGAATTTTCTCCAGATGGTCAAAAATGGTTATTTTTTAATATTAAATTTTTTGACTGTAAATGACTATTGCATGTGAATTATCACTTTTGGAACTAAAATAAGTGTGTTTAGAGTCATTTTAATGCCTTTAATTGGTCGAAATATAAGCTTCTGAGTAGGAGAAAAAGTCTGTAAAAATGGCACTTTTGGTCACATTGAGGATTTAAAAAGTAGTTCAACATGAGGCACAACCCAAATTACATTTTGAATCAATTCTTCCACAGTCCAAAAAATCAATTTTCCGATGAAAAACGATGATCCGCGACCTGTCGAATTTTCTCCAGATGGTCAAAAATGGTAATTTTTTAATATTTAATTTTTTGACTGTAAATGACTATTGCATGTGAATTATCACTTTCGGAACTAAAATAAGTGTGTTTAGAGTCATTTTAATGCCTTTAATTGGTCGAAATAGAAGCTTCTGAGTAGGAGAAAAAGTCTGTAAAAAAGGCAATTTTGGTCACATTGAGGCTTTAGAAAGTAGTTATTCAACATGAGGCACAATCAAAATTACATTTTGAATCAATTTTTCCAGAGTCAAAAAAATCAAATTTCTGATGAAAAACGATGACCCATGACCTGTCCAACTATCTCCAGATGGTCAAAAATTGTAATTTCGTAATATTAACTTTTTTGCCTGTAAATGACTTTTGCAAGTGAATTATCTCTTTTGGAACTAAAATAAGTGTGTTTAGAGTCATTTTAATGCCTGAAATTGGTCAAAATAAAAGCTTCTGAGTAGGAGAAAAAGTCTGTAAAAAAGGCAATTTTGGTCACATTGAGGCTTTAGAAAGTAGTTATTCAACATGAGGCACAATCCAAATGACATTTTGAATCAATTTTTCTACAGTCCAAAAAATCAATTTTCTGATGAAAAACGATGATCCGCGACCTGTCGAATTTTCTCCAGATGGTCAAAAATGGTAATTTTTTAATATTTAATTTTTTGACTGTAAACGACTATTGCATGTGAATTATCACTTTTGGAACTAAAATAAGTGTGTTTAGAGTCATTTTAATGCCTTTAATTGGTCGAAATAGAAGCTTCTGAGTAGGAGAAAAAGTCTGTAAAAATGGCACTTTTGGTCACATTGAGGATTTAAAAAGTAGTTATTCAACATGAGGCACAACCCAAATTACATTTTGAATCAATTCTTCCACAGTCCAAAAAATCAATTTTCTGATGAAAAACGATGATCCGCGACCTGTCGAATTTTCTCCAGATGGTCAAAAATGGTAATTTTTTAATATTTAATTTTTTGACTGTAAATGACTTTTGCAAGTGAATTATCACTTTTGGAACTAAAATAAGTGTGTTTAGAGTCATTTTAATGCCTGAAATTGGTCAAAATAAAAACTCTCGAGTAGGAGAAAAAGTCTGTAAAAAAGGCAATTTTGGTCACATTGAGGCTTTAGAAAGTAGTTATTCAACATGAGGCACAATCAAAATTACATTTTGAATCAATTTTTCCAGAGTCAAAAAAATCAAATTTCTGATGAAAAACGATGACCCGTGACCTGTCCAACTATCTCCAGATGGTCAAAAATTGTAATTTTGTAATATTAAATTTTTTGCCTGTAAATTACTTTTGCAAGTGAATTATCTCTTTTGGAACTAAAATAAGTGTGTTTAGAGTCATTTTAATGCCTTTAATTGGTCAAAATAAAAACTCTCGAGTAGGAGAAAAAGTCTGTAAAAAAGGCAATTTTGGTCACATTGAGGCTTTAAAAAGTAGGTATTCACCATGAGGCACAATCCAAATTACATTTTGAATCAATTCTTCCACAGTCCAAAAAATCAATTTTCCGATGAAAAACGATGATACGCGACCTGTCGAATTTTCTCCAGATGGTCAAAAATGGTAATTTTTTAATATTTAATTTTTTGACTGTAAATGAATATTGCATGTGAATTATCACTTTCGGAACTAAAATAAGTGTGTTTAGAGTCATTTTAATGCCTTTAATTGGTCGAAATATAAGCTTCTGAGTAGGAGAAAAAGTCTGTAAGAATTGCACTTTTGGTCACATTGAGGATTTAAAAAGTAGTTATTCAACATGAGGCACAATCCAAATTACATTTTGAATCAATTCTTCCACAGTCCAAAAAATCAATTTTCTGATGAAAAACGATGATCCGCGCGACCTGTCGAATTTTCTCCAGATGGTCAAAAATGGTAATTTTTTAATATTTAATTTTTTGACTGTAAATGAATATTGCATGTGAATTATCACTTTCAGAACTAAAATAAGTGTGTTTAGAGTCATTTTAATGCCTTTAATTGGTCGAAATAGAAGCTTCTGAGTAGGAGAAAAAGTCTGTAAAAATTGCACTTTTGGTCACATTGAGGCTTTAAAAAGTAGTTATTCAACATGAGGCACAATCCAAATTAAATTTTGAATCAATTCTTCCACAGTCCAAAAAATCAATTTTCTGATGAAAAACGATGATCCGCGACCTGTCGAATTTTCTCCAGGTGGTCAAAAATGGTTATTTTTTAATATTAAATTTTTTGACTGTAAATGACTATTGCATGTGAATTATCACTTTTGGAACTAAAATAAGTGTGTTTAGAGTCACTTTAATGCCTTTAATTGGTCGAAATAGAAGCTTCTGAGTAGGAGAAAAAGTCTGTAAAAAAGGCAATTTTGGTCACATTGAGGCTTTAAAAAGTAGTTATTCAACATGAGGCACAATCCAAATTACATTTTGAATCAATTCTTCCACAGTCCAAAAAATCATTTTTCTGATGAAAAACGATGATCCGCGACCTGTCGAATTTTCTCCAGATGGTCAAAAATGGTAATTTTTTAATATTTAATTTTTTGACTGTAAATGACTATTGCATGTGAATTATCTCTTTTGGAACTAAAATAAGTGTGTTTAGAGTCATTTTAATGCCTGAAATTGGTCAAAATAAAAGCTCTTGAGTAGGAGAAAAAGTCTGTAAAAAAGGCAATTTTGGTCACATTGAGGCTTTAGAAAGTAGTTATTCAACATGAGGCACAATCAAAATTACATTTTGAATCAATTTTTCCAGAGTCAAAAAAATCAAATTTCTGATGAAAAACGATGACCCGTGACCTGTCCAACTATCTCCAGATGGTCAAAAATTGTAATTTTGTAATATTAAATTTTTTGCCTGTAAATGACTTTTGCAAGTGAATTATCTCTTTTGGAACTAAAATAAGTGTGTTTAGAGTCATTTTAATGCCTGAAATTGGTCAAAATAAAAGCTTCTGAGTAGGAGAAAAAGTCTGTAAAAAAGGCAATTTTGGTCACATTGAGGCTTTAGAAAGTAGTTATTCAACATGAGGCACAATCCAAATGACATTTTGAATCAATTTTTCTACAGTCCAAAAAATCAATTTTCTGATGAAAAACGATGATCCGCGACCTGTCGAATTTTCTCCAGATGGTCAAAAATGGTAATTTTTTAATATTTAATTTTTTGACTGTAAATGACTATTGCATGTGAATTATCACTTTTGGAACTAAAATAAGTGTGTTTAGAGTCATTTTAATGCCTGAAATTGGTCAAAATAAAAGCTCTCGAGTAGGAGAAAAAGTCTGTAAAAAAGGCAATTTTGGTCACATTGAGGCTTTAAAAAGAAGGTATTCACCATGAGGCACAATCCAAATTACATTTTGAATCAATTCTTCCACAGTCCAAAAAATCAATTTTCTGATGAAAAACTATGATCCGCGACCAGTCGAATTTTCTCCAGATGGTCAAAAATGGTAATTTTTAAATATTTAAGTTTTTTGACTGTAAATGAATATTGCATGTGAATTATCACTTTCGGAACTAAAATAAGTGTGTTTAGAGTCATTTTAATGCCTTTAATTGGTCGAAATAGAAGCTTCTGAGTAGGAGAAAAAGTCTGTAAGAATTGCACTTTTGGTCACATTGAGGCTTTAAAAAGTAGTTATTCAACATGAGGCACAATCCAAATTACATTTTGAATCAATTCTTCCACAGTCCAAAAAATCAATTTTCTGATGAAAAACGATGATCCGCGACCTGTCGAATTTTCTCCAGATGGTCAAAAATGGTTATTTTTTAATATTAAATTTTTTGACTGTAAATGACTATTGCATGTGAATTATCACTTTTGGAACTAAAATAAGTGTGTTTAGAGTCATTTTAATGCCTTTAATTGGTCGAAATATAAGCTTCTGAGTAGGAGAAAAAGTCTGTAAAAATGGCACTTTTGGTCACATTGAGGATTTAAAAAGTAGTTCAACATGAGGCACAACCCAAATTACATTTTGAATCAATTCTTCCACAGTCCAAAAAATCAATTTTCCGATGAAAAACGATGATCCGCGACCTGTCGAATTTTCTCCAGATGGTCAAAAATGGTAATTTTTTAATATTTAATTTTTTGACTGTAAATGACTATTGCATGTGAATTATCACTTTCGGAACTAAAATAAGTGTGTTTAGAGTCATTTTAATGCCTTTAATTGGTCGAAATAGAAGCTTCTGAGTAGGAGAAAAAGTCTGTAAAAAAGGCAATTTTGGTCACATTGAGGCTTTAGAAAGTAGTTATTCAACATGAGGCACAATCAAAATTACATTTTGAATCAATTTTTCCAGAGTCAAAAAAATCAAATTTCTGATGAAAAACGATGACCCATGACCTGTCCAACTATCTCCAGATGGTCAAAAATTGTAATTTCGTAATATTAACTTTTTTGCCTGTAAATGACTTTTGCAAGTGAATTATCTCTTTTGGAACTAAAATAAGTGTGTTTAGAGTCATTTTAATGCCTGAAATTGGTCAAAATAAAAGCTTCTGAGTAGGAGAAAAAGTCTGTAAAAAAGGCAATTTTGGTCACATTGAGGCTTTAGAAAGTAGTTATTCAACATGAGGCACAATCCAAATGACATTTTGAATCAATTTTTCTACAGTCCAAAAAATCAATTTTCTGATGAAAAACGATGATCCGCGACCTGTCGAATTTTCTCCAGATGGTCAAAAATGGTAATTTTTTAATATTTAATTTTTTGACTGTAAACGACTATTGCATGTGAATTATCACTTTTGGAACTAAAATAAGTGTGTTTAGAGTCATTTTAATGCCTTTAATTGGTCGAAATAGAAGCTTCTGAGTAGGAGAAAAAGTCTGTAAAAATGGCACTTTTGGTCACATTGAGGATTTAAAAAGTAGTTATTCAACATGAGGCACAACCCAAATTACATTTTGAATCAATTCTTCCACAGTCCAAAAAATCAATTTTCTGATGAAAAACGATGATCCGCGACCTGTCGAATTTTCTCCAGATGGTCAAAAATGGTAATTTTTTAATATTTAATTTTTTGACTGTAAATGACTTTTGCAAGTGAATTATCACTTTTGGAACTAAAATAAGTGTGTTTAGAGTCATTTTAATGCCTGAAATTGGTCAAAATAAAAACTCTCGAGTAGGAGAAAAAGTCTGTAAAAAAGGCAATTTTGGTCACATTGAGGCTTTAGAAAGTAGTTATTCAACATGAGGCACAATCAAAATTACATTTTGAATCAATTTTTCCAGAGTCAAAAAAATCAAATTTCTGATGAAAAACGATGACCCGTGACCTGTCCAACTATCTCCAGATGGTCAAAAATTGTAATTTTGTAATATTAAATTTTTTGCCTGTAAATTACTTTTGCAAGTGAATTATCTCTTTTGGAACTAAAATAAGTGTGTTTAGAGTCATTTTAATGCCTTTAATTGGTCAAAATAAAAACTCTCGAGTAGGAGAAAAAGTCTGTAAAAAAGGCAATTTTGGTCACATTGAGTATTTAAAAAGTAGTTCAACATGAGGCACAACCCAAATTACATTTTGAATCAATTCTTCCACAGTCCAAAAAATCAATTTTCCGATGAAAAACGATGATCCGCGACCTGTCGAATTTTCTCCAGATGGTCAAAAATGGTAATTTTTTAATATTTAATTTTTTGACTGTAAATGACTATTGCATGTGAATTATCACTTTCGGAACTAAAATAAGTGTGTTTAGAGTCATTTTAATGCCTTTAATTGGTCGAAATAGAAGCTTCTGAGTAGGAGAAAAAGTCTGTAAAAAAGGCAATTTTGGTCACATTGAGGCTTTAGAAAGTAGTTATTCAACATGAGGCACAATCAAAATTACATTTTGAATCAATTTTTCCAGAGTCAAAAAAATCAAATTTCTGATGAAAAACGATGACCCATGACCTGTCCAACTATCTCCAGATGGTCAAAAATTGTAATTTCGTAATATTAACTTTTTTGCCTGTAAATGACTTTTGCAAGTGAATTATCTCTTTTGGAACTAAAATAAGTGTGTTTAGAGTCATTTTAATGCCTGAAATTGGTCAAAATAAAAGCTTCTGAGTAGGAGAAAAAGTCTGTAAAAAAGGCAATTTTGGTCACATTGAGGCTTTAGAAAGTAGTTATTCAACATGAGGCACAATCCAAATGACATTTTGAATCAATTTTTCTACAGTCCAAAAAATCAATTTTCTGATGAAAAACGATGATCCGCGACCTGTAAAATTTTCTCCAGATGGTCAAAAATGGTAATTTTTTAATATTTAATTTTTTGACTGTAAACGACTATTGCATGTGAATTATCACTTTTGGAACTAAAATAAGTGTGTTTAGAGTCATTTTAATGCCTTTAATTGGTCGAAATAGAAGCTTCTGAGTAGGAGAAAAAGTCTGTAAAAATGGCACTTTTGGTCACATTGAGGATTTAAAAAGTAGTTATTCAACATGAGGCACAACCCAAATTACATTTTGAATCAATTCTTCCACAGTCCAAAAAATCAATTTTCTGATGAAAAACGATGATCCGCGACCTGTCGAATTTTCTCCAGATGGTCAAAAATGGTAATTTTTTAATATTTAATTTTTTGACTGTAAATGACTTTTGCAAGTGAATTATCACTTTTGGAACTAAAATAAGTGTGTTTAGAGTCATTTTAATGCCTGAAATTGGTCAAAATAAAAACTCTCGAGTAGGAGAAAAAGTCTGTAAAAAAGGCGATTTTGGTCACATTGAGGCTTTAGAAAGTAGTTATTCAACATGAGGCACAATCAAAATTACATTTTGAATCAATTTTTCCAGAGTCACAAAAATCAAATTTCTGATGAAAAACGATGACCCGTGACCTGTCCAACTATCTCCAGATGGTCAAAAATTGTAATTTTGTAATATTAAATTTTTTGCCTGTAAATTACTTTTGCAAGTGAATTATCTCTTTTGGAACTAAAATAAGTGTGTTTAGAGTCATTTTAATGCCTGAAATTGGTCGAAATAGAAGCTTCTGAGTAGGAGAAAAAGTCTGTAAGAATTGCACTTTTGGTCACATTGAGGCTTTAAAAAGTAGTTATTCAACATGAGGCACAATCCAAATTACATTTTGAATCAATTCTTCCACAGTCCAAAAAATCAATTTTCTGATGAAAAACGATGATCCGCGACCTGTCGAATTTTCTCCAGATGGTCAAAAATGGTTATTTTTTAATATTAAATTTTTTGACTGTAAATGACTATTGCATGTGAATTATCACTTTTGGAACTAAAATAAGTGTGTTTAGAGTCATTTTAATGCCTTTAATTGGTCGAAATATAAGCTTCTGAGTAGGAGAAAAAGTCTGTAAAAATGGCACTTTTGGTCACATTGAGGATTTAAAAAGTAGTTCAACATGAGGCACAACCCAAATTACATTTTGAATCAATTCTTCCACAGTCCAAAAAATCAATTTTCCGATGAAAAACGATGATCCGCGACCTGTCGAATTTTCTCCAGATGGTCAAAAATGGTAATTTTTTAATATTTAATTTTTTGACTGTAAATGACTATTGCATGTGAATTATCACTTTCGGAACTAAAATAAGTGTGTTTAGAGTCATTTTAATGCCTTTAATTGGTCGAAATAGAAGCTTCTGAGTAGGAGAAAAAGTCTGTAAAAAAGGCAATTTTGGTCACATTGAGGCTTTAGAAAGTAGTTATTCAACATGAGGCACAATCAAAATTACATTTTGAATCAATTTTTCCAGAGTCAAAAAAATCAAATTTCTGATGAAAAACGATGACCCATGACCTGTCCAACTATCTCCAGATGGTCAAAAATTGTAATTTCGTAATATTAACTTTTTTGCCTGTAAATGACTTTTGCAAGTGAATTATCTCTTTTGGAACTAAAATAAGTGTGTTTAGAGTCATTTTAATGCCTGAAATTGGTCAAAATAAAAGCTTCTGAGTAGGAGAAAAAGTCTGTAAAAAAGGCAATTTTGGTCACATTGAGGCTTTAGAAAGTAGTTATTCAACATGAGGCACAATCCAAATGACATTTTGAATCAATTTTTCTACAGTCCAAAAAATCAATTTTCTGATGAAAAACGATGATCCGCGACCTGTCGAATTTTCTCCAGATGGTCAAAAATGGTAATTTTTTAATATTTAATTTTTTGACTGTAAACGACTATTGCATGTGAATTATCACTTTTGGAACTAAAATAAGTGTGTTTAGAGTCATTTTAATGCCTTTAATTGGTCGAAATAGAAGCTTCTGAGTAGGAGAAAAAGTCTGTAAAAATGGCACTTTTGGTCACATTGAGGATTTAAAAAGTAGTTATTCAACATGAGGCACAACCCAAATTACATTTTGAATCAATTCTTCCACAGTCCAAAAAATCAATTTTCTGATGAAAAACGATGATCCGCGACCTGTCGAATTTTCTCCAGATGGTCAAAAATGGTAATTTTTTAATATTTAATTTTTTGACTGTAAATGACTTTTGCAAGTGAATTATCACTTTTGGAACTAAAATAAGTGTGTTTAGAGTCATTTTAATGCCTGAAATTGGTCAAAATAAAAACTCTCGAGTAGGAGAAAAAGTCTGTAAAAAAGGCAATTTTGGTCACATTGAGGCTTTAGAAAGTAGTTATTCAACATGAGGCACAATCAAAATTACATTTTGAATCAATTTTTCCAGAGTCAAAAAAATCAAATTTCTGATGAAAAACGATGACCCGTGACCTGTCCAACTATCTCCAGATGGTCAAAAATTGTAATTTTGTAATATTAAATTTTTTGCCTGTAAATTACTTTTGCAAGTGAATTATCTCTTTTGGAACTAAAATAAGTGTGTTTAGAGTCATTTTAATGCCTTTAATTGGTCAAAATAAAAACTCTCGAGTAGGAGAAAAAGTCTGTAAAAAAGGCAATTTTGGTCACATTGAGTATTTAAAAAGTAGTTCAACATGAGGCACAACCCAAATTACATTTTGAATCAATTCTTCCACAGTCCAAAAAATCAATTTTCCGATGAAAAACGATGATCCGCGACCTGTCGAATTTTCTCCAGATGGTCAAAAATGGTAATTTTTTAATATTTAATTTTTTGACTGTAAATGACTATTGCATGTGAATTATCACTTTCGGAACTAAAATAAGTGTGTTTAGAGTCATTTTAATGCCTTTAATTGGTCGAAATAGAAGCTTCTGAGTAGGAGAAAAAGTCTGTAAAAAAGGCAATTTTGGTCACATTGAGGCTTTAGAAAGTAGTTATTCAACATGAGGCACAATCAAAATTACATTTTGAATCAATTTTTCCAGAGTCAAAAAAATCAAATTTCTGATGAAAAACGATGACCCATGACCTGTCCAACTATCTCCAGATGGTCAAAAATTGTAATTTCGTAATATTAACTTTTTTGCCTGTAAATGACTTTTGCAAGTGAATTATCTCTTTTGGAACTAAAATAAGTGTGTTTAGAGTCATTTTAATGCCTGAAATTGGTCAAAATAAAAGCTTCTGAGTAGGAGAAAAAGTCTGTAAAAAAGGCAATTTTGGTCACATTGAGGCTTTAGAAAGTAGTTATTCAACATGAGGCACAATCCAAATGACATTTTGAATCAATTTTTCTACAGTCCAAAAAATCAATTTTCTGATGAAAAACGATGATCCGCGACCTGTAAAATTTTCTCCAGATGGTCAAAAATGGTAATTTTTTAATATTTAATTTTTTGACTGTAAACGACTATTGCATGTGAATTATCACTTTTGGAACTAAAATAAGTGTGTTTAGAGTCATTTTAATGCCTTTAATTGGTCGAAATAGAAGCTTCTGAGTAGGAGAAAAAGTCTGTAAAAATGGCACTTTTGGTCACATTGAGGATTTAAAAAGTAGTTATTCAACATGAGGCACAACCCAAATTACATTTTGAATCAATTCTTCCACAGTCCAAAAAATCAATTTTCTGATGAAAAACGATGATCCGCGACCTGTCGAATTTTCTCCAGATGGTCAAAAATGGTAATTTTTTAATATTTAATTTTTTGACTGTAAATGACTTTTGCAAGTGAATTATCACTTTTGGAACTAAAATAAGTGTGTTTAGAGTCATTTTAATGCCTGAAATTGGTCAAAATAAAAACTCTCGAGTAGGAGAAAAAGTCTGTAAAAAAGGCGATTTTGGTCACATTGAGGCTTTAGAAAGTAGTTATTCAACATGAGGCACAATCAAAATTACATTTTGAATCAATTTTTCCAGAGTCACAAAAATCAAATTTCTGATGAAAAACGATGACCCGTGACCTGTCCAACTATCTCCAGATGGTCAAAAATTGTAATTTTGTAATATTAAATTTTTTGCCTGTAAATGACTTTTGCAAGTGAATTATCTCTTTTGGAACTAAAATAAGTGTGTTTAGAGTCATTTCAATGCCTTTAATTGGTCGAAATAGAAGCTTCTGAGTAGGAGAAAAAGTCTGTAAAAATGGCACTTTTGGTCACATTGAGGATTTAAAAAGTAGTTATTCAACATGAGGCACAATCCAAATTACATTTTGAATCAATTCTTCCACAGTCCAAAAAATCAATTTTCTGATGAAAAACGATGATCCGCGACCTGTCGAATTTTCTCCAGATGGTCAAAAATGGTAATTTTTTAATATTTAATTTTTTGACTGTAAATGAATATTGCATGTGAATTATCACTTTCGGAACTAAAATAAGTGTGTTTAGAGTCATTTTAATGCCTGAAATTGGTCAAAATAAAAGCTCTCGAGTAGGAGAAAAAGTCTGTAAAAAAGGCAATTTTGGTCACATTGAGGCTTTAAAAAGTAGGTATTCACCATGAGGCACAATCCAAATTACATTTTGAATCAATTCTTCCACAGTCCAAAAAATCAATTTTCCGATGAAAAACGATGATCCGCGACCTGTCGAATTTTCTCCAGATGGTCAAAAATGGTAATTTTTTAATATTTAATTTTTTGACTGTAAATGAATATTGCATGTGAATTATCACTTTCGGAACTAAAATAAGTGTGTTTAGAGTCATTTTAATGCCTTTAATTGGTCGAAATAGAAGCTTCTGAGTAGGAGAAAAAGTCTGTAAAAATTGCACTTTTGGTCACATTGAGGCTTTAAAAAGTAGTTATTCAACATGAGGCACAATCCAAATTAAATTTTGAATCAATTCTTCCACAGTCCAAAAAATCAATTTTCTGATGAAAAACGATGATCCGCGACCTGTCGAATTTTCTCCAGATGGTCAAAAATGGTTATTTTTTAATATTACATTTTTTGTCTGTAAATGACTATTGCATGTGAATTATCACTTTTGGAACTAAAATAAGTGTGTTTAGAGTCATTTTAATGGCTTTAATTGGTCGAAATAGAAGCTTCTGAGTAGGAGAAAAAGTCTGTAAAAATGGCACTTTTGGTCACATTGAGGCTTTAAAAAGTAGTTATTCAACATGAGGCACAATCCAAATTACATTTTGAATCAATTTTTCCACAGTCCAAAAAATCAATTTTCTGATGAAAAACGATGATCCGCGACCTGTCGAATTTTCTCCAGATGGTCAAAAATGGTAATTTTTTAATATTTAATTTTTGGACTGTAAATGAATATTGCATGTGAATTATCACTTTTGGAACTAAAAGAAGTGTGTTTAGAGTCATTTTAATGCCTTTAATTGGTCGAAATAGAAGCTTCTGAGTAGGAGAAAAAGTCTGTAAAAATGGCACTTTTGGTCACATTGAGGATTTAAAAAGTAGTTATTCAACATGAGGCACAACCCAAATTACATTTTGAATCAATTCTTCCACAGTCCAAAAAATCAATTTTCTGATGAAAAACGATGATCCGCGACCTGTCGAATTTTCTCCAGATGGTCAAAAATGGTAATTTTTTAATATTTAATTTTTTGACTGTAAATGAATATTACATGTGAATTATCACTTTCGGAACTAAAATAAGTGTGTTTAGAGTCATTTTAATGCCTTTAATTGGTCGAAATAGAAGCTTCTGAGTAGGAGAAAAAGTCTGTAAAAATTGCACTTTTGGTCACATTGAGGCTTTAAAAAGTAGTTATTCAACATGAGGCACAATCCAAATTACATTTTGAATCAATTCTTCCACAGTCCAAAAAATCAATTTTCTGATGAAAAACGATGATCCGCGACCTGTCGAATTTTCTCCAGATGGTCAAAAATGGTTATTTTTTAATATTAAATTTTTTGACTGTAAATGACTATTGCATGTGAATTATCACTTTTGGAACTAAAATAAGTGTGTTTAGAGTCATTTTAATGCCTTTAATTTGTCGAAATAGAAGCTTCTGAGTAGGAGAAAAAGTCTGTAAAAATGGCACTTTTGGTCACATTGAGGATTTAAAAAGTAGTTATTCAACATGAGGCACAACCCAAATTACATTTTGAATCAATTCTTCCACAGTCCAAAAAATCAATTTTCTGATGAAAAACGATGATCCGCGACCTGTCGAATTTTCTCCAGATGGTCAAAAATGGTAATTTTTTAATATTTAATTTTTTGACTGTAAATGAATATTGCATGTGAATTATCACTTTCGGAACTAAAATAAGTGTGTTTAGAGTCATTTTAATGCCTGAAATTGGTCAAAATAAAAGCTCTCGAGTAGGAGAAAAAGTCTGTAAAAAAGGCAATTTTGGTCACATTGAGGCTTTAAAAAGTAGGTATTCACCATGAGGCACAATCCAAATTACATTTTGAATCAATTCTTCCACAGTCCAAAAAATCAATTTTCTGATGAAAAACGATGATCCGCGACCTGTCGAATTTTCTCCAGATGGTCAAAAATGGTAATTTTTAAATATTTAATTTTTTGACTGTAAATGAATATTGCATGTGAATTATCACTTTCGGAACTAAAATAAGTGTGTTTAGAGTCATTTTAATGCCTTTAATTGGTCGAAATAGAAGCTTCTGAGTAGGAGAAAAAGTCTGTAAGAATTGCACTTTTAGTCACATTGAGGCTTTAAAAAGTAGTTATTCAACATGAGGCACAATCCAAATTACATTTTGAATCAATTCTTCCACAGTCCAAAAAATCAATTTTCTGATGAAAAACGATGATCCGCGCGACCTGTCGAATTTTCTCCAGATGGTCAAAAATGGTAATTTTTTAATATTTAATTTTTTGACTGTAAATGAATATTGCATGTGAATTATCACTTTCGGAACTAAAATAAGTGTGTTTAGAGTCATTTTAATGCCTTTAATTGGTCGAAATAGAAGCTTCTGAGTAGGAGAAAAAGTCTGTAAAAATGGCACTTTTGGTCACATTGAGGCTTTAAAAAGTAGTTATTCAACATGAGGCACAATCCAAATGACATTTTGAATCAATTTTTCTACAGTCCAAAAAATCAATTTTCTGATGAAAAACGATGATCCGCGACCTGTCGAATTTTCTCCAGATGGTCAAAAATGGTAATTTTTTAATATTTAATTTTTTGACTGTAAATGACTATTGCATGTGAATTATCACTTTTGGAACTAAAATAAGTGTGTTTAGAGTCATTTCAATGCCTTTAATTGGTCGAAATAGAAGCTTCTGAGTAGGAGAAAAAGTCTGTAAAAATGGCACTTTTGGTCACATTGAGGATTTAAAAAGTAGTTATTCAACATGAGGCACAACCCAAATTACATTTTGAATCAATTCTTCCACAGTCCAAAAAATCAATTTTCTGATGAAAAACGATGATCCGCGACCTGTCGAATTTTCTCCAGATGGTCAAAAATTGTAATTTTTTAATATTTAATTTTTTGACTGTAAATGAATATTACATGTGAATTATCACTTTCGGAACTAAAATAAGTGTGTTTAGAGTCATTTTAATGCCTTTAATTGGTCGAAATAGAAGCTTCTGAGTAGGAGAAAAAGTCTGTAAAAATTGCACTTTTGGTCACATTGAGGCTTTAAAAAGTAGTTATTCAACATGAGGCACAATCCAAATTACATTTTGAATCAATTCTTCCACAGTCCAAAAAATCAATTTTCTGATGAAAAACGATGATCCGCGACCTGTCGAATTTTCTCCAGATGGTCAAAAATGGTTATTTTTTAATATTAAATTTTTTGACTGTAAATGACTATTGCATGTGAGTTACACTTTTGGAACTAAAATAAGTGTGTTTAGAGTCATTTTAATGCCTTTAATTTGTCGAAATAGAAGCTTCTGAGTAGGAGAAAAAGTCTGTAAAAATGGCACTTTTGGTCACATTGAGGATTTAAAAAGTAGTTATTCAACATGAGGCACAACCCAAATTACATTTTGAATCAATTCTTCCACAGTCCAAAAAATCAATTTTCTGATGAAAAACGATGATCCGCGACCTGTCGAATTTTCTCCAGATGGTCAAAAATGGTAATTTTTTAATATTTAATTTTTTGACTGTAAATGAATATTGCATGTGAATTATCACTTTCGGAACTAAAATAAGTGTGTTTAGAGTCATTTTAATGCCTGAAATTGGTCAAAATAAAAGCTCTCGAGTAGGAGAAAAAGTCTGTAAAAAAGGCAATTTTGGTCACATTGAGGCTTTAAAAAGTAGGTATTCACCATGAGGCACAATCCAAATTACATTTTGAATCAATTCTTCCACAGTCCAAAAAATCAATTTTCCGATGAAAAACGATGATCCGCGACCTGTCGAATTTTCTCCAGATGGTCAAAAATGGTAATTTTTTAATATTTAATTTTTTGACTGTAAATGAATATTGCATGTGAATTATCACTTTCGGAACTAAAATAAGTGTGTTTAGAGTCATTTTAATGCCTTTAATTGGTCGAAATAGAAGCTTCTGAGTAGGAGAAAAAGTCTGTAAAAATTGCACTTTTGGTCACATTGAGGCTTTAAAAAGTAGTTATTCAACATGAGGCACAATCCAAATTAAATTTTGAATCAATTCTTCCACAGTCCAAAAAATCAATTTTCTGATGAAAAACGATGATCCGTGACCTGTCGAATTTTCTCCAGGTGGTCAAAAATGGTTATTTTTTAATATTAAATTTTTTGTCTGTAAATGACTATTGCATGTGAATTATCACTTTTGGAACTAAAATAAGTGTGTTTAGAGTCATTTTAATGGCTTTAATTGGTCGAAATAGAAGCTTCTGAGTAGGAGAAAAAGTCTGTAAAAATGGCACTTTTGGTCACATTGAGTCTTTAAAAAGTAGTTATTCAACATGAGGCACAATCCAAATTACATTTTGAATCAATTTTTCCACAGTCCAAAAAATCAATTTTCTGATGAAAAACGATGATCCGCGACCTGTCGAATTTTCTCCAGATGGTCAAAAATGGTAATTTTTTAATATTTAATTTTTTGACTGTAAATGACTATTGCATGTGAATTATCACTTTTGGAACTAAAATAAGTGTGTTTAGAGTCATTTTAATGCCTTTAATTGGTCGAAATAGAAGCTTCTGAGTAGGAGAAAAAGTCTGTAAAAATGGCACTTTTGGTCACATTGAGGATTTAAAAAGTAGTTATTCAACATGAGGCACAACCCAAATTACATTTTGAATCAATTCTTCCACAGTCCAAAAAATCAATTTTCTGATGAAAAACGATGATCCGCGACCTGTCGAATTTTCTCCAGATGGTCAAAAATTATAATTTTTTAATATTTAATTTTTTGACTGTAAATGAATATTACATGTGAATTATCACTTTCGGAACTAAAATAAGTGTGTTTAGAGTCATTTTAATGCCTTTAATTGGTCGAAATAGAAGCTTCTGAGTAGGAGAAAAAGTCTGTAAAAATTGCACTTTTGGTCACATTGAGGCTTTAAAAAGTAGTTATTCAACATGAGGCACAATCCAAATGACATTTTGAATCAATTTTTCTACAGTCCAAAAAATCAATTTTCTGATGAAAAACGATGATCCGCGACCTGTCGAATTTTCTCCAGATGGTCAAAAATGGTAATTTTTTAATATTTAATTTTTTGACTGTAAATGACTATTGCATGTGAATTATCACTTTCGGAACTAAAATAAGTGTGTTTAGAGTCATTTTAATGCCTGAAATTGGTCAAAATAAAAGCTCTCGAGTAGGAGAAAAAGTCTGTAAAAAAGGCAATTTTGGTCACATTGAGGCTTTAAAAAGTAGGTATTCACCATGAGGCACAATCCAAATTACATTTTGAATCAATTCTTCCACAGTCCAAAAAATCAATTTTCTGATGAAAAACGATGATCCGCGACCTGTCGAATTTTCTCCAGATGGTCAAAAATGGTAATTTTTAAATATTTAATTTTTTGACTGTACATGAATATTGCATGTTAATTATCACTTTCGGAACTAAAATAAGTGTGTTTAGAGTCATTTTAATGCCTTTAATTGGTCGAAATAGAAGCTTCTGAGTAGGAGAAAAAGTCTGTAAGAATTGCACTTTTGGTCACATTGAGGCTTTAAAAAGTAGTTATTCAACATGAGGCACAATCCAAATTACATTTTGAATCAATTCTTCCACAGTCCAAAAAATCAATTTTCTGATGAAAAACGATGATCCACGCGACCTGTCGAATTTTCTCCAGATGGTCAAAAATGGTAATTTTTTAATATTTAATTTTTTGACTGTAAATGAATATTGCATGTGAATTATCACTTTCGGAACTAAAATAAGTGTGTTTAGAGTCATTTTAATGCCTTTAATTGGTCGAAATAGAAGCTTCTGAGTAGGAGAAAAAGTCTGTAAAAATTGCACTTTTGGTCACATTGAGGCTTTAAAAAGTAGTTATTCAACATGAGGCACAATCCAAATTAAATTTTGAATCAATTCTTCCACAGTCTAAAAAATCAATTTTCTGATGAAAAACGATGATCCGCGACCTGTCGAATTTTCTCCAGATGGTCAAAAATGGTAATTTTTTAATATTTAATTTTTTGACTGTAAATGAATATTGCATGTGAATTATCACTTTCGGAACTAAAATAAGTGTGTTTAGAGTCATTTTAATGCCTGAAATTGGTCAAAATAAAAGCTCTCGAGTAGGAGAAAAAGTCTGTAAAAAAGGCAATTTTGGTCACATTGAGGCTTTAAAAAGTAGGTATTCACCATGAGGCACAATCCAAATTACATTTTGAATCAATTCTTCCACAGTCCAAAAAATCAATTTTCCGATGAAAAACGATGATCCGCGACCTGTCGAATTTTCTCCAGATGGTCAAAAATTGTAATTTTTTAATATTTAATTTTTTGACTGTAAATGAATATTACATGTGAATTATCACTTTCGGAACTAAAATAAGTGTGTTTAGAGTCATTTTAATGCCTTTAATTGGTCGAAATAGAAGCTTCTGAGTAGGAGAAAAAGTCTGTAAAAATTGCACTTTTGGTCACATTGAGGCTTTAAAAAGTAGTTATTCAACATGAGGCACAATCCAAATTACATTTTGAATCAATTCTTCCACAGTCCAAAAAATCAATTTTCTGATGAAAAACGATGATCCGCGACCTGTCGAATTTTCTCCAGATGGTCAAAAATGGTTATTTTTTAATATTCAATTTTTTGACTGTAAATGACTATTGCATGTGAATTATCACTTTTGGAACTAAAATAAGTGTGTTTAGAGTCATTTTAATGCCTTTAATTTGTCGAAATAGAAGCTTCTGAGTAGGAGAAAAAGTCTGTAAAAATGGCACTTTTGGTCACATTGAGGATTTAAAAAGTAGTTATTCAACATGAGGCACAACCCAAATTACATTTTGAATCAATTCTTCCACAGTCCAAAAAATCAATTTTCTGATGAAAAACGATGATCCGCGACCTGTCGAATTTTCTCCAGATGGTCAAAAATGGTAATTTTTTAATATTTAATTTTTTGACTGTAAATGAATATTGCATGTGAATTATCACTTTCGGAACTAAAATAAGTGTGTTTAGAGTCATTTTAATGCCTGAAATTGGTCAAAATAAAAGCTCTCGAGTAGGAGAAAAAGTCTGTAAAAAAGGCAATTTTGGTCACATTGAGGCTTTAAAAAGTAGGTATTCACCATGAGGCACAATCCAAATTACATTTTGAATCAATTCTTCCACAGTCCAAAAAATCAATTTTCTGATGAAAAACGATGATCCGCGACCTGTCGAATTTTCTCCAGATGGTCAAAAATGGTAATTTTTAAATATTTAATTTTTTGACTGTACATGAATATTGCATGTGAATTATCACTTTCGGAACTAAAATAAGTGTGTTTAGAGTCATTTTAATGCCTTTAATTGGTCGAAATAGAAGCTTCTGAGTAGGAGAAAAAGTCTGTAAGAATTGCACTTTTGGTCACATTGAGGCTTTAAAAAGTAGTTATTCAACATGAGGCACAATCCAAATTACATTTTGAATCAATTCTTCCACAGTCCAAAAAATCAATTTTCTGATGAAAAACGATGATCCGCGCGACCTGTCGAATTTTCTCCAGATGGTCAAAAATGGTAATTTTTTAATATTTAATTTTTTGACTGTAAATGAATATTGCATGTGAATTATCACTTTCGGAACTAAAATAAGTGTGTTTAGAGTCATTTTAATGCCTTTAATTGGTCGAAATAGAAGCTTCTGAGTAGGAGAAAAAGTCTGTAAAAAGTTGCACTTTTGGTCACATTGAGGCTTTAAAAAGTAGTTATTCAACATGAGGCACAATCCAAATTAAATTTTGAATCAATTCTTCCACAGTCCAAAAAATCAATTTTCTGATGAAAAACGATGATCCGCGACCTGTCGAATTTTCTTCAGATGGTCAAAAATGGTTATTTTTTAATATTAAATTTTTTGACTGTAAATGACTATTGCATGTGAATTATCACTTTTGGAACTAAAATAAGTGTGTTTAGGGTCATTTTAATGCCTTTAATTGGTCGAAATAGAAGCTTCTGAATAGGAGAAAAAGTCTGTAAAAATGGCACTTTTGGTCACATTGAGGATTTAAAAAGTAGTTATTCAACATGAGGCACAACCCAAATTACATTTTAAATCAATTTTTCCAGAGTCAAAAAATCAAATTTCTGATGAAAAACGATGACCCGTGACCTGTCGAACTATCTCCAGATGGTCAAAAATGGTAATTTTTTAATATTTAATTTTTTGACTGTAAATGAATATTGCATGTGAATTATCACTTTCGGAACTAAAATAAGTGTGTTTAGAGTCATTTCAATGCCTTTAATTGGTCGAAATAGAAGCTTCTGAGTAGGAGAAAAAGTCTGTAAAAATGGCACTTTTGGTCACATTGAGTCTTTAAAAAGTAGTTATTCAACATGAGGCACAATCCAAATTACATTTTGAATCAATTTTTCCACAGTCCAAAAAATCAATTTTCTGATGAAAAACGATGATCCGCGACCTGTCGAATTTTCTCCAGATGGTCAAAAATGGTAATTTTTTAATATTTAATTTTTTGACTGTAAATGACTATTGCATGTGAATTATCACTTTTGGAACTAAAATAAGTGTGTTTAGAGTCATTTCAATGCCTTTAATTGGTCGAAATAGAAGCTTCTGAGTAGGAGAAAAAGTCTGTAAAAATGGCACTTTTGGTCACATTGAGGATTTAAAAAGTAGTTATTCAACATGAGGCACAACCCAAATTACATTTTGAATCAATTCTTCCACAGTCCAAAAAATCAATTTTCTGATGAAAAACGATGATCCGCGACCTGTCGAATTTTCTCCAGATGGTCAAAAATTGTAATTTTTTAATATTTAATTTTTTGACTGTAAATGAATATTACATGTGAATTATCACTTTCGGAACTAAAATAAGTGTGTTTAGAGTCATTTTAATGCCTTTAATTGGTCGAAATAGAAGCTTCTGAGTAGGAGAAAAAGTCTGTAAAAATTGCACTTTTGGTCACATTGAGGCTTTAAAAAGTAGTTATTCAACATGAGGCACAATCCAAATTACATTTTGAATCAATTCTTCCACAGTCCAAAAAATCAATTTTCTGATGAAAAACGATGATCCGCGACCTGTCGAATTTTCTCCAGATGGTCAAAAATGGTAATTTTTTAATATTTAATTTTTTGACTGTAAATGAATATTGCATGTGAATTATCACTTTCGGAACTAAAATAAGTGTGTTTAGAGTCATTTTAATGCCTTTAATTGGTCGAAATAGAAGCTTCTGAGTAGGAGAAAAAGTCTGTAAAAATGGCACTTTTGGTCACATTGAGGATTTAAAAAGTAGTTATTCAACATGAGGCACAACCCAAATTACATTTTGAATCAATTCTTCCACAGTCCAAAAAATCAATTTTCTGATGAAAAACGATGATCCGCGACCTGTCGAATTTTCTTCAGATGGTCAAAAATGGTTATTTTTTAATATTAAATTTTTTAACTGTAAATGACTATTGCATGTGAATTATCACTTTTGGAACTAAAATAAGTGTGTTTAGAGTCATTTTAATGCCTTTAATTGGTCGAAATAGAAGCTTCAGAATAGGAGAAAAAGTCTGTAAAAATGGCACTTTTGGTCACATTGAGGATTTAAAAAGTAGTTATTCAACATGAGGCACAACCCAAATTACATTTTGAATCAATTCTTCCACAGTCCAAAAAATCATTTTTCTGATGAAAAACGATGATCCGCGACCTGTCGAATTTTCTCCAGATGGTCAAAAATGGTAATTTTTTAATATTTAATTTTTTGACTGTAAATGAATATTGCATGTGAATTATCACTTTCGGAACTAAAATAAGTGTGTTTAGAGTCATTTTAATGCCTTTAATTGGTCGAAATAGAAGCTTCTGAGTAGGAGAAAAAGTCTGTAAAAATGGCACTTTTGGTCACATTGAGGCTTTAAAAAGTAGTTATTCAACATGAGGCACAATCCAAATTACATTTTGAATCAATTTTTCCACAGTCCAAAAAATCAATTTTCTGATGAAAAACGATGATCCGCGACCTGTCGAATTTTCTCCAGATGGTCAAAAATGGTAATTTTTTAATATTTAATTTTTTGACTGTAAATGAATATTGCATGTGAATTATCACTTTCGGAACTAAAATAAGTGTGTTTAGAGTCATTTTAATGCCTTTAATTGGTCGAAATAGAAGCTTCTGAGTAGGAGAAAAAGTCTGTAAGAATTGCACTTTTGGTCACATTGAGGCTTTAAAAAGTAGTTATTCAACATGAGGCACAATCCAAATTACATTTTGAATCAATTCTTCCACAGTCCAAAAAATCAATTTTCTGATGAAAAACGATGATCCGCGACCTGTCGAATTTTCTCCAGATGGTCAAAAATGGTTATTTTTTAATATTACATTTTTTGACTGTAAATGACTATTGCATGTGAATTATCACTTTTGGAACTAAAATAAGTGTGTTTAGAGTCATTTTAATGCCTTTAATTGGTCGAAATAGAAGCTTCTGAATAGGAGAAAAAGTCTGTAAAAATGGCACTTTTGGTCACATTGAGGATTTAAAAAGTAGTTATTCAACATGAGGCACAACCCAAATTACATTTTGAATCAATTCTTCCACAGACCAAAAAATCATTTTTCTGATGAAAAACGATGATCCGCGACCTGTCGAATATTCTCCAGATGGTCAAAAATTGTAATTTTTTAATATTTAATTTTTTGACTGTAAATGAATATTACATGTGAATTATCACTTTCGGAACTAAAATAAGTGTGTTTAGAGTCATTTTAATGCCTTTAATTGGTCAAAATAGAAGCTTCTGAGTAGGAGAAAAAGTCTGTAAAAATGGCACTTTTGGTCACATTGAGGCTTTAAAAAGTAGTTATTCAACATGAGGCACAATCCAAATTACATTTTGAATCAATTTTTCCACAGTCCAAAAAATCAATTTTCTGATGAAAAACGATGATCCGCGACCTGTCGAATTTTCTCCAGATGGTCAAAAATTGTAATTTTTTAATATTTAATTTGTTGACTGTAAATGAATATTACATGTGAATTATCACTTTCGGAACTAAAATAAGTGTGTTTAGAGTCATTTTAATGCCTTTAATTGGTCGAAATAGATGCTTCTGAGTAGGAGAAAAAGTCTGTAAAAATTGCACTTTTGGTCACATTGAGGCTTTAAAAAGTAGTTATTCAACATGAGGCACAATCCAAATTACATTTTGAATCAATTCTTCCACAGTCCAAAAAATCAATTTTCTGATGAAAAACGATGATCCGCAACCTGTCGAATTTTCTCCAGATGGTCAAAAATGGTTATTTTTTAATATTAAATTTTTTGACTGTAAATGACTATTGCATGTGAATTATCACTTTTGGAACTAAAATAAGTGTGTTTAGAGTCATTTTAATGCCTTTAATTTGTCGAAATAGAAGCTTCTGAGTAGGAGAAAAAGTCTGTAAAAATGGCACTTTTGGTCACATTGAGGATTTAAAAAGTAGTTATTCAACATGAGGCACAACCCAAATTACATTTTGAATCAATTCTTCCACAGTCCAAAAAATCAATTTTCTGATGAAAAACGATGATCCGCGACCTGTCGAATTTTCTCCAGATGGTCAAAAATTGTAATTTTTTAATATTTAATTTTTTGACTGTAAATGAATATTACATGTGAATTATCACTTTCGGAACTAAAATAAGTGTGTTTAGAGTCATTTTAATGCCTTTAATTGGTCGAAATAGAAGCTTCTGAGTAGGAGAAAAAGTCTGTAAAAATTGCACTTTTGGTCACATTGAGGCTTTAAAAAGTAGTTATTCAACATGAGGCACAATCCAAATTACATTTTGAATCAATTCTTCCACAGTCCAAAAAATCAATTTTCTGAAGAAAAACGATGATCCGCGACCTGTCGAATTTTCTCCAGATGGTCAAAAATGGTTATTTTTTAATATTTAATTTTTTGACTGTAAATGAATATTGCCTGTGAATTATCACTTTCGGAACTAAAATAAGTGTGTTTAGAGTCATTTTAATGTCTTTAATTGGTCGAAATAGAAGCTTCTGAGTAGGAGAAAAAGTCTGTAAAAATGGCACTTTTGGTCACATTGAGGATTTAAAAAGTAGTTATTCAACATGAGGCACAACCCAAATTACATTTTGAATCAATTCTTCCACAGTCCAAAAAATCAATTTTCTGATGAAAAACGATGATCCGCGACCTGTCGAATTTTCTCCAGATGGTCAAAAATGGTAATTTTTTAATATTTAAATTTTTGTCTGTAAATGAATATTGCATGTGAATTATCACTTTCGGAACTAAAATAAGTGTGTTTAGAGTCATTTTAATGCCTTTAATTGGTCGAAATAGAAGCTTCTGAGTAGGAGAAAAAGTCTGTAAAAATGGCACTTTTGGTCACATTGAGGATTTAAAAAGTAGTTATTCAACATGAGGCACAACCCAAATTACATTTTGAATCAATTCTTCCACAGTCCAAAAAATCATTTTTCTGATGAAAAACGATGATACGCGACCTGTCGAATTTTCTCCAGATGGTCAAAAATGGTAATTTTTTAATATTTAATTTTTTGACTGTAAATGAATATTGCATGTGAATTATCACTTTCGGAACTAAAATAAGTGTGTTTAGAGTCATTTTAATGCCTTTAATTGGTCGAAATAGAAGCTTCTGAGTAGGAGAAAAAGTCTGTAAAAATGGCACTTTTGGTCACATTGAGGCTTTAAAAAGTAGTTATTCAACATGAGGCACAATCCAAATTACATTTTGAATCAATTTTTCCACAGTCCAAAAAATCAATTTTCTGATGAAAAACGATGATCCGCGACCTGTCGAATTTTCTCCGGATGGTCAAAAATGGTAATTTTTAATATTTAATTTTTTGACTGTAAATGACTATTGCATGTGAATTATCACTTTTGGAACTAAAAGAAGTGTGTTTAGAGTCATTTCAATGCCTTTAATTGGTCGAAATAGAAGCTTCTGAGTAGGAGAAAAAGTCTGTAAAAATTGCACTTTTGGTCACATTGAGGCTTTAAAAAGTAGTTATTCAACATGAGGCACAATCCAAATTACATTTTGAATCAATTCTTCCACAGTCCAAAAAATCAATTTTCTGATGAAAAACGATGATCCGCGACCTGTCGAATTTTCTCCAGATGGTCAAAAATGGTAATTTTTTAATATTTAATTTTTTGACTGTAAATGACTATTGCATGTGAATTATCACTTTTGGAACTAAAATAAGTGTGTTTAGAGTCATTTTAATGCCTTTAATTTGTCAAATAGAAGCTTCTGAGTAGGAGAAAAAGTCTGTAAAAAAGGCAATTTTGGTCACATTGAGGCTTTAGAAAGTAGTTATTCAACATGAGGCACAATCAAAATTACATTTTGAATCAATTTTTCCAGAGTCAAAAAAATCAAATTTCTGATGAAAAACGATGACCCGTGACCTGTCGAACTATCTCCAGATGGTCAAAAATTGTAATTTTGTAATATTTAATTTTTTGCCTCTAAATGACTTTTGCAAGTGAATTATCTCTTTTGGAACTAAAATAAGTGTGTAAAAAAGGCAATTTTGGTCACATTGAGCCTTTAAAAAGTAGGTATTCACCATGAGGCACAATCCAAATTACATTTTGAATCATTTCTTCCACAGTCCAAAAAATCAATTTTCTGATGAAAAACGATGATCCGCGACCTGTCTAATTTTCTCCAGATGGTCAAAAATGGTAATTTTTTAATATTTAATTTTTTGACTGTAAATGAATATTGCATGTGAATTATCACTTTCGGAACTAAAATAAGTGTGTTTAGAGTCATTTCAATGCCTTTAATTGGTCGAAATAGAAGCTTCTGAGTAGGAGAAAAAGTCTGTAAAAATGGCACTTTTGGTCACATTGAGGATTTAAAAAGTAGTTATTCAACATGAGGCACAACCCAAATTACATTTTGAATCAATTCTTCCACAGTCCAAAAAATCAATTTTCTGATGAAAAACGATGATCCGCGACCTGTCGAATTTTCTCCAGATGGTCAAAAATGGTAATTTTTTAATATTTAATTTTTTGACTGTAAATGAATATTGCATGTGAATTATCACTTTCGGAACTACAATAAGTGTGTTTAGAGTCATTTTAATGCCTGAAATTGGTCAAAATAAAAGCTCTCGAGTAGGAGAAAAAGTCTGTAAAAAAGGCAATTTTGGTCACATTGAGGCTTTAAAAAGTAGGTATTCACCATGAGGCACAATCCAAATTACATTTTGAATCAATTCTTCCACAGTCCAAAAAATCTATTTTCTGATGAAAAACGATGATCCGCGACCTGTCGAATTTTCTCCAGATGGTCAAAAATGGTAATTTTTTAATATTTAATTTTTTGACTGTAAATGAATATTGCATGTGAATTATCACTTTCGGAACTAAAATAAGTGTGTTTAGAGTCATTTTAATGCCTTTAATTGGTCGAAATAGAAGCTTCTGAGTAGGAGAAAAAGTCTGTAAAAATGGCACTTTTGGTCACATTGAGGATTTAAAAAGTAGTTATTCAACATGAGGCACAACCCAAATTACATTTTGAATCAATTCTTCCACAGTCCAAAAAATCAATTTTCTGATGAAAAACGATGATCCGCGACCTGTCGAATTTTCTTCAGATGGTCAAAAATGGTTATTTTTTAATATTAAATTTTTTAACTGTAAATGACTATTGCATGTGAATTATCACTTTTGGAACTAAAATAAGTGTGTTTAGAGTCATTTTAATGCCTTTAATTGGTCGAAATAGAAGCTTCAGAATAGGAGAAAAAGTCTGTAAAAATGGCACTTTTGGTCACATTGAGGATTTAAAAAGTAGTTATTCAACATGAGGCACAACCCAAATTACATTTTGAATCAATTCTTCCACAGTCCAAAAAATCATTTTTCTGATGAAAAACGATGATCCGCGACCTGTCGAATTTTCTCCAGATGGTCAAAAATGGTAATTTTTTAATATTTAATTTTTTGACTGTAAATGAATATTGCATGTGAATTATCACTTTCGGAACTAAAATAAGTGTGTTTAGAGTCATTTTAATGCCTTTAATTGGTCGAAATAGAAGCTTCTGAGTAGGAGAAAAAGTCTGTAAAAATGGCACTTTTGGTCACATTGAGGCTTTAAAAAGTAGTTATTCAACATGAGGCACAATCCAAATTACATTTTGAATCAATTTTTCCACAGTCCAAAAAATCAATTTTCTGATGAAAAACGATGATCCGCGACCTGTCGAATTTTCTCCAGATGGTCAAAAATGGTAATTTTTTAATATTTAATTTTTTGACTGTAAATGAATATTGCATGTGAATTATCACTTTCGGAACTAAAATAAGTGTGTTTAGAGTCATTTTAATGCCTTTAATTGGTCGAAATAGAAGCTTCTGAGTAGGAGAAAAAGTCTGTAAGAATTGCACTTTTGGTCACATTGAGGCTTTAAAAAGTAGTTATTCAACATGAGGCACAATCCAAATTACATTTTGAATCAATTCTTCCACAGTCCAAAAAATCAATTTTCTGATGAAAAACGATGATCCGCGACCTGTCGAATTTTCTCCAGATGGTCAAAAATGGTTATTTTTTAATATTAAATTTTTTGACTGTAAATGACTATTGCATGTGAATTATCACTTTTGGAACTAAAATAAGTGTGTTTAGAGTCATTTTAATGCCTTTAATTGGTCGAAATAGAAGCTTCTGAATAGGAGAAAAAGTCTGTAAAAATGGCACTTTTGGTCACATTGAGGATTTAAAAAGTAGTTATTCAACATGAGGCACAACCCAAATTACATTTTGAATCAATTCTTCCACAGTCCAAAAAATCATTTTTCTGATGAAAAACGATGATCCGCGACCTGTCGAATTTTCTCCAGATGGTCAAAAATTGTAATTTTTTAATATTTAATTTTTTGACTGTAAATGAATATTACATGTGAATTATCACTTTCGGAACTAAAATAAGTGTGTTTAGAGTCATTTTAATGCCTTTAATTGGTCGAAATAGAAGCTTCTGAGTAGGAGAAAAAGTCTGTAAAAATGGCACTTTTGGTCACATTGAGGCTTTAAAAAGTAGTTATTCAACATGAGGCACAATCCAAATTACATTTTGAATCAATTTTTCCACAGTCCAAAAAATCAATTTTCTGATGAAAAACGATGATCCGCGACCTGTCGAATTTTCTCCAGATGGTCAAAAATTGTAATTTTTTAATATTTAATTTTTTGACTGTAAATGAATATTACATGTGAATTATCACTTTCGGAACTAAAATAAGTGTGTTTAGAGTCATTTTAATGCCTTTAATTGGTCGAAATAGATGCTTCTGAGTAGGAGAAAAAGTCTGTAAAAATTGCACTTTTGGTCACATTGAGGCTTTAAAAAGTAGTTATTCAACATGAGGCACAATCCAAATTACATTTTGAATCAATTCTTCCACAGTCCAAAAAATCAATTTTCTGATGAAAAACGATGATCCGCGACCTGTCGAATTTTCTCCAGATGGTCAAAAATGGTTATTTTTTAATATTAAATTTTTTGACTGTAAATGACTATTGCATGTGAATTATCACTTTTGGAACTAAAATAAGTGTGTTTAGAGTCATTTTAATGCCTTTAATTTGTCGAAATAGAAGCTTCTGAGTAGGAGAAAAAGTCTGTAAAAATGGCACTTTTGGTCACATTGAGGATTTAAAAAGTAGTTATTCAACATGAGGCACAACCCAAATTACATTTTGAATCAATTCTTCCACAGTCCAAAAAATCAATTTTCTGATGAAAAACGATGATCCGCGACCTGTCGAATTTTCTCCAGATGGTCAAAAATGGTAATTTTTAAATATTTAATTTTTTGACTGTAAATGAATATTGCATGTGAATTATCACTTTCGGAACTAAAATAAGTGTGTTTAGAGTCATTTTAATGCCTGAAATTGGTCAAAATAAAAGCTCTCGAGTAGGAGAAAAAGTCTGTAAAAAAGGCAATTTTGGTCACATTGAGGCTTTAAAAAGTAGGTATTCACCATGAGGCACAATCCAAATTACATTTTGAATCAATTCTTCCACAGTCCAAAAAATCAATTTTCTGATGAAAAACGATGATCCGCGACCTGTCGAATTTTCTCCAGATGGTCAAAAATGGTAATTTTTTAATATTTAATTTTTTGACTGTAAATGAATATTGCCTGTGAATTATCACTTTCGGAACTAAAATAAGTGTGTTTAGAGTCATTTTAATGCCTTTAATTGGTCGAAATAGAAGCTTCTGAGTAGGAGAAAAAGTCTGTAAAAATGGCACTTTTGGTCACATTGAGGATTTAAAAAGTAGTTATTCAACATGAGGCACAACCCAAATTACATTTTGAATCAATTCTTCCACAGTCCAAAAAATCAATTTTCTGATGAAAAACGATGATCCGCGACCTGTCGAATTTTCTCCAGATGGTCAAAAATGGTAATTTTTTAATATTTAATTTTTTGTGTGTAAATGAATATTGCATGTGAATTATCACTTTCGGAACTAAAATAAGTGTGTTTAGAGTCATTTTAATGCCTTTAATTGGTCGAAATAGAAGCTTCTGAGTAGGAGAAAAAGTCTGTAAAAATGGCACTTTTGGTCACATTGAGGATTTAAAAAGTAGTTATTCAACATGAGGCACAACCCAAATTACATTTTGAATCAATTCTTCCACAGTCCAAAAAATCATTTTTCTGATGAAAAACGATGATACGCGACCTGTCGAATTTTCTCCAGATGGTCAAAAATGGTAATTTTTTGATATTTAATTTTTTGACTGTAAATGAATATTGCATGTGAATTATCACTTTCGGAACTAAAATAAGTGTGTTTAGAGTCATTTTAATGCCTTTAATTGGTCGAAATAGAAGCTTCTGAGTAGGAGAAAAAGTCTGTAAAAATGGCACTTTTGGTCACATTGAGGCTTTAAAAAGTAGTTATTCAACATGAGGCACAATCCAAATTACATTTTGAATCAATTTTTCCACAGTCCAAAAAATCAATTTTCTGATGAAAAACGATGATCCGCGACCTGTCGAATTTTCTCCAGATGGTCAAAAATGGTAATTTTTTAATATTTAATTTTTTGACTGTAAATGACTATTGCATGTGAATTATCACTTTTGGAACTAAAAGAAGTGTGTTTAGAGTCATTTCAATGCCTTTAATTGGTCGAAATAGAAGCTTCTGAGTAGGAGAAAAAGTCTGTAAAAATGGCACTTTTGGTCACATTGAGGATTTAAAAAGTAGTTATTCAACATGAGGCACAACCCAAATTACATTTTGAATCAATTCTTCCACAGTCCAAAAAATCATTTTTCTGATGAAAAACGATGATACGCGACCTGTCGAATTTTCTCCAGATGGTCAAAAATGGTAATTTTTTAATATTTAATTTTTTGACTGTAAATGAATATTGCATGTGAATTATCACTTTCGGAACTAAAATAAGTGTGTTTAGAGTCATTTTAATGCCTTTAATTGGTCGAAATAGAAGCTTCTGAGTAGGAGAAAAAGTCTGTAAAAATGGCACTTTTGGTCACATTGAGGCTTTAAAAAGTAGTTATTCAACATGAGGCACAATCCAAATTACATTTTGAATCAATTTTTCCACAGTCCAAAAAATCAATTTTCTGATGAAAAACGATGATCCGCGACCTGTCGAATTTTCTCCAGATGGTCAAAAATGGTAATTTTTAATATTTAATTTTTTGACTGTAAATGACTATTGCATGTGAATTATCACTTTTGGAACTAAAAGAAGTGTGTTTAGAGTCATTTCAATGCCTTTAATTGGTCGAAATAGAAGCTTCTGAGTAGGAGAAAAAGTCTGTAAAAATTGCACTTTTGGTCACATTGAGGCTTTAAAAAGTAGTTATTCAACATGAGGCACAATCCAAATTACATTTTGAATCAATTCTTCCACAGTCCAAAAAATCAATTTTCTGATGAAAAACGATGATCCGCGACCTGTCGAATTTTCTCCAGATGGTCAAAAATGGTAATTTTTTAATATTTAATTTTTTGACTGTAAATGACTATTGCATGTGAATTATCACTTTTGGAACTAAAATAAGTGTGTTTAGAGTCATTTTAATGCCTTTAATTTGTCAAATAGAAGCTTCTGAGTAGGAGAAAAAGTCTGTAAAAAAGGCAATTTTGGTCACATTGAGGCTTTAGAAAGTAGTTATTCAACATGAGGCACAATCAAAATTACATTTTGAATCAATTTTTCCAGAGTCAAAAAAATCAAATTTCTGATGAAAAACGATGACCCGTGACCTGTCGAACTATCTCCAGATGGTCAAAAATTGTAATTTTGTAATATTTAATTTTTTGCCTGTAAATGACTTTTGCAAGTGAATTATCTCTTTTGGAACTAAAATAAGTGTGTAAAAAAGGCAATTTTGGTCACATTGAGCCTTTAAAAAGTAGGTATTCACCATGAGGCACAATCCAAATTACATTTTGAATCATTTCTTCCACAGTCCAAAAAATCAATTTTCTGATGAAAAACGATGATCCGCGACCTGTCTAATTTTCTCCAGATGGTCAAAAATGGTAATTTTTTAATATTTAATTTTTTGACTGTAAATGAATATTGCATGTGAATTATCACTTTCGGAACTAAAATAAGTGTGTTTAGAGTCATTTCAATGCCTTTAATTGGTCGAAATAGAAGCTTCTGAGTAGGAGAAAAAGTCTGTAAAAATGGCACTTTTGGTCACATTGAGGATTTAAAAAGTAGTTATTCAACATGAGGCACAACCCAAATTACATTTTGAATCAATTCTTCCACAGTCCAAAAAATCAATTTTCTGATGAAAAACGATGATCCGCGACCTGTCGAATTTTCTCCAGATGGTCAAAAATGGTAATTTTTTAATATTTAATTTTTTGACTGTAAATGAATATTGCATGTGAATTATCACTTTCGGAACTACAATAAGTGTGTTTAGAGTCATTTTAATGCCTGAAATTGGTCAAAATAAAAGCTCTCGAGTAGGAGAAAAAGTCTGTAAAAAAGGCAATTTTGGTCACATTGAGGCTTTAAAAAGTAGGTATTCACCATGAGGCACAATCCAAATTACATTTTGAATCAATTCTTCCACAGTCCAAAAAATCAATTTTCTGATGAAAAACGATGATCCGCGACCTGTCGAATTTTCTCCAGATGGTCAAAAATGGTAATTTTTTAATATTTAATTTTTTGACTGTAAATGAATATTGCCTGTGAATTATCACTTTCGGAACTAAAATAAGTGTGTTTAGAGTCATTTTAATGCCTTTAATTGGTCGAAATAGAAGCTTCTGAGTAGGAGAAAAAGTCTGTAAAAATGGCACTTTTGGTCACATTGAGGATTTAAAAAGTAGTTATTCAACATGAGGCACAACCCAAATTACATTTTGAATCAATTCTTCCACAGTCCAAAAAATCAATTTTCTGATGAAAAACGATGATCCGCGACCTGTCGAATTTTCTCCAGATGGTCAAAAATGGTAATTTTTTAATATTTAATTTTTTGTCTGTAAATGAATATTGCATGTGAATTATCACTTTCGGAACTAAAATAAGTGTGTTTAGAGTCATTTTAATGACTTTAATTGGTCGAAATAGAAGCTTCTGAGTAGGAGAAAAAGTCTGTAAAAATGGCACTTTTGGTCACATTGAGGATTTAAAAAGTAGTTATTCAACATGAGGCACAACCCAAATTACATTTTGAATCAATTCTTCCACAGTCCAAAAAATCATTTTTCTGATGAAAAACGATGATACGCGACCTGTCGAATTTTCTCCAGATGGTCAAAAATGGTAATTTTTTAATATTTAATTTTTTGACTGTAAATGAATATTGCATGTGAATTATCACTTTCGGAACTAAAATAAGTGTGTTTAGAGTCATTTTAATGCCTTTAATTGGTCGAAATAGAAGCTTCTGAGTAGGAGAAAAAGTCTGTAAAAATGGCACTTTTGGTCACATTGAGGCTTTAAAAAGTAGTTATTCAACATGAGGCACAATCCAAATTACATTTTGAATCAATTTTTCCACAGTCCAAAAAATCAATTTTCTGATGAAAAACGATGATCCGCGACCTGTCGAATTTTCTCCAGATGGTCAAAAATGGTAATTTTTTAATATTTAATTTTTTGACTGTAAATGACTATTGCATGTGAATTATCACTTTTGGAACTAAAAGAAGTGTGTTTAGAGTCATTTCAATGCCTTTAATTGGTCGCAATAGAAGCTTCTGAGTAGGAGAAAAAGTCTGTAAAAATGGCACTTTTGGTCACATTGAGGATTTAAAAAGTAGTTATTCAACATGAGGCACAACCCAAATTACATTTTGAATCAATTCTTCCACAGTCCAAAAAATCAATTTTCTGATGAAAAACGATGATCCGCGACCTGTCAAATTTTCTCCAGATGGTCAAAAATTGTAATTTTTTAATATTTAATTTTTTGACTGTAAATGAATATTACATGTGAATTATCACTTTCGGAACTAAAATAAGTGTGTTTAGAGTCATTTTAATGCCTGAAATTGGTCAAAATAAAAGCTCTCGAGTAGGAGAAAAAGTCTGTAAAAAAGGCAATTTTGGTCACATTGAGGCTTTAAAAAGTAGGTATTCACCATGAGGCACAACCCAAATTACATTTTGAATCAATTCTTCCACAGTCCAAAAAATCAATTTTCTGATGAAAAACGATGATCCGCGACCTGTCGAAATTTCTCCAGATGGTCAAAAATGGTTATTTTTTAATATTAAATTTTTTGACTGTAAATGACTATTGCATGTGAATTATCACTTTTGGAACTAAAATAAGTGTGTTTAGAGTCATTTTAATGCCTTTAATTTGTCGAAATAGAAGCTTCTGAGTAGGAGAAAAAGTCTGTAAAAATGGCACTTTTGGTCACATTGAGGCTTTAAAAAGTAGTTATCAACATGAGGCACAATCCAAATTACATTTTGAATCAATTCTTCCACAGTCCAAAAAATCAATTTTCTGATGAAAAACGATGATCCGCGACCTGTCGAATTTTCTCCAGATGGTCAAAAATGGTTATTTTTTAATATTAAATTTTTTGACTGTAAATGACTATTGCATGTGAATTATCACTTTCGGAACTAAAATAAGTGTGTTTAGAGTCATTTTCGTGCCTTTAATTGGTCGAAATAGAAGCTTCTGAGTAGGAGAAAAAGTCTGTAAAAATGGCACTTTTGGTCACATTGAGGATTTAAAAAGTAGTTATTCAACATGAGGCACAACCCAAATTACATTTTGAATCAATTCTTCCACAGTCCAAAAAATCAATTTTCTGATGAAAAACGATGATCCGCGACCTGTCGAATTTTCTCCAGATGGTCAAAAATTGTAATTTTTTAATATTTAATTTTTTGACTGTAAATGAATATTACATGTGAATTATCACTTTCGGAACTAAAATAAGTGTGTTTAGAGTCATTTTAATGCCTTTAATTGGTCGAAATAGAAGCTTCTGAGTAGGAGAAAAAGTCTGTAAAAATTGCACTTTTGGTCACATTGAGGCTTTAAAAAGTAGTTATTCAACATGAGGCACAATCCAAATTACATTTTGAATCAATTCTTCCACAGTCCAAAAAATCAATTTTCTGATGAAAAACGATGATCCGCGACCTGTCAAAATTTCTCCAGATGGTCAAAAATGGTTATTTTTTAATATTAAATTTTTTGACTGTAAATGACTATTGCATGTGAATTATCACTTTTGGAACTAAAATAAGTGTGTTTAGAGTCATTTTAATGCCTTTAATTTGTCGAAATAGAAGCTTCTGAGTAGGAGAAAAAGTCTGTAAAAATGGCACTTTTGGTCACATTGAGGATTTAAAAAGTAGTTATTCAACATGAGGCACAAACCAAATTACATTTTGAATCAATTCTTCCACAGTCCAAAAAATCAATTTTCTGATGAAAAACGATGATCCGCGACCTGTCGAATTTTCTCCAGATGGTCAAAAATGGTAATTTTTTAATATTTAATGTTTTGACTGTAAATGAATATTGCATGTGAATTATCACTTTCGGAACTAAAATAAGTGTGTTTAGAGTCATTTTAATGCCTGAAATTGGTCAAAATAAAAGCTCTCGAGTAGGAGAAAAAGTCTGTAAAAAAGGCAATTTTGGTCACATTGAGGCTTTAAAAAGTAGGTATTCACCATGAGGCACAATCCAAATTACATTTTGAATCAATTCTTCCACAGTCCAAAAAATCTATTTTCTGATGAAAAACGATGATCCGCGACCTGTCGAATTTTCTCCAGATGGTCAAAAATGGTAATTTTTAAATATTTAATTTTTTGACTGTAAATGAATATTGCATGTGAATTATCACTTTCGGAACTAAAATAAGTGTGTTTAGAGTCATTTTAATGCCTTTAATTGGTCGAAATAGAAGCTTCTGAGTAGGAGAAAAAGTCTGTAAGAATTGCACTTTTGGTCACATTGAGGCTTTAAAAAGTAGTTATCAACATGAGGCACAATCCAAATTACATTTTGAATCAATTCTTCCACAGTCCAAAAAATCAATTTTCTGATGAAAAACGATGATCCGCGACCTGTCGAATTTTCTCCAGATGGTCAAAAATGGTTATTTTTTAATATTAAATTTTTTGACTGTAAATGACTATTGCATGTGAATTATCACTTTTGGAACTAAAATAAGTGTGTTTAGAGTCATTTTAATGCCTTTAATTGGTCGAAATAGAAGCTTCTGAATAGGAGAAAAAGTCTGTAAAAATGGCACTTTTGGTCACATTGAGGATTTAAAAAGTAGTTATTCAACATGAGGCACAACCCAAATTACATTTTGAATCAATTCTTCCACAGTCCAAAAAATCATTTTTCTGATGAAAAACGATGATCCGCGACCTGTCGAATTTTCTCCAGATGGTCAAAAATTGTAATTTTTTAATATTTAATTTTTTTACTGTAAATGAATATTACATGTGAATTATCACTTTCGGAACTAAAATAAGTGTGTTTAGAGTCATTTTAATGCCTTTAATTGGTCGAAATAGAAGCTTCTGAGTAGGAGAAAAAGTCTGTAAAAATGGCACTTTTGGTCACATTGAGGCTTTAAAAAGTAGTTATCAACATGAGGCACAATCCAAATTACATTTTGAATCAATTCTTCCACAGTCCAAAAAATCAATTTTCTGATGAAAAACGATGATCCGCGACCTGTCGAATTTTCTCCAGATGGTCAAAAATGGTTATTTTTTAATATTAAATTTTTTGACTGTAAATGACTATTGCATGTGAATTATCACTTTCGGAACTAAAATAAGTGTGTTTAGAGTCATTTTAGTGCCTTTAATTGGTCGAAATAGAAGCTTCTGAGTAGGAGAAAAAGTCTGTAAAAATGGCACTTTTGGTCACATTGAGGATTTAAAAAGTAGTTATTCAACATGAGGCACAACCCAAATTACATTTTGAATCAATTCTTCCACAGTCCAAAAAATCAATTTTCTGATGAAAAACGATGATCCGCGACCTGTCGAATTTTCTCCAGATGGTCAAAAATTGTAATTTTTTAATATTTAATTTTTTGACTGTAAATGAATATTACATGTGAATTATCACTTTCGGAACTAAAATAAGTGTGTTTAGAGTCATTTTAATGCCTTTAATTGGTCGAAATAGAAGCTTCTGAGTAGGAGAAAAAGTCTGTAAAAATTGCACTTTTGGTCACATTGAGGCTTTAAAAAGTAGTTATTCAACATGAGGCACAATCCAAATTACATTTTGAATCAATTCTTCCACAGTCCAAAAAATCAATTTTCTGATGAAAAACGATGATCCGCGACCTGTCGAAATTTCTCCAGATGGTCAAAAATGGTTATTTTTTAATATTAAATTTTTTGACTGTAAATGACTATTGCATGTGAATTATCACTTTTGGAACTAAAATAAGTGTGTTTAGAGTCATTTTAATGCCTTTAATTTGTCGAAATAGAAGCTTCTGAGTAGGAGAAAAAGTCTGTAAAAATGGCACTTTTGGTCACATTGAGGATTTAAAAAGTAGTTATTCAACATGAGGCACAAACCAAATTACATTTTGAATCAATTCTTCCACAGTCCAAAAAATCAATTTTCTGATGAAAAACGATGATCCGCGACCTGTCGAATTTTCTCCAGATGGTCAAAAATGGTAATTTTTTAATATTTAATTTTTTGACTGTAAATGAATATTGCATGTGAATTATCACTTTCGGAACTAAAATAAGTGTGTTTAGAGTCATTTTAATGCCTGAAATTGGTCAAAATAAAAGCTCTCGAGTAGGAGAAAAAGTCTGTAAAAAAGGCAATTTTGGTCACATTGAGGCTTTAAAAAGTAGGTATTCACCATGAGGCACAATCCAAATTACATTTTGAATCAATTCTTCCACAGTCCAAAAAATCTATTTTCTGATGAAAAACGATGATCCGCGACCTGTCGAATTTTCTCCAGATGGTCAAAAATGGTAATTTTTAAATATTTAATTTTTTGACTGTAAATGAATATTGCATGTGAATTATCACTTTCGGAACTAAAATAAGTGTGTTTAGAGTCATTTTAATGCCTTTAATTGGTCGAAATAGAAGCTTCTGAGTAGGAGAAAAAGTCTGTAAGAATTGCACTTTTGGTCACATTGAGGCTTTAAAAAGTAGTTATCAACATGAGGCACAATCCAAATTACATTTTGAATCAATTCTTCCACAGTCCAAAAAATCAATTTTCTGATGAAAAACGATGATCCGCGACCTGTCGAATTTTCTCCAGATGGTCAAAAATGGTTATTTTTTAATATTAAATTTTTTGACTGTAAATGACTATTGCATGTGAATTATCACTTTTGGAACTAAAATAAGTGTGTTTAGAGTCATTTTAATGCCTTTAATTGGTCGAAATAGAAGCTTCTGAGTAGGAGAAAAAGTCTGTAAAAATGGCACTTTTGGTCACATTGAGGATTTAAAAAGTAGTTATTCAACATGAGGCACAACCCAAATTACATTTTGAATCAATTCTTCCACAGTCCAAAAAATCATTTTTCTGATGAAAAACGATGATACGCGACCTGTCGAATTTTCTCCAGATGGTCAAAAATGGTAATTTTTTGATATTTAATTTTTTGACTGTAAATGAATATTGCATGTGAATTATCACTTTCGGAACTAAAATAAGTGTGTTTAGAGTCATTTTAATGCCTTTAATTGGTCGAAATAGAAGCTTCTGAGTAGGAGAAAAAGTCTGTAAAAATGGCACTTTTGGTCACATTGAGGCTTTAAAAAGTAGTTATTCAACATGAGGCACAATCCAAATTACATTTTGAATCAATTTTTCCACAGTCCAAAAAATCAATTTTCTGATGAAAAACGATGATCCGCGACCTGTCGAATTTTCTCCAGATGGTCAAAAATGGTAATTTTTTAATATTTAATTTTTTGACTGTAAATGACTATTGCATGTGAATTATCACTTTTGGAACTAAAAGAAGTGTGTTTAGAGTCATTTCAATGCCTTTAATTGGTCGAAATAGAAGCTTCTGAGTAGGAGAAAAAGTCTGTAAAAATGGCACTTTTGGTCACATTGAGGATTTAAAAAGTAGTTATTCAACATGAGGCACAACCCAAATTACATTTTGAATCAATTCTTCCACAGTCCAAAAAATCATTTTTCTGATGAAAAACGATGATACGCGACCTGTCGAATTTTCTCCAGATGGTCAAAAATGGTAATTTTTTAATATTTAATTTTTTGACTGTAAATGAATATTGCATGTGAATTATCACTTTCGGAACTAAAATAAGTGTGTTTAGAGTCATTTTAATGCCTTTAATTGGTCGAAATAGAAGCTTCTGAGTAGGAGAAAAAGTCTGTAAAAATGGCACTTTTGGTCACATTGAGGCTTTAAAAAGTAGTTATTCAACATGAGGCACAATCCAAATTACATTTTGAATCAATTTTTCCACAGTCCAAAAAATCAATTTTCTGATGAAAAACGATGATCCGCGACCTGTCGAATTTTCTCCAGATGGTCAAAAATGGTAATTTTTAATATTTAATTTTTTGACTGTAAATGACTATTGCATGTGAATTATCACTTTTGGAACTAAAAGAAGTGTGTTTAGAGTCATTTCAATGCCTTTAATTGGTCGAAATAGAAGCTTCTGAGTAGGAGAAAAAGTCTGTAAAAATTGCACTTTTGGTCACATTGAGGCTTTAAAAAGTAGTTATTCAACATGAGGCACAATCCAAATTACATTTTGAATCAATTCTTCCACAGTCCAAAAAATCAATTTTCTGATGAAAAACGATGATCCGCGACCTGTCGAATTTTCTCCAGATGGTCAAAAATGGTAATTTTTTAATATTTAATTTTTTGACTGTAAATGACTATTGCATGTGAATTATCACTTTTGGAACTAAAATAAGTGTGTTTAGAGTCATTTTAATGCCTTTAATTTGTCAAATAGAAGCTTCTGAGTAGGAGAAAAAGTCTGTAAAAAAGGCAATTTTGGTCACATTGAGGCTTTAGAAAGTAGTTATTCAACATGAGGCACAATCAAAATTACATTTTGAATCAATTTTTCCAGAGTCAAAAAAATCAAATTTCTGATGAAAAACGATGACCCGTGACCTGTCGAACTATCTCCAGATGGTCAAAAATTGTAATTTTGTAATATTTAATTTTTTGCCTGTAAATGACTTTTGCAAGTGAATTATCTCTTTTGGAACTAAAATAAGTGTGTAAAAAAGGCAATTTTGGTCACATTGAGCCTTTAAAAAGTAGGTATTCACCATGAGGCACAATCCAAATTACATTTTGAATCATTTCTTCCACAGTCCAAAAAATCAATTTTCTGATGAAAAACGATGATCCGCGACCTGTCTAATTTTCTCCAGATGGTCAAAAATGGTAATTTTTTAATATTTAATTTTTTGACTGTAAATGAATATTGCATGTGAATTATCACTTTCGGAACTAAAATAAGTGTGTTTAGAGTCATTTCAATGCCTTTAATTGGTCGAAATAGAAGCTTCTGAGTAGGAGAAAAAGTCTGTAAAAATGGCACTTTTGGTCACATTGAGGATTTAAAAAGTAGTTATTCAACATGAGGCACAACCCAAATTACATTTTGAATCAATTCTTCCACAGTCCAAAAAATCAATTTTCTGATGAAAAACGATGATCCGCGACCTGTCGAATTTTCTCCAGATGGTCAAAAATGGTAATTTTTTAATATTTAATTTTTTGACTGTAAATGAATATTGCATGTGAATTATCACTTTCGGAACTACAATAAGTGTGTTTAGAGTCATTTTAATGCCTGAAATTGGTCAAAATAAAAGCTCTCGAGTAGGAGAAAAAGTCTGTAAAAAAGGCAATTTTGGTCACATTGAGGCTTTAAAAAGTAGGTATTCACCATGAGGCACAATCCAAATTACATTTTGAATCAATTCTTCCACAGTCCAAAAAATCAATTTTCTGATGAAAAACGATGATCCGCGACCTGTCGAATTTTCTCCAGATGGTCAAAAATGGTAATTTTTTAATATTTAATTTTTTGACTGTAAATGAATATTGCCTGTGAATTATCACTTTCGGAACTAAAATAAGTGTGTTTAGAGTCATTTTAATGCCTTTAATTGGTCGAAATAGAAGCTTCTGAGTAGGAGAAAAAGTCTGTAAAAATGGCACTTTTGGTCACATTGAGGATTTAAAAAGTAGTTATTCAACATGAGGCACAACCCAAATTACATTTTGAATCAATTCTTCCACAGTCCAAAAAATCAATTTTCTGATGAAAAACGATGATCCGCGACCTGTCGAATTTTCTCCAGATGGTCAAAAATGGTAATTTTTTAATATTTAATTTTTTGTCTGTAAATGAATATTGCATGTGAATTATCACTTTCGGAACTAAAATAAGTGTGTTTAGAGTCATTTTAATGACTTTAATTGGTCGAAATAGAAGCTTCTGAGTAGGAGAAAAAGTCTGTAAAAATGGCACTTTTGGTCACATTGAGGATTTAAAAAGTAGTTATTCAACATGAGGCACAACCCAAATTACATTTTGAATCAATTCTTCCACAGTCCAAAAAATCATTTTTCTGATGAAAAACGATGATACGCGACCTGTCGAATTTTCTCCAGATGGTCAAAAATGGTAATTTTTTAATATTTAATTTTTTGACTGTAAATGAATATTGCATGTGAATTATCACTTTCGGAACTAAAATAAGTGTGTTTAGAGTCATTTTAATGCCTTTAATTGGTCGAAATAGAAGCTTCTGAGTAGGAGAAAAAGTCTGTAAAAATGGCACTTTTGGTCACATTGAGGCTTTAAAAAGTAGTTATTCAACATGAGGCACAATCCAAATTACATTTTGAATCAATTTTTCCACAGTCCAAAAAATCAATTTTCTGATGAAAAACGATGATCCGCGACCTGTCGAATTTTCTCCAGATGGTCAAAAATGGTAATTTTTTAATATTTAATTTTTTGACTGTAAATGACTATTGCATGTGAATTATCACTTTTGGAACTAAAAGAAGTGTGTTTAGAGTCATTTCAATGCCTTTAATTGGTCGCAATAGAAGCTTCTGAGTAGGAGAAAAAGTCTGTAAAAATGGCACTTTTGGTCACATTGAGGATTTAAAAAGTAGTTATTCAACATGAGGCACAACCCAAATTACATTTTGAATCAATTCTTCCACAGTCCAAAAAATCAATTTTCTGATGAAAAACGATGATCCGCGACCTGTCAAATTTTCTCCAGATGGTCAAAAATTGTAATTTTTTAATATTTAATTTTTTGACTGTAAATGAATATTACATGTGAATTATCACTTTCGGAACTAAAATAAGTGTGTTTAGAGTCATTTTAATGCCTGAAATTGGTCAAAATAAAAGCTCTCGAGTAGGAGAAAAAGTCTGTAAAAAAGGCAATTTTGGTCACATTGAGGCTTTAAAAAGTAGGTATTCACCATGAGGCACAACCCAAATTACATTTTGAATCAATTCTTCCACAGTCCAAAAAATCAATTTTCTGATGAAAAACGATGATCCGCGACCTGTCGAAATTTCTCCAGATGGTCAAAAATGGTTATTTTTTAATATTAAATTTTTTGACTGTAAATGACTATTGCATGTGAATTATCACTTTTGGAACTAAAATAAGTGTGTTTAGAGTCATTTTAATGCCTTTAATTTGTCGAAATAGAAGCTTCTGAGTAGGAGAAAAAGTCTGTAAAAATGGCACTTTTGGTCACATTGAGGCTTTAAAAAGTAGTTATCAACATGAGGCACAATCCAAATTACATTTTGAATCAATTCTTCCACAGTCCAAAAAATCAATTTTCTGATGAAAAACGATGATCCGCGACCTGTCGAATTTTCTCCAGATGGTCAAAAATGGTTATTTTTTAATATTAAATTTTTTGACTGTAAATGACTATTGCATGTGAATTATCACTTTCGGAACTAAAATAAGTGTGTTTAGAGTCATTTTCGTGCCTTTAATTGGTCGAAATAGAAGCTTCTGAGTAGGAGAAAAAGTCTGTAAAAATGGCACTTTTGGTCACATTGAGGATTTAAAAAGTAGTTATTCAACATGAGGCACAACCCAAATTACATTTTGAATCAATTCTTCCACAGTCCAAAAAATCAATTTTCTGATGAAAAACGATGATCCGCGACCTGTCGAATTTTCTCCAGATGGTCAAAAATTGTAATTTTTTAATATTTAATTTTTTGACTGTAAATGAATATTACATGTGAATTATCACTTTCGGAACTAAAATAAGTGTGTTTAGAGTCATTTTAATGCCTTTAATTGGTCGAAATAGAAGCTTCTGAGTAGGAGAAAAAGTCTGTAAAAATTGCACTTTTGGTCACATTGAGGCTTTAAAAAGTAGTTATTCAACATGAGGCACAATCCAAATTACATTTTGAATCAATTCTTCCACAGTCCAAAAAATCAATTTTCTGATGAAAAACGATGATCCGCGACCTGTCAAAATTTCTCCAGATGGTCAAAAATGGTTATTTTTTAATATTAAATTTTTTGACTGTAAATGACTATTGCATGTGAATTATCACTTTTGGAACTAAAATAAGTGTGTTTAGAGTCATTTTAATGCCTTTAATTTGTCGAAATAGAAGCTTCTGAGTAGGAGAAAAAGTCTGTAAAAATGGCACTTTTGGTCACATTGAGGATTTAAAAAGTAGTTATTCAACATGAGGCACAAACCAAATTACATTTTGAATCAATTCTTCCACAGTCCAAAAAATCAATTTTCTGATGAAAAACGATGATCCGCGACCTGTCGAATTTTCTCCAGATGGTCAAAAATGGTAATTTTTTAATATTTAATGTTTTGACTGTAAATGAATATTGCATGTGAATTATCACTTTCGGAACTAAAATAAGTGTGTTTAGAGTCATTTTAATGCCTGAAATTGGTCAAAATAAAAGCTCTCGAGTAGGAGAAAAAGTCTGTAAAAAAGGCAATTTTGGTCACATTGAGGCTTTAAAAAGTAGGTATTCACCATGAGGCACAATCCAAATTACATTTTGAATCAATTCTTCCACAGTCCAAAAAATCTATTTTCTGATGAAAAACGATGATCCGCGACCTGTCGAATTTTCTCCAGATGGTCAAAAATGGTAATTTTTAAATATTTAATTTTTTGACTGTAAATGAATATTGCATGTGAATTATCACTTTCGGAACTAAAATAAGTGTGTTTAGAGTCATTTTAATGCCTTTAATTGGTCGAAATAGAAGCTTCTGAGTAGGAGAAAAAGTCTGTAAGAATTGCACTTTTGGTCACATTGAGGCTTTAAAAAGTAGTTATCAACATGAGGCACAATCCAAATTACATTTTGAATCAATTCTTCCACAGTCCAAAAAATCAATTTTCTGATGAAAAACGATGATCCGCGACCTGTCGAATTTTCTCCAGATGGTCAAAAATGGTTATTTTTTAATATTAAATTTTTTGACTGTAAATGACTATTGCATGTGAATTATCACTTTTGGAACTAAAATAAGTGTGTTTAGAGTCATTTTAATGCCTTTAATTGGTCGAAATAGAAGCTTCTGAATAGGAGAAAAAGTCTGTAAAAATGGCACTTTTGGTCACATTGAGGATTTAAAAAGTAGTTATTCAACATGAGGCACAACCCAAATTACATTTTGAATCAATTCTTCCACAGTCCAAAAAATCATTTTTCTGATGAAAAACGATGATCCGCGACCTGTCGAATTTTCTCCAGATGGTCAAAAATTGTAATTTTTTAATATTTAATTTTTTTACTGTAAATGAATATTACATGTGAATTATCACTTTCGGAACTAAAATAAGTGTGTTTAGAGTCATTTTAATGCCTTTAATTGGTCGAAATAGAAGCTTCTGAGTAGGAGAAAAAGTCTGTAAAAATGGCACTTTTGGTCACATTGAGGCTTTAAAAAGTAGTTATCAACATGAGGCACAATCCAAATTACATTTTGAATCAATTCTTCCACAGTCCAAAAAATCAATTTTCTGATGAAAAACGATGATCCGCGACCTGTCGAATTTTCTCCAGATGGTCAAAAATGGTTATTTTTTAATATTAAATTTTTTGACTGTAAATGACTATTGCATGTGAATTATCACTTTCGGAACTAAAATAAGTGTGTTTAGAGTCATTTTAGTGCCTTTAATTGGTCGAAATAGAAGCTTCTGAGTAGGAGAAAAAGTCTGTAAAAATGGCACTTTTGGTCACATTGAGGATTTAAAAAGTAGTTATTCAACATGAGGCACAACCCAAATTACATTTTGAATCAATTCTTCCACAGTCCAAAAAATCAATTTTCTGATGAAAAACGATGATCCGCGACCTGTCGAATTTTCTCCAGATGGTCAAAAATTGTAATTTTTTAATATTTAATTTTTTGACTGTAAATGAATATTACATGTGAATTATCACTTTCGGAACTAAAATAAGTGTGTTTAGAGTCATTTTAATGCCTTTAATTGGTCGAAATAGAAGCTTCTGAGTAGGAGAAAAAGTCTGTAAAAATTGCACTTTTGGTCACATTGAGGCTTTAAAAAGTAGTTATTCAACATGAGGCACAATCCAAATTACATTTTGAATCAATTCTTCCACAGTCCAAAAAATCAATTTTCTGATGAAAAACGATGATCCGCGACCTGTCGAAATTTCTCCAGATGGTCAAAAATGGTTATTTTTTAATATTAAATTTTTTGACTGTAAATGACTATTGCATGTGAATTATCACTTTTGGAACTAAAATAAGTGTGTTTAGAGTCATTTTAATGCCTTTAATTTGTCGAAATAGAAGCTTCTGAGTAGGAGAAAAAGTCTGTAAAAATGGCACTTTTGGTCACATTGAGGATTTAAAAAGTAGTTATTCAACATGAGGCACAAACCAAATTACATTTTGAATCAATTCTTCCACAGTCCAAAAAATCAATTTTCTGATGAAAAACGATGATCCGCGACCTGTCGAATTTTCTCCAGATGGTCAAAAATGGTAATTTTTTAATATTTAATTTTTTGACTGTAAATGAATATTGCATGTGAATTATCACTTTCGGAACTAAAATAAGTGTGTTTAGAGTCATTTTAATGCCTGAAATTGGTCAAAATAAAAGCTCTCGAGTAGGAGAAAAAGTCTGTAAAAAAGGCAATTTTGGTCACATTGAGGCTTTAAAAAGTAGGTATTCACCATGAGGCACAATCCAAATTACATTTTGAATCAATTCTTCCACAGTCCAAAAAATCTATTTTCTGATGAAAAACGATGATCCGCGACCTGTCGAATTTTCTCCAGATGGTCAAAAATGGTAATTTTTAAATATTTAATTTTTTGACTGTAAATGAATATTGCATGTGAATTATCACTTTCGGAACTAAAATAAGTGTGTTTAGAGTCATTTTAATGCCTTTAATTGGTCGAAATAGAAGCTTCTGAGTAGGAGAAAAAGTCTGTAAGAATTGCACTTTTGGTCACATTGAGGCTTTAAAAAGTAGTTATCAACATGAGGCACAATCCAAATTACATTTTGAATCAATTCTTCCACAGTCCAAAAAATCAATTTTCTGATGAAAAACGATGATCCGCGACCTGTCGAATTTTCTCCAGATGGTCAAAAATGGTTATTTTTTAATATTAAATTTTTTGACTGTAAATGACTATTGCATGTGAATTATCACTTTTGGAACTAAAATAAGTGTGTTTAGAGTCATTTTAATGCCTTTAATTGGTCGAAATAGAAGCTTCTGAATAGGAGAAAAAGTCTGTAAAAATGGCACTTTTGGTCACATTGAGGATTTAAAAAGTAGTTATTCAACATGAGGCACAACCCAAATTACATTTTGAATCAATTCTTCCACAGTCCAAAAAATCATTTTTCTGATGAAAAACGATGATCCGCGACCTGTCGAATTTTCTCCAGATGGTCATAAATTGTAATTTTTTAATATTTAATTTTTTTACTGTAAATGAATATTACATGTGAATTATCACTTTCGGAACTAAAATAAGTGTGTTTAGAGTCATTTTAATGCCTGAAATTGGTCAAAATAAAAGCTCTCGAGTAGGAGAAAAAGTCTGTAAAAAAGGCAATTTTGGTCACATTGAGGCTTTAAAAAGTAGGTATTCACCATGAGGCACAATCCAAATTACATTTTGAATCAATTCTTCCACAGTCCAAAAAATCAATTTTCTGATGAAAAACGATGATCCGCGACCTGTCGAATTTTCTCCAGATGGTCAAAAATGGTAATTTTTTAATATTTAATTTTTTGTCTGTAAATGAATATTGCATGTGAATTATCACTTTCGGAACTAAAATAAGTGTGTTTAGAGTCATTTTAATGCCTGAAATTGGTCAAAATAAAAGCTCTCGAGTAGGAGAAAAAGTCTGTAAAAAAGGCAATTTTGGTCACATTGAGGCTTTAAAAAGTAGGTATTCACCATGAGGCACAATCCAAATTACATTTTGAATCAATTCTTCCACAGTCCAAAAAATCAATTTTCTGATGAAAAACGATGATCCGCGACCTGTCGAATTTTCTCCAGATGGTCAAAAATGTAATTTTTTAATATTTAATTTTTTGACTGTAAATGAATATTGCCTGTGAATTATCACTTTCGGAACTAAAATAAGTGTGTTTAGAGTCATTTTAATGCCTTTAATTGGTCGAAATAGAAGCTTCTGAGTAGGAGAAAAAGTCTGTAAAAATGGCACTTTTGGTCACATTGAGGATTTAAAAAGTAGTTATTCAACATGAGGCACAACCCAAATTACATTTTGAATCAATTCTTCCACAGTCCAAAAAATCAATTTTCTGATGAAAAACGATGATCCGCGACCTGTCAAATTTTCTCCAGATGGTCAAAAATTGTAATTTTTTAATATTTAATTTTTTGACTGTAAATGAATATTACATGTGAATTATCACTTTCGGAACTAAAATAAGTGTGTTTAGAGTCATTTTAATGCCTGAAATTGGTCAAAATAAAAGCTCTCGAGTAGGAGAAAAAGTCTGTAAAAAAGGCAATTTTGGTCACATTGAGGCTTTAAAAAGTAGGTATTCACCATGAGGCACAACCCAAATTACATTTTGAATCAATTCTTCCACAGTCCAAAAAATCAATTTTCTGATGAAAAACGATGATCCGCGACCTGTCGAAATTTCTCCAGATGGTCAAAAATGGTTATTTTTTAATATTAAATTTTTTGACTGTAAATGACTATTGCATGTGAATTATCACTTTTGGAACTAAAATAAGTGTGTTTAGAGTCATTTTAATGCCTTTAATTTGTCGAAATAGAAGCTTCTGAGTAGGAGAAAAAGTCTGTAAAAATGGCACTTTTGGTCACATTGAGGATTTAAAAAGTAGTTATTCAACATGAGGCACAAACCAAATTACATTTTGAATCAATTCTTCCACAGTCCAAAAAATCAATTTTCTGATGAAAAACGATGATCCGCGACCTGTCGAATTTACTCCAGATGGTCAAAAATGGTAATTTTTTAATATTTAATTTTTTGACTGTAAATGAATATTGCATGTGAATTATCACTTTCGGAACTAAAATAAGTGTGTTTAGAGTCATTTTAATGCCTGAAATTGGTCAAAATAAAAGCTCTCGAGTAGGAGAAAAAGTCTGTAAAAAAGGCAATTTTGGTCACATTGAGGCTTTAAAAAGTAGGTATTCACCATGAGGCACAATCCAAATTACATTTTGAATCAATTCTTCCACAGTCCAAAAAATCTATTTTCTGATGAAAAACGATGATCCGCGACCTGTCGAATTTTCTCCAGATGGTCAAAAATGGTAATTTTTAAATATTTAAGTTTTTTGACTGTAGATGAATATTGCATGTGAATTATCACTTTCGGAACTAAAATAAGTGTGTTTAGAGTCATTTTAATGCCTTTAATTGGTCGAAATAGAAGCTTCTGAGTAGGAGAAAAAGTCTGTAAGAATTGCACTTTTGGTCACATTGAGGCTTTAAAAAGTAGTTATCAACATGAGGCACAATCCAAATTACATTTTGAATCAATTCTTCCACAGTCCAAAAAATCAATTTTCTGATGAAAAACGATGATCCGCGACCTGTCGAATTTTCTCCAGATGGTCAAAAATGGTTATTTTTTAATATTAAATTTTTTGACTGTAAATGACTAATGCATGTGAATTATCACTTTTGGAACTAAAATAAGTGTGTTTAGAGTCATTTTAATGCCTTTAATTGGTCGAAATAGAAGCTTCTGAATAGGAGAAAAAGTCTGTAAAAATGGCACTTTTGGTCACATTGAGGATTTAAAAAGTAGTTATTCAACATGAGGCACAACCCAAATTACATTTTGAATCAATTCTTCCACAGTCCAAAAAATCATTTTTCTGATGAAAAACGATGATCCGCGACCTGTCGAATTTTCTCCAGATGGTCAAAAATTGTAATTTTTTAATATTTAATTTTTTGACTGTAAATGAATATTACATGTGAATTATCACTTTCGGAACTAAAATAAGTGTGTTTAGAGTCATTTTAATGCCTTTAATTGGTCGAAATAGAAGCTTCTGAGTTGGAGAAAAAGTCTGTAAAAATGGCACTTTTGGTCACATTGAGGCTTTAAAAAGTAGTTATTCAACATGAGGCACAATCCAAATTACATTTTGAATCAATTTTTCCACAGTCCAAAAAATCAATTTTCTGATGAAAAACGATGATCCGCGACCTGTCGAATTTTCTCCAGATGGTCAAAAATGGTAATTTTTTAATATTTAATTTTTTGTCTGTAAATGAATATTGCATGTGAATTATCACTTTCGGAACTAAAATAAGTGTGTTTAGAGTCATTTTAATGCCTTTAATTGGTCGAAATAGAAGCTTCTGAGTAGGAGAAAAAGTCTGTAAAAATGGCACTTTTGGTCACATTGAGGATTTAAAAAGTAGTTATTCAACATGAGGCACAACCCAAATTACATTTTGAATCAATTCTTCCACAGTCCAAAAAATCATTTTTCTGATGAAAAACGATGATACGCGACCTGTCGAATTTTCTCCAGATGGTCAAAAATGGTAATTTTTTAATATTTAATTTTTTGACTGTAAATGAATATTGCATGTGAATTATCACTTTCGGAACTAAAATAAGTGTGTTTAGAGTCATTTTAATGCCTTTAATTGGTCGAAATAGAAGCTTCTGAGTAGGAGAAAAAGTCTGTAAAAATGGCACTTTTGGTCACATTGAGGCTTTAAAAAGTAGTTATTCAACATGAGGCACAATCCAAATTACATTTTGAATCAATTTTTCCACAGTCCAAAAAATCAATTTTCTGATGAAAAACGATGATCCGCGACCTGTCGAATTTTCTCCAGATGGTCAAAAATGGTAATTTTTTAATATTTAATTTTTTGACTGTAAATGACTATTGCATGTGAATTATCACTTTTGGAACTAAAAGAAGTGTGTTTAGAGTCATTTCAATGCCTTTAATTGGTCGAAATAGAAGCTTCTGAGTAGGAGAAAAAGTCTGTAAAAATGGCACTTTTGGTCACATTGAGGATTTAAAAAGTAGTTATTCAACATGAGGCACAACCCAAATTACATTTTGAATCAATTCTTCCACAGTCCAAAAAATCAATTTTCTGATGAAAAACGATGATCCGCGACCTGTCAAATTTTCTCCAGATGGTCAAAAATTGTAATTTTTTAATATTTAATTTTTTGATTGTAAATGAATATTACATGTGAATTATCACTTTCGGAACTAAAATAAGTGTGTTTAGAGTCATTTTAATGCCTTTAATTGGTCGAAATAGAAGCTTCTGAGTAGGAGAAAAAGTCTGTAAAAATTGCACTTTTGGTCACATTGAGGCTTTAAAAAGTAGTTATTCAACATGAGGCACAATCCAAATTACATTTTGAATCAATTCTTCCACAGTCCAAAAAATCAATTTTCTGATGAAAAACGATGATCCGCGACCTGTCGAATTTTCTCCAGATGGTCAAAAATGGTAATTTTTTAATATTTAATTTTTTGATTGTAAATGACTATTGCATGTGAATTATCACTTTTGGAACTAAAATAAGTGTGTTTAGAGTCATTTTAATGCCTTTAATTTGTCGAAATAGAAGCTTCTGAGTAGGAGAAAAAGTCTGTAAAAAAGGCAATTTTGGTCACATTGAGGCTTTAGAAAGTAGTTATTCAACATGAGGCACAATCAAAATTACATTTTGAATCAATTTTTCCAGAGTCAAAAAAATCAAATTTCTGATGAAAAACGATGACCCGTGACCTGTCGAACTATCTCCAGATGGTCAAAAATTGTAATTTTGTAATATTTAATTTTTTGCCTGTAAATGACTTTTGCAAGTGAATTATCTCTTTTGGAACTAAAATAAGTGTGTAAAAAAGGCAATTTTGGTCACATTGAGGCTTTAAAAAGTAGGTATTCACCATGAGGCACAATCCAAATTACATTTTGAATCATTTCTTCCACAGTCCAAAAAATCAATTTTCTGATGAAAAACGATGATCCGCGACCTGTCTAATTTTCTCCAGATGGTCAAAAATGGTAATTTTTTAATATTTAATTTTTTGACTGTAAATGAATATTGCATGTGAATTATCACTTTCGGAACTAAAATAAGTGTGTTTAGAGTCATTTCAATGCCTTTAATTGGTCGAAATAGAAGCTTCTGAGTAGGAGAAAAAGTCTGTAAAAATGGCACTTTTGGTCACATTGAGGATTTAAAAAGTAGTTATTCAACATGAGGCACAACCCAAATTACATTTTGAATCAATTCTTCCACAGTCCAAAAAATCAATTTTCTGATGAAAAACGATGATCCGCGACCTGTCGAATTTTCTCCAGATGGTCAAAAATGGTAATTTTTTAATATTTAATTTTTTGACTGTAAATGAATATTGCATGTGAATTATCACTTTCGGAACTACAATAAGTGTGTTTAGAGTCATTTTAATGCCTGAAATTGGTCAAAATAAAAGCTCTCGAGTAGGAGAAAAAGTCTGTAAAAAAGGCAATTTTGGTCACATTGAGGCTTTAAAAAGTAGTTATTCAACATGAGGCACAATCCAAATTACATTTTGAATCAATTTTTCCACAGTCCAAAAAATCAATTTTCTGATGAAAAACGATGATCCGCGACCTGTCGAATTTTCTCCAGATGGTCAAAAATGGTAATTTTTTAATATTTAATTTTTTGACTGTAAATGACTATTGCATGTGAATTATCACTTTTGGAACTAAAATAAGTGTGTTTAGAGTCATTTCAATGCCTTTAATTGGTCGAAATAGAAGCTTCTGAGTAGGAGAAAAAGTCTGTAAAAATGGCACTTTTGGTCACATTGAGGATTTAAAAAGTAGTTATTCAACATGAGGCACAACCCAAATTAAATTTTGAATCAATTCTTCCACAGTCCAAAAAATAAATTTTCTGATGAAAAACGATGATCCGCGACCTGTCGAATTTTCTCCAGATGGTCAAAAATTGTAATTTTTTAATATTTAATTTTTTGACTGTAAATGAATATTACATGTGAATTATCACTTTCGGAACTAAAATAAGTGTGTTTAGAGTCATTTTAATGCCTTTAATTGGTCGAAATAGAAGCTTCTGAGTAGGAGAAAAAGTCTGTAAAAATTGCACTTTTGGTCACATTGAGGCTTTAAAAAGTAGTTATTCAACATGAGGCACAATCCAAATTACATTTTGAATCAATTCTTCCACAGTCCAAAAAATCAATTTTCTGATGAAAAACGATGATCCGCGACCTGTCGAATTTTCTCCAGATGGTCAAAAATGGTTATTTTTTAATATTAAATTTTTTGACTGTAAATGACTATTGCATGTGAATTATCACTTTTGGAACTAAAATAAGTGTGTTTAGAGTCATTTTAATGCCTTTAATTTGTCGAAATAGAAACTTCTGAGTAGGAGAAAAAGTCTGTAAAAATGGCACTTTTGGTCACATTGAGGATTTAAAAAGTAGTTATTCAACATGAGGCACAACCCAAATTACATTTTGAATCAATTCTTCCACAGTCCAAAAAATCAATTTTCTGATGAAAAACGATGATCCGCGACCTGTCGAATTTTCTCCAGATGGTCAAAAATGGTAATTTTTTAATATTTAATTTTTTGACTGTAAATGAATATTGCATGTGAATTATCACTTTCGGAACTAAAATAAGTGTGTTTAGAGTCATTTTAATGCCTGAAATTGGTCAAAATAAAAGCTCTCGAGTAGGAGAAAAAGTCTGTAAAAAAGGCAATTTTGGTCACATTGAGGCTTTAAAAAGTAGGTATTCACCATGAGGCACAATCCAAATTACATTTTGAATCAATTTTTCCACAGTCCAAAAAATCTATTTTCTGATGAAAAACGATGATCCGCGACCTGTCGAATTTTCTCCAGATGGTCAAAAATGGTAATTTTTAAATATTAAATTTTTTGACTGTAAATGAATATTGCATGTGAATTATCACTTTCGGAACTAAAATAAGTGTGTTTAGAGTCATTTTAATGCCTTTAATTGGTCGAAATAGAAGCTTCTGAGTAGGAGAAAAAGTCTGTAAAAATGGCACTTTTGGTCACATTGAGGATTTAAAAAGTAGTTATTCAACATGAGGCACAACCCAAATTACATTTTGAATCAATTCTTCCACAGTCCAAAAATCAATTTTCTGATGAAAAACGATTATCCGCGACCTGTCGAATTTTCTCCAGATGGTCAAAAATTGAAATTTTTTAATATTTAATTTTTTGACTGTAAATGAATATTGCATGTGAATTATCACTTTCGGAACTAAAATAAGTGTGTTTAGAGTCATTTTAATGCCTGAAATTGGTCAAAATAAAAGCTCTCGAGTAGGAGAAAAAGTCTGTAAAAAAGGCAATTTTGGTCACATTGAGGCTTTAAAAAGTAGGTATTCACCATGAGGCACAATCCAAATTACATTTTGAATCAATTCTTCCACAGTCCAAAAAATCTATTTTCTGATGAAAAACGATGATCCGCGACCTGTCGAATTTTCTCCAGATGGTCAAAAATGGTAATTTTTAAATATTTAATTTTTTGACTGTAAATGAATATTGCATGTGAATTATCACTTTCGGAACTAAAATAAGTGTGTTTAGAGTCATTTTAATGCCTTTAATTGGTCGAAATAGAAGCTTCTGAGTAGGAGAAAAAGTCTGTAAGAATTGCACTTTTGGTCACATTGAGGCTTTAAAAAGTAGTTATCAACATGAGGCACAATCCAAATTACATTTTGAATCAATTCTTCCACAGTCCAAAAAAACAATTTTCTGATGAAAAACGATTATCCGCGACCTGTCGAATTTTCTCCAGATGGTCAAAAATGGTTATTTTTTAATATTAAATTTTTTGACTGTAAATGACTATTGCATGTGAATTATCACTTTTGGAACTAAAATAAGTGTGTTTAGAGTCATTTTAATGCCTTTAATTGGTCGAAATAGAAGCTTCTGAATAGGAGAAAAAGTCTGTAAAAATGGCACTTTTGGTCACATTGAGGATTTAAAAAGTAGTTATTCAACATGAGGCACAACCCAAATTACATTTTGAATCAATTCTTCCACAGTCCAAAAAATCATTTTTCTGATGAAAAACGATGATCCGCGACCTGTCGAATTTTCTCCAGATGGTCAAAAATTGTAATTTTTTAATATTTATTTTTTTTACTGTAAATGAATATTACATGTGAATTATCACTTTCGGAACTAAAATAAGTGTGTTTAGAGTCATTTTAATGCCTTTAATTGGTCGAAATAGAAGCTTCTGAGTAGGAGAAAAAGTCTGTAAAAATGGCACTTTTGGTCACATTGAGGCTTTAAAAAGTAGTTATTCAACATGAGGCACAATCCAAATTACATTTTGAATCAATTTTTCCACAGTCCAAAAAATCAATTTTCTGATGAAAAACGATGATCCGCGACCTGTCGAATTTTCTCCAGATGGTCAAAAATGGTAATTTTTTAATATTTAATTTTTTGACTGTAAATGAATATTGCATGTGAATTATCACTTTCGGAACTAAAATAAGTGTGTTTAGAGTCATTTTAATGCCTGAAATTGGTCAAAATAAAAGCTCTCGAGTAGGAGAAAAAGTCTGTAAAAAAGGCAATTTTGGTCACATTGAGGCTTTAAAAAGTAGGTATTCACCATGAGGCACAATCCAAATTACATTTTGAATCAATTCTTCCACAGTCCAAAAAATCAATTTTCTGATGAAAAACGATGATCCGCGACCTGTCGAATTTTCTCCAGATGGTCAAAAATGGTAATTTTTTAATATTTAATTTTTTGTCTGTAAATGAATATTGCATGTGAATTATCACTTTCGGAACTAAAATAAGTGTGTTTAGAGTCATTTTAATGCCTGAAATTGGTCAAAATAAAAGCTCTCGAGTAGGAGAAAAAGTCTGTAAAAAAGGCAATTTTGGTCACATTGAGGCTTTAAAAAGTAGGTATTCACCATGAGGCACAATCCAAATTACATTTTGAATCAATTCTTCCACAGTCCAAAAAATCAATTTTCTGATGAAAAACGATGATCCGCGACCTGTCGAATTTTCTCCAGATGGTCAAAAATGGTAATTTTTTAATATTTAATTTTTTGACTGTAAATGAATATTGCCTGTGAATTATCACTTTCGGAACTAAAATAAGTGTGTTTAGAGTCATTTTAATGCCTTTAATTGGTCGAAATAGAAGCTTCTGAGTAGGAGAAAAAGTCAGTAAAAATGGCACTTTTGGTCACATTGAGGATTTAAAAAGTAGTTATTCAACATGAGGCACAACCCAAATTACATTTTGAATCAATTCTTCCACAGTCCAAAAAATCAATTTTCTGATGAAAAACGATGATCCGCGACCTGTCGAATTTTCTCCAGATGGTCAAAAATGGTAATTTTTTAATATTTAATTTTTTGTCTGTAAATGAATATTGCATGTGAATTATCACTTTCGGAACTAAAATAAGTGTGTTTAGAGTCATTTTAATGCCTTTAATTGGTCGAAATAGAAGCTTCTGAGTAGGAGAAAAAGTCTGTAAAAATGGCACTTTTGGTCACATTGAGGCTTTAAAAAGTAGTTATTCAACATGAGGCACAATCCAAATTACATTTTGAATCAATTTTTCCACAGTCCAAAAAATCAATTTTCTGATGAAAAACGATGATCCGCGACCTGTCGAATTTTCTCCAGATGGTCAAAAATGGTAATTTTTTAATATTTAATTTTTTGACTGTAAATGACTATTGCATGTGAATTATCACTTTTGGAACTAAAAGAAGTGTGTTTAGAGTCATTTCAATGCCTTTAATTGGTCGAAATAGAAGCTTCTGAGTAGGAGAAAAAGTCTGTAAAAATGGCACTTTTGGTCACATTGAGGATTTAAAAAGTAGTTATTCAACATGAGGCACAACCCAAATTACATTTTGAATCAATTCTTCCACAGTCCAAAAAATCAATTTTCTGATGAAAAACGATGATCCGCGACCTGTCAAATTTTCTCCAGATGGTCAAAAATTGTAATTTTTTAATATTTAATTTTTTGACTGTAAATGAATATTGCATGTGAATTATCACTTTCGGAACTAAAATAAGTGTGTTTAGAGTCATTTTAATGCCTGAAATTGGTCAAAATAAAAGCTCTCGAGTAGGAGAAAAAGTCTGTAAAAAAGGCAATTTTGGTCACATTGAGGCTTTAAAAAGTAGGTATTCACCATGAGGCACAATCCAAATTACATTTTGAATCAATTCTTCCACAGTCCAAAAAATCTATTTTCTGATGAAAAACGATGATCCGCGACCTGTCGAATTTTCTCCAGATGGTCAAAAATGGTAATTTTTAAATATTTAATTTTTTGACTGTAAATGAATATTGCATGTGAATTATCACTTTCGGAACTAAAATAAGTGTGTTTAGAGTCATTTTAATGCCTTTAATTGGTCGAAATAGAAGCTTCTGAGTAGGAGAAAAAGTCTGTAAGAATTGCACTTTTGGTCACATTGAGGCTTTAAAAAGTAGTTATCAACATGAGGCACAATCCAAATTACATTTTGAATCAATTCTTCCACAGTCCAAAAAAACAATTTTCTGATGAAAAACGATTATCCGCGACCTGTCGAATTTTCTCCAGATGGTCAAAAATGGTTATTTTTTAATATTAAATTTTTTGACTGTAAATGACTATTGCATGTGAATTATCACTTTTGGAACTAAAATAAGTGTGTTTAGAGTCATTTTAATGCCCTTAATTGGTCGAAATAGAAGCTTCTGAATAGGAGAAAAAGTCTGTAAAAATGGCACTTTTGGTCACATTGAGGATTTAAAAAGTAGTTATTCAACATGAGGCACAACCCAAATTACATTTTGAATCAATTCTTCCACAGTCCAAAAAATCATTTTTCTGATGAAAAACGATGATCCGCGACCTGTCGAATTTTCTCCAGATGGTCAAAAATTGTAATTTTTTAATATTTATTTTTTTTACTGTAAATGAATATTACATGTGAATTATCACTTTCGGAACTAAAATAAGTGTGTTTAGAGTCATTTTAATGCCTTTAATTGGTCGAAATAGAAGCTTCTGAGTAGGAGAAAAAGTCTGTAAAAATGGCACTTTTGGTCACATTGAGGCTTTAAAAAGTAGTTATTCAACATGAGGCACAATCCAAATTACATTTTGAATCAATTTTTCCACAGTCCAAAAAATCAATTTTCTGATGAAAAACGATGATCCGCGACCTGTCGAATTTTCTCCAGGTGGTCAAAAATGGTAATTTTTTAATATTTAATTTTTTGACTGTAAATGAATATTGCCTGTGAATTATCACTTTCGGAACTAAAATAAGTGTGTTTAGAGTCATTTTAATGCCTTTAATTGGTCGAAATAGAAGCTTCTGAGTAGGAGAAAAAGTCTGTAAAAATGGCACTTTTGGTCACATTGAGGATTTAAAAAGTAGTTATTCAACATGAGGCACAACCCAAATTACATTTTGAATCAATTCTTCCACAGTCCAAAAAATCAATTTTCTGATGAAAAACGATGATCCGCGACCTGTCGAATTTTCTCCAGATGGTCAAAAATGGTAATTTTTTAATATTTAATTTTTTGTCTGTAAATGAATATTGCATGTGAATTATCACTTTCGGAACTAAAATAAGTGTGTTTAGAGTCATTTTAATGCCTTTAATTGGTCGAAATAGAAGCTTCTGAGTAGGAGAAAAAGTCTGTAAAAATGGCACTTTTGGTCACATTGAGGATTTAAAAAGTAGTTATTCAACATGAGGCACAACCCAAATTACATTTTGAATCAATTCTTCCACAGTCCAAAAAATCATTTTTCTGATGAAAAACGATGATACGCGACCTGTCGAATTTTCTCCAGATGGTCAAAAATGGTAATTTTTTAATATTTAATTTTTTGACTGTAAATGAATATTGCATGTGAATTATCACTTTCGGAACTAAAATAAGTGTGTTTAGAGTCATTTTAATGCCTTTAATTGGTCGAAATAGAAGCTTCTGAGTAGGAGAAAAAGTCTGTAAAAATGGCACTTTTGGTCACATTGAGGCTTTAAAAAGTAGTTATTCAACATGAGGCACAATCCAAATTACATTTTGAATCAATTTTTCCACAGTCCAAAAAATCAATTTTCTGATGAAAAACGATGATCCGCGACCTGTCGAATTTTCTCCAGATGGTCAAAAATGGTAATTTTTTAATATTTAATTTTTTGACTGTAAATGACTATTGCATGTGAATTATCACTTTTGGAACTAAAATAAGTGTGTTTAGAGTCATTTCAATGCCTTTAATTGGTCGAAATAGAAGCTTCTGAGTAGGAGAAAAAGTCTGTAAAAATGGCACTTTTGGTCACATTGAGGATTTAAAAAGTAGTTATTCAACATGAGGCACAACCCAAATTACATTTTGAATCAATTCTTCCACAGTCCAAAAAATCAATTTTCTGATGAAAAACGATGATCCGCGACCTGTCAAATTTTCTCCAGATGGTCAAAAATTGTAATTTTTTAATATTTAATTTTTTGACTGTAAATGAATATTACATGTGAATTATCACTTTCGGAACTAAAATAAGTGTGTTTAGAGTCATTTTAATGCCTGAAATTGGTCAAAATAAAAGCTCTCGAGTAGGAGAAAAAGTCTGTAAAAAAGGCAATTTTGGTCACATTGAGGCTTTAAAAAGTAGGTATTCACCATGAGGCACAACCCAAATTACATTTTGAATCAATTCTTCCACAGTCCAAAAATTCAATTTTCTGATGAAAAACGATGATCCGCGACCTGTCGAAATTTCTCCAGATGGTCAAAAATGGTTATTTTTTAATATTAAATTTTTTGACTGTAAATGACTATTGCATGTGAATTATCACTTTTGGAACTAAAATAAGTGTGTTTAGAGTCATTTTAATGCCTTTAATTTGTCGAAATAGAAGCTTCTGAGTAGGAGAAAAAGTCTGTAAAAATGGCACTTTTGGTCACATTGAGGATTTAAAAAGTAGTTATTCAACATGAGGCACAAACCAAATTACATTTTGAATCAATTCTTCCACAGTCCAAAAAATCAATTTTCTGATGAAAAACGATGATCCGCGACCTGTCGAATTTTCTCCAGATGGTCAAAAATGGTAATTTTTTAATATTTAATTTTTTGACTGTAAATGAATATTGCATGTGAATTATCACTTTCGGAACTAAAATAAGTGTGTTTAGAGTCATTTTAATGCCTGAAATTGGTCAAAATAAAAGCTCTCGAGTAGGAGAAAAAGTCTGTAAAAAAGGCAATTTTGGTCACATTGAGGCTTTAAAAAGTAGGTATTCACCATGAGGCACAATCCAAATTACATTTTGAATCAATTCTTCCACAGTCCAAAAAATCTATTTTCTGATGAAAAACGATGATCCGCGACCTGTCGAATTTTCTCCAGATGGTCAAAAATGGTAATTTTTAAATATTTAAGTTTTTTGACTGTAGATGAATATTGCATGTGAATTATCACTTTTGGAACTCAAATAAGTGTGTTTAGAGTCATTTCAATGCCTTTAATTGGTCGAAATAGAAGCTTCTGAGTAGGAGAAAAAGTCTGTAAAAATGGCACTTTTGGTCACATTGAGGATTTAAAAAGTAGTTATTCAACATGAGGCACAACCCAAATTACATCTTGAATCAATTCTTCCACAGTCCAAAAAATCAATTTTCTGATGAAAAACGATGAACCGCGACCTGTCGAATTTTCTCCAGATGGTCAAAAATGGTAATTTTTTAATATTTAATTTTTTGACTGTAAATGAATATTGCATGTGAATTATCACTTTCGAAACTAAAATAAGTGTGTTTAGAGTCATTTTAATGCCTTTAATTGGTCGAAATAGAAGCTTCTGAGTAGGAGAAAAAGTCTGTAAAAAAGGCAATTTTGGTCACATTGAGGCTTTAAAAAGTAGTTATTCAACATGAGGCACAACCCAAATTACATTTTGAATCAATTCTTCCACAGTCCAAAAAATCAATTTTCTGATGAAAAACGATGATCCGCGACCTGTCAAATTTTCTCCAGATGGTCAAAAATGGTAATTTTTTAATATTTAATTTTTTGACTGTAAATGAATATTGCATGTGAATTATCACTTTCGGAACTAAAATAAGTGTGTTTAGAGTCATTTTAATGCCTGAAATTGGTCAAAATAAAAGCTCTCGAGTAGGAGAAAAAGTCTGTAAAAAAGGCAATTTTGGTCACATTGAGGCTTTAAAAAGTAGGTATTCACCATGAGGCACAATCCAAATTACATTTTGAATCAATTCTTCCACAGTCCAAAAAATCTATTTTCTGATGAAAAACGATGATCCGCGACCTGTCGAATTTTCTCCAGATGGTCAAAAATCGTAATTTTTAAATATTTAAGTTTTTTGACTGTAGATGAATATTGCATGTGAATTATCACTTTCGGAACTAAAATAAGTGTGTTTAGAGTCATTTTAATGCCTTTAATTGGTCGAAATGGAAGCTTCTGAGTAGGAGAAAAAGTCTGTAAGAATTGCACTTTTGGTCACATTGAGGCTTTAAAAAGTAGTTATCAACATGAGGCACAATCCAAATTACATTTTGAATCAATTCTTCCACAGTCCAAAAAATCAATTTTCTGATGAAAAACGATGATCCGCGACCTTTTGAATTTTCTCCAGATGGTCAAAAATGGTTATTTTTTAATATTAAATTTTTTGACTGTAAATGACTATTGCATGTGAATTATCACTTTTGGAACTAAAATAAGTGTGTTTAGAGTCATTTTAATGCCTTTAATTGGTCGAAATAGAAGCTTCTGAATAGGAGAAAAAGTCTGTAAAAATGGCACTTTTGGTCACATTGAGGATTTAAAAAGTAGTTATTCAACATGAGGCACAACCCAAATTACATTTTGAATCAATTCTTCCACAGTCCAAAAAATCATTTTTCTGATGAAAAACGATGATCCGCGACCTGTCGAATTTTCTCCAGATGGTCAAAAATTGTAATTTTTTAATATTTAATTTTTTGACTGTAAATGAATATTACATGTGAATTATCACTTTCGGAACTAAAATAAGTGTGTTTAGAGTCATTTTAATGCCTTTAATTGGTCGAAATAGAAGCTTCTGAGTTGGAGAAAAAGTCTGTAAAAATGGCACTTTTGGTCACATTGAGGCTTTAAAAAGTAGTTATTCAACATGAGGCACAATCCAAATTACATTTTGAATCAATTTGTCCACAGTCCAAAAAATCAATTTTCTGATGAAAAACGATGATCCGCGACCTGTCGAATTTTCTCCAGATGGTCAAAAATGGTAATTTTTTAATATTTAATTTTTTGTCTGTAAATGAATATTGCATGTGAATTATCACTTTCGGAACTAAAATAAGTGTGTTTAGAGTCATTTTAATGCCTTTAATTGGTCGAAATAGAAGCTTCTGAGTAGGAGAAAAAGTCTGTAAAAATGGCACTTTTGGTCACATTGAGGATTTAAAAAGTAGTTATTCAACATGAGGCACAACCCAAATTACATTTTGAATCAATTCTTCCACAGTCCAAAAAATCATTTTTCTGATGAAAAACGATGATACGCGACCTGTCGAATTTTCTCCAGATGGTCAAAAATGGTAATTTTTTAATATTTAATTTTTTGACTGTAAATGAATATTGCATGTGAATTATCACTTTCGGAACTAAAATAAGTGTGTTTAGAGTCATTTTAATGCCTTTAATTGGTCGAAATAGAAGCTTCTGAGTAGGAGAAAAAGTCTGTAAAAATGGCACTTTTGGTCACATTGAGGCTTTAAAAAGTAGTTATTCAACATGAGGCACAATCCAAATTACATTTTGAATCAATTTTTCCACAGTCCAAAAAATCAATTTTCTGATGAAAAACGATGATCCGCGACCTGTCGAATTTTCTCCAGATGGTCAAAAATGGTAATTTTTTAATATTTAATTTTTTGACTGTAAATGACTATTGCATGTGAATTATCACTTTTGGAACTAAAAGAAGTGTGTTTAGAGACATTTCAATGCCTTTAATTGGTCGAAATAGAAGCTTCTGAGTAGGAGAAAAAGTCTGTAAAAATGGCACTTTTGGTCACATTGAGGATTTAAAAAGTAGTTATTCAACATGAGGCACAACCCAAATTACATTTTGAATCAATTCTTCCACAGTCCAAAAAATCAATTTTCTGATGAAAAACGATGATCCGCGACCTGTCAAATTTTCTCCAGATGGTCAAAAATTGTAATTTTTTTAATATTTAATTTTTTGACTGTAAATGAATATTACATGTGAATTATCACTTTCGGAACTAAAATAAGTGTGTTTAGAGTCATTTTAATGCCTTTAATTGGTCGAAATAGAAGCTTCTGAGTAGGAGAAAAAGTCTGTAAAAATTGCACTTTTGGTCACATTGAGGCTTTAAAAAGTAGTTATTCAACATGAGGCACAATCCAAATTACATTTTGAATCAATTCTTCCACAGTCCAAAAAATCAATTTTCTGATGAAAAACGATGATCCGCGACCTGTCGAATTTTCTCCAGATTGTCAAAAATGGTAATTTTTTAATATTTAATTTTTTGATTGTAAATGACTATTGCATGTGAATTATCACTTTTGGAACTAAAATAAGTGTGTTTAGAGTCATTTTAATGCCTTTAATTTGTCGAAATAGAAGCTTCTGAGTAGGAGAAAAAGTCTGTAAAAAAGGCAATTTTGGTCACATTGAGGCTTTAGAAAGTAGTTATTCAACATGAGGCACAATCAAAATTACATTTTGAATCAATTTTTCCAGAGTCAAAAAAATCAAATTTCTGATGAAAAACGATGACCCGTGACCTGTCGAACTATCTCCAGATGGTCAAAAATTGTAATTTTGTAATATTTAATTTTTTGCCTGTAAATGACTTTTGCAAGTGAATTATCTCTTTTGGAACTAAAATAAGTGTGTAAAAAAGGCAATTTTGGTCACATTGAGGCTTTAAAAAGTAGGTATTCACCATGAGGCACAATCCAAATTACATTTTGAATCATTTCTTCCACAGTCCAAAAAATCAATTTTCTGATGAAAAACGATGATCCGCGACCTTTTGAATTTTCTCCAGATGGTCAAAAATGGTTATTTTTTAATATTAAATTTTTTGACTGTAAATGACTATTGCATGTGAATTATCACTTTTGGAACTAAAATAAGTGTGTTTAGAGTCATTTTAATGCCTTTAATTGGTCGAAATAGAAGCTTCTGAATAGGAGAAAAAGTCTGTAAAAATGGCACTTTTGGTCACATTGAGGATTTAAAAAGTAGTTATTCAACATGAGGCACAACCCAAATTACATTTTGAATCAATTCTTCCACAGTCCAAAAAATCATTTTTCTGATGAAAAACGATGATCCGCGACCTGTCGAATTTTCTCCAGATGGTCAAAAATTGTAATTTTTTAATATTTAATTTTTTGACTGTAAATGAATATTACATGTGAATTATCACTTTCGGAACTAAAATAAGTGTGTTTAGAGTCATTTTAATGCCTTTAATTGGTCGAAATAGAAGCTTCTGAGTTGGAGAAAAAGTCTGTAAAAATGGCACTTTTGGTCACATTGAGGCTTTAAAAAGTAGTTATTCAACATGAGGCACAATCCAAATTACATTTTGAATCAATTTGTCCACAGTCCAAAAAATCAATTTTCTGATGAAAAACGATGATCCGCGACCTGTCGAATTTTCTCCAGATGGTCAAAAATGGTAATTTTTTAATATTTAATTTTTTGTCTGTAAATGAATATTGCATGTGAATTATCACTTTCGGAACTAAAATAAGTGTGTTTAGAGTCATTTTAATGCCTTTAATTGGTCGAAATAGAAGCTTCTGAGTAGGAGAAAAAGTCTGTAAAAATGGCACTTTTGGTCACATTGAGGATTTAAAAAGTAGTTATTCAACATGAGGCACAACCCAAATTACATTTTGAATCAATTCTTCCACAGTCCAAAAAATCATTTTTCTGATGAAAAACGATGATACGCGACCTGTCGAATTTTCTCCAGATGGTCAAAAATGGTAATTTTTTAATATTTAATTTTTTGACTGTAAATGAATATTGCATGTGAATTATCACTTTCGGAACTAAAATAAGTGTGTTTAGAGTCATTTTAATGCCTTTAATTGGTCGAAATAGAAGCTTCTGAGTAGGAGAAAAAGTCTGTAAAAATGGCACTTTTGGTCACATTGAGGCTTTAAAAAGTAGTTATTCAACATGAGGCACAATCCAAATTACATTTTGAATCAATTTTTCCACAGTCCAAAAAATCAATTTTCTGATGAAAAACGATGATCCGCGACCTGTCGAATTTTCTCCAGATGGTCAAAAATGGTAATTTTTTAATATTTAATTTTTTGACTGTAAATGACTATTGCATGTGAATTATCACTTTTGGAACTAAAAGAAGTGTGTTTAGAGACATTTCAATGCCTTTAATTGGTCGAAATAGAAGCTTCTGAGTAGGAGAAAAAGTCTGTAAAAATGGCACTTTTGGTCACATTGAGGATTTAAAAAGTAGTTATTCAACATGAGGCACAACCCAAATTACATTTTGAATCAATTCTTCCACAGTCCAAAAAATCAATTTTCTGATGAAAAACGATGATCCGCGACCTGTCAAATTTTCTCCAGATGGTCAAAAATTGTAATTTTTTTAATATTTAATTTTTTGACTGTAAATGAATATTACATGTGAATTATCACTTTCGGAACTAAAATAAGTGTGTTTAGAGTCATTTTAATGCCTTTAATTGGTCGAAATAGAAGCTTCTGAGTAGGAGAAAAAGTCTGTAAAAATTGCACTTTTGGTCACATTGAGGCTTTAAAAAGTAGTTATTCAACATGAGGCACAATCCAAATTACATTTTGAATCAATTCTTCCACAGTCCAAAAAATCAATTTTCTGATGAAAAACGATGATCCGCGACCTGTCGAATTTTCTCCAGATTGTCAAAAATGGTAATTTTTTAATATTTAATTTTTTGATTGTAAATGACTATTGCATGTGAATTATCACTTTTGGAACTAAAATAAGTGTGTTTAGAGTCATTTTAATGCCTTTAATTTGTCGAAATAGAAGCTTCTGAGTAGGAGAAAAAGTCTGTAAAAAAGGCAATTTTGGTCACATTGAGGCTTTAGAAAGTAGTTATTCAACATGAGGCACAATCAAAATTACATTTTGAATCAATTTTTCCAGAGTCAAAAAAATCAAATTTCTGATGAAAAACGATGACCCGTGACCTGTCGAACTATCTCCAGATGGTCAAAAATTGTAATTTTGTAATATTTAATTTTTTGCCTGTAAATGACTTTTGCAAGTGAATTATCTCTTTTGGAACTAAAATAAGTGTGTAAAAAAGGCAATTTTGGTCACATTGAGGCTTTAAAAAGTAGGTATTCACCATGAGGCACAATCCAAATTACATTTTGAATCATTTCTTCCACAGTCCAAAAAATCAATTTTCTGATGAAAAACGATGATCCGCGACCTGTCTAATTTTCTCCAGATGGTCAAAAATGGTAATTTTTTAATATTTAATTTTTTGACTGTAAATGAATATTGCATGTGAATTATCACTTTCGGAACTAAAATAAGTGTGTTTAGAGTCATTTCAATGCCTTTAATTGGTCGAAATAGAAGCTTCTGAGTAGGAGAAAAAGTCTGTAAAAATGGCACTTTTGGTCACATTGAGGATTTAAAAAGTAGTTATTCAACATGAGGCACAACCCAAATTACATTTTGAATCAATTCTTCCACAGTCCAAAAAATCAATTTTCTGATGAAAAACGATGATCCGCGACCTGTCGAATTTTCTCCAGATGGTCAAAAATGGTAATTTTTTAATATTTAATTTTTTGACTGTAAATGAATATTGCATGTGAATTATCACTTTCGGAACTACAATAAGTGTGTTTAGAGTCATTTTAATGCCTGAAATTGGTCAAAATAAAAGCTCTCGAGTAGGAAAAAAAGTCTGTAAAAAAGGCAATTTTGGTCACATTGAGGCTTTAAAAAGTAGGTATTCACCATGAGGCACAATCCAAATTACATTTTGAATCAATTCTTCCACAGTCCAAAAAATCAATTTTCTGATGAAAAACGATGATCCGCGACCTGTCGAATTTTCTCCAGATGGTCAAAAATGGTAATTTTTTAATATTTAATTTTTTGACTGTAAATGAATATTGCATGTGAATTATCACTTTCGGAACTAAAATAAGTGTGTTTAGAGTCATTTTAATGCCTTTAATTGGTCGAAATAGAAGCTTCTGAGTAGGAGAAAAAGTCTGTAAAAATGGCACTTTTGGTCACATTGAGGCTTTAAAAAGTAGTTATTCAACATGAGGCACAATCCAAATTACATTTTGAATCAATTTTTCCACAGTCCAAAAAATCAATTTTCTGATGAAAAACGATGATCCGCGACCTGTCGAATTTTCTCCAGATGGTCAAAAATGGTAATTTTTTAATATTTAATTTTTTGACTGTAAATGACTATTGCATGTGAATTATCACTTTTGGAACTAAAATAAGTGTGTTTAGAGTCATTTCAATGCCTTTAATTGGTCGAAATAGAAGCTTCTGAGTAGGAGAAAAAGTCTGTAAAAATGGCACTTTTGGTCACATTGAGGATTTAAAAAGTAGTTATTCAACATGAGGCACAACCCAAATTAAATTTTGAATCAATTCTTCCACAGTCCAAAAAATAAATTTTCTGATGAAAAACGATGATCCGCGACCTGTCGAATTTTCTCCAGATGGTCAAAAATTGTAATTTTTTAATATTTAATTTTTTGACTGTAAATGAATATTACATGTGAATTATCACTTTCGGAACTAAAATAAGTGTGTTTAGAGTCATTTTAATGCCTTTAATTGGTCGAAATAGAAGCTTCTGAGTAGGAGAAAAAGTCTGTAAAAATTGCACTTTTGGTCACATTGAGGCTTTAAAAAGTAGTTATTCAACATGAGGCACAATCCAAATTACATTTTGAATCAATTCTTCCACAGTCCAAAAAATCAATTTTCTGATGAAAAACGATGATCCGCGACCTGTCGAATTTTCTCCAGATGGTCAAAAATGGTTATTTTTTAATATTAAATTTTTTGACTGTAAATGACTATTGCATGTGAATTATCACTTTTGGAACTAAAATAAGTGTGTTTAGAGTCATTTTAATGCCTTTAATTTGTCGAAATAGAAGCTTCTGAGTAGGAGAAAAAGTCTGTAAAAATGGCACTTTTGGTCACATTGAGGATTTAAAAAGTAGTTATTCAACATGAGGCACAACCCAAATTACATTTTGAATCAATTCTTCCACAGTCCAAAAAATCAATTTTCTGATGAAAAACGATGATCCGCGACCTGTCGAATTTTCTCCAGATGGTCAAAAATGGTAATTTTTTAATATTTAATTTTTTGACTGTAAATGAATATTGCATGTGAATTATCACTTTCGGAACTAAAATAAGTGTGTTTAGAGTCATTTTAATGCCTGAAATTGGTCAAAATAAAAGCTCTCGAGTAGGAGAAAAAGTCTGTAAAAAAGGCAATTTTGGTCACATTGAGGCTTTAAAAAGTAGGTATTCACCATGAGGCACAATCCAAATTACATTTTGAATCAATTCTTCCACAGTCCAAAAAATCAATTTTCTGATGAAAAACGATGATCCGCGACCTGTCGAATTTTCTCCAGATGGTCAAAAATGGTAATTTTTAAATATTAAATTTTTTGACTGTAAATGAATATTGCATGTGAATTATCACTTTCGGAACTAAAATAAGTGTGTTTAGAGTCATTTTAATGCCTTTAATTGGTCGAAATAGAAGCTTCTGAGTAGGAGAAAAAGTCTGTAAAAATGGCACTTTTGGTCACATTGAGGATTTAAAAAGTAGTTATTCAACATGAGGCACAACCCAAATTACATTTTGAATCAATTCTTCCACAGTCCAAAAATCAATTTTCTGATGAAAAACGATGATCCGCGACCTGTCGAATTTTCTCCAGATGGTCAAAAATGGTAATTTTTTAATATTTAATTTTTTGACTGTAAATGAATATTGCATGTGAATTATCACTTTCGGAACTAAAATAAGTGTGTTTAGAGTCATTTTAATGCCTGAAATTGGTCAAAATAAAAGCTCTCGAGTAGGAGAAAAAGTCTGTAAAAAAGGCATTTTTGGTCACATTGAGGCTTTAAAAAGTAGGTATTCACCATGAGGCACAATCCAAATTACATTTTGAATCAATTCTTCCACAGTCCAAAAAATCAATTTTCTGATGAAAAACGATGATCCGCGACCTGTCGAATTTTCTCCAGATGGTCAAAAATGGTAATTTTTTAATATTTAATTTTTTGACTGTAAATGAATATTGCCTGTGAATTATCACTTTCGGAACTAAAATAAGTGTGTTTAGAGTCATTTTAATGCCTTTAATTGGTCGAAATAGAAGCTTCTGAGTAGGAGAAAAAGTCTGTAAAAATGGCACTTTTGGTCACATTGAGGATTTAAAAAGTAGTTATTCAACATGAGGCACAACCCAAATTACATTTTGAATCAATTCTTCCACAGTCCAAAAAATCAATTTTCTGATGAAAAACGATGATCCGCGACCTGTCGAATTTTCTCCAGATGGTCAAAAATGGTAATTTTTTAATATTTAATTTTTTGTCTGTAAATGAATATTGCATGTGAATTATCACTTTCGGAACTAAAATAAGTGTGTTTAGAGTCATTTTAATGCCTTTAATTGGTCGAAATAGAAGCTTCTGAGTAGGAGAAAAAGTCTGTAAAAATGGCACTTTTGGTCACATTGAGGATTTAAAAAGTAGTTATTCAACATGAGGCACAACCCAAATTACATTTTGAATCAATTCTTCCACAGTCCAAAAAATCATTTTTCTGATGAAAAACGATGATACGCGACCTGTCGAATTTTCTCCAGATGGTCAAAAATGGTAATTTTTTAATATTTAATTTTTTGACTGTAAATGAATATTGCATGTGAATTATCACTTTCGGAACTAAAATAAGTGTGTTTAGAGTCATTTTAATGCCTTTAATTGGTCGAAATAGAAGCTTCTGAGTAGGAGAAAAAGTCTGTAAAAATGGCACTTTTGGTCACATTGAGGCTTTAAAAAGTAGTTATTCAACATGAGGCACAATCCAAATTACATTTTGAATCAATTTTTCCACAGTCCAAAAAATCAATTTTCTGATGAAAAACGATGATCCGCGACCTGTCGAATTTTCTCCAGATGGTCAAAAATGGTTATTTTTTAATATTAAATTTTTTGACTGTAAATGACTATTGCATGTGAATTATCACTTTTGGAACTAAAATAAGTGTGTTTAGAGTCATTTTAATGCCTTTAATTGGTCGAAATAGAAGCTTCTGAATAGGAGAAAAAGTCTGTAAAAATGGCACTTTTGGTCACATTGAGGATTTAAAAAGTAGTTATTCAACATGAGGCACAACCCAAATTACATTTTGAATCAATTCTTCCACAGTCCAAAAAATCATTTTTCTGATGAAAAACGATGATCCGCGACCTGTCGAATTTTCTCCAGATGGTCAAAAATGGTAATTTTTTAATATTTAATTTTTTGACTGTAAATGAATATTGCATGTGAATTATCACTTTCGGAACTAAAATAAGTGTGTTTAGAGTCATTTTAATGCCTGAAATTGGTCAAAATAAAAGCTCTCGAGTAGGAGAAAAAGTCTGTAAAAAAGGCAATTTTGGTCACATTGAGGCTTTAAAAAGTAGGTATTCACCATGAGGCACAATCCAAATTACATTTTGAATCAATTCTTCCACAGTCCAAAAAATCAATTTTCTGATGAAAAACGATGATCCGCGACCTGTCGAATTTTCTCCAGATGGTCAAAAATGGTAATTTTTTAATATTTAATTTTTTGTCTGTAAATGAATATTGCATGTGAATTATCACTTTCGGAACTAAAATAAGTGTGTTTAGAGTCATTTTAATGCCTGAAATTGGTCAAAATAAAAGCTCTCGAGTAGGAGAAAAAGTCTGTAAAAAAGGCAATTTTGGTCACATTGAGGCTTTAAAAAGTAGGTATTCACCATGAGGCACAATCCAAATTACATTTTGAATCAATTCTTCCACAGTCCAAAAAATCAATTTTCTGATGAAAAACGATGATCCGCGACCTGTCGAATTTTCTCCAGATGGTCAAAAATGGTAATTTTTTAATATTTAATTTTTTGACTGTAAATGAATATTGCCTGTGAATTATCACTTTCGGAACTAAAATAAGTGTGTTTAGAGTCATTTTAATGCCTTTAATTGGTCTAAATAGAAGCTTCTGAGTAGGAGAAAAAGTCTGTAAAAATGGCACTTTTGGTCACATTGAGGATTTAAAAAGTAGTTATTCAACATGAGGCACAACCCAAATTACATTTTGAATCAATTCTTCCACAGTCCAAAAAATCAATTTTCTGATGAAAAACGATGATCCGCGACCTGTCGAATTTTCTCCAGATGGTCAAAAATGGTAATTTTTTAATATTTAATTTTTTGTCTGTAAATGAATATTGCATGTGAATTATCACTTTCGGAACTAAAATAAGTGTGTTTAGAGTCATTTTAATGCCTTTAATTGGTCGAAATAGAAGCTTCTGAGTAGGAGAAAAAGTCTGTAAAAATGGCACTTTTGGTCACATTGAGGATTTAAAAAGTAGTTATTCAACATGAGGCACAACCCAAATTACATTTTGAATCAATTCTTCCACAGTCCAAAAAATCATTTTTCTGATGAAAAACGATGATACGCGACCTGTCGAATTTTCTCCAGATGGTCAAAAATGGTAATTTTTTAATATTTAATTTTTTGACTGTAAATGAATATTGCATGTGAATTATCACTTTCGGAACTAAAATAAGTGTGTTTAGAGTCATTTTAATGCCTTTAATTGGTCGAAATAGAAGCTTCTGAGTAGGAGAAAAAGTCTGTAAAAATGGCACTTTTGGTCACATTGAGGCTTTAAAAAGTAGTTATTCAACATGAGGCACAATCCAAATTACATTTTGAATCAATTTTTCCACAGTCCAAAAAATCAATTTTCTGATGAAAAACGATGATCCGCGACCTGTCGAATTTTCTCCAGATGGTCAAAAATGGTAATTTTTTAATATTTAATTTTTTGACTGTAAATGACTATTGCATGTGAATTATCACTTTTGGAACTAAAATAAGTGTGTTTAGAGTCATTTCAATGCCTTTAATTGGTCGAAATAGAAGCTTCTGAGTAGGAGAAAAAGTCTGTAAAAATGGCACTTTTGGTCACATTGAGGATTTAAAAAGTAGTTATTCAACATGAGGCACAACCCAAATTACATTTTGAATCAATTCTTCCACAGTCCAAAAAATCAATTTTCTGATGAAAAACGATGATCCGCGACCTGTCAAATTTTCTCCAGATGGTCAAAAATTGTAATTTTTTAATATTTAATTTTTTGACTGTAAATGAATATTACATGTGAATTATCACTTTCGGAACTAAAATAAGTGTGTTTAGAGTCATTTTAATGCCTGAAATTGGTCAAAATAAAAGCTCTCGAGTAGGAGAAAAAGTCTGTAAAAAAGGCAATTTTGGTCACATTGAGGCTTTAAAAAGTAGGTATTCACCATGAGGCACAACCCAAATTACATTTTGAATCAATTCTTCCACAGTCCAAAAATTCAATTTTCTGATGAAAAACGATGATCCGCGACCTGTCGAAATTTCTCCAGATGGTCAAAAATGGTTAATTTTTAATATTAAATTTTTTGACTGTAAATGACTATTGCATGTGAATTATCACTTTTGGAACTAAAATAAGTGTGTTTAGAGTCATTTTAATGCCTTTAATTTGTCGAAATAGAAGCTTCTGAGTAGGAGAAAAAGTCTGTAAAAATGGCACTTTTGGTCACATTGAGGATTTAAAAAGTAGTTATTCAACATGAGGCACAAACCAAATTACATTTTGAATCAATTCTTCCACAGTCCAAAAAATCAATTTTCTGATGAAAAACGATGATCCGCGACCTGTCGAATTTTCTCCAGATGGTCAAAAATGGTAATTTTTTAATATTTAATTTTTTGACTGTAAATGAATATTGCATGTGAATTATCACTTTCGGAACTAAAATAAGTGTGTTTAGAGTCATTTTAATGCCTGAAATTGGTCAAAATAAAAGCTCTCGAGTAGGAGAAAAAGTCTGTAAAAAAGGCAATTTTGGTCACATTGAGGCTTTAAAAAGTAGGTATTCACCATGAGGCACAATCCAAATTACATTTTGAATCAATTCTTCCACAGTCCCAAAAATCTATTTTCTGATGAAAAACGATGATCCGCGACCTGTCGAATTTTCTCCAGATGGTCAAAAATGGTAATTTTTAAATATTTAAGTTTTTTGACTGTAGATGAATATTGCATGTGAATTATCACTTTTGGAACTAAAATAAGTGTGTTTAGAGTCATTTCAATGCCTTTAATTGGTCGAAATAGAAGCTTCTGAGTAGGAGAAAAAGTCTGTAAAAATGGCACTTTTGGTCACATTGAGGATTTAAAAATAGTTATTCAACATGAGGCACAACCCAAATTACATCTTGAATCAATTCTTCCACAGTCCAAAAAATCAATTTTCTGATGAAAAACGATGAACCGCGACCTGTCGAATTTTCTCCAGATGGTCAAAAATGGTAATTTTTTAATATTTAATTTTTTGACTGTAAATGAATATTGCATGTGAATTATCACTTTCAAAACTAAAATAAGTGTGTTTAGAGTCATTTTAATGCCTTTAATTGGTCGAAATAGAAGCTTCTGAGTAGGAGAAAAAGTCTGTAAAAAAGGCAATTTTGGTCACATTGAGGCTTTAAAAAGTAGTTATTCAACATGAGGCACAACCCAAATTACATTTTGAATCAATTCTTCCACAGTCTAAAAAATCAATTTTCTGATGAAAAACGATGATCCGCGACCTGTCGAATTTTCTCCAGATGGTCAAAAATGGTAATTTTTTAATATTTAATTTTTTGACTGTAAATGAATATTGCATGTGAATTATCACTTTCGGAACTAAAATAAGTGTGTTTAGAGTCATTTTAATGCCTGAAATTGGTCAAAATAAAAGCTCTCGAGTAGGAGAAAAAGTCTGTAAAAAAGGCAATTTTGGTCACATTGAGGCTTTAAAAAGTAGGTATTCACCATGAGGCACAATCCAAATTACATTTTGAATCAATTCTTCCACAGTCCAAAAAATCTATTTTCTGATGAAAAACGATGATCCGCGACCTGTCGAATTTTCTCCAGATGGTCAAAAATGGTAATTTTTAAATATTTAAGTTTTTTGACTGTAGATGAATATTGCATGTGAATTATCACTTTCGGAACTAAAATAAGTGTGTTTAGAGTCATTTTAATGCCTTTAATTGGTCGAAATGGAAGCTTCTGAGTAGGAGAAAAAGTCTGTAAGAATTGCACTTTTGGTCACATTGAGGCTTTAAAAAGTAGTTATCAACATGAGGCACAATCCAAATTACATTTTGAATCAATTCTTCCACAGTCCAAAAAATCAATTTTCTGATGAAAAACGATGATCCGCGACCTTTTGAATTTTCTCCAGATGGTCAAAAATGGTTATTTTTTAATATTAAATTTTTTGACTGTAAATGACTATTGCATGTGAATTATCACTTTTGGAACTAAAATAAGTGTGTTTAGAGTCATTTTAATGCCTTTAATTGGTCGAAATAGAAGCTTCTGAATAGGAGAAAAAGTCTGTAAAAATGGCACTTTTGGTCACATTGAGGATTTAAAAAGTAGTTATTCAACATGAGGCACAACCCAAATTACATTTTGAATCAATTCTTCCACAGTCCAAAAAATCATTTTTCTGATGAAAAACGATGATCCGCGACCTGTCGAATTTTCTCCAGATGGTCAAAAATTGTAATTTTTTAATATTTAATTTTTTGACTGTAAATGAATATTACATGTGAATTATCACTTTCGGAACTAAAATAAGTGTGTTTAGAGTCATTTTAATGCCTTTAATTGGTCGAAATAGAAGCTTCTGAGTTGGAGAAAAAGTCTGTAAAAATGGCACTTTTGGTCACATTGAGGCTTTAAAAAGTAGTTATTCAACATGAGGCACAATCCAAATTACATTTTGAATCAATTTGTCCACAGTCCAAAAAATCAATTTTCTGATGAAAAACGATGATCCGCGACCTGTCGAATTTTCTCCAGATGGTCAAAAATGGTAATTTTTTAATATTTAATTTTTTTTCTGTAAATGAATATTGCATGTGAATTATCACTTTCGGAACTAAAATAAGTGTGTTTAGAGTCATTTTAATGCCTTTAATTGGTCGAAATAGAAGCTTCTGAGTAGGAGAAAAAGTCTGTAAAAATGGCACTTTTGGTCACATTGAGGATTTAAAAAGTAGTTATTCAACATGAGGCACAACCCAAATTACATTTTGAATCAATTCTTCCACAGTCCAAAAAATCATTTTTCTGATGAAAAACGATGATACGCGACCTGTCGAATTTTCTCCAGATGGTCAAAAATGGTAATTTTTTAATATTTAATTTTTTGACTGTAAATGAATATTGCATGTGAATTATCACTTTCGGAACTAAAATAAGTGTGTTTAGAGTCATTTTAATGCCTTTAATTGGTCGAAATAGAAGCTTCTGAGTAGGAGAAAAAGTCTGTAAAAATGGCACTTTTGGTCACATTGAGGCTTTAAAAAGTAGTTATTCAACATGAGGCACAATCCAAATTACATTTTGAATCAATTTTTCCACAGTCCAAAAAATCAATTTTCTGATGAAAAACGATGATCCGCGACCTGTCGAATTTTCTCCAGATGGTCAAAAATGGTAATTTTTTAATATTTAATTTTTTGACTGTAAATGACTATTGCATGTGAATTATCACTTTTGGAACTAAAAGAAGTGTGTTTAGAGACATTTCAATGCCTTTAATTGGTCGAAATAGAAGCTTCTGAGTAGGAGAAAAAGTCTGTAAAAATGGCACTTTTGGTCACATTGAGGATTTAAAAAGTAGTTATTCAACATGAGGCACAACCCAAATTACATTTTGAATCAATTCTTCCACAGTCCAAAAAATCAATTTTCTGATGAAAAACGATGATCCGCGACCTGTCAAATTTTCTCCAGATGGTCAAAAATTGTAATTTTTTTAATATTTAATTTTTTGACTGTAAATGAATATTACATGTGAATTATCACTTTCGGAACTAAAATAAGTGTGTTTAGAGTCATTTTAATGCCTTTAATTGGTCGAAATAGAAGCTTCTGAGTAGGAGAAAAAGTCTGTAAAAATTGCACTTTTGGTCACATTGAGGCTTTAAAAAGTAGTTATTCAACATGAGGCACAATCCAAATTACATTTTGAATCAATTCTTCCACAGTCCAAAAAATCAATTTTCTGATGAAAACCGATGATCCGCGACCTGTCGAATTTTCTCCAGATTGTCAAAAATGGTAATTTTTTAATATTTAATTTTTTGATTGTAAATGACTATTGCATGTGAATTATCACTTTTGGAACTAAAATAAGTGTGTTTAGAGTCATTTTAATGCCTTTAATTTGTCGAAATAGAAGCTTCTGAGTAGGAGAAAAAGTCTGTAAAAAAGGCAATTTTGGTCACATTGAGGCTTTAGAAAGTAGTTATTCAACATGAGGCACAATCAAAATTACATTTTGAATCAATTTTTCCAGAGTCAAAAAAATCAAATTTCTGATGAAAAACGATGACCCGTGACCTGTCGAACTATCTCCAGATGGTCAAAAATTGTAATTTTGTAATATTTAATTTTTTGCCTGTAAATGACTTTTGCAAGTGAATTATCTCTTTTGGAACTAAAATAAGTGTGTAAAAAAGGCAATTTTGGTCACATTGAGGCTTTAAAAAGTAGGTATTCACCATGAGGCACAATCCAAATTACATTTTGAATCATTTCTTCCACAGTCCAAAAAATCAATTTTCTGATGAAAAACGATGATCCGCGACCTGTCTAATTTTCTCCAGATGGTCAAAAATGGTAATTTTTTAATATTTAATTTTTTGACTGTAAATGAATATTGCATGTGAATTATCACTTTCGGAACTAAAATAAGTGTGTTTAGAGTCATTTCAATGCCTTTAATTGGTCGAAATAGAAGCTTCTGAGTAGGAGAAAAAGTCTGTAAAAATGGCACTTTTGGTCACATTGAGGATTTAAAAAGTAGTTATTCAACATGAGGCACAACCCAAATTACATTTTGAATCAATTCTTCCACAGTCCAAAAAATCAATTTTCTGATGAAAAACGATGATCCGCGACCTGTCGAATTTTCTCCAGATGGTCAAAAATGGTAATTTTTTAATATTTAATTTTTTGACTGTAAATGAATATTGCATGTGAATTATCACTTTCGGAACTACAATAAGTGTGTTTAGAGTCATTTTAATGCCTGAAATTGGTCAAAATAAAAGCTCTCGAGTAGGAGAAAAAGTCTGTAAAAAAGGCAATTTTGGTCACATTGAGGCTTTAAAAAGTAGGTATTCACCATGAGGCACAATCCAAATTACATTTTGAATCAATTCTTCCACAGTCCAAAAAATCAATTTTCTGATGAAAAACGATGATCCGCGACCTGTCGAATTTTCTCCAGATGGTCAAAAATGGTAATTTTTTAATATTTAATTTTTTGACTGTAAATGAATATTGCATGTGAATTATCACTTTCGGAACTAAAATAAGTGTGTTTAGAGTCATTTTAATGCCTTTAATTGGTCGAAATAGAAGCTTCTGAGTAGGAGAAAAAGTCTGTAAAAATGGCACTTTTGGTCACATTGAGGCTTTAAAAAGTAGTTATTCAACATGAGGCACAATCCAAATTACATTTTGAATCAATTTTTCCACAGTCCAAAAAATCAATTTTCTGATGAAAAACGATGATCCGCGACCTGTCGAATTTTCTCCAGATGGTCAAAAATGGTAATTTTTTAATATTTAATTTTTTGACTGTAAATGACTATTGCATGTGAATTATCACTTTTGGAACTAAAATAAGTGTGTTTAGAGTCATTTCAATGCCTTTAATTGGTCGAAATAGAAGCTTCTGAGTAGGAGAAAAAGTCTGTAAAAATGGCACTTTTGGTCACATTGAGGATTTAAAAAGTAGTTATTCAACATGAGGCACAACCCAAATTAAATTTTGAATCAATTCTTCCACAGTCCAAAAAAAAAAATTTCTGATGAAAAACGATGATCCGCGACCTGTCGAATTTTCTCCAGATGGTCAAAAATTGTAATTTTTTAATATTTAATTTTTTGACTGTAAATGAATATTACATGTGAATTATCACTTTCGGAACTAAAATAAGTGTGTTTAGAGTCATTTTAATGCCTTTAATTGGTCGAAATAGAAGCTTCTGAGTAGGAGAAAAAGTCTGTAAAAATTGCACTTTTGGTCACATTGAGGCTTTAAAAAGTAGTTATTCAACATGAGGCACAATCCAAATTACATTTTGAATCAATTCTTCCACAGTCCAAAAAATCAATTTTCTGATGAAAAACGATGATCCGCGACCTGTCGAATTTTCTCCAGATGGTCAAAAATGGTTATTTTTTAATATTAAATTTTTTGACTGTAAATGACTATTGCATGTGAATTATCACTTTTGGAACTAAAATAAGTGTGTTTAGAGTCATTTTAATGCCTTTAATTTGTCGAAATAGAAGCTTCTGAGTAGGAGAAAAAGTCTGTAAAAATGGCACTTTTGGTCACATTGAGGATTTAAAAAGTAGTTATTCAACATGAGGCACAACCCAAATTACATTTTGAATCAATTCTTCCACAGTCCAAAAAATCAATTTTCTGATGAAAAACGATGATCCGCGACCTGTCGAATTTTCTCCAGATGGTCAAAAATGGTAATTTTTTAATATTTAATTTTTTGACTGTAAATGAATATTGCATGTGAATTATCACTTTCGGAACTAAAATAAGTGTGTTTAGAGTCATTTTAATGCCTGAAATTGGTCAAAATAAAAGCTCTCGAGTAGGAGAAAAAGTCTGTAAAAAAGGCAATTTTGGTCACATTGAGGCTTTAAAAAGTAGGTATTCACCATGAGGCACAATCCAAATTACATTTTGAATCAATTCTTCCACAGTCCAAAAAATCAATTTTCTGATGAAAAACGATGATCCGCGACCTGTCGAATTTTCTCCAGATGGTCAAAAATGGTAATTTTTAAATATTAAATTTTTTGACTGTAAATGAATATTGCATGTGAATTATCACTTTCGGAACTAAAATAAGTGTGTTTAGAGTCATTTTAATGCCTTTAATTGGTCGAAATAGAAGCTTCTGAGTAGGAGAAAAAGTCTGTAAAAATGGCACTTTTGGTCACATTGAGGATTTAAAAAGTAGTTATTCAACATGAGGCACAACCCAAATTACATTTTGAATCAATTCTTCCACAGTCCAAAAATCAATTTTCTGATGAAAAACGATGATCCGCGACCTGTCGAATTTTCTCCAGATGGTCAAAAATGGTAATTTTTTAATATTTAATTTTTTGACTGTAAATGAATATTGCATGTGAATTATCACTTTCGGAACTAAAATAAGTGTGTTTAGAGTCATTTTAATGCCTTTAATTGGTCGAAATAGAAGCTTCTGAGTAGGAGAAAAAGTCTGTAAAAATGGCACTTTTGGTCACATTGAGGATTTAAAAAGTAGTTATTCAACATGAGGCACAACCCAAATTACATTTTGAATCAATTCTTCCACAGTCCAAAAAATCAATTTTCTGATGAAAAACGATGATCCGCGACCTGTCGAATTTTCTCCAGATGGTCAAAAATGGTAATTTTTTAATATTTAATTTTTTGACTGTAAATGAATATTGCATGTGAATTATCACTTTCGGAACTACAATAAGTGTGTTTAGAGTCATTTTAATGCCTGAAATTGGTCAAAATAAAAGCTCTCGAGTAGGAGAAAAAGTCTGTAAAAAAGGCAATTTTGGTCACATTGAGGCTTTAAAAAGTAGGTATTCACCATGAGGCACAATCCAAATTACATTTTGAATCAATTCTTCCACAGTCCAAAAAATCAATTTTCTGATGAAAAACGATGATCCGCGACCTGTCGAATTTTCTCCAGATGGTCAAAAATGGTAATTTTTTAATATTTAATTTTTTGACTGTAAATGAATATTGCCTGTGAATTATCACTTTCGGAACTAAAATAAGTGTGTTTAGAGTCATTTTAATGCCTTTAATTGGTCGAAATAGAAGCTTCTGAGTAGGAGAAAAAGTCTGTAAAAATGGCACTTTTGGTCACATTGAGGATTTAAAAAGTAGTTATTCAACATGAGGCACAACCCAAATTACATTTTGAATCAATTCTTCCACAGTCCAAAAAATCAATTTTCTGATGAAAAACGATGATCCGCGACCTGTCGAATTTTCTCCAGATGGTCAAAAATGGTAATTTTTTAATATTTAATTTTTTGTCTGTAAATGAATATTGCATGTGAATTATCACTTTCGGAACTAAAATAAGTGTGTTTAGAGTCATTTTAATGCCTTTAATTGGTCGAAATAGAAGCTTCTGAGTAGGAGAAAAAGTCTGTAAAAATGGCACTTTTGGTCACATTGAGGATTTAAAAAGTAGTTATTCAACATGAGGCACAACCCAAATTACATTTTGAATCAATTCTTCCACAGTCCAAAAAATCATTTTTCTGATGAAAAACGATGATACGCGACCTGTCGAATTTTCTCCAGATGGTCAAAAATGGTAATTTTTTAATATTTAATTTTTTGACTGTAAATGAATATTGCATGTGAATTATCACTTTCGGAACTAAAATAAGTGTGTTTAGAGTCATTTTAATGCCTTTAATTGGTCGAAATAGAAGCTTCTGAGTAGGAGAAAAAGTCTGTAAAAATGGCACTTTTGGTCACATTGAGGATTTAAAAAGTAGTTATTCAACATGAGGCACAACCCAAATTACATTTTGAATCAATTCTTCCACAGTCCAAAAAATCATTTTTCTGATGAAAAACGATGATACGCGACCTGTCGAATTTTCTCCAGATGGTCAAAAATGGTAATTTTTTAATATTTAATTTTTTGACTGTAAATGAATATTGCATGTGAATTATCACTTTCGGAACTAAAATAAGTGTGTTTAGAGTCATTTTAATGCCTTTAATTGGTCGAAATAGAAGCTTCTGAGTAGGAGAAAAAGTCTGTAAAAATGGCACTTTTGGTCACATTGAGGCTTTAAAAAGTAGTTATTCAACATGAGGCACAATCCAAATTACATTTTGAATCAATTTTTCCACAGTCCAAAAAATCAATTTTCTGATGAAAAACGATGATCCGCGACCTGTCGAATTTTCTCCAGATGGTCAAAAATGGTAATTTTTTAATATTTAATTTTTTGACTGTAAATGACTATTGCATGTGAATTATCACTTTTGGAACTAAAATAAGTGTGTTTAGAGTCATTTCAATGCCTTTAATTGGTCGAAATAGAAGCTTCTGAGTAGGAGAAAAAGTCTGTAAAAATGGCACTTTTGGTCACATTGAGGATTTAAAAAGTAGTTATTCAACATGAGGCACAACCCAAATTACATTTTGAATCAATTCTTCCACAGTCCAAAAAATCAATTTTCTGATGAAAAACGATGATCCGCGACCTGTCAAATTTTCTCCAGATGGTCAAAAATTGTAATTTTTTAATATTTAATTTTTTGACTGTAAATGAATATTACATGTGAATTATCACTTTCGGAACTAAAATAAGTGTGTTTAGAGTCATTTTAATGCCTGAAATTGGTCAAAATAAAAGCTCTCGAGTAGGAGAAAAAGTCTGTAAAAAAGGCAATTTTGGTCACATTGAGGCTTTAAAAAGTAGGTATTCACCATGAGGCACAACCCAAATTACATTTTGAATCAATTCTTCCACAGTCCAAAAATTCAATTTTCTGATGAAAAACGATGATCCGCGACCTGTCGAAATTTCTCCAGATGGTCAAAAATGGTTATTTTTTAATATTAAATTTTTTGACTGTAAATGACTATTGCATGTGAATTATCACTTTTGGAACTAAAATAAGTGTGTTTAGAGTCATTTTAATGCCTTTAATTTGTCGAAATAGAAGCTTCTGAGTAGGAGAAAAAGTCTGTAAAAATGGCACTTTTGGTCACATTGAGGATTTAAAAAGTAGTTATTCAACATGAGGCACAAACCAAATTACATTTTGAATCAATTCTTCCACAGTCCAAAAAATCAATTTTCTGATGAAAAACGATGATCCGCGACCTGTCGAATTTTCTCCAGATGGTCAAAAATGGTAATTTTTTAATATTTAATTTTTTGACTGTAAATGAATATTGCATGTGAATTATCACTTTCGGAACTAAAATAAGTGTGTTTAGAGTCATTTTAATGCCTGAAATTGGTCAAAATAAAAGCTCTCGAGTAGGAGAAAAAGTCTGTAAAAAAGGCAATTTTGGTCACATTGAGGCTTTAAAAAGTAGGTATTCACCATGAGGCACAATCCAAATTACATTTTGAATCAATTCTTCCACAGTCCAAAAAATCTATTTTCTGATGAAAAACGATGATCCGCGACCTGTCGAATTTTCTCCAGATGGTCAAAAATGGTAATTTTTAAATATTTAAGTTTTTTGACTGTAGATGAATATTGCATGTGAATTATCACTTTTGGAACTAAAATAAGTGTGTTTAGAGTCATTTCAATGCCTTTAATTGGTCGAAATAGAAGCTTCTGAGTAGGAGAAAAAGTCTGTAAAAATGGCACTTTTGGTCACATTGAGGATTTAAAAAGTAGTTATTCAACATGAGGCACAACCCAAATTACATCTTGAATCAATTCTTCCACAGTCCAAAAAATCAATTTTCTGATGAAAAACGATGAACCGCGACCTGTCGAATTTTCTCCAGATGGTCAAAAATGGTAATTTTTTAATATTTAATTTTTTGACTGTAAATGAATATTGCATGTGAATTATCACTTTCAAAACTAAAATAAGTGTGTTTAGAGTCATTTTAATGCCTTTAATTGGTCGAAATAGAAGCTTCTGAGTAGGAGAAAAAGTCTGTAAAAAAGGCAATTTTGGTCACATTGAGGCTTTAAAAAGTAGTTATTCAACATGAGGCACAACCCAAATTACATTTTGAATCAATTCTTCCACAGTCCAAAAAATCAATTTTCTGATGAAAAACGATGATCCGCGACCTGTCGAATTTTCTCCAGATGGTCAAAAATGGTAATTTTTTAATATTTAATTTTTTGACTGTAAATGAATATTGCATGTGAATTATCACTTTCGGAACTAAAATAAGTGTGTTTAGAGTCATTTTAATGCCTGAAATTGGTCAAAATAAAAGCTCTCGAGTAGGAGAAAAAGTCTGTAAAAAAGGCAATTTTGGTCACATTGAGGCTTTAAAAAGTAGGTATTCACCATGAGGCACAATCCAAATTACATTTTGAATCAATTCTTCCACAGTCCAAAAAATCTATTTTCTGATGAAAAACGATGATCCGCGACCTGTCGAATTTTCTCCAGATGGTCAAAAATGGTAATTTTTAAATATTTAAGTTTTTTGACTGTAGATGAATATTGCATGTGAATTATCACTTTCGGAACTAAAATAAGTGTGTTTAGAGTCATTTTAATGCCTTTAATTGGTCGAAATGGAAGCTTCTGAGTAGGAGAAAAAGTCTGTAAGAATTGCACTTTTGGTCACATTGAGGCTTTAAAAAGTAGTTATCAACATGAGGCACAATCCAAATTACATTTTGAATCAATTCTTCCACAGTCCAAAAAATCAATTTTCTGATGAAAAACGATGATCCGCGACCTTTTGAATTTTCTCCAGATGGTCAAAAATGGTTATTTTTTAATATTAAATTTTTTGACTGTAAATGACTATTGCATGTGAATTATCACTTTTGGAACTAAAATAAGTGTGTTTAGAGTCATTTTAATGCCTTTAATTGGTCGAAATAGAAGCTTCTGAATAGGAGAAAAAGTCTGTAAAAATGGCACTTTTGGTCACATTGAGGATTTAAAAAGTAGTTATTCAACATGAGGCACAACCCAAATTACATTTTGAATCAATTCTTCCACAGTCCAAAAAATCATTTTTCTGATGAAAAACGATGATCCGCGACCTGTCGAATTTTCTCCAGATGGTCAAAAATTGTAATTTTTTAATATTTAATTTTTTGACTGTAAATGAATATTACATGTGAATTATCACTTTCGGAACTAAAATAAGTGTGTTTAGAGTCATTTTAATGCCTTTAATTGGTCGAAATAGAAGCTTCTGAGTTGGAGAAAAAGTCTGTAAAAATGGCACTTTTGGTCACATTGAGGCTTTAAAAAGTAGTTATTCAACATGAGGCACAATCCAAATTACATTTTGAATCAATTTGTCCACAGTCCAAAAAATCAATTTTCTGATGAAAAACGATGATCCGCGACCTGTCGAATTTTCTCCAGATGGTCAAAAATGGTAATTTTTTAATATTTAATTTTTTGTCTGTAAATGAATATTGCATGTGAATTATCACTTTCGGAACTAAAATAAGTGTGTTTAGAGTCATTTTAATGCCTTTAATTGGTCGAAATAGAAGCTTCTGAGTAGGAGAAAAAGTCTGTAAAAATGGCACTTTTGGTCACATTGAGGATTTAAAAAGTAGTTATTCAACATGAGGCACAACCCAAATTACATTTTGAATCAATTCTTCCACAGTCCAAAAAATCATTTTTCTGATGAAAAACGATGATACGCGACCTGTCGAATTTTCTCCAGATGGTCAAAAATGGTAATTTTTTAATATTTAATTTTTTGACTGTAAATGAATATTGCATGTGAATTATCACTTTCGGAACTAAAATAAGTGTGTTTAGAGTCATTTTAATGCCTTTAATTGGTCGAAATAGAAGCTTCTGAGTAGGAGAAAAAGTCTGTAAAAATGGCACTTTTGGTCACATTGAGGCTTTAAAAAGTAGTTATTCAACATGAGGCACAATCCAAATTACATTTTGAATCAATTTTTCCACAGTCCAAAAAATCAATTTTCTGATGAAAAACGATGATCCGCGACCTGTCGAATTTTCTCCAGATGGTCAAAAATGGTAATTTTTTAATATTTAATTTTTTGACTGTAAATGACTATTGCATGTGAATTATCACTTTTGGAACTAAACGAAGTGTGTTTAGAGACATTTCAATGCCTTTAATTGGTCGAAATAGAAGCTTCTGAGTAGGAGAAAAAGTCTGTAAAAATGGCACTTTTGGTCACATTGAGGATTTAAAAAGTAGTTATTCAACATGAGGCACAACCCAAATTACATTTTGAATCAATTCTTCCACAGTCCAAAAAATCAATTTTCTGATGAAAAACGATGATCCGCGACCTGTCAAATTTTCTCCAGATGGTCAAAAATTGTAATTTTTTTAATATTTAATTTTTTGACTGTAAATGAATATTACATGTGAATTATCACTTTCGGAACTAAAATAAGTGTGTTTAGAGTCATTTTAATGCCTTTAATTGGTCGAAATAGAAGCTTCTGAGTAGGAGAAAAAGTCTGTAAAAATTGCACTTTTGGTCACATTGAGGCTTTAAAAAGTAGTTATTCAACATGAGGCACAATCCAAATTACATTTTGAATCAATTCTTCCACAGTCCAAAAAATCAATTTTCTGATGAAAACCGATGATCCGCGACCTGTCGAATTTTCTCCAGATTGTCAAAAATGGTAATTTTTTAATATTTAATTTTTTGATTGTAAATGACTATTGCATGTGAATTATCACTTTTGGAACTAAAATAAGTGTGTTTAGAGTCATTTTAATGCCTTTAATTTGTCGAAATAGAAGCTTCTGAGTAGGAGAAAAAGTCTGTAAAAAAGGCAATTTTGGTCACATTGAGGCTTTAGAAAGTAGTTATTCAACATGAGGCACAATCAAAATTACATTTTGAATCAATTTTTCCAGAGTCAAAAAAATCAAATTTCTGATGAAAAACGATGACCCGTGACCTGTCGAACTATCTCCAGATGGTCAAAAATTGTAATTTTGTAATATTTAATTTTTTGCCTGTAAATGACTTTTGCAAGTGAATTATCTCTTTTGGAACTAAAATAAGTGTGTAAAAAAGGCAATTTTGGTCACATTGAGGCTTTAAAAAGTAGGTATTCACCATGAGGCACAATCCAAATTACATTTTGAATCATTTCTTCCACAGTCCAAAAAATCAATTTTCTGATGAAAAACGATGATCCGCGACCTGTCTAATTTTCTCCAGATGGTCAAAAATGGTAATTTTTTAATATTTAATTTTTTGACTGTAAATGAATATTGCATGTGAATTATCACTTTCGGAACTAAAATAAGTGTGTTTAGAGTCATTTCAATGCCTTTAATTGGTCGAAATAGAAGCTTCTGAGTAGGAGAAAAAGTCTGTAAAAATGGCACTTTTGGTCACATTGAGGATTTAAAAAGTAGTTATTCAACATGAGGCACAACCCAAATTACATTTTGAATCAATTCTTCCACAGTCCAAAAAATCAATTTTCTGATGAAAAACGATGATCCGCGACCTGTCGAATTTTCTCCAGATGGTCAAAAATGGTAATTTTTTAATATTTAATTTTTTGACTGTAAATGAATATTGCATGTGAATTATCACTTTCGGAACTACAATAAGTGTGTTTAGAGTCATTTTAATGCCTGAAATTGGTCAAAATAAAAGCTCTCGAGTAGGAGAAAAAGTCTGTAAAAAAGGCAATTTTGGTCACATTGAGGCTTTAAAAAGTAGGTATTCACCATGAGGCACAATCCAAATTACATTTTGAATCAATTCTTCCACAGTCCAAAAAATCAATTTTCTGATGAAAAACGATGATCCGCGACCTGTCGAATTTTCTCCAGATGGTCAAAAATGGTAATTTTTTAATATTTAATTTTTTGACTGTAAATGAATATTGCATGTGAATTATCACTTTCGGAACTAAAATAAGTGTGTTTAGAGTCATTTTAATGCCTTTAATTGGTCGAAATAGAAGCTTCTGAGTAGGAGAAAAAGTCTGTAAAAATGGCACTTTTGGTCACATTGAGGCTTTAAAAAGTAGTTATTCAACATGAGGCACAATCCAAATTACATTTTGAATCAATTTTTCCACAGTCCAAAAAATCAATTTTCTGATGAAAAACGATGATCCGCGACCTGTCGAATTTTCTCCAGATGGTCAAAAATGGTAATTTTTTAATATTTAATTTTTTGACTGTAAATGACTATTGCATGTGAATTATCACTTTTGGAACTAAAATAAGTGTGTTTAGAGTCATTTCAATGCCTTTAATTGGTCGAAATAGAAGCTTCTGAGTAGGAGAAAAAGTCTGTAAAAATGGCACTTTTGGTCACATTGAGGATTTAAAAAGTAGTTATTCAACATGAGGCACAACCCAAATTAAATTTTGAATCAATTCTTCCACAGTCCAAAAAATAAATTTTCTGATGAAAAACGATGATCCGCGACCTGTCGAATTTTCTCCAGATGGTCAAAAATTGTAATTTTTTAATATTTAATTTTTTGACTGTAAATGAATATTACATGTGAATTATCACTTTCGGAACTAAAATAAGTGTGTTTAGAGTCATTTTAATGCCTTTAATTGGTCGAAATAGAAGCTTCTGAGTAGGAGAAAAAGTCTGTAAAAATTGCACTTTTGGTCACATTGAGGCTTTAAAAAGTAGTTATTCAACATGAGGCACAATCCAAATTACATTTTGAATCAATTCTTCCACAGTCCAAAAAATCAATTTTCTGATGAAAAACGATGATCCGCGACCTGTCGAATTTTCTCCAGATGGTCAAAAATGGTTATTTTTTAATATTAAATTTTTTGACTGTAAATGACTATTGCATGTGAATTATCACTTTTGGAACTAAAATAAGTGTGTTTAGAGTCATTTTAATGCCTTTAATTTGTCGAAATAGAAGCTTCTGAGTAGGAGAAAAAGTCTGTAAAAATGGCACTTTTGGTCACATTGAGGATTTAAAAAGTAGTTATTCAACATGAGGCACAACCCAAATTACATTTTGAATCAATTCTTCCACAGTCCAAAAAATCAATTTTCTGATGAAAAACGATGATCCGCGACCTGTCGAATTTTCTCCAGATGGTCAAAAATGGTAATTTTTTAATATTTAATTTTTTGACTGTAAATGAATATTGCATGTGAATTATCACTTTCGGAACTAAAATAAGTGTGTTTAGAGTCATTTTAATGCCTGAAATTGGTCAAAATAAAAGCTCTCGAGTAGGAGAAAAAGTCTGTAAAAAAGGCAATTTTGGTCACATTGAGGCTTTAAAAAGTAGGTATTCACCATGAGGCACAATCCAAATTACATTTTGAATCAATTCTTCCACAGTCCAAAAAATCAATTTTCTGATGAAAAACGATGATCCGCGACCTGTCGAATTTTCTCCAGATGGTCAAAAATGGTAATTTTTAAATATTAAATTTTTTGACTGTAAATGAATATTGCATGTGAATTATCACTTTCGGAACTAAAATAAGTGTGTTTAGAGTCATTTTAATGCCTTTAATTGGTCGAAATAGAAGCTTCTGAGTAGGAGAAAAAGTCTGTAAAAATGGCACTTTTGGTCACATTGAGGATTTAAAAAGTAGTTATTCAACATGAGGCACAACCCAAATTACATTTTGAATCAATTCTTCCACAGTCCAAAAATCAATTTTCTGATGAAAAACGATGATCCGCGACCTGTCGAATTTTCTCCAGATGGTCAAAAATGGTAATTTTTTAATATTTAATTTTTTGACTGTAAATGAATATTGCATGTGAATTATCACTTTCGGAACTAAAATAAGTGTGTTTAGAGTCATTTTAATGCCTTTAATTGGTCGAAATAGAAGCTTCTGAGTAGGAGAAAAAGTCTGTAAAAATGGCACTTTTGGTCACATTGAGGATTTAAAAAGTAGTTATTCAACATGAGGCACAACCCAAATTACATTTTGAATCAATTCTTCCACAGTCCAAAAAATCAATTTTCTGATGAAAAACGATGATCCGCGACCTGTCGAATTTTCTCCAGATGGTCAAAAATGGTAATTTTTTAATATTTAATTTTTTGACTGTAAATGAATATTGCATGTGAATTATCACTTTCGGAACTACAATAAGTGTGTTTAGAGTCATTTTAATGCCTGAAATTGGTCAAAATAAAAGCTCTCGAGTAGGAGAAAAAGTCTGTAAAAAAGGCAATTTTGGTCACATTGAGGCTTTAAAAAGTAGGTATTCACCATGAGGCACAATCCAAATTACATTTTGAATCAATTCTTCCACAGTCCAAAAAATCAATTTTCTGATGAAAAACGATGATCCGCGACCTGTCGAATTTTCTCCAGATGGTCAAAAATGGTAATTTTTTAATATTTAATTTTTTGACTGTAAATGAATATTGCCTGTGAATTATCACTTTCGGAACTAAAATAAGTGTGTTTAGAGTCATTTTAATGCCTTTAATTGGTCGAAATAGAAGCTTCTGAGTAGGAGAAAAAGTCTGTAAAAATGGCACTTTTGGTCACATTGAGGATTTAAAAAGTAGTTATTCAACATGAGGCACAACCCAAATTACATTTTGAATCAATTCTTCCACAGTCCAAAAAATCAATTTTCTGATGAAAAACGATGATCCGCGACCTGTCGAATTTTCTCCAGATGGTCAAAAATGGTAATTTTTTAATATTTAATTTTTTGTCTGTAAATGAATATTGCATGTGAATTATCACTTTCGGAACTAAAATAAGTGTGTTTAGAGTCATTTTAATGCCTTTAATTGGTCGAAATAGAAGCTTCTGAGTAGGAGAAAAAGTCTGTAAAAATGGCACTTTTGGTCACATTGAGGATTTAAAAAGTAGTTATTCAACATGAGGCACAACCCAAATTACATTTTGAATCAATTCTTCCACAGTCCAAAAAATCATTTTTCTGATGAAAAACGATGATACGCGACCTGTCGAATTTTCTCCAGATGGTCAAAAATGGTAATTTTTTAATATTTAATTTTTTGACTGTAAATGAATATTGCATGTGAATTATCACTTTCGGAACTAAAATAAGTGTGTTTAGAGTCATTTTAATGCCTTTAATTGGTCGAAATAGAAGCTTCTGAGTAGGAGAAAAAGTCTGTAAAAATGGCACTTTTGGTCACATTGAGGCTTTAAAAAGTAGTTATTCAACATGAGGCACAATCCAAATTACATTTTGAATCAATTTTTCCACAGTCCAAAAAATCAATTTTCTGATGAAAAACGATGATCCGCGACCTGTCGAATTTTCTCCAGATGGTCAAAAATGGTAATTTTTTAATATTTAATTTTTTGACTGTAAATGAATATTGCATGTGAATTATCACTTTCGGAACTAAAATAAGTGTGTTTAGAGTCATTTTAATGCCTTTAATTGGTCGAAATAGAAGCTTCTGAGTAGGAGAAAAAGTCTGTAAAAATGGCACTTTTGGTCACATTGAGGCTTTAAAAAGTAGTTATTCAACATGAGGCACAATCCAAATTACATTTTGAATCAATTTTTCCACAGTCCAAAAAATCAATTTTCTGATGAAAAACGATGATCCGCGACCTGTCGAATTTTCTCCAGATGGTCAAAAATGGTAATTTTTTAATATTTAATTTTTTGACTGTAAATGACTATTGCATGTGAATTATCACTTTTGGAACTAAAATAAGTGTGTTTAGAGTCATTTCAATGCCTTTAATTGGTCGAAATAGAAGCTTCTGAGTAGGAGAAAAAGTCTGTAAAAATGGCACTTTTGGTCACATTGAGGATTTAAAAAGTAGTTATTCAACATGAGGCACAACCCAAATTAAATTTTGAATCAATTCTTCCACAGTCCAAAAAATAAATTTTCTGATGAAAAACGATGATCCGCGACCTGTCGAATTTTCTCCAGATGGTCAAAAATTGTAATTTTTTAATATTTAATTTTTTGACTGTAAATGAATATTACATGTGAATTATCACTTTCGGAACTAAAATAAGTGTGTTTAGAGTCATTTCAATGCCTTTAATTGGTCGAAATAGAAGCTTCTGAGTAGGAGAAAAAGTCTGTAAAAATGGCACTTTTGGTCACATTGAGGATTTAAAAAGTAGTTATTCAGCATGAGGCACAACCCAAATTACATTTTGAATCAATTCTTCCACAGTCCAAAAAATTAATTTTCTGATGAAAAACGATGATCCGCGACCTGTCGAATTTTCTCCAGATGGTCAAAAATTGTAATTTTTTAATATTTAATTTTTTGACTGTAAATGAATATTACATGTGAATTATCACTTTCGGAACTAAAATAAGTGTGTTTAGAGTCATTTTAATGCCTTTAATTGGTCGAAATAGAAGCTTCTGAGTAGGAGAAAAAGTCTGTAAAAATTGCACTTTTGGTCACATTGAGGCTTTAAAAAGTAGTTATTCAACATGAGGCACAATCCAAATTACATTTTGAATCAATTCTTCCACAGTCCAAAAAATCAATTTTCTGATGAAAAACGATGATCCGCGACCTGTCGAATTTTCTCCAGATGGTCAAAAATGGTTATTTTTTAATATTAAATTTTTTGACTGTAAATGACTATTGCATGTGAATTATCACTTTTGGAACTAAAATAAGTGTGTTTAGAGTCATTTTAATGCCTTTAATTTGTCGAAATAGAAGCTTCTGAGTAGGAGAAAAAGTCTGTAAAAATGGCACTTTTGGTCACATTGAGGATTTAAAAAGTAGTTATTCAACATGAGGCACAACCCAAATTACATTTTGAATCAATTCTTCCACAGTCCAAAAAATCAATTTTCTGATGAAAAACGATGATCCGCGACCTGTCGAATTTTCTCCAGATGGTCAAAAATGGTAATTATTTAATATTTAATTTTTTGACTGTAAATGAATATTGCATGTGAATTATCACTTTTGGAACTAAAATAAGTGTGTTTAGAGTCATTTTAATGCCTTTAATTTGTCGAAATAGAAGCTTCTGAGTAGGAGAAAAAGTCTGTAAAAATGGCACTTTTGGTCACATTGAGGATTTAAAAAGTAGTTATTCAACATGAGGCACAACCCAAATTACATTTTGAATCAATTCTTCCACAGTCCAAAAAATCAATTTTCTGATGAAAAACGATGATCCGCGACCTGTCGAATTTTCTCCAGATGGTCAAAAATGGTAATTTTTTAATATTTAATTTTTTGACTGTAAATGAATATTGCATGTGAATTATCACTTTCGGAACTAAAATAAGTGTGTTTAGAGTCATTTTAATGCCTGAAATTGGTCAAAATAAAAGCTCTCGAGTAGGAGAAAAAGTCTGTAAAAAAGGCAATTTTGGTCACATTGAGGCTTTAAAAAGTAGGTATTCACCATGAGGCACAATCCAAATTACATTTTGAATCAATTCTTCCACAGTCCAAAAAATCAATTTTCTGATGAAAAACGATGATCCGCGACCTGTCGAATTTTCTCCAGATGGTCAAAAATGGTAATTTTTAAATATTAAATTTTTTGACTGTAAATGAATATTGCATGTGAATTATCACTTTCGGAACTAAAATAAGTGTGTTTAGAGTCATTTTAATGCCTTTAATTGGTCGAAATAGAAGCTTCTGAGTAGGAGAAAAAGTCTGTAAAAATGGCACTTTTGGTCACATTGAGGATTTAAAAAGTAGTTATTCAACATGAGGCACAACCCAAATTACATTTTGAATCAATTCTTCCACAGTCCAAAAATCAATTTTCTGATGAAAAACGATGATCCGCGACCTGTCGAATTTTCTCCAGATGGTCAAAAATGGTAATTTTTTAATATTTAATTTTTTGACTGTAAATGAATATTGCATGTGAATTATCACTTTCGGAACTAAAATAAGTGTGTTTAGAGTCATTTTAATGCCTGAAATTGGTCAAAATAAAAGCTCTCGAGTAGGAGAAAAAGTCTGTAAAAAAGGCAATTTTGGTCACATTGAGGCTTTAAAAAGTAGGTATTCACCATGAGGCACAATCCAAATTACATTTTGAATCAATTCTTCCACAGTCCAAAAAATCAATTTTCTGATGAAAAACGATGATCCGCGACCTGTCGAATTTTCTCCAGATGGTCAAAAATGGTAATTTTTTAATATTTAATTTTTTGACTGTAAATGAATATTGCCTGTGAATTATCACTTTCGGAACTAAAATAAGTGTGTTTAGAGTCATTTTAATGCCTTTAATTGGTCGAAATAGAAGCTTCTGAGTAGGAGAAAAAGTCTGTAAAAATGGCACTTTTGGTCACATTGAGGATTTAAAAAGTAGTTATTCAACATGAGGCACAACCCAAATTACATTTTGAATCAATTCTTCCACAGTCCAAAAAATCAATTTTCTGATGAAAAACGATGATCCGCGACCTGTCGAATTTTCTCCAGATGGTCAAAAATGGTAATTTTTTAATATTTAATTTTTTGTCTGTAAATGAATATTGCATGTGAATTATCACTTTCGGAACTAAAATAAGTGTGTTTAGAGTCATTTTAATGCCTTTAATTGGTCGAAATAGAAGCTTCTGAGTAGGAGAAAAAGTCTGTAAAAATGGCACTTTTGGTCACATTGAGGATTTAAAAAGTAGTTATTCAACATGAGGCACAACCCAAATTACATTTTGAATCAATTCTTCCACAGTCCAAAAAATCATTTTTCTGATGAAAAACGATGATACGCGACCTGTCGAATTTTCTCCAGATGGTCAAAAATGGTAATTTTTTAATATTTAATTTTTTGACTGTAAATGAATATTGCATGTGAATTATCACTTTCGGAACTAAAATAAGTGTGTTTAGAGTCATTTTAATGCCTTTAATTGGTCGAAATAGAAGCTTCTGAGTAGGAGAAAAAGTCTGTAAAAATGGCACTTTTGGTCACAATGAGGCTTTAAAAAGTAGTTATTCAACATGAGGCACAATCCAAATTACATTTTGAATCAATTTTTCCACAGTCCAAAAAATCAATTTTCTGATGAAAAACGATGATCCGCGACCTGTCGAATTTTCTCCAGATGGTCAAAAATGGTAATTTTTTAATATTTAATTTTTTGACTGTAAATGACTATTGCATGTGAATTATCACTTTTGGAACTAAAAGAAGTGTGTTTAGAGTCATTTCAATGCCTTTAATTGGTCGAAATAGAAGCTTCTGAGTAGGAGAAAAAGTCTGTAAAAATGGCACTTTTGGTCACATTGAGGATTTAAAAAGTAGTTATTCAACATGAGGCACAACCCAAATTACATTTTGAATCAATTCTTCCACAGTCCAAAAAATCAATTTTCTGATGAAAAACGATGATCCGCGACCTGTCAAATTTTCTCCAGATGGTCAAAAATTGTAATTTTTTAATATTTAATTTTTTGACTGTAAATGAATATTGCATGTGAATTATCACTTTCGGAACTAAAATAAGTGTGTTTAGAGTCATTTTAATGCCTGAAATTGGTCAAAATAAAAGCTCTCGAGTAGGAGAAAAAGTCTGTAAAAAAGGCAATTTTGGTCACATTGAGGCTTTAAAAAGTAGGTATTCACCATGAGGCACAATCCAAATTACATTTTGAATCAATTCTTCCACAGTCCAAAAAATCTATTTTCTGATGAAAAACGATGATCCGCGACCTGTCGAATTTTCTCCAGATGGTCAAAAATGGTAATTTTTAAATATTTAATTTTTTGACTGTAAATGAATATTGCATGTGAATTATCACTTTCGGAACTAAAATAAGTGTGTTTAGAGTCATTTTAATGCCTTTAATTGGTCGAAATAGAAGCTTCTGAGTAGGAGAAAAAGTCTGTAAGAATTGCACTTTTGGTCACATTGAGGCTTTAAAAAGTAGTTATCAACATGAGGCACAATCCAAATTACATTTTGAATCAATTCTTCCACAGTCCAAAAAAACAATTTTCTGATGAAAAACGATTATCCGCGACCTGTCGAATTTTCTCCAGATGGTCAAAAATGGTTATTTTTTAATATTAAATTTTTTGACTGTAAATGACTATTGCATGTGAATTATCACTTTTGGAACTAAAATAAGTGTGTTTAGAGTCATTTTAATGCCTTTAATTGGTCGAAATAGAAGCTTCTGAATAGGAGAAAAAGTCTGTAAAAATGGCACTTTTGGTCACATTGAGGATTTAAAAAGTAGTTATTCAACATGAGGCACAACCCAAATTACATTTTGAATCAATTCTTCCACAGTCCAAAAAATCATTTTTCTGATGAAAAACGATGATCCGCGACCTGTCGAATTTTCTCCAGATGGTCAAAAATTGTAATTTTTTAATATTTATTTTTTTTACTGTAAATGAATATTACATGTGAATTATCACTTTCGGAACTAAAATAAGTGTGTTTAGAGTCATTTTAATGCCTTTAATTGGTCGAAATAGAAGCTTCTGAGTAGGAGAAAAAGTCTGTAAAAATGGCACTTTTGGTCACATTGAGGCTTTAAAAAGTAGTTATTCAACATGAGGCACAATCCAAATTACATTTTGAATCAATTTTTCCACAGTCCAAAAAATCAATTTTCTGATGAAAAACGATGATCCGCGACCTGTCGAATTTTCTCCAGATGGTCAAAAATGGTAATTTTTTAATATTTAATTTTTTGACTGTAAATGAATATTGCATGTGAATTATCACTTTCGGAACTAAAATAAGTGTGTTTAGAGTCATTTTAATGCCTGAAATTGGTCAAAATAAAAGCTCTCGAGTAGGAGAAAAAGTCTGTAAAAAAGGCAATTTTGGTCACATTGAGGCTTTAAAAAGTAGGTATTCACCATGAGGCACAATCCAAATTACATTTTGAATCAATTCTTCCACAGTCCAAAAAATCAATTTTCTGATGAAAAACGATGATCCGCGACCTGTCGAATTTTCTCCAGATGGTCAAAAATGGTAATTTTTTAATATTTAATTTTTTGTCTGTAAATGAATATTGCATGTGAATTATCACTTTCGGAACTAAAATAAGTGTGTTTAGAGTCATTTTAATGCCTGAAATTGGTCAAAATAAAAGCTCTCGAGTAGGAGAAAAAGTCTGTAAAAAAGGCAATTTTGGTCACATTGAGGCTTTAAAAAGTAGGTATTCACCATGAGGCACAATCCAAATTACATTTTGAATCAATTCTTCCACAGTCCAAAAAATCAATTTTCTGATGAAAAACGATGATCCGCGACCTGTCGAATTTTCTCCAGATGGTCAAAAATGGTAATTTTTTAATATTTAATTTTTTGACTGTAAATGAATATTGCCTGTGAATTATCACTTTCGGAACTAAAATAAGTGTGTTTAGAGTCATTTTAATGCCTTTAATTGGTCTAAATAGAAGCTTCTGAGTAGGAGAAAAAGTCTGTAAAAATGGCACTTTTGGTCACATTGAGGATTTAAAAAGTAGTTATTCAACATGAGGCACAACCCAAATTACATTTTGAATCAATTCTTCCACAGTCCAAAAAATCAATTTTCTGATGAAAAACGATGATCCGCGACCTGTCGAATTTTCTCCAGATGGTCAAAAATGGTAATTTTTTAATATTTAATTTTTTGTCTGTAAATGAATATTGCATGTGAATTATCACTTTCGGAACTAAAATAAGTGTGTTTAGAGTCATTTTAATGCCTTTAATTGGTCGAAATAGAAGCTTCTGAGTAGGAGAAAAAGTCTGTAAAAATGGCACTTTTGGTCACATTGAGGATTTAAAAAGTAGTTATTCAACATGAGGCACAACCCAAATTACATTTTGAATCAATTCTTCCACAGTCCAAAAAATCATTTTTCTGATGAAAAACGATGATACGCGACCTGTCGAATTTTCTCCAGATGGTCAAAAATGGTAATTTTTTAATATTTAATTTTTTGACTGTAAATGAATATTGCATGTGAATTATCACTTTCGGAACTAAAATAAGTGTGTTTAGAGTCATTTTAATGCCTTTAATTGGTCGAAATAGAAGCTTCTGAGTAGGAGAAAAAGTCTGTAAAAATGGCACTTTTGGTCACATTGAGGCTTTAAAAAGTAGTTATTCAACATGAGGCACAATCCAAATTACATTTTGAATCAATTTTTCCACAGTCCAAAAAATCAATTTTCTGATGAAAAACGATGATCCGCGACCTGTCGAATTTTCTCCAGATGGTCAAAAATGGTAATTTTTTAATATTTAATTTTTTGACTGTAAATGACTATTGCATGTGAATTATCACTTTTGGAACTAAAATAAGTGTGTTTAGAGTCATTTCAATGCCTTTAATTGGTCGAAATAGAAGCTTCTGAGTAGGAGAAAAAGTCTGTAAAAATGGCACTTTTGGTCACATTGAGGATTTAAAAAGTAGTTATTCAACATGAGGCACAACCCAAATTACATTTTGAATCAATTCTTCCACAGTCCAAAAAATCAATTTTCTGATGAAAAACGATGATCCGCGACCTGTCAAATTTTCTCCAGATGGTCAAAAATTATAATTTTTTAATATTTAATTTTTTGACTGTAAATGAATATTACATGTGAATTATCACTTTCGGAACTAAAATAAGTGTGTTTAGAGTCATTTTAATGCCTGAAATTGGTCAAAATAAAAGCTCTCGAGTAGGAGAAAAAGTCTGTAAAAAAGGCAATTTTGGTCACATTGAGGCTTTAAAAAGTAGGTATTCACCATGAGGCACAACCCAAATTACATTTTGAATCAATTCTTCCACAGTCCAAAAATTCAATTTTCTGATGAAAAACGATGATCCGCGACCTGTCGAAATTTCTCCAGATGGTCAAAAATGGTTATTTTTTAATATTAAATTTTTTGACTGTAAATGACTATTGCATGTGAATTATCACTTTTGGAACTAAAATAAGTGTGTTTAGAGTCATTTTAATGCCTTTAATTTGTCGAAATAGAAGCTTCTGAGTAGGAGAAAAAGTCTGTAAAAATGGCACTTTTGGTCACATTGAGGATTTAAAAAGTAGTTATTCAACATGAGGCACAAACCAAATTACATTTTGAATCAATTCTTCCACAGTCCAAAAAATCAATTTTCTGATGAAAAACGATGATCCGCGACCTGTCGAATTTTCTCCAGATGGTCAAAAATGGTAATTTTTTAATATTTAATTTTTTGACTGTAAATGAATATTGCATGTGAATTATCACTTTCGGAACTAAAATAAGTGTGTTTAGAGTCATTTTAATGCCTGAAATTGGTCAAAATAAAAGCTCTCGAGTAGGAGAAAAAGTCTGTAAAAAAGGCAATTTTGGTCACATTGAGGCTTTAAAAAGTAGGTATTCACCATGAGGCACAATCCAAATTACATTTTGAATCAATTCTTCCACAGTCCAAAAAATCTATTTTCTGATGAAAAACGATGATCCGCGACCTGTCGAATTTTCTCCAGATGGTCAAAAATGGTAATTTTTAAATATTTAAGTTTTTTGACTGTAGATGAATATTGCATGTGAATTATCACTTTTGGAACTAAAATAAGTGTGTTTAGAGTCATTTCAATGCCTTTAATTGGTCGAAATAGAAGCTTCTGAGTAGGAGAAAAAGTCTGTAAAAATGGCACTTTTGGTCACATTGAGGATTTAAAAAGTAGTTATTCAACATGAGGCACAACCCAAATTACATCTTGAATCAATTCTTCCACAGTCCAAAAAATCAATTTTCTGATGAAAAACGATGAACCGCGACCTGTCGAATTTTCTCCAGATGGTCAAAAATGGTAATTTTTTAATATTTAATTTTTTGACTGTAAATGAATATTGCATGTGAATTATCACTTTCGAAACTAAAATAAGTGTGTTTAGAGTCATTTTAATGCCTTTAATTGGTCGAAATAGAAGCTTCTGAGTAGGAGAAAAAGTCTGTAAAAAAGGCAATTTTGGTCACATTGAGGCTTTAAAAAGTAGTTATTCAACATGAGGCACAACCCAAATTACATTTTGAATCAATTCTTCCACAGTCCAAAAAATCAATTTTCTGATGAAAAACGATGATCCGCGACCTGTCGAATTTTCTCCAGATGGTCAAAAATGGTAATTTTTTAATATTTAATTTTTTGACTGTAAATGAATATTGCATGTGAATTATCACTTTCGGAACTAAAATAAGTGTGTTTAGAGTCATTTTAATGCCTGAAATTGGTCAAAATAAAAGCTCTCGAGTAGGAGAAAAAGTCTGTAAAAAAGGCAATTTTGGTCACATTGAGGCTTTAAAAAGTAGGTATTCACCATGAGGCACAATCCAAATTACATTTTGAATCAATTCTTCCACAGTCCAAAAAATCTATTTTCTGATGAAAAACGATGATCCGCGACCTGTCGAATTTTCTCCAGATGGTCAAAAATGGTAATTTTTAAATATTTAAGTTTTTTGACTGTAGATGAATATTGCATGTGAATTATCACTTTCGGAACTAAAATAAGTGTGTTTAGAGTCATTTTAATGCCTTTAATTGGTCGAAATGGAAGCTTCTGAGTAGGAGAAAAAGTCTGTAAGAATTGCACTTTTGGTCACATTGAGGCTTTAAAAAGTAGTTATCAACATGAGGCACAATCCAAATTACATTTTGAATCAATTCTTCCACAGTCCAAAAAATCAATTTTCTGATGAAAAACGATGATCCGCGACCTTTTGAATTTTCTCCAGATGGTCAAAAATGGTTATTTTTTAATATTAAATTTTTTGACTGTAAATGACTATTGCATGTGAATTATCACTTTTGGAACTAAAATAAGTGTGTTTAGAGTCATTTTAATGCCTTTAATTGGTCGAAATAGAAGCTTCTGAATAGGAGAAAAAGTCTGTAAAAATGGCACTTTTGGTCACATTGAGGATTTAAAAAGTAGTTATTCAACATGAGGCACAACCCAAATTACATTTTGAATCAATTCTTCCACAGTCCAAAAAATCATTTTTCTGATGAAAAACGATGATCCGCGACCTGTCGAATTTTCTCCAGATGGTCAAAAATTGTAATTTTTTAATATTTAATTTTTTGACTGTAAATGAATATTACATGTGAATTATCACTTTCGGAACTAAAATAAGTGTGTTTAGAGTCATTTTAATGCCTTTAATTGGTCGAAATAGAAGCTTCTGAGTTGGAGAAAAAGTCTGTAAAAATGGCACTTTTGGTCACATTGAGGCTTTAAAAAGTAGTTATTCAACATGAGGCACAATCCAAATTACATTTTGAATCAATTTGTCCACAGTCCAAAAAATCAATTTTCTGATGAAAAACGATGATCCGCGACCTGTCGAATTTTCTCCAGATGGTCAAAAATGGTAATTTTTTAATATTTAATTTTTTGTCTGTAAATGAATATTGCATGTGAATTATCACTTTCGGAACTAAAATAAGTGTGTTTAGAGTCATTTTAATGCCTTTAATTGGTCGAAATAGAAGCTTCTGAGTAGGAGAAAAAGTCTGTAAAAATGGCACTTTTGGTCACATTGAGGATTTAAAAAGTAGTTATTCAACATGAGGCACAACCCAAATTACATTTTGAATCAATTCTTCCACAGTCCAAAAAATCATTTTTCTGATGAAAAACGATGATACGCGACCTGTCGAATTTTCTCCAGATGGTCAAAAATGGTAATTTTTTAATATTTAATTTTTTGACTGTAAATGAATATTGCATGTGAATTATCACTTTCGGAACTAAAATAAGTGTGTTTAGAGTCATTTTAATGCCTTTAATTGGTCGAAATAGAAGCTTCTGAGTAGGAGAAAAAGTCTGTAAAAATGGCACTTTTGGTCACATTGAGGCTTTAAAAAGTAGTTATTCAACATGAGGCACAATCCAAATTACATTTTGAATCAATTTTTCCACAGTCCAAAAAATCAATTTTCTGATGAAAAACGATGATCCGCGACCTGTCGAATTTTCTCCAGATGGTCAAAAATGGTAATTTTTTAATATTTAATTTTTTGACTGTAAATGACTATTGCATGTGAATTATCACTTTTGGAACTAAAAGAAGTGTGTTTAGAGACATTTCAATGCCTTTAATTGGTCAAAATAGAAGCTTCTGAGTAGGAGAAAAAGTCTGTAAAAATGGCACTTTTGGTCACATTGAGGATTTAAAAAGTAGTTATTCAACATGAGGCACAACCCAAATTACATTTTGAATCAATTCTTCCACAGTCCAAAAAATCAATTTTCTGATGAAAAACGATGATCCGCGACCTGTCAAATTTTCTCCAGATGGTCAAAAATTGTAATTTTTTTAATATTTAATTTTTTGACTGTAAATGAATATTACATGTGAATTATCACTTTCGGAACTAAAATAAGTGTGTTTAGAGTCATTTTAATGCCTTTAATTGGTCGAAATAGAAGCTTCTGAGTAGGAGAAAAAGTCTGTAAAAATTGCACTTTTGGTCACATTGAGGCTTTAAAAAGTAGTTATTCAACATGAGGCACAATCCAAATTACATTTTGAATCAATTCTTCCACAGTCCAAAAAATCAATTTTCTGATGAAAAACGATGATCCGCGACCTGTCGAATTTTCTCCAGATTGTCAAAAATGGTAATTTTTTAATATTTAATTTTTTGATTGTAAATGACTATTGCATGTGAATTATCACTTTTGGAACTAAAATAAGTGTGTTTAGAGTCATTTTAATGCCTTTAATTTGTCGAAATAGAAGCTTCTGAGTAGGAGAAAAAGTCTGTAAAAAAGGCAATTTTGGTCACATTGAGGCTTTAGAAAGTAGTTATTCAACATGAGGCACAATCAAAATTACATTTTGAATCAATTTTTCCAGAGTCAAAAAAATCAAATTTCTGATGAAAAACGATGACCCGTGACCTGTCGAACTATCTCCAGATGGTCAAAAATTGTAATTTTGTAATATTTAATTTTTTGCCTGTAAATGACTTTTGCAAGTGAATTATCTCTTTTGGAACTAAAATAAGTGTGTAAAAAAGGCAATTTTGGTCACATTGAGGCTTTAAAAAGTAGGTATTCACCATGAGGCACAATCCAAATTACATTTTGAATCATTTCTTCCACAGTCCAAAAAATCAATTTTCTGATGAAAAACGATGATCCGCGACCTGTCTAATTTTCTCCAGATGGTCAAAAATGGTAATTTTTTAATATTTAATTTTTTGACTGTAAATGAATATTGCATGTGAATTATCACTTTCGGAACTAAAATAAGTGTGTTTAGAGTCATTTCAATGCCTTTAATTGGTCGAAATAGAAGCTTCTGAGTAGGAGAAAAAGTCTGTAAAAATGGCACTTTTGGTCACATTGAGGATTTAAAAAGTAGTTATTCAACATGAGGCACAACCCAAATTACATTTTGAATCAATTCTTCCACAGTCCAAAAAATCAATTTTCTGATGAAAAACGATGATCCGCGACCTGTCGAATTTTCTCCAGATGGTCAAAAATGGTAATTTTTTAATATTTAATTTTTTGACTGTAAATGAATATTGCATGTGAATTATCACTTTCGGAACTACAATAAGTGTGTTTAGAGTCATTTTAATGCCTGAAATTGGTCAAAATAAAAGCTCTCGAGTAGGAGAAAAAGTCTGTAAAAAAGGCAATTTTGGTCACATTGAGGCTTTAAAAAGTAGGTATTCACCATGAGGCACAATCCAAATTACATTTTGAATCAATTCTTCCACAGTCCAAAAAATCAATTTTCTGATGAAAAACGATGATCCGCGACCTGTCGAATTTTCTCCAGATGGTCAAAAATGGTAATTTTTTAATATTTAATTTTTTGACTGTAAATGAATATTGCATGTGAATTATCACTTTCGGAACTAAAATAAGTGTGTTTAGAGTCATTTTAATGCCTTTAATTGGTCGAAATAGAAGCTTCTGAGTAGGAGAAAAAGTCTGTAAAAATGGCACTTTTGGTCACATTGAGGCTTTAAAAAGTAGTTATTCAACATGAGGCACAATCCAAATTACATTTTGAATCAATTTTTCCACAGTCCAAAAAATCAATTTTCTGATGAAAAACGATGATCCGCGACCTGTCGAATTTTCTCCAGATGGTCAAAAATGGTAATTTTTTAATATTTAATTTTTTGACTGTAAATGACTATTGCACGTGAATTATCACTTTTGGAACTAAAATAAGTGTGTTTAGAGTCATTTCAATGCCTTTAATTGGTCGAAATAGAAGCTTCTGAGTAGGAGAAAAAGTCTGTAAAAATGGCACTTTTGGTCACATTGAGGATTTAAAAAGTAGTTATTCAACATGAGGCACAACCCAAATTAAATTTTGAATCAATTCTTCCACAGTCCAAAAAATAAATTTTCTGATGAAAAACGATGATCCGCGACCTGTCGAATTTTCTCCAGATGGTCAAAAATTGTAATTTTTTAATATTTAATTTTTTGACTGTAAATGAATATTACATGTGAATTATCACTTTCGGAACTAAAATAAGTGTGTTTAGAGTCATTTTAATGCCTTTAATTGGTCGAAATAGAAGCTTCTGAGTAGGAGAAAAAGTCTGTAAAAATTGCACTTTTGGTCACATTGAGGCTTTAAAAAGTAGTTATTCAACATGAGGCACAATCCAAATTACATTTTGAATCAATTCTTCCACAGTCCAAAAAATCAATTTTCTGATGAAAAACGATGATCCGCGACCTGTCGAATTTTCTCCAGATGGTCAAAAATGGTTATTTTTTAATATTAAATTTTTTGACTGTAAATGACTATTGCATGTGAATTATCACTTTTGGAACTAAAATAAGTGTGTTTAGAGTCATTTTAATGCCTTTAATTTGTCGAAATAGAAGCTTCTGAGTAGGAGAAAAAGTCTGTAAAAATGGCACTTTTGGTCACATTGAGGATTTAAAAAGTAGTTATTCAACATGAGGCACAACCCAAATTACATTTTGAATCAATTCTTCCACAGTCCAAAAAATCAATTTTCTGATGAAAAACGATGATCCGCGACCTGTCGAATTTTCTCCAGATGGTCAAAAATGGTAATTTTTTAATATTTAATTTTTTGACTGTAAATGAATATTGCATGTGAATTATCACTTTCGGAACTAAAATAAGTGTGTTTAGAGTCATTTTAATGCCTGAAATTGGTCAAAATAAAAGCTCTCGAGTAGGAGAAAAAGTCTGTAAAAAAGGCAATTTTGGTCACATTGAGGCTTTAAAAAGTAGGTATTCACCATGAGGCACAATCCAAATTACATTTTGAATCAATTCTTCCACAGTCCAAAAAATCAATTTTCTGATGAAAAACGATGATCCGCGACCTGTCGAATTTTCTCCAGATGGTCAAAAATGGTAATTTTTAAATATTAAATTTTTTGACTGTAAATGAATATTGCATGTGAATTATCACTTTCGGAACTAAAATAAGTGTGTTTAGAGTCATTTTAATGCCTTTAATTGGTCGAAATAGAAGCTTCTGAGTAGGAGAAAAAGTCTGTAAAAATGGCACTTTTGGTCACATTGAGGATTTAAAAAGTAGTTATTCAACATGAGGCACAACCCAAATTACATTTTGAATCAATTCTTCCACAGTCCAAAAATCAATTTTCTGATGAAAAACGATGATCCGCGACCTGTCGAATTTTCTCCAGATGGTCAAAAATTGTAATTTTTTAATATTTAATTTTTTGACTGTAAATGAATATTGCATGTGAATTATCACTTTCGGAACTAAAATAAGTGTGTTTAGAGTCATTTTAATGCCTGAAATTGGTCAAAATAAAAGCTCTCGAGTAGGAGAAAAAGTCTGTAAAAAAGGCAATTTTGGTCACATTGAGGCTTTAAAAAGTAGGTATTCACCATGAGGCACAATCCAAATTACATTTTGAATCAATTCTTCCACAGTCCAAAAAATCTATTTTCTGATGAAAAACGATGATCCGCGACCTGTCGAATTTTCTCCAGATGGTCAAAAATGGTAATTTTTAAATATTTAATTTTTTGACTGTAAATGAATATTGCATGTGAATTATCACTTTCGGAACTAAAATAAGTGTGTTTAGAGTCATTTTAATGCCTTTAATTGGTCGAAATAGAAGCTTCTGAGTAGGAGAAAAAGTCTGTAAGAATTGCACTTTTGGTCACATTGAGGCTTTAAAAAGTAGTTATCAACATGAGGCACAATCCAAATTACATTTTGAATCAATTCTTCCACAGTCCAAAAAAACAATTTTCTGATGAAAAACGATTATCCGCGACCTGTCGAATTTTCTCCAGATGGTCAAAAATGGTTATTTTTTAATATTAAATTTTTTGACTGTAAATGACTATTGCATGTGAATTATCACTTTTGGAACTAAAATAAGTGTGTTTAGAGTCATTTTAATGCCTTTAATTGGTCGAAATAGAAGCTTCTGAATAGGAGAAAAAGTCTGTAAAAATGGCACTTTTGGTCACATTGAGGATTTAAAAAGTAGTTATTCAACATGAGGCACAACCCAAATTACATTTTGAATCAATTCTTCCACAGTCCAAAAAATCATTTTTCTGATGAAAAACGATGATCCGCGACCTGTCGAATTTTCTCCAGATGGTCAAAAATGGTAATTTTTTAATATTTAATTTTTTGACTGTAAATGACTATTGCATGTAAATTATCACTTTCGGAACAAAAATAAGTGTGTTTAGAGTCATTTTAATGCCTTTAATTGGTCGAAATAGAAGCTTCTGAGTAGGAGAAAAAGTCTGTAAAAATGGCACTTTTGGTCACATCGAGGCTTTAAAAAGTAGTTATTCAACATGAGGCACAATCCAAATTACATTTTGAATCAATTTTTCCACAGTCCAAAAAATCAATTTTCTGATGAAAAACGATGATCCGCGACCTGTCGAATTTTCTCCAGATGGTCAAAAATGGTAATTTTTTAATATTTAATTTTTTGACTGTAAATGAATATTGCATGTGAATTATCACTTTCGGAACTAAAATAAGTGTGTTTAGAGTCATTTTAATGCCTGAAATTGGTCAAAATAAAAGCTCTCGAGTAGGAGAAAAAGTCTGTAAAAAAGGCAATTTTGGTCACATTGAGGCTTTAAAAAGTAGGTATTCACCATGAGGCACAATCCAAATTACATTTTGAATCAATTCTTCCACAGTCCAAAAAATCAATTTTCTGATGAAAAACGATGATCCGCGACCTGTCGAATTTTCTCCAGATGGTCAAAAATGGTAATTTTTTAATATTTAATTTTTTGTCTGTAAATGAATATTGCATGTGAATTATCACTTTCGGAACTAAAATAAGTGTGTTTAGAGTCATTTTAATGCCTGAAATTGGTCAAAATAAAAGCTCTCGAGTAGGAGAAAAAGTCTGTAAAAAAGGCAATTTTGGTCACATTGAGGCTTTAAAAAGTAGGTATTCACCATGAGGCACAATCCAAATTACATTTTGAATCAATTCTTCCACAGTCCAAAAAATCAATTTTCTGATGAAAAACGATGATCCGCGACCTGTCGAATTTTCTCCAGATGGTCAAAAATGGTAATTTTTTAATATTTAATTTTTTGACTGTAAATGAATATTGCCTGTGAATTATCACTTTCGGAACTAAAATAAGTGTGTTTAGAGTCATTTTAATGCCTTTAATTGGTCGAAATAGAAGCTTCTGAGTAGGAGAAAAAGTCTGTAAAAATGGCACTTTTGGTAACATTGAGGATTTAAAAAGTAGTTATTCAACATGAGGCACAACCCAAATTACATTTTGAATCAATTCTTCCACAGTCCAAAAAATCAATTTTCTGATGAAAAACGATGATCCGCGACCTGTCGAATTTTCTCCAGATGGTCAAAAATGGTAATTTTTTAATATTTAATTTTTTGTCTGTAAATGAATATTGCATGTGAATTATCACTTTCGGAACTAAAATAAGTGTGTTTAGAGTCATTTTAATGCCTTTAATTGGTCGAAATAGAAGCTTCTGAGTAGGAGAAAAAGTCTGTAAAAATGGCACTTTTGGTCACATTGAGGATTTAAAAAGTAGTTATTCAACATGAGGCACAACCCAAATTACATTTTGAATCAATTCTTCCACAGTCCAAAAAATCATTTTTCTGATGAAAAACGATGATACGCGACCTGTCGAATTTTCTCCAGATGGTCAAAAATGGTAATTTTTTAATATTTAATTTTTTGACTGTAAATGAATATTGCATGTGAATTATCACTTTCGGAACTAAAATAAGTGTGTTTAGAGTCATTTTAATGCCTTTAATTGGTCGAAATAGAAGCTTCTGAGTAGGAGAAAAAGTCTGTAAAAATGGCACTTTTGGTCACATTGAGGCTTTAAAAAGTAGTTATTCAACATGAGGCACAATCCAAATTACATTTTGAATCAATTTTTCCACAGTCCAAAAAATCAATTTTCTGATGAAAAACGATGATCCGCGACCTGTCGAATTTTCTCCAGATGGTCAAAAATGGTAATTTTTTAATATTTAATTTTTTGACTGTAAATGACTATTGCATGTGAATTATCACTTTTGGAACTAAAAGAAGTGTGTTTAGAGTCATTTCAATGCCTTTAATTGGTCGAAATAGAAGCTTCTGAGTAGGAGAAAAAGTCTGTAAAAATGGCACTTTTGGTCACATTGAGGATTTAAAAAGTAGTTATTCAACATGAGGCACAACCCAAATTACATTTTGAATCAATTCTTCCACAGTCCAAAAAATCAATTTTCTGATGAAAAACGATGATCCGCGACCTGTCAAATTTTCTCCAGATGGTCAAAAATTGTAATTTTTTAATATTTAATTTTTTGACTGTAAATGAATATTACATGTGAATTATCACTTTCGGAACTAAAATAAGTGTGTTTAGAGTCATTTTAATGCCTGAAATTGGTCAAAATAAAAGCTCTCGAGTAGGAGAAAAAGTCTGTAAAAAAGGCAATTTTGGTCACATTGAGGCTTTAAAAAGTAGGTATTCACCATGAGGCACAACCCAAATTACATTTTTAATCAATTCTTCCACAGTCCAAAAATTCAATTTTCTGATGAAAAACGATGATCCGCGACCTGTCGAAATTTCTCCAGATGGTCAAAAATGGTTATTTTTTAATATTAAATTTTTTGACTGTAAATGACTATTGCATGTGAATTATCACTTTTGGAACTAAAATAAGTGTGTTTAGAGTCATTTTAATGCCTTTAATTTGTCGAAATAGAAGCTTCTGAGAAGGAGAAAAAGTCTGTAAAAATGGCACTTTTGGTCACATTGAGGATTTAAAAAGTAGTTATTCAACATGAGGCACAAACCAAATTACATTTTGAATCAATTCTTCCACAGTCCAAAAAATCAATTTTCTGATGAAAAACGATGATCCGCGACCTGTCGAATTTTCTCCAGATGGTCAAACATGGTAATTTTTTAATATTTAATTTTTTGACTGTAAATGAATATTGCATGTGAATTATCACTTTCGGAACTAAAATAAGTGTGTTTAGAGTCATTTTAATGCCTGAAATTGGTCAAAATAAAAGCTCTCGAGTAGGAGAAAAAGTCTGTAAAAAAGGCAATTTTGGTCACATTGAGGCTTTAAAAAGTAGGTATTCACCATGAGGCACAATCCAAATTACATTTTGAATCAATTCTTCCACAGTCCAAAAAATCTATTTTCTGATGAAAAACGATGATCCGCGACCTGTCGAATTTTCTCCAGATGGTCAAAAATGGTAATTTTTTAATATTTAATTTTTTGACTGTAAATGACTATTGCATGTGAATTATCACTTTTGGAACTAAAAGAAGTGTGTTTAGAGTCATTTCAATGCCTTTAATTGGTCGAAATAGAAGCTTCTGAGTAGGAGAAAAAGTCTGTAAAAATGGCACTTTTGGTCACATTGAGGATTTAAAAAGTAGTTATTCAACATGAGGCACAACCCAAATTACATTTTGAATCAATTCTTCCACAGTCCAAAAAATCATTTTTCTGATGAAAAACGATGATACGCGACCTGTCGAATTTTCTCCAGATGGTCAAAAATGGTAATTTTTTAATATTTAATTTTTTGACTGTAAATGAATATTGCATGTGAATTATCACTTTCGGAACTAAAATAAGTGTGTTTAGAGTCATTTTAATGCCTTTAATTGGTCGAAATAGAAGCTTCTGAGTAGGAGAAAAAGTCTGTAAAAATGGCACTTTTGGTCACATTGAGGCTTTAAAAAGTAGTTATTCAACATGAGGCACAATCCAAATTACATTTTGAATCAATTTTTCCACAGTCCAAAAAATCAATTTTCTGATGAAAAACGATGATCCGCGACCTGTCGAATTTTCTCCAGATGGTCAAAAATGGTAATTTTTTAATATTTAATTTTTTGACTGTAAATGACTATTGCATGTGAATTATCACTTTTGGAACTAAAAGAAGTGTGTTTAGAGTCATTTCAATGCCTTTAATTGGTCGAAATAGAAGCTTCTGAGTAGGAGAAAAAGTCTGTAAAAATGGCACTTTTGGTCACATTGAGGATTTAAAAAGTAGTTATTCAACATGAGGCACAACCCAAATTACATTTTGAATCAATTCTTCCACAGTCCAAAAAATCAATTTTCTGATGAAAAACGATGATCCGCGACCTGTCAAATTTTCTCCAGATGGTCAAAAATTGTAATTTTTTAATATTTAATTTTTTGACTGTAAATGAATATTACATGTGAATTATCACTTTCGGAACTAAAATAAGTGTGTTTAGAGTCATTTTAATGCCTGAAATTGGTCAAAATAAAAGCTCTCGAGTAGGAGAAAAAGTCTGTAAAAAAGGCAATTTTGGTCACATTGAGGCTTTAAAAAAGTAGGTATTCACCATGAGGCACAACCCAAATTACATTTTTAATCAATTCTTCCACAGTCCAAAAATTCAATTTTCTGATGAAAAACGATGATCCGCGACCTGTCGAAATTTCTCCAGATGGTCAAAAATGGTTATTTTTTAATATTAAATTTTTTGACTGTAAATGACTATTGCATGTGAATTATCACTTTTGGAACTAAAATAAGTGTGTTTAGAGTCATTTTAATGCCTTTAATTTGTCGAAATAGAAGCTTCTGAGAAGGAGAAAAGTCTGTAAAAATGGCACTTTTGGTCACATTGAGGATTTAAAAAGTAGTTATTCAACATGAGGCACAAACCAAATTACATTTTGAATCAATTCTTCCACAGTCCAAAAAATCAATTTTCTGATGAAAAACGATGATCCGCGACCTGTCGAATTTTCTCCAGATGGTCAAACATGGTAATTTTTTAATATTTAATTTTTTGACTGTAAATGAATATTGCATGTGAATTATCACTTTCGGAACTAAAATAAGTGTGTTTAGAGTCATTTTAATGCCTGAAATTGGTCAAAATAAAAGCTCTCGAGTAGGAGAAAAAGTCTGTAAAAAAGGCAATTTTGGTCACATTGAGGCTTTAAAAAGTAGGTATTCACCATGAGGCACAATCCAAATTACATTTTGAATCAATTCTTCCACAGTCCAAAAAATCTATTTCTGATGAAAAACGATGATCCGCGACCTGTCGAATTTTCTCCAGATGGTCAAAAATGGTAATTTTTTAATATTTAATTTTTTGACTGTAAATGACTATTGCATGTGAATTATCACTTTTGGAACTAAAAGAAGTGTGTTTAGAGTCATTTCAATGCCTTTAATTGGTCGAAATAGAAGCTTCTGAGTAGGAGAAAAAGTCTGTAAAAATGGCACTTTTGGTCACATTGAGGATTTAAAAAGTAGTTATTCAACATGAGGCACAACCCAAATTACATTTTGAATCAATTCTTCCACAGTCCAAAAAATCAATTTTCTGATGAAAAACGATGATCCGCGACCTGTCAAATTTTCTCCAGATGGTCAAAAATTGTAATTTTTTAATATTTAATTTTTGACTGTAAATGAATATTACATGTGAATTATCACTTTCGGAACTAAAATAAGTGTGTTTAGAGTCATTTTAATGCCTGAAATTGGTCAAATAAAAGCTCTCGAGTAGGAGAAAAAGTCTGTAAAAAAGGCAATTTTGGTCACATTGAGGCTTTAAAAAGTAGGTATTCACCATGAGGCACAACCCAAATTACATTTTTAATCAATTCTTCCACAGTCCAAAAATTCAATTTTCTGATGAAAAACGATGATCCGCGACCTGTCGAAATTTCTCCAGATGGTCAAAAATGGTTATTTTTTAATATTAAATTTTTTGACTGTAAATGACTATTGCATGTGAATTATCACTTTTGGAACTAAAATAAGTGTGTTTAGAGTCATTTTAATGCCTTTAATTTGTCGAAATAGAAGCTTCTGAGAAGGAGAAAAAGTCTGTAAAAATGGCACTTTTGGTCACATTGAGGATTTAAAAAGTAGTTATTCAACATGAGGCACAAACCAAATTACATTTTGAATCAATTCTTCCACAGTCCAAAAAATCAATTTTCTGATGAAAAACGATGATCCGCGACCTGTCGAATTTTCTCCAGATGGTCAAACATGGTAATTTTTTAATATTTAATTTTTTGACTGTAAATGAATATTGCATGTGAATTATCACTTTCGGAACTAAAATAAGTGTGTTTAGAGTCATTTTAATGCCTTTAATTGGTCGAAATAGAAGCTTCTGAGTAGGAGAAAAAGTCTGTAAAAATGGCCACTTTTGGTCACATTGAGGCTTTAAAAAGTAGTTATTCAACATGAGGCACAATCCAAATTACATTTTGAATCAATTTTTCCACAGTCCAAAAAATCAATTTTCTGATGAAAAACGATGATCCGCGACCTGTCGAATTTTCTCCAGATGGTCAAAAATGGTAATTTTTAATATTTAATTTTTTGACTGTAAATGACTATTGCATGTGAATTATCACTTTTGGAACTAAAAGAAGTGTGTTTAGAGTCATTCAATGCCTTTAATTGGTCGAAATAGAAGCTTCTGAGTAGGAGAAAAAGTCTGTAAAAATGGCACTTTTGGTCACATTGAGGATTTAAAAAGTAGTTATTCAACATGAGGCACAACCCAAATTACATTTTGAATCAATTCTTCCACAGTCCAAAAAATCAATTTTCTGATGAAAAACGATGATCCGCGACCTGTCAAATTTTCTCCAGATGGTCAAAAATTGTAATTTTTTAATATTTAATTTTTTGACTGTAAATGAATATTACATGTGAATTATCACTTTCGGAACTAAAATAAGTGTGTTTAGAGTCATTTTAATGCCTGAAATTGGTCAAAATAAAAGCTCTCGAGTAGGAGAAAAAGTCTGTAAAAAAGGCAATTTTGGTCACATTGAGGCTTTAAAAAGTAGGTATTCACCATGAGGCACAACCCAAATTACATTTTTAATCAATTCTTCCACAGTCCAAAAATTCAATTTTCTGATGAAAAACGATGATCCGCGACCTGTCGAAATTTCTCCAGATGGTCAAAAATGGTTATTTTTTAATATTAAATTTTTTGACTGTAAATGACTATTGCATGTGAATTATCACTTTTGGAACTAAAATAAGTGTGTTTAGAGTCATTTTAATGCCTTTAATTTGTCGAAATAGAAGCTTCTGAGAAGGAGAAAAAGTCTGTAAAAATGGCACTTTTGGTCACATTGAGGATTTAAAAAGTAGTTATTCAACATGAGGCACAAACCAAATTACATTTTGAATCAATTCTTCCACAGTCCAAAAAATCAATTTTCTGATGAAAAACGATGATCCGCGACCTGTCGAATTTTCTCCAGATGGTCAAACATGGTAATTTTTTAATATTTAATTTTTTGACTGTAAATGAATATTGCATGTGAATTATCACTTTCGGAACTAAAATAAGTGTGTTTAGAGTCATTTTAATGCCTGAAATTGGTCAAAATAAAAGCTCTCGAGTAGGAGAAAAAGTCTGTAAAAAAGGCAATTTTGGTCACATTGAGGCTTTAAAAAGTAGGTATTCACCATGAGGCACAATCCAAATTACATTTTGAATCAATTCTTCCACAGTCCAAAAAATCTATTTTCTGATGAAAAACGATGATCCGCGACCTGTCGAATTTTCTCCAGATGGTCAAAAATGGTAATTTTTAAATATTTAAGTTTTTTGACTGTAGATGAATATTGCATGTGAATTATCACTTTTGGAACTAAAATAAGTGTGTTTAGAGTCATTTCAATGCCTTTAATTGGTCGAAATAGAAGCTTCTGAGTAGGAGAAAAAGTCTGTAAAAATGGCACTTTTGGTCACATTGAGGATTTAAAAAGTAGTTATTCAACATGAGGCACAACCCAAATTACATCTTGAATCAATTCTTCCACAGTCCAAAAAATCAATTTTCTGATGAAAAACGATGAACCGCGACCTGTCGAATTTTCTCCAGATGGTCAAAAATGGTAATTTTTTAATATTTAATTTTTTGACTGTAAATGAATATTGCATGTGAATTATCACTTTCGAAACTAAAATAAGTGTGTTTAGAGTCATTTTAATGCCTTTAATTGGTCGAAATAGAAGCTTCTGAGTAGGAGAAAAAGTCTGTAAAAAAGGCAATTTTGGTCACATTGAGGCTTTAAAAAGTAGTTATTCAACATGAGGCACAACCCAAATTACATTTTGAATCAATTCTTCCACAGTCCAAAAAATCAATTTTCTGATGAAAAACGATGATCCGCGACCTGTCGAAATTTCTCCAGATGGTCAAAAATGGTTATTTTTTAATATTAAATTTTTTGACTGTAAATGACTATTGCATGTGAATTATCACTTTTGGAACTAAAATAAGTGTGTTTAGAGTCATTTTAATGCCTTTAATTTGTCGAAATAGAAGCTTCTGAGTAGGAGAAAAAGTCTGTAAAAATGGCACTTTTGGTCACATTGAGGATTTAAAAAGTAGTTATTCAACATGAGGCACAAACCAAATTACATTTTGAATCAATTCTTCCACAGTCCAAAAAATCAATTTCTGATGAAAAACGATGATCCGCGACCTGTCGAATTTTCTCCAGATGGTCAAAAATGGTAATTTTTTAATATTTAATTTTTTGACTGTAAATGAATATTGCATGTGAATTATCACTTTCGGAACTAAAATAAGTGTGTTTAGAGTCATTTTAATGCCTGAAATTGGTCAAAATAAAAGCTCTCGAGTAGGAGAAAAAGTCTGTAAAAAAGGCAATTTTGGTCACATTGAGGCTTTAAAAAGTAGGTATTCACCATGAGGCACAATCCAAATTACATTTTGAATCAATTCTTCCACAGTCCAAAAAATCTATTTTCTGATGAAAAACGATGATCCGCGACCTGTCGAATTTTCTCCAGATGGTCAAAAATGGTAATTTTTAAATATTTAAGTTTTTTGACTGTAGATGAATATTGCATGTGAATTATCACTTTCGGAACTAAAATAAGTGTGTTTAGAGTCATTTTAATGCCTTTAATTGGTCGAAATAGAAGCTTCTGAGAAGGAGAAAAAGTCTGTAAGAATTGCACTTTTGGTCACATTGAGGCTTTAAAAAGTAGTTATCAACATGAGGCACAATCCAAATTACATTTTGAATCAATTCTTCCACAGTCCAAAAAATCAATTTTCTGATGAAAAACGATGATCCGCGACCTGTCGAATTTTCTCCAGATGGTCAAAAAATGGTTATTTTTTAATATTAAATTTTTTGACTGTAAATGACTATTGCATGTGAATTATCACTTTTGGAACTAAAATAAGTGTGTTTAGAGTCATTTTAATGCCTTTAATTGGTCGAAATAGAAGCTTCTGAATAGGAGAAAAAGTCTGTAAAAATGGCACTTTTGGTCACATTGAGGATTTAAAAAGTAGTTATTCAACATGAGGCACAACCCAAATTACATTTTGAATCAATTCTTCCACAGTCCAAAAAATCATTTTTCTGATGAAAAACGATGATCCGCGACCTGTCGAATTTTCTCCAGATGGTCAAAAATTGTAATTTTTTAATATTTAATTTTTTGACTGTAAATGAATATTACATGTGAATTATCACTTTCGGAACTAAAATAAGTGTGTTTAGAGTCATTTTAATGCCTTTAATTGGTCGAAATAGAAGCTTCTGAGTTGGAGAAAAAGTCTGTAAAAATGGCACTTTTGGTCACATTGAGGCTTTAAAAAGTAGTTATTCAACATGAGGCACAATCCAAATTACATTTTGAATCAATTTTTCCACAGTCCAAAAAATCAATTTTCTGATGAAAAACGATGATCCGCGACCTGTCGAATTTTCTCCAGATGGTCAAAATGGTAATTTTTTAATATTTAATTTTTTGTCTGTAAATGAATATTGCATGTGAATTATCACTTTCGGAACTAAAATAAGTGTGTTTAGAGTCATTTTAATGCCTTTAATTGGTCGAAATAGAAGCTTCTGAGTAGGAGAAAAAGTCTGTAAAATGGCACTTTTGGTCACATTGAGGATTTAAAAAGTAGTTATTCAACATGAGGCACAACCCAAATTACATTTTGAATCAATTCTTCCACAGTCCAAAAAATCATTTTTCTGATGAAAAACGATGATACGCGACCTGTCGAATTTTCTCCAGATGGTCAAAAATGGTAATTTTTTAATATTTAATTTTTTGACTGTAAATGACTATTGCATGTGAATTATCACTTTTGGAACTAAAAGAAGTGTGTTTAGAGTCATTTCAATGCCTTTAATTGGTCGAAATAGAAGCTTCTGAGTAGGAGAAAAAGTCTGTAAAAATGGCACTTTTGGTCACATTGAGGATTTAAAAAGTAGTTATTCAACATGAGGCACAACCCAAATTACATTTTGAATCAATTCTTCCACAGTCCAAAAAATCAATTTTCTGATGAAAAACGATGATCCGCGACCTGTCAAATTTTCTCCAGATGGTCAAAAATTGTAATTTTTTAATATTTAATTTTTTGACTGTAAATGAATATTACATGTGAATTATCACTTTCGGAACTAAAATAAGTGTGTTTAGAGTCATTTTAATGCCTTTAATTGGTCGAAATAGAAGCTTCTGAGTAGGAGAAAAAGTCTGTAAAAATGGCACTTTTGGTCACATTGAGGATTTAAAAAGTAGTTATTCAACATGAGGCACAACCCAAATTACATTTTGAATCAATTCTTCCACAGTCCAAAAAATCAATTTTCTGATGAAAAACGATGATCCGCGACCTGTCGAATTTTCTCCAGATGGTCAAAAATGGTAATTTTTTAATATTTAATTTTTTGACTGTAAATGAATATTGCATGTGAATTATCACTTTCGGAACTACAATAAGTGTGTTTAGAGTCATTTTAATGCCTGAAATTGGTCAAAATAAAAGCTCTCGAGTAGGAGAAAAAGTCTGTAAAAAAGGCAATTTTGGTCACATTGAGGCTTTAAAAAGTAGGTATTCACCATGAGGCACAATCCAAATTACATTTTGAATCAATTCTTCCACAGTCCAAAAAATCAATTTTCTGATGAAAAACGATGATCCGCGACCTGTCGAATTTTCTCCAGATGGTCAAAAATGGTAATTTTTTAATATTTAATTTTTTGACTGTAAATGAATATTGCATGTGAATTATCACTTTCGGAACTAAAATAAGTGTGTTTAGAGTCATTTTAATGCCTTTAATTGGTCGAAATAGAAGCTTCTGAGTAGGAGAAAAAGTCTGTAAAATGGCACTTTTGGTCACATTGAGGCTTTAAAAAGTAGTTATTCAACATGAGGCACAATCCAAATTACATTTTGAATCAATTTTTCCACAGTCCAAAAAATCAATTTTCTGATGAAAAACGATGATCCGCGACCTGTCGAATTTTCTCCAGATGGTCAAAAATGGTAATTTTTTAATATTTAATTTTTTGACTGTAAATGACTATTGCACGTGAATTATCACTTTTGGAACTAAAATAAGTGTGTTTAGAGTCATTTCAATGCCTTTAATTGGTCGAAATAGAAGCTTCTGAGTAGGAGAAAAAGTCTGTAAAAATGGCACTTTTGGTCACATTGAGGATTTAAAAAGTAGTTATTCAACATGAGGCACAACCCAAATTAAATTTTGAATCAATTCTTCCACAGTCCAAAAAATAAATTTTCTGATGAAAAACGATGATCCGCGACCTGTCGAATTTTCTCCAGATGGTCAAAAATTGTAATTTTTTAATATTTAATTTTTTGACTGTAAATGAATATTACATGTGAATTATCACTTTCGGAACTAAAATAAGTGTGTTTAGAGTCATTTTAATGCCTTTAATTGGTCGAAATAGAAGCTTCTGAGTAGGAGAAAAAGTCTGTAAAAATTGCACTTTTGGTCACATTGAGGCTTTAAAAAGTAGTTATTCAACATGAGGCACAATCCAAATTACATTTTGAATCAATTCTTCCACAGTCCAAAAAATCAATTTTCTGATGAAAAACGATGATCCGCGACCTGTCGAATTTTCTCCAGATGGTCAAAAATGGTTATTTTTTAATATTAAATTTTTTGACTGTAAATGACTATTGCATGTGAATTATCACTTTTGGAACTAAAATAAGTGTGTTTAGAGTCATTTTAATGCCTTTAATTTGTCGAAATAGAAGCTTCTGAGTAGGAGAAAAAGTCTGTAAAAATGGCACTTTTGGTCACATTGAGGATTTAAAAAGTAGTTATTCAACATGAGGCACAACCCAAATTACATTTTGAATCAATTCTTCCACAGTCCAAAAAATCAATTTTCTGATGAAAAACGATGATCCGCGACCTGTCGAATTTTCTCCAGATGGTCAAAAATGGTAATTTTTTAATATTTAATTTTTTGACTGTAAATGAATATTGCATGTGAATTATCACTTTCGGAACTAAAATAAGTGTGTTTAGAGTCATTTTAATGCCTGAAATTGGTCAAAATAAAAGCTCTCGAGTAGGAGAAAAAGTCTGTAAAAAAGGCAATTTTGGTCACATTGAGGCTTTAAAAAGTAGGTATTCACCATGAGGCACAATCCAAATTACATTTTGAATCAATTCTTCCACAGTCCAAAAAATCAATTTTCTGATGAAAAACGATGATCCGCGACCTGTCGAATTTTCTCCAGATGGTCAAAAATGGTAATTTTTAAATATTAAATTTTTTGACTGTAAATGAATATTGCATGTGAATTATCACTTTCGGAACTAAAATAAGTGTGTTTAGAGTCATTTTAATGCCTTTAATTGGTCGAAATAGAAGCTTCTGAGTAGGAGAAAAAGTCTGTAAAAATGGCACTTTTGGTCACATTGAGGATTTAAAAAGTAGTTATTCAACATGAGGCACAACCCAAATTACATTTTGAATCAATTCTTCCACAGTCCAAAAATCAATTTTCTGATGAAAAACGATGATCCGCGACCTGTCGAATTTTCTCCAGATGGTCAAAAATTGTAATTTTTTAATATTTAATTTTTTGACTGTAAATGAATATTGCATGTGAATTATCACTTTCGGAACTAAAATAAGTGTGTTTAGAGTCATTTTAATGCCTGAAATTGGTCAAAATAAAAGCTCTCGAGTAGGAGAAAAAGTCTGTAAAAAAGGCAATTTTGGTCACATTGAGGCTTTAAAAAGTAGGTATTCACCATGAGGCACAATCCAAATTACATTTTGAATCAATTCTTCCACAGTCCAAAAAATCTATTTTCTGATGAAAAACGATGATCCGCGACCTGTCGAATTTTCTCCAGATGGTCAAAAATGGTAATTTTTAAATATTTAATTTTTTGACTGTAAATGAATATTGCATGTGAATTATCACTTTCGGAACTAAAATAAGTGTGTTTAGAGTCATTTTAATGCCTTTAATTGGTCGAAATAGAAGCTTCTGAGTAGGAGAAAAAGTCTGTAAGAATTGCACTTTTGGTCACATTGAGGCTTTAAAAAGTAGTTATCAACATGAGGCACAATCCAAATTACATTTTGAATCAATTCTTCCACAGTCCAAAAAAACAATTTTCTGATGAAAAACGATTATCCGCGACCTGTCGAATTTTCTCCAGATGGTCAAAAATGGTTATTTTTTAATATTAAATTTTTTGACTGTAAATGACTATTGCATGTGAATTATCACTTTTGGAACTAAAATAAGTGTGTTTAGAGTCATTTTAATGCCTTTAATTGGTCGAAATAGAAGCTTCTGAATAGGAGAAAAAGTCTGTAAAAATGGCACTTTTGGTCACATTGAGGATTTAAAAAGTAGTTATTCAACATGAGGCACAACCCAAATTACATTTTGAATCAATTCTTCCACAGTCCAAAAAATCATTTTTCTGATGAAAAACGATGATCCGCGACCTGTCGAATTTTCTCCAGATGGTCAAAAATGGTAATTTTTTAATATTTAATTTTTTGACTGTAAATGACTATTGCATGTAAATTATCACTTTCGGAACAAAAATAAGTGTGTTTAGAGTCATTTTAATGCCTTTAATTGGTCGAAATAGAAGCTTCTGAGTAGGAGAAAAAGTCTGTAAAAATGGCACTTTTGGTCACATCGAGGATTTAAAAAGTAGTTATTCAACATGAGGCACAATCCAAATTACATTTTGAATCAATTTTTCCACAGTCCAAAAAATCAATTTTCTGATGAAAAACGATGATCCGCGACCTGTCGAATTTTCTCCAGATGGTCAAAAATGGTAATTTTTTAATATTTAATTTTTTGACTGTAAATGAATATTGCATGTGAATTATCACTTTCGGAACTAAAATAAGTGTGTTTAGAGTCATTTTAATGCCTGAAATTGGTCAAAATAAAAGCTCTCGAGTAGGAGAAAAAGTCTGTAAAAAAGGCAATTTTGGTCACATTGAGGCTTTAAAAAGTAGGTATTCACCATGAGGCACAATCCAAATTACATTTTGAATCAATTCTTCCACAGTCCAAAAAATCAATTTTCTGATGAAAAACGATGATCCGCGACCTGTCGAATTTTCTCCAGATGGTCAAAAATGGTAATTTTTTAATATTTAATTTTTTGTCTGTAAATGAATATTGCATGTGAATTATCACTTTCGGAACTAAAATAAGTGTGTTTAGAGTCATTTTAATGCCTGAAATTGGTCAAAATAAAAGCTCTCGAGTAGGAGAAAAAGTCTGTAAAAAAGGCAATTTTGGTCACATTGAGGCTTTAAAAAGTAGGTATTCACCATGAGGCACAATCCAAATTACATTTTGAATCAATTCTTCCACAGTCCAAAAAATCAATTTTCTGATGAAAAACGATGATCCGCGACCTGTCGAATTTTCTCCAGATGGTCAAAAATGGTAATTTTTTAATATTTAATTTTTTGACTGTAAATGAATATTGCCTGTGAATTATCACTTTCGGAACTAAAATAAGTGTGTTTAGAGTCATTTTAATGCCTTTAATTGGTCGAAATAGAAGCTTCTGAGTAGGAGAAAAAGTCTGTAAAAATGGCACTTTTGGTAACATTGAGGATTTAAAAAGTAGTTATTCAACATGAGGCACAACCCAAATTACATTTTGAATCAATTCTTCCACAGTCCAAAAAATCAATTTTCTGATGAAAAACGATGATCCGCGACCTGTCGAATTTTCTCCAGATGGTCAAAAATGGTAATTTTTTAATATTTAATTTTTTGTCTGTAAATGAATATTGCATGTGAATTATCACTTTCGGAACTAAAATAAGTGTGTTTAGAGTCATTTTAATGCCTTTAATTGGTCGAAATAGAAGCTTCTGAGTAGGAGAAAAAGTCTGTAAAAATGGCACTTTTGGTCACATTGAGGATTTAAAAAGTAGTTATTCAACATGAGGCACAACCCAAATTACATTTTGAATCAATTCTTCCACAGTCCAAAAAATCATTTTTCTGATGAAAAACGATGATACGCGACCTGTCGAATTTTCTCCAGATGGTCAAAAATGGTAATTTTTTAATATTTAATTTTTTGACTGTAAATGAATATTGCATGTGAATTATCACTTTCGGAACTAAAATAAGTGTGTTTAGAGTCATTTTAATGCCTTTAATTGGTCGAAATAGAAGCTTCTGAGTAGGAGAAAAAGTCTGTAAAAATGGCACTTTTGGTCACATTGAGGCTTTAAAAAGTAGTTATTCAACATGAGGCACAATCCAAATTACATTTTGAATCAATTTTTCCACAGTCCAAAAAATCAATTTTCTGATGAAAAACGATGATCCGCGACCTGTCGAATTTTCTCCAGATGGTCAAAAATGGTAATTTTTTAATATTTAATTTTTTGACTGTAAATGACTATTGCATGTGAATTATCACTTTTGGAACTAAAAGAAGTGTGTTTAGAGTCATTTCAATGCCTTTAATTGGTCGAAATAGAAGCTTCTGAGTAGGAGAAAAAGTCTGTAAAAATGGCACTTTTGGTCACATTGAGGATTTAAAAAGTAGTTATTCAACATGAGGCACAACCCAAATTACATTTTGAATCAATTCTTCCACAGTCCAAAAAATCAATTTTCTGATGAAAAACGATGATCCGCGACCTGTCAAATTTTCTCCAGATGGTCAAAAATTGTAATTTTTTAATATTTAATTTTTTGACTGTAAATGAATATTACATGTGAATTATCACTTTCGGAACTAAAATAAGTGTGTTTAGAGTCATTTTAATGCCTGAAATTGGTCAAAATAAAAGCTCTCGAGTAGGAGAAAAAGTCTGTAAAAAAGGCAATTTTGGTCACATTGAGGCTTTAAAAAGTAGGTATTCACCATGAGGCACAACCCAAATTACATTTTTAATCAATTCTTCCACAGTCCAAAAATTCAATTTTCTGATGAAAAACGATGATCCGCGACCTGTCGAAATTTCTCCAGATGGTCAAAAATGGTTATTTTTTAATATTAAATTTTTTGACTGTAAATGACTATTGCATGTGAATTATCACTTTTGGAACTAAAATAAGTGTGTTTAGAGTCATTTTAATGCCTTTAATTTGTCGAAATAGAAGCTTCTGAGAAGGAGAAAAAGTCTGTAAAAATGGCACTTTTGGTCACATTGAGGATTTAAAAAGTAGTTATTCAACATGAGGCACAAACCAAATTACATTTTGAATCAATTCTTCCACAGTCCAAAAAATCAATTTTCTGATGAAAAACGATGATCCGCGACCTGTCGAATTTTCTCCAGATGGTCAAACATGGTAATTTTTTAATATTTAATTTTTTGACTGTAAATGAATATTGCATGTGAATTATCACTTTCGGAACTAAAATAAGTGTGTTTAGAGTCATTTTAATGCCTGAAATTGGTCAAAATAAAAGCTCTCGAGTAGGAGAAAAAGTCTGTAAAAAAGGCAATTTTGGTCACATTGAGGCTTTAAAAAGTAGGTATTCACCATGAGGCACAATCCAAATTACATTTTGAATCAATTCTTCCACAGTCCAAAAAATCTATTTTCTGATGAAAAACGATGATCCGCGACCTGTCGAATTTTCTCCAGATGGTCAAAAATGGTAATTTTTTAATATTTAATTTTTTGACTGTAAATGACTATTGCATGTGAATTATCACTTTTGGAACTAAAAGAAGTGTGTTTAGAGTCATTTCAATGCCTTTAATTGGTCGAAATAGAAGCTTCTGAGTAGGAGAAAAAGTCTGTAAAAATGGCACTTTTGGTCACATTGAGGATTTAAAAAGTAGTTATTCAACATGAGGCACAACCCAAATTACATTTTGAATCAATTCTTCCACAGTCCAAAAAATCAATTTTCTGATGAAAAACGATGATCCGCGACCTGTCAAATTTTCTCCAGATGGTCAAAAATTGTAATTTTTTAATATTTAATTTTTTGACTGTAAATGAATATTACATGTGAATTATCACTTTCGGAACTAAAATAAGTGTGTTTAGAGTCATTTTAATGCCTGAAATTGGTCAAAATAAAAGCTCTCGAGTAGGAGAAAAAGTCTGTAAAAAAGGCAATTTTGGTCACATTGAGGCTTTAAAAAGTAGGTATTCACCATGAGGCACAACCCAAATTACATTTTTAATCAATTCTTCCACAGTCCAAAAATTCAATTTTCTGATGAAAAACGATGATCCGCGACCTGTCGAAATTTCTCCAGATGGTCAAAAATGGTTATTTTTTAATATTAAATTTTTTGACTGTAAATGACTATTGCATGTGAATTATCACTTTTGGAACTAAAATAAGTGTGTTTAGAGTCATTTTAATGCCTTTAATTTGTCGAAATAGAAGCTTCTGAGAAGGAGAAAAAGTCTGTAAAAATGGCACTTTTGGTCACATTGAGGATTTAAAAAGTAGTTATTCAACATGAGGCACAAACCAAATTACATTTTGAATCAATTCTTCCACAGTCCAAAAAATCAATTTTCTGATGAAAAACGATGATCCGCGACCTGTCGAATTTTCTCCAGATGGTCAAACATGGTAATTTTTTAATATTTAATTTTTTGACTGTAAATGAATATTGCATGTGAATTATCACTTTCGGAACTAAAATAAGTGTGTTTAGAGTCATTTTAATGCCTTTAATTGGTCGAAATAGAAGCTTCTGAGTAGGAGAAAAAGTCTGTAAAAATGGCACTTTTGGTCACATTGAGGCTTTAAAAAGTAGTTATTCAACATGAGGCACAATCCAAATTACATTTTGAATCAATTTTTCCACAGTCCAAAAAATCAATTTTCTGATGAAAAACGATGATCCGCGACCTGTCGAATTTTCTCCAGATGGTCAAAAATGGTAATTTTTTAATATTTAATTTTTTGACTGTAAATGACTATTGCATGTGAATTATCACTTTTGGAACTAAAAGAAGTGTGTTTAGAGTCATTTCAATGCCTTTAATTGGTCGAAATAGAAGCTTCTGAGTAGGAGAAAAAGTCTGTAAAAATGGCACTTTTGGTCACATTGAGGATTTAAAAAGTAGTTATTCAACATGAGGCACAACCCAAATTACATTTTGAATCAATTCTTCCACAGTCCAAAAAATCAATTTTCTGATGAAAAACGATGATCCGCGACCTGTCAAATTTTCTCCAGATGGTCAAAAATTGTAATTTTTTAATATTTAATTTTTTGACTGTAAATGAATATTACATGTGAATTATCACTTTCGGAACTAAAATAAGTGTGTTTAGAGTCATTTTAATGCCTGAAATTGGTCAAAATAAAAGCTCTCGAGTAGGAGAAAAAGTCTGTAAAAAAGGCAATTTTGGTCACATTGAGGCTTTAAAAAGTAGGTATTCACCATGAGGCACAACCCAAATTACATTTTTAATCAATTCTTCCACAGTCCAAAAATTCAATTTTCTGATGAAAAACGATGATCCGCGACCTGTCGAAATTTCTCCAGATGGTCAAAAATGGTTATTTTTTAATATTAAATTTTTTGACTGTAAATGACTATTGCATGTGAATTATCACTTTTGGAACTAAAATAAGTGTGTTTAGAGTCATTTTAATGCCTTTAATTTGTCGAAATAGAAGCTTCTGAGAAGGAGAAAAAGTCTGTAAAAATGGCACTTTTGGTCACATTGAGGATTTAAAAAGTAGTTATTCAACATGAGGCACAAACCAAATTACATTTTGAATCAATTCTTCCACAGTCCAAAAAATCAATTTTCTGATGAAAAACGATGATCCGCGACCTGTCGAATTTTCTCCAGATGGTCAAACATGGTAATTTTTTAATATTTAATTTTTTTACTGTAAATGAATATTGCATGTGAATTATCACTTTCGGAACTAAAATAAGTGTGTTTAGAGTCATTTTAATGCCTGAAATTGGTCAAAATAAAAGCTCTCGAGTAGGAGAAAAAGTCTGTAAAAAAGGCAATTTTGGTCACATTGAGGCTTTAAAAAGTAGGTATTCACCATGAGGCACAATCCAAATTACATTTTGAATCAATTCTTCCACAGTCCAAAAAATCTATTTTCTGATGAAAAACGATGATCCGCGACCTGTCGAATTTTCTCCAGATGGTCAAAAATGGTAATTTTTAAATATTTAAGTTTTTTGACTGTAGATGAATATTGCATGTGAATTATCACTTTTGGAACTAAAATAAGTGTGTTTAGAGTCATTTCAATGCCTTTAATTGGTCGAAATAGAAGCTTCTGAGTAGGAGAAAAAGTCTGTAAAAATGGCACTTTTGGTCACATTGAGGATTTAAAAAGTAGTTATTCAACATGAGGCACAACCCAAATTACATCTTGAATCAATTCTTCCACAGTCCAAAAAATCAATTTTCTGATGAAAAACGATGAACCGCGACCTGTCGAATTTTCTCCAGATGGTCAAAAATGGTAATTTTTTAATATTTAATTTTTTGACTGTAAATGAATATTGCATGTGAATTATCACTTTCGAAACTAAAATAAGTGTGTTTAGAGTCATTTTAATGCCTTTAATTGGTCGAAATAGAAGCTTCTGAGTAGGAGAAAAAGTCTGTAAAAAAGGCAATTTTGGTCACATTGAGGTTTTAAAAAGTAGTTATTCAACATGAGGCACAACCCAAATTACATTTTGAATCAATTCTTCCACAGTCCAAAAAATCAATTTTCTGATGAAAAACGATGATCCGCGACCTGTCGAAATTTCTCCAGATGGTCAAAAATGGTTATTTTTTAATATTAAATTTTTTGACTGTAAATGACTATTGCATGTGAATTATCACTTTTGGAACTAAAATAAGTGTGTTTAGAGTCATTTTAATGCCTTTAATTTGTCGAAATAGAAGCTTCTGAGTAGGAGAAAAAGTCTGTAAAAATGGCACTTTTGGTCACATTGAGGATTTAAAAAGTAGTTATTCAACATGAGGCACAAACCAAATTACATTTTGAATCAATTCTTCCACAGTCCAAAAAATCAATTTTCTGATGAAAAACGATGATCCGCGACCTGTCGAATTTTCTCCAGATGGTCAAAAATGGTAATTTTTTAATATTTAATTTTTTGACTGTAAATGAATATTGCATGTGAATTATCACTTTCGGAACTAAAATAAGTGTGTTTAGAGTCATTTTAATGCCTGAAATTGGTCAAAATAAAAGCTCTCGAGTAGGAGAAAAAGTCTGTAAAAAAGGCAATTTTGGTCACATTGAGGCTTTAAAAAGTAGGTATTCACCATGAGGCACAATCCAAATTACATTTTGAATCAATTCTTCCACAGTCCAAAAAATCTATTTTCTGATGAAAAACGATGATCCGCGACCTGTCGAATTTTCTCCAGATGGTCAAAAATGGTAATTTTTAAATATTTAAGTTTTTTGACTGTAGATGAATATTGCATGTGAATTATCACTTTCGGAACTAAAATAAGTGTGTTTAGAGTCATTTTAATGCCTTTAATTGGTCGAAATAGAAGCTTCTGAGAAGGAGAAAAAGTCTGTAAGAATTGCACTTTTGGTCACATTGAGGCTTTAAAAAGTAGTTATCAACATGAGGCACAATCCAAATTACATTTTGAATCAATTCTTCCACAGTCCAAAAAATCAATTTTCTGATGAAAAACGATGATCCGCGACCTGTCGAATTTTCTCCAGATGGTCAAAAATGGTTATTTTTTAATATTAAATTTTTTGACTGTAAATGACTATTGCATGTGAATTATCACTTTTGGAACTAAAATAAGTGTGTTTAGAGTCATTTTAATGCCTTTAATTGGTCGAAATAGAAGCTTCTGAATAGGAGAAAAAGTCTGTAAAAATGGCACTTTTGGTCACATTGAGGATTTAAAAAGTAGTTATTCAACATGAGGCACAACCCAAATTACATTTTGAATCAATTCTTCCACAGTCCAAAAAATCATTTTTCTGATGAAAAACGATGATCCGCGACCTGTCGAATTTTCTCCAGATGGTCAAAAATTGTAATTTTTTAATATTTAATTTTTTGACTGTAAATGAATATTACATGTGAATTATCACTTTCGGAACTAAAATAAGTGTGTTTAGAGTCATTTTAATGCCTTTAATTGGTCGAAATAGAAGCTTCTGAGTAGGAGAAAAAGTCTGTAAAAATGGCACTTTTGGTCACATTGAGGCTTTAAAAAGTAGTTATTCAACATGAGGCACAATCCAAATTACATTTTGAATCAATTTTTCCACAGTCCAAAAAATCAATTTTCTGATGAAAAACGATGATCCGCGACCTGTCGAATTTTCTCCAGATGGTCAAAAATGGTAATTTTTTAATATTTAATTTTTTGACTGTAAATGACTATTGCATGTGAATTATCACTTTTGGAACTAAAAGAAGTGTGTTTAGAGTCATTTCAATGCCTTTAATTGGTCGAAATAGAAGCTTCTGAGTAGGAGAAAAAGTCTGTAAAAATGGCACTTTTGGTCACATTGAGGATTTAAAAAGTAGTTATTCAACATGAGGCACAACCCAAATTACATTTTGAATCAATTCTTCCACAGTCCAAAAAATCAATTTTCTGATGAAAAACGATGATCCGCGACCTGTCAAATTTTCTCCAGATGGTCAAAAATTGTAATTTTTTAATATTTAATTTTTTGACTGTAAATGAATATTACATGTGAATTATCACTTTCGGAACTAAAATAAGTGTGTTTAGAGTCATTTTAATGCCTTTAATTGGTCGAAATAGAAGCTTCTGAGTAGGAGAAAAAGTCTGTAAAAATTGCACTTTTGGTCACATTGAGGCTTTAAAAAGTAGTTATTCAACATGAGGCACAATCCAAATTACATTTTGAATCAATTCTTCCACAGTCCAAAAAATCAATTTTCTCATGAAAAACGATGATCCGCGACCTGTCGAATTTTCTCCAGATGGTCAAAAATGGTAATTTTTTAATATTTAATTTTTTGATTGTAAATGACTATTGCATGTGAATTATCACTTTTGGAACTAAAATAAGTGTGTTTAGAGTCATTTTAATGCCTTTAATTTGTCGAAATAGAAGCTTCTGAGTAGGAGAAAAAGTCTGTAAAAAAGGCAATTTTGGTCACATTGAGGCTTTAGAAAGTAGTTATTCAACATGAGGCACAATCAAAATTACATTTTGAATCAATTTTTCCAGAGTCAAAAAAATCAAATTTCTGATGAAAAACGATGACCCGTGACCTGTCGAACTATCTCCAGATGGTCAAAAATTGTAATTTTGTAATATTTAATTTTTTGCCTGTAAATGACTTTTGCAAGTGAATTATCTCTTTTGGAACTAAAATAAGTGTGTAAAAAAGGCAATTTTGGTCTCATTGAGGCTTTAAAAAGTAGGTATTCACCATGAGGCACAATCCAAATTACATTTTGAATCATTTCTTCCACAGTCCAAAAAATCAATTTTCTGATGAAAAACGATGATCCGCGACCTGTCTAATTTTCTCCAGATGGTCAAAAATGGTAATTTTTTAATATTTAATTTTTTGACTGTAAATGAATATTGCATGTGAATTATCACTTTCGGAACTAAAATAAGTGTGTTTAGAGTCATTTCAATGCCTTTAATTGGTCGAAATAGAAGCTTCTGAGTAGGAGAAAAAGTCTGTAAAAATGGCACTTTTGGTCACATTGAGGATTTAAAAAGTAGTTATTCAGCATGAGGCACAACCCAAATTACATTTTGAATCAATTCTTCCACAGTCCAAAAAATCAATTTTCTGATGAAAAACGATGATCCGCGACCTGTCGAATTTTCTCCAGATGGTCAAAAATGGTAATTTTTTAATATTTAATTTTTTGACTGTAAATGAATATTGCATGTGAATTATCACTTTCGGAACTACAATAAGTGTGTTTAGAGTCATTTTAATGCCTGAAATTGGTCAAAATAAAAGCTCTCGAGTAGGAGAAAAAGTCTGTAAAAAAGGCAATTTTGGTCACATTGAGGCTTTAAAAAGTAGGTATTCACCATGAGGCACAATCCAAATTACATTTTGAATCAATTCTTCCACAGTCCAAAAAATCTATTTTCTGATGAAAAACGATGATCCGCGACCTGTCGAATTTTCTCCAGATGGTCAAAAATGGTAATTTTTAAATATTTAATTTTTTGACTGTAAATGAATATTGCATGTGAATTATCACTTTCGGAACTAAAATAAGTGTGTTTAGAGTCATTTTAATGCCTTTAATTGGTCGAAATAGAAGCTTCTGAGTAGGAGAAAAAGTCTGTAAGAATTGCACTTTTGGTCACATTGAGGCTTTAAAAAGTAGTTATCAACATGAGGCACAATCCAAATTACATTTTGAATCAATTCTTCCACAGTCCAAAAAAACAATTTTCTGATGAAAAACGATGATCCGCGACCTGTCGAATTTTCTCCAGATGGTCAAAAATGGTTATTTTTTAATATTAAATTTTTTGACTGTAAATGACTATTGCATGTGAATTATCACTTTTGGAACTAAAATAAGTGTGTTTAGAGTCATTTTAATGCCTTTAATTGGTCGAAATAGAAGCTTCTGAATAGGAGAAAAAGTCTGTAAAAATGGCACTTTTGGTCACATTGAGGATTTAAAAAGTAGTTATTCAACATGAGGCACAACCCAAATTACATTTTGAATCAATTCTTCCACAGTCCAAAAAATCATTTTTCTGATGAAAAACGATGATCCGCGACCTGTCGAATTTTCTCCAGATGGTCAAAAATTGTAATTTTTTAATATTTAATTTTTTGACTGTAAATGAATATTACATGTGAATTATCACTTTCGGAACTAAAATAAGTGTGTTTAGAGTCATTTTAATGCCTTTAATTGGTCGAAATAGAAGCTTCTGAGTAGGAGAAAAAGTCTGTAAAAATGGCACTTTTGGTCACATTGAGGCTTTAAAAAGTAGTTAGTCAACATGAGGCACAATCCAAATTACATTTTGAATCAATTTTTCCACAGTCCAAAAAATCAATTTTCTGATGAAAAACGATGATCCGCGACCTGTCGAATTTTCTCCAGATGGTCAAAAATGGTAATTTTTTAATATTTAATTTTTTGACTGTAAATGAATATTGCATGTGAATTATCACTTTCGGAACTAAAATAAGTGTGTTTAGAGTCATTTTAATGCCTGAAATTGGTCAAAATAAAAGCTCTCGAGTAGGAGAAAAAGTCTGTAAAAAAGGCAATTTTGGTCACATTGAGGCTTTAAAAAGTAGGTATTCACCATGAGGCACAATCCAAATTACATTTTGAATCAATTCTTCCACAGTCCAAAAAATCAATTTTCTGATGAAAAACGATGATCCGCGACCTGTCGAATTTTCTCCAGATGGTCAAAAATGGTAATTTTTTAATATTTAATTTTTTGACTGTAAATGACTATTGCATGTGAATTATCACTTTTGGAACTAAAAGAAGTGTGTTTAGAGTCATTTCAATGCCTTTAATTGGTCGAAATAGAAGCTTCTGAGTAGGAGAAAAAGTCTGTAAAAATAGCACTTTTGGTCACATTGAGGATTTAAAAAGTAGTTATTCAACATGAGGCACAACCCAAATTACATTTTGAATCAATTCTTCCACAGTCCAAAAAATCATTTTTCTGATGAAAAACGATGATACGCGACCTGTCGAATTTTCTCCAGATGGTCAAAAATGGTAATTTTTTAATATTTAATTTTTTGACTGTAAATGAATATTGCATGTGAATTATCACTTTCGGAACTAAAATAAGTGTGTTTAGAGTCATTTTAATGCCTTTAATTGGTCGAAATAGAAGCTTCTGAGTAGGAGAAAAAGTCTGTAAAAATGGCACTTTTGGTCACATTGAGGCTTTAAAAAGTAGTTATTCAACATGAGGCACAATCCAAATTACATTTTGAATCAATTTTTCCACAGTCCAAAAAATCAATTTTCTGATGAAAAACGATGATACGCGACCTGTCGAATTTTCTCCAGATGGTCAAAAATGGTAATTTTTTAATATTTAATTTTTTGACTGTAAATGACTATTGCATGTGAATTATCACTTTTGGAACTAAAAGAAGTGTGTTTAGAGTCATTTCAATGCCTTTAATTGGTCGAAATAGAAGCTTCTGAGTAGGAGAAAAAGTCTGTAAAAATGGCACTTTTGGTCACATTGAGGATTTAAAAAGTAGTTATTCAACATGAGGCACAACCCAAATTACATTTTGAATCAATTCTTCCACAGTCCAAAAAATCAATTTTCTGATGAAAAACGATGATCCGCGACCTGTCAAATTTTCTCCAGATGGTCAAAAATTGTAATTTTTTAATATTTAATTTTTTGACTGTAAATGAATATTACATGTGAATTATCACTTTCGGAACTAAAATAAGTGTGTTTAGAGTCATTTTAATGCCTTTAATTGGTCGAAATAGAAGCTTCTGAGTAGGAGAAAAAGTCTGTAAAAATTGCACTTTTGGTCACATTGAGGCTTTAAAAAGTAGTTATTCAACATGAGGCACAATCCAAATTACATTTTGAATCAATTCTTCCACAGTCCAAAAAATCAATTTTCTGATGAAAAACGATGATCCGCGACCTGTCGAATTTTCTCCAGATGGTCAAAAATGGTAATTTTTTAATATTTAATTTTTTGATTGTAAATGACTATTGCATGTGAATTATCACTTTTGGAACTAAAATAAGTGTGTTTAGAGTCATTTTAATGCCTTTAATTTGTCGAAATAGAAGCTTCTGAGTAGGAGAAAAAGTCTGTAAAAAAGGCAATTTTGGTCACATTGAGGCTTTAGAAAGTAGTTATTCAACATGAGGCACAATCAAAATTACATTTTGAATCAATTTTTCCAGAGTCAAAAAAATCACATTTCTGATGAAAAACGATGACCCGTGACCTGTCGAACTATCTCCAGATGGTCAAAAATTGTAATTTTGTAATATTTAATTTTTTGCCTGTAAATGACTTTTGCAAGTGAATTATCTCTTTTGGAACTAAAATAAGTGTGTAAAAAAGGCAATTTTGGTCACATTGAGGCTTTAAAAAGTAGGTATTCACCATGAGGCACAATCCAAATTACATTTTGAATCAATTCTTCCACAGTCCAAAAAATCAATTTCCTGATGAAAAACGATGATCCGCGCGCGACCAGTCGAATTTTCTCCAGATGGTCAAAAATGGTAATTTTTTAATATTTAATTTTTTGACTGTAAATGACTATTGCATGTGAATTATCACTTTTGGAACTAAAAGAAGTGTGTTTAGAGTCATTTCAATGCCTTTAATTGGTCGAAATAGAAGCTTCTGAGTAGGAGAAAAAGTCTGTAAAAATGGCACTTTTGGTCACATTGAGGATTTAAAAAGTAGTTATTCAACATGAGGCACAACCCAAATTACATTTTGAATCAATTCTTCCACAGTCCAAAAAATCATTTTTCTGATGAAAAACGATGATACGCGACCTGTCGAATTTTCTCCAGATGGTCAAAAATGGTAATTTTTTAATATTTAATTTTTTGACTGTAAATGAATATTGCATGTGAATTATCACTTTCGGAACTAAAATAAGTGTGTTTAGAGTCATTTTAATGCCTTTAATTGGTCGAAATAGAAGCTTCTGAGTAGGAGAAAAAGTCTGTAAAAATGGCACTTTTGGTCACATTGAGGCTTTAAAAAGTAGTTATTCAACATGAGGCACAATCCAAATTACATTTTGAATCAATTTTTCCACAGTCCAAAAAATCAATTTTCTGATGAAAAACGATGATCCGCGACCTGTCGAATTTTCTCCAGATGGTCAAAAATGGTAATTTTTTAATATTTAATTTTTTGACTGTAAATGACTATTGCATGTGAATTATCACTTTTGGAACTAAAAGAAGTGTGTTTAGAGTCATTTCAATGCCTTTAATTGGTCGAAATAGAAGCTTCTGAGTAGGAGAAAAAGTCTGTAAAAATGGCACTTTTGGTCACATTGAGGATTTAAAAAGTAGTTATTCAACATGAGGCACAACCCAAATTACATTTTGAATCAATTCTTCCACAGTCCAAAAAATCAATTTTCTGATGAAAAACGATGATCCGCGACCTGTCAAATTTTCTCCAGATGGTCAAAAATTGTAATTTTTTAATATTTAATTTTTTGACTGTAAATGAATATTACATGTGAATTATCACTTTCGGAACTAAAATAAGTGTGTTTAGAGTCATTTTAATGCCTTTAATTGGTCGAAATAGAAGCTTCTGAGTAGGAGAAAAAGTCTGTAAAAATTGCACTTTTGGTCACATTGAGGCTTTAAAAAGTAGTTATTCAACATGAGGCACAATCCAAATTACATTTTGAATCAATTCTTCCACAGTCCAAAAAATCAATTTTCTCATGAAAAACGATGATCCGCGACCTGTCGAATTTTCTCCAGATGGTCAAAAATGGTAATTTTTTAATATTTAATTTTTTGATTGTAAATGACTATTGCATGTGAATTATCACTTTTGGAACTAAAATAAGTGTGTTTAGAGTCATTTTAATGCCTTTAATTTGTCGAAATAGAAGCTTCTGAGTAGGAGAAAAAGTCTGTAAAAAAGGCAATTTTGGTCACATTGAGGCTTTAGAAAGTAGTTATTCAACATGAGGCACAATCAAAATTACATTTTGAATCAATTTTTCCAGAGTCAAAAAAATCAAATTTCTGATGAAAAACGATGACCCGTGACCTGTCGAACTATCTCCAGATGGTCAAAAATTGTAATTTTGTAATATTTAATTTTTTGCCTGTAAATGACTTTTGCAAGTGAATTATCTCTTTTGGAACTAAAATAAGTGTGTAAAAAAGGCAATTTTGGTCTCATTGAGGCTTTAAAAAGTAGGTATTCACCATGAGGCACAATCCAAATTACATTTTGAATCATTTCTTCCACAGTCCAAAAAATCAATTTTCTGATGAAAAACGATGATCCGCGACCTGTCTAATTTTCTCCAGATGGTCAAAAATGGTAATTTTTTAATATTTAATTTTTTGACTGTAAATGAATATTGCATGTGAATTATCACTTTCGGAACTAAAATAAGTGTGTTTAGAGTCATTTCAATGCCTTTAATTGGTCGAAATAGAAGCTTCTGAGTAGGAGAAAAAGTCTGTAAAAATGGCACTTTTGGTCACATTGAGGATTTAAAAAGTAGTTATTCAGCATGAGGCACAACCCAAATTACATTTTGAATCAATTCTTCCACAGTCCAAAAAATCAATTTTCTGATGAAAAACGATGATCCGCGACCTGTCGAATTTTCTCCAGATGGTCAAAAATGGTAATTTTTTAATATTTAATTTTTTGACTGTAAATGAATATTGCATGTGAATTATCACTTTCGGAACTACAATAAGTGTGTTTAGAGTCATTTTAATGCCTGAAATTGGTCAAAATAAAAGCTCTCGAGTAGGAGAAAAAGTCTGTAAAAAAGGCAATTTTGGTCACATTGAGGCTTTAAAAAGTAGGTATTCACCATGAGGCACAATCCAAATTACATTTTGAATCAATTCTTCCACAGTCCAAAAAATCTATTTTCTGATGAAAAACGATGATCCGCGACCTGTCGAATTTTCTCCAGATGGTCAAAAATGGTAATTTTTAAATATTTAATTTTTTGACTGTAAATGAATATTGCATGTGAATTATCACTTTCGGAACTAAAATAAGTGTGTTTAGAGTCATTTTAATGCCTTTAATTGGTCGAAATAGAAGCTTCTGAGTAGGAGAAAAAGTCTGTAAGAATTGCACTTTTGGTCACATTGAGGCTTTAAAAAGTAGTTATCAACATGAGGCACAATCCAAATTACATTTTGAATCAATTCTTCCACAGTCCAAAAAAACAATTTTCTGATGAAAAACGATGATCCGCGACCTGTCGAATTTTCTCCAGATGGTCAAAAATGGTTATTTTTTAATATTAAATTTTTTGACTGTAAATGACTATTGCATGTGAATTATCACTTTTGGAACTAAAATAAGTGTGTTTAGAGTCATTTTAATGCCTTTAATTGGTCGAAATAGAAGCTTCTGAATAGGAGAAAAAGTCTGTAAAAATGGCACTTTTGGTCACATTGAGGATTTAAAAAGTAGTTATTCAACATGAGGCACAACCCAAATTACATTTTGAATCAATTCTTCCACAGTCCAAAAAATCATTTTTCTGATGAAAAACGATGATCCGCGACCTGTCGAATTTTCTCCAGATGGTCAAAAATTGTAATTTTTTAATATTTAATTTTTTGACTGTAAATGAATATTACATGTGAATTATCACTTTCGGAACTAAAATAAGTGTGTTTAGAGTCATTTTAATGCCTTTAATTGGTCGAAATAGAAGCTTCTGAGTAGGAGAAAAAGTCTGTAAAAATGGCACTTTTGGTCACATTGAGGCTTTAAAAAGTAGTTAGTCAACATGAGGCACAATCCAAATTACATTTTGAATCAATTTTTCCACAGTCCAAAAAATCAATTTTCTGATGAAAAACGATGATCCGCGACCTGTCGAATTTTCTCCAGATGGTCAAAAATGGTAATTTTTTAATATTTAATTTTTTGACTGTAAATGACTATTGCATGTGAATTATCACTTTCGGAACTAAAAGAAGTGTGTTTAGAGTCATTTCAATGCCTTTAATTGGTCGAAATAGAAGCTTCTGAGTAGGAGAAAAAGTCTGTAAAAATAGCACTTTTGGTCACATTGAGGATTTAAAAAGTAGTTATTCAACATGAGGCACAACCCAAATTACATTTTGAATCAATTCTTCCACAGTCCAAAAAATCATTTTTCTGATGAAAAACGATGATACGCGACCTGTCGAATTTTCTCCAGATGGTCAAAAATGGTAATTTTTTAATATTTAATTTTTTGACTGTAAATGAATATTGCATGTGAATTATCACTTTCGGAACTAAAATAAGTGTGTTTAGAGTCATTTTAATGCCTTTAATTGGTCGAAATAGAAGCTTCTGAGTAGGAGAAAAAGTCTGTAAAAATGGCACTTTTGGTCACATTGAGGCTTTAAAAAGTAGTTATTCAACATGAGGCACAATCCAAATTACATTTTGAATCAATTTTTCCACAGTCCAAAAAATCAATTTTCTGATGAAAAACGATGATACGCGACCTGTCGAATTTTCTCCAGATGGTCAAAAATGGTAATTTTTTAATATTTAATTTTTTGACTGTAAATGACTATTGCATGTGAATTATCACTTTTGGAACTAAAAGAAGTGTGTTTAGAGTCATTTCAATGCCTTTAATTGGTCGAAATAGAAGCTTCTGAGTAGGAGAAAAAGTCTGTAAAAATGGCACTTTTGGTCACATTGAGGATTTAAAAAGTAGTTATTCAACATGAGGCACAACCCAAATTACATTTTGAATCAATTCTTCCACAGTCCAAAAAATCAATTTTCTGATGAAAAACGATGATCCGCGACCTGTCAAATTTTCTCCAGATGGTCAAAAATTGTAATTTTTTAATATTTAATTTTTTGACTGTAAATGAATATTACATGTGAATTATCACTTTCGGAACTAAAATAAGTGTGTTTAGAGTCATTTTAATGCCTTTAATTGGTCGAAATAGAAGCTTCTGAGTAGGAGAAAAAGTCTGTAAAAATGGCACTTTTGGTCACATTGAGGCTTTAAAAAGTAGTTATTCAACATGAGGCACAATCCAAATTACATTTTGAATCAATTCTTCCACAGTCCAAAAAATCAATTTTCTCATGAAAAACGATGATCCGCGACCTGTCGAATTTTCTCCAGATGGTCAAAAATGGTAATTTTTTAATATTTAATTTTTTGACTGTAAATGACTATTGCATGTGAATTATCACTTTTGGAACTAAAAGAAGTGTGTTTAGAGTCATTTCAATGCCTTTAATTGGTCGAAATAGAAGCTTCTGAGTAGGAGAAAAAGTCTGTAAAAATGGCACTTTTGGTCACATTGAGGATTTAAAAAGTAGTTATTCAACATGAGGCACAACCCAAATTACATTTTGAATCAATTCTTCCACAGTCCAAAAAATCAATTTTCTGATGAAAAACGATGATCCGCGACCTGTCGAATTTTCTCCAGATGGTCAAAAATGGTAATTTTTCAATATTTAATTTTTTGACTGTAAATGAATATTGCATGTGAATTATCACTTTTGGAACTAAAATAAGTGTGTTTAGAGTCATTTCAATGCCTTTAATTGGTCGAAATAGAAGCTTCTGAGTAGGAGAAAAAGTCTGTAAAAATGGCACTTTTGGTCACATTGAGGATTTAAAAAGTAGTTATTCAGCATGAGGCACAACCCAAATTACATTTTGAATCAATTCTTCCACAGTCCAAAAAATCAATTTTCTGATGAAAAACGATGATCCGCGACCTGTCGAATTTTCTCCAGATGGTCAAAAATGGTAATTTTTTAATATTTAATTTTTTGACTGTAAATGAATATTGCATGTGAATTATCACTTTCGGAACTACAATAAGTGTGTTTAGAGTCATTTTAATGCCTGAAATTGGTCAAAATAAAAGCTCTCGAGTAGGAGAAAAAGTCTGTAAAAAAGGCAATTTTGGTCACATTGAGGCTTTAAAAAGTAGGTATTCACCATGAGGCACAATCCAAATTACATTTTGAATCAATTCTTCCACAGTCCAAAAAATCTATTTTCTGATGAAAAACGATGATCCGCGACCTGTCGAATTTTCTCCAGATGGTCAAAAATGGTAATTTTTAAATATTTAATTTTTTGACTGTAAATGAATATTGCATGTGAATTATCACTTTCGGAACTAAAATAAGTGTGTTTAGAGTCATTTTAATGCCTTTAATTGGTCGAAATAGAAGCTTCTGAGTAGGAGAAAAAGTCTGTAAGAATTGCACTTTTGGTCACATTGAGGCTTTAAAAAGTAGTTATCAACATGAGGCACAATCCAAATTACATTTTGAATCAATTCTTCCACAGTCCAAAAAAAAAATTTTCTGATGAAAAACGATGATCCGCGACCTGTCGAATTTTCTCCAGATGGTCAAAAATGGTTATTTTTTAATATTAAATTTTTTGACTGTAAATGACTATTGCATGTGAATTATCACTTTTGGAACTAAAATAAGTGTGTTTAGAGTTATTTTAATGCATTTAATTGGTCGAAATAGAAGCTTCTGAATAGGAGAAAAAGTCTGTAAAAATGGCACTTTTGGTCACATTGAGGATTTAAAAAGTAGTTATTCAACATGAGGCACAACCCAAATTACATTTTGAATCAATTCTTCCACAGTCCAAAAAATCATTTTTCTGATGAAAAACGATGATCCGCGACCTGTCGAATTTTCTCCAGATGGTCAAAAATTGTAATTTTTTAATATTTAATTTTTTGACTGTAAATGAATATTACATGTGAATTATCACTTTCGGAACTAAAATAAGTGTGTTTAGAGTCATTTTAATGCCTTTAATTGGTCGAAATAGAAGCTTCTGAGTAGGAGAAAAAGTCTGTAAAAATGGCACTTTTGGTCACATTGAGGCTTTAAAAAGTAGTTAGTCAACATGAGGCACAATCCAAATTACATTTTGAATCAATTTTTCCACAGTCCAAAAAATCAATTTTCTGATGAAAAACGATGATCCGCGACCTGTCGAATTTTCTCCAGATGGTCAAAAATGGTAATTTTTTAATATTTAATTTTTTGACTGTAAATGAATATTGCATGTGAATTATCACTTTCGGAACTAAAATAAGTGTGTTTAGAGTCATTTTAATGCCTGAAATTGGTCAAAATAAAAGCTCTCGAGTAGGAGAAAAAGTCTGTAAAAAAGGCAATTTTGGTCACATTGAGGCTTTAAAAAGTAGGTATTCACCATGAGGCACAATCCAAATTACATTTTGAATCAATTCTTCCACAGTCCAAAAAATCAATTTTCTGATGAAAAACGATGATCCGCGACCTGTCGAATTTTCTCCAGATGGTCAAAAATGGTAATTTTTTAATATTTAATTTTTTGACTGTAAATGACTATTGCATGTGAATTATCACTTTTGGAACTAAAAGAAGTGTGTTTAGAGTCATTTCAATGCCTTTAATTGGTCGAAATAGAAGCTTCCGAGTAGGAGAAAAAGTCTGTAAAAATAGCACTTTTGGTCACATTGAGGATTTAAAAAGTAGTTATTCAACATGAGGCACAACCCAAATTACATTTTGAATCAATTCTTCCACAGTCCAAAAAATCATTTTTCTGATGAAAAACGATGATCCGCGACCTGTCGAATTTTCTCCAGATGGTCAAAAATGGTAATTTTTTAATATTTAATTTTTTGACTGGAAATGAATATTGCATGTGAATTATCACTTTCGGAACTAAAATAAGTGTGTTTAGAGTCATTTTAATGCCTTTAATTGGTCGAAATAGAAGCTTCTGAGTAGGAGAAAAAGTCTGTAAAAATTGCACTTTTGGTCACATTGAGGCTTTAAAAAGTAGTTATTCAACATGAGGCACAATCCAAATTACATTTTGAATCAATTCTTCCACAGTCCAAAAAATCAATTTTCTGATGAAAAACGATGATCCGCGACCTGTCGAATTTTCTCCAGATGGTCAAAAATGGTAATTTTTTAATATTTAATTTTTTGATTGTAAATGACTATTGCATGTGAATTATCACTTTTGGAACTAAAATAAGTGTGTTTAGAGTCATTTTAATGCCTTTAATTTGTCGAAATAGAAGCTTCTGAGTAGGAGAAAAAGTCTGTAAAAAAGGCAATTTTGGTCACATTGAGGCTTTAGAAAGTAGTTATTCAACATGAGGCACAATCAAAATTACATTTTGAATCAATTTTTCCAGAGTCAAAAAAATCACATTTCTGATGAAAAACGATGACCCGTGACGACCTGTCGAACTATCTCCAGATGGTCAAAAATTGTAATTTTGTAATATTTAATTTTTTGCCTGTTAATGACTTTTGCAAGTGAATTATCTCTTTTGGAACTAAAATAAGTGTGTAAAAAAGGCAATTTTGGTCACATTGAGGCTTTAAAAAGTAGGTATTCACCATGAGGCACAATCCAAATTACATTTTGAATCAATTCTTCCACAGTCCAAAAAATCAATTTTCTGATGAAAAACGATGATCCGCGCGCGACCTGTCGAATTTTCTCCAGATGGTCAAAAATGGTAATTTTTTAATATTTAATTTTTTGACTGTAAATGACTATTGCATGTGAATTATCACTTTTGGAACTAAAAGAAGTGTGTTTAGAGTCATTTCAATGCCTTTAATTGGTCGAAATAGAAGCTTCTGAGTAGGAGAAAAAGTCTGTAAAAATGGCACTTTTGGTCACATTGAGGATTTAAAAAGTAGTTATTCAACATGAGGCACAACCCAAATTACATTTTGAATCAATTCTTCCACAGTCCAAAAAATCATTTTTCTGATGAAAAACGATGATACGCGACCTGTCGAATTTTCTCCAGATGGTCAAAAATGGTAATTTTTTAATATTTAATTTTTTGACTGTAAATGAATATTGCATGTGAATTATCACTTTCGGAACTAAAATAAGTGTGTTTAGAGTCATTTTAATGCCTTTAATTGGTCGAAATAGAAGCTTCTGAGTAGGAGAAAAAGTCTGTAAAAATGGCACTTTTGGTCACATTGAGGCTTTAAAAAGTAGTTATTCAACATGAGGCACAATCCAAATTACATTTTGAATCAATTTTTCCACAGTCCAATAAATCAATTTTCTGATGAAAAACGATGATCCGCGACCTGTCGAATTTTCTCCAGATGGTCAAAAATGGTAATTTTTTAATATTTAATTTTTTGACTGTAAATGACTATTGCATGTGAATTATCACTTTTGGAACTAAAAGAAGTGTGTTTAGAGGCATTTCAATGCCTTTAATTGGTCGAAATAGAAGCTTCTGAGTAGGAGAAAAAGTCTGTAAAAATGGCACTTTTGGTCACATTGAGGATTTAAAAAGTAGTTATTCAACATGAGGCACAACCCAAATTACATTTTGAATCAATTCTTCCACAGTCCAAAAAATCAATTTTCTGATGAAAAACGATGATCCGCGACCTGTCAAATTTTCTCCAGATGGTCAAAAATTGTAATTTTTTAATATTTAATTTTTTGACTGTAAATGAATATTACATGTGAATTATCACTTTCGGAACTAAAATAAGTGTGTTTAGAGTCATTTAAATGCCTTTAATTGGTCGAAATAGAAGCTTCTGAGTAGGAGAAAAAGTCTGTAAAAATTGCACTTTTGGTCACATTGAGGCTTTAAAAAGTAGTTATTCAACATGAGGCACAATCCAAATTACATTTTGAATCAATTCTTCCACAGTCCAAAAAATCAATTTTCTCATGAAAAACGATGATCCGCGACCTGTCGAATTTTCTCCAGATGGTCAAAAATGGTAATTTTTTAATATTTAATTTTTTGATTGTAAATGACTATTGCATGTGAATTATCACTTTTGGAACTAAAATAAGTGTGTTTAGAGTCATTTTAATGCCTTTAATTTGTCGAAATAGAAGCTTCTGAGTAGGAGAAAAAGTCTGTAAAAAAGGCAATTTTGGTCACATTGAGGCTTTAGAAAGTAGTTATTCAACATGAGGCACAATCAAAATTACATTTTGAATCAATTTTTCCAGAGTCAAAAAAATCAAATTTCTGATGAAAAACGATGACCCGTGACCTGTCGAACTATCTCCAGATGGTCAAAAATTGTAATTTTGTAATATTTAATTTTTTGCCTGTAAATGACTTTTGCAAGTGAATTATCTCTTTTGGAACTAAAATAAGTGTGTAAAAAAGGCAATTTTGGTCTCATTGAGGCTTTAAAAAGTAGGTATTCACCATGAGGCACAATCCAAATTACATTTTGAATCATTTCTTCCACAGTCCAAAAAATCAATTTTCTGATGAAAAACGATGATCCGCGACCTGTCTAATTTTCTCCAGATGGTCAAAAATGGTAATTTTTTAATATTTAATTTTTTGACTGTAAATGAATATTGCATGTGAATTATCACTTTCGGAACTAAAATAAGTGTGTTTAGAGTCATTTCAATGCCTTTAATTGGTCGAAATAGAAGCTTCTGAGTAGGAGAAAAAGTCTGTAAAAATGGCACTTTTGGTCACATTGAGGATTTAAAAAGTAGTTATTCAGCATGAGGCACAACCCAAATTACATTTTGAATCAATTCTTCCACAGTCCAAAAAATCAATTTTCTGATGAAAAACGATGATCCGCGACCTGTCGAATTTTCTCCAGATGGTCAAAAATGGTAATTTTTTAATATTTAATTTTTTGACTGTAAATGAATATTGCATGTGAATTATCACTTTCGGAACTACAATAAGTGTGTTTAGAGTCATTTTAATGCCTGAAATTGGTCAAAATAAAAGCTCTCGAGTAGGAGAAAAAGTCTGTAAAAAAGGCAATTTTGGTCACATTGAGGCTTTAAAAAGTAGGTATTCACCATGAGGCACAATCCAAATTACATTTTGAATCAATTCTTCCACAGTCCAAAAAATCTATTTTCTGATGAAAAACGATGATCCGCGACCTGTCGAATTTTCTCCAGATGGTCAAAAATGGTAATTTTTAAATATTTAATTTTTTGACTGTAAATGAATATTGCATGTGAATTATCACTTTCGGAACTAAAATAAGTGTGTTTAGAGTCATTTTAATGCCTTTAATTGGTCGAAATAGAAGCTTCTGAGTAGGAGAAAAAGTCTGTAAGAATTGCACTTTTGGTCACATTGAGGCTTTAAAAAGTAGTTATCAACATGAGGCACAATCCAAATTACATTTTGAATCAATTCTTCCACAGTCCAAAAAAACAATTTTCTGATGAAAAACGATGATCCGCGACCTGTCGATTTTTCTCCAGATGGTCAAAAATGGTTATTTTTTAATATTAAATTGTTTGACTGTAAATGACTATTGCATGTGAATTATCACTTTTGGAACTAAAATAAGTGTGTTTAGAGTCATTTTAATGCCTTTAATTGGTCGAAATAGAAGCTTCTGAATAGGAGAAAAAGTCTGTAAAAATGGCACTTTTGGTCACATTGAGGATTTAAAAAGTAGTTATTCAACATGAGGCACAACCCAAATTACATTTTGAATCAATTCTTCCACAGTCCAAAAAATCATTTTTCTGATGAAAAACGATGATCCGCGACCTGTCGAATTTTCTCCAGATGGTCAAAAATTGTAATTTTTTAATATTTAATTTTTTGACTGTAAATGAATATTACATGTGAATTATCACTTTCGGAACTAAAATAAGTGTGTTTAGAGTCATTTTAATGCCTGAAATTGGTCAAAATAAAAGCTCTCGAGTAGGAGAAAAAGTCTGTAAAAAAGGCAATTTTGGTCACATTGAGGCTTTAAAAAGTAGGTATTCACCATGAGGCACAATCCAAATTACATTTTGAATCAATTCTTCCACAGTCCAAAAAATCAATTTTCTGATGAAAAACGATGATCCGCGACCTGTCGAATTTTCTCCAGATGGTCAAAAATGGTAATTTTTTAATATTTAATTTTTTGATTGTAAATGACTATTGCATGTGAATTATCACTTTTGGAACTAAAATAAGTGTGTTTAGAGTCATTTTAATGCCTTTAATTTGTCGAAATAGAAGCTTCTGAGTAGGAGAAAAAGTCTGTAAAAAAGGCAATTTTGGTCACATTGAGGCTTTAGAAAGTAGTTATTCAACATGAGGCACAATCAAAATTACATTTTGAATCAATTTTTCCAGAGTCAAAAAAATCACATTTCTGATGAAAAACGATGACCCGTGACCTGTCGAACTATCTCCAGATGGTCAAAAATTGTAATTTTGTAATATTTAATTTTTTGCCTGTAAATGACTTTTGCAAGTGAATTATCTCTTTTGGAACTAAAATAAGTGTGTAAAAAAGGCAATTTTGGTCACATTGAGGCTTTAAAAAGTAGGTATTCACCATGAGGCACAATCCAAATTACATTTTGAATCAATTCTTCCACAGTCCAAAAAATCAATTTTCTGATGAAAAACGATGATCCGCGCGCGACCTGTCGAATTTTCTCCAGATGGTCAAAAATGGTAATTTTTTAATATTTAATTTTTTGACTGTAAATGACTATTGCATGTGAATTATCACTTTTGGAACTAAAAGAAGTGTGTTTAGAGTCATTTCAATGCCTTTAATTGGTCGAAATAGAAGCTTCTGAGTAGGAGAAAAAGTCTGTAAAAATGGCACTTTTGGTCACATTGAGGATTTAAAAAGTAGTTATTCAACATGAGGCACAACCCAAATTACATTTTGAATCAATTCTTCCACAGTCCAAAAAATCATTTTTCTGATGAAAAACGATGATACGCGACCTGTCGAATTTTCTCCAGATGGTCAAAAATGGTAATTTTTTATTATTTAATTTTTTGACTGTAAATGAATATTGCATGTGAATTATCACTTTCGGAACTAAAATAAGTGTGTTTAGAGTCATTTTAATGCCTTTAATTGGTCAAAATAGAAGCTTCTGAGTAGGAGAAAAAGTCTGTAAAAATGGCACTTTTGGTCACATTGAGGCTTTAAAAAGTAGTTATTCAACATGAGGCACAATCCAAATTACATTTTGAATCAATTTTTCCACAGTCCAAAAAATCAATTTTCTGATGAAAAACGATGATCCGCGACCTGTCGAATTTTCTCCAGATGGTCAAAAATGGTAATTTTTTAATATTTAATTTTTTGACTGTAAATGACTATTGCATGTGAATTATCACTTTTGGAACTAAAAGAAGTGTGTTTAGAGTCATTTCAATGCCTTTAATTGGTCGAAATAGAAGCTTCTGAGTAGGAGAAAAAGTCTGTAAAAATGGCACTTTTGGTCACATTGAGGATTTAAAAAGTAGTTATTCAACATGAGGCACAACCCAAATTACATTTTGAATCAATTCTTCCACAGTCCAAAAAATCAATTTTCTGATGAAAAACGATGATCCGCGACCTGTCAAATTTTCTCCAGATGGTCAAAAATTGTAATTTTTTAATATTTAATTTTTTGACTGTAAATGAATATTACATGTGAATTATCACTTTCGGAACTAAAATAAGTGTGTTTAGAGTCATTTTAATGCCTTTAATTGGTCGAAATAGAAGCTTCTGAGTAGGAGAAAAAGTCTGTAAAAATTGCACTTTTGGTCACATTGAGGCTTTAAAAAGTAGTTATTCAACATGAGGCACAATCCAAATTACATTTTGAATCAATTCTTCCACAGTCCAAAAAATCAATTTTCTCATGAAAAACGATGATCCGCGACCTGTCGAATTTTCTCCAGATGGTCAAAAATGGTAATTTTTTAATATTTAATTTTTTGATTGTAAATGACTATTGCATGTGAATTATCACTTTTGGAACTAAAATAAGTGTGTTTAGAGTCATTTTAATGCCTTTAATTTGTCGAAATAGAAGCTTCTGAGTAGGAGAAAAAGTCTGTAAAAAAGGCAATTTTGGTCACATTGAGGCTTTAGAAAGTAGTTATTCAACATGAGGCACAATCAAAATTACATTTTGAATCAATTTTTCCAGAGTCAAAAAAATCAAATTTCTGATGAAAAACGATGACCCGTGACCTGTCGAACTATCTCCAGATGGTCAAAAATTGTAATTTTGTAATATTTAATTTTTTGCCTGTAAATGACTTTTGCAAGTGAATTATCTCTTTTGGAACTAAAATAAGTGTGTAAAAAAGGCAATTTTGGTCTCATTGAGGCTTTAAAAAGTAGGTATTCACCATGAGGCACAATCCAAATTACATTTTGAATCATTTCTTCCACAGTCCAAAAAATCAATTTTCTGATGAAAAACGATGATCCGCGACCTGTCGAATTTTCTCCAGATGGTCAAAAATGGTAATTTTTTAATATTTAATTTTTTGACTGTAAATGAATATTGCATGTGAATTAACACTTTCGGAACTAAAATAAGTGTGTTTAGAGTCATTTTAATGCCTGAAATTGGTCAAAATAAAAGCTCTCGAGTAGGAGAAAAAGTCTGTAAAAAAGGCAATTTTGGTCACATTGAGGCTTTAAAAAGTAGGTATTCACCATGAGGCACAATCCAAATTACATTTTGAATCAATTCTTCCACAGTCCAAAAAATCAATTTTCTGATGAAAAACGATGATCCGCGACCTGTCGAATTTTCTCCAGATGGTCAAAAATGGTAATTTTTTAATATTTAATTTTTTGACTGTAAATGACTATTGCATGTGAATTATCACTTTTGGAACTAAAAGAAGTGTGTTTAGAGTCATTTCAATGCCTTTAATTGGTCGAAATAGAAGCTTCTGAGTAGGAGAAAAAGTCTGTAAAAATAGCACTTTTGGTCACATTGAGGATTTAAAAAGTAGTTATTCAACATGAGGCACAACCCAAATTACATTTTGAATCAATTCTTCCACAGTCCAAAAAATCATTTTTCTGATGAAAAACGATGATACGCGACCTGTCGAATTTTCTCCAGATGGTCAAAAATGGTAATTTTTTAATATTTAATTTTTTGACTGTAAATGAATATTGCATGTGAATTATCACTTTCGGAACTAAAATAAGTGTGTTTAGAGTCATTTTAATGCCTTTAATTGGTCGAAATAGAAGCTTCTGAGTAGGAGAAAAAGTCTGTAAAAATGGCACTTTTGGTCACATTGAGGCTTTAAAAAGTAGTTATTCAACATGAGGCACAATCCAAATTACATTTTGAATCAATTTTTCCACAGTCCAAAAAATCAATTTTCTGATGAAAAACGATGATCCGCGACCTGTCGAATTTTCTCCAGATGGTCAAAAATGGTAATTTTTTAATATTTAATTTTTTGACTGTAAATGACTATTGCATGTGAATTATCACTTTTGGAACTAAAAGAAGTGTGTTTAGAGTCATTTCAATGCCTTTAATTGGTCGAAATAGAAGCTTCTGAGTAGGAGAAAAAGTCTGTAAAAATAGCACTTTTGGTCACATTGAGGATTTAAAAAGTAGTTATTCAACATGAGGCACAACCCAAATTACATTTTGAATCAATTCTTCCACAGTCCAAAAAATCATTTTTCTGATGAAAAACGATGATACGCGACCTGTCGAATTTTCTCCAGATGGTCAAAAATGGTAATTTTTTAATATTTAATTTTTTGACTGTAAATGAATATTGCATGTGAATTATCACTTTCGGAACTAAAATAAGTGTGTTTAGAGTCATTTTAATGCCTTTAATTGGTCGAAATAGAAGCTTCTGAGTAGGAGAAAAAGTCTGTAAAAATGGCACTTTTGGTCACATTGAGGCTTTAAAAAGTAGTTATTCAACATGAGGCACAATCCAAATTACATTTTGAATCAATTTTTCCACAGTCCAAAAAATCAATTTTCTGATGAAAAACGATGATACGCGACCTGTCGAATTTTCTCCAGATGGTCAAAAATGGTAATTTTTTAATATTTAATTTTTTGACTGTAAATGACTATTGCATGTGAATTATCACTTTTGGAACTAAAAGAAGTGTGTTTAGAGTCATTTCAATGCCTTTAATTGGTCGAAATAGAAGCTTCTGAGTAGGAGAAAAAGTCTGTAAAAATGGCACTTTTGGTCACATTGAGGATTTAAAAAGTAGTTATTCAACATGAGGCACAACCCAAATTACATTTTGAATCAATTCTTCCACAGTCCAAAAAATCAATTTTCTGATGAAAAACGATGATCCGCGACCTGTCAAATTTTCTCCAGATGGTCAAAAATTGTAATTTTTTAATATTTAATTTTTTGACTGTAAATGAATATTACATGTGAATAATCACTTTCGGAACTAAAATAAGTGTGTTTAGAGTCATTTTAATGCCTTTAATTGGTCGAAATAGAAGCTTCTGAGTAGGAGAAAAAGTCTGTAAAAATTGCACTTTTGGTCACATTGAGGCTTTAAAAAGTAGTTATTCAACATGAGGCACAATCCAAATTACATTTTGAATCAATTCTTCCACAGTCCAAAAAATCAATTTTCTGATGAAAAACGATGATCCGCGACCTGTCGAATTTTCTCCAGATGGTCAAAAATGGTAATTTTTTAATATTTAATTTTTTGATTGTAAATGACTATTGCATGTGAATTATCACTTTTGGAACTAAAATAAGTGTGTTTAGAGTCATTTTAATGCCTTTAATTTGTCGAAATAGAAGCTTCTGAGTAGGAGAAAAAGTCTGTAAAAAAGGCAATTTTGGTCACATTGAGGCTTTAGAAAGTAGTTATTCAACATGAGGCACAATCAAAATTACATTTTGAATCAATTTTTCCAGAGTCAAAAAAATCACATTTCTGATGAAAAACGATGACCCGTGACCTGTCGAACTATCTCCAGATGGTCAAAAATTGTAATTTTGTAATATTTAATTTTTTGCCTGTAAAAGACTTTTGCAAGTGAATTATCTCTTTTGGAACTAAAATAAGTGTGTAAAAAAGGCAATTTTGGTCACATTGAGGCTTTAAAAAGTAGGTATTCACCATGAGGCACAATCCAAATTACATTTTGAATCAATTCTTCCACAGTCCAAAAAATCAATTTTCTGATGAAAAACGATGATCCGCGACCTGTCGAATTTTCTCCAGATGGTCAAAAATGGTAATTTTTTAATATTTAATTTTTTGACTGTAAATGACTATTGCATGTGAATTATCACTTTTGGAACTAAAAGAAGTGTGTTTAGAGTCATTTCAATGCCTTTAATTGGTCGAAATAGAAGCTTCTGAGTAGGAGAAAAAGTCTGTAAAAATGGCACTTTTGGTCACATTGAGGATTTAAAAAGTAGTTATTCAACATGAGGCACAACCCAAATTACATTTTGAATCAATTCTTCCACAGTCCAAAAAATCATTTTTCTGATGAAAAACGATGATACGCGACCTGTCGAATTTTCTCCAGATGGTCAAAAATGGTAATTTTTTAATATTTAATTTTTTGACTGTAAATGAATATTGCATGTGAATTATCACTTTCGGAACTAAAATAAGTGTGTTTAGAGTCATTTTAATGCCTTTAATTGGTCGAAATAGAAGCTTCTGAGTAGGAGAAAAAGTCTGTAAAAATGGCACTTTTGGTCACATTGAGGCTTTAAAAAGTAGTTATTCAACATGAGGCACAATCCAAATTACATTTTGAATCAATTTTTCCACAGTCCAAAAAATCAATTTTCTGATGAAAAACGATGATCCGCGACCTGTCGAATTTTCTCCAGATGGTCAAAAATGGTAATTTTTTAATATTTAATTTTTTGACTGTAAATGACTATTGCATGTGAATTATCACTTTTGGAACTAAAAGAAGTGTGTTTAGAGTCATTTCAATGCCTTTAATTGGTCGAAATAGAAGCTTCTGAGTAGGAGAAAAAGTCTGTAAAAATGGCACTTTTGGTCACATTGAGGATTTAAAAAGTAGTTATTCAACATGAGGCACAACCCAAATTACATTTTGAATCAATTCTTCCACAGTCCAAAAAATCAATTTTCTGATGAAAAACGATGATCCGCGACCTGTCAAATTTTCTCCAGATGGTCAAAAATTGTAATTTTTTAATATTTAATTTTTTGACTGTAAATGAATATTACATGTGAATTATCACTTTCGGAACTAAAATAAGTGTGTTTAGAGTCATTTTAATGCCTTTAATTGGTCGAAATAGAAGCTTCTGAGTAGGAGAAAAAGTCTGTAAAAATTGCACTTTTGGTCACATTGAGGCTTTAAAAAGTAGTTATTCAACATGAGGCACAATCCAAATTACATTTTGAATCAATTCTTCCACAGTCCAAAAAATCAATTTTCTCATGAAAAACGATGATCCGCGACCTGTCGAATTTTCTCCAGATGGTCAAAAATGGTAATTTTTTAATATTTAATTTTTTGATTGTAAATGACTATTGCATGTGAATTATCACTTTTGGAACTAAAATAAGTGTGTTTAGAGTCATTTTAATGCCTTTAATTTGTCGAAATAGAAGCTTCTGAGTAGGAGAAAAAGTCTGTAAAAAAGGCAATTTTGGTCACATTGAGGCTTTAGAAAGTAGTTATTCAACATGAGGCACAATCAAAATTACATTTGAATCAATTTTTCCAGAGTCAAAAAAATCAAATTTCTGATGAAAAACGATGACCCGTGACCTGTCGAACTATCTCCAGATGGTCAAAAATTGTAATTTTGTAATATTTAATTTTTTGCCTGTAAATGACTTTTGCAAGTGAATTATCTCTTTTGGAACTAAAATAAGTGTGTAAAAAAGGCAATTTTGGTCTCATTGAGGCTTTAAAAAGTAGGTATTCACCATGAGGCACAATCCAAATTACATTTTGAATCATTTCTTCCACAGTCCAAAAAATCAATTTTCTGATGAAAAACGATGATCCGCGACCTGTCTAATTTTCTCCAGATGGTCAAAAATGGTAATTTTTTAATATTTAATTTTTTGACTGTAAATGAATATTGCATGTGAATTATCACTTTCGGAACTAAAATAAGTGTGTTTAGAGTCATTTCAATGCCTTTAATTGGTCGAAATAGAAGCTTCTGAGTAGGAGAAAAAGTCTGTAAAAATGGCACTTTTGGTCACATTGAGGATTTAAAAAGTAGTTATTCAGCATGAGGCACAACCCAAATTACATTTTGAATCAATTCTTCCACAGTCCAAAAAATCAATTTTCTGATGAAAAACGATGATCCGCGACCTGTCGAATTTTCTCCAGATGGTCAAAAATGGTAATTTTTTAATATTTAATTTTTTGACTGTAAATGAATATTGCATGTGAATTATCACTTTCGGAACTACAATAAGTGTGTTTAGAGTCATTTTAATGCCTGAAATTGGTCAAAATAAAAGCTCTCGAGTAGGAGAAAAAGTCTGTAAAAAAGGCAATTTTGGTCACATTGAGGCTTTAAAAAGTAGGTATTCACCATGAGGCACAATCCAAATTACATTTTGAATCAATTCTTCCACAGTCCAAAAAATCAATTTTCTGATGAAAAACGATGATCCGCGACCTGTCGAATTTTCTCCAGATGGTCAAAAATGGTAATTTTTTAATATTTAATTTTTTGACTGTAAATGAATATTGCATGTGAATTATCACTTTCGGAACTAAAATAAGTGTGTTTAGAGTCATTTTAATGCCTTTAATTGGTCGAAATAGAAGCTTCTGAGTAGGAGAAAAAGTCTGTAAAAATGGCACTTTTGGTCACATTGAGGCTTTAAAAAGTAGTTATTCAACATGAGGCACAATCCAAATTACATTTTGAATCAATTTTTCCACAGTCCAAAAAATCAATTTTCTGATGAAAAACGATGATCCGCGACCTGTCGAATTTTCTCCAGATGGTCAAAAATGGTAATTTTTTAATATTTAATTTTTTGACTGTAAATGACTATTGCATGTGAATTATCACTTTTGGAACTAAAATAAGTGTGTTTAGAGTCATTTCAATGCCTTTAATTGGTCGAAATAGAAGCTTCTGAGTAGGAGAAAAAGTCTGTAAAAATGGCACTTTTGGTCACATTGAGGATTTAAAAAGTAGTTATTCAACATGAGGCACAACCCAAATTACATTTTGAATCAATTCTTCCACAGTCCAAAAAATAAATTTTCTGATGAAAAACGATGATCCGCGACCTGTCGAATTTTCTCCAGATGGTCAAAAATTGTAATTTTTTAATATTTAATTTTTTGACTGTAATTGAATATTACATGTGAATTATCACTTTCGGAACTAAAATAAGTGTGTTTAGAGTCATTTTAATGCCTTTAATTGGTCGAAATAGAAGCTTCTGAGTAGGAGAAAAAGTCTGTAAAAATTGCACTTTTGGTCACATTGAGGCTTTAAAAAGTAGTTATTCAACATGAGGCACAATCCAAATTACATTTTGAATCAATTCTTCCACAGTCCAAAAAATCAATTTTCTGATGAAAAACGATGATCCGCGACCTGTCGAATTTTCTCCAGATGGTCAAAAATGGTTATTTTTTAATATTAAATTTTTTGACTGTAAATGACTATTGCATGTGAATTATCACTTTTGGAACAAAAATAAGTGTGTTTAGAGTCATTTTAATGCCTTTAATTGGTCGAAATAGAAGCTTCTGAGTAGGAGAAAAAGTCTGTAAAAATGGCACTTTTGGTCACATTGAGGCTTTAAAAAGTAGTTATTCAACATGAGGCACAATCCAAATTACATTTTGAATCAATTTTTCCACAGTCCAAAAAATCAATTTTCTGATGAAAAACGATGATCCGCGACCTGTCGAATTTTCTCCAGATGGTCAAAAATGGTAATTTTTTAATATTTAATTTTTTGACTGTAAATGACTATTGCATGTGAATTATCACTTTTGGAACTAAAAGAAGTGTGTTTAGAGTCATTTCAATGCCTTTAATTGGTCGAAATAGAAGCTTCTGAGTAGGAGAAAAAGTCTGTAAAAATGGCACTTTTGGTCACATTGAGGATTTAAAAAGTAGTTATTCAATATGAGGCACAACCCAAATTACATTTTGAATCAATTCTTCCACAGTCCAAAAAATCAATTTTCTGATGAAAAACGATGATCCGCGACCTGTCGAATTTTCTCCAGATGGTCAAAAATGGTAATTTTTTAATATTTAATTTTTTGATTGTAAATGACTATTGCATGTGAATTATCACTTTTGGAACTAAAATAAGTGTGTTTAGAGTCATTTTAATGCCTTTAATTTGTCGAAATAGAAGCTTCTGAGTAGGAGAAAAAGTCTGTAAAAAAGGCAATTTTGGTCACATTGAGGCTTTAGAAAGTAGTTATTCAACATGAGGCACAATCAAAATTACATTTTGAATCAATTTTTCCAGAGTCAAAAAAATCAAATTTCTGATGAAAAACGATGACCCGTGACCTGTCGAACTATCTCCAGATGGTCAAAAATTGTAAATTTGTAATATTTAATTTTTTGCCTGTAAATGACTTTTGCAAGTGAATTCTCTCTTTTGGAAATAAAATAAGTGTGTAAAAAAGGCAATTTTGGTCACATTGAGGCTTTAAAAAGTAGGTATTCACCATGAGGCACAATCCAAATTACATTTTGAATCATTTCTTCCACAGTCCAAAAAATCAATTTTCTGATGAAAAACGATGATCCGCGACCTGTCTAATTTTCTCCAGATGGTCAAAAATGGTAATTTTTTAATATTTAATTTTTTGACTGTAAATGAATATTGCATGTGAATTATCACTTTCGGAACTACAATAAGTGTGTTTAGAGTCATTTTAATGCCTGAAATTGGTCAAAATAAAAGCTCTCGAGTAGGAGAAAAAGTCTGTAAAAAAGGCAATTTTGGTCACATTGAGGCTTTAAAAAGTAGGTATTCACCATGAGGCACAATCCAAATTACATTTTGAATCAATTCTTCCACAGTCCAAAAAATCAATTTTCTGATGAAAAACGATGATCCGCGACCTGTCGAATTTTCTCCAGATGGTCAAAAATGGTAATTTTTTAATATTTAATTTTTTGACTGTAAATGAATATTGCATGTGAATTATCACTTTCGGAACTAAAATAAGTGTGTTTAGAGTCATTTTAATGCCTTTAATTGGTCGAAATAGAAGCTTCTGAGTAGGAGAAAAAGTCTGTAAAAATGGCACTTTTGGTCACATTGAGGCTTTAAAAAGTAGTTATTCAACATGAGGCACAATCCAAATTACATTTTGAATCAATTTTTCCACAGTCCAAAAAATCAATTTTCTGATGAAAAACGATGATCCGCGACCTGTCGAATTTTCTCCAGATGGTCAAAAATGGTAATTTTTTAATATTTAATTTTTTGACTGTAAATGACTATTGCATGTGAATTATCACTTTTGGAACTAAAATAAGTGTGTTTAGAGTCATTTCAATGCCTTTAATTGGTCGAAATAGAAGCTTCTGAGTAGGAGAAAAAGTCTGTAAAAATGGCACTTTTGGTCACATTGAGGATTTAAAAAGTAGTTATTCAACATGAGGCACAACCCAAATTACATTTTGAATCAATTCTTCCACAGTCCAAAAAATAAATTTTCTGATGAAAAACGATGATCCGCGACCTGTCGAATTTTCTCCAGATGGTCAAAAATGGTAATTTTTTAATATTTAATTTTTTGATTGTAAATGACTATTGCATGTGAATTATCACTTTTGGAACTAAAAAAAGTGTGTTTAGAGTCATTTTAATGCCTTTAATTTGTCGAAATAGAAGCTTCTGAGTAGGAGAAAAAGTCTGTAAAAAAGGCAATTTTGGTCACATTGAGGCTTTAGAAAGTAGTTATTCAACATGAGGCACAATCAAAATTACATTTTGAATCAATTTTTCCAGAGTCAAAAAAATCACATTTCTGATGAAAAACGATGACCCGTGACGACCTGTCGAACTATCTCCAGATGGTCAAAAATTGTAATTTTGTAATATTTAATTTTTTGCCTGTAAATGACTTTTGCAAGTGAATTATCTCTTTTGGAACTAAAATAAGTGTGTAAAAAAGGCAATTTTGGTCACATTGAGGCTTTAAAAAGTAGGTATTCACCATGAGGCACAATCCAAATTACATTTTGAATCAATTCTTCCACAGTCCAAAAAATCAATTTTCTGATGAAAAACGATGATCCGCGCGCGACCTGTCGAATTTTCTCCAGATGGTCAAAAATGGTAATTTTTTTATATTTAATTTTTTGACTGTAAATGACTATTGCATGTGAATTATCACTTTTGGAACTAAAAGAAGTGTGTTTAGAGTCATTTCAATGCCTTTAATTGGTCGAAATAGAAGCTTCTGAGTAGGAGAAAAAGTCTGTAAAAATGGCACTTTTGGTCACATTGAGGATTTAAAAAGTAGTTATTCAACATGAGGCACAACCCAAATTACATTTTGAATCAATTCTTCCACAGTCCAAAAAATCATTTTTCTGATGAAAAACGATGATACGCGACCTGTCGAATTTTCTCCAGATGGTCAAAAATGGTAATTTTTTAATATTTAATTTTTTGACTGTAAATGAATATTGCATGTGAATTATCACTTTCGGAACTAAAATAAGTGTGTTTAGAGTCATTTTAATGCCTTTAATTGGTCGAAATAGAAGCTTCTGAGTAGGAGAAAAAGTCTGTAAAAATGGCACTTTTGGTCACATTGAGGCTTTAAAAAGTAGTTATTCAACATGAGGCACAATCCAAATTACATTTTGAATCAATTTTTCCACAGTCCAAAAAATCAATTTTCTGATGAAAAACGATGATCCGCGACCTGTCGAATTTTCTCCAGATGGTCAAAAATTGTAATTTTTTAATATTTAATTTTTTGACTGTAAATGAATATTACATGTGAATTATCACTTTCGGAACTAAAATAAGTGTGTTTAGAGTCATTTTAATGCCTGAAATTGGTCAAAATAAAAGCTCTCGAGTAGGAGAAAAAGTCTGTAAAAAAGGCAATTTTGGTCACATTGAGGCTTTAAAAAGTAGTTATTCAACATGAGGCACAACCCAAATTACATTTTGAATCAATTCTTCCACAGTCCAAAAAATCAATTTTCTGATGAAAAACGATGATCCGCGACCTGTCAAATTTTCTCCAGATGGTCAAAAATTGTAATTTTTTAATATTTAATTTTTTGACTGTAAATGAATATTACATGTGAATTATCACTTTCGGAACTAAAATAAGTGTGTTTAGAGTCATTTTAATGCCTTTAATTGGTCGAAATAGAAGCTTCTGAGTAGGAGAAAAAGTCTGTAAAAATTGCACTTTTGGTCACATTGAGGCTTTAAAAAGTAGTTATTCAACATGAGGCACAATCCAAATTACATTTTGAATCAATTCTTCCACAGTCCAAAAAATCAATTTTCTCATGAAAAACGATGATCCGCGACCTGTCGAATTTTCTCCAGATGGTCAAAAATGGTAATTTTTTAATATTTAATTTTTTGATTGTAAATGACTATTGCATGTGAATTATCACTTTTGGAACTAAAATAAGTGTGTTTAGAGTCATTTTAATGCCTTTAATTTGTCGAAATAGAAGCTTCTGAGTAGGAGAAAAAGTCTGTAAAAAAGGCAATTTTGGTCACATTGAGGCTTTAGAAAGTAGTTATTCAACATGAGGCACAATCAAAATTACATTTTGAATCAATTTTTCCAGAGTCAAAAAAATCAAATTTCTGATGAAAAACGATGACCCGTGACCTGTCGAACTATCTCCAGATGGTCAAAAATTGTAATTTTGTAATATTTAATTTTTTGCCTGTAAATGACTTTTGCAAGTGAATTATCTCTTTTGGAACTAAAATAAGTGTGTAAAAAAGGCAATTTTGGTCTCATTGAGGCTTTAAAAAGTAGGTATTCACCATGAGGCACAATCCAAATTACATTTTGAATCATTTCTTCCACAGTCCAAAAAATCAATTTTCTGATGAAAAACGATGATCCGCGACCTGTCTAATTTTCTCCAGATGGTCAAAAATGGTAATTTTTTAATATTTAATTTTTTGACTGTAAATGAATATTGCATGTGAATTATCACTTTCGGAACTAAAATAAGTGTGTTTAGAGTCATTTCAATGCCTTTAATTGGTCGAAATAGAAGCTTCTGAGTAGGAGAAAAAGTCTGTAAAAATGGCACTTTTGGTCACATTGAGGCTTTAAAAAGTAGTTATTCAACATGAGGCACAATCCAAATTACATTTTGAATCAATTTTTCCACAGTCCAAAAAATCAATTTTCTGATGAAAAACGATGATCCGCGACCTGTCGAATTTTCTCCAGATGGTCAAAAATGGTAATTTTTTAATATTTAATTTTTTGACTGTAAATGACTATTGCATGTGAATTATCACTTTTGGAACTAAAATAAGTGTGTTTAGAGTCATTTCAATGCCTTTAATTGGTCGAAATAGAAGCTTCTGAGTAGGAGAAAAAGTCTGTAAAAATGGCACTTTTGGTCACATTGAGGATTTAAAAAGTAGTTATTCAACATGAGGCACAACCCAAATTACATTTTGAATCAATTCTTCCACAGTCCAAAAAATAAATTTTCTGATGAAAAACGATGATCCGCGACCTGTCGAATTTTCTCCAGATGGTCAAAAATTGTAATTTTTTAATATTTAATTTTTTGACTGTAAATGAATATTACATGTGAATTATCACTTTCGGAACTAAAATAAGTGTGTTTAGAGTCATTTTAATGCCTTTAATTGGTCGAAATAGAAGCTTCTGAGTAGGAGAAAAAGTCTGTAAAAATTGCACTTTTGGTCACATTGAGGCTTTAAAAAGTAGTTATTCAACATGAGGCACAATCCAAATTACATTTTGAATCAATTCTTCCACAGTCCAAAAAATCAATTTTCTGATGAAAAACGATGATCCGCGACCTGTCGAATTTTCTCCAGATGGTCAAAAATGGTTATTTTTTAATATTAAATTTTTTGACTGTAAATGACTATTGCATGTGAATTATCACTTTTGGAACAAAAATAAGTGTGTTTAGAGTCATTTTAATGCCTTTAATTGGTCGAAATAGAAGCTTCTGAGTAGGAGAAAAAGTCTGTAAAAATGGCACTTTTGGTCACATTGAGGCTTTAAAAAGTAGTTATTCAACATGAGGCACAATCCAAATTACATTTTGAATCAATTTTTCCACAGTCCAAAAAATCAATTTTCTGATGAAAAACGATGATCCGCGACCTGTCGAATTTTCTCCAGATGGTCAAAAATGGTAATTTTTTAATATTTAATTTTTTGACTGTAAATGACTATTGCATGTGAATTATCACTTTTGGAACTAAAAGAAGTGTGTTTAGAGTCATTTCAATGCCTTTAATTGGTCGAAATAGAAGCTTCTGAGTAGGAGAAAAAGTCTGTAAAAATGGCACTTTTGGTCACATTGAGGATTTAAAAAGTAGTTATTCAATATGAGGCACAACCCAAATTACATTTTGAATCAATTCTTCCACAGTCCAAAAAATCAATTTTCTGATGAAAAACGATGATCCGCGACCTGTCGAATTTTCTCCAGATGGTCAAAAATGGTAATTTTTTAATATTTAATTTTTTGATTGTAAATGACTATTGCATGTGAATTATCACTTTTGGAACTAAAATAAGTGTGTTTAGAGTCATTTTAATGCCTTTAATTTGTCGAAATAGAAGCTTCTGAGTAGGAGAAAAAGTCTGTAAAAAAGGCAATTTTGGTCACATTGAGGCTTTAGAAAGTAGTTATTCAACATGAGGCACAATCAAAATTACATTTTGAATCAATTTTTCCAGAGTCAAAAAAATCAAATTTCTGATGAAAAACGATGACCCGTGACCTGTCGAACTATCTCCAGATGGTCAAAAATTGTAAATTTGTAATATTTAATTTTTTGCCTGTAAATGACTTTTGCAAGTGAATTCTCTCTTTTGGAAATAAAATAAGTGTGTAAAAAAGGCAATTTTGGTCACATTGAGGCTTTAAAAAGTAGGTATTCACCATGAGGCACAATCCAAATTACATTTTGAATCATTTCTTCCACAGTCCAAAAAATCAATTTTCTGATGAAAAACGATGATCCGCGACCTGTCTAATTTTCTCCAGATGGTCAAAAATGGTAATTTTTTAATATTTAATTTTTTGACTGTAAATGAATATTGCATGTGAATTATCACTTTCGGAACTACAATAAGTGTGTTTAGAGTCATTTTAATGCCTGAAATTGGTCAAAATAAAAGCTCTCGAGTAGGAGAAAAAGTCTGTAAAAAAGGCAATTTTGGTCACATTGAGGCTTTAAAAAGTAGGTATTCACCATGAGGCACAATCCAAATTACATTTTGAATCAATTCTTCCACAGTCCAAAAAATCAATTTTCTGATGAAAAACGATGATCCGCGACCTGTCGAATTTTCTCCAGATGGTCAAAAATGGTAATTTTTTAATATTTAATTTTTTGACTGTAAATGAATATTGCATGTGAATTATCACTTTCGGAACTAAAATAAGTGTGTTTAGAGTCATTTTAATGCCTTTAATTGGTCGAAATAGAAGCTTCTGAGTAGGAGAAAAAGTCTGTAAAAATGGCACTTTTGGTCACATTGAGGCTTTAAAAAGTAGTTATTCAACATGAGGCACAATCCAAATTACATTTTGAATCAATTTTTCCACAGTCCAAAAAATCAATTTTCTGATGAAAAACGATGATCCGCGACCTGTCGAATTTTCTCCAGATGGTCAAAAATGGTAATTTTTTAATATTTAATTTTTTGACTGTAAATGACTATTGCATGTGAATTATCACTTTTGGAACTAAAATAAGTGTGTTTAGAGTCATTTCAATGCCTTTAATTGGTCGAAATAGAAGCTTCTGAGTAGGAGAAAAAGTCTGTAAAAATGGCACTTTTGGTCACATTGAGGATTTAAAAAGTAGTTATTCAACATGAGGCACAACCCAAATTACATTTTGAATCAATTCTTCCACAGTCCAAAAAATAAATTTTCTGATGAAAAACGATGATCCGCGACCTGTCGAATTTTCTCCAGATGGTCAAAAATGGTAATTTTTTAATATTTAATTTTTTGATTGTAAATGACTATTGCATGTGAATTATCACTTTTGGAACTAAAAAAAGTGTGTTTAGAGTCATTTTAATGCCTTTAATTTGTCGAAATAGAAGCTTCTGAGTAGGAGAAAAAGTCTGTAAAAAAGGCAATTTTGGTCACATTGAGGCTTTAGAAAGTAGTTATTCAACATGAGGCACAATCAAAATTACATTTTGAATCAATTTTTCCAGAGTCAAAAAAATCACATTTCTGATGAAAAACGATGACCCGTGACGACCTGTCGAACTATCTCCAGATGGTCAAAAATTGTAATTTTGTAATATTTAATTTTTTGCCTGTAAATGACTTTTGCAAGTGAATTATCTCTTTTGGAACTAAAATAAGTGTGTAAAAAAGGCAATTTTGGTCACATTGAGGCTTTAAAAAGTAGGTATTCACCATGAGGCACAATCCAAATTACATTTTGAATCAATTCTTCCACAGTCCAAAAAATCAATTTTCTGATGAAAAACGATGATCCGCGCGCGACCTGTCGAATTTTCTCCAGATGGTCAAAAATGGTAATTTTTTTATATTTAATTTTTTGACTGTAAATGACTATTGCATGTGAATTATCACTTTTGGAACTAAAAGAAGTGTGTTTAGAGTCATTTCAATGCCTTTAATTGGTCGAAATAGAAGCTTCTGAGTAGGAGAAAAAGTCTGTAAAAATGGCACTTTTGGTCACATTGAGGATTTAAAAAGTAGTTATTCAACATGAGGCACAACCCAAATTACATTTTGAATCAATTCTTCCACAGTCCAAAAAATCATTTTTCTGATGAAAAACGATGATACGCGACCTGTCGAATTTTCTCCAGATGGTCAAAAATGGTAATTTTTTAATATTTAATTTTTTGACTGTAAATGAATATTGCATGTGAATTATCACTTTCGGAACTAAAATAAGTGTGTTTAGAGTCATTTTAATGCCTTTAATTGGTCGAAATAGAAGCTTCTGAGTAGGAGAAAAAGTCTGTAAAAATGGCACTTTTGGTCACATTGAGGCTTTAAAAAGTAGTTATTCAACATGAGGCACAATCCAAATTACATTTTGAATCAATTTTTCCACAGTCCAAAAAATCAATTTTCTGATGAAAAACGATGATCCGCGACCTGTCGAATTTTCTCCAGATGGTCAAAAATTGTAATTTTTTAATATTTAATTTTTTGACTGTAAATGAATATTACATGTGAATTATCACTTTCGGAACTAAAATAAGTGTGTTTAGAGTCATTTTAATGCCTGAAATTGGTCAAAATAAAAGCTCTCGAGTAGGAGAAAAAGTCTGTAAAAAAGGCAATTTTGGTCACATTGAGGCTTTAAAAAGTAGTTATTCAACATGAGGCACAACCCAAATTACATTTTGAATCAATTCTTCCACAGTCCAAAAAATCAATTTTCTGATGAAAAACGATGATCCGCGACCTGTCAAATTTTCTCCAGATGGTCAAAAATTGTAATTTTTTAATATTTAATTTTTTGACTGTAAATGAATATTACATGTGAATTATCACTTTCGGAACTAAAATAAGTGTGTTTAGAGTCATTTTAATGCCTTTAATTGGTCGAAATAGAAGCTTCTGAGTAGGAGAAAAAGTCTGTAAAAATTGCACTTTTGGTCACATTGAGGCTTTAAAAAGTAGTTATTCAACATGAGGCACAATCCAAATTACATTTTGAATCAATTCTTCCACAGTCCAAAAAATCAATTTTCTCATGAAAAACGATGATCCGCGACCTGTCGAATTTTCTCCAGATGGTCAAAAATGGTAATTTTTTAATATTTAATTTTTTGATTGTAAATGACTATTGCATGTGAATTATCACTTTTGGAACTAAAATAAGTGTGTTTAGAGTCATTTTAATGCCTTTAATTTGTCGAAATAGAAGCTTCTGAGTAGGAGAAAAAGTCTGTAAAAAAGGCAATTTTGGTCACATTGAGGCTTTAGAAAGTAGTTATTCAACATGAGGCACAATCAAAATTACATTTTGAATCAATTTTTCCAGAGTCAAAAAAATCAAATTTCTGATGAAAAACGATGACCCGTGACCTGTCGAACTATCTCCAGATGGTCAAAAATTGTAATTTTGTAATATTTAATTTTTTGCCTGTAAATGACTTTTGCAAGTGAATTATCTCTTTTGGAACTAAAATAAGTGTGTAAAAAAGGCAATTTTGGTCTCATTGAGGCTTTAAAAAGTAGGTATTCACCATGAGGCACAATCCAAATTACATTTTGAATCATTTCTTCCACAGTCCAAAAAATCAATTTTCTGATGAAAAACGATGATCCGCGACCTGTCTAATTTTCTCCAGATGGTCAAAAATGGTAATTTTTTAATATTTAATTTTTTGACTGTAAATGAATATTGCATGTGAATTATCACTTTCGGAACTAAAATAAGTGTGTTTAGAGTCATTTCAATGCCTTTAATTGGTCGAAATAGAAGCTTCTGAGTAGGAGAAAAAGTCTGTAAAAATGGCACTTTTGGTCACATTGAGGATTTAAAAAGTAGTTATTCAGCATGAGGCACAACCCAAATTACATTTTGAATCAATTCTTCCACAGTCCAAAAAATCAATTTTCTGATGAAAAACGATGATCCGCGACCTGTCGAATTTTCTCCAGATGGTCAAAAATGGTAATTTTTTAATATTTAATTTTTTGACTGTAAATGAATATTGCATGTGAATTATCACTTTCGGAACTACAATAAGTGTGTTTAGAGTCATTTTAATGCCTGAAATTGGTCAAAATAAAAGCTCTCGAGTAGGAGAAAAAGTCTGTAAAAAAGGCAATTTTGGTCACATTGAGGCTTTAAAAAGTAGGTATTCACCATGAGGCACAATCCAAATTACATTTTGAATCAATTCTTCCACAGTCCAAAAAATCTATTTTCTGATGAAAAACGATGATCCGCGACCTGTCGAATTTTCTCCAGATGGTCAAAAATGGTAATTTTTAAATATTTAATTTTTTGACTGTAAATGAATATTGCATGTGAATTATCACTTTCGGAACTAAAATAAGTGTGTTTAGAGTCATTTTAATGCCTTTAATTGGTCGAAATAGAAGCTTCTGAGTAGGAGAAAAAGTCTGTAAGAATTGCACTTTTGGTCACATTGAGGCTTTAAAAAGTAGTTATCAACATGAGGCACAATCCAAATTACATTTTGAATCAATTCTTCCACAGTCCAAAAAAACAATTTTCTGATGAAAAACGATGATCCGCGACCTGTCGATTTTTCTCCAGATGGTCAAAAATGGTTATTTTTTAATATTAAATTGTTTGACTGTAAATGACTATTGCATGTGAATTATCACTTTTGGAACTAAAATAAGTGTGTTTAGAGTCATTTTAATGCCTTTAATTGGTCGAAATAGAAGCTTCTGAATAGGAGAAAAAGTCTGTAAAAATGGCACTTTTGGTCACATTGAGGATTTAAAAAGTAGTTATTCAACATGAGGCACAACCCAAATTACATTTTGAATCAATTCTTCCACAGTCCAAAAAATCATTTTTCTGATGAAAAACGATGATCCGCGACCTGTCGAATTTTCTCCAGATGGTCAAAAATTGTAATTTTTTAATATTTAATTTTTTGACTGTAAATGAATATTACATGTGAATTATCACTTTCGGAACTAAAATAAGTGTGTTTAGAGTCATTTTAATGCCTGAAATTGGTCAAAATAAAAGCTCTCGAGTAGGAGAAAAAGTCTGTAAAAAAGGCAATTTTGGTCACATTGAGGCTTTAAAAAGTAGGTATTCACCATGAGGCACAATCCAAATTACATTTTGAATCAATTCTTCCACAGTCCAAAAAATCAATTTTCTGATGAAAAACGATGATCCGCGACCTGTCGAATTTTCTCCAGATGGTCAAAAATGGTAATTTTTTAATATTTAATTTTTTGATTGTAAATGACTATTGCATGTGAATTATCACTTTTGGAACTAAAATAAGTGTGTTTAGAGTCATTTTAATGCCTTTAATTTGTCGAAATAGAAGCTTCTGAGTAGGAGAAAAAGTCTGTAAAAAAGGCAATTTTGGTCACATTGAGGCTTTAGAAAGTAGTTATTCAACATGAGGCACAATCAAAATTACATTTTGAATCAATTTTTCCAGAGTCAAAAAAATCACATTTCTGATGAAAAACGATGACCCGTGACCTGTCGAACTATCTCCAGATGGTCAAAAATTGTAATTTTGTAATATTTAATTTTTTGCCTGTAAAAGACTTTTGCAAGTGAATTATCTCTTTTGGAACTAAAATAAGTGTGTAAAAAAGGCAATTTTGGTCACATTGAGGCTTTAAAAAGTAGGTATTCACCATGAGGCACAATCCAAATTACATTTTGAATCAATTCTTCCACAGTCCAAAAAATCAATTTTCTGATGAAAAACGATGATCCGCGCGCGACCTGTCGAATTTTCTCCAGATGGTCAAAAATGGTAATTTTTTAATATTTAATTTTTTGACTGTAAATGACTATTGCATGTGAATTATCACTTTTGGAACTAAAAGAAGTGTGTTTAGAGTCATTTCAATGCCTTTAATTGGTCGAAATAGAAGCTTCTGAGTAGGAGAAAAAGTCTGTAAAAATGGCACTTTTGGTCACATTGAGGATTTAAAAAGTAGTTATTCAACATGAGGCACAACCCAAATTACATTTTGAATCAATTCTTCCACAGTCCAAAAAATCATTTTTCTGATGAAAAACGATGATACGCGACCTGTCGAATTTTCTCCAGATGGTCAAAAATGGTTATTTTTTAATATTTAATTTTTTGACTGTAAATGAATATTGCATGTGAATTATCACTTTCGGAACTAAAATAAGTGTGTTTAGAGTCATTTTAATGCCTTTAATTGGTCGAAATAGAAGCTTCTGAGTAGGAGAAAAAGTCTGTAAAAATGGCACTTTTGGTCACATTGAGGCTTTAAAAAGTAGTTATTCAACATGAGGCACAATCCAAATTACATTTTGAATCAATTTTTCCACAGTCCAAAAAATCAATTTTCTGATGAAAAACGATGATCCGCGACCTGTCGAATTTTCTCCAGATGGTCAAAAATGGTAATTTTTTAATATTTAATTTTTTGACTGTAAATGACTATTGCATGTGAATTATCACTTTTGGAACTAAAAGAAGTGTGTTTAGAGTCATTTCAATGCCTTTAATTGGTCGAAATAGAAGCTTCTGAGTAGGAGAAAAAGTCTGTAAAAATGGCACTTTTGGTCACATTGAGGATTTAAAAAGTAGTTATTCAACATGAGGCACAACCCAAATTACATTTTGAATCAATTCTTCCACAGTCCAAAAAATCAATTTTCTGATGAAAAACGATGATCCGCGACCTGTCAAATTTTCTCCAGATGGTCAAAAATTGTAATTTTTTAATATTTAATTTTTTGACTGTAAATGAATATTACATGTGAATTATCACTTTCGGAACTAAAATAAGTGTGTTTAGAGTCATTTTAATGCCTTTAATTGGTCGAAATAGAAGCTTCTGAGTAGGAGAAAAAGTCTGTAAAAATTGCACTTTTGGTCACATTGAGGCTTTAAAAAGTAGTTATTCAACATGAGGCACAATCCAAATTACATTTTGAATCAATTCTTCCACAGTCCAAAAAATCAATTTTCTGATGAAAAACGATGATCCGCGACCTGTCGAATTTTCTCCAGATGGTCAAAAATGGTAATTTTTTAATATTTAATTTTTTGATTGTAAATGACTATTGCATGTGAATTATCACTTTTGGAACTAAAATAAGTGTGTTTAGAGTCATTTTAATGCCTTTAATTTGTCGAAATAGAAGCTTCTGAGTATGAGAAAAAGTCTGTAAAAAAGGCAATTTTGGTCACATTGAGGCTTTAGAAAGTAGTTATTCAACATGAGGCACAATCAAAATTACATTTTGAATCAATTTTTCCAGAGTCAAAAAAATCAAATTTCTGATGAAAAACGATGACCCGTGACCTGTCGAACTATCTCCAGATGGTCAAAAATTGTAATTTTGTAATATTTAATTTTTTGCCTGTAAATGACTTTTGCAAGTGAATTATCTCTTTTGGAACTAAAATAAGTGTGTAAAAAAGGCAATTTTGGTCTCATTGAGGCTTTAAAAAGTAGGTATTCACCATGAGGCACAATCCAAATTACATTTTGAATCATTTCTTCCACAGTCCAAAAAATCAATTTTCTGATGAAAAACGATGATCCGCGACCTGTCTAATTTTCTCCAGATGGTCAAAAATGGTAATTTTTTAATATTTAATTTTTTGACTGTAAATGAATATTGCATGTGAATTATCACTTTCGGAACTAAAATAAGTGTGTTTAGAGTCATTTCAATGCCTTTAATTGGTCGAAATAGAAGCTTCTGAGTAGGAGAAAAAGTCTGTAAAAATGGCACTTTTGGTCACATTGAGGATTTAAAAAGTAGTTATTCAGCATGAGGCACAACCCAAATTACATTTTGAATCAATTCTTCCACAGTCCAAAAAATCAATTTTCTGATGAAAAACGATGATCCGCGACCTGTCGAATTTTCTCCAGATGGTCAAAAATGGTAATTTTTTAATATTTAATTTTTTGACTGTAAATGAATATTGCATGTGAATTATCACTTTCGGAACTAAAATAAGTGTGTTTAGAGTCATTTTAATGCCTTTAATTGGTCGAAATAGAAGCTTCTGAGTAGGAGAAAAAGTCTGTAAGAATTGCACTTTTGGTCACATTGAGGCTTTAAAAAGTAGTTATCAACATGAGGCACAATCCAAATTACATTTTGAATCAATTCTTCCACAGTCCAAAAAAAAAATTTTCTGATGAAAAACGATGATCCGCGACCTGTCGAATTTTCTCCAGATGGTCAAAAATGGTTATTTTTTAATATTAAATTTTTTGACTGTAAATGACTATTGCATGTGAATTATCACTTTTGGAACTAAAATAAGTGTGTTTAGAGTTATTTTAATGCATTTAATTGGTCGAAATAGAAGCTTCTGAATAGGAGAAAAAGTCTGTAAAAATGGCACTTTTGGTCACATTGAGGATTTAAAAAGTAGTTATTCAACATGAGGCACAACCCAAATTACATTTTGAATCAATTCTTCCACAGTCCAAAAAATCATTTTTCTGATGAAAAACGATGATCCGCGACCTGTCGAATTTTCTCCAGATGGTCAAAAATTGTAATTTTTTAATATTTAATTTTTTGACTGTAAATGAATATTACATGTGAATTATCACTTTCGGAACTAAAATAAGTGTGTTTAGAGTCATTTTAATGCCTTTAATTGGTCGAAATAGAAGCTTCTGAGTAGGAGAAAAAGTCTGTAAAAATGGCACTTTTGGTCACATTGAGGCTTTAAAAAGTAGTTAGTCAACATGAGGCACAATCCAAATTACATTTTGAATCAATTTTTCCACAGTCCAAAAAATCAATTTTCTGATGAAAAACGATGATCCGCGACCTGTCGAATTTTCTCCAGATGGTCAAAAATGGTAATTTTTTAATATTTAATTTTTTGACTGTAAATGAATATTGCATGTGAATTATCACTTTCGGAACTAAAATAAGTGTGTTTAGAGTCATTTTAATGCCTGAAATTGGTCAAAATAAAAGCTCTCGAGTAGGAGAAAAAGTCTGTAAAAAAGGCAATTTTGGTCACATTGAGGCTTTAAAAAGTAGGTATTCACCATGAGGCACAATCCAAATTACATTTTGAATCAATTCTTCCACAGTCCAAAAAATCAATTTTCTGATGAAAAACGATGATCCGCGACCTGTCGAATTTTCTCCAGATGGTCAAAAATGGTAATTTTTTAATATTTAATTTTTTGACTGTAAATGACTATTGCATGTGAATTATCACTTTTGGAACTAAAAGAAGTGTGTTTAGAGTCATTTCAATGCCTTTAATTGGTCGAAATAGAAGCTTCCGAGTAGGAGAAAAAGTCTGTAAAAATAGCACTTTTGGTCACATTGAGGATTTAAAAAGTAGTTATTCAACATGAGGCACAACCCAAATTACATTTTGAATCAATTCTTCCACAGTCCAAAAAATCATTTTTCTGATGAAAAACGATGATCCGCGACCTGTCGAATTTTCTCCAGATGGTCAAAAATGGTAATTTTTTAATATTTAATTTTTTGACTGGAAATGAATATTGCATGTGAATTATCACTTTCGGAACTAAAATAAGTGTGTTTAGAGTCATTTTAATGCCTTTAATTGGTCGAAATAGAAGCTTCTGAGTAGGAGAAAAAGTCTGTAAAAATTGCACTTTTGGTCACATTGAGGCTTTAAAAAGTAGTTATTCAACATGAGGCACAATCCAAATTACATTTTGAATCAATTCTTCCACAGTCCAAAAAATCAATTTTCTGATGAAAAACGATGATCCGCGACCTGTCGAATTTTCTCCAGATGGTCAAAAATGGTAATTTTTTAATATTTAATTTTTTGATTGTAAATGACTATTGCATGTGAATTATCACTTTTGGAACTAAAATAAGTGTGTTTAGAGTCATTTTAATGCCTTTAATTTGTCGAAATAGAAGCTTCTGAGTAGGAGAAAAAGTCTGTAAAAAAGGCAATTTTGGTCACATTGAGGCTTTAGAAAGTAGTTATTCAACATGAGGCACAATCAAAATTACATTTTGAATCAATTTTTCCAGAGTCAAAAAAATCACATTTCTGATGAAAAACGATGACCCGTGACGACCTGTCGAACTATCTCCAGATGGTCAAAAATTGTAATTTTGTAATATTTAATTTTTTGCCTGTTAATGACTTTTGCAAGTGAATTATCTCTTTTGGAACTAAAATAAGTGTGTAAAAAAGGCAATTTTGGTCACATTGAGGCTTTAAAAAGTAGGTATTCACCATGAGGCACAATCCAAATTACATTTTGAATCAATTCTTCCACAGTCCAAAAAATCAATTTTCTGATGAAAAACGATGATCCGCGCGCGACCTGTCGAATTTTCTCCAGATGGTCAAAAATGGTAATTTTTTAATATTTAATTTTTTGACTGTAAATGACTATTGCATGTGAATTATCACTTTTGGAACTAAAAGAAGTGTGTTTAGAGTCATTTCAATGCCTTTAATTGGTCGAAATAGAAGCTTCTGAGTAGGAGAAAAAGTCTGTAAAAATGGCACTTTTGGTCACATTGAGGATTTAAAAAGTAGTTATTCAACATGAGGCACAACCCAAATTACATTTTGAATCAATTCTTCCACAGTCCAAAAAATCATTTTTCTGATGAAAAACGATGATACGCGACCTGTCGAATTTTCTCCAGATGGTCAAAAATGGTAATTTTTTAATATTTAATTTTTTGACTGTAAATGAATATTGCATGTGAATTATCACTTTCGGAACTAAAATAAGTGTGTTTAGAGTCATTTTAATGCCTTTAATTGGTCGAAATAGAAGCTTCTGAGTAGGAGAAAAAGTCTGTAAAAATGGCACTTTTGGTCACATTGAGGCTTTAAAAAGTAGTTATTCAACATGAGGCACAATCCAAATTACATTTTGAATCAATTTTTCCACAGTCCAATAAATCAATTTTCTGATGAAAAACGATGATCCGCGACCTGTCGAATTTTCTCCAGATGGTCAAAAATGGTAATTTTTTAATATTTAATTTTTTGACTGTAAATGACTATTGCATGTGAATTATCACTTTTGGAACTAAAAGAAGTGTGTTTAGAGGCATTTCAATGCCTTTAATTGGTCGAAATAGAAGCTTCTGAGTAGGAGAAAAAGTCTGTAAAAATGGCACTTTTGGTCACATTGAGGATTTAAAAAGTAGTTATTCAACATGAGGCACAACCCAAATTACATTTTGAATCAATTCTTCCACAGTCCAAAAAATCAATTTTCTGATGAAAAACGATGATCCGCGACCTGTCAAATTTTCTCCAGATGGTCAAAAATTGTAATTTTTTAATATTTAATTTTTTGACTGTAAATGAATATTACATGTGAATTATCACTTTCGGAACTAAAATAAGTGTGTTTAGAGTCATTTAAATGCCTTTAATTGGTCGAAATAGAAGCTTCTGAGTAGGAGAAAAAGTCTGTAAAAATTGCACTTTTGGTCACATTGAGGCTTTAAAAAGTAGTTATTCAACATGAGGCACAATCCAAATTACATTTTGAATCAATTCTTCCACAGTCCAAAAAATCAATTTTCTCATGAAAAACGATGATCCGCGACCTGTCGAATTTTCTCCAGATGGTCAAAAATGGTAATTTTTTAATATTTAATTTTTTGATTGTAAATGACTATTGCATGTGAATTATCACTTTTGGAACTAAAATAAGTGTGTTTAGAGTCATTTTAATGCCTTTAATTTGTCGAAATAGAAGCTTCTGAGTAGGAGAAAAAGTCTGTAAAAAAGGCAATTTTGGTCACATTGAGGCTTTAGAAAGTAGTTATTCAACATGAGGCACAATCAAAATTACATTTTGAATCAATTTTTCCAGAGTCAAAAAAATCAAATTTCTGATGAAAAACGATGACCCGTGACCTGTCGAACTATCTCCAGATGGTCAAAAATTGTAATTTTGTAATATTTAATTTTTTGCCTGTAAATGACTTTTGCAAGTGAATTATCTCTTTTGGAACTAAAATAAGTGTGTAAAAAAGGCAATTTTGGTCTCATTGAGGCTTTAAAAAGTAGGTATTCACCATGAGGCACAATCCAAATTACATTTTGAATCATTTCTTCCACAGTCCAAAAAATCAATTTTCTGATGAAAAACGATGATCCGCGACCTGTCTAATTTTCTCCAGATGGTCAAAAATGGTAATTTTTTAATATTTAATTTTTTGACTGTAAATGAATATTGCATGTGAATTATCACTTTCGGAACTAAAATAAGTGTGTTTAGAGTCATTTCAATGCCTTTAATTGGTCGAAATAGAAGCTTCTGAGTAGGAGAAAAAGTCTGTAAAAATGGCACTTTTGGTCACATTGAGGATTTAAAAAGTAGTTATTCAGCATGAGGCACAACCCAAATTACATTTTGAATCAATTCTTCCACAGTCCAAAAAATCAATTTTCTGATGAAAAACGATGATCCGCGACCTGTCGAATTTTCTCCAGATGGTCAAAAATGGTAATTTTTTAATATTTAATTTTTTGACTGTAAATGAATATTGCATGTGAATTATCACTTTCGGAACTACAATAAGTGTGTTTAGAGTCATTTTAATGCCTGAAATTGGTCAAAATAAAAGCTCTCGAGTAGGAGAAAAAGTCTGTAAAAAAGGCAATTTTGGTCACATTGAGGCTTTAAAAAGTAGGTATTCACCATGAGGCACAATCCAAATTACATTTTGAATCAATTCTTCCACAGTCCAAAAAATCTATTTTCTGATGAAAAACGATGATCCGCGACCTGTCGAATTTTCTCCAGATGGTCAAAAATGGTAATTTTTAAATATTTAATTTTTTGACTGTAAATGAATATTGCATGTGAATTATCACTTTCGGAACTAAAATAAGTGTGTTTAGAGTCATTTTAATGCCTTTAATTGGTCGAAATAGAAGCTTCTGAGTAGGAGAAAAAGTCTGTAAGAATTGCACTTTTGGTCACATTGAGGCTTTAAAAAGTAGTTATCAACATGAGGCACAATCCAAATTACATTTTGAATCAATTCTTCCACAGTCCAAAAAAACAATTTTCTGATGAAAAACGATGATCCGCGACCTGTCGATTTTTCTCCAGATGGTCAAAAATGGTTATTTTTTAATATTAAATTGTTTGACTGTAAATGACTATTGCATGTGAATTATCACTTTTGGAACTAAAATAAGTGTGTTTAGAGTCATTTTAATGCCTTTAATTGGTCGAAATAGAAGCTTCTGAATAGGAGAAAAAGTCTGTAAAAATGGCACTTTTGGTCACATTGAGGATTTAAAAAGTAGTTATTCAACATGAGGCACAACCCAAATTACATTTTGAATCAATTCTTCCACAGTCCAAAAAATCATTTTTCTGATGAAAAACGATGATCCGCGACCTGTCGAATTTTCTCCAGATGGTCAAAAATTGTAATTTTTTAATATTTAATTTTTTGACTGTAAATGAATATTACATGTGAATTATCACTTTCGGAACTAAAATAAGTGTGTTTAGAGTCATTTTAATGCCTGAAATTGGTCAAAATAAAAGCTCTCGAGTAGGAGAAAAAGTCTGTAAAAAAGGCAATTTTGGTCACATTGAGGCTTTAAAAAGTAGGTATTCACCATGAGGCACAATCCAAATTACATTTTGAATCAATTCTTCCACAGTCCAAAAAATCAATTTTCTGATGAAAAACGATGATCCGCGACCTGTCGAATTTTCTCCAGATGGTCAAAAATGGTAATTTTTTAATATTTAATTTTTTGATTGTAAATGACTATTGCATGTGAATTATCACTTTTGGAACTAAAATAAGTGTGTTTAGAGTCATTTTAATGCCTTTAATTTGTCGAAATAGAAGCTTCTGAGTAGGAGAAAAAGTCTGTAAAAAAGGCAATTTTGGTCACATTGAGGCTTTAGAAAGTAGTTATTCAACATGAGGCACAATCAAAATTACATTTTGAATCAATTTTTCCAGAGTCAAAAAAATCACATTTCTGATGAAAAACGATGACCCGTGACCTGTCGAACTATCTCCAGATGGTCAAAAATTGTAATTTTGTAATATTTAATTTTTTGCCTGTAAATGACTTTTGCAAGTGAATTATCTCTTTTGGAACTAAAATAAGTGTGTAAAAAAGGCAATTTTGGTCACATTGAGGCTTTAAAAAGTAGGTATTCACCATGAGGCACAATCCAAATTACATTTTGAATCAATTCTTCCACAGTCCAAAAAATCAATTTTCTGATGAAAAACGATGATCCGCGCGCGACCTGTCGAATTTTCTCCAGATGGTCAAAAATGGTAATTTTTTAATATTTAATTTTTTGACTGTAAATGACTATTGCATGTGAATTATCACTTTTGGAACTAAAAGAAGTGTGTTTAGAGTCATTTCAATGCCTTTAATTGGTCGAAATAGAAGCTTCTGAGTAGGAGAAAAAGTCTGTAAAAATGGCACTTTTGGTCACATTGAGGATTTAAAAAGTAGTTATTCAACATGAGGCACAACCCAAATTACATTTTGAATCAATTCTTCCACAGTCCAAAAAATCATTTTTCTGATGAAAAACGATGATACGCGACCTGTCGAATTTTCTCCAGATGGTCAAAAATGGTAATTTTTTATTATTTAATTTTTTGACTGTAAATGAATATTGCATGTGAATTATCACTTTCGGAACTAAAATAAGTGTGTTTAGAGTCATTTTAATGCCTTTAATTGGTCAAAATAGAAGCTTCTGAGTAGGAGAAAAAGTCTGTAAAAATGGCACTTTTGGTCACATTGAGGCTTTAAAAAGTAGTTATTCAACATGAGGCACAATCCAAATTACATTTTGAATCAATTTTTCCACAGTCCAAAAAATCAATTTTCTGATGAAAAACGATGATCCGCGACCTGTCGAATTTTCTCCAGATGGTCAAAAATGGTAATTTTTTAATATTTAATTTTTTGACTGTAAATGACTATTGCATGTGAATTATCACTTTTGGAACTAAAAGAAGTGTGTTTAGAGTCATTTCAATGCCTTTAATTGGTCGAAATAGAAGCTTCTGAGTAGGAGAAAAAGTCTGTAAAAATGGCACTTTTGGTCACATTGAGGATTTAAAAAGTAGTTATTCAACATGAGGCACAACCCAAATTACATTTTGAATCAATTCTTCCACAGTCCAAAAAATCAATTTTCTGATGAAAAACGATGATCCGCGACCTGTCAAATTTTCTCCAGATGGTCAAAAATTGTAATTTTTTAATATTTAATTTTTTGACTGTAAATGAATATTACATGTGAATTATCACTTTCGGAACTAAAATAAGTGTGTTTAGAGTCATTTTAATGCCTTTAATTGGTCGAAATAGAAGCTTCTGAGTAGGAGAAAAAGTCTGTAAAAATTGCACTTTTGGTCACATTGAGGCTTTAAAAAGTAGTTATTCAACATGAGGCACAATCCAAATTACATTTTGAATCAATTCTTCCACAGTCCAAAAAATCAATTTTCTCATGAAAAACGATGATCCGCGACCTGTCGAATTTTCTCCAGATGGTCAAAAATGGTAATTTTTTAATATTTAATTTTTTGATTGTAAATGACTATTGCATGTGAATTATCACTTTTGGAACTAAAATAAGTGTGTTTAGAGTCATTTTAATGCCTTTAATTTGTCGAAATAGAAGCTTCTGAGTAGGAGAAAAAGTCTGTAAAAAAGGCAATTTTGGTCACATTGAGGCTTTAGAAAGTAGTTATTCAACATGAGGCACAATCAAAATTACATTTTGAATCAATTTTTCCAGAGTCAAAAAAATCAAATTTCTGATGAAAATCGATGACCCGTGACCTGTCGAACTATCTCCAGATGGTCAAAAATTGTAATTTTGTAATATTTAATTTTTTGCCTGTAAATGACTTTTGCAAGTGAATTATCTCTTTTGGAACTAAAATAAGTGTGTAAAAAAGGCAATTTTGGTCTCATTGAGGCTTTAAAAAGTAGGTATTCACCATGAGGCACAATCCAAATTACATTTTGAATCATTTCTTCCACAGTCCAAAAAATCAATTTTCTGATGAAAAACGATGATCCGCGACCTGTCGAATTTTCTCCAGATGGTCAAAAATGGTAATTTTTTAATATTTAATTTTTTGACTGTAAATGAATATTGCATGTGAATTAACACTTTCGGAACTAAAATAAGTGTGTTTAGAGTCATTTTAATGCCTGAAATTGGTCAAAATAAAAGCTCTCGAGTAGGAGAAAAAGTCTGTAAAAAAGGCAATTTTGGTCACATTGAGGCTTTAAAAAGTAGGTATTCACCATGAGGCACAATCCAAATTACATTTTGAATCAATTCTTCCACAGTCCAAAAAATCAATTTTCTGATGAAAAACGATGATCCGCGACCTGTCGAATTTTCTCCAGATGGTCAAAAATGGTAATTTTTTAATATTTAATTTTTTGACTGTAAATGACTATTGCATGTGAATTATCACTTTTGGAACTAAAAGAAGTGTGTTTAGAGTCATTTCAATGCCTTTAATTGGTCGAAATAGAAGCTTCTGAGTAGGAGAAAAAGTCTGTAAAAATAGCACTTTTGGTCACATTGAGGATTTAAAAAGTAGTTATTCAACATGAGGCACAACCCAAATTACATTTTGAATCAATTCTTCCACAGTCCAAAAAATCATTTTTCTGATGAAAAACGATGATACGCGACCTGTCGAATTTTCTCCAGATGGTCAAAAATGGTAATTTTTTAATATTTAATTTTTTGACTGTAAATGAATATTGCATGTGAATTATCACTTTCGGAACTAAAATAAGTGTGTTTAGAGTCATTTTAATGCCTTTAATTGGTCGAAATAGAAGCTTCTGAGTAGGAGAAAAAGTCTGTAAAAATGGCACTTTTGGTCACATTGAGGCTTTAAAAAGTAGTTATTCAACATGAGGCACAATCCAAATTACATTTTGAATCAATTTTTCCACAGTCCAAAAAATCAATTTTCTGATGAAAAACGATGATACGCGACCTGTCGAATTTTCTCCAGATGGTCAAAAATGGTAATTTTTTAATATTTAATTTTTTGACTGTAAATGACTATTGCATGTGAATTATCACTTTTGGAACTAAAAGAAGTGTGTTTAGAGTCATTTCAATGCCTTTAATTGGTCGAAATAGAAGCTTCTGAGTAGGAGAAAAAGTCTGTAAAAATGGCACTTTTGGTCACATTGAGGATTTAAAAAGTAGTTATTCAACATGAGGCACAACCCAAATTACATTTTGAATCAATTCTTCCACAGTCCAAAAAATCAATTTTCTGATGAAAAACGATGATCCGCGACCTGTCAAATTTTCTCCAGATGGTCAAAAATTGTAATTTTTTAATATTTAATTTTTTGACTGTAAATGAATATTACATGTGAATAATCACTTTCGGAACTAAAATAAGTGTGTTTAGAGTCATTTTAATGCCTTTAATTGGTCGAAATAGAAGCTTCTGAGTAGGAGAAAAAGTCTGTAAAAATTGCACTTTTGGTCACATTGAGGCTTTAAAAAGTAGTTATTCAACATGAGGCACAATCCAAATTACATTTTGAATCAATTCTTCCACAGTCCAAAAAATCAATTTTCTGATGAAAAACGATGATCCGCGACCTGTCGAATTTTCTCCAGATGGTCAAAAATGGTAATTTTTTAATATTTAATTTTTTGATTGTAAATGACTATTGCATGTGAATTATCACTTTTGGAACTAAAATAAGTGTGTTTAGAGTCATTTTAATGCCTTTAATTTGTCGAAATAGAAGCTTCTGAGTAGGAGAAAAAGTCTGTAAAAAAGGCAATTTTGGTCACATTGAGGCTTTAGAAAGTAGTTATTCAACATGAGGCACAATCAAAATTACATTTTGAATCAATTTTTCCAGAGTCAAAAAAATCACATTTCTGATGAAAAACGATGACCCGTGACCTGTCGAACTATCTCCAGATGGTCAAAAATTGTAATTTTGTAATATTTAATTTTTTGCCTGTAAAAGACTTTTGCAAGTGAATTATCTCTTTTGGAACTAAAATAAGTGTGTAAAAAAGGCAATTTTGGTCACATTGAGGCTTTAAAAAGTAGGTATTCACCATGAGGCACAATCCAAATTACATTTTGAATCAATTCTTCCACAGTCCAAAAAATCAATTTTCTGATGAAAAACGATGATCCGCGACCTGTCGAATTTTCTCCAGATGGTCAAAAATGGTAATTTTTTAATATTTAATTTTTTGACTGTAAATGACTATTGCATGTGAATTATCACTTTTGGAACTAAAAGAAGTGTGTTTAGAGTCATTTCAATGCCTTTAATTGGTCGAAATAGAAGCTTCTGAGTAGGAGAAAAAGTCTGTAAAAATGGCACTTTTGGTCACATTGAGGATTTAAAAAGTAGTTATTCAACATGAGGCACAACCCAAATTACATTTTGAATCAATTCTTCCACAGTCCAAAAAATCATTTTTCTGATGAAAAACGATGATACGCGACCTGTCGAATTTTCTCCAGATGGTCAAAAATGGTAATTTTTTAATATTTAATTTTTTGACTGTAAATGAATATTGCATGTGAATTATCACTTTCGGAACTAAAATAAGTGTGTTTAGAGTCATTTTAATGCCTTTAATTGGTCGAAATAGAAGCTTCTGAGTAGGAGAAAAAGTCTGTAAAAATGGCACTTTTGGTCACATTGAGGCTTTAAAAAGTAGTTATTCAACATGAGGCACAATCCAAATTACATTTTGAATCAATTTTTCCACAGTCCAAAAAATCAATTTTCTGATGAAAAACGATGATCCGCGACCTGTCGAATTTTCTCCAGATGGTCAAAAATGGTAATTTTTTAATATTTAATTTTTTGACTGTAAATGACTATTGCATGTGAATTATCACTTTTGGAACTAAAAGAAGTGTGTTTAGAGTCATTTCAATGCCTTTAATTGGTCGAAATAGAAGCTTCTGAGTAGGAGAAAAAGTCTGTAAAAATGGCACTTTTGGTCACATTGAGGATTTAAAAAGTAGTTATTCAACATGAGGCACAACCCAAATTACATTTTGAATCAATTCTTCCACAGTCCAAAAAATCAATTTTCTGATGAAAAACGATGATCCGCGACCTGTCAAATTTTCTCCAGATGGTCAAAAATTGTAATTTTTTAATATTTAATTTTTTGACTGTAAATGAATATTACATGTGAATTATCACTTTCGGAACTAAAATAAGTGTGTTTAGAGTCATTTTAATGCCTTTAATTGGTCGAAATAGAAGCTTCTGAGTAGGAGAAAAAGTCTGTAAAAATTGCACTTTTGGTCACATTGAGGCTTTAAAAAGTAGTTATTCAACATGAGGCACAATCCAAATTACATTTTGAATCAATTCTTCCACAGTCCAAAAAATCAATTTTCTCATGAAAAACGATGATCCGCGACCTGTCGAATTTTCTCCAGATGGTCAAAAATGGTAATTTTTTAATATTTAATTTTTTGATTGTAAATGACTATTGCATGTGAATTATCACTTTTGGAACTAAAATAAGTGTGTTTAGAGTCATTTTAATGCCTTTAATTTGTCGAAATAGAAGCTTCTGAGTAGGAGAAAAAGTCTGTAAAAAAGGCAATTTTGGTCACATTGAGGCTTTAGAAAGTAGTTATTCAACATGAGGCACAATCAAAATTACATTTGAATCAATTTTTCCAGAGTCAAAAAAATCAAATTTCTGATGAAAAACGATGACCCGTGACCTGTCGAACTATCTCCAGATGGTCAAAAATTGTAATTTTGTAATATTTAATTTTTTGCCTGTAAATGACTTTTGCAAGTGAATTATCTCTTTTGGAACTAAAATAAGTGTGTAAAAAAGGCAATTTTGGTCTCATTGAGGCTTTAAAAAGTAGGTATTCACCATGAGGCACAATCCAAATTACATTTTGAATCATTTCTTCCACAGTCCAAAAAATCAATTTTCTGATGAAAAACGATGATCCGCGACCTGTCGAATTTTCTCCAGATGGTCAAAAATGGTTATTTTTTAATATTAAATTTTTTGACTGTAAATGACTATTGCATGTGAATTATCACTTTTGGAACAAAAATAAGTGTGTTTAGAGTCATTTTAATGCCTTTAATTGGTCGAAATAGAAGCTTCTGAGTAGGAGAAAAAGTCTGTAAAAATGGCACTTTTGGTCACATTGAGGCTTTAAAAAGTAGTTATTCAACATGAGGCACAATCCAAATTACATTTTGAATCAATTTTTCCACAGTCCAAAAAATCAATTTTCTGATGAAAAACGATGATCCGCGACCTGTCGAATTTTCTCCAGATGGTCAAAAATGGTAATTTTTTAATATTTAATTTTTTGACTGTAAATGACTATTGCATGTGAATTATCACTTTTGGAACTAAAAGAAGTGTGTTTAGAGTCATTTCAATGCCTTTAATTGGTCGAAATAGAAGCTTCTGAGTAGGAGAAAAAGTCTGTAAAAATGGCACTTTTGGTCACATTGAGGATTTAAAAAGTAGTTATTCAATATGAGGCACAACCCAAATTACATTTTGAATCAATTCTTCCACAGTCCAAAAAATCAATTTTCTGATGAAAAACGATGATCCGCGACCTGTCGAATTTTCTCCAGATGGTCAAAAATGGTAATTTTTTAATATTTAATTTTTTGATTGTAAATGACTATTGCATGTGAATTATCACTTTTGGAACTAAAATAAGTGTGTTTAGAGTCATTTTAATGCCTTTAATTTGTCGAAATAGAAGCTTCTGAGTAGGAGAAAAAGTCTGTAAAAAAGGCAATTTTGGTCACATTGAGGCTTTAGAAAGTAGTTATTCAACATGAGGCACAATCAAAATTACATTTTGAATCAATTTTTCCAGAGTCAAAAAAATCAAATTTCTGATGAAAAACGATGACCCGTGACCTGTCGAACTATCTCCAGATGGTCAAAAATTGTAAATTTGTAATATTTAATTTTTTGCCTGTAAATGACTTTTGCAAGTGAATTCTCTCTTTTGGAAATAAAATAAGTGTGTAAAAAAGGCAATTTTGGTCACATTGAGGCTTTAAAAAGTAGGTATTCACCATGAGGCACAATCCAAATTACATTTTGAATCATTTCTTCCACAGTCCAAAAAATCAATTTTCTGATGAAAAACGATGATCCGCGACCTGTCTAATTTTCTCCAGATGGTCAAAAATGGTAATTTTTTAATATTTAATTTTTTGACTGTAAATGAATATTGCATGTGAATTATCACTTTCGGAACTACAATAAGTGTGTTTAGAGTCATTTTAATGCCTGAAATTGGTCAAAATAAAAGCTCTCGAGTAGGAGAAAAAGTCTGTAAAAAAGGCAATTTTGGTCACATTGAGGCTTTAAAAAGTAGGTATTCACCATGAGGCACAATCCAAATTACATTTTGAATCAATTCTTCCACAGTCCAAAAAATCAATTTTCTGATGAAAAACGATGATCCGCGACCTGTCGAATTTTCTCCAGATGGTCAAAAATGGTAATTTTTTAATATTTAATTTTTTGACTGTAAATGAATATTGCATGTGAATTATCACTTTCGGAACTAAAATAAGTGTGTTTAGAGTCATTTTAATGCCTTTAATTGGTCGAAATAGAAGCTTCTGAGTAGGAGAAAAAGTCTGTAAAAATGGCACTTTTGGTCACATTGAGGCTTTAAAAAGTAGTTATTCAACATGAGGCACAATCCAAATTACATTTTGAATCAATTTTTCCACAGTCCAAAAAATCAATTTTCTGATGAAAAACGATGATCCGCGACCTGTCGAATTTTCTCCAGATGGTCAAAAATGGTAATTTTTTAATATTTAATTTTTTGACTGTAAATGACTATTGCATGTGAATTATCACTTTTGGAACTAAAATAAGTGTGTTTAGAGTCATTTCAATGCCTTTAATTGGTCGAAATAGAAGCTTCTGAGTAGGAGAAAAAGTCTGTAAAAATGGCACTTTTGGTCACATTGAGGATTTAAAAAGTAGTTATTCAACATGAGGCACAACCCAAATTACATTTTGAATCAATTCTTCCACAGTCCAAAAAATAAATTTTCTGATGAAAAACGATGATCCGCGACCTGTCGAATTTTCTCCAGATGGTCAAAAATGGTAATTTTTTAATATTTAATTTTTTGATTGTAAATGACTATTGCATGTGAATTATCACTTTTGGAACTAAAAAAAGTGTGTTTAGAGTCATTTTAATGCCTTTAATTTGTCGAAATAGAAGCTTCTGAGTAGGAGAAAAAGTCTGTAAAAAAGGCAATTTTGGTCACATTGAGGCTTTAGAAAGTAGTTATTCAACATGAGGCACAATCAAAATTACATTTTGAATCAATTTTTCCAGAGTCAAAAAAATCACATTTCTGATGAAAAACGATGACCCGTGACGACCTGTCGAACTATCTCCAGATGGTCAAAAATTGTAATTTTGTAATATTTAATTTTTTGCCTGTAAATGACTTTTGCAAGTGAATTATCTCTTTTGGAACTAAAATAAGTGTGTAAAAAAGGCAATTTTGGTCACATTGAGGCTTTAAAAAGTAGGTATTCACCATGAGGCACAATCCAAATTACATTTTGAATCAATTCTTCCACAGTCCAAAAAATCAATTTTCTGATGAAAAACGATGATCCGCGCGCGACCTGTCGAATTTTCTCCAGATGGTCAAAAATGGTAATTTTTTTATATTTAATTTTTTGACTGTAAATGACTATTGCATGTGAATTATCACTTTTGGAACTAAAAGAAGTGTGTTTAGAGTCATTTCAATGCCTTTAATTGGTCGAAATAGAAGCTTCTGAGTAGGAGAAAAAGTCTGTAAAAATGGCACTTTTGGTCACATTGAGGATTTAAAAAGTAGTTATTCAACATGAGGCACAACCCAAATTACATTTTGAATCAATTCTTCCACAGTCCAAAAAATCATTTTTCTGATGAAAAACGATGATACGCGACCTGTCGAATTTTCTCCAGATGGTCAAAAATGGTAATTTTTTAATATTTAATTTTTTGACTGTAAATGAATATTGCATGTGAATTATCACTTTCGGAACTAAAATAAGTGTGTTTAGAGTCATTTTAATGCCTTTAATTGGTCGAAATAGAAGCTTCTGAGTAGGAGAAAAAGTCTGTAAAAATGGCACTTTTGGTCACATTGAGGCTTTAAAAAGTAGTTATTCAACATGAGGCACAATCCAAATTACATTTTGAATCAATTTTTCCACAGTCCAAAAAATCAATTTTCTGATGAAAAACGATGATCCGCGACCTGTCGAATTTTCTCCAGATGGTCAAAAATTGTAATTTTTTAATATTTAATTTTTTGACTGTAAATGAATATTACATGTGAATTATCACTTTCGGAACTAAAATAAGTGTGTTTAGAGTCATTTTAATGCCTGAAATTGGTCAAAATAAAAGCTCTCGAGTAGGAGAAAAAGTCTGTAAAAAAGGCAATTTTGGTCACATTGAGGCTTTAAAAAGTAGTTATTCAACATGAGGCACAACCCAAATTACATTTTGAATCAATTCTTCCACAGTCCAAAAAATCAATTTTCTGATGAAAAACGATGATCCGCGACCTGTCAAATTTTCTCCAGATGGTCAAAAATTGTAATTTTTTAATATTTAATTTTTTGACTGTAAATGAATATTACATGTGAATTATCACTTTCGGAACTAAAATAAGTGTGTTTAGAGTCATTTTAATGCCTTTAATTGGTCGAAATAGAAGCTTCTGAGTAGGAGAAAAAGTCTGTAAAAATTGCACTTTTGGTCACATTGAGGCTTTAAAAAGTAGTTATTCAACATGAGGCACAATCCAAATTACATTTTGAATCAATTCTTCCACAGTCCAAAAAATCAATTTTCTCATGAAAAACGATGATCCGCGACCTGTCGAATTTTCTCCAGATGGTCAAAAATGGTAATTTTTTAATATTTAATTTTTTGATTGTAAATGACTATTGCATGTGAATTATCACTTTTGGAACTAAAATAAGTGTGTTTAGAGTCATTTTAATGCCTTTAATTTGTCGAAATAGAAGCTTCTGAGTAGGAGAAAAAGTCTGTAAAAAAGGCAATTTTGGTCACATTGAGGCTTTAGAAAGTAGTTATTCAACATGAGGCACAATCAAAATTACATTTTGAATCAATTTTTCCAGAGTCAAAAAAATCAAATTTCTGATGAAAAACGATGACCCGTGACCTGTCGAACTATCTCCAGATGGTCAAAAATTGTAATTTTGTAATATTTAATTTTTTGCCTGTAAATGACTTTTGCAAGTGAATTATCTCTTTTGGAACTAAAATAAGTGTGTAAAAAAGGCAATTTTGGTCTCATTGAGGCTTTAAAAAGTAGGTATTCACCATGAGGCACAATCCAAATTACATTTTGAATCATTTCTTCCACAGTCCAAAAAATCAATTTTCTGATGAAAAACGATGATCCGCGACCTGTCTAATTTTCTCCAGATGGTCAAAAATGGTAATTTTTTAATATTTAATTTTTTGACTGTAAATGAATATTGCATGTGAATTATCACTTTCGGAACTAAAATAAGTGTGTTTAGAGTCATTTCAATGCCTTTAATTGGTCGAAATAGAAGCTTCTGAGTAGGAGAAAAAGTCTGTAAAAATGGCACTTTTGGTCACATTGAGGATTTAAAAAGTAGTTATTCAGCATGAGGCACAACCCAAATTACATTTTGAATCAATTCTTCCACAGTCCAAAAAATCAATTTTCTGATGAAAAACGATGATCCGCGACCTGTCGAATTTTCTCCAGATGGTCAAAAATGGTAATTTTTTAATATTTAATTTTTTGACTGTAAATGAATATTGCATGTGAATTATCACTTTCGGAACTACAATAAGTGTGTTTAGAGTCATTTTAATGCCTGAAATTGGTCAAAATAAAAGCTCTCGAGTAGGAGAAAAAGTCTGTAAAAAAGGCAATTTTGGTCACATTGAGGCTTTAAAAAGTAGGTATTCACCATGAGGCACAATCCAAATTACATTTTGAATCAATTCTTCCACAGTCCAAAAAATCTATTTTCTGATGAAAAACGATGATCCGCGACCTGTCGAATTTTCTCCAGATGGTCAAAAATGGTAATTTTTAAATATTTAATTTTTTGACTGTAAATGAATATTGCATGTGAATTATCACTTTCGGAACTAAAATAAGTGTGTTTAGAGTCATTTTAATGCCTTTAATTGGTCGAAATAGAAGCTTCTGAGTAGGAGAAAAAGTCTGTAAGAATTGCACTTTTGGTCACATTGAGGCTTTAAAAAGTAGTTATCAACATGAGGCACAATCCAAATTACATTTTGAATCAATTCTTCCACAGTCCAAAAAAACAATTTTCTGATGAAAAACGATGATCCGCGACCTGTCGATTTTTCTCCAGATGGTCAAAAATGGTTATTTTTTAATATTAAATTGTTTGACTGTAAATGACTATTGCATGTGAATTATCACTTTTGGAACTAAAATAAGTGTGTTTAGAGTCATTTTAATGCCTTTAATTGGTCGAAATAGAAGCTTCTGAATAGGAGAAAAAGTCTGTAAAAATGGCACTTTTGGTCACATTGAGGATTTAAAAAGTAGTTATTCAACATGAGGCACAACCCAAATTACATTTTGAATCAATTCTTCCACAGTCCAAAAAATCATTTTTCTGATGAAAAACGATGATCCGCGACCTGTCGAATTTTCTCCAGATGGTCAAAAATTGTAATTTTTTAATATTTAATTTTTTGACTGTAAATGAATATTACATGTGAATTATCACTTTCGGAACTAAAATAAGTGTGTTTAGAGTCATTTTAATGCCTGAAATTGGTCAAAATAAAAGCTCTCGAGTAGGAGAAAAAGTCTGTAAAAAAGGCAATTTTGGTCACATTGAGGCTTTAAAAAGTAGGTATTCACCATGAGGCACAATCCAAATTACATTTTGAATCAATTCTTCCACAGTCCAAAAAATCAATTTTCTGATGAAAAACGATGATCCGCGACCTGTCGAATTTTCTCCAGATGGTCAAAAATGGTAATTTTTTAATATTTAATTTTTTGATTGTAAATGACTATTGCATGTGAATTATCACTTTTGGAACTAAAATAAGTGTGTTTAGAGTCATTTTAATGCCTTTAATTTGTCGAAATAGAAGCTTCTGAGTAGGAGAAAAAGTCTGTAAAAAAGGCAATTTTGGTCACATTGAGGCTTTAGAAAGTAGTTATTCAACATGAGGCACAATCAAAATTACATTTTGAATCAATTTTTCCAGAGTCAAAAAAATCACATTTCTGATGAAAAACGATGACCCGTGACCTGTCGAACTATCTCCAGATGGTCAAAAATTGTAATTTTGTAATATTTAATTTTTTGCCTGTAAAAGACTTTTGCAAGTGAATTATCTCTTTTGGAACTAAAATAAGTGTGTAAAAAAGGCAATTTTGGTCACATTGAGGCTTTAAAAAGTAGGTATTCACCATGAGGCACAATCCAAATTACATTTTGAATCAATTCTTCCACAGTCCAAAAAATCAATTTTCTGATGAAAAACGATGATCCGCGCGCGACCTGTCGAATTTTCTCCAGATGGTCAAAAATGGTAATTTTTTAATATTTAATTTTTTGACTGTAAATGACTATTGCATGTGAATTATCACTTTTGGAACTAAAAGAAGTGTGTTTAGAGTCATTTCAATGCCTTTAATTGGTCGAAATAGAAGCTTCTGAGTAGGAGAAAAAGTCTGTAAAAATGGCACTTTTGGTCACATTGAGGATTTAAAAAGTAGTTATTCAACATGAGGCACAACCCAAATTACATTTTGAATCAATTCTTCCACAGTCCAAAAAATCATTTTTCTGATGAAAAACGATGATACGCGACCTGTCGAATTTTCTCCAGATGGTCAAAAATGGTTATTTTTTAATATTTAATTTTTTGACTGTAAATGAATATTGCATGTGAATTATCACTTTCGGAACTAAAATAAGTGTGTTTAGAGTCATTTTAATGCCTTTAATTGGTCGAAATAGAAGCTTCTGAGTAGGAGAAAAAGTCTGTAAAAATGGCACTTTTGGTCACATTGAGGCTTTAAAAAGTAGTTATTCAACATGAGGCACAATCCAAATTACATTTTGAATCAATTTTTCCACAGTCCAAAAAATCAATTTTCTGATGAAAAACGATGATCCGCGACCTGTCGAATTTTCTCCAGATGGTCAAAAATGGTAATTTTTTAATATTTAATTTTTTGACTGTAAATGACTATTGCATGTGAATTATCACTTTTGGAACTAAAAGAAGTGTGTTTAGAGTCATTTCAATGCCTTTAATTGGTCGAAATAGAAGCTTCTGAGTAGGAGAAAAAGTCTGTAAAAATGGCACTTTTGGTCACATTGAGGATTTAAAAAGTAGTTATTCAACATGAGGCACAACCCAAATTACATTTTGAATCAATTCTTCCACAGTCCAAAAAATCAATTTTCTGATGAAAAACGATGATCCGCGACCTGTCAAATTTTCTCCAGATGGTCAAAAATTGTAATTTTTTAATATTTAATTTTTTGACTGTAAATGAATATTACATGTGAATTATCACTTTCGGAACTAAAATAAGTGTGTTTAGAGTCATTTTAATGCCTTTAATTGGTCGAAATAGAAGCTTCTGAGTAGGAGAAAAAGTCTGTAAAAATTGCACTTTTGGTCACATTGAGGCTTTAAAAAGTAGTTATTCAACATGAGGCACAATCCAAATTACATTTTGAATCAATTCTTCCACAGTCCAAAAAATCAATTTTCTGATGAAAAACGATGATCCGCGACCTGTCGAATTTTCTCCAGATGGTCAAAAATGGTAATTTTTTAATATTTAATTTTTTGATTGTAAATGACTATTGCATGTGAATTATCACTTTTGGAACTAAAATAAGTGTGTTTAGAGTCATTTTAATGCCTTTAATTTGTCGAAATAGAAGCTTCTGAGTAGGAGAAAAAGTCTGTAAAAAAGGCAATTTTGGTCACATTGAGGCTTTAGAAAGTAGTTATTCAACATGAGGCACAATCAAAATTACATTTTGAATCAATTTTTCCAGAGTCAAAAAAATCAAATTTCTGATGAAAAACGATGACCCGTGACCTGTCGAACTATCTCCAGATGGTCAAAAATTGTAATTTTGTAATATTTAATTTTTTGCCTGTAAATGACTTTTGCAAGTGAATTATCTCTTTTGGAACTAAAATAAGTGTGTAAAAAAGGCAATTTTGGTCTCATTGAGGCTTTAAAAAGTAGGTATTCACCATGAGGCACAATCCAAATTACATTTTGAATCATTTCTTCCACAGTCCAAAAAATCAATTTTCTGATGAAAAACGATGATCCGCGACCTGTCTAATTTTCTCCAGATGGTCAAAAATGGTAATTTTTTAATATTTAATTTTTTGACTGTAAATGAATATTGCATGTGAATTATCACTTTCGGAACTAAAATAAGTGTGTTTAGAGTCATTTCAATGCCTTTAATTGGTCGAAATAGAAGCTTCTGAGTAGGAGAAAAAGTCTGTAAAAATGGCACTTTTGGTCACATTGAGGATTTAAAAAGTAGTTATTCAGCATGAGGCACAACCCAAATTACATTTTGAATCAATTCTTCCACAGTCCAAAAAATCAATTTTCTGATGAAAAACGATGATCCGCGACCTGTCGAATTTTCTCCAGATGGTCAAAAATGGTAATTTTTTAATATTTAATTTTTTGACTGTAAATGAATATTGCATGTGAATTATCACTTTCGGAACTACAATAAGTGTGTTTAGAGTCATTTTAATGCCTGAAATTGGTCAAAATAAAAGCTCTCGAGTAGGAGAAAAAGTCTGTAAAAAAGGCAATTTTGGTCACATTGAGGCTTTAAAAAGTAGGTATTCACCATGAGGCACAATCCAAATTACATTTTGAATCAATTCTTCCACAGTCCAAAAAATCAATTTTCTGATGAAAAACGATGATCCGCGACCTGTCGAATTTTCTCCAGATGGTCAAAAATGGTAATTTTTTAATATTTAATTTTTTGACTGTAAATGAATATTGCATGTGAATTATCACTTTCGGAACTAAAATAAGTGTGTTTAGAGTCATTTTAATGCCTTTAATTGGTCGAAATAGAAGCTTCTGAGTAGGAGAAAAAGTCTGTAAAAATGGCACTTTTGGTCACATTGAGGCTTTAAAAAGTAGTTATTCAACATGAGGCACAATCCAAATTACATTTTGAATCAATTTTTCCACAGTCCAAAAAATCAATTTTCTGATGAAAAACGATGATCCGCGACCTGTCGAATTTTCTCCAGATGGTCAAAAATGGTAATTTTTTAATATTTAATTTTTTGACTGTAAATGACTATTGCATGTGAATTATCACTTTTGGAACTAAAATAAGTGTGTTTAGAGTCATTTCAATGCCTTTAATTGGTCGAAATAGAAGCTTCTGAGTAGGAGAAAAAGTCTGTAAAAATGGCACTTTTGGTCACATTGAGGATTTAAAAAGTAGTTATTCAACATGAGGCACAACCCAAATTACATTTTGAATCAATTCTTCCACAGTCCAAAAAATAAATTTTCTGATGAAAAACGATGATCCGCGACCTGTCGAATTTTCTCCAGATGGTCAAAAATTGTAATTTTTTAATATTTAATTTTTTGACTGTAAATGAATATTACATGTGAATTATCACTTTCGGAACTAAAATAAGTGTGTTTAGAGTCATTTTAATGCCTTTAATTGGTCGAAATAGAAGCTTCTGAGTAGGAGAAAAAGTCTGTAAAAATTGCACTTTTGGTCACATTGAGGCTTTAAAAAGTAGTTATTCAACATGAGGCACAATCCAAATTACATTTTGAATCAATTCTTCCACAGTCCAAAAAATCAATTTTCTGATGAAAAACGATGATCCGCGACCTGTCGAATTTTCTCCAGATGGTCAAAAATGGTAATTTTTTAATATTTAATTTTTTGATTGTAAATGACTATTGCATGTGAATTATCACTTTTGGAACTAAAATAAGTGTGTTTAGAGTCATTTTAATGCCTTTAATTTGTCGAAATAGAAGCTTCTGAGTAGGAGAAAAAGTCTGTAAAAAAGGCAATTTTGGTCACATTGAGGCTTTAGAAAGTAGTTATTCAACATGAGGCACAATCAAAATTACATTTTGAATCAATTTTTCCAGAGTCAAAAAAATCAAATTTCTGATGAAAAACGATGACCCGTGACCTGTCGAACTATCTCCAGATGGTCAAAAATTGTAATTTTGTAATATTTAATTTTTTGCCTGTAAATGACTTTTGCAAGTGAATTATCTCTTTTGGAACTAAAATAAGTGTGTAAAAAAGGCAATTTTGGTCTCATTGAGGCTTTAAAAAGTAGGTATTCACCATGAGGCACAATCCAAATTACATTTTGAATCATTTCTTCCACAGTCCAAAAAATCAATTTTCTGATGAAAAACGATGATCCGCGACCTGTCTAATTTTCTCCAGATGGTCAAAAATGGTAATTTTTTAATATTTAATTTTTTGACTGTAAATGAATATTGCCTGTGAATTATCACTTTTGGAACTAAAAGAAGTGTGTTTAGAGTCATTTCAATGCCTTTAATTGGTCGAAATAGAAGCTTCTGAGTAGGAGAAAAAGTCTGTAAAAATGGCACTTTTGGTCACATTGAGGATTTAAAAAGTAGTTATTCAACATGAGGCACAACCCAAATTACATTTTGAATCAATTCTTCCACAGTCCAAAAAATCATTTTTCTGATGAAAAACGATGATACGCGACCTGTCGAATTTTCTCCAGATGGTCAAAAATGGTTATTTTTTAATATTTAATTTTTTGACTGTAAATGAATATTGCATGTGAATTATCACTTTCGGAACTAAAATAAGTGTGTTTAGAGTCATTTTAATGCCTTTAATTGGTCGAAATAGAAGCTTCTGAGTAGGAGAAAAAGTCTGTAAAAATGGCACTTTTGGTCACATTGAGGCTTTAAAAAGTAGTTATTCAACATGAGGCACAATCCAAATTACATTTTGAATCAATTTTTCCACAGTCCAAAAAATCAATTTTCTGATGAAAAACGATGATCCGCGACCTGTCGAATTTTCTCCAGATGGTCAAAAATGGTAATTTTTTAATATTTAATTTTTTGACTGTAAATTACTATTGCATGTGAATTATCACTTTTGGAACTAAAAGAAGTGTGTTTAGAGTCATTTCAATGCCTTTAATTGGTCGAAATAGAAGCTTCTGAGTAGGAGAAAAAGTCTGTAAAAATGGCACTTTTGGTCACATTGAGGATTTAAAAAGTAGTTATTCAACATGAGGCACAACCCAAATTACATTTTGAATCAATTCTTCCACAGTCCAAAAAATCAATTTTCTGATGAAAAACGATGATCCGCGACCTGTCAAATTTTCTCCAGATGGTCAAAAATTGTAATTTTTTAATATTTAATTTTTTGACTGTAAATGAATATTACATGTGAATTATCACTTTCGGAACTAAAATAAGTGTGTTTAGAGTCATTTTAATGCCTTTAATTGGTCGAAATAGAAGCTTCTGAGTAGGAGAAAAAGTCTGTAAAAATTGCACTTTTGGTCACATTGAGGCTTTAAAAAGTAGTTATTCAACATGAGGCACAATCCAAATTACATTTTGAATCAATTCTTCCACAGTCCAAAAAATCAATTTTCTGATGAAAAACGATGATCCGCGACCTGTCGAATTTTCTCCAGATGGTCAAAAATGGTAATTTTTTAATATTTAATTTTTTGATTGTAAATGACTATTGCATGTGAATTATCACTTTTGGAACTAAAATAAGTGTGTTTAGAGTCATTTTAATGCCTTTAATTTGTCGAAATAGAAGCTTCTGAGTAGGAGAAAAAGTCTGTAAAAAAGGCAATTTTGGTCACATTGAGGCTTTAGAAAGTAGTTATTCAACATGAGGCACAATCAAAATTACATTTTGAATCAATTTTTCCAGAGTCAAAAAAATCAAATTTCTGATGAAAAACGATGACCCGTGACCTGTCGAACTATCTCCAGATGGTCAAAAATTGTAATTTTGTAATATTTAATTTTTTGCCTGTAAATGACTTTTGCAAGTGAATTATCTCTTTTGGAACTAAAATAAGTGTGTAAAAAAGGCAATTTTGGTCTCATTGAGGCTTTAAAAAGTAGGTATTCACCATGAGGCACAATCCAAATTACATTTTGAATCATTTCTTCCACAGTCCAAAAAATCAATTTTCTGATGAAAAACGATGATCCGCGACCTGTCTAATTTTCTCCAGATGGTCAAAAATGGTAATTTTTTAATATTTAATTTTTTGACTGTAAATGAATATTGCATGTGAATTATCACTTTCGGAACTAAAATAAGTGTGTTTAGAGTCATTTCAATGCCTTTAATTGGTCGAAATAGAAGCTTCTGAGTAGGAGAAAAAGTCTGTAAAAATGGCACTTTTGGTCACATTGAGGATTTAAAAAGTAGTTATTCAGCATGAGGCACAACCCAAATTACATTTTGAATCAATTCTTCCACAGTCCAAAAAATCAATTTTCTGATGAAAAACGATGATCCGCGACCTGTCGAATTTTCTCCAGATGGTCAAAAATGGTAATTTTTTAATATTTAATTTTTTGACTGTAAATGAATATTGCATGTGAATTATCACTTTCGGAACTACAATAAGTGTGTTTAGAGTCATTTTAATGCCTGAAATTGGTCAAAATAAAAGCTCTCGAGTAGGAGAAAAAGTCTGTAAAAAAGGCAATTTTGGTCACATTGAGGCTTTAAAAAGTAGGTATTCACCATGAGGCACAATCCAAATTACATTTTGAATCAATTCTTCCACAGTCCAAAAAATCAATTTTCTGATGAAAAACGATGATCCGCGACCTGTCGAATTTTCTCCAGATGGTCAAAAATGGTAATTTTTTAATATTTAATTTTTTGACTGTAAATGAATATTGCATGTGAATTATCACTTTCGGAACTAAAATAAGTGTGTTTAGAGTCATTTTAATGCCTTTAATTGGTCGAAATAGAAGCTTCTGAGTAGGAGAAAAAGTCTGTAAAAATGGCACTTTTGGTCACATTGAGGCTTTAAAAAGTAGTTATTCAACATGAGGCACAATCCAAATTACATTTTGAATCAATTTTTCCACAGTCCAAAAAATCAATTTTCTGATGAAAAACGATGATCCGCGACCTGTCGAATTTTCTCCAGATGGTCAAAAATGGTAATTTTTTAATATTTAATTTTTTGACTGTAAATGACTATTGCATGTGAATTATCACTTTTGGAACTAAAATAAGTGTGTTTAGAGTCATTTCAATGCCTTTAATTGGTCGAAATAGAAGCTTCTGAGTAGGAGAAAAAGTCTGTAAAAATGGCACTTTTGGTCACATTGAGGATTTAAAAAGTAGTTATTCAACATGAGGCACAACCCAAATTACATTTTGAATCAATTCTTCCACAGTCCAAAAAATAAATTTTCTGATGAAAAACGATGATCCGCGACCTGTCGAATTTTCTCCAGATGGTCAAAAATTGTAATTTTTTAATATTTAATTTTTTGACTGTAAATGAATATTACATGTGAATTATCACTTTCGGAACTAAAATAAGTGTGTTTAGAGTCATTTTAATGCCTTTAATTGGTCGAAATAGAAGCTTCTGAGTAGGAGAAAAAGTCTGTAAAAATTGCACTTTTGGTCACATTGAGGCTTTAAAAAGTAGTTATTCAACATGAGGCACAATCCAAATTACATTTTGAATCAATTCTTCCACAGTCCAAAAAATCAATTTTCTGATGAAAAACGATGATCCGCGACCTGTCGAATTTTCTCCAGATGGTCAAAAATGGTTATTTTTTAATATTAAATTTTTTGACTGTAAATGACTATTGCATGTGAATTATCACTTTTGGAACTAAAATAAGTGTGTTTAGAGTCATTTTAATGCCTTTAATTGGTCGAAATAGAAGCTTCTGAGTAGGAGAAAAAGTCTGTAAAAATGGCACTTTTGGTCACATTGAGGCTTTAAAAAGTAGTTATTCAACATGAGGCACAATCCAAATTACATTTTGAATCAATTTTTCCACAGTCCAAAAAATCAATTTTCTGATGAAAAACGATGATCCGCGACCTGTCGAATTTTCTCCAGATGGTCAAAAATGGTAATTTTTTAATATTTAATTTTTTGACTGTAAATGACTATTGCATGTGAATTATCACTTTTGGAACTAAAAGAAGTGTGTTTAGAGTCATTTCAATGCCTTTAATTGGTCGAAATAGAAGCTTCTGAGTAGGAGAAAAAGTCTGTAAAAATGGCACTTTTGGTCACATTGAGGATTTAAAAAGTAGTTATTCAATATGAGGCACAACCCAAATTACATTTTGAATCAATTCTTCCACAGTCCAAAAAATCAATTTTCTGATGAAAAACGATGATCCGCGACCTGTCGAATTTTCTCCAGATGGTCAAAAATGGTAATTTTTTAATATTTAATTTTTTGATTGTAAATGACTATTGCATGTGAATTATCACTTTTGGAACTAAAATAAGTGTGTTTAGAGTCATTTTAATGCCTTTAATTTGTCGAAATAGAAGCTTCTGAGTAGGAGAAAAAGTCTGTAAAAAAGGCAATTTTGGTCACATTGAGGCTTTAGAAAGTAGTTATTCAACATGAGGCACAATCAAAATTACATTTTGAATCAATTTTTCCAGAGTCAAAAAAATCAAATTTCTGATGAAAAACGATGACCCGTGACCTGTCGAACTATCTCCAGATGGTCAAAAATTGTAATTTTGTAATATTTAATTTTTTGCCTGTAAATGACTTTTGCAAGTGAATTCTCTCTTTTGGAACTAAAATAAGTGTGTAAAAAAGGCAATTTTGGTCACATTGAGGCTTTAAAAAGTAGGTATTCACCATGAGGCACAATCCAAATTACATTTTGAATCATTTCTTCCACAGTCCAAAAAATCAATTTTCTGATGAAAAACGATGATCCGCGACCTGTCTAATTTTCTCCAGATGGTCAAAAATGGTAATTTTTTAATATTTAATTTTTTGACTGTAAATGAATATTGCATGTGAATTATCACTTTCGGAACTACAATAAGTGTGTTTAGAGTCATTTTAATGCCTGAAATTGGTCAAAATAAAAGCTCTCGAGTAGGAGAAAAAGTCTGTAAAAAAGGCAATTTTGGTCACATTGAGGCTTTAAAAAGTAGGTATTCACCATGAGGCACAATCCAAATTACATTTTGAATCAATTCTTCCACAGTCCAAAAAATCAATTTTCTGATGAAAAACGATGATCCGCGACCTGTCGAATTTTCTCCAGATGGTCAAAAATGGTAATTTTTTAATATTTAATTTTTTGACTGTAAATGAATATTGCATGTGAATTATCACTTTCGGAACTAAAATAAGTGTGTTTAGAGTCATTTTAATGCCTTTAATTGGTCGAAATAGAAGCTTCTGAGTAGGAGAAAAAGTCTGTAAAAATGGCACTTTTGGTCACATTGAGGCTTTAAAAAGTAGTTATTCAACATGAGGCACAATCCAAATTACATTTTGAATCAATTTTTCCACAGTCCAAAAAATCAATTTTCTGATGAAAAACGATGATCCGCGACCTGTCGAATTTTCTCCAGATGGTCAAAAATGGTAATTTTTTAATATTTAATTTTTTGACTGTAAATGACTATTGCATGTGAATTATCACTTTTGGAACTAAAATAAGTGTGTTTAGAGTCATTTCAATGCCTTTAATTGGTCGAAATAGAAGCTTCTGAGTAGGAGAAAAAGTCTGTAAAAATGGCACTTTTGGTCACATTGAGGATTTAAAAAGTAGTTATTCAACATGAGGCACAACCCAAATTACATTTTGAATCAATTCTTCCACAGTCCAAAAAATAAATTTTCTGATGAAAAACGATGATCCGCGACCTGTCGAATTTTCTCCAGATGGTCAAAAATTGTAATTTTTTAATATTTAATTTTTTGACTGTAAATGAATATTACATGTGAATTATCACTTTCGGAACTAAAATAAGTGTGTTTAGAGTCATTTTAATGCCTTTAATTGGTCGAAATAGAAGCTTCTGAGTAGGAGAAAAAGTCTGTAAAAATTGCACTTTTGGTCACATTGAGGCTTTAAAAAGTAGTTATTCAACATGAGGCACAATCCAAATTACATTTTGAATCAATTCTTCCACAGTCCAAAAAATCAATTTTCTGATGAAAAACGATGATCCGCGACCTGTCGAATTTTCTCCAGATGGTCAAAAATGGTTATTTTTTAATATTAAATTTTTTGACTGTAAATGACTATTGCATGTGAATTATCACTTTTGGAACTAAAATAAGTGTGTTTAGAGTCATTTTAATGCCTTTAATTTGTCGAAATAGAAGCTTCTGAGTAGGAGAAAAAGTCTGTAAAAATGGCACTTTTGGTCACATTGAGGATTTAAAAAGTAGTTATTCAACATGAGGCACAACCCAAATTACATTTTGAATCAATTCTTCCACAGTCCAAAAAATCAATTTTCTGATGAAAAACGATGATCCGCGACCTGTCGAATTTTCTCCAGATGGTCAAAAATGGTAATTTTTTAATATTTAATTTTTTGACTGTAAATGAATATTGCATGTGAATTATCACTTTCGGAACTAAAATAAGTGTGTTTAGAGTCATTTTAATGCCTGAAATTGGTCAAAATAAAAGCTCTCGAGTAGGAGAAAAAGTCTGTAAAAAAGGCAATGTTGGTCACATTGAGGCTTTAAAAAGTAGGTATTCACCATGAGGCACAATCCAAATTACATTTTGAATCAATTCTTCCACAGTCCAAAAAATCAATTTTCTGATGAAAAACGATGATCCGCGACCTGTCGAATTTTCTCCACATGGTCAAAAATGGTAATTTTTAAATATTTAATTTTTTGACTGTAAATGAATATTGCATGTGAATTATCACTTTCGGAACTAAAATAAGTGTGTTTAGAGTCATTTTAATGCCTTTAATTGGTCGAAATAGAAGCTTCTGAGTAGGAGAAAAAGTCTGTAAAAATGGCACTTTTGGTCACATTGAGGATTTAAAAAGTAGTTATTCAACATGAGGCACAACCCAAATTACATTTTGAATCAATTCTTCCACAGTCCAAAAAATCAATTTTCTGATGAAAAACGATGATCCGCGACCTGTCGAATTTTCTCCAGATGGTCAAAAATTGTAATTTTTTAATATTTAATTTTTTGACTGTAAATGAATATTACATGTGAATTATCACTTTCGGAACTAAAATAAGTGTGTTTAGAGTCATTTTAATGCCTTTAATTGGTCGAAATAGAAGCTTCTGAGTAGGAGAAAAAGTCTGTAAAAATTGCACTTTTGGTCACATTGAGGCTTTAAAAAGTAGTTATTCAACATGAGGCACAATCCAAATTACATTTTGAATCAATTCTTCCACAGTCCAAAAAATCAATTTTCTGATGAAAAACGATGATCCGCGACCTGTCGAAATTTCTCCAGATGGTCAAAAATGGTTATTTTTTAATATTAAATTTTTTGACTGTAAATGACTATTGCATGTGAATTATCACTTTTGGAACTAAAAGAAGTGTGTTTAGAGTCATTTTAATGCCTTTAATTTGTCGAAATAGAAGCTTCTGAGTAGGAGAAAAAGTCTGTAAAAATGGCACTTTTGGTCACATTGAGGATTTAAAAAGTAGTTATTCAACATGAGGCACAAACCAAATTACATTTTGAATCAATTCTTCCACAGTCCAAAAAATCAATTTTCTGATGAAAAACGATGATCCGCGACCTGTCAAATTTTCTCCAGATGGTCAAAAATTGTAATTTTTTAATATTTAATTTTTTGACTGTAAATGAATATTACATGTGAATTATCACTTTCGGAACTAAAATAAGTGTGTTTAGAGTCATTTTAATGCCTTTAATTGGTCGAAATAGAAGCTTCTGAGTAGGAGAAAAAGTCTGTAAAAATTGCACTTTTGGTCACATTGAGGCTTTAAAAAGTAGTTATTCAACATGAGGCACAATCCAAATTACATTTTGAATCAATTCTTCCACAGTCCAAAAAATCAATTTTCTGATGAAAAACGATGATCCGCGACCTGTCGAATTTTCTCCAGATGGTCAAAAATGGTAATTTTTTAATATTTAATTTTTTGATTGTAAATGACTATTGCATGTGAATTATCACTTTTGGAACTAAAATAAGTGTGTTTAGAGTCATTTTAATGCCTTTAATTTGTCGAAATAGAAGCTTCTGAGTAGGAGAAAAAGTCTGTAAAAAAGGCAATTTTGGTCACATTGAGGCTTTAGAAAGTAGTTATTCAACATGAGGCACAATCAAAATTACATTTTGAATCAATTTTTCCAGAGTCAAAAAAATCAAATTTCTGATGAAAAACGATGACCCGTGACCTGTCGAACTATCTCCAGATGGTCAAAAATTGTAATTTTGTAATATTTAATTTTTTGCCTGTAAATGACTTTTGCAAGTGAATTATCTCTTTTGGAACTAAAATAAGTGTGTAAAAAAGGCAATTTTGGTCTCATTGAGGCTTTAAAAAGTAGGTATTCACCATGAGGCACAATCCAAATTACATTTTGAATCATTTCTTCCACAGTCCAAAAAATCAATTTTCTGATGAAAAACGATGATCCGCGACCTGTCTAATTTTCTCCAGATGGTCAAAAATGGTAATTTTTTAATATTTAATTTTTTGACTGTAAATGAATATTGCATGTGAATTATCACTTTCGGAACTAAAATAAGTGTGTTTAGAGTCATTTCAATGCCTTTAATTGGTCGAAATAGAAGCTTCTGAGTAGGAGAAAAAGTCTGTAAAAATGGCACTTTTGGTCACATTGAGGATTTAAAAAGTAGTTATTCAGCATGAGGCACAACCCAAATTACATTTTGAATCAATTCTTCCACAGTCCAAAAAATCAATTTTCTGATGAAAAACGATGATCCGCGACCTGTCGAATTTTCTCCAGATGGTCAAAAATGGTAATTTTTTAATATTTAATTTTTTGACTGTAAATGAATATTGCATGTGAATTATCACTTTCGGAACTACAATAAGTGTGTTTAGAGTCATTTTAATGCCTGAAATTGGTCAAAATAAAAGCTCTCGAGTAGGAGAAAAAGTCTGTAAAAAAGGCAATTTTGGTCACATTGAGGCTTTAAAAAGTAGGTATTCACCATGAGGCACAATCCAAATTACATTTTGAATCAATTCTTCCACAGTCCAAAAAATTAATTTTCTGATGAAAAACGATGATCCGCGACCTGTCGAATTTTCTCCAGATGGTCAAAAATGGTAATTTTTTAATATTTAATTTTTTGACTGTAAATGAATATTGCATGTGAATTATCACTTTCGGAACTAAAATAAGTGTGTTTAGAGTCATTTTAATGCCTTTAATTGGTCGAAATAGAAGCTTCTGAGTAGGAGAAAAAGTCTGTAAAAATGGCACTTTTGGTCACATTGAGGCTTTAAAAAGTAGTTATTCAACATGAGGCACAATCCAAATTACATTTTGAATCAATTTTTCCACAGTCCAAAAAATCAATTTTCTGATGAAAAACGATGATCCGCGACCTGTCGAATTTTCTCCAGATGGTCAAAAATGGTAATTTTTTAATATTTAATTTTTTGACTGTAAATGACTATTGCATGTGAATTATCACTTTTGGAACTAAAATAAGTGTGTTTAGAGTCATTTCAATGCCTTTAATTGGTCGAAATAGAAGCTTCTGAGTAGGAGAAAAAGTCTGTAAAAATGGCACTTTTGGTCACATTGAGGATTTAAAAAGTAGTTATTCAACATGAGGCACAACCCAAATTACATTTTGAATCAATTCTTCCACAGTCCAAAAAATAAATTTTCTGATGAAAAACGATGATCCGCGACCTGTCGAATTTTCTCCAGATGGTCAAAAATTGTAATTTTTTAATATTTAATTTTTTGACTGTAAATGAATATTACATGTGAATTATCACTTTCGGAACTAAAATAAGTGTGTTTAGAGTCATTTTAATGCCTTTAATTGGTCGAAATAGAAGCTTCTGAGTAGGAGAAAAAGTCTGTAAAAATTGCACTTTTGGTCACATTGAGGCTTTAAAAAGTAGTTATTCAACATGAGGCACAATCCAAATTACATTTTGAATCATTTCTTCCACAGTCCAAAAATCAATTTTCTGATGAAAAACGATGATCCGCGACCTGTCTAATTTTCTCCAGATGGTCAAATATGGTAATTTTTTAATATTTAATTTTTTGACTGTAAATGAATATTGCATGTGAATTATCACTTTCGGAACTACAATAAGTGTGTTTAGAGTCATTTTAATGCCTGAAATTGGTCAAAATAAAAGCTCTCGAGTAGGAGAAAAAGTCTGTAAAAAAGGCAATTTTGGTCACATTGAGGCTTTAAAAAGTAGGTATTCACCATGAGGCACAATCCAAATTACATTTTGAATCAATTCTTCCACAGTCCAAAAAATCAATTTTCTGATGAAAAACGATGATCCGCGACCTGTCGAATTTTCTCCAGATGGTCAAAAATGGTAATTTTTTAATATTTAATTTTTTGACTGTAAATGAATATTGCATGTGAATTATCACTTTCGGAACTAAAATAAGTGTGTTTAGAGTCATTTTAATGCCTTTAATTGGTCGAAATAGAAGCTTCTGAGTAGGAGAAAAAGTCTGTAAAAATGGCACTTTTGGTCACATTGAGGCTTTAAAAAGTAGTTATTCAACATGAGGCACAATCCAAATTACATTTTGAATCAATTTTTCCACAGTCCAAAAAATCAATTTTCTGATGAAAAACGATGATCCGCGACCTGTCGAATTTTCTCCAGATGGTCAAAAATGGTAATTTTTTAATATTTAATTTTTTGACTGTAAATGACTATTGCATGTGAATTATCACTTTTGGAACTAAAATAAGTGTGTTTAGAGTCATTTCAATGCCTTTAATTGGTCGAAATAGAAGCTTCTGAGTAGGAGAAAAAGTCTGTAAAAATGGCACTTTTGGTCACATTGAGGATTTAAAAAGTAGTTATTCAACATGAGGCACAACCCAAATTACATTTTGAATCAATTCTTCCACAGTCCAAAAAATAAATTTTCTGATGAAAAACGATGATCCGCGACCTGTCGAATTTTCTCCAGATGGTCAAAAATTGTAATTTTTTAATATTTAATTTTTTGACTGTAAATGAATATTACATGTGAATTATCACTTTCGGAACTAAAATAAGTGTGTTTAGAGTCATTTTAATGCCTTTAATTGGTCGAAATAGAAGCTTCTGAGTAGGAGAAAAAGTCTGTAAAAATTGCACTTTTGGTCACATTGAGGCTTTAAAAAGTAGTTATTCAACATGAGGCACAATCCAAATTACATTTTGAATCAATTCTTCCACAGTCCAAAAAATCAATTTTCTGATGAAAAACGATGATCCGCGACCTGTCGAATTTTCTCCAGATGGTCAAAAATGGTTATTTTTTAATATTAAATTTTTTGACTGTAAATGACTATTGCATGTGAATTATCACTTTTGGAACTAAAATAAGTGTGTTTAGAGTCATTTTAATGCCTTTAATTTGTCGAAATAGAAGCTTCTGAGTAGGAGAAAAAGTCTGTAAAAATGGCACTTTTGGTCACATTGAGGATTTAAAAAGTAGTTATTCAACATGAGGCACAACCCAAATTACATTTTGAATCAATTCTTCCACAGTCCAAAAAATCAATTTTCTGATGAAAAACGATGATCCGCGACCTGTCGAATTTTCTCCAGATGGTCAAAAATGGTAATTTTTTAATATTTAATTTTTTGACTGTAAATGAATATTGCATGTGAATTATCACTTTCGGAACTAAAATAAGTGTGTTTAGAGTCATTTTAATGCCTGAAATTGGTCAAAATAAAAGCTCTCGAGTAGGAGAAAAAGTCTGTAAAAAAGGCAATGTTGGTCACATTGAGGCTTTAAAAAGTAGGTATTCACCATGAGGCACAATCCAAATTACATTTTGAATCAATTCTTCCACAGTCCAAAAAATCAATTTTCTGATGAAAAACGATGATCCGCGACCTGTCGAATTTTCTCCACATGGTCAAAAATGGTAATTTTTAAATATTTAATTTTTTGACTGTAAATGAATATTGCATGTGAATTATCACTTTCGGAACTAAAATAAGTGTGTTTAGAGTCATTTTAATGCCTTTAATTGGTCGAAATAGAAGCTTCTGAGTAGGAGAAAAAGTCTGTAAAAATGGCACTTTTGGTCACATTGAGGATTTAAAAAGTAGTTATTCAACATGAGGCACAACCCAAATTACATTTTGAATCAATTCTTCCACAGTCCAAAAAATCAATTTTCTGATGAAAAACGATGATCCGCGACCTGTCGAATTTTCTCCAGATGGTCAAAAATGGTAATTTTTTAATATTTAATTTTTTGACTGTAAATGAATATTGCATGTGAATTATCACTTTCGGAACTAAAATAAGTGTGTTTAGAGTCATTTTAATGCCTGAAATTGGTCAAAATAAAAGCTCTCGAGTAGGAGAAAAAGTCTGTAAAAAAGGCAATTTTGGTCACATTGAGGCTTTAAAAAGTAGGTATTCACCATGAGGCACAATCCAAATTACATTTTGAATCAATTCTTCCACAGTCCAAAAAATCTATTTTCTGATGAAAAACGATGATCCGCGACCTGTCGAATTTTCTCCAGATGGTCAAAAATGGTAATTTTTAAATATTTAATTTTTTGACTGTAAATGAATATTGCATGTGAATTATCACTTTCGGAACTAAAATAAGTGTGTTTAGAGTCATTTTAATGCCTTTAATTTGTCGAAATAGAAGCTTCTGAGTAGGAGAAAAAGTCTGTAAAAATGGCACTTTTGGTCACATTGAGGATTTAAAAAGTAGTTATTCAACATGAGGCACAAACCAAATTACATTTTGAATCAATTCTTCCACAGTCCAAAAAATCAATTTTCTGATGAAAAACGATGATCCGCGACCTGTCGAATTTTCTCCAGATGGTCAAAAATGGTAATTTTTTAATATTTAATTTTTTGACTGTAAATGAATATTGCATGTGAATTATCACTTTCGGAACTAAAATAAGTGTGTTTAGAGTCATTTTAATGCCTGAAATTGGTCAAAATAAAAGCTCTCGAGTAGGAGAAAAAGTCTGTAAAAAAGGCAATTTTGGTCACATTGAGGCTTTAAAAAGTAGGTATTCACCATGAGGCACAATCCAAATTACATTTTGAATCAATTCTTCCACAGTCCAAAAAATCTATTTTCTGATGAAAAACGATGATCCGCGACCTGTCGAATTTTCTCCAGATGGTCAAAAATGGTAATTTTTAAATATTTAATTTTTTGACTGTAAATGAATATTGCATGTGAATTATCACTTTCGGAACTAAAATAAGTGTGTTTAGAGTCATTTTAATGCCTTTAATTGGTCGAAATAGAAGCTTCTGAGTAGGAGAAAAAGTCTGTAAAAATGGCACTTTTGGTCACATTGAGGATTTAAAAAGTAGTTATTCAACATGAGGCACAACCCAAATTACATTTTGAATCAATTCTTCCACAGTCCAAAAAATCATTTTTCTGATGAAAAACGATGATACGCGACCTGTCGAATTTTCTCCAGATGGTCAAAAATGGTAATTTTTTAATATTTAATTTTTTGACTGTAAATGAATATTGCATGTGAATTATCACTTTCGGAACTAAAATAAGTGTGTTTAGAGTCATTTTAATGCCTTTAATTGGTCGAAATAGAAGCTTCTGAGTAGGAGAAAAAGTCTGTAAAAATGGCACTTTTGGTCACATTGAGGCTTTAAAAAGTAGTTATTCAACATGAGGCACAATCCAAATTACATTTTGAATCAATTTTTCCACAGTCCAAAAAATCAATTTTCTGATGAAAAACGATGATCCGCGACCTGTCGAATTTTCTCCAGATGGTCAAAAATGGTAATTTTTTAATATTTAATTTTTTGACTGTAAATGACTATTGCATGTGAATTATCACTTTTGGAACTAAAAGAAGTGTGTTTAGAGTCATTTCAATGCCCTTAATTGGTCGAAATAGAAGCTTCTGAGTAGGAGAAAAAGTCTGTAAAAATGGCACTTTTGGTCACATTGAGGATTTAAAAAGTAGTTATTCAACATGAGGCACAACCCAAATTACATTTTGAATCAATTCTTCCACAGTCCAAAAAATCAATTTTCTGATGAAAAACGATGATCCGCGACCTGTCATATTTTCTCCAGATGGTCAAAAATTGTAATTTTTTAATATTTAATTTTTTGACTGTAAATGAATATTACATGTGAATAATCACTTTCGGAACTAAAATAAGTGTGTTTAGAGTCATTTTAATGCCTTTAATTGGTCGAAATAGAAGCTTCTGAGTAGGAGAAAAAGTCTGTAAAAATTGCACTTTTGGTCACATTGAGGCTTTAAAAAGTAGTTTTTCAACATGAGGCACAATCCAAATTACATTTTGAATCAATTCTTCCACAGTCCAAAAAATCATTTTTCTGATGAAAAACGATGATCCGCGACCTGTCGAATTTTCTCCAGATGGTCAAAAATTGTAATTTTTTAATATTTAATTTTTTGACTGTAAATGAATATTACATGTGAATTATCACTTTCGGAACTAAAATAAGTGTGTTTAGAGTCATTTTAATGCCTTTAATTGGTCGAAATAGAAGCTTCTGAGTAGGAGAAAAAGTCTGTAAAAATGGCACTTTTGGTCACATTGAGGCTTTAAAAAGTAGTTAGTCAACATGAGGCACAATCCAAATTACATTTTGAATCAATTTTTCCACAGTCCAAAAAATCAATTTTCTGATGAAAAACGATGATCCGCGACCTGTCGAATTTTCTCCAGATGGTCAAAAATGGTAATTTTTTAATATTTAATTTTTTGACTGTAAATGAATATTGCATGTGAATTATCACTTTCGGAACTAAAATAAGTGTGTTTAGAGTCATTTTAATGCCTGAAATTGGTCAAAATAAAAGCTCTCGAGTAGGAGAAAAAGTCTGTAAAAAAGGCAATTTTGGTCACATTGAGGCTTTAAAAAGTAGGTATTCACCATGAGGCACAATCCAAATTACATTTTGAATCAATTCTTCCACAGTCCAAAAAATCAATTTTCTGATGAAAAACGATGATCCGCGACCTGTCGAATTTTCTCCAGATGGTCAAAAATGGGAATTTTTTAATATTTAATTTTTTGACTGTAAATGACTATTGCATGTGAATTATCACTTTTGGAACTAAAAGAAGTGTGTTTAGAGTCATTTCAATGCCTTTAATTGGTCGAAATAGAAGCTTCTGAGTAGGAGAAAAAGTCTGTAAAAATAGCACTTTTGGTCACATTGAGGATTTAAAAAGTAGTTATTCAACATGAGGCACAACCCAAATTACATTTTGAATCAATTCTTCCACAGTCCAAAAAATCATTTTTCTGATGAAAAACGATGATACGCGACCTGTCGAATTTTCTCCAGATGGTCAAAAATGGTAATTTTTTAATATTTAATTTTTTGACTGTAAATGAATATTGCATGTGAATTATCACTTTCGGAACTAAAATAAGTGTGTTTAGAGTCATTTTAATGCCTTTAATTGGTCGAAATAGAAGCTTCTGAGTAGGAGAAAAAGTCTGTAACAATGGCACTTTTGGTCACATTGAGGCTTTAAAAAGTAGTTATTCAACATGAGGCACAATCCAAATTACATTTTGAATCAATTTTTCCACAGTCCAAAAAATCAATTTTCTGATGAAAAACGATGATACGCGACCTGTCGAATTTTCTCCAGATGGTCAAAAATGGTAATTTTTTAATATTTAATTTTTTGACTGTAAATGACTATTGCATGTGAATTATCACTTTTGGAACTAAAAGAAGTGTGTTTAGAGTCATTTCAATGCCTTTAATTGGTCGAAATAGAAGCTTCTGAGTAGGAGAAAAAGTCTGTAAAAATGGCACTTTTGGTCACATTGAGGATTTAAAAAGTAGTTATTCAACATGAGGCACAACCCAAATTACATTTTGAATCAATTCTTCCACAGTCCAAAAAATCAATTTTCTGATGAAAAACGATGATCCGCGACCTGTCAAATTTTCTCCAGATGGTCAAAAATTGTAATTTTTTAATATTTAATTTTTTGACTGTAAATGAATATTACATGTGAATTATCACTTTCGGAACTAAAATAAGTGTGTTTAGAGTCATTTTAATGCCTTTAATTGGTCGAAATAGAAGCTTCTGAGTAGGAGAAAAAGTCTGTAAAAATGGCACTTTTGGTCACATTGAGGATTTAAAAAGTAGTTATTCAACATGAGGCACAATCCAAATTACATTTTGAATCAATTCTTCCACAGTCCAAAAAATCTATTTTCTGATGAAAAACGATGATCCGCGACCTGTCGAATTTTCTCCAGATGGTCAAAAATGGTAATTTTTAAATATTTAATTTTTTGACTGTAAATGAATATTGCATGTGAATTATCACTTTCGGAACTAAAATAAGTGTGTTTAGAGTCATTTTAATGCCTTTAATTGGTCGAAATAGAAGCTTCTGAGTAGGAGAAAAAGTCTGTAAAAATGGCACTTTTGGTCACATTGAGGATTTAAAAAGTAGTTATTCAACATGAGGAACAACCCAAATTACATTTTGAATCAATTCTTCCACAGTCCAAAAAATCATTTTTCTGATGAAAAACGATGATACGCGACCTGTCGAATTTTCTCCAGATGGTCAAAAATGGTAATTTTTTAATATTTAATTTTTTGACTGTAAATGAATATTGCATGTGAATTATCACTTTCGGAACTAAAATAAGTGTGTTTAGAGTCATTTTAATGCCTTTAATTGGTCGAAATAGAAGCTTCTGAGTAGGAGAAAAAGTCTGTAAAAATGGCACTTTTGGTCACATTGAGGCTTTAAAAAGTAGTTATTCAACATGAGGCACAATCCAAATTACATTTTGAATCAATTTTTCCACAGTCCAAAAAATCAATTTTCTGATGAAAAACGATGATCCGCGACCTGTCGAATTTTCTCCAGATGGTCAAAAATGGTAATTTTTTAATATTTAATTTTTTGACTGTAAATGACTATTGCATGTGAATTATCACTTTTGGAACTAAAAGAAGTGTGTTTAGAGTCATTTCAATGCCCTTAATTGGTCGAAATAGAAGCTTCTGAGTAGGAGAAAAAGTCTGTAAAAATGGCACTTTTGGTCACATTGAGGATTTAAAAAGTAGTTATTCAACATGAGGCACAACCCAAATTACATTTTGAATCAATTCTTCCACAGTCCAAAAAATCAATTTTCTGATGAAAAACGATGATCCGCGACCTGTCAAATTTTCTCCAGATGGTCAAAAATTGTAATTTTTTAATATTTAATTTTTTGACTGTAAATGAATATTACATGTGAATTATCACTTTCGGAACTAAAATAAGTGTGTTTAGAGTCATTTAAATGCCTTTAATTGGTCGAAATAGAAGCTTCTGAGTAGGAGAAAAAGTCTGTAAAAATTGCACTTTTGGTCACATTGAGGCTTTAAAAAGTAGTTATTCAACATGAGGCACAATCCAAATTACATTTTGAATCAATTCTTCCACAGTCCAAAAAATCATTTTTCTGATGAAAAACGATGATCCGCGACCTGTCGAATTTTCTCCAGATGGTCAAAAATTGTAATTTTTTAATATTTAATTTTTTGACTGTAAATGAATATTACATGTGAATTATCACTTTCGGAACTAAAATAAGTGTGTTTACAGTCATTTTAATGCCTTTAATTGGTCGAAATAGAAGCTTCTGAGTAGGAGAAAAAGTCTGTAAAAATGGCACTTTTGGTCACATTGAGGCTTTAAAAAGTAGTTAGTCAACATGAGGCACAATCCAAATTACATTTTGAATCAATTTTTCCACAGTCCAAAAAATCAATTTTCTGATGAAAAACGATGATCCGCGACCTGTCGAATTTTCTCCAGATGGTCAAAAATGGTAATTTTTTAATATTTAATTTTTTGACTGTAAATGAATATTGCATGTGAATTATCACTTTCGGAACTAAAATAAGTGTGTTTAGAGTCATTTTAATGCCTGAAATTGGTCAAAATAAAAGCTCTCGAGTAGGAGAAAAAGTCTGTAAAAAAGGCAATTTTGGTCACATTGAGGCTTTAAAAAGTAGGTATTCACCATGAGGCACAATCCAAATTACATTTTGAATCAATTCTTCCACAGTCCAAAAAATCAATTTTCTGATGAAAAACGATGATCCGCGACCTGTCGAATTTTCTCCAGATGGTCAAAAATGGTAATTTTTTAATATTTAATTTTTTGACTGTAAATGACTATTGCATGTGAATTATCACTTTTGGAACTAAAAGAAGTGTGTTTAGAGTCATTTCAATGCCTTTAATTGGTCGAAATAGAAGCTTCTGAGTAGGAGAAAAAGTCTGTAAAAATGGCACTTTTGGTCACATTGAGGATTTAAAAAGTAGTTATTCAACATGAGGCACAACCCAAATTACATTTTGAATCAATTCTTCCACAGTCCAAAAAATCATTTTTCTGATGAAAAACGATGATACGCGACCTGTCGAATTTTCTCCAGATGGTCAAAAATGGTAATTTTTTAATATTTAATTTTGTGACTGTAAATGAATATTGCATGTGAATTATCACTTTCGGAACTAAAATAAGTGTGTTTAGAGTCATTTTAATGCCTTTAATTGGTCGAAATAGAAGCTTCTGAGTAGGAGAAAAAGTCTGTAAAAATGGCACTTTTGGTCACATTGAGGCTTTAAAAAGTAGTTATTCAACATGAGGCACAATCCAAATTACATTTTGAATCAGTTTTTCCACAGTCCAAAAAATCAATTTTCTGATGAAAAACGATGATCCGCGACCTGTCGAATTTTCTCCAGATGGTCAAAAATGGTAATTTTTTAATATTTAATTTTTTGACTGTAAATGACTATTGCATGTGAATTATCACTTTTGGAACTAAAAGAAGTGTGTTTAGAGTCATTTCAATGCCTTTAATTGGTCGAAATAGAAGCTTCTGAGTAGGAGAAAAAGTCTGTAAAAATGGCACTTTTGGTCACATTGAGGATTTAAAAAGTAGTTATTCAACATGAGGCACAACCCAAATTACATTTTGAATCAATTCTTCCACAGTCCAAAAAAATCAATTTTCTGATGAAAAACGATGATCCGCGACCTGTCAAATTTTCTCCAGATGGTCAAAAATTGTAATTTTTTAATATTTAATTTTTTGACTGTAAATGAATATTACATGTGAATTATCACTTTCGGAACTAAAATAAGTGTGTTTAGAGTCATTTTAATGCCTTTAATTGGTCGAAATAGAAGCTTCTGAGTAGGAGAAAAAGTCTGTAAAAATTGCACTTTTGGTCACATTGAGGCTTTAAAAAGTAGTTATTCAACATGAGGCACAATCCAAATTACATTTTGAATCAATTCTTCCACAGTCCAAAAAATCAATTTTCTCATGAAAAACGATGACCCGTGACCTGTCGAACTATCTCCAGATGGTCAAAAATTGTAATTTTGTAATATTTAATTTTTTGCCTGTAAATGACTTTTGCAAGTGAATTATCTCTTTTGGAACTAAAATAAGTGTGTAAAAAAGGCAATTTTGGTCTCATTGAGGCTTTAAAAAGTAGGTATTCACCATGAGGCACAATCCAAATTACATTTTGAATCATTTCTTCCACAGTCCAAAAAATCAATTTTCTGATGAAAAACGATGATCCGCGACCTAATTTTCTCCAGATGGTCAAAAATGGTAATTTTTTAATATTTAATTTTTTGACTGTAAATGAATATTGCATGTGAATTATCACTTTCGGAACTAAAATAAGTGTGTTTAGAGTCATTTCAATGCCTTTAATTGGTCGAAATAGAAGCTTCTGAGTAGGAGAAAAAGTCTGTAAAAATGGCACTTTTGGTCACATTGAGGATTTAAAAAGTAGTTATTCAGCATGAGGCACAACCCAAATTACATTTTGAATCAATTCTTCCACAGTCCAAAAAATCAATTTTCTGATGAAAAACGATGATCCGCGACCTGTCGAATTTTCTCCAGATGGTCAAAAATGGTAATTTTTTAATATTTAATTTTTTGACTGTAAATGAATATTGCATGTGAATTATCACTTTCGGAACTACAATAAGTGTGTTTAGAGTCATTTTAATGCCTGAAATTGGTCAAAATAAAAGCTCTCGAGTAGGAGAAAAAGTCTGTAAAAAAGGCAATTTTGGTCACATTGAGGCTTTAAAAAGTAGGTATTCACCATGAGGCACAATCCAAATTACATTTTGAATCAATTCTTCCACAGTCCAAAAAATCAATTTTCTGATGAAAAACGATGATCCGCGACCTGTCGAATTTTCTCCAGATGGTCAAAAATGGTAATTTTTTAATATTTAATTTTTTGACTGTAAATGAATATTGCATGTGAATTATCACTTTCGGAACTAAAATAAGTGTGTTTAGAGTCATTTTAATGCCTTTAATTGGTCGAAATAGAAGCTTCTGAGTAGGAGAAAAAGTCTGTAAAAATGGCACTTTTGGTCACATTGAGGCTTTAAAAAGTAGTTATTCAACATGAGGCACAATCCAAATTACATTTTGAATCAATTTTTCCACAGTCCAAAAAATCAATTTTCTGATGAAAAACGATGATCCGCGACCTGTCGAATTTTCTCCAGATGGTCAAAAATGGTAATTTTTTAATATTTAATTTTTTGACTGTAAATGACTATTGCATGTGAATTATCACTTTTGGAACTAAAATAAGTGTGTTTAGAGTCATTTCAATGCCTTTAATTGGTCGAAATAGAAGCTTCTGAGTAGGAGAAAAAGTCTGTAAAAATGGCACTTTTGGTCACATTGAGGATTTAAAAAGTAGTTATTCAACATGAGGCACAACCCAAATTACATTTTGAATCAATTCTTCCACAGTCCAAAAAATAAATTTTCTGATGAAAAACGATGATCCGCGACCTGTCGAATTTTCTCCAGATGGTCAAAAATTGTAATTTTTTAATATTTAATTTTTTGACTGTAAATGAATATTACATGTGAATTATCACTTTCGGAACTAAAATAAGTGTGTTTAGAGTCATTTTAATGCCTTTAATTGGTCGAAATAGAAGCTTCTGAGTAGGAGAAAAAGTCTGTAAAAATTGCACTTTTGGTCACATTGAGGCTTTAAAAAGTAGTTATTCAACATGAGGCACAATCCAAATTACATTTTGAATCAATTCTTCCACAGTCCAAAAAATCAATTTTCTCATGAAAAACGATGATCCGCGACCTGTCGAATTTTCTCCAGATGGTCAAAAATGGTAATTTTTTAATATTTAATTTTTTGATTGTAAATGACTATTGCATGTGAATTATCACTTTTGGAACTAAAATAAGTGTGTTTAGAGTCATTTTAATGCCTTTAATTTGTCGAAATAGAAGCTTCTGAGTAGGAGAAAAAGTCTGTAAAAAAGGAAATTTTGGTCACATTGAGGCTTTAGAAAGTAGTTATTCAACATGAGGCACAATCAAAATTACATTTTGAATCAATTTTTCCAGAGTCAAAAAAATCAAATTTCTGATGAAAAACGATGACCCGTGACCTGTCGAACTATCTCCAGATGGTCAAAAATTGTAATTTTGTAATATTTAATTTTTTGCCTGTAAATGACTTTTGCAAGTGAATTATCTCTTTTGGAACTAAAATAAGTGTGTAAAAAAGGCAATTTTGGTCTCATTGAGGCTTTAAAAAGTAGGTATTCACCATGAGGCACAATCCAAATTACATTTTGAATCATTTCTTCCACAGTCCAAAAAATCAATTTTCTGATGAAAAACGATGATCCGCGACCTAATTTTCTCCAGATGGTCAAAAATGGTAATTTTTTAATATTTAATTTTTTGACTGTAAATGAATATTGCATGTGAATTATCACTTTCGGAACTAAAATAAGTGTGTTTAGAGTCATTTCAATGCCTTTAATTGGTCGAAATAGAACCTTCTGAGTAGGAGAAAAAGTCTGTAAAAATGGCACTTTTGGTCACATTGAGGATTTAAAAAGTAGTTATTCAGCATGAGGCACAACCCAAATTACATTTTGAATCAATTCTTCCACAGTCCAAAAAATCAATTTTCTGATGAAAAACGATGATCCGCGACCTGTCGAATTTTCTCCAGATGGTCAAAAATGGTAATTTTTTAATATTTAATTTTTTGACTGTAAATGAATATTGCATGTGAATTATCACTTTCGGAACTACAATAAGTGTGTTTAGAGTCATTTTAATGCCTGAAATTGGTCAAAATAAAAGCTCTCGAGTAGGAGAAAAAGTCTGTAAAAAAGGCAATTTTGGTCACATTGAGGCTTTAAAAAGTAGGTATTCACCATGAGGCACAATCCAAATTACATTTTGAATCAATTCTTCCACAGTCCAAAAAATCAATTTTCTGATGAAAAACGATGATCCGCGACCTGTCGAATTTTCTCCAGATGGTCAAAAATGGTAATTTTTTAATATTTAATTTTTTGACTGTAAATGAATATTGCATGTGAATTATCACTTTCGGAACTAAAATAAGTGTGTTTAGAGTCATTTTAATGCCTTTAATTGGTCGAAATAGAAGCTTCTGAGTAGGAGAAAAAGTCTGTAAAAATGGCACTTTTGGTCACATTGAGGCTTTAAAAAGTAGTTATTCAACATGAGGCACAATCCAAATTACATTTTGAATCAATTTTTCCACAGTCCAAAAAATCAATTTTCTGATGAAAAACGATGATCCGCGACCTGTCGAATTTTCTCCAGATGGTCAAAAATGGTAATTTTTTAATATTTAATTTTTTGACTGTAAATGACTATTGCATGTGAATTATCACTTTTGGAACTAAAAGAAGTGTGTTTAGAGTCATTTCAATGCCTTTAATTGGTCGAAATAGAAGCTTCTGAGTAGGAGAAAAAGTCTGTAAAAATGGCACTTTTGGTCACATTGAGGATTTAAAAAGTAGTTATTCAACATGAGGCACAACCCAAATTACATTTTGAATCAATTCTTCCACAGTCCAAAAAAATCAATTTTCTGATGAAAAACGATGATCCGCGACCTGTCAAATTTTCTCCAGATGGTCAAAAATTGTAATTTTTTAATATTTAATTTTTTGACTGTAAATGAATATTACATGTGAATTATCACTTTCGGAACTAAAATAAGTGTGTTTAGAGTCATTTTAATGCCTTTAATTGGTCGAAATAGAAGCTTCTGAGTAGGAGAAAAAGTCTGTAAAAATTGCACTTTTGGTCACATTGAGGCTTTAAAAAGTAGTTATTCAACATGAGGCACAATCCAAATTACATTTTGAATCAATTCTTCCACAGTCCAAAAAATCAATTTTCTCATGAAAAACGATGACCCGTGACCTGTCGAACTATCTCCAGATGGTCAAAAATTGTAATTTTGTAATATTTAATTTTTTGCCTGTAAATGACTTTTGCAAGTGAATTATCTCTTTTGGAACTAAAATAAGTGTGTAAAAAAGGCAATTTTGGTCTCATTGAGGCTTTAAAAAGTAGGTATTCACCATGAGGCACAATCCAAATTACATTTTGAATCATTTCTTCCACAGTCCAAAAAATCAATTTTCTGATGAAAAACGATGATCCGCGACCTAATTTTCTCCAGATGGTCAAAAATGGTAATTTTTTAATATTTAATTTTTTGACTGTAAATGAATATTGCATGTGAATTATCACTTTCGGAACTAAAATAAGTGTGTTTAGAGTCATTTCAATGCCTTTAATTGGTCGAAATAGAAGCTTCTGAGTAGGAGAAAAAGTCTGTAAAAATGGCACTTTTGGTCACATTGAGGATTTAAAAAGTAGTTATTCAGCATGAGGCACAACCCAAATTACATTTTGAATCAATTCTTCCACAGTCCAAAAAATCAATTTTCTGATGAAAAACGATGATCCGCGACCTGTCGAATTTTCTCCAGATGGTCAAAAATGGTAATTTTTTAATATTTAATTTTTTGACTGTAAATGAATATTGCATGTGAATTATCACTTTCGGAACTACAATAAGTGTGTTTAGAGTCATTTTAATGCCTGAAATTGGTCAAAATAAAAGCTCTCGAGTAGGAGAAAAAGTCTGTAAAAAAGGCAATTTTGGTCACATTGAGGCTTTAAAAAGTAGGTATTCACCATGAGGCACAATCCAAATTACATTTTGAATCAATTCTTCCACAGTCCAAAAAATCAATTTTCTGATGAAAAACGATGATCCGCGACCTGTCGAATTTTCTCCAGATGGTCAAAAATGGTAATTTTTTAATATTTAATTTTTTGACTGTAAATGAATATTGCATGTGAATTATCACTTTCGGAACTAAAATAAGTGTGTTTAGAGTCATTTTAATGCCTTTAATTGGTCGAAATAGAAGCTTCTGAGTAGGAGAAAAAGTCTGTAAAAATGGCACTTTTGGTCACATTGAGGCTTTAAAAAGTAGTTATTCAACATGAGGCACAATCCAAATTACATTTTGAATCAATTTTTCCACAGTCCAAAAAATCAATTTTCTGATGAAAAACGATGATCCGCGACCTGTCGAATTTTCTCCAGATGGTCAAAAATGGTAATTTTTTAATATTTAATTTTTTGACTGTAAATGACTATTGCATGTGAATTATCACTTTTGGAACTAAAATAAGTGTGTTTAGAGTCATTTCAATGCCTTTAATTGGTCGAAATAGAAGCTTCTGAGTAGGAGAAAAAGTCTGTAAAAATGGCACTTTTGGTCACATTGAGGATTTAAAAAGTAGTTATTCAACATGAGGCACAACCCAAATTACATTTTGAATCAATTCTTCCACAGTCCAAAAAATAAATTTTCTGATGAAAAACGATGATCCGCGACCTGTCGAATTTTCTCCAGATGGTCAAAAATTGTAATTTTTTAATATTTAATTTTTTGACTGTAAATGAATATTACATGTGAATTATCACTTTCGGAACTAAAATAAGTGTGTTTAGAGTCATTTTAATGCCTTTAATTGGTCGAAATAGAAGCTTCTGAGTAGGAGAAAAAGTCTGTAAAAATTGCACTTTTGGTCACATTGAGGCTTTAAAAAGTAGTTATTCAACATGAGGCACAATCCAAATTACATTTTGAATCAATTCTTCCACAGTCCAAAAAATCAATTTTCTCATGAAAAACGATGATCCGCGACCTGTCGAATTTTCTCCAGATGGTCAAAAATGGTAATTTTTTAATATTTAATTTTTTGATTGTAAATGACTATTGCATGTGAATTATCACTTTTGGAACTAAAATAAGTGTGTTTAGAGTCATTTTAATGCCTTTAATTTGTCGAAATAGAAGCTTCTGAGTAGGAGAAAAAGTCTGTAAAAAAGGAAATTTTGGTCACATTGAGGCTTTAGAAAGTAGTTATTCAACATGAGGCACAATCAAAATTACATTTTGAATCAATTTTTCCAGAGTCAAAAAAATCAAATTTCTGATGAAAAACGATGACCCGTGACCTGTCGAACTATCTCCAGATGGTCAAAAATTGTAATTTTGTAATATTTAATTTTTTGCCTGTAAATGACTTTTGCAAGTGAATTATCTCTTTTGGAACTAAAATAAGTGTGTAAAAAAGGCAATTTTGGTCTCATTGAGGCTTTAAAAAGTAGGTATTCACCATGAGGCACAATCCAAATTACATTTTGAATCATTTCTTCCACAGTCCAAAAAATCAATTTTCTGATGAAAAACGATGATCCGCGACCTAATTTTCTCCAGATGGTCAAAAATGGTAATTTTTTAATATTTAATTTTTTGACTGTAAATGAATATTGCATGTGAATTATCACTTTCGGAACTAAAATAAGTGTGTTTAGAGTCATTTCAATGCCTTTAATTGGTCGAAATAGAACCTTCTGAGTAGGAGAAAAAGTCTGTAAAAATGGCACTTTTGGTCACATTGAGGATTTAAAAAGTAGTTATTCAGCATGAGGCACAACCCAAATTACATTTTGAATCAATTCTTCCACAGTCCAAAAAATCAATTTTCTGATGAAAAACGATGATCCGCGACCTGTCGAATTTTCTCCAGATGGTCAAAAATGGTAATTTTTTAATATTTAATTTTTTGACTGTAAATGAATATTGCATGTGAATTATCACTTTCGGAACTACAATAAGTGTGTTTAGAGTCATTTTAATGCCTGAAATTGGTCAAAATAAAAGCTCTCGAGTAGGAGAAAAAGTCTGTAAAAAAGGCAATTTTGGTCACATTGAGGCTTTAAAAAGTAGGTATTCACCATGAGGCACAATCCAAATTACATTTTGAATCAATTCTTCCACAGTCCAAAAAATCAATTTTCTGATGAAAAACGATGATCCGCGACCTGTCGAATTTTCTCCAGATGGTCAAAAATGGTAATTTTTTAATATTTAATTTTTTGACTGTAAATGAATATTGCATGTGAATTATCACTTTCGGAACTAAAATAAGTGTGTTTAGAGTCATTTTAATGCCTTTAATTGGTCGAAATAGAAGCTTCTGAGTAGGAGAAAAAGTCTGTAAAAATGGCACTTTTGGTCACATTGAGGCTTTAAAAAGTAGTTATTCAACATGAGGCACAATCCAAATTACATTTTGAATCAATTTTTCCACAGTCCAAAAAATCAATTTTCTGATGAAAAACGATGATCCGCGACCTGTCGAATTTTCTCCAGATGGTCAAAAATGGTAATTTTTTAATATTTAATTTTTTGACTGTAAATGAATATTGCATGTGAATTATCACTTTCGGAACTACAATAAGTGTGTTTAGAGTCATTTTAATGCCTGAAATTGGTCAAAATAAAAGCTCTCGAGTAGGAGAAAAAGTCTGTAAAAAAGGCAATTTTGGTCACATTGAGGCTTTAAAAAGTAGGTATTCACCATGAGGCACAATCCAAATTACATTTTGAATCAATTCTTCCACAGTCCAAAAAATCAATTTTCTGATGAAAAACGATGATCCGCGACCTGTCGAATTTTCTCCAGATGGTCAAAAATGGTAATTTTTTAATATTTAATTTTTTGACTGTAAATGAATATTGCATGTGAATTATCACTTTCGGAACTAAAATAAGTGTGTTTAGAGTCATTTTAATGCCTTTAATTGGTCGAAATAGAAGCTTCTGAGTAGGAGAAAAAGTCTGTAAAAATGGCACTTTTGGTCACATTGAGGCTTTAAAAAGTAGTTATTCAACATGAGGCACAATCCAAATTACATTTTGAATCAATTTTTCCACAGTCCAAAAAATCAATTTTCTGATGAAAAACGATGATCCGCGACCTGTCGAATTTTCTCCAGATGGTCAAAAATGGTAATTTTTTAATATTTAATTTTTTGATTGTAAATGACTATTGCATGTGAATTATCACTTTTGGAACTAAAATAAGTGTGTTTAGAGTCATTTTAATGCCTTTAATTTGTCGAAATAGAAGCTTCTGAGTAGGAGAAAAAGTCTGTAAAAAAGGCAATTTTGGTCACATTGAGGCTTTAGAAAGTAGTTATTCAACATGAGGCACAATCAAAATTACATTTTGAATCAATTTTTCCAGAGTCAAAAAAATCAAATTTCTGATGAAAAACGATGACCCGTGACCTGTCGAACTATCTCCAGATGGTCAAAAATTGTAATTTTGTAATATTTAATTTTTTGCCTGTAAATGACTTTTGCAAGTGAATTATCTCTTTTGGAACTAAAATAAGTGTGTAAAAAAGGCAATTTTGGTCACATTGAGGCTTTAAAAAGTAGGTATTCACCATGAGGCACAATCCAAATTACATTTTGAATCATTTCTTCCACAGTCCAAAAAATCAATTTTCTGATGAAAAACGATGATCCGCGACCTGTCTAATTTTCTCCAGATGGTCAAAAATGGTAATTTTTTAATATTTAATTTTTTGACTGTAAATGAATATTGCATGTGAATTATCACTTTCGGAACTAAAATAAGTGTGTTTAGAGTCATTTCAATGCCTTTAATTGGTCGAAATAGAAGCTTCTGAGTAGGAGAAAAAGTCTGTAAAAATGGCACTTTTGGTCACATTGAGGATTTAAAAAGTAGTTATTCAACATGAGGCACAACCCAAATTACATTTTGAATCAATTCTTCCACAGTCCAAAAAATCAATTTTCTGATGAAAAACGATGATCCGCGACCTGTCGAATTTTCTCCAGATGGTCAAAAATGGTAATTTTTTAATATTTAATTTTTTGACTGTAAATGAATATTGCATGTGAATTATCACTTTCGGAACTACAATAAGTGTGTTTAGAGTCATTTTAATGCCTGAAATTGGTCAAAATAAAAGCTCTCGAGTAGGAGAAAAAGTCTGTAAAAAAGGCAATTTTGGTCACATTGAGGCTTTAAAAAGTAGGTATTCACCATGAGGCACAATCCAAATTACATTTTGAATCAATTCTTCCACAGTCCAAAAAATCAATTTTCTGATGAAAAACGATGATCCGCGACCTGTCGAATTTTCTCCAGATGGTCAAAAATGGTAATTTTTTAATATTTAATTTTTTGACTGTAAATGAATATTGCATGTGAATTATCACTTTCGGAACTAAAATAAGTGTGTTTAGAGTCATTTTAATGCCTTTAATTGGTCGAAATAGAAGCTTCTGAGTAGGAGAAAAAGTCTGTAAAAATGGCACTTTTGGTCACATTGAGGCTTTAAAAAGTAGTTATTCAACATGAGGCACAATCCAAATTACATTTTGAATCAATTTTTCCACAGTCCAAAAAATCAATTTTCTGATGAAAAACGATGATCCGCGACCTGTCGAATTTTCTCCAGATGGTCAAAAATGGTAATTTTTTAATATTTAATTTTTTGACTGTAAATGACTATTGCATGTGAATTATCACTTTTGGAACTAAAATAAGTGTGTTTAGAGTCATTTCAATGCCTTTAATTGGTCGAAATAGAAGCTTCTGAGTAGGAGAAAAAGTCTGTAAAAATGGCACTTTTGGTCACATTGAGGATTTAAAAAGTAGTTATTCAACATGAGGCACAACCCAAATTACATTTTGAATCAATTCTTCCACAGTCCAAAAAATAAATTTTCTGATGAAAAACGATGATCCGCGACCTGTCGAATTTTCTCCAGATGGTCAAAAATTGTAATTTTTTAATATTTCATTTTTTGACTGTAAATGAATATTACATGTGAATTATCACTTTCGGAACTAAAATAAGTGTGTTTAGAGTCATTTTAATGCCTTTAATTGGTCGAAATAGAAGCTTCTGAGTAGGAGAAAAAGTCTATAAAAATTGCACTTTTGGTCACATTGAGGCTTTAAAAAGTAGTTATTCAACATGAGGCACAATCCAAATTACATTTTGAATCAATTCTTCCACAGTCCAAAAAATCAATTTTCTGATGAAAAACGATGATCCGCGACCTGTCGAATTTTCTCCAGATGGTCAAAAATGGTTATTTTTTAATATTAAATTTTTTGACTGTAAATGACTATTGCATGTGAATTATCACTTTTGGAACTAAAATAAGTGTGTTTAGAGTCATTTTAATGCCTTTAATTTGTCGAAATAGAAGCTTCTGAGTAGGAGAAAAAGTCTGTAAAAATGGCACTTTTGGTCACATTGAGGATTTAAAAAGTAGTTATTCAACATGAGGCACAACCCAAATTACATTTTGAATCAATTCTTCCACAGTCCAAAAAATCAATTTTCTGATGAAAAACGATGATCCGCGACCTGTCGAATTTTCTCCAGATGGTCAAAAATGGTAATTTTTTAATATTTAATTTTTTGACTGTAAATGAATATTGCATGTGAATTATCACTTTCGGAACTAAAATAAGTGTGTTTAGAGTCATTTTAATGCCTTTAATTGGTCGAAATAGAAGCTTCTGAGTAGGAGAAAAAGTCTGTAAAAATGGCACTTTTGGTCACATTGAGGCTTTAAAAAGTAGTTATTCAACATGAGGCACAATCCAAATTACATTTTGAATCAATTTTTCCACAGTCCAAAAAATCAATTTTCTGATGAAAAACGATGATCCGCGACCTGTCGAATTTTCTCCAGATGGTCAAAAATGGTAATTTTTTAATATTTAATTTTTTGACTGTAAATGACTATTGCATGTGAATTATCACTTTTGGAACTAAAATAAGTGTGTTTAGAGTCATTTCAATGCCTTTAATTGGTCGAAATAGAAGCTTCTGAGTAGGAGAAAAAGTCTGTAAAAATGGCACTTTTGGTCACATTGAGGATTTAAAAAGTAGTTATTCAACATGAGGCACAACCCAAATTACATTTTGAATCAATTCTTCCACAGTCCAAAAAATAAATTTTCTGATGAAAAACGATGATCCGCGACCTGTCGAATTTTCTCCAGATGGTCAAAAATTGTAATTTTTTAATATTTAATTTTTTGACTGTAAATGAATATTACATGTGAATTATCACTTTCGGAACTAAAATAAGTGTGTTTAGAGTCATTTTAATGCCTTTAATTGGTCGAAATAGAAGCTTCTGAGTAGGAGAAAAAGTCTGTAAAAATTGCACTTTTGGTCACATTGAGGCTTTAAAAAGTAGTTATTCAACATGAGGCACAATCCAAATTACATTTTGAATCAATTCTTCCACAGTCCAAAAAATCAATTTTCTCATGAAAAACGATGATCCGCGACCTGTCGAATTTTCTCCAGATGGTCAAAAATGGTAATTTTTTAATATTTAATTTTTTGATTGTAAATGACTATTGCATGTGAATTATCACTTTTGGAACTAAAATAAGTGTGTTTAGAGTCATTTTAATGCCTTTAATTTGTCGAAATAGAAGCTTCTGAGTAGGAGAAAAAGTCTGTAAAAAAGGAAATTTTGGTCACATTGAGGCTTTAGAAAGTAGTTATTCAACATGAGGCACAATCAAAATTACATTTTGAATCAATTTTTCCAGAGTCAAAAAAATCAAATTTCTGATGAAAAACGATGACCCGTGACCTGTCGAACTATCTCCAGATGGTCAAAAATTGTAATTTTGTAATATTTAATTTTTTGCCTGTAAATGACTTTTGCAAGTGAATTATCTCTTTTGGAACTAAAATAAGTGTGTAAAAAAGGCAATTTTGGTCTCATTGAGGCTTTAAAAAGTAGGTATTCACCATGAGGCACAATCCAAATTACATTTTGAATCATTTCTTCCACAGTCCAAAAAATCAATTTTCTGATGAAAAACGATGATCCGCGACCTAATTTTCTCCAGATGGTCAAAAATGGTAATTTTTTAATATTTAATTTTTTGACTGTAAATGAATATTGCATGTGAATTATCACTTTCGGAACTAAAATAAGTGTGTTTAGAGTCATTTCAATGCCTTTAATTGGTCGAAATAGAAGCTTCTGAGTAGGAGAAAAAGTCTGTAAAAATGGCACTTTTGGTCACATTGAGGATTTAAAAAGTAGTTATTCAGCATGAGGCACAACCCAAATTACATTTTGAATCAATTCTTCCACAGTCCAAAAAATCAATTTTCTGATGAAAAACGATGATCCGCGACCTGTCGAATTTTCTCCAGATGGTCAAAAATGGTAATTTTTTAATATTTAATTTTTTGACTGTAAATGAATATTGCATGTGAATTATCACTTTCGGAACTACAATAAGTGTGTTTAGAGTCATTTTAATGCCTGAAATTGGTCAAAATAAAAGCTCTCGAGTAGGAGAAAAAGTCTGTAAAAAAGGCAATTTTGGTCACATTGAGGCTTTAAAAAGTAGGTATTCACCATGAGGCACAATCCAAATTACATTTTGAATCAATTCTTCCACAGTCCAAAAAATCAATTTTCTGATGAAAAACGATGATCCGCGACCTGTCGAATTTTCTCCAGATGGTCAAAAATGGTAATTTTTTAATATTTAATTTTTTGACTGTAAATGAATATTGCATGTGAATTATCACTTTCGGAACTAAAATAAGTGTGTTTAGAGTCATTTTAATGCCTTTAATTGGTCGAAATAGAAGCTTCTGAGTAGGAGAAAAAGTCTGTAAAAATGGCACTTTTGGTCACATTGAGGCTTTAAAAAGTAGTTATTCAACATGAGGCACAATCCAAATTACATTTTGAATCAATTTTTCCACAGTCCAAAAAATCAATTTTCTGATGAAAAACGATGATCCGCGACCTGTCGAATTTTCTCCAGATGGTCAAAAATGGTAATTTTTTAATATTTAATTTTTTGACTGTAAATGAATATTGCATGTGAATTATCACTTTCGGAACTACAATAAGTGTGTTTAGAGTCATTTTAATGCCTGAAATTGGTCAAAATAAAAGCTCTCGAGTAGGAGAAAAAGTCTGTAAAAAAGGCAATTTTGGTCACATTGAGGCTTTAAAAAGTAGGTATTCACCATGAGGCACAATCCAAATTACATTTTGAATCAATTCTTCCACAGTCCAAAAAATCAATTTTCTGATGAAAAACGATGATCCGCGACCTGTCGAATTTTCTCCAGATGGTCAAAAATGGTAATTTTTTAATATTTAATTTTTTGACTGTAAATGAATATTGCATGTGAATTATCACTTTCGGAACTAAAATAAGTGTGTTTAGAGTCATTTTAATGCCTTTAATTGGTCGAAATAGAAGCTTCTGAGTAGGAGAAAAAGTCTGTAAAAATGGCACTTTTGGTCACATTGAGGCTTTAAAAAGTAGTTATTCAACATGAGGCACAATCCAAATTACATTTTGAATCAATTTTTCCACAGTCCAAAAAATCAATTTTCTGATGAAAAACGATGATCCGCGACCTGTCGAATTTTCTCCAGATGGTCAAAAATGGTAATTTTTTAATATTTAATTTTTTGACTGTAAATGACTATTGCATGTGAATTATCACTTTTGGAACTAAAATAAGTGTGTTTAGAGTCATTTCAATGCCTTTAATTGGTCGAAATAGAAGCTTCTGAGTAGGAGAAAAAGTCTGTAAAAATGGCACTTTTGGTCACATTGAGGATTTAAAAAGTAGTTATTCAACATGAGGCACAACCCAAATTACATTTTGAATCAATTCTTCCACAGTCCAAAAAATAAATTTTCTGATGAAAAACGATGATCCGCGACCTGTCGAATTTTCTCCAGATGGTCAAAAATTGTAATTTTTTAATATTTAATTTTTTGACTGTAAATGACTATTGCATGTGAATTATCACTTTTGGAACTAAAATAAGTGTGTTTAGAGTCATTTTAATGCCTTTAATTGGTCGAAATAGAAGCTTCTGAGTAGGAGAAAAAGTCTGTAAAAATGGCACTTTTGGTCACATTGAGGCTTTAAAAAGTAGTTATTCAACATGAGGCACAACCCAAATTACATTTTGAATCAATTCTTCCAGAGTCAAAAAAATCAAATTTCTGATGAAAAACGATGACCCGTGACCTGTCGAACTATCTCCAGATGGTCAAAAATTGTAATTTTGTAATATTTAATTTTTTGCCTGTAAATGACTTTTGCAAGTGAATTATCTCTTTTGGAACTAAAATAAGTGTGTAAAAAAGGCAATTTTGGTCACATTGAGGCTTTAAAAAGTAGGTATTCACCATGAGGCACAATCCAAATTACATTTTGAATCATTTCTTCCACAGTCCAAAAAATCAATTTTCTGATGAAAAACGATGATCCGCGACCTGTCTAATTTTCTCCAGATGGTCAAAAATGGTAATTTTTTAATATTTAATTTTTTGACTGTAAATGACTATTGCATGTGAATTATCACTTTTGGAACTAAAATAAGTGTGTTTAGAGTCATTTCAATGCCTTTAATTGGTCGAAATAGAAGCTTCTGAGTAGGAGAAAAAGTCTATAAAAATGGCACTTTTGGTCACATTGAGGATTTAAAAAGTAGTTATTCAACATGAGGCACAACCCAAATTACATTTTGAATCAATTCTTCCACAGTCCAAAAAATAAATTTTCTGATGAAAAACGATGATCCGCGACCTGTCGAATTTTCTCCAGATGGTCAAAAATTGTAATTTTTTAATATTTAATTTTTTGACTGTAAATGAATATTACATGTGAATTATCACTTTCGGAACTAAAATAAGTGTGTTTAGAGTCATTTTAATGCCTTTAATTGGTCGAAATAGAAGCTTCTGAGTAGGAGAAAAAGTCTGTAAAAATTGCACTTTTGGTCACATTGAGGCTTTAAAAAGTAGTTATTCAACATGAGGCACAATCCAAATTACATTTTGAATCAATTCTTCCACAGTCCAAAAAATCAATTTTCTCATGAAAAACGATGATCCGCGACCTGTCGAATTTTCTCCAGATGGTCAAAAATGGTAATTTTTTAATATTTAATTTTTTGATTGTAAATGACTATTGCATGTGAATTATCACTTTTGGAACTAAAATAAGTGTGTTTAGAGTCATTTTAATGCCTTTAATTTGTCGAAATAGAAGCTTCTGAGTAGGAGAAAAAGTCTGTAAAAAAGGAAATTTTGGTCACATTGAGGCTTTAGAAAGTAGTTATTCAACATGAGGCACAATCAAAATTACATTTTGAATCAATTTTTCCAGAGTCAAAAAAATCAAATTTCTGATGAAAAACGATGACCCGTGACCTGTCGAACTATCTCCAGATGGTCAAAAATTGTAATTTTGTAATATTTAATTTTTTGCCTGTAAATGACTTTTGCAAGTGAATTATCTCTTTTGGAACTAAAATAAGTGTGTAAAAAAGGCAATTTTGGTCTCATTGAGGCTTTAAAAAGTAGGTATTCACCATGAGGCACAATCCAAATTACATTTTGAATCATTTCTTCCACAGTCCAAAAAATCAATTTTCTGATGAAAAACGATGATCCGCGACCTAATTTTCTCCAGATGGTCAAAAATGGTAATTTTTTAATATTTAATTTTTTGACTGTAAATGAATATTGCATGTGAATTATCACTTTCGGAACTAAAATAAGTGTGTTTAGAGTCATTTCAATGCCTTTAATTGGTCGAAATAGAAGCTTCTGAGTAGGAGAAAAAGTCTGTAAAAATGGCACTTTTGGTCACATTGAGGATTTAAAAAGTAGTTATTCAGCATGAGGCACAACCCAAATTACATTTTGAATCAATTCTTCCACAGTCCAAAAAATCAATTTTCTGATGAAAAACGATGATCCGCGACCTGTCGAATTTTCTCCAGATGGTCAAAAATGGTAATTTTTTAATATTTAATTTTTTGACTGTAAATGAATATTGCATGTGAATTATCACTTTCGGAACTACAATAAGTGTGTTTAGAGTCATTTTAATGCCTGAAATTGGTCAAAATAAAAGCTCTCGAGTAGGAGAAAAAGTCTGTAAAAAAGGCAATTTTGGTCACATTGAGGCTTTAAAAAGTAGGTATTCACCATGAGGCACAATCCAAATTACATTTTGAATCAATTCTTCCACAGTCCAAAAAATCAATTTTCTGATGAAAAACGATGATCCGCGACCTGTCGAATTTTCTCCAGATGGTCAAAAATGGTAATTTTTTAATATTTAATTTTTTGACTGTAAATGAATATTGCATGTGAATTATCACTTTCGGAACTAAAATAAGTGTGTTTAGAGTCATTTTAATGCCTTTAATTGGTCGAAATAGAAGCTTCTGAGTAGGAGAAAAAGTCTGTAAAAATGGCACTTTTGGTCACATTGAGGCTTTAAAAAGTAGTTATTCAACATGAGGCACAATCCAAATTACATTTTGAATCAATTTTTCCACAGTCCAAAAAATCAATTTTCTGATGAAAAACGATGATCCGCGACCTGTCGAATTTTCTCCAGATGGTCAAAAATGGTAATTTTTTAATATTTAATTTTTTGACTGTAAATGAATATTGCATGTGAATTATCACTTTCGGAACTACAATAAGTGTGTTTAGAGTCATTTTAATGCCTGAAATTGGTCAAAATAAAAGCTCTCGAGTAGGAGAAAAAGTCTGTAAAAAAGGCAATTTTGGTCACATTGAGGCTTTAAAAAGTAGGTATTCACCATGAGGCACAATCCAAATTACATTTTGAATCAATTCTTCCACAGTCCAAAAAATCAATTTTCTGATGAAAAACGATGATCCGCGACCTGTCGAATTTTCTCCAGATGGTCAAAAATGGTAATTTTTTAATATTTAATTTTTTGACTGTAAATGAATATTGCATGTGAATTATCACTTTCGGAACTAAAATAAGTGTGTTTAGAGTCATTTTAATGCCTTTAATTGGTCGAAATAGAAGCTTCTGAGTAGGAGAAAAAGTCTGTAAAAATGGCACTTTTGGTCACATTGAGGCTTTAAAAAGTAGTTATTCAACATGAGGCACAACCCAAATTACATTTTGAATCAATTCTTCCACAGTCCAAAAAATCAATTTTCTGATGAAAAACGATGATCCGCGACCTGTCGAATTTTCTCCAGATGGTCAAAAATGGTAATTTTTTAATATTTAATTTTTTGACTGTAAATGAATATTGCATGTGAATTATCACTTTCGGAACTACAATAAGTGTGTTTAGAGTCATTTTAATGCCTGAAATTGGTCAAAATAAAAGCTCTCGAGTAGGAGAAAAAGTCTGTAAAAAAGGCAATTTTGGTCACATTGAGGCTTTAAAAAGTAGGTATTCACCATGAGGCACAATCCAAATTACATTTTGAATCAATTCTTCCACAGTCCAAAAAATCAATTTTCTGATGAAAAACGATGATCCGCGACCTGTCGAATTTTCTCCAGATGGTCAAAAATGGTAATTTTTTAATATTTAATTTTTTGACTGTAAATGAATATTGCATGTGAATTATCACTTTCGGAACTAAAATAAGTGTGTTTAGAGTCATTTTAATGCCTTTAATTGGTCGAAATAGAAGCTTCTGAGTAGGAGAAAAAGTCTGTAAAAATGGCACTTTTGGTCACATTGAGGCTTTAAAAAGTAGTTATTCAACATGAGGCACAATCCAAATTACATTTTGAATCAATTTTTCCACAGTCCAAAAAATCAATTTTCTGATGAAAAACGATGATCCGCGACCTGTCGAATTTTCTCCAGATGGTCAAAAATGGTAATTTTTTAATATTTAATTTTTTGACTGTAAATGACTATTGCATGTGAATTATCACTTTTGGAACTAAAATAAGTGTGTTTAGAGTCATTTCAATGCCTTTAATTGGTCGAAATAGAAGCTTCTGAGTAGGAGAAAAAGTCTGTAAAAATGGCACTTTTGGTCACATTGAGGATTTAAAAAGTAGTTATTCAACATGAGGCACAACCCAAATTACATTTTGAATCAATTCTTCCACAGTCCAAAAAATAAATTTTCTGATGAAAAACGATGATCCGCGACCTGTCGAATTTTCTCCAGATGGTCAAAAATTGTAATTTTTTAATATTTAATTTTTTGACTGTAAATGACTATTGCATGTGAATTATCACTTTTGGAACTAAAATAAGTGTGTTTAGAGTCATTTTAATGCCTTTAATTGGTCGAAATAGAAGCTTCTGAGTAGGAGAAAAAGTCTGTAAAAATGGCACTTTTGGTCACATTGAGGCTTTAAAAAGTAGTTATTCAACATGAGGCACAACCCAAATTACATTTTGAATCAATTCTTCCAGAGTCAAAAAAATCAAATTTCTGATGAAAAACGATGACCCGTGACCTGTCGAACTATCTCCAGATGGTCAAAAATTGTAATTTTGTAATATTTAATTTTTTGCCTGTAAATGACTTTTGCAAGTGAATTATCTCTTTTGGAACTAAAATAAGTGTGTAAAAAAGGCAATTTTGGTCACATTGAGGCTTTAAAAAGTAGGTATTCACCATGAGGCACAATCCAAATTACATTTTGAATCATTTCTTCCACAGTCCAAAAAATCAATTTTCTGATGAAAAACGATGATCCGCGACCTGTCTAATTTTCTCCAGATGGTCAAAAATGGTAATTTTTTAATATTTAATTTTTTGACTGTAAATGACTATTGCATGTGAATTATCACTTTTGGAACTAAAATAAGTGTGTTTAGAGTCATTTCAATGCCTTTAATTGGTCGAAATAGAAGCTTCTGAGTAGGAGAAAAAGTCTGTAAAAATGGCACTTTTGGTCACATTGAGGATTTAAAAAGTAGTTATTCAACATGAGGCACAACCCAAATTACATTTTGAATCAATTCTTCCACAGTCCAAAAAATAAATTTTCTGATGAAAAACGATGATCCGCGACCTGTCGAATTTTCTCCAGATGGTCAAAAATTGTAATTTTTTAATATTTAATTTTTTGACTGTAAATGAATATTACATGTGAATTATCACTTTCGGAACTAAAATAAGTGTGTTTAGAGTCATTTTAATGCCTTTAATTGGTCGAAATAGAAGCTTCTGAGTAGGAGAAAAAGTCTGTAAAAATTGCACTTTTGGTCACATTGAGGCTTTAAAAAGTAGTTATTCAACATGAGGCACAATCCAAATTACATTTTGAATCAATTCTTCCACAGTCCAAAAAATCAATTTTCTCATGAAAAACGATGATCCGCGACCTGTCGAATTTTCTCCAGATGGTCAAAAATGGTAATTTTTTAATATTTAATTTTTTGATTGTAAATGACTATTGCATGTGAATTATCACTTTTGGAACTAAAATAAGTGTGTTTAGAGTCATTTTAATGCCTTTAATTTGTCGAAATAGAAGCTTCTGAGTAGGAGAAAAAGTCTGTAAAAAAGGAAATTTTGGTCACATTGAGGCTTTAGAAAGTAGTTATTCAACATGAGGCACAATCAAAATTACATTTTGAATCAATTTTTCCAGAGTCAAAAAAATCAAATTTCTGATGAAAAACGATGACCCGTGACCTGTCGAACTATCTCCAGATGGTCAAAAATTGTAATTTTGTAATATTTAATTTTTTGCCTGTAAATGACTTTTGCAAGTGAATTATCTCTTTTGGAACTAAAATAAGTGTGTAAAAAAGGCAATTTTGGTCTCATTGAGGCTTTAAAAAGTAGGTATTCACCATGAGGCACAATCCAAATTACATTTTGAATCATTTCTTCCACAGTCCAAAAAATCAATTTTCTGATGAAAAACGATGATCCGCGACCTAATTTTCTCCAGATGGTCAAAAATGGTAATTTTTTAATATTTAATTTTTTGACTGTAAATGAATATTGCATGTGAATTATCACTTTCGGAACTAAAATAAGTGTGTTTAGAGTCATTTCAATGCCTTTAATTGGTCGAAATAGAAGCTTCTGAGTAGGAGAAAAAGTCTGTAAAAATGGCACTTTTGGTCACATTGAGGATTTAAAAAGTAGTTATTCAGCATGAGGCACAACCCAAATTACATTTTGAATCAATTCTTCCACAGTCCAAAAAATCAATTTTCTGATGAAAAACGATGATCCGCGACCTGTCGAATTTTCTCCAGATGGTCAAAAATGGTAATTTTTTAATATTTAATTTTTTGACTGTAAATGAATATTGCATGTGAATTATCACTTTCGGAACTACAATAAGTGTGTTTAGAGTCATTTTAATGCCTGAAATTGGTCAAAATAAAAGCTCTCGAGTAGGAGAAAAAGTCTGTAAAAAAGGCAATTTTGGTCACATTGAGGCTTTAAAAAGTAGGTATTCACCATGAGGCACAATCCAAATTACATTTTGAATCAATTCTTCCACAGTCCAAAAAATCAATTTTCTGATGAAAAACGATGATCCGCGACCTGTCGAATTTTCTCCAGATGGTCAAAAATGGTAATTTTTTAATATTTAATTTTTTGACTGTAAATGAATATTGCATGTGAATTATCACTTTCGGAACTAAAATAAGTGTGTTTAGAGTCATTTTAATGCCTTTAATTGGTCGAAATAGAAGCTTCTGAGTAGGAGAAAAAGTCTGTAAAAATGGCACTTTTGGTCACATTGAGGCTTTAAAAAGTAGTTATTCAACATGAGGCACAATCCAAATTACATTTTGAATCAATTTTTCCACAGTCCAAAAAATCAATTTTCTGATGAAAAACGATGATCCGCGACCTGTCGAATTTTCTCCAGATGGTCAAAAATGGTAATTTTTTAATATTTAATTTTTTGACTGTAAATGAATATTGCATGTGAATTATCACTTTCGGAACTACAATAAGTGTGTTTAGAGTCATTTTAATGCCTGAAATTGGTCAAAATAAAAGCTCTCGAGTAGGAGAAAAAGTCTGTAAAAAAGGCAATTTTGGTCACATTGAGGCTTTAAAAAGTAGGTATTCACCATGAGGCACAATCCAAATTACATTTTGAATCAATTCTTCCACAGTCCAAAAAATCAATTTTCTGATGAAAAACGATGATCCGCGACCTGTCGAATTTTCTCCAGATGGTCAAAAATGGTAATTTTTTAATATTTAATTTTTTGACTGTAAATGAATATTGCATGTGAATTATCACTTTCGGAACTACAATAAGTGTGTTTAGAGTCATTTTAATGCCTGAAATTGGTCAAAATAAAAGCTCTCGAGTAGGAGAAAAAGTCTGTAAAAAAGGCAATTTTGGTCACATTGAGGTTTTAAAAAGTAGGTATTCACCATGAGGCACAATCCAAATTACATTTTGAATCAATTCTTCCACAGTCCAAAAAATCAATTTTCTGATGAAAAACGATGATCCGCGACCTGTCGAATTTTCTCCAGATGGTCAAAAATGGTAATTTTTTAATATTTAATTTTTTGACTGTAAATGAATATTGCATGTGAATTATCACTTTCGGAACTAAAATAAGTGTGTTTAGAGTCATTTTAATGCCTTTAATTGGTCGAAATAGAAGCTTCTGAGTAGGAGAAAAAGTCTGTAAAAATGGCACTTTTGGTCACATTGAGGCTTTAAAAAGTAGTTATTCAACATGAGGCACAATCCAAATTACATTTTGAATCAATTTTTCCACAGTCCAAAAAATCAATTTTCTGATGAAAAACGATGATCCGCGACCTGTCGAATTTTCTCCAGATGGTCAAAAATGGTAATTTTTTAATATTTAATTTTTTGACTGTAAATGACTATTGCATGTGAATTATCACTTTTGGAACTAAAATAAGTGTGTTTAGAGTCATTTCAATGCCTTTAATTGGTCGAAATAGAAGCTTCTGAGTAGGAGAAAAAGTCTGTAAAAATGGCACTTTTGGTCACATTGAGGATTTAAAAAGTAGTTATTCAACATGAGGCACAACCCAAATTACATTTTGAATCAATTCTTCCACAGTCCAAAAAATAAATTTTCTGATGAAAAACGATGATCCGCGACCTGTCGAATTTTCTCCAGATGGTCAAAAATTGTAATTTTTTAATATTTCATTTTTTGACTGTAAATGACTATTGCATGTGAATTATCACTTTTGGAACTAAAATAAGTGTGTTTAGAGTCATTTTAATGCCTTTAATTGGTCGAAATAGAAGCTTCTGAGTAGGAGAAAAAGTCTGTAAAAATGGCACTTTTGGTCACATTGAGGCTTTAAAAAGTAGTTATTCAACATGAGGCACAACCCAAATTACATTTTGAATCAATTCTTCCAGAGTCAAAAAAATCAAATTTCTGATGAAAAACGATGACCCGTGACCTGTCGAACTATCTCCAGATGGTCAAAAATTGTAATTTTGTAATATTTAATTTTTTGCCTGTAAATGACTTTTGCAAGTGAATTATCTCTTTTGGAACTAAAATAAGTGTGTAAAAAAGGCAATTTTGGTCACATTGAGGCTTTAAAAAGTAGGTATTCACCATGAGGCACAATCCAAATTACATTTTGAATCATTTCTTCCACAGTCCAAAAAATCAATTTTCTGATGAAAAACGATGATCCGCGACCTGTCTAATTTTCTCCAGATGGTCAAAAATGGTAATTTTTTAATATTTAATTTTTTGACTGTAAATGACTATTGCATGTGAATTATCACTTTTGGAACTAAAATAAGTGTGTTTAGAGTCATTTCAATGCCTTTAATTGGTCGAAATAGAAGCTTCTGAGTAGGAGAAAAAGTCTGTAAAAATGGCACTTTTGGTCACATTGAGGATTTAAAAAGTAGTTATTCAACATGAGGCACAACCCAAATTACATTTTGAATCAATTCTTCCACAGTCCAAAAAATAAATTTTCTGATGAAAAACGATCATCCGCGACCTGTCGAATTTTCTCCAGATGGTCAAAAATTGTAATTTTTTAATATTTAATTTTTTGACTGTAAATGAATATTACATGTGAATTATCACTTTCGGAACTAAAATAAGTGTGTTTAGAGTCATTTTAATGCCTTTAATTGGTCGAAATAGAAGCTTCTGAGTAGGAGAAAAAGTCTGTAAAAATTGCACTTTTGGTCACATTGAGGCTTTAAAAAGTAGTTATTCAACATGAGGCACAATCCAAATTACATTTTGAATCAATTCTTCCACAGTCCAAAAAATCAATTTTCTCATGAAAAACGATGATCCGCGACCTGTCGAATTTTCTCCAGATGGTCAAAAATGGTAATTTTTTAATATTTAATTTTTTGATTGTAAATGACTATTGCATGTGAATTATCACTTTTGGAACTAAAATAAGTGTGTTTAGAGTCATTTTAATGCCTTTAATTTGTCGAAATAGAAGCTTCTGAGTAGGAGAAAAAGTCTGTAAAAAAGGAAATTTTGGTCACATTGAGGCTTTAGAAAGTAGTTATTCAACATGAGGCACAATCAAAATTACATTTTGAATCAATTTTTCCAGAGTCAAAAAAATCAAATTTCTGATGAAAAACGATGACCCGTGACCTGTCGAACTATCTCCAGATGGTCAAAAATTGTAATTTTGTAATATTTAATTTTTTGCCTGTAAATGACTTTTGCAAGTGAATTATCTCTTTTGGAACTAAAATAAGTGTGTAAAAAAGGCAATTTTGGTCTCATTGAGGCTTTAAAAAGTAGGTATTCACCATGAGGCACAATCCAAATTACATTTTGAATCATTTCTTCCACAGTCCAAAAAATCAATTTTCTGATGAAAAACGATGATCCGCGACCTAATTTTCTCCAGATGGTCAAAAATGGTAATTTTTTAATATTTAATTTTTTGACTGTAAATGAATATTGCATGTGAATTATCACTTTCGGAACTAAAATAAGTGTGTTTAGAGTCATTTCAATGCCTTTAATTGGTCGAAATAGAAGCTTCTGAGTAGGAGAAAAAGTCTGTAAAAATGGCACTTTTGGTCACATTGAGGATTTAAAAAGTAGTTATTCAGCATGAGGCACAACCCAAATTACATTTTGAATCAATTCTTCCACAGTCCAAAAAATCAATTTTCTGATGAAAAACGATGATCCGCGACCTGTCGAATTTTCTCCAGATGGTCAAAAATGGTAATTTTTTAATATTTAATTTTTTGACTGTAAATGAATATTGCATGTGAATTATCACTTTCGGAACTACAATAAGTGTGTTTAGAGTCATTTTAATGCCTGAAATTGGTCAAAATAAAAGCTCTCGAGTAGGAGAAAAAGTCTGTAAAAAAGGCAATTTTGGTCACATTGAGGCTTTAAAAAGTAGGTATTCACCATGAGGCACAATCCAAATTACATTTTGAATCAATTCTTCCACAGTCCAAAAAATCAATTTTCTGATGAAAAACGATGATCCGCGACCTGTCGAATTTTCTCCAGATGGTCAAAAATGGTAATTTTTTAATATTTAATTTTTTGACTGTAAATGAATATTGCATGTGAATTATCACTTTCGGAACTAAAATAAGTGTGTTTAGAGTCATTTTAATGCCTTTAATTGGTCGAAATAGAAGCTTCTGAGTAGGAGAAAAAGTCTGTAAAAATGGCACTTTTGGTCACATTGAGGCTTTAAAAAGTAGTTATTCAACATGAGGCACAATCCAAATTACATTTTGAATCAATTTTTCCACAGTCCAAAAAATCAATTTTCTGATGAAAAACGATGATCCGCGACCTGTCGAATTTTCTCCAGATGGTCAAAAATGGTAATTTTTTAATATTTAATTTTTTGACTGTAAATGAATATTGCATGTGAATTATCACTTTCGGAACTACAATAAGTGTGTTTAGAGTCATTTTAATGCCTGAAATTGGTCAAAATAAAAGCTCTCGAGTAGGAGAAAAAGTCTGTAAAAAAGGCAATTTTGGTCACATTGAGGCTTTAGAAAGTAGTTATTCAACATGAGGCACAATCAAAATTACATTTTGAATCAATTTTTCCAGAGTCAAAAAAATCAAATTTCTGATGAAAAACGATGACCCGTGACCTGTCGAACTATCTCCAGATGGTCAAAAATTGTAATTTTGTAATATTTAATTTTTTGCCTGTAAATGACTTTTGCAAGTGAATTATCTCTTTTGGAACTAAAATAAGTGTGTAAAAAAGGCAATTTTGGTCACATTGAGGCTTTAAAAAGTAGGTATTCACCATGAGGCACAATCCAAATTACATTTTGAATCATTTCTTCCACAGTCCAAAAAATCAATTTTCTGATGAAAAACGATGATCCGCGACCTGTCTAATTTTCTCCAGATGGTCAAAAATGGTAATTTTTTAATATTTAATTTTTTGACTGTAAATGAATATTGCATGTGAATTATCACTTTCGGAACTAAAATAAGTGTGTTTAGAGTCATTTCAATGCCTTTAATTGGTCGAAATAGAAGCTTCTGAGTAGGAGAAAAAGTCTGTAAAAATGGCACTTTTGGTCACATTGAGGATTTAAAAAGTAGTTATTCAACATGAGGCACAACCCAAATTACATTTTGAATCAATTCTTCCACAGTCCAAAAAATCAATTTTCTGATGAAAAACGATGATCCGCGACCTGTCGAATTTTCTCCAGATGGTCAAAAATGGTAATTTTTTAATATTTAATTTTTTGACTGTAAATGAATATTGCATGTGAATTATCACTTTCGGAACTACAATAAGTGTGTTTAGAGTCATTTTAATGCCTGAAATTGGTCAAAATAAAAGCTCTCGAGTAGGAGAAAAAGTCTGTAAAAAAGGCAATTTTGGTCACATTGAGGCTTTAAAAAGTAGGTATTCACCATGAGGCACAATCCAAATTACATTTTGAATCAATTCTTCCACAGTCCAAAAAATCAATTTTCTGATGAAAAACGATGATCCGCGACCTGTCGAATTTTCTCCAGATGGTCAAAAATGGTAATTTTTTAATATTTAATTTTTTGATTGTAAATGACTATTGCATGTGAATTATCACTTTTGGAACTAAAATAAGTGTGTTTAGAGTCATTTCAATGCCTTTAATTGGTCGAAATAGAAGCTTCTGAGTAGGAGAAAAAGTCTGTAAAAATGGCACTTTTGGTCACATTGAGGATTTAAAAAGTAGTTATTCAACATGAGGCACAACCCAAATTACATTTTGAATCAATTCTTCCACAGTCCAAAAAATAAATTTTCTGATGAAAAACGATGATCCGCGACCTGTCGAATTTTCTCCAGATGGTCAAAAATTGTAATTTTTTAATATTTCATTTTTTGACTGTAAATGAATATTACATGTGAATTATCACTTTCGGAACTAAAATAAGTGTGTTTAGAGTCATTTTAATGCCTTTAATTGGTCGAAATAGAAGCTTCTGAGTAGGAGAAAAAGTCTGTAAAAATTGCACTTTTGGTCACATTGAGGCTTTAAAAAGTAGTTATTCAACATGAGGCACAATCCAAATTACATTTTGAATCAATTCTTCCACAGTCCAAAAAATCAATTTTCTGATGAAAAACGATGATCCGCGACCTGTCGAATTTTCTCCAGATGGTCAAAAATGGTTATTTTTTAATATTAAATTTTTTGACTGTAAATGACTCTTGCATGTGAATTATCACTTTTGGAACTAAAATAAGTGTGTTTAGAGTCATTTTAATGCCTTTAATTTGTCGAAATAGAAGCTTCTGAGTAGGAGAAAAAGTCTGTAAAAATGGCACTTTTGGTCACATTGAGGATTTAAAAAGTAGTTATTCAACATGAGGCACAACCCAAATTACATTTTGAATCAATTCTTCCACAGTCCAAAAAATCAATTTTCTGATGAAAAACGATGATCCGCGACCTGTCGAATTTTCTCCAGATGGTCAAAAATGGTAATTTTTTAATATTTAATTTTTTGACTGTAAATGAATATTGCATGTGAATTATCACTTTCGGAACTAAAATAAGTGTGTTTAGAGTCATTTTAATGCCTGAAATTGGTCAAAATAAAAGCTCTCGAGTAGGAGAAAAAGTCTGTAAAAAAGGCAATGTTGGTCACATTGAGGCTTTAAAAAGTAGGTATTCACCATGAGGCACAATCCAAATTACATTTTGAATCAATTCTTCCACAGTCCAAAAAATCAATTTTCTGATGAAAAACGATGATCCGCGACCTGTCGAATTTTCTCCACATGGTCAAAAATGGTAATTTTTAAATATTTAATTTTTTGACTGTAAATGAATATTGCATGTGAATTATCACTTTCGGAACTAAAATAAGTGTGTTTAGAGTCATTTTAATGCCTTTAATTGGTCGAAATAGAAGCTTCTGAGTAGGAGAAAAAGTCTGTAAAAATGGCACTTTTGGTCACATTGAGGATTTAAAAAGTAGTTATTCAACATGAGGCACAACCCAAATTACATTTTGAATCAATTCTTCCACAGTCCAAAAAATCAATTTTCTGATGAAAAACGATGATCCGCGACCTGTCGAATTTTCTCCAGATGGTCAAAAATTGTAATTTTTTAATATTTAATTTTTTGACTGTAAATGAATATTACATGTGAATTATCACTTTCGGAACTAAAATAAGTGTGTTTAGAGTCATTTTAATGCCTTTAATTGGTCGAAATAGAAGCTTCTGAGTAGGAGAAAAAGTCTGTAAAAATTGCACTTTTGGTCACATTGAGGCTTTAAAAAGTAGTTATTCAACATGAGGCACAATCAAAATGACATTTTGAATCAATTTTTCCAGAGTCAAAAAAATCAAATTTCTGATGAAAAACGATGACCCGTGACCTGTCGAACTATCTCCAGATGGTCAAAAATTGTAATTTTGTAATATTTAATTTTTTGCCTGTAAATGACTTTTGCAAGTGAATTATCTCTTTTGGAACTAAAATAAGTGTGTAAAAAAGGCAATTTTGGTCACATTGAGGCTTTAAAAAGTAGGTATTCACCATGAGGCACAATCCAAATTACATTTTGAATCATTTCTTCCACAGTCCAAAAAATCAATTTTCTGATGAAAAACGATGATCCGCGACCTGTCTAATTTTCTCCAGATGGTCAAAAATGGTAATTTTTTAATATTTAATTTTTTGACTGTAAATGAATATTGCATGTGAATTATCACTTTCGGAACTAAAATAAGTGTGTTTAGAGTCATTTTAATGCCTTTAATTGGTCGTAATAGAAGCTTCTGAGTAGGAGAAAAAGTCTGTAAAAATGGCACTTTTGGTCACATTGAGGATTTAAAAAGTAGTTATTCAACATGAGGCACAACCCAAATTACATTTTGAATCAATTCTTCCACAGTCCAAAAAATCAATTTTCTGATGAAAAACGATGATCCGCGACCTGTCGAATTTTCTCCAGATGGTCAAAAATGGTAATTTTTTAATATTTAATTTTTTGACTGTAAATGAATATTGCATGTGAATTATCACTTTCGGCACTACAATAAGTGTGTTTAGAGTCATTTTAATGCCTGAAATTGGTCAAAATAAAAGCTCTCGAGTAGGAGAAAAAGTCTGTAAAAAAGGCAATTTTGGTCACATTGAGGCTTTAAAAAGTAGGTATTCACCATGAGGCACAATCCAAATTACATTTTGAATCAATTCTTCCACAGTCCAAAAAATCAATTTTCTGATGAAAAACGATGATCCGCGACCTGTCGAATTTTCTCCAGATGGTCAAAAATGGTAATTTTTTAATATTTAATTTTTTGACTGTAAATGAATATTGCATGTGAATTATCACTTTCGGAACTAAAATAAGTGTGTTTAGAGTCATTTTAATGCCTTTAATTGGTCGAAATAGAAGCTTCTGAGTAGGAGAAAAAGTCTGTAAAAATGGCACTTTTGGTCACATTGAGGCTTTAAAAAGTAGTTATTCAACATGAGGCACAATCCAAATTACATTTTGAATCAATTTTTCCACAGTCCAAAAAATCAATTTTCTGATGAAAAACGATGATCCGCGACCTGTCGAATTTTCTCCAGATGGTCAAAAATGGTAATTTTTTAATATTTAATTTTTTGACTGTAAATGACTATTGCATGTGAATTATCACTTTTGGAACTAAAATAAGTGTGTTTAGAGTCATTTCAATGCCTTTAATTGGTCGAAATAGAAGCTTCTGAGTAGGAGAAAAAGTCTGTAAAAATGGCACTTTTGGTCACATTGAGGATTTAAAAAGTAGTTATTCAACATGAGGCACAACCCAAATTACATTTTGAATCAATTCTTCCACAGTCCAAAAAATAAATTTTCTGATGAAAAACGATGATCCGCGACCTGTCGAATTTTCTCCAGATGGTCAAAAATTGTAATTTTTTAATATTTAATTTTTTGACTGTAAATGAATATTACATGTGAATTATCACTTTCGGAACTAAAATAAGTGTGTTTAGAGTCATTTTAATGCCTTTAATTGGTCGAAATAGAAGCTTCTGAGTAGGAGAAAAAGTCTGTAAAAATTGCACTTTTGGTCACATTGAGGCTTTAAAAAGTAGTTATTCAACATGAGGCACAATCCAAATTACATTTTGAATCAATTCTTCCACAGTCCAAAAAATCAATTTTCTGATGAAAAACGATGATCCGCGACCTGTCGAATTTTCTCCAGATGGTCAAAAATGGTTATTTTTTAATATTAAATTTTTTGACTGTAAATGACTATTGCATGTGAATTATCACTTTTGGAACTAAAATAAGTGTGTTTAGAGTCATTTTAATGCCTTTAATTTGTCGAAATAGAAGCTTCTGAGTAGGAGAAAAAGTCTGTAAAAATGGCACTTTTGGTCACATTGAGGATTTAAAAAGTAGTTATTCAACATGAGGCACAACCCAAATTACATTTTGAATCAATTCTTCCACAGTCCAAAAAATCAATTTTCTGATGAAAAACGATGATCCGCGACCTGTCGAATTTTCTCCAGATGGTCAAAAATGGTAATTTTTTAATATTTAATTTTTTGACTGTAAATGAATATTGCATGTGAATTATCACTTTCGGAACTAAAATAAGTGTGTTTAGAGTCATTTTAATGCCTGAAATTGGTCAAAATAAAAGCTCTCGAGTAGGAGAAAAAGTCTGTAAAAAAGGCAATTTTGGTCACATTGAGGCTTTAAAAAGTAGGTATTCACCATGAGGCACAATCCAAATTACATTTTGAATCAATTCTTCCACAGTCCAAAAAATCAATTTTCTGATGAAAAACGATGATCCGCGACCTGTCGAATTTTCTCCAGATGGTCAAAAATGGTAATTTTTAAATATTTAATTTTTTGACTGTAAATGAATATTGCATGTGAATTATCACTTTCGGAACTAAAATAAGTGTGTTTAGAGTCATTTTAATGCCTTTAATTGGTCGAAATAGAAGCTTCTGAGTAGGAGAAAAAGTCTGTAAGAATTGCACTTTTGGTCACATTGAGGCTTTAAAAAGTAGTTATTCAACATGAGGCACAATCCAAATTACATTTTGAATCAATTCTTCCACAGTCCAAAAAATCAATTTTCTGATGAAAAACGATGATCCGCGCGACCTGTCGAATTTTCTCCAGATGGTCAAAAATGGTAATTTTTTAATATTTAATTTTTTGACTGTAAATGAATATTGCATGTGAATTATCACTTTCGGAACTAAAATAAGTGTGTTTAGAGTCACTTTAATGCCTTTAATTGGTCGAAATAGAAGCTTCTGAGTAGGAGAAAAAGTCTATAAAAAAGGCAATTTTGGTCACATTGAGGCTTTAAAAAGTAGTTATTCAACATGAGGCACAATCCAAATTACATTTTGAATCAATTCTTCCACAGTCCAAAAAATCATTTTTCTGATGAAAAACGATGATCCGCGACCTGTCGAATTTTCTCCAGATGGTCAAAAATGGTTATTTTTTAATATTTAATTTTTTGACTGTAAATGACTATTGCATGTGAATTATCACTTTTGGAACTAAAATAAGTGTGTTTAGAGTCATTTTAATGCCTTTAATTGGTCGAAATAGAAGCTTCTGAGTAGGATAAAAAGTCTGTAAAAATGGCACTTTTGGTCACATTGAGGATTTAAAAAGTAGTTATTCAACATGAGGCACAACCCAAATTACATTTTGAATCAATTCTTCCACAGTCCAAAAAATCAATTTTCTGATGAAAAACGATGATCCGCGACCTGTCGAATTTTCTCCAGATGGTCAAAAATGGTAATTTTTTAATATTTAATTTTTTGACTGTAAATGACTTTTGCAAGTGAATTATCACTTTTGGAACTAAAATAAGTGTGTTTAGAGTCATTTTAATGCCTGAAATTGGTCAAAATAAAAGCTCTCGAGTAGGAGAAAAAGTCTGTAAAAAAGGCAATTTTGGTCACATTGAGGCTTTAGAAAGTAGTTATTCAACATGAGGCACAATCAAAATTACATTTTGAATCAATTTTTCCAGAGTCAAAAAAATCAAATTTCTGATGAAAAACGATGACCCGTGACCTGTCCAACTATCTCCAGATGGTCAAAAATTGTAATTTTGTAATATTAAATTTTTTGCCTGTAAATGACTTTTGCAAGTGAATTATCTCTTTTGGAACTAAAATAAGTGTGTTTAGAGTCATTTTAATGCCTGAAATTGGTCAAAATAAAAGCTTCTGAGTAGGAGAAAAAGTCTGTAAAAAAGGCAATTTTGGTCACATTGAGGCTTTAGAAAGTAGTTATTCAACATGAGGCACAATCCAAATGACATTTTGAATCAATTTTTCTACAGTCCAAAAAATCAATTTTCTGATGAAAAACGATGATCCGCGACCTGTCGAATTTTCTCCAGATGGTCAAAAATGGTAATTTTTTAATATTTAATTTTTTGACTGTAAATGACTATTGCATGTGAATTATCACTTTTGGAACTAAAATAAGTGTGTTTAGAGTCATTTTAATGCCTGAAATTGGTCAAAATAAAAGCTCTCGAGTAGGAGAAAAAGTCTGTAAAAATGGCAATTTTGGTCACATTGAGGCTTTAAAAAGAAGGTATTCACCATGAGGCACAATCCAAATTACATTTTGATTCAATTCTTCCACAGTCCAAAAAATCAATTTTCTGATGAAAAACGATGATCCGCGACCTGTCGAATTTTCTCCAGATGGTCAAAAATGGTAATTTTTAAATATTTAAGTTTTTTGACTGTAAATGAATATTGCATGTGAATTATCACTTTTGGAACTAAAATAAGTGTGTTTAGAGTCATTTTAATGCCTGAAATTGGTCAAAATAAAAGCTCTCGAGTAGGAGAAAAAGTCTGTAAAAAAGGCAATTTTGGTCACATTGAAGCTTTAAAAAGTAGGTATTCACCATGAGGCACAATCCAAATTACATTTTGAATCAATTCTTCCACAGTCCAAAAAATCAATTTTCTGATGAAAAACGATGATCCGCGACCTGTCGAATTTTCTCCAGATGGTCAAAAATGGTAATTTTTAAATATTTAATTTTTTGACTGTAAATGAATATTGCATGTGAATTATCACTTTCGGAACTAAAATAAGTGTGTTTAGAGTCATTTTAATGCCTTTAATTGGTCGAAATAGAAGCTTCTGAGTAGGAGAAAAAGTCTGTAAGAATTGCACTTTTGGTCACATTGAGGCTTTAAAAAGTAGTTATTCAACATGAGGCACAATCCAAATTACATTTTGAATCAATTCTTCCACAGTCCAAAAAATCAATTTTCTGATGAAAAACGATGATCCGCGCGACCTGTCGAATTTTCTCCAGATGGTCAAAAATGGTAATTTTTTAATATTTAATTTTTTGACTGTAAATGAATATTGCATGTGAATTATCACTTTCGGAACTAAAATAAGTGTGTTTAGAGTCACTTTAATGCCTTTAATTGGTCGAAATAGAAGCTTCTGAGTAGGAGAAAAAGTCTATAAAAAAGGCAATTTTGGTCACATTGAGGCTTTAAAAAGTAGTTATTCAACATGAGGCACAATCCAAATTACATTTTGAATCAATTCTTCCACAGTCCAAAAAATCATTTTTCTGATGAAAAACGATGATCCGCGACCTGTCGAATTTTCTCCAGATGGTCAAAAATGGTAATTTTTTAATATTTAATTTTTTGACTGTAAATGACTTTTGCAAGTGAATTATCACTTTTGGAACTAAAATAAGTGTGTTTAGAGTCATTTTAATGCCTGAAATTGGTCAAAATAAAAGCTCTCGAGTAGGAGAAAAAGTCTGTAAAAAAGGCAATTTTGGTCACATTGAGGCTTTAGAAAGTAGTTATTCAACATGAGGCACAATCAAAATTACATTTTGAATCAATTTTTCCAGAGTCAAAAAAATCAAATTTCTGATGAAAAACGATGACCCGTGACCTGTCCAACTATCTCCAGATGGTCAAAAATTGTAATTTTGTAATATTAAATTTTTTGCCTGTAAATGACTTTTGCAAGTGAATTATCTCTTTTGGAACTAAAATAAGTGTGTTTAGAGTCATTTTAATGCCTGAAATTGGTCAAAATAAAAGCTTCTGAGTAGGAGAAAAAGTCTGTAAAAAAGGCAATTTTGGTCACATTGAGGCTTTAGAAAGTAGTTATTCAACATGAGGCACAATCCAAATTAAATTTTGAATCAATTCTTCCACAGTCCAAAAAATCAATTTTCTGATGAAAAACGATGATCCGCGACCTGTCGAATTTTCTCCAGGTGGTCAAAAATGGTTATTTTTTAATATTTAATTTTTTGACTGTAAATGAATATTGCATGTGAATTATCACTTTCGGAACTAAAATAAGTGTGTTTAGAGTCATTTTAATGCCTGAAATTGGTCAAAATAAAAGCTCTCGAGTAGGAGAAAAAGTCTGTAAAAAAGGCAATTTTGGTCACATTGAGGCTTTAAAAAGTAGGTATTCACCATGAGGCACAATCCAAATTACATTTTGAATCAATTCTTCCACAGTCCAAAAAATCAATTTTCTGATGAAAAACGATGATCCGCGACCTGTCGAATTTTCTCCAGATGGTCAAAAATGGTAATTTTTAAATATTTAATTTTTTGACTGTAAATGAATATTGCATGTGAATTATCACTTTCGGAACTAAAATAAGTGTGTTTAGAGTCATTTTAATGCCTTTAATTGGTCGAAATAGAAGCTTCTGAGTAGGAGAAAAAGTCTGTAAAAATGGCACTTTTGGTCACATTGAGGCTTTAAAAAGTAGTTATTCAACATGAGGCACAATCCAAATTACATTTTGAATCAATTTTTCCACAGTCCAAAAAATCAATTTTCTGATGAAAAACGATGATCCGCGACCTGTCGAATTTTCTCCAGATGGTCAAAAATGGTAATTTTTTAATATTTAATTTTTTGACTGTAAATGAATATTGCATGTGAATTATCACTTTCGGAACTACAATAAGTGTGTTTAGAGTCATTTTAATGCCTGAAATTGGTCAAAATAAAAGCTCTCGAGTAGGAGAAAAAGTCTGTAAAAAAGGCAATTTTGGTCACATTGAGGCTTTAAAAAGTAGGTATTCACCATGAGGCACAATCCAAATTACATTTTGAATCAATTCTTCCACAGTCCAAAAAATCAATTTTCTGATGAAAAACGATGATCCGCGACCTGTCGAATTTTCTCCAGATGGTCAAAAATGGTAATTTTTTAATATTTAATTTTTTGACTGTAAATGAATATTGCATGTGAATTATCACTTTCGGAACTAAAATAAGTGTGTTTAGAGTCATTTTAATGCCTTTAATTGGTCGAAATAGAAGCTTCTGAGTAGGAGAAAAAGTCTGTAAAAATGGCACTTTTGGTCACATTGAGGCTTTAAAAAGTAGTTATTCAACATGAGGCACAATCCAAATTACATTTTGAATCAATTTTTCCACAGTCCAAAAAATCAATTTTCTGATGAAAAACGATGATCCGCGACCTGTCGAATTTTCTCCAGATGGTCAAAAATGGTAATTTTTTAATATTTAATTTTTTGACTGTAAATGACTATTGCATGTGAATTATCACTTTTGGAACTAAAATAAGTGTGTTTAGAGTCATTTCAATGCCTTTAATTGGTCGAAATAGAAGCTTCTGAGTAGGAGAAAAAGTCTGTAAAAATGGCACTTTTGGTCACATTGAGGATTTAAAAAGTAGTTATTCAACATGAGGCACAACCCAAATTACATTTTGAATCAATTCTTCCACAGTCCAAAAAATAAATTTTCTGATGAAAAACGATGATCCGCGACCTGTCGAATTTTCTCCAGATGGTCAAAAATTGTAATTTTTTAATATTTAATTTTTTGACTGTAAATGACTATTGCATGTGAATTATCACTTTTGGAACTAAAATAAGTGTGTTTAGAGTCATTTTAATGCCTTTAATTGGTCGAAATAGAAGCTTCTGAGTAGGAGAAAAAGTCTGTAAAAATGGCACTTTTGGTCACATTGAGGCTTTAAAAAGTAGTTATTCAACATGAGGCACAACCCAAATTACATTTTGAATCAATTCTTCCAGAGTCAAAAAAATCAAATTTCTGATGAAAAACGATGACCCGTGACCTGTCGAACTATCTCCAGATGGTCAAAAATTGTAATTTTGTAATATTTAATTTTTTGCCTGTAAATGACTTTTGCAAGTGAATTATCTCTTTTGGAACTAAAATAAGTGTGTAAAAAAGGCAATTTTGGTCACATTGAGGCTTTAAAAAGTAGGTATTCACCATGAGGCACAATCCAAATTACATTTTGAATCATTTCTTCCACAGTCCAAAAAATCAATTTTCTGATGAAAAACGATGATCCGCGACCTGTCTAATTTTCTCCAGATGGTCAAAAATGGTAATTTTTTAATATTTAATTTTTTGACTGTAAATGAATATTGCATGTGAATTATCACTTTCGGAACTAAAATAAGTGTGTTTAGAGTCATTTCAATGCCTTTAATTGGTCGAAATAGAAGCTTCTGAGTAGGAGAAAAAGTCTGTAAAAATGGCACTTTTGGTCACATTGAGGATTTAAAAAGTAGTTATTCAACATGAGGCACAACCCAAATTACATTTTGAATCAATTCTTCCACAGTCCAAAAAATCAATTTTCTGATGAAAAACGATGATCCGCGACCTGTCGAATTTTCTCCAGATGGTCAAAAATGGTAATTTTTTAATATTTAATTTTTTGACTGTAAATGAATATTGCATGTGAATTATCACTTTCGGAACTACAATAAGTGTGTTTAGAGTCATTTTAATGCCTGAAATTGGTCAAAATAAAAGCTCTCGAGTAGGAGAAAAAGTCTGTAAAAAAGGCAATTTTGGTCACATTGAGGCTTTAAAAAGTAGGTATTCACCATGAGGCACAATCCAAATTACATTTTGAATCAATTCTTCCACAGTCCAAAAAATCAATTTTCTGATGAAAAACGATGATCCGCGACCTGTCGAATTTTCTCCAGATGGTCAAAAATGGTAATTTTTTAATATTTAATTTTTTGACTGTAAATGAATATTGCATGTGAATTATCACTTTCGGAACTAAAATAAGTGTGTTTAGAGTCATTTTAATGCCTTTAATTGGTCGAAATAGAAGCTTCTGAGTAGGAGAAAAAGTCTGTAAAAATGGCACTTTTGGTCACATTGAGGCTTTAAAAAGTAGTTATTCAACATGAGGCACAATCCAAATTACATTTTGAATCAATTTTTCCACAGTCCAAAAAATCAATTTTCTGATGAAAAACGATGATCCGCGACCTGTCGAATTTTCTCCAGATGGTCAAAAATGGTAATTTTTTAATATTTAATTTTTTGACTGTAAATGACTATTGCATGTGAATTATCACTTTTGGAACTAAAATAAGTGTGTTTAGAGTCATTTCAATGCCTTTAATTGGTCGAAATAGAAGCTTCTGAGTAGGAGAAAAAGTCTGTAAAAATGGCACTTTTGGTCACATTGAGGATTTAAAAAGTAGTTATTCAACATGAGGCACAACCCAAATTACATTTTGAATCAATTCTTCCACAGTCCAAAAAATAAATTTTCTGATGAAAAACGATGATCCGCGACCTGTCGAATTTTCTCCAGATGGTCAAAAATTGTAATTTTTTAATATTTCATTTTTTGACTGTAAATGAATATTACATGTGAATTATCACTTTCGGAACTAAAATAAGTGTGTTTAGAGTCATTTTAATGCCTTTAATTGGTCGAAATAGAAGCTTCTGAGTAGGAGAAAAAGTCTGTAAAAATTGCACTTTTGGTCACATTGAGGCTTTAAAAAGTAGTTATTCAACATGAGGCACAATCCAAATTACATTTTGAATCAATTCTTCCACAGTCCAAAAAATCAATTTTCTGATGAAAAACGATGATCCGCGACCTGTCGAATTTTCTCCAGATGGTCAAAAATGGTTATTTTTTAATATTAAATTTTTTGACTGTAAATGACTATTGCATGTGAATTATCACTTTTGGAACTAAAATAAGTGTGTTTAGAGTCATTTTAATGCCTTTAATTTGTCGAAATAGAAGCTTCTGAGTAGGAGAAAAAGTCTGTAAAAATGGCACTTTTGGTCACATTGAGGATTTAAAAAGTAGTTATTCAACATGAGGCACAACCCAAATTACATTTTGAATCAATTCTTCCACAGTCCAAAAAATCAATTTTCTGATGAAAAACGATGATCCGCGACCTGTCGAATTTTCTCCAGATGGTCAAAAATGGTAATTTTTTAATATTTAATTTTTTGACTGTAAATGAATATTGCATGTGAATTATCACTTTCGGAACTAAAATAAGTGTGTTTAGAGTCATTTTAATGCCTGAAATTGGTCAAAATAAAAGCTCTCGAGTAGGAGAAAAAGTCTGTAAAAAAGGCAATGTTGGTCACATTGAGGCTTTAAAAAGTAGGTATTCACCATGAGGCACAATCCAAATTACATTTTGAATCAATTCTTCCACAGTCCAAAAAATCAATTTTCTGATGAAAAACGATGATCCGCGACCTGTCGAATTTTCTCCACATGGTCAAAAATGGTAATTTTTAAATATTTAATTTTTTGACTGTAAATGAATATTGCATGTGAATTATCACTTTCGGAACTAAAATAAGTGTGTTTAGAGTCATTTTAATGCCTTTAATTGGTCGAAATAGAAGCTTCTGAGTAGGAGAAAAAGTCTGTAAAAATGGCACTTTTGGTCACATTGAGGATTTAAAAAGTAGTTATTCAACATGAGGCACAACCCAAATTACATTTTGAATCAATTCTTCCACAGTCCAAAAAATCAATTTTCTGATGAAAAACGATGATCCGCGACCTGTCGAATTTTCTCCAGATGGTCAAAAATTGTAATTTTTTAATATTTAATTTTTTGACTGTAAATGAATATTACATGTGAATTATCACTTTCGGAACTAAAATAAGTGTGTTTAGAGTCATTTTAATGCCTTTAATTGGTCGAAATAGAAGCTTCTGAGTAGGAGAAAAAGTCTGTAAAAATTGCACTTTTGGTCACATTGAGGCTTTAAAAAGTAGTTATTCAACATGAGGCACAATCCAAATTACATTTTGAATCAATCCTTCCACAGTCCAAAAAATCAATTTTCTGATGAAAAACGATGATCCGCGACCTGTCGAAATTTCTCCAGATGGTCAAAAATGGTTATTTTTTAATATTAAATTTTTTGACTGTAAATGACTATTGCATGTGAATTATCACTTTTGGAACTAAAATAAGTGTGTTTAGAGTCATTTTAATGCCTTTAATTTGTCGAAATAGAAGCTTCTGAGTAGGAGAAAAAGTCTGTAAAAATGGCACTTTTGGTCACATTGAGGATTTAAAAAGTAGTTATTCAACATGAGGCACAAACCAAATTACATTTTGAATCAATTCTTCCACAGTCCAAAAAATCAATTTTCTGATGAAAATCGATGATCCGCGACCTGTCGAATTTTCTCCAGATGGTCAAAAATGGTAATTTTTTAATATTTAATTTTTTGACTGTAAATGAATATTGCATGTGAATTATCACTTTCGGAACTAAAATAAGTGTGTTTAGAGTCATTTTAATGCCTGAAATTGGTCAAAATAAAAGCTCTCGAGTAGGAGAAAAAGTCTGTAAAAAAGGCAATTTTGGTCACATTGAGGCTTTAAAAAGTAGGTATTCACCATGAGGCACAATCCAAATTACATTTTGAATCAATTCTTCCACAGTCCAAAAAATCTATTTTCTGATGAAAAACGATGATCCGCGACCTGTCGAATTTTCTCCAGATGGTCAAAAATGGTAATTTTTAAATATTTAATTTTTTGACTGTAAATGAATATTGCATGTGAATTATCACTTTCGGAACTAAAATAAGTGTGTTTAGAGTCATTTTAATGCCTTTAATTTGTCGAAATAGAAGCTTCTGAGTAGGAGAAAAAGTCTGTAAAAATGGCACTTTTGGTCACATTGAGGATTTAAAAAGTAGTTATTCAACATGAGGCACAACCCAAATTACATTTTGAATCAATTCTTCCACAGTCCAAAAAATCAATTTTCTGATGAAAAACGATGATCCGCGACCTGTCGAATTTTCTCCAGATGGTCAAAAATGGTAATTTTTTAATATTTAATTTTTTGACTGTAAATGAATATTGCATGTGAATTATCACTTTCGGAACTAAAATAAGTGTGTTTAGAGTCATTTTAATGCCTGAAATTGGTCAAAATAAAAGCTCTCGAGTAGGAGAAAAATTCTGTAAAAAAGGCAATGTTGGTCACATTGAGGCTTTAAAAAGTAGGTATTCACCATGAGGCACAATCCAAATTACATTTTGAATCAATTCTTCCACAGTCCAAAAAATCAATTTTCTGATGAAAAACGATGATCCGCGACCTGTCGAATTTTCTCCACATGGTCAAAAATGGTAATTTTTAAATATTTAATTTTTTGACTGTAAATGAATAATGCATGTGAATTATCACTTTCGGAACTAAAATAAGTGTGTTTAGAGTCATTTTAATGCCTTTAATTGGTCGAAATAGAAGCTTCTGAGTAGGAGAAAAAGTCTGTAAAAATTGCACTTTTGGTCACATTGAGGCTTTAAAAAGTAGTTATTCAACATGAGGCACAATCCAAATTACATTTTGAATCAATCCTTCCACAGTCCAAAAAATCAATTTTCTGATGAAAAACGATGATCCGCGACCTGTCGAAATTTCTCCAGATGGTCAAAAATGGTTATTTTTTAATATTAAATTTTTTGACTGTAAATGACTATTGCATGTGAATTATCACTTTTGGAACTAAAATAAGTGTGTTTAGAGTCATTTTAATGCCTTTAATTTGTCGAAATAGAAGCTTCTGAGTAGGAGAAAAAGTCTGTAAAAATGGCACTTTTGGTCACATTGAGGATTTAAAAAGTAGTTATTCAACATGAGGCACAAACCAAATGACATTTTGAATCAATTCTTCCACAGTCCAAAAAATCAATTTTCTGATGAAAATCGATGATCCGCGACCTGTCGAATTTTCTCCAGATGGTCAAAAATGGTAATTTTTTAATATTTAATTTTTTGACTGTAAATGAATATTGCATGTGAATTATCACTTTCGGAACTAAAATAAGTGTGTTTAGAGTCATTTTAATGCCTGAAATTGGTCAAAATAAAAGCTCTCGAGTAGGAGAAAAAGTCTGTAAAAAAGGCAATTTTGGTCACATTGAGGCTTTAAAAAGTAGGTATTCACCATGAGGCACAATCCAAATTACATTTTGAATCAATTCTTCCACAGTCCAAAAAATCTATTTTCTGATGAAAAACGATGATCCGCGACCTGTCGAATTTTCTCCAGATGGTCAAAAATGGTAATTTTTAAATATTTAATTTTTTGACTGTAAATGAATATTGCATGTGAATTATCACTTTCGGAACTAAAATAAGTGTGTTTAGAGTCATTTTAATGCCTTTAATTGGTCGAAATAGAAGCTTCTGAGTAGGAGAAAAAGTCTGTAAAAATGGCACTTTTGGTCACATTGAGGATTTAAAAAGTAGTTATTCAACATGAGGCACAACCCAAATTACATTTTGAATCAATTCTTCCACAGTCCAAAAAATCATTTTTCTGATGAAAAACGATGATACGCGACCTGTCGAATTTTCTCCAGATGGTCAAAAATGGTAATTTTTTAATATTTAATTTTTTGACTGTAAATGAATATTGCATGTGAATTATCACTTTCGGAACTAAAATAAGTGTGTTTAGAGTCATTTTAATGCCTTTAATTGGTCGAAATAGAAGCTTCTGAGTAGGAGAAAAAGTCTGTAAAAATGGCACTTTTGGTCACATTGAGGCTTTAAAAAGTAGTTATTCAACATGAGGCACAATCCAAATTACATTTTGAATCAATTTTTCCACAGTCCAAAAAATCAATTTTCTGATGAAAAACGATGATCCGCGACCTGTCGAATTTTCTCCAGATGGTCAAAAATGGTAATTTTTTAATATTTAATTTTTTGACTGTAAATGACTATTGCATGTGAATTATCACTTTTGGAACTAAAATAAGTGTGTTTAGAGTCATTTCAATGCCTTTAATTGGTCGAAATAGAAGCTTCTGAGTAGGAGAAAAAGTCTGTAAAAATGGCACTTTTGGTCACATTGAGGATTTAAAAAGTAGTTATTCAACATGAGGCACAACCCAAATTACATTTTGAATCAATTCTTCCACAGTCCAAAAAATCAATTTTCTGATGAAAAACGATGATCCGCGACCTGTCGAATTTTCTCCAGATGGTCAAAAATTGTAATTTTTTAATATTTAATTTTTTGACTGTAAATGAATATTACATGTGAATTATCACTTTCGGAACTAAAATAAGTGTGTTTAGAGTCATTTTAATGCCTGAAATTGGTCGAAATAGAAGCTTCTGAGTAGGAGAAAAAGTCTGTAAAAATTGCACTTTTGGTCACATTGAGGCTTTAAAAAGTAGTTATTCAACATGAGGCACAATCCAAATTACATTTTGAATCACTTCTTCCACAGTCCAAAAAATCTATTTTCTGATGAAAAACGATGATCCGCGACCTGTCGAATTTTCTCCAGATGGTCAAAAATGGTAATTTTTAAATATTAAATTTTTTGACTGTAAATGAATATTGCATGTGAATTATCACTTTCGGAACTAAAATAAGTGTGTTTAGAGTCATTTTAATGCCTTTAATTTGTCGAAATAGAAGCTTCTGAGTAGGAGAAAAAGTCTGTAAAAATGGCACTTTTGGTCACATTGAGGATTTAAAAAGTAGTTATTCAACATGAGGCACAACCCAAATTACATTTTGAATCAATTCTTCCACAGTCCAAAAAATCAATTTTCTGATGAAAAACGATGATCCGCGACCTGTCGAATTTTCTCCAGATGGTCAAAAATGGTAATTTTTTAATATTTAATTTTTTGACTGTAAATGAATATTGCATGTGAATTATCACTTTCGGAACTAAAATAAGTGTGTTTAGAGTCATTTTAATGCCTGAAATTGGTCAAAATAAAAGCTCTCGAGTAGGAGAAAAAGTCTGTAAAAAAGGCAATGTTGGTCACATTGAGGCTTTAAAAAGTAGGTATTCACCATGAGGCACAATCCAAATTACATTTTGAATCAATTCTTCCACAGTCCAAAAAATCAATTTTCTGATGAAAAACGATGATCCGCGACCTGTCGAATTTTCTCCACATGGTCAAAAATGGTAATTTTTAAATATTTAATTTTTTGACTGTAAATGAATAATGCATGTGAATTATCACTTTCGGAACTAAAATAAGTGTGTTTAGAGTCATTTTAATGCCTTTAATTGGTCGAAATAGAAGCTTCTGAGTAGGAGAAAAAGTCTGTAAAAATTGCACTTTTGGTCACATTGAGGCTTTAAAAAGTAGTTATTCAACATGAGGCACAATCCAAATTACATTTTGAATCAATCCTTCCACAGTCCAAAAAATCAATTTTCTGATGAAAAACGATGATCCGCGACCTGTCGAAATTTCTCCAGATGGTCAAAAATGGTTATTTTTTAATATTAAATTTTTTGACTGTAAATGACTATTGCATGTGAATTATCACTTTTGGAACTAAAATAAGTGTGTTTAGAGTCATTTTAATGCCTTTAATTTGTCGAAATAGAAGCTTCTGAGTAGGAGAAAAAGTCTGTAAAAATGGCACTTTTGGTCACATTGAGGATTTAAAAAGTAGTTATTCAACATGAGGCACAAACCAAATGACATTTTGAATCAATTCTTCCACAGTCCAAAAAATCAATTTTCTGATGAAAATCGATGATCCGCGACCTGTCGAATTTTCTCCAGATGGTCAAAAATGGTAATTTTTTAATATTTAATTTTTTGACTGTAAATGAATATTGCATGTGAATTATCACTTTCGGAACTAAAATAAGTGTGTTTAGAGTCATTTTGATGCCTGAAATTGGTCAAAATAAAAGCTCTCGAGTAGGAGAAAAAGTCTGTAAAAAAGGCAATTTTGGTCACATTGAGGCTTTAAAAAGTAGGTATTCACCATGAGGCACAATCCAAATTACATTTTGAATCAATTCTTCCACAGTCCAAAAAATCTATTTTCTGATGAAAAACGATGATCCGCGACCTGTCGAATTTTCTCCAGATGGTCAAAAATGGTAATTTTTAAATATTTAATTTTTTGACTGTAAATGAATATTGCATGTGAATTATCACTTTCGGAACTAAAATAAGTGTGTTTAGAGTCATTTTAATGCCTTTAATTGGTCGAAATAGAAGCTTCTGAGTAGGAGAAAAAGTCTGTAAAAATGGCACTTTTGGTCACATTGAGGATTTAAAAAGTAGTTATTCAACATGAGGCACAACCCAAATTACATTTTGAATCAATTCTTCCACAGTCCAAAAAATCATTTTTCTGATGAAAAACGATGATACGCGACCTGTCGAATTTTCTCCAGATGGTCAAAAATGGTAATTTTTTAATATTTAATTTTTTGACTGTAAATGAATATTGCATGTGAATTATCACTTTCGGAACTAAAATAAGTGTGTTTAGAGTCATTTTAATGCCTTTAATTGGTCGAAATAGAAGCTTCTGAGTAGGAGAAAAAGTCTGTAAAAATGGCACTTTTGGTCACATTGAGGCTTTAAAAAGTAGTTATTCAACATGAGGCACAATCCAAATTACATTTTGAATCAATTTTTCCACAGTCCAAAAAATCAATTTTCTGATGAAAAACGATGATCCGCGACCTGTCGAATTTTCTCCAGATGGTCAAAAATGGTAATTTTTTAATATTTAATTTTTTGACTGTAAATGACTATTGCATGTGAATTATCACTTTTGGAACTAAAATAAGTGTGTTTAGAGTCATTTCAATGCCTTTAATTGGTCGAAATAGAAGCTTCTGAGTAGGAGAAAAAGTCTGTAAAAATGGCACTTTTGGTCACATTGAGGATTTAAAAAGTAGTTATTCAACATGAGGCACAACCCAAATTACATTTTGAATCAATTCTTCCACAGTCCAAAAAATCAATTTTCTGATGAAAAACGATGATCCGCGACCTGTCGAATTTTCTCCAGATGGTCAAAAATTGTAATTTTTTAATATTTAATTTTTTGACTGTAAATGAATATTACATGTGAATTATCACTTTCGGAACTAAAATAAGTGTGTTTAGAGTCATTTTAATGCCTGAAATTGGTCGAAATAGAAGCTTCTGAGTAGGAGAAAAAGTCTGTAAAAATTGCACTTTTGGTCACATTGAGGCTTTAAAAAGTAGTTATTCAACATGAGGCACAATCCAAATTACATTTTGAATCAATTTTTCCACAGTCCAAAAAATCAATTTTCTGATGAAAAACGATGATCCGCGACCTGTCGAATTTTCTCCAGATGGTCAAAAATGGTAATTTTTTAATATTTAATTTTTTGACTGTAAATGAATATTGCATGTGAATTATCACTTTCGGAACTAAAATAAGTGTGTTTAGAGTCATTTTAATGCCTGAAATTGGTCAAAATAAAAGCTCTCGAGTAGGAGAAAAAGTCTGTAAAAAAGGCAATGTTGGTCACATTGAGGCTTTAAAAAGTAGGTATTCACCATGAGGCACAATCCAAATTACATTTTGAATCAATTCTTCCACAGTCCAAAAAATCAATTTTCTGATGAAAAACGATGATCCGCGACCTGTCGAATTTTCTCCACATGGTCAAAAATGGTAATTTTTAAATATTTAATTTTTTGACTGTAAATGAATAATGCATGTGAATTATCACTTTCGGAACTAAAATAAGTGTGTTTAGAGTCATTTTAATGCCTTTAATTGGTCGAAATAGAAGCTTCTGAGTAGGAGAAAAAGTCTGTAAAAATTGCACTTTTGGTCACATTGAGGCTTTAAAAAGTAGTTATTCAACATGAGGCACAATCCAAATTACATTTTGAATCAATCCTTCCACAGTCCAAAAAATCAATTTTCTGATGAAAAACGATGATCCGCGACCTGTCGAAATTTCTCCAGATGGTCAAAAATGGTTATTTTTTAATATTAAATTTTTTGACTGTAAATGACTATTGCATGTGAATTATCACTTTTGGAACTAAAATAAGTGTGTTTAGAGTCATTTTAATGCCTTTAATTTGTCGAAATAGAAGCTTCTGAGTAGGAGAAAAAGTCTGTAAAAATGGCACTTTTGGTCACATTGAGGATTTAAAAAGTAGTTATTCAACATGAGGCACAAACCAAATGACATTTTGAATCAATTCTTCCACAGTCCAAAAAATCAATTTTCTGATGAAAATCGATGATCCGCGACCTGTCGAATTTTCTCCAGATGGTCAAAAATGGTAATTTTTTAATATTTAATTTTTTGACTGTAAATGAATATTGCATGTGAATTATCACTTTCGGAACTAAAATAAGTGTGTTTAGAGTCATTTTGATGCCTGAAATTGGTCAAAATAAAAGCTCTCGAGTAGGAGAAAAAGTCTGTAAAAAAGGCAATTTTGGTCACATTGAGGCTTTAAAAAGTAGGTATTCACCATGAGGCACAATCCAAATTACATTTTGAATCAATTCTTCCACAGTCCAAAAAATCTATTTTCTGATGAAAAACGATGATCCGCGACCTGTCGAATTTTCTCCAGATGGTCAAAAATGGTAATTTTTAAATATTTAATTTTTTGACTGTAAATGAATATTGCATGTGAATTATCACTTTCGGAACTAAAATAAGTGTGTTTAGAGTCATTTTAATGCCTTTAATTGGTCGAAATAGAAGCTTCTGAGTAGGAGAAAAAGTCTGTAAAAATGGCACTTTTGGTCACATTGAGGATTTAAAAAGTAGTTATTCAACATGAGGCACAACCCAAATTACATTTTGAATCAATTCTTCCACAGTCCAAAAAATCATTTTTCTGATGAAAAACGATGATACGCGACCTGTCGAATTTTCTCCAGATGGTCAAAAATGGTAATTTTTTAATATTTAATTTTTTGACTGTAAATGAATATTGCATGTGAATTATCACTTTCGGAACTAAAATAAGTGTGTTTAGAGTCATTTTAATGCCTTTAATTGGTCGAAATAGAAGCTTCTGAGTAGGAGAAAAAGTCTGTAAAAATGGCACTTTTGGTCACATTGAGGCTTTAAAAAGTAGTTATTCAACATGAGGCACAATCCAAATTACATTTTGAATCAATTTTTCCACAGTCCAAAAAATCAATTTTCTGATGAAAAACGATGATCCGCGACCTGTCGAATTTTCTCCAGATGGTCAAAAATGGTAATTTTTTAATATTTAATTTTTTGACTGTAAATGACTATTGCATGTGAATTATCACTTTTGGAACTAAAATAAGTGTGTTTAGAGTCATTTCAATGCCTTTAATTGGTCGAAATAGAAGCTTCTGAGTAGGAGAAAAAGTCTGTAAAAATGGCACTTTTGGTCACATTGAGGATTTAAAAAGTAGTTATTCAACATGAGGCACAACCCAAATTACATTTTGAATCAATTCTTCCACAGTCCAAAAAATCAATTTTCTGATGAAAAACGATGATCCGCGACCTGTCGAATTTTCTCCAGATGGTCAAAAATTGTAATTTTTTAATATTTAATTTTTTGACTGTAAATGAATATTACATGTGAATTATCACTTTCGGAACTAAAATAAGTGTGTTTAGAGTCATTTTAATGCCTGAAATTGGTCGAAATAGAAGCTTCTGAGTAGGAGAAAAAGTCTGTAAAAATTGCACTTTTGGTCACATTGAGGCTTTAAAAAGTAGTTATTCAACATGAGGCACAATCCAAATTACATTTTGAATCACTTCTTCCACAGTCCAAAAAATCAATTTTCTGATGAAAAACAATGATCCGCGACCTGTCGAATTTTCTCCAGATGGTCAAAAATGGTAATTTTTTAATTTTTAATTTTTTGACTGTAAATGAATATTGCATGTGAATTATCACTTTTGGAACTAAAATAAGTGTGTTTAGAGTCATTTTAATGCCTTTAATTGGTCGAAATAGAAGCTTCTGAGTAGGAGAAAAAGTCTGTAAAAAAGGCAATTTTGGTCACATTGAGGCTTCAAAAAGTAGTTATTCAACATGAGGCACAATCCAAATTACATTTTGAATCAATTCTTCCACAGTCCAAAAAATCATTTTTCTGATGAAAAACGATGATCCGCGACCTGTCGAATTTTCTCCAGATGGTCAAAAATGGTAATTTTTTAATATTTAATTTTTTGACTGTAAATGACTATTGCATGTGAATTATCACTTTTGGAACTAAAATAAGTGTGTTTAGAGTCATTTCAATGCCTTTAATTGGTCGAAATAGAAGCTTCTGAGTAGGAGAAAAAGTCTGTAAAAATGGCACTTTTGGTCACATTGAGGATTTAAAAAGTAGTTATTCAACATGAGGCACAACCCAAATTACATTTTGAATCAATTCTTCCACAGTCCAAAAAATCAATTTTCTGATGAAAAACGATGATCCGCGACCTGTCAAATTTTCTCCAGATGGTCAAAAATTGTAATTTTTTAATATTTAATTTTTTGACTGTAAATGAATATTACATGTGAATTATCACTTTCGGAACTAAAATAAGTGTGTTTAGAGTCATTTTAATGCCTTTAATTGGTCGAAATAGAAGCTTCTGAGTAGGAGAAAAAGTCTGTAAAAATTGCACTTTTGGTCACATTGAGGCTTTAAAAAGTAGTTATTCAACATGAGGCACAATCCAAATTACATTTTGAATCAATTCTTCCACAGTCCAAAAAATCAATTTTCTGATGAAAAACGATGATCCGCGACCTGTCGAATTTTCTCCAGATGGTCAAAAATGGTAATTTTTTAATATTTAATTTTTTGATTGTAAATGACTATTGCATGTGAATTATCACTTTTGGAACTAAAATAAGTGTGTTTAGAGTCATTTTAATGCCTTTAATTTGTCGAAATAGAAGCTTCTGAGTAGGAGAAAAAGTCTGTAAAAAAGGCAATTTTGGTCACATTGAGGCTTTAGAAAGTAGTTATTCAACATGAGGCACAATCAAAATGACATTTTGAATCAATTTTTCCAGAGTCAAAAAAATCAAATTTCTGATGAAAAACGATGACCCGTGACCTGTCGAACTATCTCCAGATGGTCAAAAATTGTAATTTTGTAATATTTAATTTTTTGCCTGTAAATGACTTTTGCAAGTGAATTATCTCTTTTGGAACTAAAATAAGTGTGTAAAAAAGGCAATTTTGGTCACATTGAGGCTTTAAAAAGTAGGTATTCACCATGAGGCACAATCCAAATTACATTTTGAATCATTTCTTCCACAGTCCAAAAAATCAATTTTCTGATGAAAAACGATGATCCGCGACCTGTCTAATTTTCTCCAGATGGTCAAAAATGGTAATTTTTTAATATTTAATTTTTTGACTGTAAATGAATATTGCATGTGAATTATCACTTTCGGAACTAAAATAAGTGTGTTTAGAGTCATTTTAATGCCTTTAATTGGTCGTAATAGAAGCTTCTGAGTAGGAGAAAAAGTCTGTAAAAATGGCACTTTTGGTCACATTGAGGATTTAAAAAGTAGTTATTCAACATGAGGCACAACCCAAATTACATTTTGAATCAATTCTTCCACAGTCCAAAAAATCAATTTTCTGATGAAAAACGATGATCCGCGACCTGTCGAATTTTCTCCAGATGGTCAAAAATGGTAATTTTTTAATATTTAATTTTTTGACTGTAAATGAATATTGCATGTGAATTATCACTTTCGGCACTACAATAAGTGTGTTTAGAGTCATTTTAATGCCTGAAATTGGTCAAAATAAAAGCTCTCGAGTAGGAGAAAAAGTCTGTAAAAAAGGCAATTTTGGTCACATTGAGGCTTTAAAAAGTAGGTATTCACCATGAGGCACAATCCAAATTACATTTTGAATCAATTCTTCCACAGTCCAAAAAATCAATTTTCTGATGAAAAACGATGATCCGCGACCTGTCGAATTTTCTCCAGATGGTCAAAAATGGTAATTTTTTAATATTTAATTTTTTGACTGTAAATGAATATTGCATGTGAATTATCACTTTCGGAACTAAAATAAGTGTGTTTAGAGTCATTTTAATGCCTTTAATTGGTCGAAATAGAAGCTTCTGAGTAGGAGAAAAAGTCTGTAAAAATGGCACTTTTGGTCACATTGAGGCTTTAAAAAGTAGTTATTCAACATGAGGCACAATCCAAATTACATTTTGAATCAATTTTTCCACAGTCCAAAAAATCAATTTTCTGATGAAAAACGATGATCCGCGACCTGTCGAATTTTCTCCAGATGGTCAAAAATGGTAATTTTTTAATATTTAATTTTTTGACTGTAAATGACTATTGCATGTGAATTATCACTTTTGGAACTAAAATAAGTGTGTTTAGAGTCATTTCAATGCCTTTAATTGGTCGAAATAGAAGCTTCTGAGTAGGAGAAAAAGTCTGTAAAAATGGCACTTTTGGTCACATTGAGGATTTAAAAAGTAGTTATTCAACATGAGGCACAACCCAAATTACATTTTGAATCAATTCTTCCACAGTCCAAAAAATAAATTTTCTGATGAAAAACGATGATCCGCGACCTGTCGAATTTTCTCCAGATGGTCAAAAATTGTAATTTTTTAATATTTAATTTTTTGACTGTAAATGAATATTACATGTGAATTATCACTTTCGGAACTAAAATAAGTGTGTTTAGAGTCATTTTAATGCCTTTAATTGGTCGAAATAGAAGCTTCTGAGTAGGAGAAAAAGTCTGTAAAAATTGCACTTTTGGTCACATTGAGGCTTTAAAAAGTAGTTATTCAACATGAGGCACAATCCAAATTACATTTTGAATCAATTCTTCCACAGTCCAAAAAATCAATTTTCTGATGAAAAACGATGATCCGCGACCTGTCGAATTTTCTCCAGATGGTCAAAAATGGTTATTTTTTAATATTAAATTTTTTGACTGTAAATGACTATTGCATGTGAATTATCACTTTTGGAACTAAAATAAGTGTGTTTAGAGTCATTTTAATGCCTTTAATTTGTCGAAATAGAAGCTTCTGAGTAGGAGAAAAAGTCTGTAAAAATGGCACTTTTGGTCACATTGAGGATTTAAAAAGTAGTTATTCAACATGAGGCACAACCCAAATTACATTTTGAATCAATTCTTCCACAGTCCAAAAAATCAATTTTCTGATGAAAAACGATGATCCGCGACCTGTCGAATTTTCTCCAGATGGTCAAAAATGGTAATTTTTTAATATTTAATTTTTTGACTGTAAATGAATATTGCATGTGAATTATCACTTTCGGAACTAAAATAAGTGTGTTTAGAGTCATTTTAATGCCTTTAATTGGTCGAAATAGAAGCTTCTGAGTAGGAGAAAAAGTCTGTAAAAATTGCACTTTTGGTCACATTGAGGCTTTAAAAAGTAGTTATTCAACATGAGGCACAATCCAAATTACATTTTGAATCAATTCTTCCACAGTCCAAAAAATCAATTTTCTGATGAAAAACGATGATCCGCGACCTGTCGAATTTTCTCCAGATGGTCAAAAATGGTTATTTTTTAATATTAAATTTTTTGACTGTAAATGACTATTGCATGTGAATTATCACTTTTGGAACTAAAATAAGTGTGTTTAGAGTCATTTTAATGCCTTTAATTTGTCGAAATAGAAGCTTCTGAGTAGGAGAAAAAGTCTGTAAAAATGGCACTTTTGGTCACATTGAGGATTTAAAAAGTAGTTATTCAACATGAGGCACAACCCAAATTACATTTTGAATCAATTCTTCCACAGTCCAAAAAATCAATTTTCTGATGAAAAACGATGATCCGCGACCTGTCGAATTTTCTCCAGATGGTCAAAAATGGTAATTTTTTAATATTTAATTTTTTGACTGTAAATGAATATTGCATGTGAATTATCACTTTCGGAACTAAAATAAGTGTGTTTAGAGTCATTTTAATGCCTTTAATTGGTCGAAATAGAAGCTTCTGAGTAGGAGAAAAAGTCTGTAAGAATTGCACTTTTGGTCACATTGAGGCTTTAAAAAGTAGTTATTCAACATGAGGCACAATCCAAATTACATTTTGAATCAATTCTTCCACAGTCCAAAAAATCAATTTTCTGATGAAAAACGATGATCCGCGCGACCTGTCGAATTTTCTCCAGATGGTCAAAAATGGTAATTTTTTAATATTTAATTTTTTGACTGTAAATGAATATTGCATGTGAATTATCACTTTCGGAACTAAAATAAGTGTGTTTAGAGTCACTTTAATGCCTTTAATTGGTCGAAATAGAAGCTTCTGAGTAGGAGAAAAAGTCTATAAAAAAGGCAATTTTGGTCACATTGAGGCTTTAAAAAGTAGTTATTCAACATGAGGCACAATCCAAATTACATTTTGAATCAATTCTTCCACAGTCCAAAAAATCATTTTTCTGATGAAAAACGATGATCCGCGACCTGTCGAATTTTCTCCAGATGGTCAAAAATGGTAATTTTTTAATATTTAATTTTTTGACTGTAAATGACTATTGCATGTGAATTATCACTTTTGGAACTAAAATAAGTGTGTTTAGAGTCATTTTAATGCCTGAAATTGGTCAAAATAAAAGCTCTCGAGTAGGAGAAAAAGTCTGTAAAAAAGGCAATTTTGGTCACATTGAGGCTTTAGAAAGTAGTTATTCAACATGAGGCACAATCAAAATTACATTTTGAATCAATTTTTCCAGAGTCAAAAAAATCAAATTTCTGATGAAAAACGATGACCCGTGACCTGTCCAACTATCTCCAGATGGTCAAAAATTGTAATTTTGTAATATTAAATTTTTTGCCTGTAAATGACTTTTGCAAGTGAATTATCTCTTTTGGAACTAAAATAAGTGTGTTTAGAGTCATTTTAATGCCTGAAATTGGTCAAAATAAAAGCTTCTGAGTAGGAGAAAAAGTCTGTAAAAAAGGCAATTTTGGTCACATTGAGGCTTTAGAAAGTAGTTATTCAACATGAGGCACAATCCAAATGACATTTTGAATCAATTTTTCTACAGTCCAAAAAATCAATTTTCTGATGAAAAACGATGATCCGCGACCTGTCGAATTTTCTCCAGATGGTCAAAAATGGTAATTTTTTAATATTTAATTTTTTGACTGTAAATGACTATTGCATGTGAATTATCACTTTTGGAACTAAAATAAGTGTGTTTAGAGTCATTTTAATGCCTGAAATTGGTCAAAATAAAAGCTCTCGAGTAGGAGAAAAAGTCTGTAAAAATGGCAATTTTGGTCACATTGAGGCTTTAAAAAGAAGGTATTCACCATGAGGCACAATCCAAATTACATTTTGAATCAATTCTTCCACAGTCCAAAAAATCAATTTTCTGATGAAAAACGATGATCCGCGACCTGTCGAATTTTCTCCAGATGGTCAAAAATGGTAATTTTTAAATATTTAAGTTTTTTGACTGTAAATGAATATTGCATGTGAATTATCACTTTCGGAACTAAAATAAGTGTGTTTAGAGTCATTTTAATGCCTGAAATTGGTCAAAATAAAAGCTCTCGAGTAGGAGAAAAAGTCTGTAAAAAAGGCAATTTTGGTCACATTGAAGCTTTAAAAAGTAGGTATTCACCATGAGGCACAATCCAAATTACATTTTGAATCAATTCTTCCACAGTCCAAAAAATCAATTTTCTGATGAAAAACGATGATCCGCGACCTGTCGAATTTTCTCCAGATGGTCAAAAATGGTAATTTTTAAATATTTAATTTTTTGACTGTAAATGAATATTGCATGTGAATTATCACTTTCGGAACTAAAATAAGTGTGTTTAGAGTCATTTTAATGCCTTTAATTGGTCGAAATAGAAGCTTCTGAGTAGGAGAAAAAGTCTGTAAGAATTGCACTTTTGGTCACATTGAGGCTTTAAAAAGTAGTTATTCAACATGAGGCACAATCCAAATTACATTTTGAATCAATTCTTCCACAGTCCAAAAAATCAATTTTCTGATGAAAAACGATGATCCGCGCGACCTGTCGAATTTTCTCCAGATGGTCAAAAATGGTAATTTTTTAATATTTAATTTTTTGACTGTAAATGAATATTGCATGTGAATTATCACTTTCGGAACTAAAATAAGTGTGTTTAGAGTCACTTTAATGCCTTTAATTGGTCGAAATAGAAGCTTCTGAGTAGGAGAAAAAGTCTATAAAAAAGGCAATTTTGGTCACATTGAGGCTTTAAAAAGTAGTTATTCAACATGAGGCACAATCCAAATTACATTTTGAATCAATTCTTCCACAGTCCAAAAAATCATTTTTCTGATGAAAAACGATGATCCGCGACCTGTCGAATTTTCTCCAGATGGTCAAAAATGGTAATTTTTTAATATTTAATTTTTTGACTGTAAATGACTTTTGCAAGTGAATTATCACTTTTGGAACTAAAATAAGTGTGTTTAGAGTCATTTTAATGCCTGAAATTGGTCAAAATAAAAGCTTCTGAGTAGGAGAAAAAGTCTGTAAAAAAGGCAATTTTGGTCACATTGAGGCTTTAGAAAGTAGTTATTCAACATGAGGCACAATCCAAATTACATTTTGAATCAATTTTTCCACAGTCCAAAAAAATCAATTTTCTGATGAAAAATGATGACCCGTGACCTGTCGAACTTTCTCCAGATGGTCAAAAATGGTAAATTTGTGATATTTAATTTTTTGACTGTAAATGACTTTTGCAAGTGAATTATCACTTTTGGAACTAAAATAAGTGTGTTTAGAGTCATTTTAATGCCTGAAATTGGTCAAAATAAAAGCTCTCGAGTAGGAGAAAAAGTCTGTAAAAAAGGCAATTTTGGTCACATTGAGGCTTTAAAAAGTAGTTATTCAACATGAGGCACAATCCAAATTAAATTTTGAATCAATTCTTCCACAGTCCAAAAAATCAATTTTCTGATGAAAAACGATGATCCGCGACCTGTCGAATTTTCTCCAGGTGGTCAAAAATGGTAATTTTTAAATATTTAATTTTTTGACTGTAAATGAATATTGCATGTGAATTATCACTTTCGGAACTAAAATAAGTGTGTTTAGAGTCATTTTAATGCCTTTAATTGGTCGAAATAGAAGCTTCTGAGTAGGAGAAAAAGTCTGTAAGAATTGCACTTTTGGTCACATTGAGGCTTTAAAAAGTAGTTATTCAACATGAGGCACAATCCAAATTACATTTTGAATCAATTCTTCCACAGTCCAAAAAATCAATTTTCTGATGAAAAACGATGATCCGCGCGACCTGTCGAATTTTCTCCAGATGGTCAAAAATGGTAATTTTTTAATATTTAATTTTTTGACTGTAAATGAATATTGCATGTGAATTATCACTTTCGGAACTAAAATAAGTGTGTTTAGAGTCACTTTAATGCCTTTAATTGGTCGAAATAGAAGCTTCTGAGTAGGAGAAAAAGTCTATAAAAAAGGCAATTTTGGTCACATTGAGGCTTTAAAAAGTAGTTATTCAACATGAGGCACAATCCAAATTACATTTTGAATCAATTCTTCCACAGTCCAAAAAATCATTTTTCTGATGAAAAACGATGATCCGCGACCTGTCGAATTTTCTCCAGATGGTCAAAAATGGTAATTTTTTAATATTTAATTTTTTGACTGTAAATGACTATTGCATGTGAATTATCACTTTTGGAACTAAAATAAGTGTGTTTAGAGTCATTTTAATGCCTGAAATTGGTAAAAATAAAAGCTCTCGAGTAGGAGAAAAAGTCTGTAAAAAAGGCAATTTTGGTCACATTGAGGCTTTAGAAAGTAGTTATTCAACATGAGGCACAATCAAAATTACATTTTGAATCAATTTTTCCAGAGTCAAAAAAATCAAATTTCTGATGAAAAACGATGACCCGTGACCTGTCCAACTATCTCCAGATGGTCAAAAATTGTAATTTTGTAATATTAAATTTTTTGCCTGTAAATGACTTTTGCAAGTGAATTATCTCTTTTGGAACTAAAATAAGTGTGTTTAGAGTCATTTTAATGCCTGAAATTGGTCAAAATAAAAGCTTCTGAGTAGGAGAAAAAGTCTGTAAAAAAGGCAATTTTGGTCACATTGAGGCTTTAGAAAGTAGTTATTCAACATGAGGCACAATCCAAATGACATTTTGAATCAATTTTTCTACAGTCCAAAAAATCAATTTTCTGATGAAAAACGATGATCCGCGACCTGTCGAATTTTCTCCAGATGGTCAAAAATGGTAATTTTTTAATATTTAATTTTTTGACTGTAAATGACTATTGCATGTGAATTATCACTTTTGGAACTAAAATAAGTGTGTTTAGAGTCATTTTAATGCCTGAAATTGGTCAAAATAAAAGCTCTCGAGTAGGAGAAAAAGTCTGTAAAAATGGCAATTTTGGTCACATTGAGGCTTTAAAAAGAAGGTATTCACCATGAGGCACAATCCAAATTACATTTTGAATCAATTCTTCCACAGTCCAAAAAATCAATTTTCTGATGAAAAACGATGATCCGCGACCTGTCGAATTTTCTCCAGATGGTCAAAAATGGTAATTTTTAAATATTTAAGTTTTTTGACTGTAAATGAATATTGCATGTGAATTATCACTTTCGGAACTAAAATAAGTGTGTTTAGAGTCATTTTAATGCCTGAAATTGGTCAAAATAAAAGCTCTCGAGTAGGAGAAAAAGTCTGTAAAAAAGGCAATTTTGGTCACATTGAAGCTTTAAAAAGTAGGTATTCACCATGAGGCACAATCCAAATTACATTTTGAATCAATTCTTCCACAGTCCAAAAAATCAATTTTCTGATGAAAAACGATGATCCGCGACCTGTCGAATTTTCTCCAGATGGTCAAAAATGGTAATTTTTAAATATTTAATTTTTTGACTGTAAATGAATATTGCATGTGAATTATCACTTTCGGAACTAAAATAAGTGTGTTTAGAGTCATTTTAATGCCTTTAATTGGTCGAAATAGAAGCTTCTGAGTAGGAGAAAAAGTCTGTAAGAATTGCACTTTTGGTCACATTGAGGCTTTAAAAAGTAGTTATTCAACATGAGGCACAATCCAAATTACATTTTGAATCAATTCTTCCACAGTCCAAAAAATCAATTTTCTGATGAAAAACGATGATCCGCGCGACCTGTCGAATTTTCTCCAGATGGTCAAAAATGGTAATTTTTTAATATTTAATTTTTTGACTGTAAATGAATATTGCATGTGAATTATCACTTTCGGAACTAAAATAAGTGTGTTTAGAGTCACTTTAATGCCTTTAATTGGTCGAAATAGAAGCTTCTGAGTAGGAGAAAAAGTCTATAAAAAAGGCAATTTTGGTCACATTGAGGCTTTAAAAAGTAGTTATTCAACATGAGGCACAATCCAAATTACATTTTGAATCAATTCTTCCACAGTCCAAAAAATCATTTTTCTGATGAAAAACGATGATCCGCGACCTGTCGAATTTTCTCCAGATGGTCAAAAATGGTAATTTTTTAATATTTAATTTTTTGACTGTAAATGACTTTTGCAAGTGAATTATCACTTTTGGAACTAAAATAAGTGTGTTTAGAGTCATTTTAATGCCTGAAATTGGTCAAAATAAAAGCTTCTGAGTAGGAGAAAAAGTCTGTAAAAAAGGCAATTTTGGTCACATTGAGGCTTTAGAAAGTAGTTATTCAACATGAGGCACAATCCAAATTACATTTTGAATCAATTTTTCCACAGTCCAAAAAAATCAATTTTCTGATGAAAAATGATGACCCGTGACCTGTCGAACTTTCTCCAGATGGTCAAAAATGGTAAATTTGTGATATTTAATTTTTTGACTGTAAATGACTTTTGCAAGTGAATTATCACTTTTGGAACTAAAATAAGTGTGTTTAGAGTCATTTTAATGCCTGAAATTGGTCAAAATAAAAGCTCTCGAGTAGGAGAAAAAGTCTGTAAAAAAGGCAATTTTGGTCACATTGAGGCTTTAAAAAGTAGTTATTCAACATGAGGCACAATCCAAATTAAATTTTGAATCAATTCTTCCACAGTCCAAAAAATCAATTTTCTGATGAAAAACGATGATCCGCGACCTGTCGAATTTTCTCCAGGTGGTCAAAAATGGTTATTTTTTAATATTTAATTTTTTGACTGTAAATGAATATTGCATGTGAATTATCACTTTCGGAACTAAAATAAGTGTGTTTAGAGTCATTTTAATGCCTGAAATTGGTCAAAATAAAAGCTCTCGAGTAGGAGAAAAAGTCTGTAAAAAAGGCAATTTTGGTCACATTGAGGCTTTAAAAAGTAGGTATTCACCATGAGGCACAATCCAAATTACATTTTGAATCAATTCTTCCACAGTCCAAAAAATCAATTTTCTGATGAAAAACGATGATCCGCGACCTGTCGAATTTTCTCCAGATGGTCAAAAATGGTAATTTTTAAATATTTAATTTTTTGACTGTAAATGAATATTGCATGTGAATTATCACTTTCGGAACTAAAATAAGTGTGTTTAGAGTCATTTTAATGCCTTTAATTGGTCGAAATAGAAGCTTCTGAGTAGGAGAAAAAGTCTGTAAGAATTGCACTTTTGGTCACATTGAGGCTTTAAAAAGTAGTTATTCAACATGAGGCACAATCCAAATTACATTTTGAATCAATTCTTCCACAGTCCAAAAAATCAATTTTCTGATGAAAAACGATGATCCGCGCGACCTGTCGAATTTTCTCCAGATGGTCAAAAATGGTAATTTTTTAATATTTAATTTTTTGACTGTAAATGAGTATTGCATGTGAATTATCACTTTTGGAACTAAAATAAGTGTGTTTAGAGTCATTTTAATGCCTTTAATTGGTCGAAATAGAAGCTTCTGAGTAGGAGAAAAAGTCTGTAAAAATGGCACTTTTGGTCACATTGAGGATTTAAAAAGTAGTTATTCAACATGAGGCACAACCCAAATTACATTTTGAATCAATTCTTCCACAGTCCAAAAAATCAATTTTCTGATGAAAAACGATGATCCGCGACCTGTCGAATTTTCTCCAGATGGTCAAAAAAGGTAATTTTTTAATATTTAATTTTTTGACTGTAAATGACTTTTGCAAGTGAATTATCACTTTTGGAACTAAAATAAGTGTGTTTAGAGTCATTTTAATGCCTGAAATTGGTCAAAATAAAAGCTCTCGAGTAGGAGAAAAAGTCTGTAAAAAAGGCAATTTTGGTCACATTGAGGCTTTAGAAAGTAGTTATTCAACATGAGGCACAATCAAAATTACATTTTGAATCAATTTTTCCAGAGTCAAAAAAATCAAATTTCTGATGAAAAACGATGACCCGTGACCTGTCCAACTATCTCCAGATGGTCAAAAATTGTAATTTTGTAATATTAAATTTTTTGCCTGTAAATGACTTTTGCAAGTGAATTATCTCTTTTGGAACTAAAATAAGTGTGTTTAGAGTCATTTTAATGCCTGAAATTGGTCAAAATAAAAGCTTCTGAGTAGGAGAAAAAGTCTGTAAAAAAGGCAATTTTGGTCACATTGAGGCTTTAGAAAGTAGTTATTCAACATGAGGCACAATCCAAATGACATTTTGAATCAATTTTTCTACAGTCCAAAAAAATCAATTTTCTGATGAAAAACGATGATCCGCGACCTGTCGAATTTTCTCCAGATGGTCAAAAATGGTAATTTTTTAATATTTAATTTTTTGATTGTAAATGACTATTGCATGTGAATTATCACTTTTGGAACTAAAATAAGTGTGTTTAGAGTCATTTTAATGCCTTTAATTGGTCGAAATAGAAGCTTCTGAGTAGGAGAAAAAGTCTGTAAAAATGGCACTTTTGGTCACATTGAGGATTTAAAAAGTAGTTATTCAACATGAGGCACAACCCAAATTACATTTTGAATCAATTCTTCCACAGTCCAAAAAATCAATTTTCTGATGAAAAACGATGATCCGCGACCTGTCGAATTTTCTCCAGATGGTCAAAAATGGTTATTTTTTAATATTAAATTTTTTGACTGTAAATGACTATTGCATGTGAATTATCACTTTTGGAACTAAAATAAGTGTGTTTAGAGTCATTTTAATGCCTTTAATTGGTCGAAATAGAAGCTTCTGAGTAGGAGAAAAAGTCTGTAAAAATGGCACTTTTGGTCACATTGAGGATTTAAAAAGTAGTTATTCAACATGAGGCACAACCCAAATTACATTTTGAATCAATTCTTCCACAGTCCAAAAAATCATTTTTCTGATGAAAAACGATGATCCGCGACCTGTCGAATTTTCTCCAGATGGTCAAAAATGGTAATTTTTTAATATTTAATTTTTTGACTGTAAATGACTATTGCATGTGAATTATCACTTTTGGAACTAAAATAAGTGTGTTTAGAGTCATTTTAATGCCTTTAATTTGTCGAAATAGAAGCTTCTGAGTAGGAGAAAAAGTCTGTAAAAATGGCACTTTTGGTCACATTGAGGATTTAAAAATAAGTTATTCAACATGAGGCACAACCCAAATTACATTTTGAATCAATTCTTCCACAGTCCAAAAAATCAATTTTCTGATGAAAAACGATGATCCGCGACCTGTCGAATGTTCTCCAGATGGTCAAAAATGGTAATTTTTTAATATTTAATTTTTTGACTGTAAATGAATATTGCATGTGAATTATCACTTTCGGAACTAAAATAAGTGTGTTTAGAGTCATTTTAATGCCTGAAATTGGTCAAAATAAAAGCTCTCGAGTAGGAGAAAAAGTCTGTAAAAAAGGCAATTTTGGTCACATTGAGGCTTTAAAAAGTAGGTATTCACCATGAGGCACAATCCAAATTACATTTTGAATCAATTCTTCCACAGTCCAAAAAATCAATTTTCTGATGAAAAACGATGATCCGCGACCTGTCGAATTTTCTCCAGATGGTCAAAAAAGGTTATTTTTTAATATTAAATTTTTTGACTGTAAATGACTATTGCATGTGAATTATCACTTTTGGAACTAAAATAAGTGTGTTTAGAGTCATTTTAATGCCTTTAATTGGTCAAAATAGAAGCTTCTGAGTAGGAGAAAAAGTCTGTAAAAATGGCACTTTTGGTCACATTGAGGACTTAAAAAGTAGTTATTCAACATGAGGCACAACCCAAATTACATTTTGAATCAATTCTTCCACAGTCCAAAAAATCAATTTTCTGATGAAAAACGATGATCCGCGACCTGTCGAATTTTCTCCAGATGGTCAAAAATTGTAATTTTTTAATATTTAATTTTTTGACTGTAAATGAATATTGCATGTGAATTATCACTTTCGGAACTAAAATAAGTGTGTTTAGAGTCATTTTAATGCCTTTAATTGGTCGAAATAGAAGCTTCTGAGTAGGAGAAAAAGTCTGTAAAAATTGCACTTTTGGTCACATTGAGGATTTAAAAAGTAGTTATTCAACATGAGGCACAACCCAAATTACATTTTGAATCAATTCTTCCACAGTCCAAAAAATCATTTTTCTGATGAAAAACGATGATACGCGACCTGTCGAATTTTCTCCAGATGGTCAAAAATGGTAATTTTTTAATATTTAATTTTTTGACTGTAAATGACTTTTGCAAGTGAATTATCACTTTTGGAACTAAAATAAGTGTGTTTAGAGTCATTTTAATGCCTGAAATTGGTCAAAATAAAAGCTCTCGAGTAGGAGAAAAAGTCTGTAAAAAAGGCAATTTTAGTCACATTGAGGCTTTAGAAAGTAGTTATTCAACATGAGGCACAATCAAAATTACATTTTGAATCAATTTTTCCAGAGTCAAAAAAATCAAATTTCTGATGAAAAACGATGACCCGTGACCTGTCCAACTATCTCCAGATGGTCAAAAATTGTAATTTTGTAATATTAAATTTTTTGCCTGTAAATGACTTTTGCAAGTGAATTATCTCTTTTGGAACTAAAATAAGTGTGTTTAGAGTCATTTTAATGCCTGAAATTGGTCAAAATAAAAGCTTCTGAGTAGGAGAAAAAGTCTGTAAAAAAGGCAATTTTGGTCACATTGAGGCTTTAGAAAGTAGTTATTCAACATGAGGCACAATCCAAATGACATTTTGAATCAATTTTTCTACAGTCCAAAAAAATCAATTTTCTGATGAAAAACGATGATCCGCGACCTGTCGAATTTTCTCCAGATGGTCAAAAATGGTAATTTTTTAATATTTAATTTTTTGATTGTAAATGACTATTGCATGTGAATTATCACTTTTGGAACTAAAATAAGTGTGTTTAGAGTCATTTTAATGCCTTTAATTGGTCGAAATAGAAGCTTCTGAGTAGGAGAAAAAGTCTGTAAAAATGGCACTTTTGGTCACATTGAGGATTTAAAAAGTAGTTATTCAACATGAGGCACAACCCAAATTACATTTTGAATCAATTCTTCCACAGTCCAAAAAATCAATTTTCTGATGAAAAACGATGATCCGCGACCTGTCGAATTTTCTCCAGATGGTCAAAAATGGTGATTTTTTAATATTTAATTTTTTGACTGTAAATGAATATTGCATGTGAATTATCACTTTTGGAACTAAAATAAGTGTATTTAGAGTCATTTTAATGCCTTTAATTGGTCGTAATAGAAGCTTCTGAGGAGGAGAAAAAGTCTGTAAAAATGGCACTTTTGGTCACATTGAGGATTTAAAAAGTAGTTATTCAACATGAGGCACAACCCAAATTACATTTTGAATCAATTCTTCCACAGTCCAAAAAATCATTTTTCTGATGAAAAACGATGATCCGCGACCTGTCGAATTTTCTCCAGATGGTCAAAAATGGTAATTTTTTAATATTTAATTTTTTGACTGTAAATGACTATTGCATGTGAATTATCACTTTTGGAACTAAAATAAGTGTGTTTAGAGTCATTTCAATGCCTTTAATTGGTCGAAATAGAAGCTTCTGAGTAGGAGAAAAAGTCTGTAAAAATTGAACTTTTGGTCACATTGAGGCTTTAAAAAGTACTTATTCAACATGAGGCACAATCCAAATTACATTTTGAATCAATTCTTCCACAGTCCAAAAAATCAATTTTCTGATGAAAAACGATGATCCGCGACCTGTCGAATTTTCTCCAGATGGTCAAAAATGGTTATTTTTTAATATTAAATTTTTTGACTGTAAATGACTATTGCATGTGAATTATCACTTTTGGAACTAAAATAAGTGTGTTTAGAGTCATTTTAATGCCTTTAATTGGTCAAAATAGAAGCTTCTGAGTAGGAGAAAAAGTCTGTAAAAATGGCACTTTTGGTCACATTGAGGATTTAAAAAGTAGTTATTCAACATGAGGCACAACCCAAATTACATTTTGAATCAATTCTTCCACAGTCCAAAAAATCAATTTTCTGATGAAAAACGATGATCCGCGACCTGTCGAATTTTCTCCAGATGGTCAAAAATGGTAATTTTTTAATATTTAATTTTTTGACTGTAAATGAATATTGCATGTGAATTATCACTTTCGGCACTAAAATAAGTGTGTTTAGAGTCATTTTAATGCCTTTAATTGGTCGAAATAGAAGCTTCTGAGTAGGAGAAAAAGTCTGTAAAAATGGCACTTTTGGTCACATTGAGGATTTAAAAAGTAGTTATTCAACATGAGGCACAACCCAAATTACATTTTGAATCAATTCTTCCACAGTCCAAAAAATCATTTTTCTGATGAAAAACGATGATACGCGACCTGTCGAATTTTCTCCAGATGGTCAAAAATGGTAATTTTTTAATATTTAATTTTTTGACTGTAAATGACTTTTGCAAGTGAATTATCACTTTTGGAACTAAAATAAGTGTGTTTAGAGTCATTTTAATGCCTGAAATTGGTCAAAATAAAAGCTCTCGAGTAGGAGAAAAAGTCTGTAAAAAAGGCAATTTTGGTCACATTGAGGCTTTAGAAAGTAGTTATTCAACATGAGGCACAATCCAAATGACATTTTGAATCAATTTTTCTACAGTCCAAAAAAATCAATTTTCTGATGAAAAACGATGATCCGCGACCTGTCGAATTTTCTCCAGATGGTCAAAAATGGTAATTTTTTAATATTTAATTTTTTGATTGTAAATGACTATTGCATGTGAATTATCACTTTTGGAACTAAAATAAGTGTGTTTAGAGTCATTTTAATGCCTTTAATTGGTCGAAATAGAAGCTTCTGAGTAGGAGAAAAAGTCTGTAAAAATGGCACTTTTGGTCACATTGAGGATTTAAAAAGTAGTTATTCAACATGAGGCACAACCCAAATTACATTTTGAATCAATTCTTCCACAGTCCAAAAAATCAATTTTCTGATGAAAAACGATGATCCGCGACCTGTCGAATTTTCTCCAGATGGTCAAAAATGGTGATTTTTTAATATTTAATTTTTTGACTGTAAATGAATATTGCATGTGAATTATCACTTTTGGAACTAAAATAAGTGTATTTAGAGTCATTTTAATGCCTTTAATTGGTCGAAATAGAAGCTTCTGAGTAGGAGAAAAAGTCTGTAAAAATGGCACTTTTGGTCACATTGAGGATTTAAAAAGTAGTTATTCAACATGAGGCACAACCCAAATTACATTTTGAATCAATTCTTCCACAGTCCAAAAAATCAATTTTCTGATGAAAAACGATGATCCGCGACCTGTCGAATTTTCTCCAGATGGTCAAAAATGGTGATTTTTTAATATTTAATTTTTTGACTGTAAATGAATATTGCATGTGAATTATCACTTTTGGAACTAAAATAAGTGTATTTAGAGTCATTTTAATGCCTTTAATTGGTCGTAATAGAAGCTTCTGAGGAGGAGAAAAAGTCTGTAAAAATGGCACTTTTGGTCACATTGAGGATTTAAAAAGTAGTTATTCAACATGAGGCACAACCCAAATTACATTTTGAATCAATTCTTCCACAGTCCAAAAAATCATTTTTCTGATGAAAAACGATGATCCGCGACCTGTCGAATTTTCTCCAGATGGTCAAAAATGGTAATTTTTTAATATTTAATTTTTTGACTGTAAATGACTATTGCATGTGAATTATCACTTTTGGAACTAAAATAAGTGTGTTTAGAGTCATTTCAATGCCTTTAATTGGTCGAAATAGAAGCTTCTGAGTAGGAGAAAAAGTCTGTAAAAATTGAACTTTTGGTCACATTGAGGCTTTAAAAAGTACTTATTCAACATGAGGCACAATCCAAATTACATTTTGAATCAATTCTTCCACAGTCCAAAAAATCAATTTTCTGATGAAAAACGATGATCCGCGACCTGTCGAATTTTCTCCAGATGGTCAAAAATGGTTATTTTTTAATATTTAATTTTTTGACTGTAAATGACTATTGCATGTGAATTATCACTTTTGGAACTAAAATAAGTGTGTTTAGAGTCATTTTAATGCCTTTAATTGGTCAAAATAGAAGCTTCTGAGTAGGAGAAAAAGTCTGTAAAAATGGCACTTTTGGTCACATTGAGGATTTAAAAAGTAGTTATTCAACATGAGGCACAACCCAAATTACATTTTGAATCAATTCTTCCACAGTCCAAAAAATCAATTTTCTGATGAAAAACGATGATCCGCGACCTGTCGAATTTTCTCCAGATGGTCAAAAATGGTAATTTTTTAATATTTAATTTTTTGACTGTAAATGAATATTGCATGTGAATTATCACTTTCGGCACTAAAATAAGTGTGTTTAGAGTCATTTTAATGCCTTTAATTGGTCGAAATAGAAGCTTCTGAGTAGGAGAAAAAGTCTGTAAAAATGGCACTTTTGGTCACATTGAGGATTTAAAAAGTAGTTATTCAACATGAGGCACAACCCAAATTACATTTTGAATCAATTCTTCCACAGTCCAAAAAATCATTTTTCTGATGAAAAACGATGATACGCGACCTGTCGAATTTTCTCCAGATGGTCAAAAATGGTAATTTTTTAATATTTAATTTTTTGACTGTAAATGACTTTTGCAAGTGAATTATCACTTTTGGAACTAAAATAAGTGTGTTTAGAGTCATTTTAATGCCTGAAATTGGTCAAAATAAAAGCTCTCGAGTAGGAGAAAAAGTCTGTAAAAAAGGCAATTTTGGTCACATTGAGGCTTTAGAAAGTAGTTATTCAACATGAGGCACAATCCAAATGACATTTTGAATCAATTTTTCTACAGTCCAAAAAAATCAATTTTCTGATGAAAAACGATGATCCGCGACCTGTCGAATTTTCTCCAGATGGTCAAAAATGGTAATTTTTTAATATTTAATTTTTTGATTGTAAATGACTATTGCATGTGAATTATCACTTTTGGAACTAAAATAAGTGTGTTTAGAGTCATTTTAATGCCTTTAATTGGTCGAAATAGAAGCTTCTGAGTAGGAGAAAAAGTCTGTAAAAATGGCACTTTTGGTCACATTGAGGATTTAAAAAGTAGTTATTCAACATGAGGCACAACCCAAATTACATTTTGAATCAATTCTTCCACAGTCCAAAATATCAATTTTCTGATGAAAAACGATGATCCGCGACCTGTCGAATTTTCTCCAGATGGTCAAAAATGGTGATTTTTTAATATTTAATTTTTTGACTGTAAATGAATATTGCATGTGAATTATCACTTTTGGAACTAAAATAAGTGTATTTAGAGTCATTTTAATGCCTTTAATTGGTCGAAATAGAAGCTTCTGAGTAGGAGAAAAAGTCTGTAAAAATGGCACTTTTGGTCACATTGAGGATTTAAAAAGTAGTTATTCAACATGAGGCACAACCCAAATTACATTTTGAATCAATTCTTCCACAGTCCAAAAAATCATTTTTCTGATGAAAAACGATGATCCGCGACCTGTCGAATTTTCTCCAGATGGTCAAAAATGGTAATTTTTTAATATTTAATTTTTTGACTGTAAATGACTATTGCATGTGAATTATCACTTTTGGAACTAAAATAAGTGTGTTTAGAGTCATTTCAATGCCTTTAATTGGTCGAAATAGAAGCTTCTGAGTAGGAGAAAAAGTCTGTAAAAATTGAACTTTTGGTCACATTGAGGCTTTAAAAAGTACTTATTCAACATGAGGCACAATCCAAATTACATTTTGAATCAATTCTTCCACAGTCCAAAAAATCAATTTTCTGATGAAAAACGATGATCCGCGACCTGTCGAATTTTCTCCAGATGGTCAAAAATGGTTATTTTTTAATATTAAATTTTTTGACTGTAAATGACTATTGCATGTGAATTATCACTTTTGGAACTAAAATAAGTGTGTTTAGAGTCATTTTAATGCCTTTAATTGGTCAAAATAGAAGCTTCTGAGTAGGAGAAAAAGTCTGTAAAAATGGCACTTTTGGTCACATTGAGGATTTAAAAAGTAGTTATTCAACATGAGGCACAACCCAAATTACATTTTGAATCAATTCTTCCACAGTCCAAAAAATCAATTTTCTGATGAAAAACGATGATCCGCGACCTGTCGAATTTTCTCCAGATGGTCAAAAATGGTAATTTTTTAATATTTAATTTTTTGACTGTAAATGAATATTGCATGTGAATTATCACTTTCGGCACTAAAATAAGTGTGTTTAGAGTCATTTTAATGCCTTTAATTGGTCGAAATAAAAGCTTCTGAGTAGGAGAAAAAGTCTGTAAAAATGGCACTTTTGGTCACATTGAGGATTTAAAAAGTAGTTATTCAACATGAGGCACAACCCAAATTACATTTTGAATCAATTCTTCCACAGTCCAAAAAATCATTTTTCTGATGAAAAACGATGATACGCGACCTGTCGAATTTTCTCCAGATGGTCAAAAATGGTAATTTTTTAATATTTAATTTTTTGACTGTAAATGACTTTTGCAAGTGAATTATCACTTTTGGAACTAAAATAAGTGTGTTTAGAGTCATTTTAATGCCTGAAATTGGTCCAAATAAAAGCTCTCGAGTAGGAGAAAAAGTCTGTAAAAAAGGCAATTTTGGTCACATTGAGGCTTTAGAAAGTAGTTATTCAACATGAGGCACAATCAAAATTACATTTTGAATCAATTTTTCCAGAGTCAAAAAAATCAAATTTCTGATGAAAAACGATGACCCGTGACCTGTCCAACTATCTCCAGATGGTCAAAAATTGTAATTTTGTAATATTAAATTTTTTGCCTGTAAATGACTTTTGCAAGTGAATTATCTCTTTTGGAACTAAAATAAGTGTGTTTAGAGTCATTTTAATGCCTGAAATTGGTCAAAATAAAAGCTTCTGAGTAGGAGAAAAAGTCTGTAAAAAAGGCAATTTTGGTCACATTGAGGCTTTAGAAAGTAGTTATTCAACATGAGGCACAATCCAAATGACATTTTGAATCAATTTTTCTACAGTCCAAAAAAATCAATTTTCTGATGAAAAACGATGATCCGCGACCTGTCGAATTTTCTCCAGATGGTCAAAAATGGTAATTTTTTAATATTTAATTTTTTGATTGTAAATGACTATTGCATGTGAATTATCACTTTTGGAACTAAAATAAGTGTGTTTAGAGTCATTTTAATGCCTTTAATTGGTCGAAATAGAAGCTTCTGAGTAGGAGAAAAAGTCTGTAAAAATGGCACTTTTGGTCACATTGAGGATTTAAAAAGTAGTTATTCAACATGAGGCACAACCCAAATTACATTTTGAATCAATTCTTCCACAGTCCAAAAAATCAATTTTCTGATGAAAAACGATGATCCGCGACCTGTCGAATTTTCTCCAGATGGTCAAAAATGGTAATTTTTTAATATTTAATTTTTTGACTGTAAATTAATATTGCATGTGAATTATCACTTTCGGAACTAAAATAAGTGTGTTTAGAGTCATTTTAATGCCTTTAATTGGTCGAAATAGAAGCTTCTGAGTAGGAGAAAAAGTCTGTAAAAAATGCACTTTTGGTCACATTGAGGCTTTAAAAAGTAGTTATTCAACATGAGGCACAATCCAAATTACATTTTGAATCAATTCTTCCACAGTCCAAAAAATCAATTTTCTGATGAAAAACGATGATCCGCGACCTGTCGAATTTTCTCCAGATGGTCAAAAATGGTTATTTTTTAATATTAAATTTTTTGACTGTAAATGACTATTGCATGTGAATTATCACTTTTGGAACTAAAATAAGTGTGTTTAGAGTCATTTTAATGCCTTTAATTGGTCGAAATAGAAGCTTCTGAGTAGGAGAAAAAGTCTGTAAAAATGGCACTTTTGGTCACATTGAGGATTTAAAAAGTAGTTATTCAACATGAGGCACAACCCAAATTACATTTTGAATCAATTCTTCCACAGTCCAAAAAATCATTTTTCTGATGAAAAACGATGATCCGCGACCTGTCGAATTTTCTCCAGATGGTCAAAAATGGTAATTTTTTAATATTTAATTTTTTGACTGTAAATGACTATTGCATGTGAATTATCACTTTTGGAACTAAAATAAGGGTGTTTAGAGTCATTTCAATGCCTTTAATTGGTCGAAATAGAAGCTTCTGAGTAGGAGAAAAAGTCTGTAAAAATTGAACTTTTGGTCACATTGAGGCTTTAAAAAGTACTTATTCAACATGAGGCACAATCCAAATTACATTTTGAATCAATTTTTCCACAGTCCAAAAAATCAATTTTCTGATGAAAAACGATGATCCGCGACCTGTCGAATTTTCTCCAGATGGTCAAAAATGGTTATTTTTTAATATTACATTTTTTGACTGTAAATGACTATTGCATGTGAATTATCACTTTTGGAACTAAAATAAGTGTGTTTAGAGTCATTTTAATGCCTTTAATTGGTCAAAATAGAAGCTTCTGAGTAGGAGAAAAAGTCTGTAAAAATGGCACTTTTGGTCACATTGAGGATTTAAAAAGTAGTTATTCAACATGAGGCACAACCCAAATTACATTTTGAATCAATTCTTCCACAGTCCAAAAAATCAATTTTCTGATGAAAAACGATGATCCGCGACCTGTCGAATTTTCTCCAGATGGTCAAAAATGGTAATTTTTTAATATTTAATTTTTTGACTGTAAATGAATATTGCATGTGAATTATCACTTTCGGAACTAAAATAAGTGTGTTTAGAGTCATTTTAATGCCTTTAATTGGTCGAAATAGAAGCTTCTGAGTAGGAGAAAAAGTCTGTAAAAATGGCACTTTTGGTCACATTGAGGATTTAAAAAGTAGTTATTCAACATGAGGCACAACCCAAATTACATTTTGAATCAATTCTTCCACAGTCCAAAAAATCATTTTTCTGATGAAAAACGATGATACGCGACCTGTCGAATTTTCTCCAGATGGTCAAAAATGGTAATTTTTTAATATTTAATTTTTTGACTGTAAATGAATATTGCATGTGAATTATCACTTTCGGAACTAAAATAAGTGTGTTTGGAGTCATTTTAATGCCTTTAATTGGTCGAAATAGAAGCTTCTGAGTAGGAGAAAAAGTCTGTAAAAATGGCACTTTTGGTCACATTGAGGCTTTAAAAAGTAGTTATTCAACATGAGGCACAATCCAAATTACATTTTGAATCAATTTTTCCACAGTCCAAAAAATCAATTTTCTGATGAAAAACGATGATCCGCGACCTGTCGAATTTTCTCCAGATGGTCAAAAATGGTAATTTTTTAATATTTAATTTTTTGACTGTAAATGACTATTGCATGTGAATTATCACTTTTGGAACTAAAAGAAGTGTGTTTAGAGTCATTTCAATCCCTTTAATTGGTCGAAATAGAAGCTTCTGAGTAGGAGAAAAAGTCTGTAAAAATGGCACTTTTGGTCACATTGAGGATTTAAAAAGTAGTTATTCAACATGAGGCACAACCCAAATTACATTTTGAATCAATTCTTCCACAGTCCAAAAAATCAATTGTCTGATGAAAAACGATGATCCGCGACCTGTCAAATTTTCTCCAGATGGTCAAAAATTGTAATTTTTTAATATTTAATTTTTTGACTGTAAATGAATATTACATGTGAATTATCACTTTCGGAACTAAAATAAGTGTGTTTAGAGTCATTTTAATGCCTTTAATTGGTCGAAATAGAAGCTTCTGAGTAGGAGAAAAAGTCTGTAAAAATTGCACTTTTGGTCACATTGAGGCTTTAAAAAGTAGTTATTCAACATGAGGCACAATCCAAATTACATTTTGAATCAATTCTTCCACAGTCCAAAAAATCAATTTTCTGATGAAAAACGATGATCCGCGACCTGTCGAATTTTCTCCAGATGGTCAAAAATGGTTATTTTTTAATATTAAATTTTTTGACTGTAAATGAATATTGCATGTGAATTATCACTTTCGGAACTAAAATAAGTGTGTTTAGAGTCATTTTAATGCCTGAAATTGGTCAAAATAAAAGCTCTCGAGTAGGAGAAAAAGTCTGTAAAAAAGGCAATTTTGGTCACATTGAGGCTTTAAAAAGTAGGTATTCACCATGAGGCACAATCCAAATTGCATTTTGAATCAATTCTTCCACAGTCCAAAAAATCAATTTTCTGATGAAAAACGATGATCCGCGACCTGTCGAATTTTCTCCAGATGGTCAAAAATGGTAATTTTTTAATATTTAATTTTTTGACTGTAAATGAATATTGCCTGTGAATTATCACTTTCGGAACTAAAATAAGTGTGTTTAGAGTCATTTTAATGCCTTTAATTGGTCGAAATAGAAGCTTCTGAGTAGGAGAAAAAGTCTGTAAAAATGGCACTTTTGGTCACATTGAGGATTTAAAAAGTAGTTATTCAACATGAGGCACAACCCAAATTACATTTTGAATCAATTCTTCCACAGTCCAAAAAATCAATTTTCTGATGAAAAACGATGATCCGCGACCTGTCGAATTTTCTCCAGATGGTCAAAAATAGTAATTTTTTAATATTTAATTTTTTGACTGTAAATGAATATTGCATGTGAATTATCACTTTCGGAACTAAAATAAGTGTGTTTAGAGTCATTTTAATGCCTTTAATTTGTCGAAATAGAAGCTTCTGAGTAGGAGAAAAAGTCTGTAAAAATGGCACTTTTGGTCACATTGAGGATTTAAAAAGTAGTTATTCAACATAAGGCACAACCCAAATTACATTTTGAATCAATTCTTCCACAGTCCAAAAAATCAATTTTCTGATGAAAAACGATGATCCGCGACCTGTCAAATTTTCTCCAGATGGTCAAAAATTGTAATTTTTTAATATTTAATTTTTTGACTGTAAATGAATATTACATGTGAATTATCACTTTCGGAACTAAAATAAGTGTGTTTAGAGTCATTTCAATGCCTTTAATTGGTCGAAATAGAAGCTTCTGAGTAGGAGAAAAAGTCTGTAAAAATGGCACTTTTGGTCACATTGAGGATTTAAAAAGTAGTTATTCAACATGAGGCACAACCCAAATTACATTTTGAATCAATTCTTCCACAGTCCAAAAAATCAATTTTCTGATGAAAAACGATGATCCGCGACCTGTCGAATTTTCTCCAGATGGTCAAAAATAGTAATTTTTTAATATTTAATTTTTTGACTGTAAATGAATATTGCATGTGAATTATCACTTTCGGAACTAAAATAAGTGTGTTTAGAGTCATTTTAATGCCTTTAATTGGTCGAAATAGAAGCTTCTGAGTAGGAGAAAAAGTCTGTAAAAATGGCACTTTTGGTCACATTGAGGATTTAAAAAGTAGTTATTCAACATGAGGCACAACCCAAATTACATTTTGAATCAATTCTTCCACAGTCCAAAAAATCTTTTTTCTGATGAAAAACGATGATACGCGACCTGTCGAATTTTCTCCAGATGGTCAAAAATGGTTATTTTTTAATATTAAATTTTTTGACTGTAAATGACTATTGCATGTGAATTATCACTTTTGGAACTAAAATAAGTGTGTTTAGAGTCATTTTAATGCCTTTAATTTGTCGAAATAGAAGCTTCTGAGTAGGAGAAAAAGTCTGTAAAAATGGCACTTTTGGTCACATTGAGGATTTAAAAAGTAGTTATTCAACATGAGGCACAACCCAAATTACATTTTGAATCAATTCTTCCACAGTCCAAAAAATCAATTTTCTGATGAAAAACGATGATCCGCGACCTGTCGAATTTTCTCCAGATGGTCAAAAATGGTAATTTTTTAATATTTAATTTTTTGACTGTAAATGAATATTGCATGTGAATTATCACTTTCGGAACTAAAATACGTGTGTTTAGAGTCATTTTAATGCCTGAAATTGGTCAAAATAAAAGCTCTCGAGTAGGAGAAAAAGTCTGTAAAAAAGGCAATTTTGGTCACATTGAGGCTTTAAAAAGTAGGTATTCACCATGAGGCACAATCCAAATTACATTTTGAATCAATTCTTCCACAGTCCAAAAAATCTATTTTCTGATGAAAAACGATGATCCGCGACCTGTCGAATTTTCTCCAGATGGTCAAAAATGGTTATTTTTTAATATTAAATTTTTTGACTGTAAATGACTATTGCATGTGAATTATCACTTTTGGAACTAAAATAAGTGTGTTTAGAGTCATTTTAATGCCTTTAATTGGTCAAAATAGAAGCTTCTGAGTAGGAGAAAAAGTCTGTAAAAATGGCACTTTTGGTCACATTGAGGATTTAAAAAGTAGTTATTCAACATGAGGCACAACCCAAATTACATTTTGAATCAATTCTTCCACAGTCCAAAAAATCAATTTTCTGATGAAAAACGATGATCCGCGACCTGTCGAATTTTCTCCAGATGGTCAAAAATGGTAATTTTTTAATATTTAATTTTTTGACTGTAAATGAATATTGCATGTGAATTATCACTTTCGGAACTAAAATAAGTGTGTTTAGAGTCATTTTAATGCCTTTAATTGGTCGAAATAGAAGCTTCTGAGTAGGAGAAAAAGTCTGTAAAAATGGCACTTTTGGTCACATTGAGGATTTAAAAAGTAGTTATTCAACATGAGGCACAACCCAAATTACATTTTGAATCAATTCTTCCACAGTCCAAAAAATCAATTTTCTGATGAAAAACGATGATCCGCGACCTGTCGAATTTTCTCCAGATGGTCAAAAATGGTAATTTTTTAATATTTAATTTTTTGACTGTAAATGAATATTGCATGTGAATTATCACTTTCGGAACTAAAATAAGTGTGTTTAGAGTCATTTTAATGCCTTTAATTGGTCGAAATAGAAGCTTCTGAGTAGGAGAAAAAGTCTGTAAAAATGGCACTTTTGGTCACATTGAGGATTTAAAAAGTAGTTATTCAACATGAGGCACAACCCAAATTACAATTTGAATCAATTCTTCCACAGTCCAAAAAATCATTTTTCTGATGAAAAACGATGATACGCGACCTGTCGAATTTTTTCCAGATGGTAAAAAATGGTAATGTTTTAATATTTAATTTTTTGACTGTAAATGAATATTGCCTGTGAATTATCACTTTCGGATCTAAAATAAGTGTGTTTAGAGTCATTTTAATGCCTTTAATTGGTCGAAATAGAAGCTTCTGAGTAGGAGAAAAAGTCTGTAAAAATGGCACTTTTGGTCACATTGAGGATTTAAAAAGTAGTTATTCAACATGAGGCACAACCCAAATTACATTTTGAATCAATTCTTCCACAGTCCAAAAAATCAATTTTCTGATGAAAAACGATGATCCGCGACCTGTCGAATTTTCTCCAGATGGTCAAAAATGGTAATTTTTTAATATTTAATTTTTTGACTGTAAATGAATATTGCATGTGAATTATCACTTTCGGAACTAAAATAAGTGTGTTTAGAGTAATTTTAATGCCTTTAATTGGTCGAAATAGAAGCTTCTGAGTAGGATAAAAAGTCTGTAAAAATGGCACTTTTGGTCACATTGAGGATTTAAAAAGTAGTTATTCAACATGAGGCACAACCCAAATTACATTTTGAATCAATTCTTCCACAGTCCAAAAAATCATTTTTCTGATGAAAAACGATGATACGCGACCTGTCGAATTTTCTCCAGATGGTCAAAAATGGTAATTTTTTAATATTTAATTTTTTGACTGTAAATGAATATTGCATGTGAATTATCACTTTCGGAACTAAAAGAAGTGTGTTTAGAGTCATTTCAATGCCTTTAATTGGTCGAAATAGAAGCTTCTGAGTAGGAGAAAAAGTCTGTAAAAATGGCACTTTTGGTCACATTGAGGATTTAAAAAGTAGTTATTCAACATGAGGCACAACCCAAATTACATTTTGAATCAATTCTTCCACAGTCCAAAAAATCAATTTTCTGATGAAAAACGATGATCCGCGACCTGTCGAATTTTCTCCAGATGGTCAAAAATTGTAATTTTTTAATATTTAATTTTTTGACTGTAAATGAATATTACATGTGAATTATCACTTTCGGAACTAAAATAAGTGTGTTTAGAGTCATTTTAATGCCTTTAATTGGTCGAAATAGAAGCTTCTGAGTAGGAGAAAAAGTCTATAAAAATTGCACTTTTGGTCACATTGAGGATTTAAAAAGTAGTTATTCAACATGAGGCACAACCCAAATTACATTTTGAATCAATTCTTCCACAGTCCAAAAAATCAATTTTCTGATGAAAAACGATGATCCGCGACCTGTCGAATTTTCTCCAGATGGTCAAAAATGGTAATTTTTTAATATTTAATTTTTTGACTGTAAATGAATATTGCATGTGAATTATCACTTTCGGAACTAAAATAAGTGTGTTTAGAGTCATTTTAATGCCTGAAATTGGTCAAAATAAAAGCTCTCGAGTAGGAGAAAAAGTCTGTAAAAAAGGCAATTTTGGTCACATTGAGGCTTTAAAAAGTAGGTATTCACCATGAGGCACAATCCAAATTACATTTTGAATCAATTCTTCCACAGTCCAAAAAATCAATTTTCTGATGAAAAACGATGATCCGCGACCTGTCGAATTTTCTCCAGATGGTCAAAAATGGTAATTTTTAAATATTTAATTTTTTGACTCTAAATGAATATTGCATGTGAATTATCACTTTCGGAACTAAAATAGGTGTGTTTAGAGTCATTTTAATGCCTTTAATTGGTCGAAATAGAAGCTTCTGAGTAGGAGAAAAAGTCTGTAAGAATTGCACTTTTAGTCACATTGAGGCTTTAAAAAGTAGTTATTCAACATGAGGCACAATCCAAATTACATTTTGAATCAATTCTTCCACAGTCCAAAAAATCAATTTTCTGATGAAAAACGATGATCCGCGACCTGTCGAATTTTCTCCAGATGGTCAAAAATGGTAATTTTTTAATATTTAATTTTTTGACTGTAAATGAATATTGCATGTGAATTATCACTTTCGGAACTAAAATAAGTGTGTTTAGAGTCATTTTAATGCCTTTAATTGGTCGAAATAGAAGCTTCTGAGTAGGAGAAAAAGTCTGTAAAAATGGCACTTTTGGTCACATTGAGGATTTAAAAAGTAGTTATTCAACATGAGGCACAACCCAAATTACATTTTGAATCAATTCTTCCACAGTCCAAAAAATCATTTTTCTGATGAAAAACGATGATACGCGACCTGTCAAATTTTCTCCAGATGGTCAAAAATGGTAATTTTTTAATATTTAATTTTTTGACTGTAAATGAATATTGCATGTGAATTATCACTTTCGGAACTAAAATAAGTGTGTTTGGAGTCATTTTAATGCCTTTAATTGGTCGAAATAGAAGCTTCTGAGTAGGAGAAAAAGTCTGTAAAAATGGCACTTTTGGTCACATTGAGGCTTTAAAAAGTAGTTATTCAACATGAGGCACAATCCAAATTACATTTTGAATCAATTTTTCCACAGTCCAAAAAATCAATTTTCTGATGAAAAACGATGATCCGCGCGACCTGTCGAATTTTCTCCAGATGGTCAAAAATGGTAATTTTTTAATATTTAATTTTTTGACTGTAAATGAATATTGCATGTGAATTATCACTTTCGGAACTAAAATAAGTGTGTTTAGAGTCATTTTAATGCCTGAAATTGGTCAAAATAAAAGCTCTCGAGTAGGAGAAAAAGTCTGTAAAAAAGGCAATTTTGGTCACATTGAGGCTTTAAAAAGTAGGTATTCACCATGAGGCACAATCCAAATTACATTTTGAATCAATTCTTCCACAGTCCAAAAAATCAATTTTCTGATGAAAAACGATGATCCGCGACCTGTCGAATTTTCTCCAGATGGTCAAAAATGGTAATTTTTAAATATTTAATTTTTTGACTGTAAATGAATATTGCATGTGAATTATCACTTTCGGAACTAAAATAAGTGTGTTTAGAGTCATTTTAATGCCTTTAATTGGTCGAAATAGAAGCTTCTGAGTAGGAGAAAAAGTCTGTAAGAATTGCACTTTTAGTCACATTGAGGCTTTAAAAAGTAGTTATTCAACATGAGGCACAATCCAAATTACATTTTGAATCAATTCTTCCACAGTCCAAAAAATCAATTTTCTGATGAAAAACGATGATCCGCGACCTGTCGAATTTTCTCCAGATGGTCAAAAATGGTAATTTTTTAATATTTAATTTTTTGACTGTAAATGAATATTGCATGTGAATTATCACTTTCGGAACTAAAATAAGTGTGTTTAGAGTCATTTTAATGCCTTTAATTGGTCGAAATAGAAGCTTCTGAGTAGGAGAAAAAGTCTGTAAAAATGGCACTTTTGGTCACATTGAGGATTTAAAAAGTAGTTATTCAACATGAGGCACAACCCAAATTACATTTTGAATCAATTCTTCCACAGTCCAAAAAATCATTTTTCTGATGAAAAACGATGATACGCGACCTGTCGAATTTTCTCCAGATGGTCAAAAATGGTAATTTTTTAATATTTAATTTTTTGACTGTAAATGAATATTGCATGTGAATTATCACTTTCGGAACTAAAATAAGTGTGTTTGGAGTCATTTTAATGCCTTTAATTGGTCGAAATAGAAGCTTCTGAGTAGGAGAAAAAGTCTGTAAAAATGGCACTTTTGGTCACATTGAGGCTTTAAAAAGTAGTTATTCAACATGAGGCACAATCCAAATTACATTTTGAATCAATTTTTCCACAGTCCAAAAAATCAATTTTCTGATGAAAAACGATGATCCGCGACCTGTCGAATTTTCTCCAGATGGTCAAAAATGGTAATTTTTTAATATTTAATTTTTTGACTGTAAATGACTATTGCATGTGAATTATCAATTTTGGAACTAAAAGAAGTGTGTTTAGAGTCATTTCAATGCCTTTAATTGGTCGAAATAGAAGCTTCTGAGTAGGAGAAAAAGTCTGTAAAAATGGCACTTTTGGTCACATTGAGGATTTAAAAAGTAGTTATTCAACATGAGGCACAACCCAAATTACATTTTGAATCAATTCTTCCACAGTCCAAAAAATCAATTTTCTGATGAAAAACGATGATCCGCGACCTGTCAAATTTTCTCCAGATGGTCAAAAATTGTAATTTTTTAATATTTAATTTTTTGACTGTAAATGAATATTACATGTGAATTATCACTTTCGGAACTAAAATAAGTGTGTTTAGAGTCATTTTAATGCCTTTAATTGGTCGAAATAGAAGCTTCTGAGTAGGAGAAAAAGTCTGTAAAAATTGCACTTTTGGTCACATTGAGGCTTTAAAAAGTAGTTATTCAACATGAGGCACAATCCAAATTACATTTTGAATCAATTCTTCCACAGTCCAAAAAATCAATTTTCTGATGAAAAACGATGATCCGCGACCTGTCGAATTTTCTCCAGATGGTCAAAAATGGTTATTTTTTAATATTAAATTTTTTGACTTTAAATGACTATTGCATGTGAATTATCACTTTTGGAACTAAAATAAGTGTGTTTAGAGTCATTTTAATGCCTTTAATTTGTCGAAATAGAAGCTTCTGAGAAGGAGAAAAAGTCTGTAAAAATGGCACTTTTGGTCACATTGAGGATTTAAAAAGTAGTTATTCAACATGAGGCACAACCCAAATTACATTTTGAATCAATTCTTCCACAGTCCAAAAAATCAATTTTCTGATGAAAAACGATGATCCGCGACCTGTCGAATTTTCTCCAGATGGTCAAAAATGGTAATTTTTTAATATTTAATTTTTTGACTGTAAATGAATATTGCATGTGAATTATCACTTTCGGAACTAAAATAAGTGTGTTTAGAGTCATTTTAATGCCTGAAATTGGTCAAAATAAAAGCTCTCGAGTAGGAGAAAAAGTCTGTAAAAAAGGCAATTTTGGTCACATTGAGGCTTTAAAAAGTAGGTATTCACCATGAGGCACAATCCAAATTACATTTTGAATCAATTCTTCCACAGTCCAAAAAATCAATTTTCTGATGAAAAACGATGATCCGCGACCTGTCGAATTTTCTCCAGATGGTCAAAAATGGTAATTTTTTAATATTTAATTTTTTGACTGTAAATGAATATTGCCTGTGAATTATCACTTTCGGAACTAAAATAAGTGTGTTTAGAGTCATTTTAATGCCTTTAATTGGTCGAAATAGAAGCTTCTGAGTAGGAGAAAAAGTCTGTAAAAATGGCACTTTTGGTCACATTGAGGATTTAAAAAGTAGTTATTCAACATGAGGCACAACCCAAATTACATTTTGAATCAATTCTTCCACAGTCCAAAAAATCAATTTTCTGATGAAAAACGATGATCCGCGACCTGTCGAATTTTCTCCAGATGGTCAAAAATAGTAATTTTTTAATATTTAATTTTTTGACTGTAAATGAATATTGCATGTGAATTATCACTTTCGGAACTAAAATAAGTGTGTTTAGAGTCATTTTAATGCCTTTAATTTGTCGAAATAGAAGCTTCTGAGTAGGAGAAAAAGTCTGTAAAAATGGCACTTTTGGTCACATTGAGGATTTAAAAAGTAGTTATTCAACATGAGGCACAACCCAAATTACATTTTGAATCAATTCTTCCACAGTCCAAAAAATCAATTTTCTGATGAAAAACGATGATCCGCGACCTGTCAAATTTTCTCCAGATGGTCAAAAATTGTAATTTTTTAATATTTAATTTTTTGACTGTAAATGAATATTACATGTGAATTATCACTTTCGGAACTAAAATAAGTGTGTTTAGAGTCATTTTAATGCCTTTAATTGGTCGAAATAGAAGCTTCTGAGTAGGAGAAAAAGTCTGTAAAAATTGCACTTTTGGTCACATTGAGGCTTTAAAAAGTAGTTATTCAACATGAGGCACAATCCAAATTACATTTTGAATCAATTCTTCCACAGTCCAAAAAATCAATTTTCTGATGAAAAACGATGATCCGCGACCTGTCGAATTTTCTCCAGATGGTCAAAAATGGTTATTTTTTAATATTAAATTTTTTGACTGTAAATGACTATTGCATGTGAATTATCACTTTTGGAACTAAAATAAGTGTGTTTAGAGTCATTTCAATGCCTTTAATTTGTCGAAATAGAAGCTTCTGAGTAGGAGAAAAAGTCTGTAAAAATGGCACTTTTGGTCACATTGAGGATTTAAAAAGTAGTTATTCAACATGAGGCACAACCCAAATTACATTTTGAATCAATTCTTCCACAGTCCAAAAAATCAATTTTCTGATGAAAAACGATGATCCGCGACCTGTCGAATTTTCTCCAGATGGTCAAAAATGGTAATTTTTTAATATTTAATTTTTTGACTGTAAATGAATATTGCATGTGAATTATCACTTTCGGAACTAAAAGAAGTGTGTTTAGAGTCATTTCAATGCCTTTAATTGGTCGAAATAGAAGCTTCTGAGTAGGAGAAAAAGTCTGTAAAAATGGCACTTTTGGTCACATTGAGGATTTAAAAAGTAGTTATTCAACATGAGGCACAACCCAAATTACATTTTGAATCAATTCTTCCACAGTCCAAAAAATCAATTTTCTGATGAAAAACGATGATCCGCGACCTGTCGAATTTTCTCCAGATGGTCAAAAATTGTAATTTTTTAATATTTAATTTTTTGACTGTAAATGAATATTACATGTGAATTATCACTTTCGGAACTAAAATAAGTGTGTTTAGAGTCATTTTAATGCCTTTAATTGGTCGAAATAGAAGCTTCTGAGTAGGAGAAAAAGTCTGTAAAAATTGCACTTTTGGTCACATTGAGGCTTTAAAAAGTAGTTATTCAACATGAGGCACAATCCAAATTACATTTTGAATCAATTCTTCCACAGTCCAAAAAATCAATTTTCTGATGAAAAACGATGATCCGCGACCTGTCGAATTTTCTCCAGATGGTCAAAAATGGTTATTTTTTAATATTACATTTTTTGACTGTAAATGACTATTGCATGTGAATTATCACTTTTGGAACTAAAATAAGTGTGTTTAGAGTCATTTTAATGCCTTTAATTTGTCGAAATAGAAGCTTCTGAGTAGGAGAAAAAGTCTGTAAAAATGGCACTTTTGGTCACATTGAGGATTTAAAAAGTAGTTATTCAACATGAGGCACAACCCAAATTACATTTTGAATCAATTCTTCCACAGTCCAAAAAATCAATTTTCTGATGAAAAACGATGATCCGCGACCTGTCGAATTTTCTCCAGATGGTCAAAAATGGTAATTTTTTAATATTTAATTTTTTGACTGTAAATGAATATTGCATGTGAATTATCACTTTCGGAACTAAAATAAGTGTGTTTAGAGTCATTTTAATGCCTGAAATTGGTCAAAATAAAAGCTCTCGAGTAGGAGAAAAAGTCTGTAAAAAAGGCAATTTTGGTCACATTGAGGCTTTAAAAAGTAGGTATTCACCATGAGGCACAATCCAAATTACATTTTGAATCAATTCTTCCACAGTCCAAAAAATCAATTTTCTGATGAAAAACGATGATCCGCGACCTGTCGAATTTTCTCCAGATGGTCAAAAATGGTAATTTTTAAATATTTAATTTTTTGACTGTAAATGAATATTGCATGTGAATTATCACTTTCGGAACTAAAATAAGTGTGTTTAGAGTCATTTTAATGCCTTTAATTGGTCGAAATAGAAGCTTCTGAGTAGGAGAAAAAGTCTGTAAGAATTGCACTTTTAGTCACATTGAGGCTTTAAAAAGTAGTTATTCAACATGAGGCACAATCCAAATTACATTTTGAATCAATTCTTCCACAGTCCAAAAAATCAATTTTCTGATGAAAAACGATGATCCGCGCGACCTGTCGAATTTTCTCCAGATGGTCAAAAATGGTAATTTTTTAATATTTAATTTTTTGACTGTAAATGAATATTGCATGTGAATTATCACTTTCGGAACTAAAATAAGTGTGTTTAGAGTCATTTTAATGCCTTTAATTGGTCGAAATAGAAGCTTCTGAGTAGGAGAAAAAGTCTGTAAAAATTGCACTTTTGGTCACATTGAGGCTTTAAAAAGTAGTTATTCAACATGAGGCACAATCCAAATTAAATTTTGAATCAATTCTTCCACAGTCCAAAAAATCAATTTTCTGATGAAAAACGATGATCCGCGACCTGTCGAATTTTCTCCAGGTGGTCAAAAATGGTTATTTTTTAATATTAAATTTTTTGACTGTAAATGACTATTGCATGTGAATTATCACTTTTGGAACTAAAATAAGTGTGTTTAGAGTCACTTTAATGCCTTTAATTGGTCGAAATAGAAGCTTCTGAGTAGGAGAAAAAGTCTGTAAAAAAGGCAATTTTGGTCACATTGAGGCTTTAAAAAGTAGTTATTCAACATGAGGCACAATCCAAATTACATTTTGAATCAATTCTTCCACAGTCCAAAAAATCATTTTTCTGATGAAAAACGATGATCCGCGACCTGTCGAATTTTCTCCAGATGGTCAAAAATGGTAATTTTTTAATATTTAATTTTTTGACTGTAAATGACTATTGCATGTGAATTATCACTTTTGGAACTAAAATAAGTGTGTTTAGAGTCATTTTAATGCCTTTAATTGGTCGAAATAGAAGCTTCTGAGTAGGATAAAAAGTCTGTAAAAATGGCACTTTTGGTCACATTGAGGATTTAAAAAGTAGTTATTCAACATGAGGCACAACCCAAATTACATTTTGAATCAATTCTTCCACAGTCCAAAAAATCAATTTTCTGATGAAAAACGATGATCCGCGACCTGTCGAATTTTCTCCAGATGGTCAAAAATGGTAATTTTTTAATATTTAATTTTTTGACTGTAAATGACTTTTGCAAGTGAATTATCACTTTTGGAACTAAAATAAGTGTGTTTAGAGTCATTTTAATGCCTGAAATTGGTCAAAATAAAAGCTCTCGAGTAGGAGAAAAAGTCTGTAAAAAAGGCAATTTTGGTCACATTGAGGCTTTAGAAAGTAGTTATTCAACATGAGGCACAATCAAAATTACATTTTGAATCAATTTTTCCAGAGTCAAAAAAATCACATTTCTGATGAAAAACGATGACCCGTGACCTGTCCAACTATCTCCAGATGGTCAAAAATAGTAATTTTGTAATATTAAATTTTTTGCCTGTAAATTACTTTTGCAAGTGAATTATCTCTTTTGGAACTAAAATAAGTGTGTTTAGAGTCATTTTAATGCCTGAAATTGGTCAAAATAAAAGCTTCTGAGTAGGAGAAAAAGTCTGTAAAAAAGGCAATTTTGGTCACATTGAGGCTTTAGAAAGTAGTTATTCAACATGAGGCACAATCCAAATGACATTTTGAATCAATTTTTCTACAGTCCAAAAAATCAATTTTCTGATGAAAAACGATGATCCGCGACCTGTCGAATTTTCTCCAGATGGTCAAAAATGGTAATTTTTTAATATTTAATTTTTTGACTGTAAATGACTATTGCATGTGAATTATCACTTTTGGAACTAAAATAAGTGTGTTTAGAGTCATTTTAATGCCTGAAATTGGTCAAAATAAAAGCTCTCGAGTAGGAGAAAAAGTCTGTAAAAAAGGCAATTTTGGTCACATTGAGGCTTTAAAAAGAAGGTATTCACCATGAGGCACAATCCAAATTACATTTTGAATCAATTCTTCCACAGTCCAAAAAATCAATTTTCTGATGAAAAACGATGATCCGCGACCAGTCGAATTTTCTCCAGATGGTCAAAAATGGTAATTTTTAAATATTTAAGTTTTTTGACTGTAAATGAATATTGCATGTGAATTATCACTTTCGGAACTAAAATAAGTGTGTTTAGAGTCATTTTAATGCCTTTAATTGGTTGAAATAGAAGCTTCTGAGTAGGAGAAAAAGTCTGTAAGAATTGCACTTTTGGTCACATTGAGGCTTTAAAAAGTAGTTATTCAACATGAGGCACAATCCAAATTACATTTTGAATCAATTCTTCCACAGTCCAAAAAATCAATTTTCTGATGAAAAACGATGATCCGCGACCTGTCGAATTTTCTCCAGATGGTCAAAAATGGTTATTTTTTAATATTAAATTTTTTGACTGTAAATGACTATTGCATGTGAATTATCACTTTTGGAACTAAAATAAGTGTGTTTAGAGTCATTTTAATGCCTTTAATTGGTCGAAATAGAAGCTTCTGAGTAGGAGAAAAAGTCTGTAAAAATGGCACTTTTGGTCACATTGAGGATTTAAAAAGTAGTTATTCAACATGAGGCACAACCCAAATTACATTTTGAATCAATTCTTCCACAGTCCAAAAAATCAATTTTCTGATGAAAAACGATGATCCGACCTGTCGAATTTTCTCCAGATGGTCAAAAATGGTAATTTTTTAATATTTAATTTTTTGACTGTAAATTAATATTGCATGTGAATTATCACTTTTGGAACTAAAATAAGTGTGTTTAGAGTCATTTTAATGCCTTTAATAGGTCGAAATAGAAGCTTCTGAGTAGGAGAAAAAGTCTGTAAAAAAGGCAATTTTGGTCACATTGAGGCTTTAAAAAGTAGTTATTCAACATGAGGCACAATCAAAATTACATTTTGAATCAATTTTTCCAGAGTCAAAAAAATCAAATTTCTGATGAAAAACGATGACCCATGACCTGTCCAACTATCTCCAGATGGTCAAAAAAAGTAATTTCGTAATATTAACTTTTTTGCCTGTAAATGACTTTTGCAAGTGAATTATCTCTTTTGGAACTAAAATAAGTGTGTTTAGAGTCATTTTAATGCCTGAAATTGGTCAAAATAAAAGCTTCTGAGTAGGAGAAAAAGTCTGTAAAACAGGCAATTTTGGTCACATTGAGGCTTTAGAAAGTAGTTATTCAACATGAGGCACAATCCAAATGACATTTTGAATCAATTTTTCTACAGTCCAAAAAATCAATTTTCTGATGAAAAACGATGATCCGCGACCTGTCGAATTTTCTCCAGATGGTCAAAAATGGTAATTTTTTAATATTTAATTTTTTGACTGTAAATGACTATTGCATGTGAATTATCACTTTTGGAACTAAAATAAGTGTGTTTAGAGTCATTTTAATGCCTTTAATTGGTCGAAATAGAAGCTTCTGAGTAGGAGAAAAAGTCTGTAAAAATGGCACTTTTGGTCACATTGAGGATTTAAAAAGTAGTTATTCAACATGAGGCACAACCCAAATTACATTTTGAATCAATTCTTCCACAGTCCAAAAAATCAATTTTCTGATGAAAAACGATGATCCGCGACCTGTCGAATTTTCTCCAGATGGTCAAAAATGGTAATTTTTTAATATTTAATTTTTTGACTGTAAATGACTTTTGCAAGTGAATTATCACTTTTGGAACTAAAATAAGTGTGTTTAGAGTCATTTTAATGCCTGAAATTGGTCAAAATAAAAGCTCTCGAGTAGGAGAAAAAGTCTGTAAAAAAGGCAATTTTGGTCACATTGAGGCTTTAGAAAGTAGTTATTCAACATGAGGCACAATCAAAATTACATTTTGAATCAATTTTTCCAGAGTCAAAAAAATCAAATTTCTGATGAAAAATGATGACCCGTGACCTGTCGAACTATCTCCAGATGGTCAAAAATTGTAATTTTGTAATATTTAATTTTTTGCCTGTAAATGACTTTTGCAAGTGAATTATCTCTTTTGGAACTAAAATAAGTGTGTAAAAAAGGCAATTTTGGTCACATTGAGGCTTTAAAAAGTAGGTATTCACCATGAGGCACAATCCAAATTACATTTTGAATCATTTCTTCCACAGTCCAAAAAATCAATTTTCTGATGAAAAACGATGATCCACGACCTGTCTAATTTTCTCCAGATGGTCAAAAATGGTAATTTTTTAATATTTAATTTTTTGACTGTAAATGAATATTGCATGTGAATTATCACTTTCGGAACTAAAATAAGTGTGTTTAGAGTCATTTTAATGCCTTTAATTGGTCGAAATAGAAGCTTCTGAGTAGGAGAAAAAGTCTGTAAAAATGGCACTTTTGGTCACATTGAGGCTTTAAAAAGTAGTTATTCAACATGAGGCACAATCCAAATGACATTTTGAATCAATTTTTCTACAGTCCAAAAAATCAATTTTCTGATGAAAAACGATGATCCGCGACCTGTCGAATTTTCTCCAGATGGTCAAAAATGGTAATTTTTTAATATTTAATTTTTTGACTGTAAATGACTATTGCATGTGAATTATCACTTTTGGAACTAAAATAAGTGTGTTTAGAGTCATTTCAATGCCTTTAATTGGTCGAAATAGAAGCTTCTGAGTAGGAGAAAAAGTCTGTAAAAATGGCACTTTTGGTCACATTGAGGATTTAAAAAGTAGTTATTCAACATGAGGCACAACCCAAATTACATTTTGAATCAATTCTTCCACAGTCCAAAAAATCAATTTTCTGATGAAAAACGATGATCCGCGACCTGTCGAATTTTCTCCAGATGGTCAAAAATTGTAATTTTTTAATATTTAATTTTTTGACTGTAAATGAATATTACATGTGAATTATCACTTTCGGAACTAAAATAAGTGTGTTTAGAGTCATTTTAATGCCTTTAATTGGTCGAAATAGAAGCTTCTGAGTAGGAGAAAAAGTCTGTAAAAATGGCACTTTTGGTCACATTGAGGATTTAAAAAGTAGTTATTCAACATGAGGCACAACCCAAATTACATTTTGAATCAATTCTTCCACAGTCCAAAAAATCAATTTTCTGATGAAAAACGATGATCCGCGACCTGTCGAATTTTCTCCAGATGGTCAAAAATAGTAATTTTTTAATATTTAATTTTTTGACTGTAAATGAATATTGCATGTGAATTATCACTTTCGGAACTAAAATAAGTGTGTTTAGAGTCATTTTAATGCCTTTAATTGGTCGAAATAGAAGCTTCTGAGTAGGAGAAAAAGTCTGTAAAAATGGCACTTTTGGTCACATTGAGGATTTAAAAAGTAGTTATTCAACATGAGGCACAACCCAAATTACATTTTGAATCAATTCTTCCACAGTCCAAAAAATCTTTTTTCTGATGAAAAACGATGATACGCGACCTGTCGAATTTTCTCCAGATGGTCAAAAATGGTAATTTTTTAATATTTAATTTTTTGACTGTAAATGAATATTGCATGTGAATTATCACTTTCGGAACTAAAATAAGTGTGTTGAGAGTCATTTTAATGCCTTTAATTGGTCGAAATAGAAGCTTCTGAGTAGGAGAAAAAGTCTGTAAAAATGGCACTTTTGGTCACATTGAGGCTTTAAAAAGTAGTTATTCAACATGTGGCACAATCCAAATTACATTTTGAATCAATTTTTCCACAGTCCAAAAAATCAATTTTCTGATGAAAAACGATGATCCGCGACCTGTCGAATTTTCTCCAGATGGTCAAAAATGGTAATTTTTTAATATTTAATTTTTTGACTGTAAATGACTATTGCATGTGAATTATCACTTTTGGAACTAAAAGAAGTGTGTTTAGAGTCATTTCAATGCCTTTAATTGGTCGAAATAGAAGCTTCTGAGTAGGAGAAAAAGTCTGTAAAAATGGCACTTTTGGTCACATTGAGGATTTAAAAAGTAGTTATTCAACATGAGGCACAACCCAAATTACATTTTGAATCAATTCTTCCACAGTCCAAAAAATCAATTTTCTGATGAAAAACGATGATCCGCGACCTGTCAAATTTTCTCCAGATGGTCAAAAATTATAATTTTTTAATATTTAATTTTTTGACTGTAAATGAATATTACATGTGAATTATCACTTTCGGAACTAAAATAAGTGTGTTTAGAGTCATTTTAATGCCTTTAATTGGTCGAAATAGAAGCTTCTGAGTAGGAGAAAAAGTCTGTAAAAATTGCACTTTTGGTCACATTGAGGCTTTAAAAAGTAGTTATTCAACATGAGGCACAATCCAAATTACATTTTGAATCAATTCTTCCACAGTCCAAAAAATTAATTTTCTGATGAAAAACGATGATCCGCGACCTGTCGAATTTTCTCCAGATGGTCAAAAATGGTTATTTTTTAATATTAAATTTTTTGACTGTAAATGACTATTGCATGTGAATTATCACTTTTGGAACTAAAATAAGTGTGTTTAGAGTCATTTTAATGCCTTTAATTTGTCGAAATAGAAGCTTCTGAGTAGGAGAAAAAGTCTGTAAAAATGGCACTTTTGGTCACATTGAGGATTTAAAAAGTAGTTATTCAACATGAGGCACAACCCAAATTACATTTTGAATCAATTCTTCCACAGTCCAAAAAATCAATTTTCTGATGAAAAACGATGATCCGCGACCTGTCGAATTTTCTCCAGATGGTCAAAAATGGTAATTTTTTAATATTTAATTTTTTGACTGTAAATGAATATTGCATGTGAATTATCACTTTCGGAACTAAAATACGTGTGTTTAGAGTCATTTTAATGCCTGAAATTGGTCAAAATAAAAGCTCTCGAGTAGGAGAAAAAGTCTGTAAAAAAGGCAATTTTGGTCACATTGAGGCTTTAAAAAGTAGGTATTCACCATGAGGCACAATCCAAATTACATTTTGAATCAATTCTTCCACAGTCCAAAAAATCAATTTTCTGATGAAAAACGATGATCCGCGACCTGTCGAATTTTCTCCAGATGGTCAAAAATGGTTATTTTTTAATATTAAATTTTTTGACTGTAAATGACTATTGCATGTGAATTATCACTTTTGGAACTAAAATAAGTGTGTTTAGAGTCATTTTAATGCCTTTAATTGGTCAAAATAGAAGCTTCTGAGTAGGAGAAAAAGTCTGTAAAAATGGCACTTTTGGTCACATTGAGGATTTAAAAAGTAGTTATTCAACATGAGGCACAACCCAAATTACATTTTGAATCAATTCTTCCACAGTCCAAAAAATCAATTTTCTGATGAAAAACGATGATCCGCGACCTGTCGAATTTTCTCCAGATGGTCAAAAATGGTAATTTTTTAATATTTAATTTTTTGACTGTAAATGAATATTGCATGTGAATTATCACTTTCGGAACTAAAATAAGTGTGTTTAGAGTCATTTTAATGCCTTTAATTGGTCGAAATAGAAGCTTCTGAGTAGGAGAAAAAGTCTGTAAAAATGGCACTTTTGGTCACATTGAGGATTTAAAAAGTAGTTATTCAACATGAGGCACAACCCAAATTACATTTTGAATCAATTCTTCCACAGTCCAAAAAATCAATTTTCTGATGAAAAACGATGATCCGCGACCTGTCGAATTTTCTCCAGATGGTCAAAAATGGTAATTTTTTAATATTTAATTTTTTGACTGTAAATGAATATTGCATGTGAATTATCACTTTCGGAACTAAAATAAGTGTGTTTAGAGTCATTTTAATGCCTTTAATTGGTCGAAATAGAAGCTTCTGAGTAGGAGAAAAAGTCTGTAAAAATGGCACTTTTGGTCACATTGAGGATTTAAAAAGTAGTTATTCAACATGAGGCACAACCCAAATTACATTTTGAATCAATTCTTCCACAGTCCAAAAAATCAATTTTCTGATGAAAAACGATGATCCGCGACCTGTCGAATTTTCTCCAGATGGTCAAAAATGGTAATTTTTTAATATTTAATTTTTTGACTGTAAATGAATATTGCATGTGAATTATCACTTTCGGAACTAAAATAAGTGTGTTTAGAGTCATTTTAATGCCTTTAATTGGTCGAAATAGAAGCTTCTGAGTAGGATAAAAAGTCTGTAAAAATGGCACTTTTGGTCACATTGAGGATTTAAAAAGTAGTTATTCAACATGAGGCACAACCCAAATTACATTTTGAATCAATTCTTCCACAGTCCAAAAAATCATTTTTCTGATGAAAAACGATGATACGCGACCTGTCGAATTTTCTCCAGATGGTCAAAAATGGTAATTTTTTAATATTTAATTTTTTGACTGTAAATGAATATTGCATGTGAATTATCACTTTCGGAACTAAAAGAAGTGTGTTTAGAGTCATTTCAATGCCTTTAATTGGTCGAAATAGAAGCTTCTGAGTAGGAGAAAAAGTCTGTAAAAATGGCACTTTTGGTCACATTGAGGATTTAAAAAGTAGTTATTCAACATGAGGCACAACCCAAATTACATTTTGAATCAATTCTTCCACAGTCCAAAAAATCAATTTTCTGATGAAAAACGATGATCCGCGACCTGTCGAATTTTCTCCAGATGGTCAAAAATTGTAATTTTTTAATATTTAATTTTTTGACTGTAAATGAATATTACATGTGAATTATCACTTTCGGAACTAAAATAAGTGTGTTTAGAGTCATTTTAATGCCTTTAATTGGTCGAAATAGAAGCTTCTGAGTAGGAGAAAAAGTCTGTAAAAATTGCACTTTTGGTCACATTGAGGCTTTAAAAAGTAGTTATTCAACATGAGGCACAATCCAAATTACATTTTGAATCAATTCTTCCACAGTCCAAAAAATCAATTTTCTGATGAAAAACGATGATCCGCGACCTGTCGAATTTTCTCCAGATGGTCAAAAATGGTTTTTTTTTAATATTAAATTTTTTGACTGTAAATGACTATTGCATGTGAATTATCACTTTTGGAACTAAAATAAGTGTGTTTAGAGTCATTTTAATGCCTTTAATTTGTCGAAATAGAAGCTTCTGAGTAGGAGAAAAAGTCTGTAAAAATGGCACTTTTGGTCACATTGAGGATTTAAAAAGTAGTTATTCAACATGAGGCACAACCCAAATTACATTTTGAATCAATTCTTCCACAGTCCAAAAAATCAATTTTCTGATGAAAAACGATGATCCGCGACCTGTCGAATTTTCTCCAGATGGTCAAAAATGGTAATTTTTTAATATTTAATTTTTTGACTGTAAATGAATATTGCATGTGAATTATCACTTTCGGAACTAAAATAAGTGTGTTTAGAGTCATTTTAATGCCTGAAATTGGTCAAAATAAAAGCTCTCGAGTAGGAGAAAAAGTCTGTAAAAAAGGCAATTTTGGTCACATTGAGGCTTTAAAAAGTAGGTATTCACCATGAGGCACAATCCAAATTACATTTTGAATCAATTCTTCCACAGTCCAAAAAATCAATTTTCTGATGAAAAACGATGATCTGGAGAAAATTCGACAGGTCGCGGATCATCGTTTTTCATCAGAAAATTGATTTTTTGGACTGTGGAAGAATTGATTCAAAATGTAATTTGGGTTGTGCCTCATGTTGAATAACTACTTTTTAAATCCTCAATGTGACCAAAAGTGCCATTTTTACAGACTTTTTATCCTACTCAGAAGCTTCTATTTCGACCAATTAAAGGCATTAAAATGACTCTAAACACACTTATTTTAGTTCCAAAAGTGATAATTCACATGCAATAGTCATTTACAGTCAAAAAATTAAATATTAAAAAATTACCATTTTTGACCATCTGGAGAAAATTCGACAGGTCGCGGATCATCGTTTTTCATCAGAAAAATGATTTTTTGGACTGTGGAAGAATTGATTCAAAATGTAATTTGGATTGTGCCTCATGTTGAATAACTACTTTTTAAAGCCTCAATGTGACCAAAATTGCCTTTTTTACAGACTTTTTCTCCTACTCAGAAGCTTCTATTTCGACCAATTAAAGGCATTAAAGTGACTCTAAACACACTTATTTTAGTTCCAAAAGTGATAATTCACATGCAATAGTCATTTACAGTCAAAAAATTTAATATTAAAAAATAACCATTTTTGACCACCTGGAGAAAATTCGACAGGTCGCGGATCATCGTTTTTCATCAGAAAATTGATTTTTTGGACTGTGGAAGAATTGATTCAAAATTTAATTTGGATTGTGCCTCATGTTGAATAACTACTTTTTAAAGCCTCAATGTGACCAAAAGTGCAATTTTTACAGACTTTTTCTCCTACTCAGAAGCTTCTATTTCGACCAATTAAAGGCATTAAAATGACTCTAAACACACTTATTTTAGTTCCGAAAGTGATAATTCACATGCAATATTCATTTACAGTCAAAAAATTAAATATTAAAAAATTACCATTTTTGACCATCTGGAGAAAATTCGACAGGTCGCGCGGATCATCGTTTTTCATCAGAAAATTGATTTTTTGGACTGTGGAAGAATTGATTCAAAATGTAATTTGGATTGTGCCTCATGTTGAATAACTACTTTTTAAAGCCTCAATGTGACTAAAAGTGCAATTCTTACAGACTTTTTCTCCTACTCAGAAGCTTCTATTTCGACCAATTAAAGGCATTAAAATGACTCTAAACACACTTATTTTAGTTCCGAAAGTGATAATTCACATGAAATATTCATTTACAGTCAAAAAATTAAATATTTAAAAATTACCATTTTTGACCATCTGGAGAAAAAGTCTGTAAAAAAGGCAATTTTGGTCACATTGAGGCTTTAGAAAGTAGTTATTCAACATGAGGCACAATCAAAATTACATTTTGAATCAATTTTTCCAGAGTCAAAAAAATCAAATTTCTGATGAAAAACGATGACCCATGACCTGTCCAACTATCTCCAGATGGTCAAAAAAAGTAATTTCGTAATATTAACTTTTTTGCCTGTAAATGACTTTTGCAAGTGAATTATCTCTTTTGGAACTAAAATAAGTGTGTTTAGAGTCATTTTAATGCCTGAAATTGGTCAAAATAAAAGCTTCTGAGTAGGAGAAAAAGTCTGTAAAACAGGCAATTTTGGTCACATTGAGGCTTTAGAAAGTAGTTATTCAACATGAGGCACAATCCAAATGACATTTTGAATCAATTTTTCTACAGTCCAAAAAATCAATTTTCTGATGAAAAACGATGATCCGCGACCTGTCGAATTTTCTCCAGATGGTCAAAAATGGTAATTTTTTAATATTTAATTTTTTGACTGTAAATGACTATTGCATGTGAATTATCACTTTTGGAACTAAAATAAGTGTGTTTAGAGTCATTTTAATGCCTTTAATTGGTCGAAATAGAAGCTTCTGAGTAGGAGAAAAAGTCTGTAAAAATGGCACTTTTGGTCACATTGAGGATTTAAAAAGTAGTTATTCAACATGAGGCACAACCCAAATTACATTTTGAATCAATTCTTCCACAGTCCAAAAAATCAATTTTCTGATGAAAAAGGATGATCCGCGACCTGTCGAATTTTCTCCAGATGGTCAAAAATGGTAATTTTTTAATATTTAATTTTTTGACTGTAAATGACTTTTGCAAGTGAATTATCACTTTTGGAACTAAAATAAGTGTGTTTAGAGTCATTTTAATGCCTGAAATTGGTCAAAATAAAAGCTCTCGAGTAGGAGAAAAAGTCTGTAAAAAAGGCAATTTTGGTCACATTGAGGCTTTAGAAAGTAGTTATTCAACATGAGGCACAATCAAAATTACATTTTGAATCAATTTTTCCAGAGTCAAAAAAATCAAATTTCTGATGAAAAACGATGACCCGTGACCTGTCGAACTATCTCCAGATGGTCAAAAATTGTAATTTTGTAATATTTAAGTTTTTTCCTGTAAATGACTTTTGCAAGTGAATTATCTCTTTTGGAACTAAAATAAGTGTGTAAAAAAGGCAATTTTGGTCACATTGAGGCTTTAAAAAGTAGGTATTCACCATGAGGCACAATCCAAATTACATTTTGAATCATTTCTTCCACAGTCCAAAAAATCAATTTTCTGATGAAAAACGATGATCCACGACCTGTCTAATTTTCTCCAGATGGTCAAAAATGGTAATTTTTTAATATTTAATTTTTTGACTGTAAATGAATATTGCATGTGAATTATCACTTTCGGAACTAAAATAAGTGTGTTTAGAGTCATTTTAATGCCTTTAATTGGTCGAAATAGAAGCTTCTGAGTAGGAGAAAATGTCTGTAAAAATGGCACTTTTGGTCACATTGAGGCTTTAAAAAGTAGTTATTCAACATGAGGCACAATCCAAATGACATTTTGAATCAATTTTTCTACAGTCCAAAAAATCAATTTTCTGATGAAAAACGATGATCCGCGACCTGTCGAATTTTCTCCAGATGGTCAAAAATGGTAATTTTTTAATATTTAATTTTTTGACTGTAAATGACTATTGCATGTGAATTATCACTTTTGGAACTAAAATAAGTGTGTTTAGAGTCATTTCAATGCCTTTAATTGGTCGAAATAGAAGCTTCTGAGTAGGAGAAAAAGTCTGTAAAAATGGCACTTTTGGTCACATTGAGGATTTAAAAAGTAGTTATTCAACATGAGGCACAACCCAAATTACATTTTGAATCAATTCTTCCACAGTCCAAAAAATCAATTTTCTGATGAAAAACGATGATCCGCGACCTGTCGAATTTTCTCCAGATGGTCAAAAATGGTAATTTTTTAATATTTAATTTTTTGACTGTAAATGAATATTGCATGTGAATTATCACTTTCGGAACTAAAATAAGTGTGTTTAGAGTCATTTTAATGCCTGAAATTGGTCAAAATAAAAGCTCTCGAGTAGGAGAAAAAGTCTGTAAAAAAGGCAATTTTGGTCACATTGAGGCTTTAAAAAGTAGGTATTCACCATGAGGCACAATCCAAATTACATTTTGAATCAATTCTTCCACAGTCCAAAAAATCAATTTTCTGATGAAAAACGATGATCTGGAGAAAATTCGACAGGTCGCGGATCATCGTTTTTCATCAGAAAATTGATTTTTTGGACTGTGGAAGAATTGATTCAAAATGTAATTTGGGTTGTGCCTCATGTTGAATAACTACTTTTTAAATCCTCAATGTGACCAAAAGTGCCATTTTTACAGACTTTTTATCCTACTCAGAAGCTTCTATTTCGACCAATTAAAGGCATTAAAATGACTCTAAACACACTTATTTTAGTTCCAAAAGTGATAATTCACATGCAATAGTCATTTACAGTCAAAAAATTAAATATTAAAAAATTACCATTTTTGACCATCTGGAGAAAATTCGACAGGTCGCGGATCATCGTTTTTCATCAGAAAAATGATTTTTTGGACTGTGGAAGAATTGATTCAAAATGTAATTTGGATTGTGCCTCATGTTGAATAACTACTTTTTAAAGCCTCAATGTGACTAAAAGTGCAATTCTTACAGACTTTTTCTCCTACTCAGAAGCTTCTATTTCGACCAATTAAAGGCATTAAAATGACTCTAAACACACTTATTTTAGTTCCGAAAGTGATAATTCACATGCAATATTCATTTACAGTCAAAAAATTAAATATTTAAAAATTACCATTTTTGACCATCTGGAGAAAAAGTCTGTAAAAAAGGCAATTTTGGTCACATTGAGGCTTTAGAAAGTAGTTATTCAACATGAGGCACAATCAAAATTACATTTTGAATCAATTTTTCCAGAGTCAAAAAAATCAAATTTCTGATGAAAAACGATGACCCATGACCTGTCCAACTATCTCCAGATGGTCAAAAAAAGTAATTTCGTAATATTAACTTTTTTGCCTGTAAATGACTTTTGCAAGTGAATTATCTCTTTTGGAACTAAAATAAGTGTGTTTAGAGTCATTTTAATGCCTGAAATTGGTCAAAATAAAAGCTTCTGAGTAGGAGAAAAAGTCTGTAAAACAGGCAATTTTGGTCACATTGAGGCTTTAGAAAGTAGTTATTCAACATGAGGCACAATCCAAATGACATTTTGAATCAATTTTTCTACAGTCCAAAAAATCAATTTTCTGATGAAAAACGATGATCCGCGACCTGTCGAATTTTCTCCAGATGGTCAAAAATGGTAATTTTTTAATATTTAATTTTTTGACTGTAAATGACTATTGCATGTGAATTATCACTTTTGGAACTAAAATAAGTGTGTTTAGAGTCATTTTAATGCCTTTAATTGGTCGAAATAGAAGCTTCTGAGTAGGAGAAAAAGTCTGTAAAAATGGCACTTTTGGTCACATTGAGGATTTAAAAAGTAGTTATTCAACATGAGGCACAACCCAAATTACATTTTGAATCAATTCTTCCACAGTCCAAAAAATCAATTTTCTGATGAAAAACGATGATCCGCGACCTGTCGAATTTTCTCCAGATGGTCAAAAATGGTAATTTTTTAATATTTAATTTTTTGACTGTAAATGACTTTTGCAAGTGAATTATCACTTTTGGAACTAAAATAAGTGTGTTTAGAGTCATTTTAATGCCTGAAATTGGTCAAAATAAAAGCTCTCGAGTAGGAGAAAAAGTCTGTAAAAAAGGCAATTTTGGTCACATTGAGGCTTTAGAAAGTAGTTATTCAACATGAGGCACAATCAAAATTACATTTTGAATCAATTTTTCCAGAGTCAAAAAAATCAAATTTCTGATGAAAAACGATGACCCGTGACCTGTCGAACTATCTCCAGATGGTCAAAAATTGTAATTTTGTAATATTTAATTTTTTGCCTGTAAATGACTTTTGCAAGTGAATTATCTCTTTTGGAACTAAAATAAGTGTGTAAAAAAGGCAATTTTGGTCACATTGAGGCTTTAAAAAGTAGGTATTCACCATGAGGCACAATCCAAATTACATTTTGAATCATTTCTTCCACAGTCCAAAAAATCAATTTTCTGATGAAAAACGATGATCCACGACCTGTCTAATTTTCTCCAGATGGTCAAAAATGGTAATTTTTTAATATTTAATTTTTTGACTGTAAATGAATATTGCATGTGAATTATCACTTTCGGAACTAAAATAAGTGTGTTTAGAGTCATTTTAATGCCTTTAATTGGTCGAAATAGAAGCTTCTGAGTAGGAGAAAATGTCTGTAAAAATGGCACTTTTGGTCACATTGAGGCTTTAAAAAGTAGTTATTCAACATGAGGCACAATCCAAATGACATTTTGAATCAATTTTTCTACAGTCCAAAAAATCAATTTTCTGATGAAAAACGATGATCCGCGACCTGTCGAATTTTCTCCAGATGGTCAAAAATGGTAATTTTTTAATATTTAATTTTTTGACTGTAAATGACTATTGCATGTGAATTATCACTTTTGGAACTAAAATAAGTGTGTTTAGAGTCATTTCAATGCCTTTAATTGGTCGAAATAGAAGCTTCTGAGTAGGAGAAAAAGTCTGTAAAAATGGCACTTTTGGTCACATTGAGGATTTAAAAAGTAGTTATTCAACATGAGGCACAACCCAAATTACATTTTGAATCAATTCTTCCACAGTCCAAAAAATCAATTTTCTGATGAAAAACGATGATCCGCGACCTGTCGAATTTTCTCCAGATGGTCAAAAATTGTAATTTTTTAATATTTAATTTTTTGACTGTAAATGAATATTACATGTGAATTATCACTTTCGGAACTAAAATAAGTGTGTTTAGAGTCATTTTAATGCCTTTAATTGGTCGAAATAGAAGCTTCTGAGTAGGAGAAAAAGTCTGTAAAAATTGCACTTTTGGTCACATTGAGGCTTTAAAAAGTAGTTATTCAACATGAGGCACAATCCAAATTACATTTTGAATCAATTCTTCCACAGTCCAAAAAATCAATTTTCTGATGAAAAACGATGATCCGCGACCTGTCGAATTTTCTCCAGATGGTCAAAAATGGTTATTTTTTAATATTAAATTTTTTGACTGTAAATGACTATTGCATGTGAGTTACACTTTTGGAACTAAAATAAGTGTGTTTAGAGTCATTTTAATGCCTTTAATTTGTCGAAATAGAAGCTTCTGAGTAGGAGAAAAAGTCTGTAAAAATGGCACTTTTGGTCACATTGAGGATTTAAAAAGTAGTTATTCAACATGAGGCACAACCCAAATTACATTTTGAATCAATTCTTCCACAGTCCAAAAAATCAATTTTCTGATGAAAAACGATGATCCGCGACCTGTCGAATTTTCTCCAGATGGTCAAAAATGGTAATTGTTTAATATTTAATTTTTTGACTGTAAATGAATATTGCATGTGAATTATCACTTTCGGAACTAAAATAAGTGTGTTTAGAGTCATTTTAATGCCTGAAATTGGTCAAAATAAAAGCTCTCGAGTAGGAGAAAAAGTCTGTAAAAAAGGCAATTTTGGTCACATTGAGGCTTTAAAAAGTAGGTATTCACCATGAGGCACAATCCAAATTACATTTTGAATCAATTCTTCCACAGTCCAAAAAATCAATTTTCCGATGAAAAACTATGATCCGCGACCTGTCGAATTTTCTCCAGATGGTCAAAAATGGTAATTTTTTAATATTTAATTTTTTGACTGTAAATGAATATTGCATGTGAATTATCACTTTCGGAACTAAAATAAGTGTGTTTAGAGTCATTTTAATGCCTTTAATTGGTCGAAATAGAAGCTTCTGAGTAGGAGAAAAAGTCTGTAAAAATTGCACTTTTGGTCACATTGAGGCTTTAAAAAGTAGTTATTCAACATGAGGCACAATCCAAATTAAATTTTGAATCAATTCTTCCACAGTCCAAAAAATCAATTTTCTGATGAAAAACGATGATCCGCGACCTGTCGAATTTTCTCCAGGTGGTCAAAAATGGTTATTTTTTAATATTAAATTTTTTGTCTGTAAATGACTATTGCATGTGAATTATCACTTTTGGAACTAAAATAAGTGTGTTTAGAGTCATTTTAATGGCTTTAATTGGTCGAAATAGAAGCTTCTGAGTAGGAGAAAAAGTCTGTAAAAATGGCACTTTTGGTCACATTGAGTCTTTAAAAAGTAGTTATTCAACATGAGGCACAATCCAAATTACATTTTGAATCAATTTTTCCACAGTCCAAAAAATCAATTTTCTGATGAAAAACGATGATCCGCGACCTGTCGAATTTTCTCCAGATGGTCAAAAATGGTAATTTTTTAATATTTAATTTTTTGACTGTAAATGACTATTGCATGTGAATTATCACTTTTGGAACTAAAATAAGTGTGTTTAGAGTCATTTCAATGCCTTTAATTGGTCGAAATAGAAGCTTCTGAGTAGGAGAAAAAGTCTGTAAAAATGGCACTTTTGGTCACATTGAGGATTTAAAAAGTAGTTATTCAACATGAGGCACAACCCAAATTACATTTTGAATCAATTCTTCCACAGTCCAAAAAATCAATTTTCTGATGAAAAACGATGATCCGCGACCTGTCGAATTTTCTCCAGATGGTCAAAAATTGTAATTTTTTAATATTTAATTTTTTGACTGTAAATGAATATTACATGTGAATTATCACTTTCGGAACTAAAATAAGTGTGTTTAGAGTCATTTTAATGCCTTTAATTGGTCGAAATAGAAGCTTCTGAGTAGGAGAAAAAGTCTGTAAAAATTGCACTTTTGGTCACATTGAGGCTTTAAAAAGTAGTTATTCAACATGAGGCACAATCCAAATTACATTTTGAATCAATTCTTCCACAGTCCAAAAAATCAATTTTCTGATGAAAAACGATGATCCGCGACCTGTCGAATTTTCTCCAGATGGTCAAAAATGGTTATTTTTTAATATTCAATTTTTTGACTGTAAATGACTATTGCATGTGAATTATCACTTTTGGAACTAAAATAAGTGTGTTTAGAGTCATTTTAATGCCTTTAATTTGTCGAAATAGAAGCTTCTGAGTAGGAGAAAAAGTCTGTAAAAATGGCACTTTTGGTCACATTGAGGATTTAAAAAGTAGTTATTCAACATGAGGCACAACCCAAATTACATTTTGAATCAATTCTTCCACAGTCCAAAAAATCAATTTTCTGATGAAAAACGATGATCCGCGACCTGTCGAATTTTCTCCAGATGGTCAAAAATGGTAATTTTTTAATATTTAATTTTTTGACTGTAAATGAATTTTGCATGTGAATTATCACTTTCGGAACTAAAATAAGTGTGTTTAGAGTCATTTTAATGCCTGAAATTGGTCAAAATAAAAGCTCTCGAGTAGGAGAAAAAGTCTGTAAAAAAGGCAATTTTGGTCACATTGAGGCTTTAAAAAGTAGGTATTCACCATGAGGCACAATCCAAATTACATTTTGAATCAATTCTTCCACAGTCCAAAAAATCAATTTTCTGATGAAAAACGATGATCCGCGACCTGTCGAATTTTCTCCAGATGGTCAAAAATGGTAATTTTTAAATATTTAATTTTTTGACTGTACATGAATATTGCATGTTAATTATCACTTTCGGAACTAAAATAAGTGTGTTTAGAGTCATTTTAATGCCTTTAATTGGTCGAAATAGAAGCTTCTGAGTAGGAGAAAAAGTCTGTAAGAATTGCACTTTTGGTCACATTGAGGCTTTAAAAAGTAGTTATTCAACATGAGGCACAATCCAAATTACATTTTGAATCAATTCTTCCACAGTCCAAAAAATCAATTTTCTGATGAAAAACGATGATCCGCGCGACCTGTCGAATTTTCTCCACATGGTCAAAAATGGTAATTTTTTAATATTTAATTTTTTGACTGTAAATGAATATTGCATGTGAATTATCACTTTCGGAACTAAAATAAGTGTGTTTAGAGTCATTTTAATGCCTTTAATTGGTCGAAATAGAAGCTTCTGAGTAGGAGAAAAAGTCTGTAAAAATTGCACTTTTGGTCACATTGAGGCTTTAAAAAGTAGTTATTCAACATGAGGCACAATCCAAATTAAATTTTGAATCAATTCTTCCACAGTCCAAAAAATCAATTTTCTGATGAAAAACGATGATCCGCGACCTGTCGAATTTTCTCCAGATGGTCAAAAATGGTAATTTTTTAATATTTAATTTTTTGACTGTAAATGAATATTGCATGTGAATTATCACTTTCGGAACTAAAATAAGTGTGTTTAGAGTCATTTTAATGCCTGAAATTGGTCAAAATAAAAGCTCTCGAGTAGGAGAAAAAGTCTGTAAAAAAGGCAATTTTGGTCACATTGAGGCTTTAAAAAGTAGGTATTCACCATGAGGCACAATCCAAATTACATTTTGAATCAATTCTTCCACAGTCCAAAAAATCAATTTTCCGATGAAAAACGATGATCCGCGACCTGTCGAATTTTCTCCAGATGGTCAAAAATGGTAATTTTTTAATATTTAATTTTTTGACTGTAAATGAATATTGCATGTGAATTATCACTTTCGGAACTAAAATAAGTGTGTTTAGAGTCATTTTAATGCCTTTAATTGGTCGAAATAGAAGCTTCTGAGTAGGAGAAAAAGTCTGTAAAAATTGCACTTTTGGTCACATTGAGGCTTTAAAAAGTAGTTATTCAACATGAGGCACAATCCAAATTAAATTTTGAATCAATTCTTCCACAGTCCAAAAAATCAATTTTCTGATGAAAAACGATGATCCGCGACCTGTCGAATTTTCTCCAGGTGGTCAAAAATGGTTATTTTTTAATATTACATTTTTTGTCTGTAAATGACTATTGCATGTGAATTATCACTTTTGGAACTAAAATAAGTGTGTTTAGAGTCATTTTAATGGCTTTAATTGGTCGAAATAGAAGCTTCTGAGTAGGAGAAAAAGTCTGTAAAAATGGCACTTTTGGTCACATTGAGGCTTTAAAAAGTAGTTATTCAACATGAGGCACAATCCAAATTACATTTTGAATCAATTTTTCCACAGTCCAAAAAATCAATTTTCTGATGAAAAACGATGATCCGCGACCTGTCGAATTTTCTCTAGATGGTCAAAAATGGTAATTTTTTAATATTTAATTTTTTGACTGTAAATGACTATTGCATGTGAATTATCACTTTTGGAACTAAAATAAGTGTGTTTAGAGTCATTTCAATGCCTTTAATTGGTCGAAATAGAAGCTTCTGAGTAGGAGAAAAAGTCTGTAAAAATGGCACTTTTGGTCACATTGAGGATTTAAAAAGTAGTTATTCAACATGAGGCACAACCCAAATTACATTTTGAATCAATTCTTCCACAGTCCAAAAAATCAATTTTCTGATGAAAAACGATGATCCGCGACCTGTCGAATTTTCTCCAGATGGTCAAAAATGGTAATTTTTTAATATTTAATTTTTTGACTGTAAATGAATATTACATGTGAATTATCACTTTCGGAACTAAAATAAGTGTGTTTAGAGTCATTTTAATGCCTGAAATTGGTCAAAATAAAAGCTCTCGAGTAGGAGAAAAAGTCTGTAAAAAAGGCAATTTTGGTCACATTGAGGCTTTAAAAAGTAGGTATTCACCATGAGGCACAATCCAAATTACATTTTGAATCAATTCTTCCACAGTCCAAAAAATCAATTTTCTGATGAAAAACGATGATCCGCGACCTGTCGAATTTTCTCCAGATGGTCAAAAATGGTAATTTTTAAATATTTAATTTTTTGACTGTACATGAATATTGCATGTGAATTATCACTTTCGGAACTAAAATAAGTGTGTTTAGAGTCATTTTAATGCCTTTAATTGGTCGAAATAGAAGCTTCTGAGTAGGAGAAAAAGTCTGTAAGAATTGCACTTTTGGTCACATTGAGGCTTTAAAAAGTAGTTATTCAACATGAGGCACAATCCAAATTACATTTTGAATCAATTCTTCCACAGTCCAAAAAATCAATTTTCTGATGAAAAACGATGATCCGCGCGACCTGTCGAATTTTCTCCAGATGGTCAAAAATGGTAATTTTTTAATATTTAATTTTTTGACTGTAAATGAATATTGCATGTGAATTATCACTTTCGGAACTAAAATAAGTGTGTTTAGAGTCATTTTAATGCCTTTAATTGGTCGAAATAGAAGCTTCTGAGTAGGAGAAAAAGTCTGTAAAAATTGCACTTTTGGTCACATTGAGGCTTTAAAAAGTAGTTATTCAACATGAGGCACAATCCAAATTAAATTTTGAATCAATTCTTCCACAGTCCAAAAAATCAATTTTCTGATGAAAAACATTGATCCGCGACCTGTCGAATTTTCTTCAGATGGTCAAAAATGGTTATTTTTTAATATTAAATTTTTTGACTGTAAATGACTATTGCATGTGAATTATCACTTTTGGAACTAAAATAAGTGTGTTTAGGGTCATTTTAATGCCTTTAATTGGTCGAAATAGAAGCTTCTGAATAGGAGAAAAAGTCTGTAAAAATGGCACTTTTGGTCACATTGAGGATTTAAAAAGTAGTTATTCAACATGAGGCACAACCCAAATTACATTTTAAATCAATTTTTCCAGAGTCAAAAAATCAAATTTCTGATGAAAAACGATGACCCGTGACCTGTCGAACTATCTCCAGATGGTCAAAAATTGTAATTTTGTAATATTTAATTTTTTTGCCTGTAAATGACTTTTGCAAGTGAATTATCTCTTTTGGAACTAAAATAAGTGTGTAAAAAAGGCAATTTTGGTCACATTGAGGATTTAAAAAGTAGGTATTCACCATGAGGCACAATCCAAATTACATTTTGAATCAATTCTTCCACAGTCCAAAAAATCAATTTTCTGATGAAAAACGATGATCCGCGACCTGTCGAATTTTCTCCAGATGGTCAAAAATGGTAATTTTTTAATATTTAATTTTTTGACTGTAAATGAATATTGCATGTGAATTATCACTTTCGGAACTAAAATAAGTGTGTTTAGAGTCATTTCAATGCCTTTAATTGGTCGAAATAGAAGCTTCTGAGTAGGAGAAAAAGTCTGTAAAAATGGCACTTTTGGTCACATTGAGGATTTAAAAAGTAGTTATTCAACATGAGGCACAACCCAAATTACATTTTGAATCAATTCTTCCACAGTCCAAAAAATCAATTTTCTGATGAAAAACGATGATCCGCGACCTGTCGAATTTTCTCCAGATGGTCAAAAATGGTAATTTTTTAATATTTAATTTTTTGACTGTAAATGAATATTGCATGTGAATTATCACTTTCGGAACTACAATAAGTGTGTTTAGAGTCATTTTAATGCCTGAAATTGGTCAAAATAAAAGCTCTCGAGTAGGAGAAAAAGTCTGTAAAAAAGGCAATTTTGGTCACATTGAGGCTTTAAAAAGTAGGTATTCACCATGAGGCACAATCCAAATTACATTTTGAATCAATTCTTCCACAGTCCAAAAAATCAATTTTCTGATGAAAAACGATGATCCGCGACCTGTCGAATTTTCTCCAGATGGTCAAAAATGGTAATTTTTTAATATTTAATTTTTTGACTATAAATGAATATTGCATGTGAATTATCACTTTCGGAACTAAAATAAGTGTGTTTAGAGTAATTTTAATGCCTTTAATTGGTCGAAATAGAAGCTTCTGAGTAGGAGAAAAAGTCTGTAAAAATTGCACTTTTGGTCACATTGAGGCTTTAAAAAGTAGTTATTCAACATGAGGCACAATCCAAATTACATTTTGAATCAATTCTTCCACAGTCCAAAAAATCAATTTTCTGATGAAAAACGATGATCCGCGACCTGTCGAATTTTCTTCAGATGGTCAAAAATGGTTATTTTTTAATATTAAATTTTTTGACTGTAAATGACTATTGCATGTGAATTATCACTTTTGGAACTAAAATAAGTGTGTTTAGGGTCATTTTAATGCCTTTAATTGGTCGAAATAGAAGCTTCTGAATAGGAGAAAAAGTCTGTAAAAATGGCACTTTTGGTCACATTGAGGATTTAAAAAGTAGTTATTCAACATGAGGCACAACCCAAATTACATTTTAAATCAATTTTTCCAGAGTCAAAAAAATCAAATTTCTGATGAAAAACGATGACCCGTGACCTGTCGAACTATCTCCAGATGGTCAAAAATTGTAATTTTGTAATATTTAATTTTTTGCCTGTAAATGACTTTTGCAAGTGAATTATCTCTTTTGGAACTAAAATAGGTGTGTAAAAAAGGCAATTTTGGTCACATTGAGGATTTAAAAAGTAGGTATTCACCATGAGGCACAATCCAAATTACATTTTGAATCAATTCTTCCACAGTCCAAAAAATCAATTTTCTGCTGAAAAACGATGATCCGCGACCTGTCGAATTTTCTCCAGATGGTCAAAAATGGTAATTTTTTAATATTTAATTTTTTGACTGTAAATGAATATTGCATGTGAATTATCACTTTCGGAACTAAAATAAGTGTGTTTAGAGTAATTTCAATGCCTTTAATTGGTCGAAATAGAAGCTTCTGAGTAGGAGAAAAAGTCTGTAAAAATGGCACTTTTGGTCACATTGAGGATTTAAAAAGTAGTTATTCAACATGAGGCACAACCCAAATTACATTTTGAATCAATTCTTCCACAGTCCAAAAAATCAATTTTCTGATGAAAAACGATGATCCGCGACCTGTCGAATTTTCTCCAGATGGTCAACAATGGTAATTTTTTAATATTTAATTTTTTGACTGTAAATGAATATTGCATGTGAATTATCACTTTCGGAACTACAATAAGTGTGTTTAGAGTCATTTTAATGCCTGAAATTGGTCAAAATAAAAGCTCTCGAGTAGGAGAAAACGTCTGTAAAAAAGGCAATTTTGGTCACATTGAGGCTTTAAAAAGTAGGTATTCACCATGAGGCACAATCCAAATTACATTTTGAATCACTTCTTCCACAGTCCAAAAAATCAATTTTCTGATGAAAAACGATGATCCGCGACCTGTCGAATTTTCTCCAGATGGTCAAAAATGGTAATTTTTTAATATTTAATTTTTTGACTATAAATGAATATTGCATGTGAATTATCACTTTCGGAACTAAAATAGGTGTGTTTAGAGTCATTTTAATGCCTTTAATTGGTCGAAATAGAAGCTTCTGAGTAGGAGAAAAAGTCTGTAAAAATTGCACTTTTGGTCACATTGAGGCTTTAAAAAGTAGTTATTCAACATGAGGCACAATCCAAATTACATTTTGAATCAATTCTTCCACAGTCCAAAAAATCAATTTTCTGATGAAAAACGATGATCCGCGACCTGTCGAATTTTCTTCAGATGGTCAAAAATGGTTATTTTTTAATATTAAATTTTTTGACTGTAAATGACTATTGCATGTGAATTATCACTTTTGGAACTAAAATAAGTGTGTTTAGAGTCATTTTAATGCCTTTAATTGGTCGAAATAGAAGCTTCTGAATAGGAGAAAAAGTCTGTAAAAATGGCACTTTTGGTCACATTGAGGATTTAAAAAGTAGTTATTCAACATGAGGCACAACCCAAATTACATTTTGAATCAATTCTTCCACAGTCCAAAAAATCATTTTTCTGTTGAAAAATGATGATCCGCGACCTGTCGAATTTTCTCCAGATGGTCAAAAATGGTAATTTTTTAATATTTAATTTTTTGACCGTAAATGAATATTGCATGTGAATTATCACTTTCGGAACTAAAATAAGTGTGTTTAGAGTCATTTTAATGCCTTTAATTGGTCGAAATAGAAGCTTCTGAGTAGGAGAAAAAGTCTGTAAAAATGGCACTTTTGGTCACATTGAGGCCTTAAAAAGTAGTTATTCAACATGAGGCACAATCCAAATTACATTTTGAATCAATTTTTCCACAGTCCAAAAAATCAATTTTCTGATGAAAAACGATGATCCGCGACCTGTCGAATTTTCTCCAGATGGTCAAAAATGGTAATTTTTTAATATTTAATTTTTTGACTGTAAATGACTATTGCATGTGAATTATCACTTTTGGAACTAAAATAAGTGTGTTTAGAGTCATTTCAATGCCTTTAATTGGTCGAAATAGAAGCTTCTGAGTAGGAGAAAAAGTCTGTAAAAATGGCACTTTTGGTCACATTGAGGATTTAAAAAGTAGTTATTCAACATGAGGCACAACCCAAATTACATTTTGAATCAATTCTTCCACAGTCCAAAAAATCAATTTTCTGATGAAAAACGATGATCCGCGACCTGTCGAATTTTCTCCAGATGGTCAAAAATGGTAATTTTTTAATATTTAATTTTTTGACTGTAAATGAATATTGCATGTGAATTATCACTTTCGGAACTACAATAAGTGTGTTTAGAGTCATTTTAATGCCTGAAATTGGTCAAAATAAAAGCTCTCGAGTAGGAGAAAACGTCTGTAAAAAAGGCAATTTTGGTCACATTGAGGCTTTAAAAAGTAGGTATTCACCATGAGGCACAATCCAAATTACATTTTGAATCAATTCTTCCACAGTCCAAAAAATCAATTTTCTGATGAAAAACGATGATCCGCGACCTGTCGAATTTTCTCCAGATGGTCAAAAATGGTAATTTTTTAATATTTAATTTTTTGACTATAAATGAATATTGCATGTGAATTATCACTTTCGGAACTAAAATAGGTGTGTTTAGAGTCATTTTAATGCCTTTAATTGGTCGAAATAGAAGCTTCTGAGTAGGAGAAAAAGTCTGTAAAAATTGCACTTTTGGTCACATTGAGGCTTTAAAAAGTAGTTATTCAACATGAGGCACAATCCAAATTACATTTTGAATCAATTCTTCCACAGTCCAAAAAATCAATTTTCTGATGAAAAACGATGATCCGCGACCTGTCGAATTTTATTCAGATGGTCAAAAATGGTTATTTTTTAATATTAAATGTTTTGACTGTAAATGACTATTGCATGTGAATTATCACTTTTGGAACTAAAATAAGTGTGTTTAGAGTCATTTTAATGCCTTTAATTGGTCGAAATAGAAGCTTCTGAATAGGAGAAAAAGTCTGTAAAAATGGCACTTTTGGTCACATTGAGGATTTAAAAAGTAGTTATTCAACATGAGGCACAACCCAAATTACATTTTGAATCAATTCTTCCACAGTCCAAAAAATCATTTTTCTGATGAAAAATGATGATCCGCGACCTGTCGAATTTTCTCCAGATGGTCAAAAATGGTAATTTTTTAATATTTAATTTTTTGACCGTAAATGAATATTGCATGTGAATTATCACTTTCGGAACTAAAATAAGTGTGTTTAGAGTCATTTTAATGCCTTTAATTGGTCGAAATAGAAGCTTCTGAGTAGGAGAAAAAGTCTGTAAAAATGGCACTTTTGGTCACATTGAGGCTTTAAAAAGTAGTTATTCAACATGAGGCACAATCCAAATTACATTTTGAATCAATTTTTCCACAGTCCAAAAAATCAATTTTCTGATGAAAAACGATGATCCGCGACCTGTCGAATTTTCTCCAGATGGTCAAAAATGGTAATTTTTTAATATTTAATTTTTTGACTGTAAATGACTATTGCATGTGAATTATCACTTTTGGAACTAAAATAAGTGTGTTTAGAGTCATTTCAATGCCTTTAATTGGTCGAAATAGAAGCTTCTGAGTAGGAGAAAAAGTCTGTAAAAATGGCACTTTTGGTCACATTGAGGATTTAAAAAGTAGTTATTCAACATGAGGCACAACCCAAATTACATTTTGAATCAATTCTTCCACAGTCCAAAAAATCAATTTTCTGATGAAAAACGATGATCCGCGACCTGTCGAATTTTCTCCAGATGGTCAAAAATTGTAATTTTTTAATATTTAATTTTTTGACTGTAAATGAATATTACATGTGAATTATCACTTTCGGAACTAAAATAAGTGTGTTTAGAGTCATTTCAATGCCTTTAATTGGTCGAAATAGAAGCTTCTGAGTAGGAGAAAAAGTCTGTAAAAATTGCACTTTTGGTCACATTGAGGCTTTAAAAAGTAGTTATTCAACATGAGGCACAATCCAAATTACATTTTGAATCAATTCTTCCACAGTCCAAAAAATCAATTTTCTGATGAAAAACGATGATCCGCGACCTGTCAAATTTTCTCCAGATGGTCAAAAATGGTTATTTTTTAATATTAAATTTTTTGACTGTAAATGACTATTGCATGTGAATTATCACTTTTGGAACTAAAATAAGTGTGTTTAGTGTCATTTTAATGCCTTTAATTTGTCGAAATAGAAGCTTCTGAGTAGGAGAAAAAGTCTGTAAAAATGGCACTTTTGGTCACATTGAGGATTTAAAAAGTAGTTATTCAACATGAGGCACAACCCAAATTACATTTTGAATCAATTCTTCCACAGTCCAAAAAAATCAATTTTCTGATGAAAAACGATGATCCGCGACCTGTCGAATTTTCTCCAGATGGTCAAAAATGGTAATTTTTTAATATTTAATTTTTTGACTGTAAATGAATATTGCATGTGAATTATCACTTTCGGAACTAAAATAAGTGTGTTTAGAGTCATTTTAATGCCTGAAATTGGTCAAAATAAAAGCTCTCGAGTAGGAGAAAAAGTCTGTAAAAAAGGCAATTTTGGTCACATTGAGGCTTTAAAAAGTAGGTATTCACCATGAGGCACAATCCAAATTACATTTTGAATCAATTCTTCCACAGTCCAAAAAATCAATTTTCTGATGAAAAACGATGATCCGCGACCTGTCGAATTTTCTCCAGATGGTCAAAAATGGTAATTTTTAAATATTTAATTTTTTGACTGTAAATGAATATTGCATGTGAATTATCACTTTCGGAACTAAAATAAGTGTGTTTAGAGTCATTTTAATGCCTTTAATTGGTCGAAATAGAAGCTTCTGAGTAGGAGAAAAAGTCTGTAAGAATTGCACTTTTAGTCACATTGAGGCTTTAAAAAGTAGTTATTCAACATGAGGCACAATCCAAATTACATTTTGAATCAATTCTTCCACAGTCCAAAAAATCAATTTTCTGATGAAAAACGATGATCCGCGCGACCTGTCGAATTTTCTCCAGATGGTCAAAAATGGTAATTTTTTAATATTTAATTTTTTGACTGTAAATGAATATTGCATGTGAATTATCACTTTCGGAACTAAAATAAGTGTGTTTAGAGTCATTTTAATGCCTTTAATTGGTCGAAATAGAAGCTTCTGAGTAGGAGAAAAAGTCTGTAAAAATTGCACTTTTGGTCACATTGAGGCTTTAAAAAGTAGTTATTCAACATGAGGCACAATCCAAATTAAATTTTGAATCAATTCTTCCACAGTCCAAAAAATCAATTTTCTGATGAAAAACGATGATCCGCGACCTGTCGAATTTTCTCCAGGTGGTCAAAAATGGTTATTTTTTAATATTAAATTTTTTGACTGTAAATGACTATTGCATGTGAATTATCACTTTTGGAACTAAAATAAGTGTGTTTAGAGTCACTTTAATGCCTTTAATTGGTCGAAATAGAAGCTTCTGAGTAGGAGAAAAAGTCTGTAAAAAAGGCAATTTTGGTCACATTGAGGCTTTAAAAAGTAGTTATTCAACATGAGGCACAATCCAAATTACATTTTGAATCAATTCTTCCACAGTCCAAAAAATCATTTTTCTGATGAAAAACGATGATCCGCGACCTGTCGAATTTTCTCCAGATGGTCAAAAATGGTAATTTTTTAATATTTAATTTTTTGACTGTAAATGACTATTGCATGTGAATTATCACTTTTGGAACTAAAATAAGTGTGTTTAGAGTCATTTTAATGCCTTTAATTGGTCGAAATAGAAGCTTCTGAGTAGGATAAAAAGTCTGTAAAAATGGCACTTTTGGTCACATTGAGGATTTAAAAAGTAGTTATTCAACATGAGGCACAACCCAAATTACATTTTGAATCAATTCTTCCACAGTCCAAAAAATCAATTTTCTGATGAAAAACGATGATCCGCGACCTGTCGAATTTTCTCCAGATGGTCAAAAATGGTAATTTTTTAATATTTAATTTTTTGACTGTAAATGACTTTTGCAAGTGAATTATCACTTTTGGAACTAAAATAAGTGTGTTTAGAGTCATTTTAATGCCTGAAATTGGTCAAAATAAAAGCTCTCGAGTAGGAGAAAAAGTCTGTAAAAAAGGCAATTTTGGTCACATTGAGGCTTTAGAAAGTAGTTATTCAACATGAGGCACAATCAAAATTACATTTTGAATCAATTTTTCCAGAGTCAAAAAAATCAAATTTCTGATGAAAAACGATGACCCGTGACCTGTCCAACTATCTCCAGATGGTCAAAAATTGTAATTTTGTAATATTAAATTTTTTGCCTGTAAATGACTTTTGCAAGTGAATTATCTCTTTTGGAACTAAAATAAGTGTGTTTAGAGTCATTTTAATGCCTGAAATTGGTCAAAATAAAAGCTTCTGAGTAGGAGAAAAAGTCTGTAAAAAAGGCAATTTTGGTCACATTGAGGCTTTAGAAAGTAGTTATTCAACATGAGGCACAATCCAAATGACATTTTGAATCAATTTTTCTACAGTCCAAAAAATCAATTTTCTGATGAAAAACGATGATCCGCGACCTGTCGAATTTTCTCCAGATGGTCAAAAATGGTAATTTTTTAATATTTAATTTTTTGACTGTAAATGACTATTGCATGTGAATTATCACTTTTGGAACTAAAATAAGTGTGTTTAGAGTCATTTTAATGCCTGAAATTGGTCAAAATAAAAGCTCTCGAGTAGGAGAAAAAGTCTGTAAAAAAGGCAATTTTGGTCACATTGAGGCTTTAAAAAGAAGGTATTCACCATGAGGCACAATCCAAATTACATTTTGAATCAATTCTTCCACAGTCCAAAAAATCAATTTTCTGATGAAAAACGATGATCCGCGACCAGTCGAATTTTCTCCAGATGGTCAAAAATGGTAATTTTTAAATATTTAAGTTTTTTGACTGTAAATGAATATTGCATGTGAATTATCACTTTCGGAACTAAAATAAGTGTGTTTAGAGTCATTTTAATGCCTTTAATTGGTCGAAATAGAAGCTTCTGAGTAGGAGAAAAAGTCTGTAAGAATTGCACTTTTGGTCACATTGAGGCTTTAAAAAGTAGTTATTCAACATGAGGCACAATCCAAATTACATTTTGAATCAATTCTTCCACAGTCCAAAAAATCAATTTTCTGATGAAAAACGATGATCCGCGACCTGTCGAATTTTCTCCAGATGGTCAAAAATGGTTATTTTTTAATATTAAATTTTTTGACTGTAAATGACTATTGCATGTGAATTACACTTTTGGAACTAAAATAAGTGTGTTTAGAGTCATTTTAATGCCTTTAATTTGTCGAAATAGAAGCTTCTGAGTAGGAGAAAAAGTCTGTAAAAATGGCACTTTTGGTCACATTGAGGATTTAAAAAGTAGTTATTCAACATGAGGCACAACCCAAATTACATTTTGAATCAATTCTTCCACAGTCCAAAAAATCAATTTTCTGATGAAAAACGATGATCCGCGACCTGTCGAATTTTCTCCAGATGGTCAAAAATGGTAATTTTTTAATATTTAATTTTTTGACTGTAAATGAATATTGCATGTGAATTATCACTTTCGGAACTAAAATAAGTGTGTTTAGAGTCATTTTAATGCCTGAAATTGGTCAAAATAAAAGCTCTCGAGTAGGAGAAAAAGTCTGTAAAAAAGGCAATTTTGGTCACATTGAGGCTTTAAAAAGTAGGTATTCACCATGAGGCACAATCCAAATTACATTTTGAATCAATTCTTCCACAGTCCAAAAAATCAATTTTCCGATGAAAAACGATGATACGCGACCTGTCGAATTTTCTCCAGATGGTCAAAAATGGTAATTTTTTAATATTTAATTTTTTGACTGTAAATGAATATTGCATGTGAATTATCACTTTCGGAACTAAAATAAGTGTGTTTAGAGTCATTTTAATGCCTTTAATTGGTCGAAATATAAGCTTCTGAGTAGGAGAAAAAGTCTGTAAGAATTGCACTTTTGGTCACATTGAGGATTTAAAAAGTAGTTATTCAACATGAGGCACAATCCAAATTACATTTTGAATCAATTCTTCCACAGTCCAAAAAATCAATTTTCTGATGAAAAACGATGATCCGCGCGACCTGTCGAATTTTCTCCAGATGGTCAAAAATGGTAATTTTTTAATATTTAATTTTTTGACTGTAAATGAATATTGCATGTGAATTATCACTTTCGGAACTAAAATAAGTGTGTTTAGAGTCATTTTAATGCCTTTAATTGGTCGAAATAGAAGCTTCTGAGTAGGAGAAAAAGTCTGTAAAAATTGCACTTTTGGTCACATTGAGGCTTTAAAAAGTAGTTATTCAACATGAGGCACAATCCAAATTAAATTTTGAATCAATTCTTCCACAGTCCAAAAAATCAATTTTCTGATGAAAAACGATGATCCGCGACCTGTCGAATTTTCTCCAGGTGGTCAAAAATGGTTATTTTTTAATATTAAATTTTTTGACTGTAAATGACTATTGCATGTGAATTATCACTTTTGGAACTAAAATAAGTGTGTTTAGAGTCACTTTAATGCCTTTAATTGGTCGAAATAGAAGCTTCTGAGTAGGAGAAAAAGTCTGTAAAAAAGGCAATTTTGGTCACATTGAGGCTTTAAAAAGTAGTTATTCAACATGAGGCACAATCCAAATTACATTTTGAATCAATTCTTCCACAGTCCAAAAAATCATTTTTCTGATGAAAAACGATGATCCGCGACCTGTCGAATTTTCTCCAGATGGTCAAAAATGGTAATTTTTTAATATTTAATTTTTTGACTGTAAATGACTATTGCATGTGAATTATCTCTTTTGGAACTAAAATAAGTGTGTTTAGAGTCATTTTAATGCCTGAAATTGGTCAAAATAAAAGCTCTTGAGTAGGAGAAAAAGTCTGTAAAAAAGGCAATTTTGGTCACATTGAGGCTTTAGAAAGTAGTTATTCAACATGAGGCACAATCAAAATTACATTTTGAATCAATTTTTCCAGAGTCAAAAAAATCAAATTTCTGATGAAAAACGATGACCCGTGACCTGTCCAACTATCTCCAGATGGTCAAAAATTGTAATTTTGTAATATTAAATTTTTTGCCTGTAAATGACTTTTGCAAGTGAATTATCTCTTTTGGAACTAAAATAAGTGTGTTTAGAGTCATTTTAATGCCTGAAATTGGTCAAAATAAAAGCTTCTGAGTAGGAGAAAAAGTCTGTAAAAAAGGCAATTTTGGTCACATTGAGGCTTTAGAAAGTAGTTATTCAACATGAGGCACAATCCAAATGACATTTTGAATCAATTTTTCTACAGTCCAAAAAATCAATTTTCTGATGAAAAACGATGATCCGCGACCTGTCGAATTTTCTCCAGATGGTCAAAAATGGTAATTTTTTAATATTTAATTTTTTGACTGTAAATGACTATTGCATGTGAATTATCACTTTTGGAACTAAAATAAGTGTGTTTAGAGTCATTTTAATGCCTGAAATTGGTCAAAATAAAAGCTCTCGAGTAGGAGAAAAAGTCTGTAAAAAAGGCAATTTTGGTCACATTGAGGCTTTAAAAAGAAGGTATTCACCATGAGGCACAATCCAAATTACATTTTGAATCAATTCTTCCACAGTCCAAAAAATCAATTTTCTGATGAAAAACTATGATCCGCGACCAGTCGAATTTTCTCCAGATGGTCAAAAATGGTAATTTTTAAATATTTAAGTTTTTTGACTGTAAATGAATATTGCATGTGAATTATCACTTTCGGAACTAAAATAAGTGTGTTTAGAGTCATTTTAATGCCTTTAATTGGTCGAAATAGAAGCTTCTGAGTAGGAGAAAAAGTCTGTAAGAATTGCACTTTTGGTCACATTGAGGCTTTAAAAAGTAGTTATTCAACATGAGGCACAATCCAAATTACATTTTGAATCAATTCTTCCACAGTCCAAAAAATCAATTTTCTGATGAAAAACGATGATCCGCGACCTGTCGAATTTTCTCCAGATGGTCAAAAATGGTTATTTTTTAATATTAAATTTTTTGACTGTAAATGACTATTGCATGTGAATTATCACTTTTGGAACTAAAATAAGTGTGTTTAGAGTCATTTTAATGCCTTTAATTGGTCGAAATATAAGCTTCTGAGTAGGAGAAAAAGTCTGTAAAAATGGCACTTTTGGTCACATTGAGGATTTAAAAAGTAGTTCAACATGAGGCACAACCCAAATTACATTTTGAATCAATTCTTCCACAGTCCAAAAAATCAATTTTCCGATGAAAAACGATGATCCGCGACCTGTCGAATTTTCTCCAGATGGTCAAAAATGGTAATTTTTTAATATTTAATTTTTTGACTGTAAATGACTATTGCATGTGAATTATCACTTTCGGAACTAAAATAAGTGTGTTTAGAGTCATTTTAATGCCTTTAATTGGTCGAAATAGAAGCTTCTGAGTAGGAGAAAAAGTCTGTAAAAAAGGCAATTTTGGTCACATTGAGGCTTTAGAAAGTAGTTATTCAACATGAGGCACAATCAAAATTACATTTTGAATCAATTTTTCCAGAGTCAAAAAAATCAAATTTCTGATGAAAAACGATGACCCATGACCTGTCCAACTATCTCCAGATGGTCAAAAATTGTAATTTCGTAATATTAACTTTTTTGCCTGTAAATGACTTTTGCAAGTGAATTATCTCTTTTGGAACTAAAATAAGTGTGTTTAGAGTCATTTTAATGCCTGAAATTGGTCAAAATAAAAGCTTCTGAGTAGGAGAAAAAGTCTGTAAAAAAGGCAATTTTGGTCACATTGAGGCTTTAGAAAGTAGTTATTCAACATGAGGCACAATCCAAATGACATTTTGAATCAATTTTTCTACAGTCCAAAAAATCAATTTTCTGATGAAAAACGATGATCCGCGACCTGTCGAATTTTCTCCAGATGGTCAAAAATGGTAATTTTTTAATATTTAATTTTTTGACTGTAAACGACTATTGCATGTGAATTATCACTTTTGGAACTAAAATAAGTGTGTTTAGAGTCATTTTAATGCCTTTAATTGGTCGAAATAGAAGCTTCTGAGTAGGAGAAAAAGTCTGTAAAAATGGCACTTTTGGTCACATTGAGGATTTAAAAAGTAGTTATTCAACATGAGGCACAACCCAAATTACATTTTGAATCAATTCTTCCACAGTCCAAAAAATCAATTTTCTGATGAAAAACGATGATCCGCGACCTGTCGAATTTTCTCCAGATGGTCAAAAATGGTAATTTTTTAATATTTAATTTTTTGACTGTAAATGACTTTTGCAAGTGAATTATCACTTTTGGAACTAAAATAAGTGTGTTTAGAGTCATTTTAATGCCTGAAATTGGTCAAAATAAAAACTCTCGAGTAGGAGAAAAAGTCTGTAAAAAAGGCAATTTTGGTCACATTGAGGCTTTAGAAAGTAGTTATTCAACATGAGGCACAATCAAAATTACATTTTGAATCAATTTTTCCAGAGTCAAAAAAATCAAATTTCTGATGAAAAACGATGACCCGTGACCTGTCCAACTATCTCCAGATGGTCAAAAATTGTAATTTTGTAATATTAAATTTTTTGCCTGTAAATTACTTTTGCAAGTGAATTATCTCTTTTGGAACTAAAATAAGTGTGTTTAGAGTCATTTTAATGCCTTTAATTGGTCAAAATAAAAACTCTCGAGTAGGAGAAAAAGTCTGTAAAAAAGGCAATTTTGGTCACATTGAGGCTTTAAAAAGTAGGTATTCACCATGAGGCACAATCCAAATTACATTTTGAATCAATTCTTCCACAGTCCAAAAAATCAATTTTCCGATGAAAAACGATGATACGCGACCTGTCGAATTTTCTCCAGATGGTCAAAAATGGTAATTTTTTAATATTTAATTTTTTGACTGTAAATGAATATTGCATGTGAATTATCACTTTCGGAACTAAAATAAGTGTGTTTAGAGTCATTTTAATGCCTTTAATTGGTCGAAATAGAAGCTTCTGAGTAGGAGAAAAAGTCTGTAAAAATTGCACTTTTGGTCACATTGAGGCTTTAAAAAGTAGTTATTCAACATGAGGCACAATCCAAATTAAATTTTGAATCAATTCTTCCACAGTCCAAAAAATCAATTTTCTGATGAAAAACGATGATCCGCGACCTGTCGAATTTTCTCCAGGTGGTCAAAAATGGTTATTTTTTAATATTAAATTTTTTGACTGTAAATGACTATTGCATGTGAATTATCACTTTTGGAACTAAAATAAGTGTGTTTAGAGTCACTTTAATGCCTTTAATTGGTCGAAATAGAAGCTTCTGAGTAGGAGAAAAAGTCTGTAAAAAAGGCAATTTTGGTCACATTGAGGCTTTAAAAAGTAGTTATTCAACATGAGGCACAATCCAAATTACATTTTGAATCAATTCTTCCACAGTCCAAAAAATCATTTTTCTGATGAAAAACGATGATCCGCGACCTGTCGAATTTTCTCCAGATGGTCAAAAATGGTAATTTTTTAATATTTAATTTTTTGACTGTAAATGACTATTGCATGTGAATTATCTCTTTTGGAACTAAAATAAGTGTGTTTAGAGTCATTTTAATGCCTGAAATTGGTCAAAATAAAAGCTCTTGAGTAGGAGAAAAAGTCTGTAAAAAAGGCAATTTTGGTCACATTGAGGCTTTAGAAAGTAGTTATTCAACATGAGGCACAATCAAAATTACATTTTGAATCAATTTTTCCAGAGTCAAAAAAATCAAATTTCTGATGAAAAACGATGACCCGTGACCTGTCCAACTATCTCCAGATGGTCAAAAATTGTAATTTTGTAATATTAAATTTTTTGCCTGTAAATGACTTTTGCAAGTGAATTATCTCTTTTGGAACTAAAATAAGTGTGTTTAGAGTCATTTTAATGCCTGAAATTGGTCAAAATAAAAGCTTCTGAGTAGGAGAAAAAGTCTGTAAAAAAGGCAATTTTGGTCACATTGAGGCTTTAGAAAGTAGTTATTCAACATGAGGCACAATCCAAATGACATTTTGAATCAATTTTTCTACAGTCCAAAAAATCAATTTTCTGATGAAAAACGATGATCCGCGACCTGTCGAATTTTCTCCAGATGGTCAAAAATGGTAATTTTTTAATATTTAATTTTTTGACTGTAAATGACTATTGTATGTGAATTATCACTTTTGGAACTAAAATAAGTGTGTTTAGAGTCATTTTAATGCCTGAAATTGGTCAAAATAAAAGCTCTCGAGTAGGAGAAAAAGTCTGTAAAAAAGGCAATTTTGGTCACATTGAGGCTTTAAAAAGAAGGTATTCACCATGAGGCACAATCCAAATTACATTTTGAATCAATTCTTCCACAGTCCAAAAAATCAATTTTCTGATGAAAAACTATGATCCGCGACCAGTCGAATTTTCTCCAGATGGTCAAAAATGGTAATTTTTAAATATTTAAGTTTTTTGACTGTAAATGAATATTGCATGTGAATTATCACTTTCGGAACTAAAATAAGTGTGTTTAGAGTCATTTTCATGCCTTTAATTGGTCGAAATAGAAGCTTCTGAGTAGGAGAAAAAGTCTGTAAGAATTGCACTTTTGGTCACATTGAGGCTTTAAAAAGTAGTTATTCAACATGAGGCACAATCCAAATTACATTTTGAATCAATTCTTCCACAGTCCAAAAAATCAATTTTCTGATGAAAAACGATGATCCGCGACCTGTCGAATTTTCTCCAGATGGTCAAAAATGGTTATTTTTTAATATTAAATTTTTTGACTGTAAATGACTATTGCATGTGAATTATCACTTTTGGAACTAAAATAAGTGTGTTTAGAGTCATTTTAATGCCTTTAATTGGTCGAAATATAAGCTTCTGAGTAGGAGAAAAAGTCTGTAAAAATGGCACTTTTGGTCACATTGAGGATTTAAAAAGTAGTTCAACATGAGGCACAACCCAAATTACATTTTGAATCAATTCTTCCACAGTCCAAAAAATCAATTTTCCGATGAAAAACGATGATCCGCGACCTGTCGAATTTTCTCCAGATGGTCAAAAATGGTAATTTTTTAATATTTAATTTTTTGACTGTAAATGACTATTGCATGTGAATTATCACTTTCGGAACTAAAATAAGTGTGTTTAGAGTCATTTTAATGCCTTTAATTGGTCGAAATAGAAGCTTCTGAGTAGGAGAAAAAGTCTGTAAAAAAGGCAATTTTGGTCACATTGAGGCTTTAGAAAGTAGTTATTCAACATGAGGCACAATCAAAATTACATTTTGAATCAATTTTTCCAGAGTCAAAAAAATCAAATTTCTGATGAAAAACGATGACCCATGACCTGTCCAACTATCTCCAGATGGTCAAAAATTGTAATTTCGTAATATTAACTTTTTTGCCTGTAAATGACTTTTGCAAGTGAATTATCTCTTTTGGAACTAAAATAAGTGTGTTTAGAGTCATTTTAATGCCTGAAATTGGTCAAAATAAAAGCTTCTGAGTAGGAGAAAAAGTCTGTAAAAAAGGCAATTTTGGTCACATTGAGGCTTTAGAAAGTAGTTATTCAACATGAGGCACAATCCAAATGACATTTTGAATCAATTTTTCTACAGTCCAAAAAATCAATTTTCTGATGAAAAACGATGATCCGCGACCTGTCGAATTTTCTCCAGATGGTCAAAAATGGTAATTTTTTAATATTTAATTTTTTGACTGTAAACGACTATTGCATGTGAATTATCACTTTTGGAACTAAAATAAGTGTGTTTAGAGTCATTTTAATGCCTTTAATTGGTCGAAATAGAAGCTTCTGAGTAGGAGAAAAAGTCTGTAAAAATGGCACTTTTGGTCACATTGAGGATTTAAAAAGTAGTTATTCAACATGAGGCACAACCCAAATTACATTTTGAATCAATTCTTCCACAGTCCAAAAAATCAATTTTCTGATGAAAAACGATGATCCGCGACCTGTCGAATTTTCTCCAGATGGTCAAAAATGGTAATTTTTTAATATTTAATTTTTTGACTGTAAATGACTTTTGCAAGTGAATTATCACTTTTGGAACTAAAATAAGTGTGTTTAGAGTCATTTTAATGCCTGAAATTGGTCAAAATAAAAACTCTCGAGTAGGAGAAAAAGTCTGTAAAAAAGGCAATTTTGGTCACATTGAGGCTTTAGAAAGTAGTTATTCAACATGAGGCACAATCAAAATTACATTTTGAATCAATTTTTCCAGAGTCAAAAAAATCAAATTTCTGATGAAAAACGATGACCCGTGACCTGTCCAACTATCTCCAGATGGTCAAAAATTGTAATTTTGTAATATTAAATTTTTTGCCTGTAAATTACTTTTGCAAGTGAATTATCTCTTTTGGAACTAAAATAAGTGTGTTTAGAGTCATTTTAATGCCTTTAATTGGTCAAAATAAAAACTCTCGAGTAGGAGAAAAAGTCTGTAAAAAAGGCAATTTTGGTCACATTGAGTATTTAAAAAGTAGTTCAACATGAGGCACAACCCAAATTACATTTTGAATCAATTCTTCCACAGTCCAAAAAATCAATTTTCCGATGAAAAACGATGATCCGCGACCTGTCGAATTTTCTCCAGATGGTCAAAAATGGTAATTTTTTAATATTTAATTTTTTGACTGTAAATGACTATTGCATGTGAATTATCACTTTCGGAACTAAAATAAGTGTGTTTAGAGTCATTTTAATGCCTTTAATTGGTCGAAATAGAAGCTTCTGAGTAGGAGAAAAAGTCTGTAAAAAAGGCAATTTTGGTCACATTGAGGCTTTAGAAAGTAGTTATTCAACATGAGGCACAATCAAAATTACATTTTGAATCAATTTTTCCAGAGTCAAAAAAATCAAATTTCTGATGAAAAACGATGACCCATGACCTGTCCAACTATCTCCAGATGGTCAAAAATTGTAATTTCGTAATATTAACTTTTTTGCCTGTAAATGACTTTTGCAAGTGAATTATCTCTTTTGGAACTAAAATAAGTGTGTTTAGAGTCATTTTAATGCCTGAAATTGGTCAAAATAAAAGCTTCTGAGTAGGAGAAAAAGTCTGTAAAAAAGGCAATTTTGGTCACATTGAGGCTTTAGAAAGTAGTTATTCAACATGAGGCACAATCCAAATGACATTTTGAATCAATTTTTCTACAGTCCAAAAAATCAATTTTCTGATGAAAAACGATGATCCGCGACCTGTAAAATTTTCTCCAGATGGTCAAAAATGGTAATTTTTTAATATTTAATTTTTTGACTGTAAACGACTATTGCATGTGAATTATCACTTTTGGAACTAAAATAAGTGTGTTTAGAGTCATTTTAATGCCTTTAATTGGTCGAAATAGAAGCTTCTGAGTAGGAGAAAAAGTCTGTAAAAATGGCACTTTTGGTCACATTGAGGATTTAAAAAGTAGTTATTCAACATGAGGCACAACCCAAATTACATTTTGAATCAATTCTTCCACAGTCCAAAAAATCAATTTTCTGATGAAAAACGATGATCCGCGACCTGTCGAATTTTCTCCAGATGGTCAAAAATGGTAATTTTTTAATATTTAATTTTTTGACTGTAAATGACTTTTGCAAGTGAATTATCACTTTTGGAACTAAAATAAGTGTGTTTAGAGTCATTTTAATGCCTGAAATTGGTCAAAATAAAAACTCTCGAGTAGGAGAAAAAGTCTGTAAAAAAGGCGATTTTGGTCACATTGAGGCTTTAGAAAGTAGTTATTCAACATGAGGCACAATCAAAATTACATTTTGAATCAATTTTTCCAGAGTCACAAAAATCAAATTTCTGATGAAAAACGATGACCCGTGACCTGTCCAACTATCTCCAGATGGTCAAAAATTGTAATTTTGTAATATTAAATTTTTTGCCTGTAAATTACTTTTGCAAGTGAATTATCTCTTTTGGAACTAAAATAAGTGTGTTTAGAGTCATTTTAATGCCTGAAATTGGTCAAAATAAAAGCTTCTGAGTTGAGAAAAAGTCTGTAAAAAAGGCAATTTTGGTCACATTGAGGCTTTAGAAAGCAGTTATTCAACATGAGGCACAATCCAAATGACATTTTGAATCAATTTTTCTACAGTCCAAAAAATCAATTTTCTGATGAAAAACGATGATCCGCGACCTGTCGAATTTTCTCCAGATGGTCAAAAATGGTAATTTTTTAATATTTAATTTTTTGACTGTAAATGACTATTGCATGTGAATTATCACTTTTGGAACTAAAATAAGTGTGTTTAGAGTCATTTCAATGCCTTTAATTGGTCGAAATAGAAGCTTCTGAGTAGGAGAAAAAGTCTGTAAAAATGGCACTTTTGGTCACATTGAGGATTTAAAAAGTAGTTATTCAACATGAGGCACAATCCAAATTACATTTAGAATCAATTCTTCCACAGTCCAAAAAATCAATTTTCTGATGAAAAACGATGATCCGCGACCTGTCGAATTTTCTCCAGATGGTCAAAAATGGTAATTTTTTAATATTTAATTTTTTGACTGTAAATGAATATTGCATGTGAATTATCACTTTCGGAACTAAAATAAGTGTGTTTAGAGTCATTTTAATGCCTGAAATTGGTCAAAATAAAAGCTCTCGAGTAGGAGAAAAAGTCTGTAAAAAAGGCAATTTTGGTCACATTGAGGCTTTAAAAAGTAGGTATTCACCATGAGGCACAATCCAAATTACATTTTGAATCAATTCTTCCACAGTCCAAAAAATCAATTTTCCGATGAAAAACGATGATCCGCGACCTGTCGAATTTTCTCCAGATGGTCAAAAATGGTAATTTTTTAATATTTAATTTTTTGACTGTAAATGAATATTGCATGTGAATTATCACTTTCGGAACTAAAATAAGTGTGTTTAGAGTCATTTTAATGCCTTTAATTGGTCGAAATAGAAGCTTCTGAGTAGGAGAAAAAGTCTGTAAAAATTGCACTTTTGGTCACATTGAGGCTTTAAAAAGTAGTTATTCAACATGAGGCACAATCCAAATTAAATTTTGAATCAATTCTTCCACAGTCCAAAAAATCAATTTTCTGATGAAAAACGATGATCCGCGACCTGTCGAATTTTCTCCAGATGGTCAAAAATGGTTATTTTTTAATATTACATTTTTTGTCTGTAAATGACTATTGCATGTGAATTATCACTTTTGGAACTAAAATAAGTGTGTTTAGAGTCATTTTAATGGCTTTAATTGGTCGAAATAGAAGCTTCTGAGTAGGAGAAAAAGTCTGTAAAAATGGCACTTTTGGTCACATTGAGGCTTTAAAAAGTAGTTATTCAACATGAGGCACAATCCAAATTACATTTTGAATCAATTTTTCCACAGTCCAAAAAATCAATTTTCTGATGAAAAACGATGATCCGCGACCTGTCGAATTTTCTCCAGATGGTCAAAAATGGTAATTTTTTAATATTTAATTTTTGGACTGTAAATGAATATTGCATGTGAATTATCACTTTTGGAACTAAAAGAAGTGTGTTTAGAGTCATTTCAATGCCTTTAATTGGTCGAAATAGAAGCTTCTGAGTAGGAGAAAAAGTCTGTAAAAATGGCACTTTTGGTCACATTGAGGATTTAAAAAGTAGTTATTCAACATGAGGCACAACCCAAATTACATTTTGAATCAATTCTTCCACAGTCCAAAAAATCAATTTTCTGATGAAAAACGATGATCCGCGACCTGTCGAATTTTCTCCAGATGGTCAAAAATGGTAATTTTTTAATATTTAATTTTTTGACTGTAAATGAATATTACATGTGAATTATCACTTTCGGAACTAAAATAAGTGTGTTTAGAGTCATTTTAATGCCTTTAATTGGTCGAAATAGAAGCTTCTGAGTAGGAGAAAAAGTCTGTAAAAATTGCACTTTTGGTCACATTGAGGCTTTAAAAAGTAGTTATTCAACATGAGGCACAATCCAAATTACATTTTGAATCAATTCTTCCACAGTCCAAAAAATCAATTTTCTGATGAAAAACGATGATCCGCGACCTGTCGAATTTTCTCCAGATGGTCAAAAATGGTTATTTTTTAATATTAAATTTTTTGACTGTAAATGACTATTGCATGTGAATTATCACTTTTGGAACTAAAATAAGTGTGTTTAGAGTCATTTTAATGCCTTTAATTTGTCGAAATAGAAGCTTCTGAGTAGGAGAAAAAGTCTGTAAAAATGGCACTTTTGGTCACATTGAGGATTTAAAAAGTAGTTATTCAACATGAGGCACAACCCAAATTACATTTTGAATCAATTCTTCCACAGTCCAAAAAATCAATTTTCTGATGAAAAACGATGATCCGCGACCTGTCGAATTTTCTCCAGATGGTCAAAAATGGTAATTTTTTAATATTTAATTTTTTGACTGTAAATGAATATTGCATGTGAATTATCACTTTCGGAACTAAAATAAGTGTGTTTAGAGTCATTTTAATGCCTGAAATTGGTCAAAATAAAAGCTCTCGAGTAGGAGAAAAAGTCTGTAAAAAAGGCAATTTTGGTCACATTGAGGCTTTAAAAAGTAGGTATTCACCATGAGGCACAATCCAAATTACATTTTGAATCAATTCTTCCACAGTCCAAAAAATCAATTTTCTGATGAAAAACGATGATCCGCGACCTGTCGAATTTTCTCCAGATGGTCAAAAATGGTAATTTTTAAATATTTAATTTTTTGACTGTAAATGAATATTGCATGTGAATTATCACTTTCGGAACTAAAATAAGTGTGTTTAGAGTCATTTTAATGCCTTTAATTGGTCGAAATAGAAGCTTCTGAGTAGGAGAAAAAGTCTGTAAGAATTGCACTTTTAGTCACATTGAGGCTTTAAAAAGTAGTTATTCAACATGAGGCACAATCCAAATTACATTTTGAATCAATTCTTCCACAGTCCAAAAAATCAATTTTCTGATGAAAAACGATGATCCGCGCGACCTGTCGAATTTTCTCCAGATGGTCAAAAATGGTAATTTTTTAATATTTAATTTTTTGACTGTAAATGAATATTGCATGTGAATTATCACTTTCGGAACTAAAATAAGTGTGTTTAGAGTCATTTTAATGCCTTTAATTGGTCGAAATAGAAGCTTCTGAGTAGGAGAAAAAGTCTGTAAAAATGGCACTTTTGGTCACATTGAGGCTTTAAAAAGTAGTTATTCAACATGAGGCACAATCCAAATGACATTTTGAATCAATTTTTCTACAGTCCAAAAAATCAATTTTCTGATGAAAAACGATGATCCGCGACCTGTCGAATTTTCTCCAGATGGTCAAAAATGGTAATTTTTTAATATTTAATTTTTTGACTGTAAATGACTATTGCATGTGAATTATCACTTTTGGAACTAAAATAAGTGTGTTTAGAGTCATTTCAATGCCTTTAATTGGTCGAAATAGAAGCTTCTGAGTAGGAGAAAAAGTCTGTAAAAATGGCACTTTTGGTCACATTGAGGATTTAAAAAGTAGTTATTCAACATGAGGCACAACCCAAATTACATTTTGAATCAATTCTTCCACAGTCCAAAAAATCAATTTTCTGATGAAAAACGATGATCCGCGACCTGTCGAATTTTCTCCAGATGGTCAAAAATTGTAATTTTTTAATATTTAATTTTTTGACTGTAAATGAATATTACATGTGAATTATCACTTTCGGAACTAAAATAAGTGTGTTTAGAGTCATTTTAATGCCTTTAATTGGTCGAAATAGAAGCTTCTGAGTAGGAGAAAAAGTCTGTAAAAATTGCACTTTTGGTCACATTGAGGCTTTAAAAAGTAGTTATTCAACATGAGGCACAATCCAAATTACATTTTGAATCAATTCTTCCACAGTCCAAAAAATCAATTTTCTGATGAAAAACGATGATCCGCGACCTGTCGAATTTTCTCCAGATGGTCAAAAATGGTTATTTTTTAATATTAAATTTTTTGACTGTAAATGACTATTGCATGTGAGTTACACTTTTGGAACTAAAATAAGTGTGTTTAGAGTCATTTTAATGCCTTTAATTTGTCGAAATAGAAGCTTCTGAGTAGGAGAAAAAGTCTGTAAAAATGGCACTTTTGGTCACATTGAGGATTTAAAAAGTAGTTATTCAACATGAGGCACAACCCAAATTACATTTTGAATCAATTCTTCCACAGTCCAAAAAATCAATTTTCTGATGAAAAACGATGATCCGCGACCTGTCGAATTTTCTCCAGATGGTCAAAAATGGTAATTTTTTAATATTTAATTTTTTGACTGTAAATGAATATTGCATGTGAATTATCACTTTCGGAACTAAAATAAGTGTGTTTAGAGTCATTTTAATGCCTGAAATTGGTCAAAATAAAAGCTCTCGAGTAGGAGAAAAAGTCTGTAAAAAAGGCAATTTTGGTCACATTGAGGCTTTAAAAAGTAGGTATTCACCATGAGGCACAATCCAAATTACATTTTGAATCAATTCTTCCACAGTCCAAAAAATCAATTTTCCGATGAAAAACGATGATCCGCGACCTGTCGAATTTTCTCCAGATGGTCAAAAATGGTAATTTTTTAATATTTAATTTTTTGACTGTAAATGAATATTGCATGTGAATTATCACTTTCGGAACTAAAATAAGTGTGTTTAGAGTCATTTTAATGCCTTTAATTGGTCGAAATAGAAGCTTCTGAGTAGGAGAAAAAGTCTGTAAAAATTGCACTTTTGGTCACATTGAGGCTTTAAAAAGTAGTTATTCAACATGAGGCACAATCCAAATTAAATTTTGAATCAATTCTTCCACAGTCCAAAAAATCAATTTTCTGATGAAAAACGATGATCCGTGACCTGTCGAATTTTCTCCAGGTGGTCAAAAATGGTTATTTTTTAATATTAAATTTTTTGTCTGTAAATGACTATTGCATGTGAATTATCACTTTTGGAACTAAAATAAGTGTGTTTAGAGTCATTTTAATGGCTTTAATTGGTCGAAATAGAAGCTTCTGAGTAGGAGAAAAAGTCTGTAAAAATGGCACTTTTGGTCACATTGAGTCTTTAAAAAGTAGTTATTCAACATGAGGCACAATCCAAATTACATTTTGAATCAATTTTTCCACAGTCCAAAAAATCAATTTTCTGATGAAAAACGATGATCCGCGACCTGTCGAATTTTCTCCAGATGGTCAAAAATGGTAATTTTTTAATATTTAATTTTTTGACTGTAAATGACTATTGCATGTGAATTATCACTTTTGGAACTAAAATAAGTGTGTTTAGAGTCATTTCAATGCCTTTAATTGGTCGAAATAGAAGCTTCTGAGTAGGAGAAAAAGTCTGTAAAAATGGCACTTTTGGTCACATTGAGGATTTAAAAAGTAGTTATTCAACATGAGGCACAACCCAAATTACATTTTGAATCAATTCTTCCACAGTCCAAAAAATCAATTTTCTGATGAAAAACGATGATCCGCGACCTGTCGAATTTTCTCCAGATGGTCAAAAATTGTAATTTTTTAATATTTAATTTTTTGACTGTAAATGAATATTACATGTGAATTATCACTTTCGGAACTAAAATAAGTGTGTTTAGAGTCATTTTAATGCCTTTAATTGGTCGAAATAGAAGCTTCTGAGTAGGAGAAAAAGTCTGTAAAAATTGCACTTTTGGTCACATTGAGGCTTTAAAAAGTAGTTATTCAACATGAGGCACAATCCAAATGACATTTTGAATCAATTTTTCTACAGTCCAAAAAATCAATTTTCTGATGAAAAACGATGATCCGCGACCTGTCGAATTTTCTCCAGATGGTCAAAAATGGTAATTTTTTAATATTTAATTTTTTGACTGTAAATGACTATTGCATGTGAATTATCACTTTCGGAACTAAAATAAGTGTGTTTAGAGTCATTTTAATGCCTGAAATTGGTCAAAATAAAAGCTCTCGAGTAGGAGAAAAAGTCTGTAAAAAAGGCAATTTTGGTCACATTGAGGCTTTAAAAAGTAGGTATTCACCATGAGGCACAATCCAAATTACATTTTGAATCAATTCTTCCACAGTCCAAAAAATCAATTTTCTGATGAAAAACGATGATCCGCGACCTGTCGAATTTTCTCCAGATGGTCAAAAATGGTAATTTTTAAATATTTAATTTTTTGACTGTACATGAATATTGCATGTTAATTATCACTTTCGGAACTAAAATAAGTGTGTTTAGAGTCATTTTAATGCCTTTAATTGGTCGAAATAGAAGCTTCTGAGTAGGAGAAAAAGTCTGTAAGAATTGCACTTTTGGTCACATTGAGGCTTTAAAAAGTAGTTATTCAACATGAGGCACAATCCAAATTACATTTTGAATCAATTCTTCCACAGTCCAAAAAATCAATTTTCTGATGAAAAACGATGATCCACGCGACCTGTCGAATTTTCTCCAGATGGTCAAAAATGGTAATTTTTTAATATTTAATTTTTTGACTGTAAATGAATATTGCATGTGAATTATCACTTTCGGAACTAAAATAAGTGTGTTTAGAGTCATTTTAATGCCTTTAATTGGTCGAAATAGAAGCTTCTGAGTAGGAGAAAAAGTCTGTAAAAATTGCACTTTTGGTCACATTGAGGCTTTAAAAAGTAGTTATTCAACATGAGGCACAATCCAAATTAAATTTTGAATCAATTCTTCCACAGTCTAAAAAATCAATTTTCTGATGAAAAACGATGATCCGCGACCTGTAGAATTTTCTCCAGATGGTCAAAAATGGTAATTTTTTAATATTTAATTTTTTGACTGTAAATGAATATTGCATGTGAATTATCACTTTCGGAACTAAAATAAGTGTGTTTAGAGTCATTTTAATGCCTGAAATTGGTCAAAATAAAAGCTCTCGAGTAGGAGAAAAAGTCTGTAAAAAAGGCAATTTTGGTCACATTGAGGCTTTAAAAAGTAGGTATTCACCATGAGGCACAATCCAAATTACATTTTGAATCAATTCTTCCACAGTCCAAAAAATCAATTTTCCGATGAAAAACGATGATCCGCGACCTGTCGAATTTTCTCCAGATGGTCAAAAATTGTAATTTTTTAATATTTAATTTTTTGACTGTAAATGAATATTACATGTGAATTATCACTTTCGGAACTAAAATAAGTGTGTTTAGAGTCATTTTAATGCCTTTAATTGGTCGAAATAGAAGCTTCTGAGTAGGAGAAAAAGTCTGTAAAAATTGCACTTTTGGTCACATTGAGGCTTTAAAAAGTAGTTATTCAACATGAGGCACAATCCAAATTACATTTTGAATCAATTCTTCCACAGTCCAAAAAATCAATTTTCTGATGAAAAACGATGATCCGCGACCTGTCGAATTTTCTCCAGATGGTCAAAAATGGTTATTTTTTAATATTCAATTTTTTGACTGTAAATGACTATTGCATGTGAATTATCACTTTTGGAACTAAAATAAGTGTGTTTAGAGTCATTTTAATGCCTTTAATTTGTCGAAATAGAAGCTTCTGAGTAGGAGAAAAAGTCTGTAAAAATGGCACTTTTGGTCACATTGAGGATTTAAAAAGTAGTTATTCAACATGAGGCACAACCCAAATTACATTTTGAATCAATTCTTCCACAGTCCAAAAAATCAATTTTCTGATGAAAAACGATGATCCGCGACCTGTCGAATTTTCTCCAGATGGTCAAAAATTGTAATTTTTTAATATTTAATTTTTTGACTGTAAATGAATATTACATGTGAATTATCACTTTCGGAACTAAAATAAGTGTGTTTAGAGTCATTTTAATGCCTTTAATTGGTCGAAATAGAAGCTTCTGAGTAGGAGAAAAAGTCTGTAAAAATTGCACTTTTGGTCACATTGAGGCTTTAAAAAGTAGTTATTCAACATGAGGCACAATCCAAATGACATTTTGAATCAATTTTTCTACAGTCCAAAAAATCAATTTTCTGATGAAAAACGATGATCCGCGACCTGTCGAATTTTCTCCAGATGGTCAAAAATGGTAATTTTTTAATATTTAATTTTTTGACTGTAAATGACTATTGCATGTGAATTATCACTTTCGGAACTAAAATAAGTGTGTTTAGAGTCATTTTAATGCCTGAAATTGGTCAAAATAAAAGCTCTCGAGTAGGAGAAAAAGTCTGTAAAAAAGGCAATTTTGGTCACATTGAGGCTTTAAAAAGTAGGTATTCACCATGAGGCACAATCCAAATTACATTTTGAATCAATTCTTCCACAGTCCAAAAAATCAATTTTCTGATGAAAAACGATGATCCGCGACCTGTCGAATTTTCTCCAGATGGTCAAAAATGGTAATTTTTAAATATTTAATTTTTTGACTGTACATGAATATTGCATGTTAATTATCACTTTCGGAACTAAAATAAGTGTGTTTAGAGTCATTTTAATGCCTTTAATTGGTCGAAATAGAAGCTTCTGAGTAGGAGAAAAAGTCTGTAAGAATTGCACTTTTGGTCACATTGAGGCTTTAAAAAGTAGTTATTCAACATGAGGCACAATCCAAATTACATTTTGAATCAATTCTTCCACAGTCCAAAAAATCAATTTTCTGATGAAAAACGATGATCCACGCGACCTGTCGAATTTTCTCCAGATGGTCAAAAATGGTAATTTTTTAATATTTAATTTTTTGACTGTAAATGAATATTGCATGTGAATTATCACTTTCGGAACTAAAATAAGTGTGTTTAGAGTCATTTTAATGCCTTTAATTGGTCGAAATAGAAGCTTCTGAGTAGGAGAAAAAGTCTGTAAAAATTGCACTTTTGGTCACATTGAGGCTTTAAAAAGTAGTTATTCAACATGAGGCACAATCCAAATTAAATTTTGAATCAATTCTTCCACAGTCTAAAAAATCAATTTTCTGATGAAAAACGATGATCCGCGACCTGTAGAATTTTCTCCAGATGGTCAAAAATGGTAATTTTTTAATATTTAATTTTTTGACTGTAAATGAATATTGCATGTGAATTATCACTTTCGGAACTAAAATAAGTGTGTTTAGAGTCATTTTAATGCCTGAAATTGGTCAAAATAAAAGCTCTCGAGTAGGAGAAAAAGTCTGTAAAAAAGGCAATTTTGGTCACATTGAGGCTTTAAAAAGTAGGTATTCACCATGAGGCACAATCCAAATTACATTTTGAATCAATTCTTCCACAGTCCAAAAAATCAATTTTCCGATGAAAAACGATGATCCGCGACCTGTCGAATTTTCTCCAGATGGTCAAAAATTGTAATTTTTTAATATTTAATTTTTTGACTGTAAATGAATATTACATGTGAATTATCACTTTCGGAACTAAAATAAGTGTGTTTAGAGTCATTTTAATGCCTTTAATTGGTCGAAATAGAAGCTTCTGAGTAGGAGAAAAAGTCTGTAAAAATTGCACTTTTGGTCACATTGAGGCTTTAAAAAGTAGTTATTCAACATGAGGCACAATCCAAATTACATTTTGAATCAATTCTTCCACAGTCCAAAAAATCAATTTTCTGATGAAAAACGATGATCCGCGACCTGTCGAATTTTCTCCAGATGGTCAAAAATGGTTATTTTTTAATATTCAATTTTTTGACTGTAAATGACTATTGCATGTGAATTATCACTTTTGGAACTAAAATAAGTGTGTTTAGAGTCATTTTAATGCCTTTAATTTGTCGAAATAGAAGCTTCTGAGTAGGAGAAAAAGTCTGTAAAAATGGCACTTTTGGTCACATTGAGGATTTAAAAAGTAGTTATTCAACATGAGGCACAACCCAAATTACATTTTGAATCAATTCTTCCACAGTCCAAAAAATCAATTTTCTGATGAAAAACGATGATCCGCGACCTGTCGAATTTTCTCCAGATGGTCAAAAATGGTAATTTTTTAATATTTAATTTTTTGACTGTAAATGAATATTGCATGTGAATTATCACTTTCGGAACTAAAATAAGTGTGTTTAGAGTCATTTTAATGCCTGAAATTGGTCAAAATAAAAGCTCTCGAGTAGGAGAAAAAGTCTGTAAAAAAGGCAATTTTGGTCACATTGAGGCTTTAAAAAGTAGGTATTCACCATGAGGCACAATCCAAATTACATTTTGAATCAATTCTTCCACAGTCCAAAAAATCAATTTTCTGATGAAAAACGATGATCCGCGACCTGTCGAATTTTCTCCAGATGGTCAAAAATGGTAATTTTTAAATATTTAATTTTTTGACTGTACATGAATATTGCATGTGAATTATCACTTTCGGAACTAAAATAAGTGTGTTTAGAGTCATTTTAATGCCTTTAATTGGTCGAAATAGAAGCTTCTGAGTAGGAGAAAAAGTCTGTAAGAATTGCACTTTTGGTCACATTGAGGCTTTAAAAAGTAGTTATTCAACATGAGGCACAATCCAAATTACATTTTGAATCAATTCTTCCACAGTCCAAAAAATCAATTTTCTGATGAAAAACGATGATCCGCGCGACCTGTCGAATTTTCTCCAGATGGTCAAAAATGGTAATTTTTTAATATTTAATTTTTTGACTGTAAATGAATATTGCATGTGAATTATCACTTTCGGAACTAAAATAAGTGTGTTTAGAGTCATTTTAATGCCTTTAATTGGTCGAAATAGAAGCTTCTGAGTAGGAGAAAAAGTCTGTAAAAATTGCACTTTTGGTCACATTGAGGCTTTAAAAAGTAGTTATTCAACATGAGGCACAATCCAAATTAAATTTTGAATCAATTCTTCCACAGTCCAAAAAATCAATTTTCTGATGAAAAACGATGATCCGCGACCTGTCGAATTTTCTTCAGATGGTCAAAAATGGTTATTTTTTAATATTAAATTTTTTGACTGTAAATGACTATTGCATGTGAATTATCACTTTTGGAACTAAAATAAGTGTGTTTAGGGTCATTTTAATGCCTTTAATTGGTCGAAATAGAAGCTTCTGAATAGGAGAAAAAGTCTGTAAAAATGGCACTTTTGGTCACATTGAGGATTTAAAAAGTAGTTATTCAACATGAGGCACAACCCAAATTACATTTTAAATCAATTTTTCCAGAGTCAAAAAATCAAATTTCTGATGAAAAACGATGACCCGTGACCTGTCGAACTATCTCCAGATGGTCAAAAATGGTAATTTTTTAATATTTAATTTTTTGACTGTAAATGAATATTGCATGTGAATTATCACTTTCGGAACTAAAATAAGTGTGTTTAGAGTCATTTCAATGCCTTTAATTGGTCGAAATAGAAGCTTCTGAGTAGGAGAAAAAGTCTGTAAAAATGGCACTTTTGGTCACATTGAGTCTTTAAAAAGTAGTTATTCAACATGAGGCACAATCCAAATTACATTTTGAATCAATTTTTCCACAGTCCAAAAAATCAATTTTCTGATGAAAAACGATGATCCGCGACCTGTCGAATTTTCTCCAGATGGTCAAAAATGGTAATTTTTTAATATTTAATTTTTTGACTGTAAATGACTATTGCATGTGAATTATCACTTTTGGAACTAAAATAAGTGTGTTTAGAGTCATTTCAATGCCTTTAATTGGTCGAAATAGAAGCTTCTGAGTAGGAGAAAAAGTCTGTAAAAATGGCACTTTTGGTCACATTGAGGATTTAAAAAGTAGTTATTCAACATGAGGCACAACCCAAATTACATTTTGAATCAATTCTTCCACAGTCCAAAAAATCAATTTTCTGATGAAAAACGATGATCCGCGACCTGTCGAATTTTCTCCAGATGGTCAAAAATTGTAATTTTTTAATATTTAATTTTTTGACTGTAAATGAATATTACATGTGAATTATCACTTTCGGAACTAAAATAAGTGTGTTTAGAGTCATTTTAATGCCTTTAATTGGTCGAAATAGAAGCTTCTGAGTAGGAGAAAAAGTCTGTAAAAATTGCACTTTTGGTCACATTGAGGCTTTAAAAAGTAGTTATTCAACATGAGGCACAATCCAAATTACATTTTGAATCAATTCTTCCACAGTCCAAAAAATCAATTTTCTGATGAAAAACGATGATCCGCGACCTGTCGAATTTTCTCCAGATGGTCAAAAATGGTTATTTTTTAATATTCAATTTTTTGACTGTAAATGACTATTGCATGTGAATTATCACTTTTGGAACTAAAATAAGTGTGTTTAGAGTCATTTTAATGCCTTTAATTTGTCGAAATAGAAGCTTCTGAGTAGGAGAAAAAGTCTGTAAAAATGGCACTTTTGGTCACATTGAGGATTTAAAAAGTAGTTATTCAACATGAGGCACAACCCAAATTACATTTTGAATCAATTCTTCCACAGTCCAAAAAATCAATTTTCTGATGAAAAACGATGATCCGCGACCTGTCGAATTTTCTCCAGATGGTCAAAAATGGTAATTTTTTAATATTTAATTTTTTGACTGTAAATGAATATTGCATGTGAATTATCACTTTCGGAACTAAAATAAGTGTGTTTAGAGTCATTTTAATGCCTGAAATTGGTCAAAATAAAAGCTCTCGAGTAGGAGAAAAAGTCTGTAAAAAAGGCAATTTTGGTCACATTGAGGCTTTAAAAAGTAGGTATTCACCATGAGGCACAATCCAAATTACATTTTGAATCAATTCTTCCACAGTCCAAAAAATCAATTTTCTGATGAAAAACGATGATCCGCGACCTGTCGAATTTTCTCCAGATGGTCAAAAATGGTAATTTTTAAATATTTAATTTTTTGACTGTACATGAATATTGCATGTGAATTATCACTTTCGGAACTAAAATAAGTGTGTTTAGAGTCATTTTAATGCCTTTAATTGGTCGAAATAGAAGCTTCTGAGTAGGAGAAAAAGTCTGTAAGAATTGCACTTTTGGTCACATTGAGGCTTTAAAAAGTAGTTATTCAACATGAGGCACAATCCAAATTACATTTTGAATCAATTCTTCCACAGTCCAAAAAATCAATTTTCTGATGAAAAACGATGATCCGCGCGACCTGTCGAATTTTCTCCAGATGGTCAAAAATGGTAATTTTTTAATATTTAATTTTTTGACTGTAAATGAATATTGCATGTGAATTATCACTTTCGGAACTAAAATAAGTGTGTTTAGAGTCATTTTAATGCCTTTAATTGGTCGAAATAGAAGCTTCTGAGTAGGAGAAAAAGTCTGTAAAAATTGCACTTTTGGTCACATTGAGGCTTTAAAAAGTAGTTATTCAACATGAGGCACAATCCAAATTAAATTTTGAATCAATTCTTCCACAGTCCAAAAAATCAATTTTCTGATGAAAAACGATGATCCGCGACCTGTCGAATTTTCTTCAGATGGTCAAAAATGGTTATTTTTTAATATTAAATTTTTTGACTGTAAATGACTATTGCATGTGAATTATCACTTTTGGAACTAAAATAAGTGTGTTTAGGGTCATTTTAATGCCTTTAATTGGTCGAAATAGAAGCTTCTGAATAGGAGAAAAAGTCTGTAAAAATGGCACTTTTGGTCACATTGAGGATTTAAAAAGTAGTTATTCAACATGAGGCACAACCCAAATTACATTTTAAATCAATTTTTCCAGAGTCAAAAAAATCAAATTTCTGATGAAAAACGATGACCCGTGACCTGTCGAACTATCTCCAGATGGTCAAAAATTGTAATTTTGTAATATTTAATTTTTTGCCTGTAAATGACTTTTGCAAGTGAATTATCTCTTTTGGAACTAAAATAAGTGTGTAAAAAAGGCAATTTTGGTCACATTGAGGATTTAAAAAGTAGGTATTCACCATGAGGCACAATCCAAATTACATTTTGAATCAATTCTTCCACAGTCCAAAAAATCAATTTTCTGATGAAAAACGATGATCCGCGACCTGTCGAATTTTCTCCAGATGGTCAAAAATGGTAATTTTTTAATATTTAATTTTTTGACTGTAAATGAATATTGCATGTGAATTATCACTTTCGGAACTAAAATAGGTGTGTTTAGAGTAATTTCAATGCCTTTAATTGGTCGAAATAGAAGCTTCTGAGTAGGAGAAAAAGTCTGTAAAAATGGCACTTTTGGTCACATTGAGGATTTAAAAAGTAGTTATTCAACATGAGGCACAACCCAAATTACATTTTGAATCAATTCTTCCACAGTCCAAAAAATCAATTTTCTGATGAAAAACGATGATCCGCGACCTGTCGAATTTTCTCCAGATGGTCAAAAATGGTAATTTTTTAATATTTAATTTTTTGACTGTAAATGAATATTGCATGTGAATTATCACTTTCGGAACTACAATAAGTGTGTTTAGAGTCATTTTAATGCCTGAAATTGGTCAAAATAAAAGCTCTCGAGTAGGAGAAAACGTCTGTAAAAAAGGCAATTTTGGTCACATTGAGGCTTTAAAAAGTAGGTATTCACCATGAGGCACAATCCAAATTACATTTTGAATCAATTCTTCCACAGTCCAAAAAATCAATTTTCTGATGAAAAACGATGATCCGCGACCTGTCGAATTTTCTCCAGATGGTCAAAAATGGTAATTTTTTAATATTTAATTTTTTGACTGTAAATGAATATTGCATGTGAATTATCACTTTCGGAACTAAAATAAGTGTGTTTAGAGTCATTTTAATGCCTTTAATTGGTCGAAATAGAAGCTTCTGAGTAGGAGAAAAAGTCTGTAAAAATGGCACTTTTGGTCACATTGAGGCTTTAAAAAGTAGTTATTCAACATGAGGCACAATCCAAATGACATTTTGAATCAATTTTTCTACAGTCCAAAAAATCAATTTTCTGATGAAAAACGATGATCCGCGACCTGTCGAATTTTCTCCAGATGGTCAAAAATGGTAATTTTTTAATATTTAATTTTTTGACTGTAAATGACTATTGCATGTGAATTATCACTTTTGGAACTAAAATAAGTGTGTTTAGAGTCATTTTAATGCCTTTAATTGGTCGAAATAGAAGCTTCTGAGTAGGAGAAAAAGTCTGTAAAAATGGCACTTTTGGTCACATTGAGGATTTAAAAAGTAGTTATTCAACATGAGGCACAACCCAAATTACATTTTGAATCAATTCTTCCACAGTCCAAAAAATCAATTTTCTGATGAAAAACGATGATCCGCGACCTGTCGAATTTTCTCCAGATGGTCAAAAATTGTAATTTTTTAATATTTAATTTTTTGACTGTAAATGAATATTACATGTGAATTATCACTTTCGGAACTAAAATAAGTGTGTTTAGAGTCATTTTAATGCCTTTAATTGGTCGAAATAGAAGCTTCTGAGTAGGAGAAAAAGTCTGTAAAAATTGCACTTTTGGTCACATTGAGGCTTTAAAAAGTAGTTATTCAACATGAGGCACAATCCAAATTACATTTTGAATCAATTCTTCCACAGTCCAAAAAATCAATTTTCTGATGAAAAACGATGATCCGCGACCTGTCGAATTTTCTCCAGATGGTCAAAAATGGTTATTTTTTAATATTCAATTTTTTGACTGTAAATGACTATTGCATGTGAATTATCACTTTTGGAACTAAAATAAGTGTGTTTAGAGTCATTTTAATGCCTTTAATTTGTCGAAATAGAAGCTTCTGAGTAGGAGAAAAAGTCTGTAAAAATGGCACTTTTGGTCACATTGAGGATTTAAAAAGTAGTTATTCAACATGAGGCACAACCCAAATTACATTTTGAATCAATTCTTCCACAGTCCAAAAAATCAATTTTCTGATGAAAAACGATGATCCGCGACCTGTCGAATTTTCTCCAGATGGTCAAAAATGGTAATTTTTTAATATTTAATTTTTTGACTGTAAATGAATATTGCATGTGAATTATCACTTTCGGAACTAAAATAAGTGTGTTTAGAGTCATTTTAATGCCTGAAATTGGTCAAAATAAAAGCTCTCGAGTAGGAGAAAAAGTCTGTAAAAAAGGCAATTTTGGTCACATTGAGGCTTTAAAAAGTAGGTATTCACCATGAGGCACAATCCAAATTACATTTTGAATCAATTCTTCCACAGTCCAAAAAATCAATTTTCTGATGAAAAACGATGATCCGCGACCTGTCGAATTTTCTCCAGATGGTCAAAAATGGTAATTTTTAAATATTTAATTTTTTGACTGTACATGAATATTGCATGTGAATTATCACTTTCGGAACTAAAATAAGTGTGTTTAGAGTCATTTTAATGCCTTTAATTGGTCGAAATAGAAGCTTCTGAGTAGGAGAAAAAGTCTGTAAGAATTGCACTTTTGGTCACATTGAGGCTTTAAAAAGTAGTTATTCAACATGAGGCACAATCCAAATTACATTTTGAATCAATTCTTCCACAGTCCAAAAAATCAATTTTCTGATGAAAAACGATGATCCGCGCGACCTGTCGAATTTTCTCCAGATGGTCAAAAATGGTAATTTTTTAATATTTAATTTTTTGACTGTAAATGAATATTGCATGTGAATTATCACTTTCGGAACTAAAATAAGTGTGTTTAGAGTCATTTTAATGCCTTTAATTGGTCGAAATAGAAGCTTCTGAGTAGGAGAAAAAGTCTGTAAAAATTGCACTTTTGGTCACATTGAGGCTTTAAAAAGTAGTTATTCAACATGAGGCACAATCCAAATTAAATTTTGAATCAATTCTTCCACAGTCCAAAAAATCAATTTTCTGATGAAAAACGATGATCCGCGACCTGTCGAATTTTCTTCAGATGGTCAAAAATGGTTATTTTTTAATATTAAATTTTTTGACTGTAAATGACTATTGCATGTGAATTATCACTTTTGGAACTAAAATAAGTGTGTTTAGGGTCATTTTAATGCCTTTAATTGGTCGAAATAGAAGCTTCTGAATAGGAGAAAAAGTCTGTAAAAATGGCACTTTTGGTCACATTGAGGATTTAAAAAGTAGTTATTCAACATGAGGCACAACCCAAATTACATTTTAAATCAATTTTTCCAGAGTCAAAAAATCAAATTTCTGATGAAAAACGATGACCCGTGACCTGTCGAACTATCTCCAGATGGTCAAAAATGGTAATTTTTTAATATTTAATTTTTTGACTGTAAATGAATATTGCATGTGAATTATCACTTTCGGAACTAAAATAAGTGTGTTTAGAGTCATTTCAATGCCTTTAATTGGTCGAAATAGAAGCTTCTGAGTAGGAGAAAAAGTCTGTAAAAATGGCACTTTTGGTCACATTGAGGATTTAAAAAGTAGTTATTCAACATGAGGCACAACCCAAATTACATTTTGAATCAATTCTTCCACAGTCCAAAAAATCAATTTTCTGATGAAAAACGATGAACCGCGACCTGTCGAATTTTCTCCAGATGGTCAAAAATGGTAATTTTTAATATTTAATTTTTTGACTGTAAATGACATTTGCATGTGAAATATCACATTTGGAACAAAAATAAGTGTGTTTAGAGTCACTTTAATGCCTGAAATTGGTCAAAATAAAAGCTTCTGAGTAGGAGAAAAAGTCTGTAAAAATGGCACTTTTGGTCACATTGAGGCTTTAAAAAGTAGTTATTCAACATGAGGCACAATCCAAATGACATTTTGAATCAATTCTTCCACAGTCCAAAAAATCAATTTTCTGATGAAAAACGATGATCCGCGACCTGTCGAATTTTCTTCAGATGGTCAAAAATGGTTATTTTTTAATATTAAATTTTTTGACTGTAAATGACTATTGCATGTGAATTATCACTTTTGGAACTAAAATAAGTGTGTTTAGGGTCATTTTAATGCCTTTAATTGGTCGAAATAGAAGCTTCTGAATAGGAGAAAAAGTCTGTAAAAATGGCACTTTTGGTCACATTGAGGATTTAAAAAGTAGTTATTCAACATGAGGCACAACCCAAATTACATTTTAAATCAATTTTTCCAGAGTCAAAAAATCAAATTTCTGATGAAAAACGATGACCCGTGACCTGTCGAACTATCTCCAGATGGTCAAAAATGGTAATTTTTTAATATTTAATTTTTTGACTGTAAATGAATATTGCATGTGAATTATCACTTTCGGAACTAAAATAAGTGTGTTTAGAGTCATTTCAATGCCTTTAATTGGTCGAAATAGAAGCTTCTGAGTAGGAGAAAAAGTCTGTAAAAATGGCACTTTTGGTCACATTGAGGATTTAAAAAGTAGTTATTCAACATGAGGCACAACCCAAATTACATTTTGAATCAATTCTTCCACAGTCCAAAAAATCAATTTTCTGATGAAAAACGATGATCCGCGACCTGTCGAATTTTCTCCAGATGGTCAAAAATGGTAATTTTTTAATATTTAATTTTTTGACTGTAAATGAATATTGCATGTGAATTATCACTTTCGGAACTACAATAAGTGTGTTTAGAGTCATTTTAATGCCTGAAATTGGTCAAAATAAAAGCTCTCGAGTAGGAGAAAAAGTCTGTAAAAAAGGCAATTTTGGTCACATTGAGGCTTTAAAAAGTAGGTATTCACCATGAGGCACAATCCAAATTACATTTTGAATCAATTCTTCCACAGTCCAAAAAATCAATTTTCTGATGAAAAACGATGATCCGCGACCTGTCGAATTTTCTCCAGATGGTCAAAAATGGTAATTTTTTAATATTTAATTTTTTGACTATAAATGAATATTGCATGTGAATTATCACTTTCGGAACTAAAATAAGTGTGTTTAGAGTCATTTTAATGCCTTTAATTGGTCGAAATAGAAGCTTCTGAGTAGGAGAAAAAGTCTGTAAAAATTGCACTTTTGGTCACATTGAGGCTTTAAAAAGTAGTTATTCAACATGAGGCACAATCCAAATTACATTTTGAATCAATTCTTCCACAGTCCAAAAAATCAATTTTCTGATGAAAAACGATGATCCGCGACCTGTCGAATTTTCTTCAGATGGTCAAAAATGGTTATTTTTTAATATTAAATTTTTTGACTGTAAATGACTATTGCATGTGAATTATCACTTTTGGAACTAAAATAAGTGTGTTTAGGGTCATTTTAATGCCTTTAATTGGTCGAAATAGAAGCTTCTGAATAGGAGAAAAAGTCTGTAAAAATGGCACTTTTGGTCACATTGAGGATTTAAAAAGTAGTTATTCAACATGAGGCACAACCCAAATTACATTTTAAATCAATTTTTCCAGAGTCAAAAAAATCAAATTTCTGATGAAAAACGATGACCCGTGACCTGTCGAACTATCTCCAGATGGTCAAAAATTGTAATTTTGTAATATTTAATTTTTTGCCTGTAAATGACTTTTGCAAGTGAATTATCTCTTTTGGAACTAAAATAAGTGTGTAAAAAAGGCAATTTTGGTCACATTGAGGATTTAAAAAGTAGGTATTCACCATGAGGCACAATCCAAATTACATTTTGAATCAATTCTTCCACAGTCCAAAAAATCAATTTTCTGATGAAAAACGATGATCCGCGACCTGTCGAATTTTCTCCAGATGGTCAAAAATGGTAATTTTTTAATATTTAATTTTTTGACTGTAAATGAATATTGCATGTGAATTATCACTTTCGGAACTAAAATAAGTGTGTTTAGAGTAATTTCAATGCCTTTAATTGGTCGAAATAGAAGCTTCTGAGTAGGAGAAAAAGTCTGTAAAAATGGCACTTTTGGTCACATTGAGGATTTAAAAAGTAGTTATTCAACATGAGGCACAACCCAAATTACATTTTGAATCAATTCTTCCACAGTCCAAAAAATCAATTTTCTGATGAAAAACGATGATCCGCGACCTGTCGAATTTTCTCCAGATGGTCAAAAATGGTAATTTTTTAATATTTAATTTTTTGACTGTAAATGAATATTGCATGTGAATTATCACTTTCGGAACTACAATAAGTGTGTTTAGAGTCATTTTAATGCCTGAAATTGGTCAAAATAAAAGCTCTCGAGTAGGAGAAAACGTCTGTAAAAAAGGCAATTTTGGTCACATTGAGGCTTTAAAAAGTAGGTATTCACCATGAGGCACAATCCAAATTACATTTTGAATCAATTCTTCCACAGTCCAAAAAATCAATTTTCTGATGAAAAACGATGATCCGCGACCTGTCGAATTTTCTCCAGATGGTCAAAAATGGTAATTTTTTAATATTTAATTTTTTGACTGTAAATGAATATTGCATGTGAATTATCACTTTCGGAACTAAAATAAGTGTGTTTAGAGTCATTTTAATGCCTTTAATTGGTCGAAATAGAAGCTTCTGAGTAGGAGAAAAAGTCTGTAAAAATGGCACTTTTGGTCACATTGAGGCTTTAAAAAGTAGTTATTCAACATGAGGCACAATCCAAATGACATTTTGAATCAATTTTTCTACAGTCCAAAAAATCAATTTTCTGATGAAAAACGATGATCCGCGACCTGTCGAATTTTCTCCAGATGGTCAAAAATGGTAATTTTTTAATATTTAATTTTTTGACTGTAAATGACTATTGCATGTGAATTATCACTTTTGGAACTAAAATAAGTGTGTTTAGAGTCATTTCAATGCCTTTAATTGGTCGAAATAGAAGCTTCTGAGTAGGAGAAAAAGTCTGTAAAAATGGCACTTTTGGTCACATTGAGGATTTAAAAAGTAGTTATTCAACATGAGGCACAACCCAAATTACATTTTGAATCAATTCTTCCACAGTCCAAAAAATCAATTTTCTGATGAAAAACGATGATCCGCGACCTGTCGAATTTTCTCCAGGTGGTCAAAAATGGTTATTTTTTAATATTAAATTTTTTGTCTGTAAATGACTATTGCATGTGAATTATCACTTTTGGAACTAAAATAAGTGTGTTTAGAGTCATTTTAATGGCTTTAATTGGTCGAAATAGAAGCTTCTGAGTAGGAGAAAAAGTCTGTAAAAATGGCACTTTTGGTCACATTGAGTCTTTAAAAAGTAGTTATTCAACATGAGGCACAATCCAAATTACATTTTGAATCAATTTTTCCACAGTCCAAAAAATCAATTTTCTGATGAAAAACGATGATCCGCGACCTGTCGAATTTTCTCCAGATGGTCAAAAATGGTAATTTTTTAATATTTAATTTTTTGACTGTAAATGACTATTGCATGTGAATTATCACTTTTGGAACTAAAATAAGTGTGTTTAGAGTCATTTCAATGCCTTTAATTGGTCGAAATAGAAGCTTCTGAGTAGGAGAAAAAGTCTGTAAAAATGGCACTTTTGGTCACATTGAGGATTTAAAAAGTAGTTATTCAACATGAGGCACAACCCAAATTACATTTTGAATCAATTCTTCCACAGTCCAAAAAATCAATTTTCTGATGAAAAACGATGATCCGCGACCTGTCGAATTTTCTCCAGATGGTCAAAAATTGTAATTTTTTAATATTTAATTTTTTGACTGTAAATGAATATTACATGTGAATTATCACTTTCGGAACTAAAATAAGTGTGTTTAGAGTCATTTTAATGCCTTTAATTGGTCGAAATAGAAGCTTCTGAGTAGGAGAAAAAGTCTGTAAAAATTGCACTTTTGGTCACATTGAGGCTTTAAAAAGTAGTTATTCAACATGAGGCACAATCCAAATTACATTTTGAATCAATTCTTCCACAGTCCAAAAAATCAATTTTCTGATGAAAAACGATGATCCGCGACCTGTCGAATTTTCTCCAGATGGTCAAAAATGGTTATTTTTTAATATTCAATTTTTTGACTGTAAATGACTATTGCATGTGAATTATCACTTTTGGAACTAAAATAAGTGTGTTTAGAGTCATTTTAATGCCTTTAATTTGTCGAAATAGAAGCTTCTGAGTAGGAGAAAAAGTCTGTAAAAATGGCACTTTTGGTCACATTGAGGATTTAAAAAGTAGTTATTCAACATGAGGCACAACCCAAATTACATTTTGAATCAATTCTTCCACAGTCCAAAAAATCAATTTTCTGATGAAAAACGATGATCCGCGACCTGTCGAATTTTCTCCAGATGGTCAAAAATGGTAATTTTTTAATATTTAATTTTTTGACTGTAAATGAATTTTGCATGTGAATTATCACTTTCGGAACTAAAATAAGTGTGTTTAGAGTCATTTTAATGCCTGAAATTGGTCAAAATAAAAGCTCTCGAGTAGGAGAAAAAGTCTGTAAAAAAGGCAATTTTGGTCACATTGAGGCTTTAAAAAGTAGGTATTCACCATGAGGCACAATCCAAATTACATTTTGAATCAATTCTTCCACAGTCCAAAAAATCAATTTTCTGATGAAAAACGATGATCCGCGACCTGTCGAATTTTCTCCAGATGGTCAAAAATGGTAATTTTTTAATATTTAATTTTTTGACTGTAAATGAATATTGCATGTGAATTATCACTTTCGGAACTAAAATAAGTGTGTTTAGAGTCATTTTAATGCCTTTAATTGGTCGAAATAGAAGCTTCTGAGTAGGAGAAAAAGTCTGTAAAAATTGCACTTTTGGTCACATTGAGGCTTTAAAAAGTAGTTATTCAACATGAGGCACAATCCAAATTAAATTTTGAATCAATTCTTCCACAGTCCAAAAAATCAATTTTCTGATGAAAAACGATGATCCGCGACCTGTCGAATTTTCTCCAGATGGTCAAAAATGGTAATTTTTTAATATTTAATTTTTTGACTGTAAATGAATATTGCATGTGAATTATCACTTTCGGAACTAAAATAAGTGTGTTTAGAGTCATTTTAATGCCTGAAATTGGTCAAAATAAAAGCTCTCGAGTAGGAGAAAAAGTCTGTAAAAAAGGCAATTTTGGTCACATTGAGGCTTTAAAAAGTAGGTATTCACCATGAGGCACAATCCAAATTACATTTTGAATCAATTCTTCCACAGTCCAAAAAATCAATTTTCCGATGAAAAACGATGATCCGCGACCTGTCGAATTTTCTCCAGATGGTCAAAAATGGTAATTTTTTAATATTTAATTTTTTGACTGTAAATGAATATTGCATGTGAATTATCACTTTCGGAACTAAAATAAGTGTGTTTAGAGTCATTTTAATGCCTTTAATTGGTCGAAATAGAAGCTTCTGAGTAGGAGAAAAAGTCTGTAAAAATTGCACTTTTGGTCACATTGAGGCTTTAAAAAGTAGTTATTCAACATGAGGCACAATCCAAATTAAATTTTGAATCAATTCTTCCACAGTCCAAAAAATCAATTTTCTGATGAAAAACGATGATCCGCGACCTGTCGAATTTTCTCCAGGTGGTCAAAAATGGTTATTTTTTAATATTAAATTTTTTGTCTGTAAATGACTATTGCATGTGAATTATCACTTTTGGAACTAAAATAAGTGTGTTTAGAGTCATTTTAATGGCTTTAATTGGTCGAAATAGAAGCTTCTGAGTAGGAGAAAAAGTCTGTAAAAATGGCACTTTTGGTCACATTGAGGCTTTAAAAAGTAGTTATTCAACATGAGGCACAATCCAAATTACATTTTGAATCAATTTTTCCACAGTCCAAAAAATCAATTTTCTGATGAAAAACGATGATCCGCGACCTGTCGAATTTTCTCCAGATGGTCAAAAATGGTAATTTTTTAATATTTAATTTTTTGACTGTAAATGACTATTGCATGTGAATTATCACTTTTGGAACTAAAATAAGTGTGTTTAGAGTCATTTCAATGCCTTTAATTGGTCGAAATAGAAGCTTCTGAGTAGGAGAAAAAGTCTGTAAAAATGGCACTTTTGGTCACATTGAGGATTTAAAAAGTAGTTATTCAACATGAGGCACAACCCAAATTACATTTTGAATCAATTCTTCCACAGTCCAAAAAATCAATTTTCTGATGAAAAACGATGATCCGCGACCTGTCGAATTTTCTCCAGATGGTCAAAAATTGTAATTTTTTAATATTTAATTTTTTGACTGTAAATGACTATTGCATGTGAATTATCACTTTTGGAACTAAAATAAGTGTGTTTAGAGTCATTTTAATGCCTTTAATTGGTCGAAATAGAAGCTTCTGAGTAGGAGAAAAAGTCTGTAAAAATTGCACTTTTGGTCACATTGAGGCTTTAAAAAGTAGTTATTCAACATGAGGCACAATCCAAATTACATTTTGAATCAATTCTTCCACAGTCCAAAAAATCAATTTTCTGATGAAAAACGATGATCCGCGACCTGTCGAATTTTCTCCAGATGGTCAAAAATGGTTATTTTTTAATATTCAATTTTTTGACTGTAAATGACTATTGCATGTGAATTATCACTTTTGGAACTAAAATAAGTGTGTTTAGAGTCATTTTAATGCCTTTAATTTGTCGAAATAGAAGCTTCTGAGTAGGAGAAAAAGTCTGTAAAAATGGCACTTTTGGTCACATTGAGGATTTAAAAAGTAGTTATTCAACATGAGGCACAACCCAAATTACATTTTGAATCAATTCTTCCACAGTCCAAAAAATCAATTTTCTGATGAAAAACGATGATCCGCGACCTGTCGAATTTTCTCCAGATGGTCAAAAATGGTAATTTTTTAATATTTAATTTTTTGACTGTAAATGAATATTGCATGTGAATTATCACTTTCGGAACTAAAATAAGTGTGTTTAGAGTCATTTTAATGCCTTTAATTTGTCGAAATAGAAGCTTCTGAGTAGGAGAAAAAGTCTGTAAAAATGGCACTTTTGGTCACATTGAGGATTTAAAAAGTAGTTATTCAACATGAGGCACAACCCAAATTACATTTTGAATCAATTCTTCCACAGTCCAAAAAATCAATTTTCTGATGAAAAACGATGATCCGCGACCTGTCGAATTTTCTCCAGATGGTCAAAAATGGTTATTTTTTAATATTAAATTTTTTGACTGTAAATGACTATTGCATGTGAGTTACACTTTTGGAACTAAAATAAGTGTGTTTAGAGTCATTTTAATGCCTTTAATTTGTCGAAATAGAAGCTTCTGAGTAGGAGAAAAAGTCTGTAAAAATGGCACTTTTGGTCACATTGAGGATTTAAAAAGTAGTTATTCAACATGAGGCACAACCCAAATTACATTTTGAATCAATTCTTCCACAGTCCAAAAAATCAATTTTCTGATGAAAAACGATGATCCGCGACCTGTCGAATTTTTTCCAGATGGTCAAAAATGGTAATTTTTTAATATTTAATTTTTTGACTGTAAATGAATATTGCATGTGAATTATCACTTTCGGAACTAAAATAAGTGTGTTTAGAGTCATTTTAATGCCTGAAATTGGTCAAAATAAAAGCTCTCGAGTAGGAGAAAAAGTCTGTAAAAAAGGCAATTTTGGTCACATTGAGGCTTTAAAAAGTAGGTATTCACCATGAGGCACAATCCAAATTACATTTTGAATCAATTCTTCCACAGTCCAAAAAATCAATTTTCCGATGAAAAACGATGATCCGCGACCTGTCGAATTTTCTCCAGATGGTCAAAAATGGTAATTTTTTAATATTTAATTTTTTGACTGTAAATGAATATTGCATGTGAATTATCACTTTCGGAACTAAAATAAGTGTGTTTAGAGTCATTTTAATGCCTTTAATTGGTCGAAATAGAAGCTTCTGAGTAGGAGAAAAAGTCTGTAAAAATTGCACTTTTGGTCACATTGAGGCTTTAAAAAGTAGTTATTCAACATGAGGCACAATCCAAATTAAATTTTGAATCAATTCTTCCACAGTCCAAAAAATCAATTTTCTGATGAAAAACGATGATCCGCGACCTGTCGAATTTTCTCCAGGTGGTCAAAAATGGTTATTTTTTAATATTAAATTTTTTGTCTGTAAATGACTATTGCATGTGAATTATCACTTTTGGAACTAAAATAAGTGTGTTTAGAGTCATTTTAATGGCTTTAATTGGTCGAAATAGAAGCTTCTGAGTAGGAGAACAAGTCTGTAAAAATGGCACTTTTGGTCACATTGAGTCTTTAAAAAGTAGTTATTCAACATGAGGCACAATCCAAATTACATTTTGAATCAATTTTTCCACAGTCCAAAAAATCAATTTTCTGATGAAAAACGATGATCCGCGACCTGTCGAATTTTCTCCAGATGGTCAAAAATGGTAATTTTTTAATATTTAATTTTTTGACTGTAAATGACTATTGCATGTGAATTATCACTTTTGGAACTAAAATAAGTGTGTTTAGAGTCATTTCAATGCCTTTAATTGGTCGAAATAGAAGCTTCTGAGTAGGAGAAAAAGTCTGTAAAAATGGCACTTTTGGTCACATTGAGGATTTAAAAAGTAGTTATTCAACATGAGGCACAACCCAAATTACATTTTGAATCAATTCTTCCACAGTCCAAAAAATCAATTTTCTGATGAAAAACGATGATCCGCGACCTGTCGAATTTTCTCCAGATGGTCAAAAATTGTAATTTTTTAATATTTAATTTTTTGACTGTAAATGAATATTACATGTGAATTATCACTTTCGGAACTAAAATAAGTGTGTTTAGAGTCATTTTAATGCCTTTAATTGGTCGAAATAGAAGCTTCTGAGTAGGAGAAAAAGTCTGTAAAAATTGCACTTTTGGTCACATTGAGGCTTTAAAAAGTAGTTATTCAACATGAGGCACAATCCAAATTACATTTTGAATCAATTCTTCCACAGTCCAAAAAATCAATTTTCTGATGAAAAACGATGATCCGCGACCTGTCGAATTTTCTCCAGATGGTCAAAAATGGTTATTTTTTAATATTCAATTTTTTGACTGTAAATGACTATTGCATGTGAATTATCACTTTTGGAACTAAAATAAGTGTGTTTAGAGTCATTTTAATGCCTTTAATTTGTCGAAATAGAAGCTTCTGAGTAGGAGAAAAAGTCTGTAAAAATGGCACTTTTGGTCACATTGAGGATTTAAAAAGTAGTTATTCAACATGAGGCACAACCCAAATTACATTTTGAATCAATTCTTCCACAGTCCAAAAAATCAATTTTCTGATGAAAAACGATGATCCGCGACCTGTCGAATTTTCTCCAGATGGTCAAAAATTGTAATTTTTTAATATTTAATTTTTTGACTGTAAATGAATATTACATGTGAATTATCACTTTCGGAACTAAAATAAGTGTGTTTAGAGTCATTTTAATGCCTTTAATTGGTCGAAATAGAAGCTTCTGAGTAGGAGAAAAAGTCTGTAAAAATTGCACTTTTGGTCACATTGAGGCTTTAAAAAGTAGTTATTCAACATGAGGCACAATCCAAATTACATTTTGAATCAATTCTTCCACAGTCCAAAAAATCAATTTTCTGATGAAAAACGATGATCCGCGACCTGTCGAATTTTCTCCAGATGGTCAAAAATGGTTATTTTTTAATATTCAATTTTTTGACTGTAAATGACTATTGCATGTGAATTATCACTTTTGGAACTAAAATAAGTGTGTTTAGAGTCATTTTAATGCCTTTAATTTGTCGAAATAGAAGCTTCTGAGTAGGAGAAAAAGTCTGTAAAAATGGCACTTTTGGTCACATTGAGGATTTAAAAAGTAGTTATTCAACATGAGGCACAACCCAAATTACATTTTGAATCAATTCTTCCACAGTCCAAAAAATCAATTTTCTGATGAAAAACGATGATCCGCGACCTGTCGAATTTTCTCCAGATGGTCAAAAATGGTAATTTTTTAATATTTAATTTTTTGACTGTAAATGAATATTGCATGTGAATTATCACTTTCGGAACTAAAATAAGTGTGTTTAGAGTCATTTTAATGCCTGAAATTGGTCAAAATAAAAGCTCTCGAGTAGGAGAAAAAGTCTGTAAAAAAGGCAATTTTGGTCACATTGAGGCTTTAAAAAGTAGGTATTCACCATGAGGCACAATCCAAATTACATTTTGAATCAATTCTTCCACAGTCCAAAAAATCAATTTTCTGATGAAAAACGATGATCCGCGACCTGTCGAATTTTCTCCAGATGGTCAAAAATGGTAATTTTTAAATATTTAATTTTTTGACTGTACATGAATATTGCATGTGAATTATCACTTTCGGAACTAAAATAAGTGTGTTTAGAGTCATTTTAATGCCTTTAATTTGTCGAAATAGAAGCTTCTGAGTAGGAGAAAAAGTCTGTAAGAATTGCACTTTTGGTCACATTGAGGCTTTAAAAAGTAGTTATTCAACATGAGGCACAATCCAAATTACATTTTGAATCAATTCTTCCACAGTCCAAAAAATCAATTTTCTGATGAAAAACGATGATCCGCGCGACCTGTCGAATTTTCTCCAGATGGTCAAAAATGGTAATTTTTTAATATTTAATTTTTTGACTGTAAATGAATATTGCATGTGAATTATCACTTTCGGAACTAAAATAAGTGTGTTTAGAGTCATTTTAATGCCTTTAATTGGTCGAAATAGAAGCTTCTGAGTAGGAGAAAAAGTCTGTAAAAATTGCACTTTTGGTCACATTGAGGCTTTAAAAAGTAGTTATTCAACATGAGGCACAATCCAAATTAAATTTTGAATCAATTCTTCCACAGTCCAAAAAATCAATTTTCTGATGAAAAACGATGATCCGCGACCTGTCGAATTTTCTTCAGATGGTCAAAAATGGTTATTTTTTAATATTAAATTTTTTGACTGTAAATGACTATTGCATGTGAATTATCACTTTTGGAACTAAAATAAGTGTGTTTAGGGTCATTTTAATGCCTTTAATTGGTCGAAATAGAAGCTTCTGAATAGGAGAAAAAGTCTGTAAAAATGGCACTTTTGGTCACATTGAGGATTTAAAAAGTAGTTATTCAACATGAGGCACAACCCAAATTACATTTTAAATCAATTTTTCCAGAGTCAAAAAATCAAATTTCTGATGAAAAACGATGACCCGTGACCTGTCGAACTATGATGGTCAAAAATTGTAATTTTGTAATATTTAAGTTTTTTGCCTGTAAATGACTTTTGCAAGTGAATTATCTCTTTTGGAACTAAAATAAGTGTGTAAAAAAGGCAATTTTGGTCACATTGAGGATTTAAAAAGTAGGTATTCACCATGAGGCACAATCCAAATTACATTTTGAATCAATTCTTCCACAGTCCAAAAAATCAATTTTCTGATGAAAAACGATGATCCGCGACCTGTCGAATTTTCTCCAGATGGTCAAAAATGGTAATTTTTTAATATTTAATTTTTTGACTGTAAATGAATATTGCATGTGAATTATCACTTTCGGAACTAAAATAAGTGTGTTTAGAGTCATTTCAATGCCTTTAATTGGTCGAAATAGAAGCTTCTGAGTAGGAGAAAAAGTCTGTAAAAATGGCACTTTTGGTCACATTGAGGATTTAAAAAGTAGTTATTCAACATGAGGCACAACCCAAATTACATTTTGAATCAATTCTTCCACAGTCCAAAAAATCAATTTTCTGATGAAAAACGATGATCCGCGACCTGTCGAATTTTCTCCAGATGGTCAAAAATTGTAATTTTTTAATTTTAAATTTTTTGACTGTAAATGAATATTGCATGTGAATTATCACTTTCGGAACTACAATAAGTGTGTTTAGAGTCATTTTAATGCCTGAAATTGGTCAAAATAAAAGCTCTCGAGTAGGAGAAAAAGTCTGTAAAAAAGGCAATTTTGGTCACATTGAGGCTTTAAAAAGTAGGTATTCACCATGAGGCACAATCCAAATTACATTTTGAATCAATTCTTCCACAGTCCAAAAAATCAATTTTCTGATGAAAAACGATGATCCGCGACCTGTCGAATTTTCTCCAGATGGTCAAAAATGGTAATTTTTTAATATTTAATTTTTTGACTATAAATGAATATTGCATGTGAATTATCACTTTCGGAACTAAAATAAGTGTGTTTAGAGTCATTTTAATGCCTTTAATTGGTCGAAATAGAAGCTTCTGAGTAGGAGAAAAAGTCTGTAAAAATTGCACTTTTGGTCACATTGAGGCTTTAAAAAGTAGTTATTCAACATGAGGCACAATCCAAATTACATTTTGAATCAATTCTTCCACAGTCCAAAAAATCAATTTTCTGATGAAAAACGATGATCCGCGACCTGTCGAATTTTCTTCAGATGGTCAAAAATGGTTATTTTTTAATATTAAATTTTTTGACTGTAAATGACTATTGCATGTGAATTATCACTTTTGGAACTAAAATAAGTGTGTTTAGGGTCATTTTAATGCCTTTAATTGGTCGAAATAGAAGCTTCTGAATAGGAGAAAAAGTCTGTAAAAATGGCACTTTTGGTCACATTGAGGATTTAAAAAGTAGTTATTCAACATGAGGCACAACCCAAATTACATTTTGAATCAATTCTTCCACAGTCCAAAAAATCAATTTTCTGATGAAAAACGATGATCCGCGACCTGTCGAATTTTCTCCAGATGGTCAAAAATGGTAATTTTTTAATATTTAATTTTTTGACTGTAAATGAATATTGCATGTGAATTATCACTTTCGGAACTACAATAAGTGTGTTTAGAGTCATTTTAATGCCTGAAATTGGTCAAAATAAAAGCTCTCGAGTAGGAGAAAACGTCTGTAAAAAAGGCAATTTTGGTCACATTGAGGCTTTAAAAAGTAGGTATTCACCATGAGGCACAATCCAAATTACATTTTGAATCAATTCTTCCACAGTCCAAAAAATCAATTTTCTGATGAAAAACGATGATCCGCGACCTGTCGAATTTTCTCCAGATGGTCAAAAATGGTAATTTTTTAATATTTAATTTTTTGACTATAAATGAATATTGCATGTGAATTATCACTTTCGGAACTAAAATAGGTGTGTTTAGAGTCATTTTAATGCCTTTAATTGGTCGAAATAGAAGCTTCTGAGTAGGAGAAAAAGTCTGTAAAAATTGCACTTTTGGTCACATTGAGGCTTTAAAAAGTAGTTATTCAACATGAGGCACAATCCAAATTAAATTTTGAATCAATTCTTCCACAGTCCAAAAAATCAATTTTCTGATGAAAAACGATGATCCGCGACCTGTTGAATTTTCTTCAGATGGTCAAAAATGGTTATTTTTTAATATTAAATTTTTTGACTGTAAATGACTATTGCATGTGAATTATCACTTTTGGAACTAAAATAAGTGTGTTTAGGGTCATTTTAATGCCTTTAATTGGTCGAAATAGAAGCTTCTGAATAGGAGAAAAAGTCTGTAAAAATGGCACTTTTGGTCACATTGAGGATTTAAAAAGTAGTTATTCAACATGAGGCACAACCCAAATTACATTTTAAATCAATTTTTCCAGAGTCAAAAAATCAAATTTCTGATGAAAAACGATGACCCGTGACCTGTCGAACTATCTCCAGATGGTCAAAAATTGTAATTTTGTAATATTTAAGTTTTTTGCCTGTAAATGACTTTTGCAAGTGAATTATCTCTTTTGGAACTAAAATAAGTGTGTAAAAAAGGCAATTTTGGTCACATTGAGGATTTAAAAAGTAGGTATTCACCATGAGGCACAATCCAAATTACATTTTGAATCAATTCTTCCACAGTCCAAAAAATCAATTTTCTGATGAAAAACGATGATCCGCGACCTGTCGAATTTTCTCCAGATGGTCAAAAATGGTAATTTTTTAATATTTAATTTTTTGACTGTAAATGAATATTGCATGTGAATTATCACTTTCGGAACTAAAATAAGTGTGTTTAGAGTCATTTCAATGCCTTTAATTGGTCGAAATAGAAGCTTCTGAGTAGGAGAAAAAGTCTGTAAAAATGGCACTTTTGGTCACATTGAGGATTTAAAAAGTAGTTATTCAACATGAGGCACAACCCAAATTACATTTTGAATCAATTCTTCCACAGTCCAAAAAATCAATTTTCTGATGAAAAACGATGATCCGCGACCTGTCGAATTTTCTCCAGATGGTCAAAAATGGTAATTTTTTAATTTTAAATTTTTTGACTGTAAATGAATATTGCATGTGAATTATCACTTTCGGAACTACAATAAGTGTGTTTAGAGTCATTTTAATGCCTGAAATTGGTCAAAATAAAAGCTCTCGAGTAGGAGAAAAAGGTGCCGATCACGATCCGGTAAAAAATTCCCCCGTGCGACTCGTATCGGGTCTTTTTACCGTACGAATCGTACAAATGCCGTACGAACTGGCAATCACGATTCGCATGGTAAAAAGTCCATACGACCCGCACCGGGAATCATTCCCCACACGTCCTCGGGTCGGAAAATGTGTCCGACACGTCCTCGGACGATTTACCTTACAAACGTAAAAATCCAAGTCCGACCGAGGAATCACGATCCATCCCGTGCGTCCGAGCCTACAACCGTATGGAAAAAACACCGTCCGCACCGAACACCAATAGCAACCATGGAGACATGTGCCCGCATACGCGCCCAACACTCCCCCCAGCCCCCGTACGTCCGACACGTACCCCCCGTATATGTATACCCCCACCCGTCTATGTACACCCCAGTACGTTCCAGTCGTACCCCCACCCCAGTACGTGTCGTACCACCGTCAATGTACACCCCCCCACCCCTGTACGTGTCGTACCACCGTCAATGTACACCCCCCCACCCCTGTACGTGTCGTACCACCGTCCATGTACACCCCAGTACGTTCCAGTCGTACCCCCACCCCAGTACGTGTCGTACCACCGTCAATGTACACCCCCCCACCCCTGTACGTGTCGTACCACCGTCAATGTACACCCCCCCACCCCTGTACGTGTCGTACCACCGTCCATGTACACCCCAGTACGTTCCAGTCGTACCCCCACCCCAGTACGTGTCGTACCACCGTCAATGTACACCCCCCCACCCCTGTACGTGTCGTACCACCGTCAATGTACACCCCCCCACCCCTGTACGTGTCGTACCACCGTCAACGTACACCCCCCCACCCCTGTACGTGTCGTACCACCGTCTATGTACACCCCCCCACCCCTGTACGTGTCGTACCACCGTCAATGTACACCCCCCCACCCCTGTACGTGTCGTACCACCGTCCATGTACACCCCAGTACGTTCCAGTCGTACCCCCACCCCAGTACGTGTCGTACCACCGTCAATGTACACCCCCCCACCCCTGTACGTGTCGTACCACCGTCAATGTAAACCCCCCCACCCCTGTACGTGTCGTACCACCGTCCATGTACACCCCAGTACGTTCCAGTCGTACCCCCACCCCAGTACGTGTCGTACCACCGTCAATGTACACCCCCCCACCCCTGTACGTGTCGTACCACCGTCAATGTACACCCCCCACCCCTGTACGTGTCGTACCACCGTCCATGTAAACCCCCCCACCCCTGTACGTGTCGTACCACCGTCAATGTAAACCCCCCCACCCCTGTACGTGTCGTACCACCGTCCATGTACACCCCAGTACGTTCCAGTCGTACCCCCACCCCAGTACGTGTCGTACCACCGTCAATGTACACCCCCCCACCCCTGTACGTGTCGTACCACCGTCAATGTACACCCCCCCACCCCTGTACGTGTCGTACCACCGTCCATGTACACCCCAGTACGTTCCAGTCGTACCCCCACCCCAGTACGTGTCGTACCACCGTCAATGTACACCCCCCACCCCTGTACGTGTTGTACCACCGTCAATGTACACCCCCCACCCCTGTACGTGTCGTACCACCGTCCATGTAAACCCCCCCACCCCTGTACGTGTCGTACCACCGTCAATGTAAACCCCCCCACCCCTGTACGTGTCGTACCACCGTCAATGTACACCCCCCCACCCCTGTACGTGTCGTACCACCGTCAATGTAAACCCCCCCACCCCTGTACGTGTCGTACCACCGTCCATGTACACCCCAGTACGTTCCAGTCGTACCCCCACCCCAGTACGTGTCGTACCACCGTCAATGTACACCCCCCCACCCCTGTACGTGTCGTACCACCGTCAATGTACACCCCCCCACCCCTGTACGTGTCGTACCACCGTCCATGTACACCCCAGTACGTTCCAGTCGTACCCCCACCCCAGTACGTGTCGTACCACCGTCAATGTACACCCCCCCACCCCTGTACGTGTCGTACCACCGTCAATGTACACCCCCCCACCCCTGTACGTGTCGTACCACCGTCTATGTACACCCCCCACCCCTGTACGTGTCGTACCACCGTCAATGTACACCCCCCCACCCCTGTACGTGTCGTACCACCGTCCATGTACACCCCAGTACGTTCCAGTCGTACCCCCACCCCAGTACGTGTCGTACCACCGTCTATGTACACCCCCCCACCCCTGTACGTGTCGTACCACCGTCTATGTACACCCCAGTACGTTCCAGTCGTACCCCCACCCCAGTACGTTCCTGGCGCACCCCCAACACAACCTCCTAAGTACGGAGCGCACCCCATGCCCCAACATCACAACCGCATGTACGAGTCGTACAAAGCCACACACAAGGACCAAATCGTACAACCAAATGGCCCATGTACACACCGTACACACGCTCAAAACGCACGTACACAACAAGGACAAAACAAAACAACTCAACAATACACCATTCGAAAGGCACACAGCCACTAAACATGGCCAACAACCACTAAAATAACACAATCACTGACCTGCAACTGTCAAAAACAAACAGAGGCCCAATACACCACCACTCCTTATAACACACCCACCCAAAATTCAAACACTGCCACACCCACCCATGGACCAATAAAAAGGGCCCACACACACAAACCATGAGCCTTTGCAACAGACCCACTGCTGCCAGACACCACAGAACCAGACTACAAGCGACACCACATCTTACACTTGCACACCTTCACACGACCACCCTCACAAACACCCTCTCATCACATTCACACACACACACAACCATCCACACCCCCCCCCAACATCCACACACCCCCCACACCCACACCATCCCCACCCACACCCCTCACCATGCCCACTACCAAGAATCCAAAGTTCAGTCACCGAGAGTTGGAGGTCCTTGTTGATCAAATCCTCAGAGTCGAGCCACAGATCTTTGGAACATTGGTCAGAAGCACCAGCCAGGCAGCCAAAACAGCCATGTGGCAGACCATCGTCGATGCTGTGAATGCTGTTGCGCACACCAGGAGGACCAAGCAGGATTGCCAGAACAGGTGGTACGATCTGCGGAGGAGGGTCAGAGCCAAGAGACAGGAGGAACACGACCAGGCCAACGCCACCGGAGGAGGGCCCTCCCGCAGACCCGTACAGTACCATCCCTGGGAGGAGAGGGTGATGGCCATACTGCCGGTGGAGGCAGTTGAAGGAGTAGAAGGACTCCGAGACCCGGGTGAGTACACAAACAACGCACCTCACATGGGGGGAACTGCAACCACAACCAAAATTAATAACAGGCACGCAAACACCACAAGCCATCGCATTACTCAACCACACTCCATGAGCAGGCACATGCCACTGCTGCCACCATGCCCCATGCACCCAGCTGGACAATGTCAAGTCACAGGCCACAGAAGACAACAACACATGACACGGTAACCCGGATGGCGGGAGTGTGGGCACCAAGAATCACATAGTGACTCCAAAGCAGACAACAATGCCCTCTGCCCATATGGCCTAGGTCACAGCCAGACAAACACTGTGTCCCAACACAGGAATGACTTGCCAGCAAATGGCGGATGCCTTGCATCAACACATGGGGGTGAAGGCACTGTTTTGCACATGCCAGCAGCTAATGAACAGCCAACAGTGTGAAAGAGTGGCAGCACACACCACCACAGCAGCAGCGCACAGACACACAGCAGACAAAATGGGTGCCTGGAGATCAGAAACAAACTCACATCAACAGGCCAAGGGCCACTCAAAGATCTGCTAACAGTGTGTGCCCAGGAAGCTGGGCCAAGGTGACAGAGGGTGACACACGGAGGGAGGGAGAGGGGGACACAGAGGGAGGGAGAGGGGGACTGAGAGGGAGGGAGACACAGGAAGATGGACAGAGGGAGGAGGCTGACACACAGAGGGAGGGAGAGGGGGACAGAGAGGGAGGGAGAGGGGGACAGAGAGGGAGGGGGACACAGGAAGATGGACAGAGGGAGGAGGCTGACACACAGAGGGAGGGAGAGGGGGACAGAGAGGGAGGGAGAGGGGGACAGAGAGGGAGGGAGAGGGGGACAGAGAGGGAGGGAGACACAGGAAGATGGACAGAGGGAGGAGGCTGACACACAGAGGGAGGGAGAGGGGGACAGAGAGGGAGGGAGAGGGGGACAGAGAAGGAGGGAGACACAGGGAGAGCAAATCAGTCCTTTGGTGTGTGGGAATGTCTGCACGTCAGCAGGTGGACTGCGTGCATGTAGACAAGGGTGCCCAGTGCCAGAACCCCCCCTCTTCATCATGGCAAAACGCAGGGCCATGTTACAACCTGTACACGAGCACAAGGACAGCCACCTGCATCATATGAGTGTGTGGATCCACTCCATGTGCACATGTACAGTGCTACAAGGAAGGCGCAAACGCATAGCTCGGCACACATGCACACTCCACTGCTGACTGCAATCACACTTGACGCAGCAAGTAAGACTGTGCCACACATAGTTAAAGGGGCCAAATTGGTGCCCAAGGGACACACACATGCACAAGTGCACTGTGAGTGGAATGCAAGACAGATCCTAATTCCAAGAGGAAATGTGCCAACTTTGTAACGGATGAAACATGGATGTTGCATGGATCAAAAGTAACATTGTCTCTCTCACACACAGGTCAACGTCGTGCTGCACCCCCCAACACTGGGGGGGAACACTCACAGGACCCGGATCTGCAGGAGACCGATCCCACCGGCAGCGACCACTCTCACCACTCTGCGGACGACCCCGACCGACCTGGCCCCTCTGGTGTCCAACCACCTGCAGCACCTGCGTCAGGTACAACCGTGCCAACCACCACCCCCACTCCTGCCACATCCCAGGAGACACCCAGGATCCCTGCCCCAACACCACAATGCAGCCAGGCTCGCCAGGAGGGACACGGTGTCCCGGGCACCCAGGAGGAGGCAGGCGACAACGCCAATGCCACCCCTCAGGGGTCCCGGAGACCCCATGTGCCCACAAGTGCAGGCCAGGCGCAAGTGGGCAGGGGTGGTGGGAGTGGAGAGCGGCGGAGGCGCGAGCCTGACCAGTTGGCTGGGGATCCGGTATTTTCCCATGTCCGTAACATCCTGGACTCATACCGGCAGGACACCACGGGCATGGCCCAGGTTGTGTCCGTCCTCGAGGGGATCAAGGTCCAGCAGGCCCAGCAACATGCGGAGCTAATAGCCTGTCTACAGCTACACCAACGGAGGATGGAGGACAGACAGGCTGAGCAAGTGACGGCGTCCCAGGGGATTCACGCTGAACTCCGTCGGATGGCCGACACCATGGCCGACCCTCCCTGTGCCAGAAGGCGGAGAACATCACCACCCACAGGGAGGGATCATGAGGAGGAGGAGGAAACATCCGACGGAGCATCCCAGACGTCGTCACGGCCTGCTGCTGAGGTTCCCCGCAGGAAGCCGGGTCGTCCACGGAAAGGACCGTGAGGGTGGCTGCTACATCACCATCTCCCAGGACACCTGGCCTGGCACCTGGCCCACTGGAGCAACAGCATCACAGCATCAAGAGACATTCTCTGCCACATGGCCCTGCTGGTCACTGGCTGACCAATGTTGACAAAGACTGTGGCATGGACTCTGAGGATTTCCAATGGCAAGGACACCAACTCCCCTACTGAACTTTGGATTCCCTAATCCCGGAAAGGCCCTCACTTGGCCCCCCCCCCCCAATAATAAATCACACTATTAAGAGTAGATGCCTGCTGGTAGCATTATTACCTAACATGTGTCTTGTACAGTCTAAACATGCCTGAGTCATCTGTTCACTTCAACCATCCACACCCTGGGGCCTGAGTCTGGCACAGGACACATGGGTCACAGTTTTCTAGGCAAGACAGACATGGAGCACCATACACACCCGTGATGGTCAGAACCAGCTGAGGGGGTGGCCGAACAACCGTGCTGACAGACACATTGAGTACAGCAACAGTCATGCGCAGAGGTCAGGGATCCTGGCCCGTGTCCTGGGGGGCACCCAGGTACGTGTAGACAGGTGGCAGAACCATGTCCTGCAAGCTTGAGTCCGGTGGATGCAGAGAATGGGGTCATGGACAACGTTGGATGCATGGGGATGGCACATGTCACAATACCCACACAGTCATGGACATCATGCCCATTACACAGTCTCAGCACACACACACAGCTTGCATCTTGCCACTCGACACATTGACACATAGCCACAATCAGGGAATACCATGCCAGACATGCAGGATGCACCGTGCCAACACACCAGCATTGACTGAGAAGAGGCACCTTGGAGGCATAGGGACACCTTTAATAGTCATGTGTTTGGGATTGCAGAGGCAACTTGAAGTACACATGAACACATCATGTGGAGTAACATGTGGCTCCAACACTGGCACCCCCCTTCTGCAGCACAAATGCGTGATAGCCATGGAACTGGCACACAAGTGTCGGATAATAGCTAAAAACCCACAGCTGCTCACGGAGAGCCTGCCATACACCATACATCCGCTGATGTGGAAGTCCCACGCCATGTCAAGACAATGTTAACCGTATGTGTCCGAGGGCAGTGTCACACACATTGATGCCTTCATCACAATCCACCATCCCATCACTGATGACTGACAACCAGGCAGCCCATCTATTCAGGTGTACCCAGCTGCATGTCGTGTCCCATGGGGATGCCACATGTCTGCAGAGGACCCAAACCCCGACCGGGGCAGTGTGCACACATCGTGAACAACTGCCACACCCAATACACCCCAGATGCATCCCTTACCCCATGGAGACTTCCAAACGTGTCCGTGCCTGTAACGCTGAGTCAGCCCACGATGCCATGTCCATGAGGAATAGCAGTGCCACAACAATGCAACCAGCAAACGGCATGCGCAGGTACCTGGGGAAGAGAGACACACAAGAAGTCAGCCACAAGAAGCACAGCCACTTGCATGTGCATGTACTCGACACATGTATGTATGACAACATGCTAGGTCACAATTATGTCTGGGGAAATACTACCATCACTGCCACCATCACTCCAGTGACACACCCACACACACCTCTGACCCACGTGCCATACATGCAGGTGGAGACACACATCACAACGCATGCCACACGGGGACCAATGCGTGCACACTCAGACCCTGGTACTCACCACTAAGCAAAGAAGTCGCGTATGAGCCGAGTCCGGATGTCCTCTTGCGGCTCCACATCCTCCACATCACTAGCCCCATTGCCAAGCCCTTCGTCCTCCACGGGTGGATGGTCCTCGTCATCTTGATCCAGGATGAGGGGCACAGCTCTTTCAACTGCCATGTTGTGCAGCATGCAGCAGACCATGAAGATCTTGCAGACCTTCGCCGGGGCATATGGGAGTGCGCCGCCGGTCTTGTGGAGGCACCGGAATCGGCTCTTCAGCATGCCAAACGTCCTCTCTATCACTCGCCTTGTCCGGCCATGGGCGGTGTTGTAGCGGAGCTGGGCCGGCGTGATGGGGTTGCGGAGAGGTGTCAGCAGCCAAGGCATGTTGGGATAGCCAGCGTCCCCTAAATGGAAAGCACATGGATATCGTTAGAACAGGCGAAGCGGTAGTGCTGCTCGGCCAAACAGAATACAGGACAGACAGACTGTACCCACCAACAACACATGCACGTTCGTTGCGCAGCTGCATCATCATATCAGGCATCCCGCTACGCCTCATGATGTAGGCATCGTGTGCTGATCCTGGAAAACGAGCACAGACATGTGAAATCACCATGTTGGACAGACACACCACAAGGGCATTGATGGAGTGGTAGTGCTTCCGATTGCGGTACGCCACCTCCCGTGCGTGTGGTGGTACCAAACCTACATGTGTCCCATCTATGGACCCAATGACATGGGGCATCCCTCCCAGGGCATAGAAACCACGTTTGACCTCAGTCATCTGTTCAGGGGTTGGGAACTTGATGAAGTCATCCAGGTGAATCAACATGGCCTCCAAGAAATCATGCAGCACACCGCTGAACATGCTCTGGGACATGCCACCAACATGAGCTATGGTATATTGGAAGGTACCCGTGGCAAGGAAATGTAGGGCAGCCATTACCTTCAGCTGGGGTGTCAGTGCCGTAGGATACCTGTGCTGCGGTTGCAGGTGTGGTGCCAGTCTCGCCGTCAGCTCCAGAATCAACGGTTGGGTGAAGCGGTAGAGCCGGATCCTGTCATTCTCCTGCATGGTGGCCAAGTCTGGAATTCTTCGGGCAACAGGAGGCGCTCTGCAGTAATTTGGAAGTGACAAGGAAGAGTGAGTGCACTACGAGAACAACGCATGTCTACTGAGCACATGTAAATCTGCCAATACACACATGCCACATAGGGAGTCAGGCATGTGCTACATGCCCAGGACACGTATGGATGCAAGGTGACACTCCTTCCAAGACCCAGCCACACACGGTGATTGAGAACCTCCCCATGCCAGGCCATGGGAATAGCTGTGTCCCAGTGCAAGTGAACAGCCCGACGCAAGACAGAAGTGACATACACCCACACATCAGCAGAAGTAGGATGCCGATTGTAGAGACTGGTAGCGGAACACCGGAGCCACAGGTCACATGACATTACACTAGGCCTGCCCACACACCTTGCCATGAAGGTGCACATGTCATGACTCACCACACATTCCTTGTGAGGATGCTGACATGGCCTTGTCACGCTACTCCGTGTCCCATGCATACATGTGCACCTCACATCAGATACCACATGTGGCATGGTGTGCGGAACAGTGTGCAATGATAATCTACACACAGACACATGTTGGTTGCTGCAACGGCTGCAGCTTTTGAGGGTGCTACAACATCAACCTGATGTAAATCCCGGACACATAAATGACATAGTCACATTGTGCACTGTGGGTAGTGACAAGTCAGGTTTCATGACCCCTGTACCGGCCATCATGGGACACTTCCGTGTGTTGGTGTCCGTGCCATGCCAGTGACGCTCACCCCAAGTGCGCAGTACGACATGCACACATGTCAAAGGAGTCAAGGGCATGCCTGGCACACATTGCACCCTCACACAGTACACCTGTACACATCTCATCATACATCTGGTGCCTCCTCCACTCAGGAGGCATGTTCCACATCACAGCCTGTCACACCTGTGCCCCACACATGTAGTAATGCACAGACGATGCCTTGATGTCCATTCCTGGACAAGTATGTCCATCCATGGACAAGTATGTCCGCCCTATTCCTACCTGTGTGTCGACTATCACCACAGTGATGTGTACAAACCGGCGTACTGCTGCTAAGAGGGCCTGTGTATGTTCCCCAATCACTGTGGGAGTGCTGCCGTATGTGTACCCATCGTGATGGCGAGCGTACAGGCATTTGTACGGTCCGTACCACAACGAGTACGCATACGCGTGCAGACCCATAGTGAGAGGGCCGTACACTCGCATGTACGCTCACTATCACTATGGGTCTGCACGCGTATGCGTACTCGTTGTGGTACGGACCGTACAAATGCCTGTACGCTCACTATCACTATGGTTCTGCACGCGTATGCGTACACGTAGTGGTACGGACCGTACACTCGCATCTACGCTCACTATCACTATGGGTCTGCACGCGTATGCGTACACGTAGTGGTACGGACCGTACACTCGCATGTACGCTCACTATCACTACGGGTACACAGACCCATAGTGATAGTGAGCGTACAGGCATTTGTACGGTCCGTACCACTACGTGTACGCATACGCGTGCAGAACCATAGTGATAGTGAGCGTACAGGCATTTGTACGGTCCGTACCACAACGAGTACGCATACGCGTGCAGACCCATAGTGATAGTGAGCGTACATGCGAGTGTACGGCCCTCTCACTATGGGTCTGCACGCGTATGCGTACTCGTTGTGGTACGGACCGTACAAATGCCTGTACGCTCACTATCACTATGGTTCTGCACGCGTATGCGTACACGTAGTGGTACGGACCGTACACTCGCATCTACGCTCACTATCACTATGGTTCTGCACGCGTATGCGTACACGTAGTGGTACGGACCGTACACTCGCATCTACGCTCACTATCACTATGGTTCTGCACGCGTATGCGTACACGTAGTGGTACGGACCGTACACTCGCATCTACGCTCACTATCACTATGGTTCTGCACGCGTATGCGTACACGTAGTGGTACGGACCGTACACTCGCATCTACGCTCACTATCACTATGGTTCTGCACGCGTATGCGTACACGTAGTGGTACGGACCGTACACTCGCATGTACGCTCACTATCACTACGGGTACACAGACCCATAGTGATAGTGAGCGTACAGGCATTTGTACGGTCCGTACCACAACGAGTACGCATACGCGTGCAGAACCATAGTGATAGTGAGCGTACAGGCATTTGTACGGTCCGTACCACTACGTGTACGCATACGCGTGCAGACCCATAGTGATTTTGAACGTAGGCATGCATGTACGGGCCGTTGCCATGCATTTGGGGTGCCCTAGGGCCCGGAAACGCACCGTACCTGTGTGTGATTCTCCTAATTACATAGGGGACAAGTATTAAGGCCTACATGCATGCTGGTTGTCATGGCGACCAGGTTCAAATTTCGATTTTGTTCTGGAAGGTGCACAGCAGAAGTCAGTTGGAATTCTTCTACTTTGTTGCAATGTGTTTGTGGGGCTGACATCATGCAGGAGAATGAAACCGATAGAGAACCCACAGACTGCTAGGTTTGAAGGGATTGGTGGAAACATAGGATGCAAATGTGAGTGACCAATCACTCTGTACTCCTGTGCATGAGACTGGGCAGAAGGCCACATATAAGGCAGCCAGGTCCCATGAGGGATTACTTGCCTGCACATCTTTGCATTTGTCGACCAAGCTGCTGCTACTGATTCCCTGGAACCATGTCAAGGGCTGTGGAGAGGACACAGCCATTCACCCTGGAGGAGAACATGGCTCTGCTGGATGTGATCCTCCCACAGTACCCCATGCTGTATGGGCGACCAGGGTATCAGGTGAGTGCATAGGCCACTGCCACAGACTGTCCCTATGTTGTGACTGTGTCTTCAGGCATTGTGACCCGGTGTGACACACATGCCATGTACTGTCGGGGGGGTACCAGGGGGGGGGTGCCTGATGTCTCCCAGCAGTGCCCTGAGACAGGAGGGGTGTGTGCAGAGTCCTCCCAGCAGTGCCCTGAGACAGGAGGTGTGTGTGCAGAGTCCACCCAGCAGTGCCCTGAGACAGGAGGGGTGGGGGCCTATAACTCACAGCAGTGCCCTGAGACAGGAGGGGTGGGTGTGGAGTCCTTCCAGCAGTGCCCTGAGACAGGAGGGGTGGGTGTGGAGTCCTCCCAGCAGTGCCCTGAGACAGGAGGGGTGGGGACCTATCACTAACAGCAGTGCCCTGAGACAGGAGGGGTGGGTGTGGAGTCCTCCCAGCAGTGCCCTGAGACAGGAGGGGTGGGTGTGATGCACAGTGTGAGCCTTGATCATTGATTGTGACATTGCCATCATTCCACCTGAGTACCCACTATGGCACGTACTGCCTTTTCCCTCACCAGAGGATGATGTCCCTAAGACAGAGGTGCAATGCGTTGGCTGCATTACATGCCATGTAGTAACCAGCTATTATGTTCACATATGTCTCTCTGTGACATGTGGCTGGTGTATTGATGTGGTGTCACTTGTACTTCCTCACAGGTAGGCGCCTCTGCCAAGGAGCAGATCTGGCTGACCGCCGTCAGTGCCGTGAGGCGTGTGGATGGTCGGAGGCGGAGCCTGTCCCAGGTGAGGAAACGCTGGCAGGATATCCGGTGCTGGACGCGGAGGATTGCACGGCTCCTGCTGGGGGACTCACCTGAGAGCCACAAGAACCGCGGCCGCCGCCGTCTGACCCACCTCCACAGGCGTGTGCTGCCGGTGGTCTTTCCAGACCTGGAGAGGCGCTTACAGGCGCTGCAGCAGGCGGAAGGGGGTAGGTACATGTGCGTTTGTTGTGTGTCACCGGCATTTGTAAGGGCACAGTGGCATTAATTCACTGGCAGGGTTTAAAGGTGCTGTGCCCATCCAGTTTGCCCAAGTGTAGCGCTGCGCCCCTGCCACCCTTCCCCTCCTTGCAATGTGTTCCCTGGTCTGTGTGTAGTCACTCCTTCACAAGGTAATGTAGGCTGGCGCTTTGTCCACGAGAACAATGACTGTAGCATCATGGGTGGTGGTGGTGGGTAACAGGTTGTGGGACCTTGCCTGTGAACTGTCAAGTTCACTGCATGTGGGTTCCATGTCAGTTGGCACTGATGCTGGCTCCAGACATGGGAGTTGGTCTCTCATGTGTCATGCCTTACAGCGCGCATGTCCTATGTAGTGGCCTGTGACATGATGTGCATGAGTGTGCGCTACGCATAGTGCAGGGATGGTGACGTGTGTAGCAGTCATTCCCATTCAGCCATTCAGTAGCATGTAGTTGCGTGCCCAATACTGTCCCCTGGGGCACCTTATCCTCAGTGTTGTTTGTGTCATCATCAACGTGGACACTCTCACTGTCTACAGCGTAGGTTGTGCTCTGTGCCATTGTCCCCTGTCACCATGTATATAGACGTGCTATTATGTACAGGTGTCCACTGTGCAGCCTGACCTGATTGTCCCTCTTCATACTCACAGTTGCCAGTGCCTGTGTGTCTTGTTATACTCATCTGAGGATGGGCACTGGTACCTCATTATTTGTACAGGCGCACCTTTGCTGTTTTGCGTCCAATCTTGCCTTTTGCCTGCCACTGTGTTTATCACCCAGACTATGAGATGTTGGTGCCACCTGTGTCTCAGCAATTAGCATCGTGTGGGGGTTGCTTGGGGCGGGCAATGCCTATGTGTCAAATCCTGATTCCTAATTGCTGGGTCTGGACAGTGTGTGATGTTACTGGACACACACGCAAGGTGCAGTGACCGAGTTATGTTGGGCATGTTTGCAGCATTACCTATGCAGCATGTGTCTCAAGTTCATGGATATTGTCCCTGGTCATAGGTATTTTCACAAACGCTGTGTGGTGCAGAGGCAGTGCAGGATTGTCCCCAGGGCCTGGGTGCTATGTCAGACTCCGTTTCCTGTCATCAGCTATTGTCTCATGCTCTCCATGGTATTTCAGTGGCATGGTGGCTCAACCAACTGTGTTTCATGCCCTACATCGGTACCTTGTTTTGCAGATGTTAGGGATCTGCCTCTTCAGGCTATGCAATGTTGACTATGTAGATTGGACTCATGTGACAGATGTGTGCAGGTGTCTGATTAATTTCTGTCTCTCCACCCTGCCCACAGCATCGTCGGGGGACACAGAGGGAGACATGGACACGGACCAGGCGGAGGGACCGAGCACCAGTGGCAGCCGTGACATCGGGGCTGGCACATCGAGTGGGACAGAGGCGGAGGATAGTGTGGCCGAGGACCTGTCGACTGGCACATCAGACTACGAAGCTGACAGGTCCGAGGAGGATGTCTCAGGGTTGGCGGAGGCTGCACCAGCAGCTGACAGTGGAACAACACCTGCCACCGCCCCCTCAGTTCCCACCAACCGCCTCCCACTTGCTCGTGTCCCTTCCCAGCGTGCCCGGTCACCGCATGTCTCCTTCCTGCCAGGCACCGCACCCCCTGCCCCTGTCTCCACTGCTGCCGCCAATGCTGAGTCTATGGACATCCAGCGGCAAATGCAGGTTGGTCAGGCTGCGATCCTGAATGTCCTCCATTCCCACGGGAAAACCCTCACCAACATCGAGGCATTCTTGGAGGGCATTCATTCTTTGCAGGCTGACCAACGCAACTTGCTGAGGTCCCTAGACTCCACACTGACTGCAGCAGTGGGTCTCCTGCAGCGCGACCTCCCCCCACCTACCCCTGCCCCATCCACACTTCCCACTTCCATGCCTGTCCCACGTACACCCAGACGTCGGCATGCACCCACCACAACAGACACAGGCACCACACCAGCAGGGAAGGTCCACCGCACTCCTCCTGACACGCACACACAGGGTGAGATAGGCACACCCACTGGGTCGGGGGGCAAACGTGTGACACGCAGCCAGAGTGGGAGTCCGCATTCCACACAATCCACTCCCTCCAAATCCCCTCCCCTCAGCTCTCCTGGCCACATCTCCCCCAAGGACTCCTTCATGGCCGCTCTGTCCCTGAGCCCCACAGTTACGCCACCACGCAAGCGGTCAAGGAAGTCCTCGGTCAGGGTGGTTGAGTCTCCCCCCCTGTCTCCACCCTCCCCCGGTGGCGCTGCAACCCATCCCTCTGAACCCCCCCCCTCCTTGGGGCCTGAGGTCACTTCGGGTGCAGGGGACTCCCTGGAGGACCTTGCTAAGGTGTGTAGTGCCATCCTGGCCTCCGCCTTTGGCCATGACACACCCCCTGTGGTTGAGTCCTCCATCCCTGCACCCACAACGCCGCCCCTTTGCCCTGATGTCCCTGCGGTGCCTGTTGCTTCCCCCCCCCCTGATGCCCTCACCAGTATGGAAGACGATGGCATTTGACTGTGCAGGCAAGGTAGGGGACACACATCCCACTGTGTCCCCCATGCAGCTGGGAATAATTGACTGCCCTATGGCCTTTGTTGACTTTGAACTGCCGTTGATCCACGGACATTGTGCTCATGCTGATTAAAGCTTATTTTTTTTTTCATTATCACACTCCTGCTATGGTGGTATTGGTGTTGGTGGGGCTGCTACATTGTTTTGGGTGGTGTTTAAGGCTTTGGGTGTGTGGGATTTGTAGTAGTGTTCTGCTCTTTGGGGCCACCCTAGGATCTGTGTGCCATCACAAGGTGTTGGCTAACTTCCTTAGGTCATGTCAGCAGTTACTGCATGGTTCAATTGTCCCAGGGTGTATTCCTTCCTCTGTGTACCCAGTTTCTTCCCTGCAGGGTGTTCCCAATGTTTAGCGCAGAGCTGTGTCTACATGAGCTGTGTGTGTGACGGAGCCCTTCTACTTTGGCCATGCATGCATGGCCATGTCTCCACCTGCAACAATCGTGGCATCCTTGGTGATCACTGTACTTGTGTGTGGAGTCAGTTGACATGAGTTCATGGGGACATGTTCCCTTGTAGGCAGTATGGATGTGGGTAATTGTGGCATCACACACATGTGTTATACCCCTCCTGGGTGTGGACACTGCTGGGAGGACTCTGCACACACCCCTCCTGTCTCAGGGCACTGCTGGGAGGACTCTGCACCCACCCCTCCTGTCTCAGGGCACTGCTGGGAGGACTCACCACCCACCCCTCCTGTCTCAGGGCACTGCTGGGAGGTCTCTGCACCCACCCCTCCTGTGTCAGGGCACTGCTGGGAGGACTCTGCACCCACCCCTCCTGTCTCTGGGCACTGCTGGGAGGACTCCACACCCACCCCTCCTGGGTCTGGACACTGCTGGGAGGACTCTGCACCCACCCCTCCTGTCTCTGGGCACTGCTGGGAGGACTCACCACCCACCCCTCCTGTCTCTGGGCACTGCTGGGAGGACTCACCACCCACCCCTCCTGTCTCAGGGCACTGCTGGGAGGTCTCTGCACCCACCCCTCCTGTGTCTGGGCACTGCTGGGAGGACTCTGCACCCACCCCTCCTGTGTCAGGGCACTGCTGGGAGGACTCTGCACCCACCCCTCCTGTCTCAGGGCACTGCTGGGAGGACTCCACACCCACCCCTCCTGTCTCAGGGCACTGCTGGGAGGACTCTGCACACACCCCTCCTGTCTCTGGGCACTGCTGGGAGTGATGGGCACCCACCCCTCCTGTCTCAGGGCACTGCTGGGAGGACTCCACACCCACCCCTCCTGTCTCAGGACACTGCTGGGAGGACTCTGCACACACCCCTCCTGTCTCTGGGCACTGCTGGGAGGACTCACCACCCACCCCTCCTGGGTCTGGACACTGCTGGGAGGACTCTGCACCCACCCCTCCTGTCTCTGGGCACTGCTGGGAGGACTCACCACCCACCCCTCCTGTCTCAGGGCACTGCTGGGAGGTCTCTGCACCCACCCCTTCTGGGTCTGGACACTGCTGGGAGGACTCTGCACACACCCCTCCTGTCTCTGGGCACTGCTGGGAGGACTCTGCACCCACCCCTCCTGGGTCTGGACACTGCTGGTAGGACTCTGCACCCACCCCTCCTGTCTCTGGGCACTGCTCGGAGGACTCACCACCCACCCCTCCTGTCTCAGGGCACTGCTGGGAGGACTCCACACCCACCCCTCCTGTCTCAGGGCACTGCTGGGAGGACTCTGCACACACCCCTCCTGTCTCTGGGCACTGCTGGGAGTGATGGGCACCCACCCCTCCTGTCTCAGGGCACTGCTGGGTGGACTCTGCACACACACCTCCGATTTCTGGATATGTGCGCTTGGCACATACACGGTGGGGTTACGCACACTGCATTAGAGGTGAGGGTACGAGTCTACTGACACTGGTGTGGTGGGGGTACGCTCCGTACGTCCGCGGGTGGGGGTACGGGTCGTACTTACACTGTTGGGCTGGGGGTACGCTCCGTGCGTCCGCGGGTGGGGGTACGGGTCGTACTTACACTGTTGGGCTGGGGGTACGCTCCGTGCGTCCGCGGGTGGGGGTACGGGTCGTACTTACACTGTTGGGCTGGGGGTACGCTCCGTGCGTCCGCGGGTGGGGGTACGGGTCGTACTTACACTGTTGGGCTGGGGGTACGCTCCGTACGTCCGCGGGTGGGGGTACGGGTCGTACTTACACTGTTGGGCTGGGGGTACGCTCCGTGCGTCCGCGGGTGGGGGTACGGGTCGTACTTACACTGTTGGGCTGGGGGTACGCTCCGTGCGTCCGCGGGTGGGGGTACGGGTCGTACTTACACTGTTGGGCTGGGGGTACGCTCCGTGCGTCCGCGGGTGGGGGTACGGGTCGTACTTACACTGTTGGGCTGGGGGTACGCTCCGTGCGTCCGCGGGTGGGGGTACGGGTCGTACTTACACTGTTGGGCTGGGGGTACGCTCCGTGCGTCCGCGGGTGGGGGTACGGGTCGTACTTACACTGTTGGGCTGGGGGTACGCTCCGTACGTCCGCGGGTGGGAGTACGGGTCGTACTTACACTGTTGGGCTGGGGGTACGCTCCGTGCGTCCGCGGGTGGGGGTACGGGTCGTACTTACACTGTTGGGCTGGGGGGTATGCTCCTTGCATACGGGGTGGGGGTAGGGTCCGTACATATCCGTCCCCACGCTATGTGATGTTTGTGCGGCCCGTACCCAGGCCTTTGCCACGTGGGTGCGATCCGTCCCGCCATTGTTGGGGTGACGTGTGTGGGCGTGGTCCGACTCGTACCCACGCTCTTCAGGCGTGGGTACGGGACGTACCTGTCTGGTTGTGTTGCCGGTTCGCGTGGTGACGGACTTCCGTTGTGGCGGTCGCTGGATTATCAGGACACGCCCCCACCCCCTCGTGGTGACCAGGGCATGGGAGTCAGGTATGTCCAGGCCATGTGTAGTGTGTCACTCATGTGGTTGTTTTGTGGCCTGCCCTGGTCGTGCCACCCCCACCCCACCCCACTTTCCCCCCTCCCTTAGTTATTCTGACCTTCTGCGGCGTCTGCGTCGTAACCTGTAGAGGAGGTGTACTGCTATGAGGGCAGGGATGACTCGTAGGTTCGGGTCCATGTCTGTCCGTCGCGTACTGGTACTCCTTGCTCGCGTCGTCCTGTCGCGTACGGGTCCTCCTTGATCGCGTCGTCCTGTCGCGTACGGGTCCTCCTTGGTGGCGTCGTCCTGTGTGTCCGTCACGTACTGGTCCTCCTTGTTCGCGTCGCCGTCTGTCCGTCGCGTACTGGTGGTCCTTGTTCGCGTCGTCCTGATTTCCCGGCAGTTTTTGGCTGCCGCAAAATATTGACCGTGCGGGGTGACGTCGGTGCGAATCGTGATTCCTGGGTCGTGAATGGCTGGCTGCGTGCGTCCCGACGTCAGGTCGGCGCTTTCCCGGATTGCATTGGTAGGTGTTTTTTGTTCGGTCGGTCTTTTTTACGATTCGTACGGTAATGGTGTACCCGTGCGAATCGTAATTCCATGTTTGTATATTTTGACGACCGGGTACGCGTCGGACGGAGAATATGCTCCGTCCGACGGTTCGTACCCGGTTTTTGCCGGATCGTGATCGGCACCAAAGTCTGTAAAAAAGGCAATTTTGGTCACATTGAGGCTTTAAAAAGTAGGTATTCACCATGAGGCACAATCCAAATTACATTTTGAATCAATTCTTCCACAGTCCAAAAAATCAATTTTCTGATGAAAAACGATGATCCGCGACCTGTCGAATTTTCTCCAGATGGTCAAAAATGGTAATTTTTTAATATTTAATTTTTTGACTATAAATGAATATTGCATGTGAATTATCACTTTCGGAACTAAAATAAGTGTGTTTAGAGTCATTTTAATGCCTTTAATTGGTCGAAATAGAAGCTTCTGAGTAGGAGAAAAAGTCTGTAAAAATTGCACTTTTGGTCACATTGAGGCTTTAAAAAGTAGTTATTCAACATGAGGCACAATCCAAATTACATTTTGAATCAATTCTTCCACAGTCCAAAAAATCAATTTTCTGATGAAAAACGATGATCCGCGACCTGTCGAATTTTCTTCAGATGGTCAAAAATGGTTATTTTTTAATATTAAATTTTTTGACTGTAAATGACTATTGCATGTGAATTATCACTTTTGGAACTAAAATAAGTGTGTTTAGGGTCATTTTAATGCCTTTAATTGGTCGAAATAGAAGCTTCTGAATAGGAGAAAAAGTCTGTAAAAATGGCACTTTTGGTCACATTGAGGATTTAAAAAGTAGTTATTCAACATGAGGCACAACCCAAATTACATTTTAAATCAATTTTTCCAGAGTCAAAAAAATCAAATTTCTGATGAAAAACGATGACCCGTGACCTGTCGAACTATCTCCAGATGGTCAAAAATTGTAATTTTGTAATATTTAATTTTTTGCCTGTAAATGACTTTTGCAAGTGAATTATCTCTTTTGGAACTAAAATAAGTGTGTAAAAAAGGCAATTTTGGTCACATTGAGGATTTAAAAAGTAGGTATTCACCATGAGGCACAATCCAAATTACATTTTGAATCAATTCTTCCACAGTCCAAAAAATCAATTTTCTGATGAAAAACGATGATCCGCGACCTGTCGAATTTTCTCCAGATGGTCAAAAATGGTAATTTTTTAATATTTAATTTTTTGACTGTAAATGAATATTGCATGTGAATTATCACTTTCGGAACTAAAATAAGTGTGTTTAGAGTAATTTCAATGCCTTTAATTGGTCGAAATAGAAGCTTCTGAGTAGGAGAAAAAGTCTGTAAAAATGGCACTTTTGGTCACATTGAGGATTTAAAAAGTAGTTATTCAACATGAGGCACAACCCAAATTACATTTTGAATCAATTCTTCCACAGTCCAAAAAATCAATTTTCTGATGAAAAACGATGATCCGCGACCTGTCGAATTTTCTCCAGATGGTCAAAAATGGTAATTTTTTAATATTTAATTTTTTGACTGTAAATGAATATTGCATGTGAATTATCACTTTCGGAACTACAATAAGTGTGTTTAGAGTCATTTTAATGCCTGAAATTGGTCAAAATAAAAGCTCTCGAGTAGGAGAAAACGTCTGTAAAAAAGGCAATTTTGGTCACATTGAGGCTTTAAAAAGTAGGTATTCACCATGAGGCACAATCCAAATTACATTTTGAATCAATTCTTCCACAGTCCAAAAAATCAATTTTCTGATGAAAAACGATGATCCGCGACCTGTCGAATTTTCTCCAGATGGTCAAAAATGGTAATTTTTTAATATTTAATTTTTTGACTATAAATGAATATTGCATGTGAATTATCACTTTCGGAACTAAAATAGGTGTGTTTAGAGTCATTTTAATGCCTTTAATTGGTCGAAATAGAAGCTTCTGAGTAGGAGAAAAAGTCTGTAAAAATTGCACTTTTGGTCACATTGAGGCTTTAAAAAGTAGTTATTCAACATGAGGCACAATCCAAATTACATTTTGAATCAATTCTTCCACAGTCCAAAAAATCAATTTTCTGATGAAAAACGATGATCCGCGACCTGTCGAATTTTCTTCAGATGGTCAAAAATGGTTATTTTTTAATATTAATTTTTTTGACTGTAAATGACTATTGCATGTGAATTATCACTTTTGGAACTAAAATAGGTGTGTTTAGAGTCATTTTAATGCCTTTAATTGGTCGAAATAGAAGCTTCTGAATAGGAGAAAAAGTCTGTAAAAATGGCACTTTTGGTCACATTGAGGATTTAAAAAGTAGTTATTCAACATGAGGCACAACCCAAATTACATTTTGAATCAATTCTTCCACAGTCCAAAAAATCATTTTTCTGATGAAAAATGATGATCCGCGACCTGTCGAATTTTCTCCAGATGGTCAAAAATGGTAATTATTTAATATTTAATTTTTTGACCGTAAATGAATATTGCATGTGAATTATCACTTTCGGAACTAAAATAAGTGTGTTTAGAGTCATTTTAATGCCTTTAATTGGTCGAAATAGAAGCTTCTGAGTAGGAGAAAAAGTCTGTAAAAATGGCACTTTTGGTCACATTGAGGCTTTAAAAAGTAGTTATTCAACATGAGGCACAATCCAAATTACATTTTGAATCAATTTTTCCACAGTCCAAAAAATCAATTTTCTGATGAAAAACGATGATCCGCGACCTGTCGAATTTTCTCCAGATGGTCAAAAATGGAATTTTTTTAATATTTAATTTTTTGACTGTAAATGACTATTGCATGTGAATTATCACTTTTGGAACTAAAATAAGTGTGTTTAGAGTCATTTCAATGCCTTTAATTGGTCGAAATAGAAGCTTCTGAGTAGGAGAAAAAGTCTGTAAAAATGGCACTTTTGGTCACATTGAGGATTTAAAAAGTAGTTATTCAACATGAGGCACAACCCAAATTACATTTTGAATCAATTCTTCCACAGTCCAAAAAATCAATTTTCTGATGAAAAACGATGATCCGCGACCTGTCGAATTTTCTCCAGATGGTCAAAAATGGTAATTTTTTAATATTTAATTTTTTGACTGTAAATGAATATTGCATGTGAATTATCACTTTCGGAACTACAATAAGTGTGTTTAGAGTCATTTTAATGCCTGAAATTGGTCAAAATAAAAGCTCTCGAGTAGGAGAAAACGTCTGTAAAAAAGGCAATTTTGGTCACATTGAGGCTTTAAAAAGTAGTTATTCAACATGAGGCACAATCCAAATTACATTTTGAATCAATTCTTCCACAGTCCAAAAAATCAATTTTCTGATGAAAAACGATGATCCGCGACCTGTCGAATTTTCTCCAGATGGTCAAAAATGGTAATTTTTTAATATTTAATTTTTTGACTATAAATGAATATTGCATGTGAATTATCACTTTCGGAACTAAAATAGGTGTGTTTAGAGTCATTTTAATGCCTTTAATTGGTCGAAATAGAAGCTTCTGAGTAGGAGAAAAAGTCTGTAAAAATTGCACTTTTGGTCACATTGAGGCTTTAAAAAGTAGTTATTCAACATGAGGCACAATCCAAATTACATTTTGAATCAATTCTTCCACAGTCCAAAAAATCAATTTTCCGATGAAAAACGATGATCCCCGACCTGTCGAATTTTCTCCAGATGGTCAAAAATGGTAATTTTTTAATATTTAATTTTTTGACTGTAAATGAATATTGCATGTGAATTATCACTTTCGGAACTAAAATAAGTGTGTTTAGAGTCATTTTAATGCCTTTAATTGGTCGAAATAGAAGCTTCTGAGTAGGAGAAAAAGTCTGTAAAAATTGCACTTTTGGTCACATTGAGGCTTTAAAAAGTAGTTATTCAACATGAGGCACAATCCAAATTAAATTTTGAATCAATTCTTCCACAGTCCAAAAAATCAATTTTCTGATGAAAAACGATGATCCGCGACCTGTCGAATTTTCTCCAGGTGGTCAAAAATGGTTATTTTTTAATATTAAATTTTTTGTCTGTAAATGACTATTGCATGTGAATTATCACTTTTGGAACTAAAATAAGTGTGTTTAGAGTCATTTTAATGGCTTTAATTGGTCGAAATAGAAGCTTCTGAGTAGGAGAAAAAGTCTGTAAAAATGGCACTTTTGGTCACATTGAGGCTTTAAAAAGTAGTTATTCAACATGAGGCACAATCCAAATTACATTTTTAATCAATTTTTCCACAGTCCAAAAAATCAATTTTCTGATGAAAAACGATGATCCGCGACCTGTCGAATTTTCTCCAGATGGTCAAAAATGGTAATTTTTTAATATTTAATTTTTTGACTGTAAATGACTATTGCATGTGAATTATCACTTTTGGAACTAAAATAAGTGTGTTTAGAGTCATTTCAATGCCTTTAATTGGTCGAAATAGAAGCTTCTGAGTAGGAGAAAAAGTCTGTAAAAATGGCACTTTTGGTCACATTGAGGATTTAAAAAGTAGTTATTCAACATGAGGCACAACCCAAATTACATTTTGAATCAATTCTTCCACAGTCCAAAAAATCAATTTTCTGATGAAAAACGATGATCCGCTACCTGTCGAATTTTCTCCAGATGGTCAAAAATTGTAATTTTTTAATATTTAATTTTTTGACTGTAAATGAATATTACATGTGAATTATCACTTTCGGAACTAAAATAAGTGTGTTTAGAGTCATTTTAATGCCTTTAATTGGTCGAAATAGAAGCTTCTGAGTAGGAGAAAAAGTCTGTAAAAATTGCACTTTTGGTCACATTGAGGCTTTAAAAAGTAGTTATTCAACATGAGGCACAATCCAAATTACATTTTGAATCAATTCTTCCACAGTCCAAAAAATCAATTTTCTGATGAAAAACGATGATCCGCGACCTGTCGAATTTTCTCCAGATGATCAAAAATGGTTATTTTTTAATATTACATTTTTTGACTGTAAATGACTATTGCATGTGAATTATCACTTTTGGAACTAAAATAAGTGTGTTTAGAGTCATTTTAATGCCTTTAATTTGTCGAAATAGAAGCTTCTGAGTAGGAGAAAAAGTCTGTAAAAATGGCACTTTTGGTCACATTGAGGATTTAAAAAGTAGTTATTCAACATGAGGCACAACCCAAATTACATTTTGAATCAATTCTTCCACAGTCCAAAAAATCAATTTTCTGATGAAAAACGATGATCCGCGACCTGTCGAATTTTCTCCAGATGGTCAAAAATGTTAATTTTTTAATATTTAATTTTTTGACTGTAAATGAATATTGCATGTGAATTATCACTTTCGGAACTAAAATAAGTGTGTTTAGAGTCATTTTAATGCCTGAAATTGGTCAAAATAAAAGCTCTCGAGTAGGAGAAAAAGTCTGTAAAAAAGGCAATTTTGGTCACATTGAGGCTTTAAAAAGTAGGTATTCACCATGAGGCACAATCCAAATTACATTTTGAATCAATTCTTCCACAGTCCAAAAAATCAATTTTCTGATGAAAAACGATGATCCGCGACCTGTCGAATTTTCTCCAGATGGTCAAAAATGGTAATTTTTTAATATTTAATTTTTTGACTATAAATGAATATTGCATGTGAATTATCACTTTCGGAACTAAAATAGGTGTGTTTAGAGTCATTTTAATGCCTTTAATTGGTCGAAATAGAAGCTTTTGAGTAGGAGAAAAAGTCTGTAAAAATTGCACTTTTGGTCACATTGAGGCTTTAAAAAGTAGTTATTCAACATGAGGCACAATCCAAATTACATTTTGAATCAATTCTTCCACAGTCCAAAAAATCAATTTTCTGATGAAAAACGATGATCCGCGACCTGTCGAATTTTCTTCAGATGGTCAAAAATGGTTATTTTTTAATATTAAATTTTTTGACTGTAAATGACTATTGCATGTGAATTATCACTTTTGGAACTAAAATAAGTGTGTTTAGAGTCATTTTAATGCCTTTAATTGGTCGAAATAGAAGCTTCTGAATAGGAGAAAAAGTCTGTAAAAATGGCACTTTTGGTCACATTGAGGATTTAAAAAGTAGTTATTCAACATGAGGCACAACCCAAATTACATTTTGAATCAATTCTTCCACAGTCCAAAAAATCATTTTTCTGATGAAAAATGATGATCCGCGACCTGTCGAATTTTCTCCAGATGGTCAAAAATGGTAATTTTTTAATATTTAATATTTTGACCGTAAATGAATATTGCATGTGAATTATCACTTTCGGAACTAAAATAAGTGTGTTTAGAGTCATTTTAATGCCTTTAATTGGTCGAAATAGAAGCTTCTGAGTAGGAGAAAAAGTCTGTAAAAATGGCACTTTTGGTCACATTGAGGCTTTAAAAAGTAGTTATTCAACATGAGGCACAATCCAAATTACATTTTGAATCAATTTTTCCACAGTCCAAAAAATCAATTTTCTGATGAAAAACGATGATCCGCGACCTGTCGAATTTTCTCCAGATGGTCAAAAATGGTAATTTTTTAATATTTAATTTTTTGACTGTAAATGACTATTGCATGTGAATTATCACTTTTGGAACTAAAATAAGTGTGTTTAGAGTCATTTCAATGCCTTTAATTGGTCGAAATAGAAGCTTCTGAGTAGGAGAAAAAGTCTGTAAAAATGGCACTTTTGGTCACATTGAGGATTTAAAAAGTAGTTATTCAACATGAGGCACAACCCAAATTACATTTTGAATCAATTCTTCCACAGTCCAAAAAATCAATTTTCTGATGAAAAACGATGATCCGCGACCTGTCGAATTTTCTCCAGATGGTCAAAAATGGTAATTTTTTAATATTTAATTTTTTGACTGTAAATGAATATTGCATGTGAATTATCACTTTCGGAACTAAAATAAGTGTGTTTAGAGTCATTTTAATGCCTGAAATTGGTCAAAATAAAAGCTCTCGAGTAGGAGAAAAAGTCTGTAAAAAAGGCAATTTTGGTCACATTGAGGCTTTAAAAAGTAGGTATTCACCATGAGGCACAATCCAAATTACATTTTGAATCAATTCTTCCACAGTCCAAAAAATCAATTTTCTGATGAAAAACGATGATCCGCGACCTGTCGAATTTTCTCCAGATGGTCAAAAATGGTAATTTTTTAATATTTAATTTTTTGACTATAAATGAATTTTGCATGTGAATTATCACTTTCGGAACTAAAATAGGTGTGTTTAGAGTCATTTTAATGCCTTTAATTGGTCGAAATAGAAGCTTCTGAGTAGGAGAAAAAGTCTGTAAAAATTGCACTTTTGGTCACATTGAGGCTTTAAAAAGTAGTTATTCAACATGAGGCACAATCCAAATTACATTTTGAATCAATTCTTCCACAGTCCAAAAAATCAATTTTCTGATGAAAAACGATGATCCGCGACCTGTCGAATTTTCTTCAGATGGTCAAAAATGGTTATTTTTTAATATTAAATTTTTTGACTGTAAATGACTATTGCATGTGAATTATCACTTTTGGAACTAAAATAAGTGTGTTTAGAGTCATTTTAATGCCTTTAATTGGTCGAAATAGAAGCTTCTGAATAGGAGAAAAAGTCTGTAAAAATGGCACTTTTGGTCACATTGAGGATTTAAAAAGTAGTTATTCAACATGAGGCACAACCCAAATTACATTTTGAATCAATTCTTCCACAGTCCAAAAAATCATTTTTCTGATGAAAAATGATGATCCGCGACCTGTCGAATTTTCTCCAGATGGTCAAAAATGGTAATTTTTTAATATTTAATTTTTTGACCGTAAATGAATATTGCATGTGAATTATCACTTTCGGAACTAAAATAAGTGTGTTTAGAGTCATTTTAATGCCTTTAATTGGTCGAAATAGAAGCTTCTGAGTAGGAGAAAAAGTCTGTAAAAATGGCACTTTTGGTCACATTGAGGCTTTAAAAAGTAGTTATTCAACATGAGGCACAATCCAAATTAAATTTTGAATCAATTCTTCCACAGTCCAAAAAATCAATTTTCTGATGAAAAACGATGATCCGCGACATGTCGAATTTTCTCCAGGTGGTCAAAAATGGTTATTTTTTAATATTAAATTTTTTGTCTGTAAATGACTATTGCATGTGAATTATCACTTTTGGAACTAAAATAAGTGTGTTTAGAGTCATTTTAATGCCTTTAATTGGTCGAAATAGAAGCTTCTGAGTAGGAGAAAAAGTCTGTAAAAATTGCACTTTTGGTCACATTGAGGCTTTAAAAAGTAGTTATTCAACATGAGGCACAATCCAAATTAAATTTTGAATCAATTCTTCCACAGTCCAAAAAATCAATTTTCTGATGAAAAACGATGATCCGCGACCTGTCGAATTTTCTCCAGGTGGTCAAAAATGGTTATTTTTTAATATTAAATTTTTTGTCTGTAAATGACTATTGCATGTGAATTATCACTTTTGGAACTAAAATAAGTGTGTTTAGAGTCATTTTAATGGCTTTAATTGGTCGAAATAGAAGCTTCTGAGTAGGAGAAAAAGTCTGTAAAAATGGCACTTTTGGTCACATTGAGGCTTTAAAAAGTAGTTATTCAACATGAGGCACAATCCAAATTACATTTTGAATCAATTCTTCCACAGTCCAAAAAATCAATTTTCTGATGAAAAACGATGATCCGCGACCTGTCGAATTTTCTCCAGATGGTCAAAAATGGTTATTTTTTAATAATAAATTTTTTGACTGTAAATGACTATTGCATGTGAATTACACTTTTGGAACTAAAATAAGTGTGTTTAGAGTCATTTTAATGCCTTTAATTTGTCGAAATAGAAGCTTCTGAGTAGGAGAAAAAGTCTGTAAAAATGGCACTTTTGGTCACATTGAGGATTTAAAAAGTAGTTATTCAACATGAGGCACAACCCAAATTACATTTTGAATCAATTCTTCCACAGTCCAAAAAATCAATTTTCTGATGAAAAACGATGATCCGCGACGTGTCGAATTTTCTCCAGATGGTCAAAAATGGTAATTTTTTAATATTTAATTTTTTGACTGTAAATGAATATTGCATGTGAATTATAACTTTCGGAACTAAAATAAGTGTGTTTAGAGTCATTTTAATGCCTGAAATTGGTCAAAATAAAAGCTCTCGAGTAGGAGAAAAAGTCTGTAAAAAAGGCAATTTTGGTCACATTGAGGCTTTAAAAAGTAGGTATTCACCATGAGGCACAATCCAAATTACATTTTTAATCAATTCTTCCACAGTCCAAAAAATCAATTTTCCGATGAAAAACCATGATCCGCGACCTGTCGAATTTTCTCCAGATGGTCAAAAATGGTAATTTTTTAATATTTAATTTTTTGACTGTAAATGAATATTGCATGTGAATTATCACTTTCGGAACTAAAATAAGTGTGTTTAGAGTCATTTTAATGCCTTTAATTGGTCGAAATAGAAGCTTCTGAGTAGGAGAAAAAGTCTGTAAAAATTGCACTTTTGGTCACATTGAGGCTTTAAAAAGTAGTTATTCAACATGAGGCACAATCCAAATTAAATTTTGAATCAATTCTTCCACAGTCCAAAAAATCAATTTTCTGATGAAAAACGATGATCCGCGACCTGTCGAATTTTCTCCAGGTGGTCAAAAATGGTTATTTTTTAATATTAAATTTTTTGTCTGTAAATGACTATTGCATGTGAATTATCACTTTTGGAACTAAAATAAGTGTGTTTAGAGTCATTTTAATGGCTTTAATTGGTCGAAATAGAAGCTTCTGAGTAGGAGAAAAAGTCTGTAAAAATGGCACTTTTGGTCACATTGAGGCTTTAAAAAGTAGTTATTCAACATGAGGCACAATCCAAATTACATTTTGAATCAATTTTTCCACAGTCCAAAAAATCAATTTTCTGATGAAAAACGATGATCCGCGACCTGTCGAATTTTCTCCAGATGGTCAAAAATGGTAATTTTTTAATATTTAATTTTTTGACTGTAAATGACTATTGCATGTGAATTATCACTTTTGGAACTAAAATAAGTGTGTTTAGAGTCATTTCAATGCCTTTAATTGGTCGAAATAGAAGCTTCTGAGTAGGAGAAAAAGTCTGTAAAAATGGCACTTTTGGTCACATTGAGGATTTAAAAAGTAGTTATTCAACATGAGGCACAACCCAAATTACATTTTGAATCAATTCTTCCACAGTCCAAAAAATCAATTTTCTGATGAAAAACGATGATCCGCGACCTGTCGAATTTTCTCCAGATGGTCAAAAATTGTAATTTTTTAATATTTAATTTTTTGACTGTAAATGAATATTACATGTGAATTATCACTTTCGGAACTAAAATAAGTGTGTTTAGAGTCATTTTAATGCCTTTAATTGGTCGAAATAGAAGCTTCTGAGTAGGAGAAAAAGTCTGTAAAAATTGCACTTTTGGTCACATTGAGGCTTTAAAAAGTAGTTATTCAACATGAGGCACAATCCAAATTACATTTTGAATCAATTCTTCCACAGTCCAAAAAATCATTTTTCTGATGAAAAATGATGATCCGCGACCTGTCGAATTTTCTCCAGATGGTCAAAAATGGTTATTTTTTAATATTAAATTTTTTGACCGTAAATGAATATTGCATGTGAATTATCACTTTCGGAACTAAAATAAGTGTGTTTAGAGTCATTTTAATGCCTTTAATTGGTCGAAATAGAAGCTTCTGAGTAGGAGAAAAAGTCTGTAAAAATGGCACTTTTGGTCACATTGAGGCTTTAAAAAGTAGTTATTCAACATGAGGCACAATCCAAATTACATTTTGAATCAATTTTTCCACAGTCCAAAAAACCAATTTTCTGATGAAAAACGATGATCCGCGACCTGTCGAATTTTCTCCAGATGGTCAAAAATGGTAATTTTTTAATATTTAATTTTTTGACTGTAAATGACTATTGCATGTGAATTATCACTTTTGGAACTAAAATAAGTGTGTTTAGAGTCATTTCAATGCCTTTAATTGGTCGAAATAGAAGCTTCTGAGTAGGAGAAAAAGTCTGTAAAAATGGCACTTTTGGTCACATTGAGGATTTAAAAAGTAGTTATTCAACATGAGGCACAACCCAAATTACATTTTGAATCAATTCTTCCACAGTCCAAAAAATCAATTTTCTGATGAAAAACGATGATCCGCGACCTGTCGAATTTTCTCCAGATGGTCAAAAATGGTAATTTTTTAATATTTAATTTTTTGACTGTAAATGAATATTGCATGTGAATTATCACTTTCGGAACTAAAATAAGTGTGTTTAGAGTCATTTTAATGCCTGAAATTGGTCAAAATAAAAGCTCTCGAGTAGGAGAAAAAGTCTGTAAAAAAGGCAATTTTGGTCACATTGAGGCTTTAAAAAGTAGGTATTCACCATGAGGCACAATCCAAATTACATTTTGAATCAATTCTTCCACAGTCCAAAAAATCAATTTTCTGATGAAAAACGATGATCCGCGACCTGTCGAATTTTCTCCAGATGGTCAAAAATGGTAATTTTTTAATATTTAATTTTTTGACTATAAATGAATATTGCATGTGAATTATCACTTTCGGAACTAAAATAGGTGTGTTTAGAGTCATTTTAATGCCTTTAATTGGTCGAAATAGAAGCTTCTGAGTAGGAGAAAAAGTCTGTAAAAATTGCACTTTTGGTCACATTGAGGCTTTAAAAAGTAGTTATTCAACATGAGGCACAATCCAAATTACATTTTGAATCAATTCTTCCACAGTCCAAAAAATCAATTTTCTGATGAAAAACGATGATCCACGACCTGTCGAATTTTCTTCAGATGGTCAAAAATGGTTATTTTTTAATATTAAATTTTTTGACTGTAAATGACTATTGCATGTGAATTATCACTTTTGGAACTAAAATAAGTGTGTTTAGAGTCATTTTAATGCCTTTAATTGGTCGAAATAGAAGCTTCTGAATAGGAGAAAAAGTCTGTAAAAATGGCACTTTTGGTCACATTGAGGATTTAAAAAGTAGTTATTCAACATGAGGCACAACCCAAATTACATTTTGAATCAATTCTTCCACAGTCCAAAAAATCATTTTTCTGATGAAAAATGATGATCCGCGACCTGTCGAATTTTCTCCAGATGGTCAAAAATGGTAATTTTTTAATATTTAATTTTTTGACCGTAAATGAATATTGCATGTGAATTATCACTTTCGGAACTAAAATAAGTGTGTTTAGAGTCATTTTAATGCCTTTAATTGGTCGAAATAGAAGCTTCTGAGTAGGAGAAAAAGTCTGTAAAAATGGCACTTTTGGTCACATTGAGGCTTTAAAAAGTAGTTATTCAACATGAGGCACAATCCAAATTACATTTTGAATCAATTTTTCCACAGTCCAAAAAATCAATTTTCTGATGAAAAACGATGATCCGCGACCTGTCGAATTTTCTCCAGATGGTCAAAAATGGTAATTTTTTAATATTTAATTTTTTGACTGTAAATGACTATTGCATGTGAATTATCACTTTTGGAACTAAAATAAGTGTGTTTAGAGTCATTTCAATGCCTTTAATTGGTCGAAATAGAAGCTTCTGAGTAGGAGAAAAAGTCTGTAAAAATGGCACTTTTGGTCACATTGAGGATTTAAAAAGTAGTTATTCAACATGAGGCACAACCCAAATTACATTTTGAATCAATTCTTCCACAGTCCAAAAAATCAATTTTCTGATGAAAAACGATGATCCGCGACCTGTCGAATTTTCTCCAGATGGTCAAAAATTGTAATTTTTTAATATTTAATTTTTTGACTGTAAATGAATATTACATGTGAATTATCACTTTCGGAACTAAAATAAGTGTGTTTAGAGTCATTTTAATGCCTTTAATTGGTCGAAATAGAAGCTTCTGAGTAGGAGAAAAAGTCTGTAAAAATTGCACTTTTGGTCACATTGAGGCTTTAAAAAGTAGTTATTCAACATGAGGCACAATCCAAATTACATTTTGAATCAATTCTTCCACAGTCCAAAAAATCAATTTTCTGATGAAAAACGATGATCCGCGACCTGTCGAATTTTCTCCAGATGGTCAAAAATGGTTATTTTTTAATAATAAATTTTTTGACTGTAAATGACTATTGCATGTGAATTACACTTTTGGAACTAAAATAAGTGTGTTTAGAGTCATTTTAATGCCTTTAATTTGTCGAAATAGAAGCTTCTGAGTAGGAGAAAAAGTCTGTAAAAATGGCACTTTTGGTCACATTGAGGATTTAAAAAGTAGTTATTCAACATGAGGCACAACCCAAATTACATTTTGAATCAATTCTTCCACAGTCCAAAAAATCAATTTTCTGATGAAAAACGATGATCCGCGACCTGTCGAATTTTCTCCAGATGGTCAAAAATGGTAATTTTTTAATATTTAATTTTTTGACTGTAAATGAATATTGCATGTGAATTATAACTTTCGGAACTAAAATAAGTGTGTTTAGAGTCATTTTAATGCCTGAAATTGGTCAAAATAAAAGCTCTCGAGTAGGAGAAAAAGTCTGTAAAAAAGGCAATTTTGGTCACATTGAGGCTTTAAAAAGTAGGTATTCACCATGAGGCACAATCCAAATTACATTTTGAAACAATTCTTCCACAGTCCAAAAAATCAATTTTCCGATGAAAAACCATGATCCGCGACCTGTCGAATTTTCTCCAGATGGTCAAAAATGGTAATTTTTTAATATTTAATTTTTTGACTGTAAATGAATATTGCATGTGAATTATCACTTTCGGAACTAAAATAAGTGTGTTTAGAGTCATTTTAATGCCTTTAATTGGTCGAAATAGAAGCTTCTGAGTAGGAGAAAAAGTCTGTAAAAATTGCACTTTTGGTCACATTGAGGCTTTAAAAAGTAGTTATTCAACATGAGGCACAATCCAAATTAAATTTTGAATCAATTCTTCCACAGTCCAAAAAATCAATTTTCTGATGAAAAACGATGATCCGCGACCTGTCGAATTTTCTCCAGGTGGTCAAAAATGGTTATTTTTTAATATTAAATTTTTTGTCTGTAAATGACTATTGCATGTGAATTATCACTTTTGGAACTAAAATAAGTGTGTTTAGAGTCATTTTAATGGCTTTAATTGGTCGAAATAGAAGCTTCTGAGTAGGAGAAAAAGTCTGTAAAAATGGCACTTTTGGTCACATTGAGGCTTTAAAAAGTAGTTATTCAACATGAGGCACAATCCAAATTACATTTTGAATCAATTTTTCCACAGTCCAAAAAATCAATTTTCTGATGAAAAACGATGATCCGCGACCTGTCGAATTTTCTCCAGATGGTCAAAAATGGTAATTTTTTAATATTTTAATTTTTTGACTGTAAATGACTATTGCATGTGAATTATCACTTTTGGAACTAAAATAAGTGTGTTTAGAGTCATTTCAATGCCTTTAATTGGTCGAAATAGAAGCTTCTGAGTAGGAGAAAAAGTCTGTAAAAATGGCACTTTTGGTCACATTGAGGATTTAAAAAGTAGTTATTCAACATGAGGCACAACCCAAATTACATTTTGAATCAATTCTTCCACAGTCCAAAAAATCAATTTTCTGATGAAAAACGATGATCCGCGACCTGTCGAATTTTCTCCATATGGTCAAAAATTGTAATTTTTTAATATTTAATTTTTTGACTGTAAATGAATATTACATGTGAATTATCACTTTCGGAACTAAAATAAGTGTGTTTAGAGTCATTTTAATGCCTTTAATTGGTCGAAATAGAAGCTTCTGAGTAGGAGAAAAAGTCTGTAAAAATTGCACTTTTGGTCACATTGAGGCTTTAAAAAGTAGTTATTCAACATGAGGCACAATCCAAATTACATTTTGAATCAATTCTTCCACAGTCCAAAAAATCAATTTTCTGATGAAAAACGATGATCCGCGACCTGTCGAATTTTCTCCAGATGATCAAAAATGGTTATTTTTTAATATTAAATTTTTTGACTGTAAATGACTATTGCATGTGAATTATCACTTTTGGAACTAAAATAAGTGTGTTTAGAGTCATTTTAATGCCTTTAATTTGTCGAAATAGAAGCTTCTGAGTAGGAGAAAAAGTCTGTAAAAATGGCACTTTTGGTCACATTGAGGATTTAAAAAGTAGTTATTCAACATGAGGCACAACCCAAATTACATTTTGAATCAATTCTTCCACAGTCCAAAAAATCAATTTTCTGATGAAAAACGATGATCCGCGACCTGTCGAATTTTCTCCAGATGGTCAAAAATGGTAATTTTTTAATATTTAATTTTTTGACTGTAAATGAATATTGCATGTGAATTATCACTTTCGGAACTAAAATAAGTGTGTTTAGAGTCATTTTAATGCCTGAAATTGGTCAAAATAAAAGCTCTCGAGTAGGAGAAAAAGTCTGTAAAAAAGGCAATTTTGGTCACATTGAGGCTTTAAAAAGTAGGTATTCACCATGAGGCACAATCCAAATTACATTTTGAATCAATTCTTCCACAGTCCAAAAAATCAATTTTCTGATGAAAAACGATGATCCGCAACCTGTCGAATTTTCTCCAGATGGTCAAAAATGGTAATTTTTAAATATTTAATTTTTTGACTGTAAATGAATATTGCATGTGAATTATCACTTTCGGAACTAAAATAAGTGTGTTTAGAGTCATTTTAATGCCTTTAATTGGTCGAAATAGAAGCTTCTGAGTAGGAGAAAAAGTCTGTAAGAATTGCACTTTTGGTCACATTGAGGCTTTAAAAAGTAGTTATTCAACATGAGGCACAATCCAAATTACATTTTGAATCAATTCTTCCACAGTCCAAAAAATCAATTTTCTGATGAAAAACGATGATCCGCGCGACCTGTCGAATTTTCTCCAGATGGTCAAAAATGGTAATTTTTTAATATTTAATTTTTTGACTGTAAATGAATATTGCATGTGAATTATCACTTTCGGAACTAAAATAAGTGTGTTTAGAGTCATTTTAATGCCTTTAATTGGTCGAAATAGAAGCTTCTGAGTAGGAGAAAAAGTCTGTAAAAATTGCACTTTTGGTCACATTGAGGCTTTAAAAAGTAGTTATTCAACATGAGGCACAATCCAAATTAAATTTTGAATCAATTCTTCCACAGTCCAAAAAATCAATTTTCTGATGAAAAACGATGATCCGCGACCTGTCGAATTTTCTCCAGGTGGTCAAAAATGGTTATTTTTTAATATTAAATTTTTTGACTGTAAATGACTATTGCATGTGAATTATCACTTTTGGAACTAAAATAAGTGTGTTTAGAGTCACTTTAATGCCTTTAATTGGTCGAAATAGAAGCTTCTGAGTAGGAGAAAAAGTCTGTAAAAAAGGCAATTTTGGTCACATTGAGGCTTTAAAAAGTAGTTATTCAACATGAGGCACAATCCAAATTACATTTTGAATCAATTCTTCCACAGTCCAAAAAATCATTTTTCTGATGAAAAACGATGATCCGCGACCTGTCGAATTTTCTCCAGATGGTCAAAAATGGTAATTTTTTAATATTTAATTTTTTGACTGTAAATGACTATTGCATGTGAATTATCTCTTTTGGAACTAAAATAAGTGTGTTTAGAGTCATTTTAATGCCTGAAATTGGTCAAAATAAAAGCTCTTGAGTAGGAGAAAAAGTCTGTAAAAAAGGCAATTTTGGTCACATTGAGGCTTTAGAAAGTAGTTATTCAACATGAGGCACAATCAAAATTACATTTTGAATCAATTTTTCCAGAGTCAAAAAAATCAAATTTCTGATGAAAAACGATGACCCGTGACCTGTCCAACTATCTCCAGATGGTCAAAAATTGTAATTTTGTAATATTAATTTTTTTGCCTGTAAATGACTTTTGCAAGTGAATTATCTCTTTTGGAACTAAAATAAGTGTGTTTAGAGTCATTTTAATGCCTGAAATTGGTCAAAATAAAAGCTTCTGAGTAGGAGAAAAAGTCTGTAAAAAAGGCAATTTTGGTCACATGGAGGCTTTAGAAAGTAGTTATTCAACATGAGGCACAATCCAAATGACATTTTGAATCAATTTTTCTACAGTCCAAAAAATCAATTTTCTGATGAAAAACGATGATCCGCGACCTGTCGAATTTTCTCCAGATGGTCAAAAATGGTAATTTTTTAATATTTAATTTTGTGACTGTAAATGACTATTGCATGTGAATTATCACTTTTGGAACTAAAATAAGTGTGTTTAGAGTCATTTTAATGCCTGAAATTGGTCAAAATAAAAGCTCTTGAGTAGGAGAAAAAGTCTGTAAAAAAGGCAATTTTGGTCACATTGAGGCTTTAAAAAGAAGGTATTCACCATGAGGCACAATCCAAATTACATTTTGAATCAATTCTTCCACAGTCCAAAAAATCAATTTTCTGATGAAAAACGATGATCCGCGACCAGTCGAATTTTCTCCAGATGGTCAAAAATGGTAATTTTTAAATATTTAAGTTTTTTGACTGTAAATGAATATTGCATGTGAATTATCACTTTCGGAACTAAAATAAGTGTGTTTAGAGTCATTTTAATGCCTTTAATTGGTCGAAATAGAAGCTTCTGAGTAGGAGAAAAAGTCTGTAAGAATTGCACTTTTGGTCACATTGAGGCTTTAAAAAGTAGTTATTCAACATGAGGCACAATCCAAATTACATTTTGAATCAATTCTTCCACAGTCCAAAAAATCAATTTTCTGATGAAAAACGATGATCCGCGACCTGTCGAATTTTCTCCAGATGGTCAAAAATGGTTATTTTTTAATATTAAATTTTTTGACTGTAAATGACTATTGCATGTGAATTATCACTTTTGGAACTAAAATAAGTGTGTTTAGAGTCATTTTAATGCCTTTAAATGGTCGAAATAGAAGCTTCTGAGTAGGAGAAAAAGTCTGTAAAAATGGCACTTTTGGTCACATTGAGGATTTAAAAAGTAGTTATTCAACATGAGGCACAACCCAAATTACATTTTGAATCAATTCTTCCACAGTCCAAAAAATCAATTTTCCGATGAAAAACGATGATCCGCGACCTGTCGAATTTTCTCCAGATGGTCAAAAATGGTAATTTTTTAATATTTAATTTTTTGACTGTAAATTAATATTGCATGTGAATAATCACTTTCGGAACTAAAATAAGTGTGTTTAGAGTCATTTTAATGCCTTTAATTGGTCGAAATAGAAGCTTCTGAGTAGGAGAAAAAGTCTGTAAAAATTGCACTTTTGGTCACATTGAGGCTTTAAAAAGTAGTTATTCAACATGAGGCACAATCCAAATTAAATTTTGAATCAATTCTTCCACAGTCCAAAAAATCAATTTTCTGATGAAAAACGATGATCCGCGACCTGTCGAATTTTCTCCAGGTGGTCAAAAATGGTAATTTTTTAATATTTAATTTTTTGACTGTAAATGACTATTGCATGTGAATTATCACTTTTGGAACTAAAATAAGTGTGTTTAGAGTCATTTTAATGCCTTTAATTGGTCGAAATAGAAGCTTCTGAGTAGGAGAAAAAGTCTGTAAAAAAGGCAATTTTGGTCACATTGAGGCTTTAGAAAGTAGTTATTCAACATGAGGCACAATCAAAATTACATTTTGAATCAATTTTTCCAGAGTCAAAAAAATCAAATTTCTGATGAAAAACGATGACCCATGACCTGTCCAACTATCTCCAGATGGTCAAAAATTGTAATTTCGTAATATTAACTTTTTTGCCTGTAAATGACTTTTGCAAGTGAATTATCTCTTTTGGAACTAAAATAAGTGTGTTTAGAGTCATTTTAATGCCTGAAATTGGTCAAAATAAAAGCTTCTGAGTAGGAGAAAAAGTCTGTAAAAAAGGCAATTTTGGTCACATTGAGGCTTTAGAAAGTAGTTATTCAACATGAGGCACAATCCAAATGACATTTTGAATCAATTTTTCTACAGTCCAAAAAATCAATTTTCTGATGAAAAACGATGATCCGCGACCTGTCGAATTTTCTCCAGATGGTCAAAAATGGTAATTTTTTAATATTTAATTTTTTGACTGTAAATGACTATTGCATGTGAATTATCACTTTTGGAACTAAAATAAGTGTGTTTAGAGTCATTTTAATGCCTTTAATTGGTCGAAATAGAAGCTTCTGAGTAGGAGAAAAAGTCTGTAAAAATGGCACTTTTGGTCACATTGAGGATTTAAAAAGTAGTTATTCAACATGAGGCACAACCCAAATTACATTTTGAATCAATTCTTCCACAGTCCAAAAAATCAATTTTCTGATGAAAAACGATGATCCGCGACCTGTCGAATTTTCTCCAGATGGTCAAAAATGGTAATTTTTTAATATTTAATTTTTTGACTGTAAATGACTTTTGCAAGTGAATTATCACTTTTGGAACTAAAATAAGTGTGTTTAGAGTCATTTTAATGCCTGAAATTGGTCAAAATAAAAGCTCTCGAGTAGGAGAAAAAGTCTGTAAAAAAGGCAATTTTGGTCACATTGAGGCTTTAGAAAGTAGTTATTCAACATGAGGCACAATCAAAATTACATTTTGAATCAATTTTTCCAGAGTAAAAAAAATCAAATTTCTGATGAAAAACGATGACCCGTGACCTGTCCAACTATCTCCAGATGGTCAAAAATTGTAATTTTGTAATATTAAATTTTTTGCCTGTAAATGACTTTTGCAAGTGAATTATCTCTTTTGGAACTAAAATAAGTGTGTTTAGAGTCATTTTAATGCCTGAAATTGGTCAAAATAAAAGCTTCTGAGTTGAGAAAAAGTCTGTAAAAAAGGCAATTTTGGTCACATTGAGGCTTTAGAAAGCAGTTATTCAACATGAGGCACAATCCAAATGACATTTTGAATCAATTTTTCTACAGTCCAAAAAATCAATTTTCTGATGAAAAACGATGATCCGCGACCTGTCGAATTTTCTCCAGATGGTCAAAAATGGTAATTTTTTAATATTTAATTTTTTGACTGTAAATGACTATTGCATGTGAATTATCACTTTTGGAACTAAAATAAGTGTGTTTAGAGTCATTTCAATGCCTTTAATTGGTCGAAATAGAAGCTTCTGAGTAGGAGAAAAAGTCTGTAAAAATGGCACTTTTGGTCACATTGAGGATTTAAAAAGTAGTTATTCAACATGAGGCACAACCCAAATTACATTTTGAATCAATTCTTCCACAGTCCAAAAAATCAATTTTCTGATGAAAAACGATGATCCGCGACCTGTCGAATTTTCTCCAGATGGTCAAAAATTGTAATTTTTTAATATTTAATTTTTTGACTGTAAATGAATATTACATGTGAATTATCACTTTCGGAACTAAAATAAGTGTGTTTAGAGTCATTTTAATGCCTTTAATTGGTCGAAATAGAAGCTTCTGAGTAGGAGAAAAAGTCTGTAAAAATTGCACTTTTGGTCACATTGAGGCTTTAAAAAGTAGTTATTCAACATGAGGCACAATCCAAATTACATTTTGAATCAATTCTTCCACAGTCCAAAAAATCAATTTTCTGATGAAAAACGATGATCCGCGACCTGTCGAATTTTCTCCAGATGGTCAAAAATGGTTATTTTTTAATATTAAATTTTTTGACTGTAAATGACTATTGCATGTGAGTTACACTTTTGGAACTAAAATAAGTGTGTTTAGAGTCATTTTAATGCCTTTAATTGGTCGAAATAGAAGCTTCTGAGTAGGAGAAAAAGTCTGTAAGAATTGCACTTTTGGTCACATTGAGGCTTTAAAAAGTAGTTATTCAACATGAGGCACAATCCAAATTACATTTTGAATCAATTCTTCCACAGTCCAAAAAATCAATTTTCTGATGAAAAACGATGATCCGCGACCTGTCGAATTTTCTCCAGATGGTCAAAAATGGTAATTTTTTAATACTTAATTTTTTGACTGTAAATGAATATTGCATGTGAATTATCACTTTCGGAACTAAAATAAGTGTGTTTAGAGTCATTTTAATGCCTTTAATTTGTCGAAATAGAAGCTTCTGAGTAGGAGAAAAAGTCTGTAAAAATGGCACTTTTGGTCACATTGAGGATTTAAAAAGTAGTTATTCAACATGAGGCACAATCCAAATTACATTTTGAATCAATTCTTCCACAGTCCAAAAAATCAATTTTCTGATGAAAAACGATGATCCGCGACCTGTCGAATTTTCTCCAGATGGTCAAAAATGGTAATTTTTTAATATTTAATTTTTTGACTGTAAATGAATATTGCATGTGAATTATCACTTTCGGAACTAAAATAAGTTTGTTTAGAGTCATTTTAATGCCTGAAATTGGTCGAAATAGAAGCTTCTGAGTAGGAGAAAAAGTCTGTAAAAATGGCACTTTTGGTCACATTGAGGATTTAAAAAGTAGTTATTCAACATGAGGCACAACCCAAATTACATTTTGAATCAATTCTTCCACAGTCCAAAAAATCAATTTTCCGATGAAAAACGATGATCCGCGACCTGTCGAATTTTCTCCAGATGGTCAAAAATGGTAATTTTTTAATATTTAATTTTTTGACTGTAAATTAATATTGCATGTGAATTATCACTTTCGGAACTAAAATAAGTGTGTTTAGAGTCATTTTAATGCCTTTAATTGGTCGAAATAGAAGCTTCTGAGTAGGAGAAAAAGTCTGTAAAAATTGCACTTTTGGTCACATTGAGGCTTTAAAAAGTAGTTATTCAACATGAGGCACAATCCAAATTAAATTTTGAATCAATTCTTCCACAGTCCAAAAAATCAATTTTCTGATGAAAAACGATGATCCGCGACCTGTCGAATTTTCTCCAGGTGGTCAAAAATGGTAATTTTTTAATATTTAATTTTTTGACTGTAAATGACTATTGCATGTGAATTATCACTTTTGGAACTAAAATAAGTGTGTTTAGAGTCATTTTAATGCCTTTAATTGGTCGAAATAGAAGCTTCTGAGTAGGAGAAAAAGTCTGTAAAAAAGGCAATTTTGGTCACATTGAGGCTTTAGAAAGTAGTTATTCAACATGAGGCACAATCAAAATTACATTTTGAATCAATTTTTCCAGAGTCAAAAAAATCAAATTTCTGATGAAAAACGATGACCCATGACCTGTCCAACTATCTCCAGATGGTCAAAAATTGTAATTTCGTAATATTAACTTTTTTGCCTGTAAATGACTTTCGCAAGTGAATTATCTCTTTTAGAACTAAAATAAGTGTGTTTAGAGTCATTTTAATGCCTGAAATTGGTCAAAATAAAAGCTTCTGAGTAGGAGAAAAAGTCTGTAAAAAAGGCAATTTTGGTCACATTGAGGCTTTAGAAAGTAGTTATTCAACATGAGGCACAATCCAAATGACATTTTGAATCAATTTTTCTACAGTCCAAAAAATCAATTTTCTGATGAAAAACGATGATCCGCGCCCTGTCGAATTTTCTCCAGATGGTCAAAAATGGTAATTTTTTAATATTTAATTTTTTGACTGTAAATGACTATTGCATGTGAATTATCACTTTTGGAACTAAAATAAGTGTGTTTAGAGTCATTTTAATGCCTTTAATTGGTCGAAATAGAAGCTTCTGAGTAGGAGGAAAAAGTCTGTAAAAATGGCACTTTTGGTCACATTGAGGATTTAAAAAGTAGTTATTCAACATGAGGCACAACCCAAATTACATTTTGAATCAATTCTTCCACAGTCCAAAAAATCAATTTTCTGATGAAAAACGATGATCCGCGACCTGTCGAATTTTCTCCAGATGGTCAAAAATGGTAATTTTTTAATATTTAATTTTTTGACTGTAAATGACTTTTGCAAGTGAATTATCACTTTTGGAACTAAAATAAGTGTGTTTAGAGTCATTTTAATGCCTGAAATTGGTCAAAATAAAAGCTCTCGAGTAGGAGAAAAAGTCTGTAAAAAAGGCAATTTTGGTCACATTGAGGCTTTAGAAAGTAGTTATTCAACATGAGGCACAATCAAAATTACATTTTGAATCAATTTTTCCAGAGTAAAAAAAATCAAATTTCTGATGAAAAACGATGACCCGTGACCTGTCCAACTATCTCCAGATGGTCAAAAATTGTAATTTTGTAATATTAAATTTTTTGCCTGTAAATGACTTTTGCAAGTGAATTATCTCTTTTGGAACTAAAATAAGTGTGTTTAGAGTCATTTTAATGCCTGAAATTGGTCAAAATAAAAGCTTCTGAGTTGAGAAAAAGTCTGTAAAAAAGGCAATTTCGGTCACATTGAGGCTTTAGAAAGCAGTTATTCAACATGAGGCACAATCCAAATGACATTTTGAATCAATTTTTCTACAGTCCAAAAAATCAATTTTCTGATGAAAAACGATGATCCGCGACCTGTCGAATTTTCTCCAGATGGTCAAAAATGGTAATTTTTTAATATTTAATTTTTTGACTGTAAATGACTATTGCATGTGAATTATCACTTTTGGAACTAAAATAAGTGTGTTTAGAGTCATTTCAATGCCTTTAATTGGTCGAAATAGAAGCTTCTGAGTAGGAGAAAAAGTCTGTAAAAATGGCACTTTTGGTCACATTGAGGATTTAAAAAGTAGTTATTCAACATGAGGCACAACCCAAATTACATTTTGAATCAATTCTTCCACAGTCCAAAAAATCAATTTTCTGATGAAAAACGATGATCCGCGACCTGTCGAATTTTCTCCAGATGGTCAAAAATTGTAATTTTTTAATATTTAATTTTTTGACTGTAAATGAATATTACATGTGAATTATCACTTTCGGAACTAAAATAAGTGTGTTTAGAGTCATTTTAATGCCTTTAATTGGTCGAAATAGAAGCTTCTGAGTAGGAGAAAAAGTCTGTAAAAATTGCACTTTTGGTCACATTGAGGCTTTAAAAAGTAGTTATTCAACATGAGGCACAATCCAAATTACATTTTGAATCAATTCTTCCACAGTCCAAAAAATCAATTTTCTGATGAAAAACGATGATCCGCGACCTGTCGAATTTTCTCCAGATGGTCAAAAATGGTTATTTTTTAATATTAAATTTTTTGACTGTAAATGACTATTGCATGTGAGTTACACTTTTGGAACTAAAATAAGTGTGTTTAGAGTCATTTTAATGCCTTTAATTTGTCGAAATAGAAGCTTCTGAGTAGGAGAAAAAGTCTGTAAAAATGGCACTTTTGGTCACATTGAGGATTTAAAAAGTAGTTATTCAACATGAGGCACAATCCAAATTACATTTTGAATCAATTCTTCCACAGTCCAAAAAATCAATTTTCTGATGAAAAACGATGATCCGCGACCTGTCGAATTTTCTCCAGATGGTCAAAAATGGTAATTTTTTAATATTTAATTTTTTGACTGTAAATGAATATTGCATGTGAATTATCACTTTCGGAACTAAAATAAGTTTGTTTAGAGTCATTTTAATGCCTGAAATTGGTCGAAATAGAAGCTTCTGAGTAGGAGAAAAAGTCTGTAAAAATGGCACTTTTGGTCACATTGAGGATTTAAAAAGTAGTTATTCAACATGAGGCACAACCCAAATTACATTTTGAATCAATTCTTCCACAGTCCAAAAAATCAATTTTCCGATGAAAAACGATGATCCGCGACCTGTCGAATTTTCTCCAGATGGTCAAAAATGGTAATTTTTTAATATTTAATTTTTTGACTGTAAATTAATATTGCATGTGAATTATCACTTTCGGAACTAAAATAAGTGTGTTTAGAGTCATTTTAATGCCTTTAATTGGTCGAAATAGAAGCTTCTGAGTAGGAGAAAAAGTCTGTAAAAATTGCACTTTTGGTCACATTGAGGCTTTAAAAAGTAGTTATTCAACATGAGGCACAATCCAAATTAAATTTTGAATCAATTCTTCCACAGTCCAAAAAATCAATTTTCTGATGAAAAACGATGATCCGCGACCTGTCGAATTTTCTCCAGATGGTCAAAAATGGTAATTTTTTAATATTTAATTTTTTGACTGTAAATGAATATTGCATGTGAATTATCACTTTCGGAACTAAAATAAGTTTGTTTAGAGTCATTTTAATGCCTGAAATTGGTCAAAATAAAAGCTCTCGAGTAGGAGAAAAAGTCTGTAAAAAAGGCAATTTTGGTCACATTGAGGCTTTAAAAAGTAGGTATTCACCATGAGGCACAATCCAAATTACATTTTGAATCAATTCTTCCACAGTCCAAAAAATCAATTTTCCGATGAAAAACGATGATCCGCGACCTGTCGAATTTTCTCCAGATGGTCAAAAATGGTAATTTTTTAATATTTAATTTTTTGACTGTAAATGAATATTGCATGTGAATTATCACTTTTGGAACTAAAATAAGTGTGTTTAGAGTCATTTTAATGGCTTTAATTGGTCGAAATAGAAGCTTCTGAGTAGGAGAAAAAGTCTGTAAAAATGGCACTTTTGGTCACATTGAGGCTTTAAAAAGTAGTTATTCAACATGAGGCACAATCCAAATTACATTTTGAATCAATTTTTCCACAGTCCAAAAAATCAATTTTCTGATGAAAAACGATGATCCGCGACCTGTCGAATTTTCTCCAGATGGTCAAAAATGGTAATTTTTTAATATTTAATTTTTTGACTGTAAATGACTATTGCATGTGAATTATCACTTTTGGAACTAAAATAAGTGTGTTTAGAGTCATTTTAATGCCTTTAATTTGTCGAAATAGAAGCTTCTGAGTAGGAGAAAAAGTCTGTAAAAATGGCACTTTTGGTCACATTGAGGATTTAAAAAGTAGTTATTCAACATGAGGCACAACCCAAATTACATTTTGAATCAATTCTTCCACAGTCCAAAAAATCAATTTTCTGATGAAAAACGATGATCCGCGACCTGTCGAATTTTCTCCAGATGGTCAAAAATGGTAATTTTTTAATATTTAATTTTTTAACTGTAAATGAATATTGCATGTGAATTATCACTTTCGGAACTAAAATAAGTGTGTTTAGAGTCATTTTAATGCCTTTAATTGGTCGAAATAGAAGCTTCTGAGTAGGAGAAAAAGTCTGTAAGAATTGCACTTTTGGTCACATTGAGGCTTTAAAAAGTAGTTATTCAACATGAGGCACAATCCAAATTACATTTTGAATCAATTCTTCCACAGTCCAAAAAATCAATTTTCTGATGAAAAACGATGATCCGCGCGACCTGTCGAATTTTCTCCAGATGGTCAAAAATGGTAATTTTTTAATATTTAATTTTTTGACTGTAAATGAATATTGCATGTGAATTATCACTTTCGGAACTAAAATAAGTGTGTTTAGAGTCATTTTAATGCCTTTAATTGGTCGAAATAGAAGCTTCTGAGTAGGAGAAAAAGTCTGTAAAAATTGCACTTTTGGTCACATTGAGGCTTTAAAAAGTAGTTATTCAACATGAGGCACAATCCAAATTAAATTTTGAATCAATTCTTCCACAGTCCAAAAAATCAATTTTCTGATGAAAAACGATGATCCGCGACCTGTCGAATTTTCTCCAGATGGTCAAAAATGGTAATTTTTTAATATTTAATTTTTTGACTGTAAATGAATATTGCATGTGAATTATCACTTTCGGAACTAAAATAAGTGTGTTTAGAGTCATTTTAATGCCTGAAATTGGTCAAAATAAAAGCTCTCGAGTAGGAGAAAAAGTCTGTAAAAAAGGCAATTTTGGTCACATTGAGGCTTTAAAAAGTAGGTATTCACCATGAGGCACAATCCAAATTACATTTTGAATCAATTCTTCCACAGTCCAAAAAATCAATTTTCCGATGAAAAACGATGATCCGCGACCTGTCGAATTTTCTCCAGATGGTCAAAAATGGTAATTTTTTAATATTTAATTTTTTGACTGTAAATGAATATTGCATGTGAATTATCACTTTCGGAACTAAAATAAGTGTGTTTAGAGTCATTTTAATGCCTTTAATTGGTCGAAATAGAAGCTTCTGAGTAGGAGAAAAAGTCTGTAAAAATTGCACTTTTGGTCACATTGAGGCTTTAAAAAGTAGTTATTCAACATGAGGCACAATCCAAATTAAATTTTGAATCAATTCTTCCACAGTCCAAAAAATCAATTTTCTGATGAAAAACGATGATCCGCGACCTGTCGAATTTTCTCCAGGTGGTCAAAAATGGTTATTTTTTAATATTACATTTTTTGTCTGTAAATGACTATTGCATGTGAATTATCACTTTTGGAACTAAAATAAGTGTGTTTAGAGTCATTTTAATGGCTTTAATTGGTCGAAATAGAAGCTTCTGAGTAGTAGAAAAAGTCTGTAAAAATGGCACTTTTGGTCACATTGAGGCTTTAAAAAGTAGTTATTCAACATGAGGCACAATCCAAATTACATTTTGAATCAATTTTTCCACAGTCCAAAAAATCAATTTTCTGATGAAAAACGATGATCCGCGACCTGTCGAATTTTCTCCAGATGGTCAAAAATGGTAATTTTTTAATATTTAATTTTTTGACTGTAAATGACTATTGCATGTGAATTATCACTTTTGGAACTAAAATAAGTGTGTTTAGAGTCATTTCAATGCCTTTAATTGGTCGAAATAGAAGCTTCTGAGTAGGAGAAAAAGTCTGTAAAAATGGCACTTTTGGTCACATTGAGGATTTAAAAAGTAGTTATTCAACATGAGGCACAACCCAAATTACATTTTGAATCAATTCTTCCACAGTCCAAAAAATCAATTTTCTGATGAAAAATGATGATCCGCGCGACCTGTCGAATTTTCTCCAGATGGTCAAAAATTGTAATTTTTTAATATTTAATTTTTTGACTGTAAATGAATATTACATGTGAATTATCACTTTCGGAACTAAAATAAGTGTGTTTAGAGTCATTTTAATGCCTTTAATTGGTCGAAATAGAAGCTTCTGAGTAGGAGAAAAAGTCTGTAAAAATTGCACTTTTGGTCACATTGAGGCTTTAAAAAGTAGTTATTCAACATGAGGCACAATCCAAATTACATTTTGAATCAATTCTTCCACAGTCCAAAAAATCAATTTTCTGATGAAAAACGATGATCCGCGACCTGTCGAATTTTCTCCAGATGGTCAAAAATGGTTATTTTTTAATATTAAATTTTTTGACTGTAAATGACTATTGCATGTGAGTTACACTTTTGGAACTAAAATAAGTGTGTTTAGAGTCATTTTAATGCCTTTAATTTGTCGAAATAGAAGCTTCTGAGTAGGAGAAAAAGTCTGTAAAAATGGCACTTTTGGTCACATTGAGGATTTAAAAAGTAGTTATTCAACATGAGGCACAATCCAAATTACATTTTGAATCAATTCTTCCACAGTCCAAAAAATCAATTTTCTGATGAAAAACGATGATCCGCGACCTGTCGAATTTTCTCCAGATGGTCAAAAATGGTAATTTTTTAATATTTAATTTTTTGACTGTAAATGAATATTGCATGTGAATTATCACTTTCGGAACTAAAATAAGTTTGTTTAGAGTCATTTTAATGCCTGCAATTGGTCAAAATAAAAGCTCTCGAGTAGGAGAAAAAGTCTGTAAAAAAGGCAATTTTGGTCACATTGAGGCTTTAAAAAGTAGGTATTCACCATGAGGCACAATCCAAATTACATTTTGAATCAATTCTTCCACAGTCCAAAAAATCAATTTTCCGATGAAAAACGCTGATCCGCGACCTGTCGAATTTTCTCCAGATGGTCAAAAATGGTTATTTTTTAATATTCAATTTTTTGACTGTAAATGACTATTGCATGTGAATTATCACTTTTGGAACTAAAATAAGTGTGTTTAGAGTCATTTTAATGCCTTTAATTTGTCGAAATAGAAGCTTCTGAGTAGGAGAAAAAGTCTGTAAAAATGGCACTTTTGGTCACATTGAGGATTTAAAAAGTAGTTATTCAACATGAGGCACAACCCAAATTACATTTTGAATCAATTCTTCCACAGTCCAAAAAATCAATTTTCTGATGAAAAACGATGATCCGCGACCTGTCGAATTTTCTCCAGATGGTCAAAAATGGTAATTTTTTAATATTTAATTTTTTGACTGTAAATGAATATTGCATGTGAATTATCACTTTCGGAACTAAAATAAGTGTGTTTAGAGTCATTTTAATGCCTGAAATTGGTCAAAATAAAAGCTCTCGAGTAGGAGAAAAAGTCTGTAAAAAAGGCAATTTTGGTCACATTGAGGCTTTAAAAAGTAGGTATTCACCATGAGGCACAATCCAAATTACATTTTGAATCAATTCTTCCACAGTCCAAAAAATCAATTTTCTGATGAAAAACGATGATCCGCGACCTGTCGAATTTTCTCCAGATGGTCAAAAATGGTAATTTTTAAATATTTAATTTTTTGACTGTACATGAATATTGCATGTGAATTATCACTTTCGGAACTAAAATAAGTGTGTTTAGAGTCATTTTAATGCCTTTAATTGGTCGAAATAGAAGCTTCTGAGTAGGAGAAAAAGTCTGTAAGAATTGCACTTTTGGTCACATTGAGGCTTTAAAAAGTAGTTATTCAACATGAGGCACAATCCAAATTACATTTTGAATCAATTCTTCCACAGTCCAAAAAATCAATTTTCTGATGAAAAACGATGATCCGCGCGACCTGTCGAATTTTCTCCAGATGGTCAAAAATGGTAATTTTTTAATATTTAATTTTTTGACTGTAAATGAATATTGCATGTGAATTATCACTTTCGGAACTAAAATAAGTGTGTTTAGAGTCATTTTAATGCCTTTAATTGGTCGAAATAGAAGCTTCTGAGTAGGAGAAAAAGTCTGTAAAAATTGCACTTTTGGTCACATTGAGGCTTTAAAAAGTAGTTATTCAACATGAGGCACAATCCAAATTAAATTTTGAATCAATTCTTCCACAGTCCAAAAAATGAATTTTCTGATGAAAAACGATGATCCGCGACCTGTCGAATTTTCTCCAGATGGTCAAAAATGGTAATTTTTTAATATTTAATTTTTTGACTGTAAATGAATATTGCATGTGAATTATCACTTTCGGAACTAAAATAAGTGTGTTTAGAGTCATTTTAATGCCTGAAATTGGTCAAAATAAAAGCTCTCGAGTAGGAGAAAAAGTCTGTAAAAAAGGCAATTTTGGTCACATTGAGGCTTTAAAAAGTAGGTATTCACCATGAGGCACAATCCAAATTACATTTTGAATCAATTCTTCCACAGTCCAAAAAATCAATTTTCCGATGAAAAACGATGATCCGCGACCTGTCGAATTTTCTCCAGGTGGTCAAAAATGGTTATTTTTTAATATTAAATTTTTTGTCTGTAAATGACTATTGCATGTGAATTATCACTTTTGGAACTAAAATAAGTGTGTTTAGAGTCATTTTAATGGCTTTAATTGGTCGAAATAGAAGCTTCTGAGTAGGAGAAAAAGTCTGTAAAAATGGCACTTTTGGTCACATTGAGGCTTTAAAAAGTAGTTATTCAACATGAGGCACAATCCAAATTACATTTTGAATCAATTTTTCCACAGTCCAAAAAATCAATTTTCTGATGAAAAACGATGATCCGCGACCTGTCGAATTTTCTCCAGATGGTCAAAAATGGTAATTTTTTAATATTTAATTTTTTGACTGTAAATGAATATTACATGTGAATTATCACTTTCGGAACTAAAATAAGTGTGTTTAGAGTCATTTTAATGCCTTTAATTGGTCGAAATAGAAGCTTCTGAGTAGGAGAAAAAGTCTGTAAAAATTGCACTTTTGGTCACATTGAGGCTTTAAAAAGTAGTTATTCAACATGAGGCACAATCCAAATTAAATTTTGAATCAATTCTTCCACAGTCCAAAAAATCAATTTTCTGATGAAAAACGATGATCCGCGACCTGTCGAATTTTCTCCAGATGGTCAAAAATGGTTATTTTTTAATATTCAATTTTTTGACTGTAAATGACTATTGCATGTGAATTATCACTTTTGGAACTAAAATAAGTGTGTTTAGAGTCATTTTAATGCCTTTAATTTGTCGAAATAGAAGCTTCTGAGTAGGAGAAAAAGTCTGTAAAAATGGCACTTTTGGTCACATTGAGGATTTAAAAAGTAGTTATTCAACATGAGGCACAACCCAAATTACATTTTGAATCAATTCTTCCACAGTCCAAAAAATCAATTTTCTGATGAAAAACGATGATCCGCGACCTGTCAAATTTTCTCCAGATGGTCAAAAATGGTAATTTTTTAATATTTAATTTTTTGACTGTAAATGAATATTGCATGTGAATTATCACTTTCGGAACTAAAATAAGTGTGTTTAGAGTCATTTTAATGCCTGAAATTGGTCAAAATAAAAGCTCTCGAGTAGGAGAAAAAGTCTGTAAAAAAGGCAATTTTGGTCACATCGAGGCTTTAAAAAGTAGGTATTCACCATGAGGCACAATCCAAATTACATTTTGAATCAATTCTTCCACAGTCCAAAAAATCAATTTTCTGATGAAAAACGATGATCCGCGACCTGTCGAATTTTCTCCAGATGGTCAAAAATGGTAATTTTTAAATATTTAATTTTTTGACTGTACATGAATATTGCATGTGAATTATCACTTTCGGAACTGAAATAAGTGTGTTTAGAGTCATTTTAATGCCTTTAATTGGTCGAAATAGAAGCTTCTGAGTAGGAGAAAAAGTCTGTAAGAATTGCACTTTTGGTCACATTGAGGCTTTAAAAAGTAGTTATTCAACATGAGGCACAATCCAAATTACATTTTGAATCAATTCTTCCACAGTCCAAAAAATCAATTTTCTGATGAAAAACGATGATCCGCGCGACCTGTCGAATTTTCTCCAGATGGTCAAAAATGGTAATTTTTTAATATTTAATTTTTTGACTGTAAATGAATATTGCATGTGAATTATCACTTTCGGAACTAAAATAAGTGTGTTTAGAGTCATTTTAATGCCTTTAATTGGTCGAAATAGAAGCTTCTGAGTAGGAGAAAAAGTCTGTAAAAATTGCACTTTTGGTCACATTGAGGCTTTAAAAAGTAGTTATTCAACATGAGGCACAATCCAAATTAAATTTTGAATCAATTCTTCCACAGTCCAAAAAATCAATTTTCTGATGAAAAATGATGATCCGCGACCTGTCGAATTTTCTCCAGGTGGTCAAAAATGGTTATTTTTTAATATTAAATTTTTTGACTGTAAATGACTATTGCATGTGAATTATCACTTTTGGAACTAAAATAAGTGTGTTTAGAGTCACTTTAATGCCTTTAATTGGTCGAAATAGAAGCTTCTGAGTAGGAGAAAAAGTCTGTAAAAAAGGCAATTTTGGTCACATTGAGGCTTCAAAAAGTAGTTATTCAACATGAGGCACAATCCAAATTACATTTTGAATCAATTCTTCCACAGTCCAAAAAATCATTTTTCTGATGAAAAACGATGATCCGCGACCTGTCGAATTTTCTCCAGATGGTCAAAAATGGTAATTTTTTAATATTTAATTTTTTGACTTAAATGACTATTGCATGTGAATTATCACTTTTGGAACTAAAATAAGTGTGTTTAGAGTCATTTTAATGCCTTTAATTGGTCGAAATAGAAGCTTCTGAGTAGGATAAAAAGTCTGTAAAAATGGCACTTTTGGTCACATTGAGGATTTAAAAAGTAGTTATTCAACATGAGGCACAACCCAAATTACATTTTGAATCAATTCTTCCACAGTCCAAAAAATCAATTTTCTGATGAAAAACGATGATCCGCGACCTGTCGAATTTTCTCCAGATGGTCAAAAATGGTAATTTTTTAATATTTAATTTTTTGACTGTAAATGACTTTTGCAAGTGAATTATCACTTTTGGAACTAAAATAAGTGTGTTTAGAGTCATTTTAATGCCTGAAATTGGTCAAAATAAAAGCTCTCGAGTAGGAGAAAAAGTCTGTAAAAAAGGCAATTTTGGTCACATTGAGGCTTTAGAAAGTAGTTATTCAACATGAGGCACAATCAAAATTACATTTTGAATCAATTTTTCCAGAGTCAAAAAAATCAAATTTCTGATGAAAAACGATGACCCGTGACCTGTCCAACTATCTCCAGATGGTCAAAAATTGTAATTTTGTAATATTAAATTTTTTGCCTGTAAATGACTTTTGCAAGTGAATTATCTCTTTTGGAACTAAAATAAGTGTGTTTAGAGTCATTTTAATGCCTGAAATTGGTCAAAATAAAAGCTTCTGAGTAGGAGAAAAAGTCTGTAAAAAAGGCAATTTTGGTCACATTGAGGCTTTAGAAAGTAGTTATTCAACATGAGGCACAATCCAAATGACATTTTGAATCAATTTTTCTACAGTCCAAAAAATCAATTTTCTGATAAAAAACGATGATCCGCGACCTGTCGAATTTTCTCCAGATGGTCAAAAATGGTAATTTTTTAATATTTAATTTTTTGACTGTAAATGACTATTGCATGTGAATTATCACTTTTGGAACTAAAATAAGTGTGTTTAGAGTCATTTTAATGCCTGAAATTGGTCAAAATAAAAGCTCTCGAGTAGGAGAAAAAGTCTGTAAAAAAGGCAATTTTGGTCACATTGAGGCTTTAAAAAGAAGGTATTCACCATGAGGCACAATCCAAATTACATTTTGAATCAATTCTTCCACAGTCCAAAAAATCAATTTTCTGATGAAAAACGATGATCCGCGACCTGTCGAATTTTCTCCAGATGGTCAAAAATGGTAATTTTTAAATATTTAAGTTTTTTGACTGTAAATGAATATTGCATGTGAATTATCACTTTCGGAACTAAAATAAGTGTGTTTAGAGTCATTTTAATGCCTTTAATTGGTCGAAATAGAAGCTTCTGAGTAGGAGAAAAAGTCTGTAAGAATTGCACTTTTGGTCACATTGAGGCTTTAAAAAGTAGTTATTCAACATGAGGCACAATCCAAATTACATTTTGAATCAATTCTTCCACAGTCCAAAAAATCAATTTTCTGATGAAAAACGATGATCCGCGACCTGTCGAATTTTCTCCAGATGGTCAAAAATGGTTATTTTTTAATATTAAATTTTTTGACTGTAAATGACTATTGCATGTGAATTATCACTTTTGGAACTAAAATAAGTGTGTTTAGAGTCATTTTAATGCCTTTAATTGGTCGAAATAGAAGCTTCTGAGTAGGAGAAAAAGTCTGTAAAAATGGCACTTTTGGTCACATTGAGGATTTAAAAAGTAGTTATTCAACATGAGGCACAACCCAAATTACATTTTGAATCAATTCTCCCACAGTCCAAAAAATCAATTTTCTGATGAAAAACGATGATCCGCGACCTGTCGAATTTTCTCCAGATGGTCAAAAATGGTAATTTTTTAATATTTAATTTTTTGACTGTAAATTAATATTGCATGTGAATTATCACTTTCGGAACTAAAATAAGTGTGTTTAGAGTCATTTTAATGCCTTTAATTGGTCGAAATAGAAGCTTCTGAGTAGGAGAAAAAGTCTGTAAAAATTGCACTTTTGGTCACATTGAGGCTTTAAAAAGTAGTTATTCAACATGAGGCACAATCCAAATTACATTTTGAATCAATTCTTCCACAGTCCAAAAAATCATTTTTCTGATGAAAAACGATGATCCGCGACCTGTCGAATTTTCTCCAGATGGTCAAAAATGGTAATTTTTTAATATTTAATTTTTTGACTGTAAATGACTATTGCATGTGAATTATCACTTTTGGAACTAAAATAAGTGTGTTTAGAGTCATTTTAATGCCTTTAATTGGTCGAAATAGAAGCTTCTGAGTAGGAGAAAAAGTCTGTAAAAATGGCACTTTTGGTCACATTGAGGATTTAAAAAGTAGTTATTCAACATGAGGCACAACCCAAATTACATTTTGAATCAATTCTTCCACAGTCCAAAAAATCATTTTTCTGATGAAAAACGATGATCCGCGACCTGTCGAATTTTCTCCAGATGGTCAAAAATGGTAATTTTTTAATATTTAATTTTTTGACTGTAAATGACTATTGCATGTGAATTATCACTTTTGGAACTAAAATAAGTGTGTTTAGAGTCATTTTAATGCCTTTAATTGGTCGAAATAGAAGCTTCTGAGTAGGAGAAAAAGTCTGTAAAAATGGCACTTTTGGTCACATTGAGGATTTAAAAAGTAGTTATTCAACATGAGGCACAACCCAAATTACATTTTGAATCAATTCTTCCACAGTCCAAAAAATCAATTTTCTGATGAAAAACGATGATCCGCGACCTGTCGAATTTTCTCCAGATGGTCAAAAATGGTAATTTTTTAATATTTAATTTTTTGACTGTAAATGACTTTTGCAAGTGAATTATCACTTTTGGAACTAAAATAAGTGTGTTTAGAGTCATTTTAATGCCTGAAATTGGTCAAAATAAAAGCTCTCGAGTAGGAGAAAAAGTCTGTAAAAAAGGCAATTTTGGTCACATTGAGGCTTTAGAAAGTAGTTATTCAACATGAGGCACAATCAAAATTACATTTTGAATCAATTTTTCCAGAGTCAAAAAAATCAAATTTCTGATGAAAAACGATGACCCGTGACCTGTCCAACTATCTCCAGATGGTCAAAAATTGTAATTTTGTAATATTAAATTTTTTGCCTGTAAATGACTTTTGCAAGTGAATTATCTCTTTTGGAACTAAAATAAGTGTGTTTAGAGTCATTTTAATGCCTGAAATTGGTCAAAATAAAAGCTTCTGAGTAGGAGAAAAAGTCTGTAAAAAAGGCAATTTTGGTCACATTGAGGCTTTAGAAAGTAGTTATTCAACATGAGGCACAATCCAAATGACATTTTGAATCAATTTTTCTACAGTCCAAAAAATCAATTTTCTGATGAAAAACGATGATCCGCGACCTGTCGAATTTTCTCCAGATGGTCAAAAATGGTAATTTTTTAATATTTAATTTTTTGATTGTAAATGACTATTGCATGTGAATTATCACTTTTGGAACTAAAATAAGTGTGTTTAGAGTCATTTTAATGCCTTTAATTGGTCGAAATAGAAGCTTCTGAGTAGGAGAAAAAGTCTGTAAAAAATGCACTTTTGGTCACATTGAGGCTTTAAAAAGTAGTTATTCAACATGAGGCACAATCCAAATTACATTTTGAATCAATTCTTCCACAGTCCAAAAAATCAATTTTCTGATGAAAAACGATGATCCGCGACCTGTCGAATTTTCTCCAGATGGTCAAAAATGGTTATTTTTTAATATTAAATTTTTTGACTGTAAATGACTATTGCATGTGAATTATCACTTTTGGAACTAAAATACGTGTGTTTAGAGTCATTTTAATGCCTTTAATTGGTCGAAATAGAAGCTTCTGAGTAGGAGAAAAAGTCTGTAAAAATGGCACTTTTGGTCACATTGAGGATTTAAAAAGTAGTTATTCAACATGAGGCACAACCCAAATTACATTTTGAATCAATTCTTCCACAGTCCAAAAAATCATTTTTCTGATGAAAAACGATGATCCGCTACCTGTCGAATTTTCTCCAGATGGTCAAAAATGGTAATTTTTTAATATTTAATTTTTTGACTGTAAATGACTATTGCATGTGAATTATCACTTTTGGAACTAAAATAAGTGTGTTTAGAGTCATTTCAATGCCTTTAATTGGTCGAAATAGAAGCTTCTGAGTAGGAGAAAAAGTCTGTAAAAATTGCACTTTTGGTCACATTGAGGCTTTAAAAAGTAGTTATTCAAAATGAGGCACAATCCAAATTACATTTTGAATCAATTCTTCCACAGTCCAAAAAATCTATTTTCTGATGAAAAACGATGATCCGCGACCTGTCGAATTTTCTCCAGATGGTCAAAAATGGTTATTTTTTAATATTAAATTTTTTGACTGTAAATGACTATTGCATGTGAATTATCACTTTTGGAACTAAAATAAGTGTGTTTAGAGTCATTTTAATGCCTTTAATTGGTCGAAATAGAAGCTTCTGAGTAGGAGAAAAAGTCTGTAAAAATGGCACTTTTGGTCACATTGAGGATTTAAAAAGTAGTTATTCAACATGAGGCACAACCCAAATTACATTTTGAATCAATTCTTCCACAGTCCAAAAAATCATTTTTCTGATGAAAAACGATGATCCGCGACCTGTCGAATTTTCTCCAGATGGTCAAAAATGGTAATTTTTTAATATTTAATTTTTTGACTGTAAATGAATATTGCATGTGAATTATCACTTTCGGAACTAAAATAAGTGTGTTTAGAGTCATTTTAATGCCTTTAATTGGTCGAAATAGAAGCTTCTGAGTAGGAGAAAAAGTCTGTAAAAATGGCACTTTTGGTCACATTGAGGCTTTAAAAAGTAGTTATTCAACATCAGGCACAATCCAAATTACATTTTGAATCAATTTTTCCACAGTCCAAAAAATCAATTTTCTGATGAAAAACGATGATCCGCGACCAGTCGAATTTTCTCCAGATGGTCAAAAATGGTAATTTTTTAATATTTAATTTTTTGACTGTAAATGACTATTGCATGTGAATTATCACTTTTGGAACTAAAATAAGTGTGTTTAGAGTCATTTCAATGCCTTTAATTGGTCGAAATAGAAGCTTCTGAGTAGGAGAAAAAGTCTGTAAAAATGGCACTTTTGGTCACATTGAGGATTTAAAAAGTAGTTATTCAACATGAGGCACAACCCAAATTACATTTTGAATCAATTCTTCCACAGTCCAAAAAATCAATTTTCTGATGAAAAACGATGATCCGCGACCTGTCGAATTTTCTCCAGATGGTCAAAAATTGTAATTTTTTAATATTTAATTTTTTGACTGTAAATGAATATTACATGTGAATTATCACTTTCGGAACTAAAATAAGTGTGTTTAGAGTCATTTTAATGCCTGAAATTGGTCGAAATAGAAGCTTCTGAGTAGGAGAAAAAGTCTGTAAAAATTGCACTTTTGGTCACATTGAGGCTTTAAAAAGTAGTTATTCAACATGAGGCACAATCCAAATTACATTTTGAATCACTTCTTCCACAGTCCAAAAAATCAATTTTCTGATGAAAAACAATGATCCGCGACCTGTCGAATTTTCTCCAGATGGTCAAAAATGGTAATTTTTTAATTTTTAATTTTTTGACTGTAAATGAATATTGCATGTGAATTATCACTTTTGGAACTAAAATAAGTGTGTTTAGAGTCATTTTAATGCCTTTAATTGGTCGAAATAGAAGCTTCTGAGTAGGAGAAAAAGTCTGTAAAAATGGCACTTTTGGTCACATTGAGGATTTAAAAAGTAGTTATTCAACATGAGGCACAACCCAAATTACATTTTGAATCAATTCTTCCACAGTCCAAAAAATCAATTTTCTGATGAAAAACGATGAACCGCGACCTGTCGAATTTTCTCCAGATGGTCAAAAATTGTAATTTTGTAATATTTAATTTTTTGACTGTAAATGAATATTGCATGTGAATTATCACTTTTGGAACTAAAATAAGTGTGTTTAGAGTCATTTTAATGCCTTTAATTGGTCGAAATAGAAGCTTCTGAGTAGGAGAAAAAGTCTGTAAAAATGGCACTTTTGGTCACATTGAGGATTTAAAAAGTAGTTATTCAACATGAGGCACAACCCAAATTACATTTTGAATCAATTCTTCCACAGTCCAAAAAATCATTTTTCTGATGAAAAACGATGATCCGCGACCTGTCGAATTTTCTCCAGATGGTCAAAAATGGTAATTTTTTAATATTTAATTTTTTGACTGTAAATGAATATTGCATGTGAATTATCACTTTCGGAACTAAAATAAGTGTGTTTAGAGTCATTTTAATGCCTTTAATTGGTCGAAATAGAAGCTTCTGAGTAGGAGAAAAAGTCTGTAAAAATGGCACTTTTGGTCACATTGAGGCTTTAAAAAGTAGTTATTCAAAATGAGGCACAATCCAAATTACATTTTGAATCAATTCTTCCACAGTCCAAAAAATCTATTTTCTGATGAAAAACGATGATCCGCGACCTGTCGAATTTTCTCCAGATGGTCAAAAATGGTTATTTTTTAATATTAAATTTTTTGACTGTAAATGACTATTGCATGTGAATTATCACTTTTGGAACTAAAATAAGTGTGTTTAGAGTCATTTTAATGCCTTTAATTGGTCGAAATAGAAGCTTCTGAGTAGGAGAAAAAGTCTGTAAAAATTGCACTTTTGGTCACATTGAGGCTTTAAAAAGTAGTTATTCAAAATGAGGCACAATCCAAATTACATTTTGAATCAATTCTTCCACAGTCCAAAAAATCTATTTTCTGATGAAAAACGATGATCCGCGACCTGTCGAATTTTCTCCAGATGGTCAAAAATGGTTATTTTTTAATATTAAATTTTTTGACTGTAAATGACTATTGCATGTGAATTATCACTTTTGGAACTAAAATAAGTGTGTTTAGAGTCATTTTAATGCCTTTAATTGGTCGAAATAGAAGCTTCTGAGTAGGAGAAAAAGTCTGTAAAAATGGCACTTTTGGTCACATTGAGGATTTAAAAAGTAGTTATTCAACATGAGGCACAACCCAAATTACATTTTGAATCAATTCTTCCACAGTCCAAAAAATCATTTTTCTGATGAAAAACGATGATCCGCGACCTGTCGAATTTTCTCCAGATGGTCAAAAATGGTAATTTTTTAATATTTAATTTTTTGACTGTAAATGAATATTGCATGTGAATTATCACTTTCGGAACTAAAATAAGTGTGTTTAGAGTCATTTTAATGCCTTTAATTGGTCGAAATGGAAGCTTCTGAGTAGGAGAAAAAGTCTGTAAAAATGGCACTTTTGGTCACATTGAGGCTTTAAAAAGTAGTTATTCAACATCAGGCACAATCCAAATTACACTTTGAATCAATTTTTCCACAGTCCAAAAAATCAATTTTCTGATGAAAAACGATGATCCGCGACCAGTCGAATTTTCTCCAGATGGTCAAAAATGGTAATTTTTTAATATTTAATTTTTTGACTGTAAATGACTATTGCATGTGAATTATCACTTTTGGAACTAAAATAAGTGTGTTTAGAGTCATTTCAATGCCTTTAATTGGTCGAAATAGAAGCTTCTGAGTAGGAGAAAAAGTCTGTAAAAATGGCACTTTTGGTCACATTGAGGATTTAAAAAGTAGTTATTCAACATGAGGCACAACCCAAATTACATTTTGAATCAATTCTTCCACAGTCCAAAAAATCAATTTTCTGATGAAAAACGATGATCCGCGACCTGTCGAATTTTCTCCAGATGGTCAAAAATTGTAATTTTTTAATATTTAATTTTTTGACTGTAAATGAATATTACATGTGAATTATCACTTTCGGAACTAAAATAAGTGTGTTTAGAGTCATTTTAATGCCTGAAATTGGTCGAAATAGAAGCTTCTGAGTAGGAGAAAAAGTCTGTAAAAATTGCACTTTTGGTCACATTGAGGCTTTAAAAAGTAGTTATTCAACATGAGGCACAATCCAAATTACATTTTGAATCACTTCTTCCACAGTCCAAAAAATCAATTTTCTGATGAAAAACAATGATCCGCGACCTGTCGAATTTTCTCCAGATGGTCAAAAATGGTAATTTTTTAATTTTTAATTTTTTGACTGTAAATGAATATTGCATGTGAATTATCACTTTTGGAACTAAAATAAGTGTGTTTAGAGTCATTTTAATGCCTTTAATTGGTCGAAATAGAAGCTTCTGAGTAGGAGAAAAAGTCTGTAAAAATGGCACTTTTGGTCACATTGAGGATTTAAAAAGTAGTTATTCAACATGAGGCACAACCCAAATTACATTTTGAATCAATTCTTCCACAGTCCAAAAAATCAATTTTCTGATGAAAAACGATGAACCGCGACCTGTCGAATTTTCTCCAGATGGTCAAAAATTGTAATTTTGTAATATTTAATTTTTTGACTGTAAATGAATATTGCATGTGAATTATCACTTTTGGAACTAAAATAAGTGTGTTTAGAGTCATTTTAATGCCTTTAATTGGTCGAAATAGAAGCTTCTGAGTAGGAGAAAAAGTCTGTAAAAATGGCACTTTTGGTCACATTGAGGATTTAAAAAGTAGTTATTCAACATGAGGCACAACCCAAATTACATTTTGAATCAATTCTTCCACAGTCCAAAAAATCATTTTTCTGATGAAAAACGATGATCCGCGACCTGTCGAATTTTCTCCAGATGGTCAAAAATGGTAATTTTTTAATATTTAATTTTTTGACTGTAAATGAATATTGCATGTGAATTATCACTTTCGGAACTAAAATAAGTGTGTTTAGAGTCATTTTAATGCCTTTAATTGGTCGAAATAGAAGCTTCTGAGTAGGAGAAAAAGTCTGTAAAAATGGCACTTTTGGTCACATTGAGGCTTTAAAAAGTAGTTATTCAACATGAGGCACAATCCAAATTACATTTTGAATCAATTTTTCCACAGTCCAAAAAATCAATTTTCTGATGAAAAACGATGATCCGCGACCTGTCGAATTTTCTCCAGATGGTCAAAAATGGTAATTTTTTAATATTTAATTTTTTGACTGTAAATGACTATTGCATGTGAATTATCACTTTTGGAACTAAAATAAGTGTGTTTAGAGTCATTTCAATGCCTTTAATTGGTCGAAATAGAAGCTTCTGAGTAGGAGAAAAAGTCTGTAAAAATGGCACTTTTGGTCACATTGAGGATTTAAAAAGTAGTTATTCAACATGAGGCACAACCCAAATTACATTTTGAATCAATTCTTCCACAGTCCAAAAAATCAATTTTCTGATGAAAAACGATGATCCGCGACCTGTCGAATTTTCTCCAGATGGTCAAAAATTGTAATTTTTTAATATTTAATTTTTTGACTGTAAATGAATATTACATGTGAATTATCACTTTCGGAACTAAAATAAGTGTGTTTAGAGTCATTTTAATGCCTGAAATTGGTCGAAATAGAAGCTTCTGAGTAGGAGAAAAAGTCTGTAAAAATGGCACTTTTGGTCACATTGAGGCTTTAAAAAGTAGTTATTCAACATGAGGCACAATCCAAATTACATTTTGAATCACTTCTTCCACAGTCCAAAAAATCAATTTTCTGATGAAAAACAATGATCCGCGACCTGTCGAATTTTCTCCAGATGGTCAAAAATGGTAATTTTTTAATTTTTAATTTTTTGACTGTAAATGAATATTGCATGTGAATTATCACTTTTGGAACTAAAATAAGTGTGTTTAGAGTCATTTTAATGCCTTTAATTGGTCGAAATAGAAGCTTCTGAGTAGGAGAAAAAGTCTGTAAAAATGGCACTTTTGGTCACATTGAGGATTTAAAAAGTAGTTATTCAACATGAGGCACAACCCAAATTACATTTTGAATCAATTCTTCCACAGTCCAAAAAATCAATTTTCTGATGAAAAACGATGAACCGCGACCTGTCGAATTTTCTCCAGATGGTCAAAAATTGTAATTTTGTAATATTTAATTTTTTGACTGTAAATGAATATTGCATGTGAATTATCACTTTCGGAACTAAAATAAGTGTGTTTAGAGTCATTTTAATGCCTTTAATTGGTCGAAATAGAAGCTTCTGAGTAGGAGAAAAAGTCTGTAAAAAAGGCAATTTTGGTCACATTGAGGCTTTAAAAAGTAGTTATTCAACATGAGGCACAATCCAAATTACATTTCGAATCAATTTTTCTACAGTCCAAAAAATCAATTTTCTGATGAAAAACGATGACCCGTGACCTGTCGAACTATCTCCAGTTGGTTAAAAATGGTAATTTTGTAATATTTAATTTTTTGACTGTAAATGACTATTGCATGTGAATTATCACTTTTGGAACTAAAATAAGTGTGTTTAGAGTCATTTTAATGCCTTTAATTGGTCGAAATAGAAGCTTCTGAGTAGGAGAAAAAGTCTGTAAAAATGGCACTTTTGGTCACATTGAGGATTTAAAAAGTAGTTATTCAACATGAGGCACAACCCAACTACATTTTGAATCAATTCTTCCACAGTCCAAAATATCAATTTTCTGATGAAAAACGATGAACCGCGACCTGTCGAATTTTCTCCAGATGGTCAAAAATGGTAATTTTTTAATATTTAATTTTTTGACTGTAAATGAATATTGCATGTGAATTATCACTTTCGAAACTAAAATAAGTGTGTTTAGAGTCATTTTAATGCCTTTAATTGGTCGAAATAGAAGCTTCTGAGTAGGAGAAAAAGTCTGTAAAAAAGGCAATTTTGGTCACATTGAGGCTTTAAAAAGTAGTTATTCAACATAAGGCACAATCCAAATTACATTTTGAATCAATTATTCCACAGTCGAAAAAATCAATTTTCTGATGAAAAACGATGATCCACGACCTGTCGAATTTTCTCTAGATGGTCAAAAATGGTAATTTTTTAATATTTAATTTTTTGACTGTAAATGAATATTGCATGTGAATTATCACTTTCGGAACTAAAATAAGTGTGTTTAGAGTCATTTTAATGCCTTTAATTGGTCGAAATAGAAGCTTCTGAGTAGGAGAAAAAGTCTGTAAAAATTGCACTTTTGGTCACATTGAGGATTTAAAAAGTAGTTATTCAACATGAGGCACAACCCAAATTACATTTTGAATCAATTCTTCCACAGTCCAAAAAATCAATTTTCTGATGAAAAACGATGACCTGTGACGTGTCGAACTATCTCCAGTTGGTTAAAAATGGTAATTTTGTAATATTTAATTTTTTGACTGTAAATGACTATTGCATGTGAATTATCACTTTTGGAACTAAAATAAGTGTGTTTAGAGTCATTTTAATGCCTTTAATTGGTCGAAATAGAAGCTTCTGAGTAGGAGAAAAAGTCTGTAAAAATGGCACTTTTGGTCACATTGAGGATTTAAAAAGTAGTTATTCAACATGAGGCACAACCCAACTACATTTTGAATCAATTCTTCCACAGTCCAAAATATCAATTTTCTGATGAAAAACGATGAACCGCGACCTGTCGAATTTTCTCCAGATGGTCAAAAATGGTAATTTTTTAATATTTATTTTTTGACTGTAAATGAATATTGCATGTGAATTATCACTTTCGAAACTAAAATAAGTGTGTTTAGAGTCATTTTAATGCCTTTAATTGGTCGAAATAGAAGCTTCTGAGTAGGAGAAAAAGTCTGTAAAAAAGGCAATTTTGGTCACATTGAGGCTTTAAAAAGTAGTTATTCAACATAAGGCACAATCCAAATTACATTTTGAATCAATTATTCCACAGTCGAAAAAATCAATTTTCTGATGAAAAACGATGATCCACGACCTGTCGAATTTTCTCTAGATGGTCAAAAATGGTAATTTTTTAATATTTAATTTTTTGACTGTAAATGAATATTGCATGTGAATTATCACTTTCGGAACTAAAATAAGTGTGTTTAGAGTCATTTTAATGCCTTTAATTGGTCGAAATAGAAGCTTCTGAGTAGGAGAAAAAGTCTGTAAAAATTGCACTTTTGGTCACATTGAGGATTTAAAAAGTAGTTATTCAACATGAGGCACAACCCAAATTACATTTTGAATCAATTCTTCCACAGTCCAAAAAATCAATTTTCTGATGAAAAACGATGATCCGCGACCTGTCGAATTTTCTCCAGATGGTCAACAATTGTAATTTTGTAATATTTAATTTTTTGACTGTAAATGAATATTGCATGTGAATTATCACTTTCGGAACTAAAATAAGTGTGTTTAGAGTCATTTTAATGCCTTTAATTGGTCGAAATAGAAGCTTCTGAGTAGGAGAAAAAGTCTGTAAAAAAGGCAATTTTGGTCACATTGAGGCTTTAAAAAGTAGTTATTCAACATGAGGCACAATCCAAATTACATTTCGAATCAATTTTTCTACAGTCCAAAAAATCAATTTTCTGATGAAAAACGATGACCCGTGACCTGTCGAACTATCTCCAGTTGGTTAAAAATGGTAATTTTGTAATATTTAATTTTTTGACTGTAAATGACATTTGCATGTGAAATATCACATTTGGAACAAAAATAAGTGTGTTTAGAGTCACTTTAATGCCTGAAATTGGTCAAAATAAAAGCTTCTGAGTAGGAGAAAAAGTCTGTAAAAATGGCACTTTTGGTCACATTGAGGCTTTAGAAAGTAGTTATTCAACATGAGGCACAATCAAAATTACATTTTGAATCAATTCTTCCACAGTCCAAAAAATCAATTTTCTGATTAAAAACGATGATCCGCGACCTGTCGAATTTTCTCCAGATGGTCAAAAATGGTAATTTTTTAATATTTAATTTTTTGACTGTAAATGAATATTGCATGTGAATTATCACTTTCGGAACTAAAATAAGTGTGTTTAGAGTCATTTTAATGCCTTTAACTGGTCGAAATAGAAGCTTCTGAGTCAGAGAAAAGTCTGTAAAAATGGCACTTTTGGTCACATTGAGGCTTTAAAAACGTAGTTATTTAACATGAGGCACAATCCAAATTACATTTTGAATCAATTTTTGCACAGACCAAAAAAATCAATTTTCTGATGAAAAACGATGACCCGTGACCTGTCGAACTTTCCAGATGGTCAAAAATTGTAAATTTGTAATATTTAATTTTTTACTGTAAATGACTTTTGCAAGTGAATTATCACTTTTGGAACTAAAATAAGTGTGTTTAGAGTCATTTTAATGCCTGAAATTGATCAAAATAAAAGCTCTCGAGTAGGAGAAAAAGTCTGTAAAAAAGGCAATTTTGGTCACATTGAGGCTTTAGAAAGTAGTTATTCAACATGAGGCACAATCAAAATTACATTTTGAATCAATTTTTCCAGAGTCAAAAAAATCAATTTTCTGATGAAAAACGATGACCCGTGACCTGTCGAACTATCTCCAGATGGTCAAAAATTGTAATTTTGTAATATTTAATTTTTTGCCTGTAAATGACTTTTGCAAGTGAATTATCTCTTTTGGAACTAAAATAAGTGTGTTTAGAGTCATTTTATTGCCTGAAATTGGTCAAAATAAAAGCTTCTGAGTAGGAGAAAAAGTCTGTAAAAAAGGCAATTTTGGTCACATTGAGGCTTTAGAAAGTAGTTATTCAACATGAGGCACAATCCAAATGACATTTTGAATCAATTTTTCTACAGTCCAAAAAATCAATTTTCTGATGAAAAACGATGATCCACGACCTGTCGAATTTTCTCTAGATGGTCAAAAATGGTAATTTTTTAATATTTAATTTTTTGACTGTAAATGAATATTGCATGTGAATTATCACTTTCGGAACTAAAATAAGTGTGTTTAGAGTCATTTTAATGCCTTTAATTGGTCGAAATAGAAGCTTCTGAGTAGGAGAAAAAGTCTGTAAAAATTGCACTTTTGGTCACATTGAGGATTTAAAAAGTAGTTATTCAACATGAGGCACAACCCAAATTACATTTTGAATCAATTCTTCCACAGTCCAAAAAATCAATTTTCTGATGAAAAACGATGATCCGCGACCTGTCGAATTTTCTCCAGATGGTCAAAAATTGTAATTTTTTAATATTTAATTTTTTGACTGTAAATGAATATTACATGTGAATTATCACTTTCGGAACTAAAATAAGTGTGTTTAGAGTCATTTTAATGCCTGAAATTGGTCGAAATAGAAGCTTCTGAGTAGGAGAAAAAGTCTGTAAAAATTGCACTTTTGGTCACATTGAGGCTTTAAAAAGTAGTTATTCAACATGAGGCACAATCCAAATTACATTTTGAATCACTTCTTCCACAGTCCAAAAAATCAATTTTCTGATGAAAAACAATGATCCGCGACCTGTCGAATTTTCTCCAGATGGTCAAAAATGGTAATTTTTTAATTTTTAATTTTTTGACTGTAAATGAATATTGCATGTGAATTATCACTTTTGGAACTAAAATAAGTGTGTTTAGAGTCATTTTAATGCCTTTAATTGGTCGAAATAGAAGCTTCTGAGTAGGAGAAAAAGTCTGTAAAAATGGCACTTTTGGTCACATTGAGGATTTAAAAAGTAGTTATTCAACATGAGGCACAACCCAAATTACATTTTGAATCAATTCTTCCACAGTCCAAAAAATCAATTTTCTGATGAAAAACGATGAACCGCGACCTGTCGAATTTTCTCCAGATGGTCAAAAATTGTAATTTTGTAATATTTAATTTTTTGACTGTAAATGAATATTGCATGTGAATTATCACTTTTGGAACTAAAATAAGTGTGTTTAGAGTCATTTTAATGCCTTTAATTGGTCGAAATAGAAGCTTCTGAGTAGGAGAAAAAGTCTGTAAAAATGGCACTTTTGGTCACATTGAGGATTTAAAAAGTAGTTATTCAACATGAGGCACAACCCAAATTACATTTTGAATCAATTCTTCCACAGTCCAAAAAATCATTTTTCTGATGAAAAACGATGATCCGCGACCTGTCGAATTTTCTCCAGATGGTCAAAAATGGTAATTTTTTAATATTTAATTTTTTGACTGTAAATGAATATTGCATGTGAATTATCACTTTCGGAACTAAAATAAGTGTGTTTAGAGTCATTTTAATGCCTTTAATTGGTCGAAATAGAAGCTTCTGAGTAGGAGATAAAGTCTGTAAAAATGGCACTTTTGGTCACATTGAGGCTTTAAAAAGTAGTTATTCAACATGAGGCACAATCCAAATTACATTTTGAATCAATTTTTCCACAGTCCAAAAAATCAATTTTCTGATGAAAAACGATGATCCGCGACCTGTCGAATTTTCTCCAGATGGTCAAAAATGGTAATTTTTTAATATTTAATTTTTTGACTGTAAATGACTATTGCATGTGAATTATCACTTTTGGAACTAAAATAAGTGTGTTTAGAGTCATTTCAATGCCTTTAATTGGTCGAAATAGTAGCTTCTGAGTAGGAGAAAAAGTCTGTAAAAATGGCACTTTTGGTCACATTGAGGATTTAAAAAGTAGTTATTCAACATGAGGCACAACCCAAATTACATTTTGAATCAATTCTTCCACAGTCCAAAAAATCAATTTTCTGATGAAAAACGATGATCCGCGACCTGTCGAATTTTCTCCAGATGGTCAAAAATTGTAATTTTTTAATATTTAATTTTTTGACTGTAAATGAATATTACATGTGAATTATCACTTTCGGAACTAAAATAAGTGTGTTTAGAGTCATTTTAATGCCTGAAATTGGTCGAAATAGAAGCTTCTGAGTAGGAGAAAAAGTCTGTAAAAATGGCACTTTTGGTCACATTGAGGCTTTAAAAAGTAGTTATTCAACATGAGGCACAATCCAAATTACATTTTGAATCACTTCTTCCACAGTCCAAAAAATCAATTTTCTGATGAAAAACAATGATCCGCGACCTGTCGAATTTTCTCCAGATGGTCAAAAATGGTAATTTTTTAATTTTTAATTTTTTGACTGTAAATGAATATTGCATGTGAATTATCACTTTTGGAACTAAAATAAGTGTGTTTAGAGTCATTTTAATGCCTTTAATTGGTCGAAATAGAAGCTTCTGAGTAGGAGAAAAAGTCTGTAAAAATGGCACTTTTGGTCACATTGAGGATTTAAAAAGTAGTTATTCAACATGAGGCACAACCCAAATTACATTTTGAATCAATTCTTCCACAGTCCAAAAAATCAATTTTCTGATGAAAAACGATGAACCGCGACCTGTCGAATTTTCTCCAGATGGTCAAAAATTGTAATTTTGTAATATTTAATTTTTTGACTGTAAATGAATATTGCATGTGAATTATCACTTTCGGAACTAAAATAAGTGTGTTTAGAGTCATTTTAATGCCTTTAATTGGTCGAAATCGAAGCTTCTGAGTAGGAGAAAAAGTCTGTAAAAAAGGCAATTTTGGTCACATTGAGGCTTTAAAAAGTAGTTATTCAACATGAGGCACAATCCAAATTACATTTCGAATCAATTTTTCTACAGTCCAAAAAATCAATTTTCTGATGAAAAACGATGACCCGTGACCTGTCGAACTATCTCCAGTTGGTTAAAAATGGTAATTTTGTAATATTTAATTTTTTGACTGTAAATGACTATTGCATGTGAATTATCACTTTTGGAACTAAAATAAGTGTGTTTAGAGTCATTTTAATGCCTTTAATTGGTCGAAATAGAAGCTTCTGAGTAGGAGAAAAAGTCTGTAAAAATTGCACTTTTGGTCACATTGAGGCTTTAAAAAGTAGTTATTCAACATGAGGCACAATCCAAATTACATTTTGAATCACTTCTTCCACAGTCCAAAAAATCAATTTTCTGATGAAAAACAATGATCCGCGACCTGTCGAATTTTCTCCAGATGGTCAAAAATGGTAATTTTTTAATTTTTAATTTTTTGACTGTAAATGAATATTGCATGTGAATTATCACTTTTGGAACTAAAATAAGTGTGTTTAGAGTCATTTTAATGCCTTTAATTGGTCGAAATAGAAGCTTCTGAGTAGGAGAAAAAGTCTGTAAAAATGGCACTTTTGGTCACATTGAGGATTTAAAAAGTAGTTATTCAACATGAGGCACAACCCAAATTACATTTTGAATCAATTCTTCCACAGTCCAAAAAATCATTTTTCTGATGAAAAACGATGATCCGCGACCTGTCGAATTTTCTCCAGATGGTCAAAAATGGTAATTTTTTAATATTTAATTTTTTGACTGTAAATGAATATTGCATGTGAATTATCACTTTCGGAACTAAAATAAGTGTGTTTAGAGTCATTTTAATGCCTTTAATTGGTCGAAATAGAAGCTTCTGAGTAGGAGAAAAAGTCTGTAAAAATGGCACTTTTGGTCACATTGAGGCTTTAAAAAGTAGTTATTCAACATGAGGCACAATCCAAATTACATTTTGAATCAATTTTTCCACAGTCCAAAAAATCAATTTTCTGATGAAAAACGATGATCCGCGACCTGTCGAATTTTCTCCAGATGGTCAAAAATGGTAATTTTTTAATATTTAATTTTTTGACTGTAAATGACTATTGCATGTGAATTATCACTTTTGGAACTAAAATAAGTGTGTTTAGAGTCATTTCAATGCCTTTAATTGGTCGAAATAGTAGCTTCTGAGTAGGAGAAAAAGTCTGTAAAAATGGCACTTTTGGTCACATTGAGGATTTAAAAAGTAGTTATTCAACATGAGGCACAACCCAAATTACATTTTGAATCAATTCTTCCACAGTCCAAAAAATCAATTTTCTGATGAAAAACGATGATCCGCGACCTGTCGAATTTTCTCCAGATGGTCAAAAATTGTAATTTTTTAATATTTAATTTTTTGACTGTAAATGAATATTACATGTGAATTATCACTTTCGGAACTAAAATAAGTGTGTTTAGAGTCATTTTAATGCCTGAAATTGGTCGAAATAGAAGCTTCTGAGTAGGAGAAAAAGTCTGTAAAAATGGCACTTTTGGTCACATTGAGGCTTTAAAAAGTAGTTATTCAACATGAGGCACAATCCAAATTACATTTTGAATCACTTCTTCCACAGTCCAAAAAATCAATTTTCTGATGAAAAACAATGATCCGCGACCTGTCGAATTTTCTCCAGATGGTCAAAAATGGTAATTTTTTAATTTTTAATTTTTTGACTGTAAATGAATATTGCATGTGAATTATCACTTTTGGAACTAAAATAAGTGTGTTTAGAGTCATTTTAATGCCTTTAATTGGTCGAAATAGAAGCTTCTGAGTAGGAGAAAAAGTCTGTAAAAATGGCACTTTTGGTCACATTGAGGATTTAAAAAGTAGTTATTCAACATGAGGCACAACCCAAATTACATTTTGAATCAATTCTTCCACAGTCCAAAAAATCAATTTTCTGATGAAAAACGATGAACCGCGACCTGTCGAATTTTCTCCAGATGGTCAAAAATTGTAATTTTGTAATATTTAATTTTTTGACTGTAAATGAATATTGCATGTGAATTATCACTTTCGGAACTAAAATAAGTGTGTTTAGAGTCATTTTAATGCCTTTAATTGGTCGAAATAGAAGCTTCTGAGTAGGAGAAAAAGTCTGTAAAAAAGGCAATTTTGGTCACATTGAGGCTTTAAAAAGTAGTTATTCAACATGAGGCACAATCCAAATTACATTTCGAATCAATTTTTCTACAGTCCAAAAAATCAATTTTCTGATGAAAAACGATGACCCGTGACCTGTCGAACTATCTCCAGTTGGTTAAAAATGGTAATTTTGTAATATTTAATTTTTTGACTGTAAATGACTATTGCATGTGAATTATCACTTTTGGAACTAAAATAAGTGTGTTTAGAGTCATTTTAATGCCTTTAATTGGTCGAAATAGAAGCTTCTGAGTAGGAGAAAAAGTCTGTAAAAATGGCACTTTTGGTCACATTGAGGATTTAAAAAGTAGTTATTCAACATGAGGCACAACCCAACTACATTTTGAATCAATTCTTCCACAGTCCAAAATATCAATTTTCTGATGAAAAACGATGAACCGCGACCTGTCGAATTTTCTCCAGATGGTCAAAAATGGTAATTTTTTAATATTTAATTTTTTGACTGTAAATGAATATTGCATGTGAATTATCACTTTCGAAACTAAAATAAGTGTGTTTAGAGTCATTTTAATGCCTTTAATTGGTCGAAATAGAAGCTTCTGAGTAGGAGAAAAAGTCTGTAAAAAAGGCAATTTTGGTCACATTGAGGCTTTAAAAAGTAGTTATTCAACATAAGGCACAATCCAAATTACATTTTGAATCAATTATTCCACAGTCGAAAAAATCAATTTTCTGATGAAAAACGATGATCCACGACCTGTCGAATTTTCTCTAGATGGTCAAAAATGGTAATTTTTTAATATTTAATTTTTTGACTGTAAATGAATATTGCATGTGAATTATCACTTTCGGAACTAAAATAAGTGTGTTTAGAGTCATTTTAATGCCTTTAATTGGTCGAAATAGAAGCTTCTGAGTAGGAGAAAAAGTCTGTAAAAATTGCACTTTTGGTCACATTGAGGATTTAAAAAGTAGTTATTCAACATGAGGCACAACCCAAATTACATTTTGAATCAATTCTTCCACAGTCCAAAAAATTAATTTTCTGATGAAAAACGATGATCCGCGACCTGTCGAATTTTCTCCAGATGGTCAACAATTGTAATTTTGTAATATTTAATTTTTTGACTGTAAATGAATATTGCATGTGAATTATCACTTTCGGAACTAAAATAAGTGTGTTTAGAGTCATTTTAATGCCTTTAATTGGTCGAAATAGAAGCTTCTGAGTAGGAGAAAAAGTCTGTAAAAAAGGCAATTTTGGTCACATTGAGGCTTTAAAAAGTAGTTATTCAACATGAGGCACAATCCAAATTACATTTCGAATCAATTTTTCTACAGTCCAAAAAATCAATTTTCTGATGAAAAACGATGACCCGTGACCTGTCGAACTATCTCCAGTTGGTTAAAAATGGTAATTTTGTAATATTTAATTTTTTGACTGTAAATGACATTTGCATGTGAAATATCACATTTGGAACAAAAATAAGTGTGTTTAGAGTCACTTTAATGCCTGAAATTGGTCAAAATAAAAGCTTCTGAGTAGGAGAAAAAGTCTGTAAAAATGGCACTTTTGGTCACATTGAGGCTTTAGAAAGTAGTTATTCAACATGAGGCACAATCAAAATTACATTTTGAATCAATTCTTCCACAGTCCAAAAAATCAATTTTCTGATTAAAAACGATGATCCGCGACCTGTCGAATTTTCTCCAGATGGTCAAAAATGGTAATTTTTTAATATTTAATTTTTTGACTGTAAATGAATATTGCATGTGAATTATCACTTTCGGAACTAAAATAAGTGTGTTTAGAGTCATTTTAATGCCTTTAATTGGTCGAAATAGAAGCTTCTGAGTCAGAGAAAAGTCTGTAAAAATGGCACTTTTGGTCACATTGAGGCTTTAAAAACGTAGTTATTTAACATGAGGCACAATCCAAATTACATTTTGAATCAATTTTTCCACAGTCCAAAAAAATCAATTTTCTGATGAAAAACGATGACCCGTGACCTGTCGAACTTTCCAGATGGTCAAAAATTGTAAATTTGTAATATTTAATTTTTTACTGTAAATGACTTTTGCAAGTGAATTATCACTTTTGGAACTAAAATAAGTGTGTTTAGAGTCATTTTAATGCCTGAAATTGATCAAAATAAAAGCTCTCGAGTAGGAGAAAAAGTCTGTAAAAAAGGCAATTTTGGTCACATTGAGGCTTTAGAAAGTAGTTATTCAACATGAGGCACAATCAAAATTACATTTTGAATCAATTTTTCCAGAGTCAAAAAAATCAATTTTCTGATGAAAAACGATGACCCGTGACCTGTCGAACTATCTCCAGATGGTCAAAAATTGTAATTTTGTAATATTTAATTTTTTGCCTGTAAATGACTTTTGCAAGTGAATTATCTCTTTTGGAACTAAAATAAGTGTGTTTAGAGTCATTTTATTGCCTGAAATTGGTCAAAATAAAAGCTTCTGAGTAGGAGAAAAAGTCTGTAAAAAAGGCAATTTTGGTCACATTGAGGCTTTAGAAAGTAGTTATTCAACATGAGGCACAATCCAAATGACATTTTGAATCAATTTTTCTACAGTCCAAAAAATCAATTTTCTGATGAAAAACGATGATCCACGACCTGTCGAATTTTCTCTAGATGGTCAAAAATGGTAATTTTTTAATATTTAATTTTTTGACTGTAAATGAATATTGCATGTGAATTATCACTTTCGGAACTAAAATAAGTGTGTTTAGAGTCATTTTAATGCCTTTAATTGGTCGAAATAGAACCTTCTGAGTAGGAGAAAAAGTCTGTAAAAATTGCACTTTTGGTCACATTGAGGATTTAAAAAGTAGTTATTCAACATGAGGCACAACCCAAATTACATTTTGAATCAATTCTTCCACAGTCCAAAAAATCAATTTTCTGATGAAAAACGATGATCCGCGACCTGTCGAATTTTCTCCAGATGGTCAACAATTGTAATTTTGTAATATTTAATTTTTTGACTGTAAATGAATATTGCATGTGAATTATCACTTTCGGAACTAAAATAAGTGTGTTTAGAGTCATTTTAATGCCTTTAATTGGTCGAAATAGAAGCTTCTGAGTAGGAGAAAAAGTCTGTAAAAAAGGCAATTTTGGTCACATTGAGGCTTTAAAAAGTAGTTATTCAACATGAGGCACAATCCAAATTACATTTCGAATCAATTTTTCTACAGTCCAAAAAATCAATTTTCTGATGAAAAACGATGACCCGTGACCTGTCGAACTATCTCCAGTTGGTTAAAAATGGTAATTTTGTAATATTTAATTTTTTGACTGTAAATGACATTTGCATGTGAAATATCACTTTTGGAACAAAAATAAGTGTGTTTAGAGTCACTTTAATGCCTGAAATTGGTCAAAATAAAAGCTTCTGAGTAGGAGAAAAAGTCTGTAAAAATGGCACTTTTGGTCACATTGAGGATTTAAAAAGTAGTTATTCAACATGAGGCACAATCCAAATTACATTTTGAATCAATTCTTCCACAGTCCAAAAAATCAATTTTCTGATGAAAAACGATGATCCGCGACCTGTCGAATTTTCTCCAGATGGTCAAAAATGGTAATTTTTTAATATTTAATTTTTTGACTGTAAATGAATATTGCATGTGAATTATCACTTTCGGAACTAAAATAAGTTTGTTTAGAGTCATTTTAATGCCTGAAATTGGTCAAAATAAAAGCTCTCGAGTAGGAGAAAAAGTCTGTAAAAAAGGCAATTTTGGTCACATTGAGGCTTTAAAAAGTAGGTATTCACCATGAGGCACAATCCAAATTACATTTTGAATCAATTCTTCCACAGTCCAAAAAATCAATTTTCCGATGAAAAACGATGATCCGCGACCTGTCGAATTTTCTCCAGATGGTCAAAAATGGTTATTTTTTAATATTCAATTTTTTGACTGTAAATGACTATTGCATGTGAATTATCACTTTTGGAACTAAAATAAGTGTGTTTAGAGTCATTTTAATGCCTTTAATTTGTCGAAATAGAAGCTTCTGAGTAGGAGAAAAAGTCTGTAAAAATGGCACTTTTGGTCACATTGAGGATTTAAAAAGTAGTTATTCAACATGAGGCACAACCCAAATTACATTTTGAATCAATTCTTCCACAGTCCAAAAAATCAATTTTCTGATGAAAAACGATGATCCGCGACCTGTCGAATTTTCTCCAGATGGTCAAAAATGGTAATTTTTTAATATTTAATTTTTTGACTGTAAATGAATATTGCATGTGAATTATCACTTTCGGAACTAAAATAAGTGTGTTTAGAGTCATTTTAATGCCTGAAATTGGTCAAAATAAAAGCTCTCGAGTAGGAGAAAAAGTCTGTAAAAAAGGCAATTTTGGTCACATCGAGGCTTTAAAAAGTAGGTATTCACCATGAGGCACAATCCAAATTACATTTTGAATCAATTCTTCCACAGTCCAAAAAATCAATTTTCTGATGAAAAACGATGATCCGCGACCTGTCGAATTTTCTCCAGATGGTCAAAAATGGTAATTTTTAAATATTTAATTTTTTGACTGTACATGAATATTGCATGTGAATTATCACTTTCGGAACTAAAATAAGTGTGTTTAGAGTCATTTTAATGCCTTTAATTGGTCGAAATAGAAGCTTCTGAGTAGGAGAAAAAGTCTGTAAGAATTGCACTTTTGGTCACATTGAGGCTTTAAAAAGTAGTTATTCAACATGAGGCACAATCCAAATTACATTTTGAATCAATTCTTCCACAGTCCAAAAAATCAATTTTCTGATGAAAAACGATGATCCGCGACCTGTCGAATTTTCTCCAGATGGTCAAAAATGGTAATTTTTTAATATTTAATTTTTTGACTGTAAATGAATATTGCATGTGAATTATCACTTTCGGAACTAAAATAAGTGTGTTTAGAGTCATTTTAATGCCTGAAATTGGTCAAAATAAAAGCTCTCGAGTAGGAGAAAAAGTCTGTAAAAAAGGCAATGTTGGTCACATTGAGGCTTCAAAAAGTAGGTATTCACCATGAGGCACAATCCAAATTACATTTTGAATCAATTCTTCCACAGTCCAAAAAATCAATTTTCCGATGAAAAACGATGATCCGCGACCTGTCGAATTTTCTCCAGATGGTCAAAAATGGTAATTTTTTAATATTTAATTTTTTGACTGTAAATGAATATTGCATGTGAATTATCACTTTCGGAACTAAAATAAGTGTGTTTAGAGTCATTTTAATGCCTTTAATTGGTCGAAATAGAAGCTTCTGAGTAGGAGAAAAAGTCTGTAAAAATTGCACTTTTGGTCACATTGAGGCTTTAAAAAGTAGTTATTCAACATGAGGCACAATCCAAATTAAATTTTGAATCAATTCTTCCACAGTCCAAAAAATCAATTTTCTGATGAAAAACGATGATCCGCGACCTGTCGAATTTTCTCCAGGTGGTCAAAAATGGTTATTTTTTAATATTAAATTTTTTGTCTGTAAATGACTATTGCATGTGAATTATCACTTTTGGAACTAAAATAAGTGTGTTTAGAGTCATTTTAATGGCTTTAATTGGTCGAAATAGAAGCTTCTGAGTAGGAGAAAAAGTCTGTAAAAATGGCACTTTTGGTCACATTGAGGCTTTAAAAAGTAGTTATTCAACATGAGGCACAATCCAAATTACATTTTGAATCAATTTTTCCATAGTCCAAAAAATCAATTTTCTGATGAAAAACGATGATCCGCGACCTGTCGAATTTTCTCCAGATGGTCAAAAATGGTAATTTTTTAATATTTAATTTTTTGACTGTAAATGACTATTGCATGTGAATTATCACTTTTGGAACTAAAATAAGTGTGTTTAGAGTCATTTCAATGCCTTTAATTGGTCGAAATAGAAGCTTCTGAGTAGGAGAAAAAGTCTGTAAAAATGGCACTTTTGGTCACATTGAGGATTTAAAAAGTAGTTATTCAACATGAGGCACAACCCAAATTACATTTTGAATCAATTCTTCCACAGTCCAAAAAATCAATTTTCTGATGAAAAACGATGATCCGCGCGACCTGTCGAATTTTCTCCAGATGGTCAAAAATTGTAATTTTTTAATATTTAATTTTTTGACTGTAAATGAATATTACATGTGAATTATCACTTTCGGAACTAAAATAAGTGTGTTTAGAGTCATTTTAATGCCTTTAATTGGTCGAAATAAAAGCTTCTGAGTAGGAGAAAAAGTCTGTAAAAATTGCACTTTTGGTCACATTGAGGCTTTAAAAAGTAGTTATTCAACATGAGGCACAATCCAAATTAAGTTTTGAATCAATTCTTCCACAGTCCAAAAAATCAATTTTCTGATGAAAAACGATGATCCGCGACCTGTCGAATTTTCTCCAGATGGTCAAAAATGGTTATTTTTTAATATTCAATTTTTTGACTGTAAATGACTATTGCATGTGAATTATCACTTTTGGAACTAAAATAAGTGTGTTTAGAGTCATTTTAATGCCTTTAATTTGTCGAAATAGAAGCTTCTGAGTAGGAGAAAAAGTCTGTAAAAATGGCACTTTTGGTCACATTGAGGATTTAAAAAGTAGTTATTCAACATGAGGCACAACCCAAATTACATTTTGAATCAATTCTTCCACAGTCCAAAAAATCAATTTTCTGATGAAAAACGATGATCCGCGACCTGTCGAATTTTCTCCAGATGGTCAAAAATGGTAATTTTTTAATATTTACTTTTTTGACTGTAAATGAATATTGCATGTGAATTATCACTTTCGGAACTAAAATAAGTGTGTTTAGAGTCATTTTAATGCCTGAAATTGGTCAAAATAAAAGCTCTCGAGTAGGAGAAAAAGTCTGTAAAAAAGGCAATTTTGGTCACATCGAGGCTTTAAAAAGTAGGTATTCACCATGAGGCACAATCCAAATTACATTTTGAATCAATTCTTCCACAGTCCAAAAAATCAATTTTCTGATGAAAAACGATGATCCGCGACCTGTCGAATTTTCTCCAGATGGTCAAAAATGGTAATTTTTAAATATTTAATTTTTTGACTGTACATGAATATTGCATGTGAATTATCACTTTCGGAACTAAAATAAGTGTGTTTAGAGTCATTTTAATGCCTTTAATTGGTCGAAATAGAAGCTTCTGAGTAGGAGAAAAAGTCTGTAAGAATTGCACTTTTGGTCACATTGAGGCTTTAAAAAGTAGTTATTCAACATGAGGCACAATCCAAATTACATTTTGAATCAATTCTTCCACAGTCCAAAAAATCAATTTTCTGATGAAAAACGATGATCCGCGCGACCTGTCGAATTTTCTCCAGGTGGTCAAAAATGGTTATTTTTTAATATTTAATTTTTTGACTGTAAATGAATATTGCATGTGAATTCTCACTTTCGGAACTAAAATAAGTGTGTTTAGAGTCATTTTAATGCCTTTAATTTGTCGAAATAGAAGCTTCTGAGTAGGAGAAAAAGTCTGTAAAAATGGCACTTTTGGTCACATTGAGGATTTAAAAAGTAGTTATTCAACATGAGGCACAACCCAAATTACATTTTGAATCAATTCTTCCACAGTCCAAAAAATCAATTTTCTGATGAAAAACGATGATCCGCGACCTGTCGAATTTTCTCCAGATGGTCAAAAATGGTAATTTTTTAATACTTAATTTTTTGACTGTAAATGAATATTGCATGTGAATTATCACTTTCGGAACTAAAATAAGTGTGTTTAGAGTCATTTTAATGCCTGAAATTGGTCAAAATAAAAGCTCTCGAGTAGGAGAAAAAGTCTGTAAAAAGGCAATTTTGGTCACATTGAGGCTTTAAAAAGTAGGTATTCACCATGAGGCACAATCCAAATTACATTTTGAATCAATTCTTCCACAGTCCAAAAAATCAATTTTCTGATGAAAAACGATGATCCGCGACCTGTCGAATTTTCTCCAGATGGTCAAAAACGGTAATTTTTAAATATTTAATTTTTTGACTGTACATGAATATTGCATGTGAATTATCACTTTCGGAACTAAAATAAGTGTGTTTAGAGTCATTTTAATGCCTTTAATTGGTCGAAATAGAAGCTTCTGAGTAGGAGAAAAAGTCTGTAAGAATTGCACTTTTGGTCACATTGAGGCTTTAAAAAGTAGTTATTCAACATGAGGCACAATCCAAATTACATTTTGAATCAATTCTTCCACAGTCCAAAAAATCAATTTTCTGATGAAAAACGATGATCCGCGACCTGTCGAATTTTCTCCAGATGGTCAAAAATGGTAATTTTTTAATATTTAATTTTTTGACTGTAAATGAATATTGCATGTGAATTATCACTTTCGGAACTAAAATAAGTGTGTTTAGAGTCATTTTAATGCCTGAAATTGGTCAAAATAAAAGCTCTCGAGTAGGAGAAAAAGTCTGTAAAAAAGGCAATGTTGGTCACATTGAGGCTTCAAAAAGTAGGTATTCACCATGAGGCACAATCCAAATTACATTTTGAATCAATTCTTCCACAGTCCAAAAAATCAATTTTCCGATGAAAAACGATGATCCGCGACCTGTCGAATTTTCTCCAGATGGTCAAAAATGGTAATTTTTTAATATTTAATTTTTTGACTGTAAATGAATATTGCATGTGAATTATCACTTTCGGAACTAAAATAAGTGTGTTTAGAGTCATTTTAATGCCTTTAATTGGTCGAAATAGAAGCTTCTGAGTAGGAGAAAAAGTCTGTAAAAATTGCACTTTTGGTCACATTGAGGCTTTAAAAAGTAGTTATTCAACATGAGGCACAATCCAAATTAAATTTTGAATCAATTCTTCCACAGTCCAAAAAATCAATTTTCTGATGAAAAACGATGATCCGCGACCTGTCGAATTTTCTCCAGGTGGTCAAAAATGGTTATTTTTTAATATTAAATTTTTTGTCTGTAAATGACTATTGCATGTGAATTATCACTTTTGGAACTAAAATAAGTGTGTTTAGAGTCATTTTAATGGCTTTAATTGGTCGAAATAGAAGCTTCTGAGTAGGAGAAAAAGTCTGTAAAAATGGCACTTTTGGTCACATTGAGGCTTTAAAAAGTAGTTATTCAACATGAGGCACAATCCAAATTACATTTTGAATCAATTTTTCCATAGTCCAAAAAATCAATTTTCTGATGAAAAATGATGATCCGCGACCTGTCGAATTTTCTCCAGATGGTCAAAAATGGTAATTTTTTAATATTTAATTTTTTGACTGTAAATGACTATTGCATGTGAATTATCACTTTTGGAACTAAAATAAGTGTGTTTAGAGTCATTTCAATGCCTTTAATTGGTCGAAATAGAAGCTTCTGAGTAGGAGAAAAAGTCTGTAAAAATGGCACTTTTGGTCACATTGAGGATTTAAAAAGTAGTTATTCAACATGAGGCACAACCCAAATTACATTTTGAATCAATTCTTCCACAGCCCAAAAAATCAATTTTCTGATGAAAAACGATGATCCGCGCGACCTGTCGAATTTTCTCCAGATGGTCAAAAATTGTAATTTTTTAATATTTAATTTTTTGACTGTAAATGAATATTACATGTGAATTATCACTTTCGGAACTAAAATAAGTGTGTTTAGAGTCATTTTAATGCCTTTAATTGGTCGAAATAAAAGCTTCTGAGTAGGAGAAAAAGTCTGTAAAAATTGCACTTTTGGTCACATTGAGGCTTTAAAAAGTAGTTATTCAACATGAGGCACAATCCAAATTAAGTTTTGAATCAATTCTTCCACAGTCCAAAAAATCAATTTTCTGATGAAAAACGATGATCCGCGACCTGTCGAATTTTCTCCAGATGGTCAAAAATGGTTATTTTTTAATATTCAATTTTTTGACTGTAAATGACTATTGCATGTGAATTATCACTTTTGGAACTAAAATAAGTGTGTTTAGAGTCATTTTAATGCCTTTAATTTGTCGAAATAGAAGCTTCTGAGTAGGAGAAAAAGTCTGTAAAAATGGCACTTTTGGTCACATTGAGGATTTAAAAAGTAGTTATTCAACATGAGGCACAACCCAAATTACATTTTGAATCAATTCTTCCACAGTCCAAAAAATCAATTTTCTGATGAAAAACGATGATCCGCGACCTGTCGAATTTTCTCCAGATGGTCAAAAATGGTAATTTTTTAATATTTAATTTTTTGACTGTAAATGAATATTGCATGTGAATTATCACTTTCGGAACTAAAATAAGTGTGTTTAGAGTCATTTTAATGCCTGAAATTGGTCAAAATAAAAGCTCTCGAGTAGGAGAAAAAGTCTGTAAAAAAGGCAATTTTGGTCACATCGAGGCTTTAAAAAGTAGGTATTCACCATGAGGCACAATCCAAATTACATTTTGAATCAATTCTTCCACAGTCCAAAAAATCAATTTTCTGATGAAAAACGATGATCCGCGACCTGTCGAATTTTCTCCAGATGGTCAAAAATGGTAATTTTTAAATATTTAATTTTTTGACTGTACATGAATATTGCATGTGAATTATCACTTTCGGAACTAAAATAAGTGTGTTTAGAGTCATTTTAATGCCTTTAATTGGTCGAAATAGAAGCTTCTGAGTAGGAGAAAAAGTCTGTAAGAATTGCACTTTTGGTCACATTGAGGCTTTAAAAAGTAGTTATTCAACATGAGGCACAATCCAAATTACATTTTGAATCAATTCTTCCACAGTCCAAAAAATCAATTTTCTGATGAAAAACGATGATCCGCGCGACCTGTCGAATTTTCTCCAGGTGGTCAAAAATGGTTATTTTTTAATATTTAATTTTTTGACTGTAAATGAATATTGCATGTGAATTCTCACTTTCGGAACTAAAATAAGTGTGTTTAGAGTCATTTTAATGCCTTTAATTGGTCGAAATAGAAGCTTCTGAGTAGGAGAAAAAGTCTGTAAAAATTGCACTTTTGGTCACATTGAGGCTTTAAAAAGTAGTTATTCAACATGAGGCACAATCCAAATTAAATTTTGAATCAATTCTTCCACAGTCCAAAAAATCAATTTTCTGATGAAAAACGATGATCCGCGACCTGTCGAATTTTCTCCAGGTGGTCAAAAATGGTTATTTTTTAATATTACATTTTTTGACTGTAAATGACTATTGCATGTGAATTATCACTTTTGGAACTAAAATAAGTGTGTTTAGAGTCACTTTAATGCCTTTAATTGGTCGAAATAGAAGCTTCTGAGTAGGAGAAAAAGTCTGTAAAAAAGGCAATTTTGGTCACATTGAGGCTTCAAAAAGTAGTTATTCAACATGAGGCACAATCCAAATTACATTTTGAATCAATTCTTCCACAGTCCAAAAAATCATTTTTCTGATGAAAAACGATGATCCGCACCCTGTCGAATTTTCTCCAGATGGTCAAAAATGGTAATTTTTTAATATTTAATTTTTTGACTGTAAATGACTATTGCATGTGAATTATCACTTTTGGAACTAAAATAAGTGTGTTTAGAGTCATTTTAATGCCTTTAATTGGTCGAAATAGAAGCTTCTGAGTAGGATAAAAAGTCTGTAAAAATGGCACTTTTGGTCACATTGAGGATTTAAAAAGTAGTTATTCAACATGAGGCACAACCCAAATTACATTTTGAATCAATTCTTCCACAGTCCAAAAAATCAATTTTCTGATGAAAAACGATGATCCGCGACCTGTCGAATTTTCTCCAGATGGTCAAAAATGGTAATTTTTTAATATTTAATTTTTTGACTGTAAATGACTTTTGCAAGTGAATTATCACTTTTGGAACTAAAATAAGTGTGTTTAGAGTCATTTTAATGCCTGAAATTGGTCAAAATAAAAGCTCTCGAGTAGGAGAAAAAGTCTGTAAAAAAGGCAATTTTGGTCACATTGAGGCTTTAGAAAGTAGTTATTCAACATGAGGCACAATCAAAATTACATTTTGAATCAATTTTTCCAGAGTCAAAAAAATCAAATTTCTGATGAAAAACGATGACCCGTGACCTGTCCAACTATCTCCAGATGGTCAAAAATTGTAATTTTGTAATATTAAATTTTTTGCCTGTAAATGACTTTTGCAAGTGAATTATCTCTTTTGGAACTAAAATAAGTGTGTTTAGAGTCATTTTAATGCCTGAAATTGGTCAAAATAAAAGCTTCTGAGTAGGAGAAAAAGTCTGTAAAAAAGGCAATTTTGGTCACATTGAGGCTTTAGAAAGTAGTTATTCAACATGAGGCACAATCCAAATGACATTTTGAATCACTTTTTCTACAGTCCAAAAAATCAATTTTCTGATGAAAAACGATGATCCGCGACCTGTCGAATTTTCTCCAGATGGTCAAAAATGGTAATTTTTTAATATTTAATTTTTTGACTGTAAATGACTATTGCATGTGAATTATCACTTTTGGAACTAAAATAAGTGTGTTTAGAGTCATTTTAATGCCTTTAATTGGTCGAAATAGAAGCTTCTGAGTAGGAGAAAAAGTCTGTAAAAATGGCACTTTTGGTCACATTGAGGATTTAAAAAGTAGTTATTCAACATGAGGCACAACCCAAATTACATTTTGAATCAATTCTTCCACAGTCCAAAAAATCAATTTTCTGATGAAAAACGATGATCCGCGACCTGTCGAATTTTCTCCAGATGGTCAAAAATGGTAATTTTTTAATATTTAATTTTTTGACTGTAAATGACTTTTGCAAGTGAATTATCACTTTTGGAACTAAAATAAGTGTGTTTAGAGTCATTTTAATGCCTGAAATTGGTCAAAATAAAAGCTCTCGAGTAGGAGAAAAAGTCTGTAAAAAAGGCAATTTTGGTCACATTGAGGCTTTAGAAAGTAGTTATTCAACATGAGGCACAATCAAAATTACATTTTGAATCAATTTTTCCAGAGTCAAAAAAATCAAATTTCTGATGAAAAACGATGACCCGTGACCTGTCCAACTATCTCCAGATGGTCAAAAATTGTAATTCTGTAATATTAAATTTTTTGCCTGTAAATGACTTTTGCAAGTGAATTATCTCTTTTGGAACTAAAATAAGAGTGTTTAGAGTCATTTTAATGCCTGAAATTGGTCAAAATAAAAGCTTCTGAGTAGGAGAAAAAGTCTGTAAAAAAGGCAATTTTGGTCACATTGAGGCTTTAGAAAGTAGTTATTCAACATGAGGCACAATCCAAATTACATTTTGAATCAATTCTTCCACAGTCCAAAAAATCAATTTTCTGATGAAAAACGATGATCCGCGACCTGTCGAATTTTCTCCAGATGGTCAAAAATGGTTATTTTTTAATATTAAATTTTTTGACTGTAAATGACTATTGCATGTGAATTATCACTTTTGGAACTAAAATACGTGTGTTTAGAGTCATTTTAATGCCTTTAATTGGTCGAAATAGAAGCTTCTGAGTAGGAGAAAAAGTCTGTAAAAATGGCACTTTTGGTCACATTGAGGCTTTAAAAAGTAGTTATTCAAAATGAGGCACAATCCAAATTACATTTTGAATCAATTCTTCCACAGTCCAAAAAATCTATTTTCTGATGAAAAACGATGATCCGCGACCTGTCGAATTTTCTCCAGATGGTCAAAAATGGTTATTTTTTAATATTAAATTTTTTGACTGTAAATGACTATTGCATGTGAATTATCACTTTTGGAACTAAAATAAGTGTGTTTAGAGTCATTTCAATGCCTTTAATTGGTCGAAATAGAAGCTTCTGAGTAGGAGAAAAAGTCTGTAAAAATGGCACTTTTGGTCACATTGAGGATTTAAAAAGTAGTTATTCAACATGAGGCACAACCCAAATTACATTTTGAATCAATTCTTCCACAGTCCAAAAAATCAATTTTCTGATGAAAAACGATGATCCGCGACCTGTCGAATTTTCTCCAGATGGTCAAAAATTGTAATTTTTTAATATTTAATTTTTTGACTGTAAATGAATATTACATGTGAATTATCACTTTCGGAACTAAAATAAGTGTGTTTAGAGTCATTTTAATGCCTGAAATTGGTCGAAATAGAAGCTTCTGAGTAGGAGAAAAAGTCTGTAAAAATTGCACTTTTGGTCACATTGAGGCTTTAAAAAGTAGTTATTCAACATGAGGCACAATCCAAATTACATTTTGAATCACTTCTTCCACAGTCCAAAAAATCAATTTTCTGATGAAAAACAATGATCCGCGACCTGTCGAATTTTCTCCAGATGGTCAAAAATGGTAATTTTTTAATTTTTAATTTTTTGACTGTAAATGAATATTGCATGTGAATTATCACTTTTGGAACTAAAATAAGTGTGTTTAGAGTCATTTTAATGCCTTTAATTGGTCGAAATAGAAGCTTCTGAGTAGGAGAAAAAGTCTGTAAAAAAGGCAATTTTGGTCACATTGAGGCTTCAAAAAGTAGTTATTCAACATGAGGCACAATCCAAATTACATTTTGAATCAATTCTTCCACAGTCCAAAAAATCATTTTTCTGATGAAAAACGATGATCCGCGACCTGTCGAATTTTCTCCAGATGGTCAAAAATGGTAATTTTTTAATATTTAATTTTTTGACTGTAAATGACTATTGCATGTGAATTATCACTTTTGGAACTAAAATAAGTGTGTTTAGAGTCATTTTAATGCCTTTAATTGGTCGAAATAGAAGCTTCTGAGTAGGATAAAAAGTCTGTAAAAATGGCACTTTTGGTCACATTGAGGATTTAAAAAGTAGTTATTCAACATGAGGCACAACCCAAATTACATTTTGAATCAATTCTTCCACAGTCCAAAAAATCAATTTTCTGATGAAAAACGATGATCCGCGACCTGTCGAATTTTCTCCAGATGGTCAAAAATGGTAATTTTTTAATATTTAATTTTTTGACTGTAAATGACTTTTGCAAGTGAATTATCACTTTTGGAACTAAAATAAGTGTGTTTAGAGTCATTTTAATGCCTGAAATTGGTCAAAATAAAAGCTCTCGAGTAGGAGAAAAAGTCTGTAAAAAAGGCAATTTTGGTCACATTGAGGCTTTAGAAAGTAGTTATTCAACATGAGGCACAATCAAAATTACATTTTGAATCAATTTTTCCAGAGTCAAAAAAATCAAATTTCTGATGAAAAACGATGACCCGTGACCTGTCCAACTATCTCCAGATGGTCAAAAATTGTAATTTTGTAATATTAAATTTTTTGCCTGTAAATGACTTTTGCAAGTGAATTATCTCTTTTGGAACTAAAATAAGTGTGTTTAGAGTCATTTTAATGCCTGAAATTGGTCAAAATAAAAGCTTCTGAGTAGGAGAAAAAGTCTGTAAAAAAGGCAATTTTGGTCACATTGAGGCTTTAGAAAGTAGTTATTCAACATGAGGCACAATCCAAATGACATTTTGAATCAATTTTTCTACAGTCCAAAAAATCAATTTTCTGATGAAAAACGATGATCCGCGACCTGTCGAATTTTCTCCAGATGGTCAAAAATGGTAATTTTTTAATATTTAATTTTTTGACTGTAAATGACTATTGCATGTGAATTATCACTTTTGGAACTAAAATAAGTGTGTTTAGAGTCATTTTAATGCCTGAAATTGGTCAAAATAAAAGCTCTCGAGTAGGAGAAAAAGTCTGTAAAAAAGGCAATTTTGGTCACATTGAGGCTTTAAAAAGAAGGTATTCACCATGAGGCACAATCCAAATTACATTTTGAATCAATTCTTCCACAGTCCAAAAAATCAATTTTCTGATGAAAAACGATGATCCGCGACCTGTCGAATTTTCTCCAGATGGTCAAAAATGGTAATTTTTAAATATTTAAGTTTTTTCACTGTAAATGAATATTGCATGTGAATTATCACTTTCGGAACTAAAATAAGTGTGTTTAGAGTCATTTTAATGCCTTTAATTGGTCGAAATAGAAGCTTCTGAGTAGGAGAAAAAGTCTGTAAGAATTGCACTTTTGGTCACATTGAGGCTTTAAAAAGTAGTTATTCAACATGAGGCACAATCCAAATTACATTTTGAATCAATTCTTCCACAGTCCAAAAAATCAATTTTCTGATGAAAAACGATGATCCGCGACCTGTCGAATTTTCTCCAGATGGTCAAAAATGGTTATTTTTTAATATTAAATTTTTTGACTGTAAATGACTATTGCATGTGAATTATCACTTTCGGAACTAAAATAAGTGTGTTTAGAGTCATTTTAATGCCTTTAATTGGTCGAAATAGAAGCTTCTGAGTAGGAGAAAAAGTCTGTAAAAATTGCACTTTTGGTCACATTGAGGCTTTAAAAAGTAGTTATTCAACATGAGGCACAATCCAAATTAAATTTTGAATCAATTCTTCCACAGTCCAAAAAATCAATTTTCTGATGAAAAACGATGATCCGCGACCTGTCGAATTTTCTCCAGGTGGTCAAAAATGATTATTTTTTAATATTAAATTTTTTGACTGTAAATGACTATTGCATGTGAATTATCACCTTTGGAACTAAAATAAGTGTGTTTAGAGTCATTTTAATGCCTTTAATTGGTCGAAATAGAAGCTTCTGAGTAGGAGAAAAAGTCTGTAAAAATGGCACTTTTGGTCACATTGAGGATTTAAAAAGTAGTTATTCAACATGAGGCACAACCCAAATTACATTTTGAATCAATTCTTCCACAGTCCAAAAAATCAATTTTCTGATGAAAAACGATGATCCGCGACCTGTCGAATTTTCTCCAGATGGTCAAAAATGGTAATTTTTTAATATTTAATTTTTTGACTGTAAATGACTTTTGCAAGTGAATTATCACTTTTGGAACTAAAATAAGTGTGTTTAGAGTCATTTTAATGCCTGAAATTAGTCCAAATAAAAGCTCTCGAGTAGGAGAAAAAGTCTGTAAAAAAGGCAATTTTGGTCACATTGAGGCTTTAGAAAGTAGTTATTCAACATGAGGCACAATCAAAATTACATTTTGAATCAATTTTTCCAGAGTCAAAAAAATCAAATTTCTGATGAAAAACGATGACCCGTGACCTGTCCAACTATCTCCAGATGGTCAAAAATTGTAATTCTGTAATATTAAATTTTTTGCCTGTAAATGACTTTTGCAAGTGAATTATCTCTTTTGGAACTAAAATAAGTGTGTTTAGAGTCATTTTAATGCCTGAAATTGGTCAAAATAAAAGCTTCTGAGTAGGAGAAAAAGTCTGTAAAAAAGGCAATTTTGGTCACATTGAGGCTTTAGAAAGTAGTTATTCAACATGAGGCACAATCCAAATTACATTTTGAATCAATTCTTCCACAGTCCAAAAAATCAATTTTCTGATGAAAAACGATGATCCGCGACCTGTCGAATTTTCTCCAGATGGTCAAAAATGGTTATTTTTTAATATTAAATTTTTTGACTGTAAATGACTATTGCATGTGAATTATCACTTTTGGAACTAAAATACGTGTGTTTAGAGTCATTTTAATGCCTTTAATTGGTCGAAATAGAAGCTTCTGAGTAGGAGAAAAAGTCTGTAAAAATGGCACTTTTGGTCACATTGAGGCTTTAAAAAGTAGTTATTCAAAATGAGGCACAATCCAAATTACATTTTGAATCAATTCTTCCACAGTCCAAAAAATCTATTTTCTGATGAAAAACGATGATCCGCGACCTGTCGAATTTTCTCCAGATGGTCAAAAATGGTTATTTTTTAATATTAAATTTTTTGACTGTAAATGACTATTGCATGTGAATTATCACTTTTGGAACTAAAATAAGTGTGTTTAGAGTCATTTCAATGCCTTTAATTGGTCGAAATAGAAGCTTCTGAGTAGGAGAAAAAGTCTGTAAAAATGGCACTTTTGGTCACATTGAGGATTTAAAAAGTAGTTATTCAACATGAGGCACAACCCAAATTACATTTTGAATCAATTCTTCCACAGTCCAAAAAATCAATTTTCTGATGAAAAACGATGATCCGCGACCTGTCGAATTTTCTCCAGATGGTCAAAAATTGTAATTTTTTAATATTTAATTTTTTGACTGTAAATGAATATTACATGTGAATTATCACTTTCGGAACTAAAATAAGTGTGTTTAGAGTCATTTTAATGCCTGAAATTGGTCGAAATAGAAGCTTCTGAGTAGGAGAAAAAGTCTGTAAAAATTGCACTTTTGGTCACATTCAGGCTTTAAAAAGTAGTTATTCAACATGAGGCACAATCCAAATTACATTTTGAATCACTTCTTCCACAGTCCAAAAAATCAATTTTCTGATGAAAAACAATGATCCGCGACCTGTCGAATTTTCTCCAGATGGTCAAAAATGGTAATTTTTTAATTTTTAATTTTTTGACTGTAAATGAATATTGCATGTGAATTATCACTTTTGGAACTAAAATAAGTGTGTTTAGAGTCATTTTAATGCCTTTAATTGGTCGAAATAGAAGCTTCTGAGTAGGAGAAAAAGTCTGTAAAAAAGGCAATTTTGGTCACATTGAGGCTTCAAAAAGTAGTTATTCAACATGAGGCACAATCCAAATTACATTTTGAATCAATTCTTCCACAGTCCAAAAAATCATTTTTCTGATGAAAAACGATGATCCGCGACCTGTCGAATTTTCTCCAGATGGTCAAAAATGGTAATTTTTTAATATTTAATTTTTTGACTGTAAATGACTATTGCATGTGAATTATCACTTTTGGAACTAAAATAAGTGTGTTTAGAGTCATTTTAATGCCTTTAATTGGTCGAAATAGAAGCTTCTGAGTAGGATAAAAAGTCTGTAAAAATGGCACTTTTGGTCACATTGAGGATTTAAAAAGTAGTTATTCAACATGAGGCACAACCCAAATTACATTTTGAATCAATTCTTCCACAGTCCAAAAAATCAATTTTCTGATGAAAAACGATGATCCGCGACCTGTCGAATTTTCTCCAGATGGTCAAAAATGGTAATTTTTTAATATTTAATTTTTTGACTGTAAATGACTTTTGCAAGTGAATTATCACTTTTGGAACTAAAATAAGTGTGTTTAGAGTCATTTTAATGCCTGAAATTGGTCAAAATAAAAGCTCTCGAGTAGGAGAAAAAGTCTGTAAAAAAGGCAATTTTGGTCACATTGAGGCTTTAGAAAGTAGTTATTCAACATGAGGCACAATCAAAATTACATTTTGAATCAATTTTTCCAGAGTCAAAAAAATCAAATTTCTGATGAAAAACGATGACCCGTGACCTGTCCAACTATCTCCAGATGGTCAAAAATTGTAATTTTGTAATATTAAATTTTTTGCCTGTAAATGACTTTTGCAAGTGAATTATCTCTTTTGGAACTAAAATAAGTGTGTTTAGAGTCATTTTAATGCCTGAAATTGGTCAAAATAAAAGCTTCTGAGTAGGAGAAAAAGTCTGTAAAAAAGGCAATTTTGGTCACATTGAGGCTTTAGAAAGTAGTTATTCAACATGAGGCACAATCCAAATGACATTTTGAATCAATTTTTCTACAGTCCAAAAAATCAATTTTCTGATGAAAAACGATGATCCGCGACCTGTCGAATTTTCTCCAGATGGTCAAAAATGGTAATTTTTTAATATTTAATTTTTTGACTGTAAATGACTATTGCATGTGAATTATCACTTTTGGAACTAAAATAAGTGTGTTTAGAGTCATTTTAATGCCTGAAATTGGTCAAAATAAAAGCTCTCGAGTAGGAGAAAAAGTCTGTAAAAAAGGCAATTTTGGTCACATTGAGGCTTTAAAAAGAAGGTATTCACCATGAGGCACAATCCAAATTACATTTTGAATCAATTCTTCCACAGTCCAAAAATCAATTTTCTGATGAAAAACGATGATCCGCGACCTGTCGAATTTTCTCCAGATGGTCAAAAATGGTAATTTTTTAATATTTAATTTTTTGACTGTAAATTAATATTGCATGTGAATTATCACTTTCGGAACTAAAATAAGTGTGTTTAGAGTCATTTTAATGCCTTTAATTGGTCGAAATAGAAGCTTCTGAGTAGGAGAAAAAGTCTGTAAAAATTGCACTTTTGGTCACATTGAGGCTTTAAAAAGTAGTTATTCAACATGAGGCACAATCCAAATTAAATTTTGAATCAATTCTTCCACAGTCCAAAAAATCAATTTTCTGATGAAAAACGATGATCCGCGACCTGTCGAATTTTCTCCAGGTGGTCAAAAATGATTATTTTTTAATATTAAATTTTTTGACTGTAAATGACTATTGCATGTGAATTATCACCTTTGGAACTAAAATAAGTGTGTTTAGAGTCATTTTAATGCCTTTAATTGGTCGAAATAGAAGCTTCTGAGTAGGAGAAAAAGTCTGTAAAAAAGGCAATTTTGGTCACATTGAGGCTTTAGAAAGTAGTTATTCAACATGAGGCACAATCAAAATTACATTTTGAATCAATTTTTCCAGAGTCAAAAAAATCAAATTTCTAATGAAAAACGATGACCCATGACCTGTCCAACTATCTCCAGATGGTCAAAAATTGTAATTTCGTAATATTAACTTTTTTGCCTGTAAATGACTTTTGCAAGTGAATTATCTCTTTTGGAACTAAAATAAGTGTGTTTAGAGTCATTTTAATGCCTGAAATTGGTCAAAATAAAAGCTTCTGAGTAGGAGAAAAAGTCTGTAAAAAAGGCAATTTTGGTCACATTGAGGCTTTAGAAAGTAGTTATTCAACATGAGGCACAATCCAAATGACATTTTGAATCACTTTTTCTACAGTCCAAAAAATCAATTTTCTGATGAAAAACGATGATCCGCGACCTGTCGAATTTTCTCCAGATGGTCAAAAATGGTAATTTTTTAATATTTAATTTTTTGACTGTAAATGACTATTGCATGTGAATTATCACTTTTGGAACTAAAATAAGTGTGTTTAGAGTCATTTTAATGCCTTTAATTGGTCGAAATAGAAGCTTCTGAGTAGGAGAAAAAGTCTGTAAAAATGGCACTTTTGGTCACATTGAGGATTTAAAAAGTAGTTATTCAACATGAGGCACAACCCAAATTACATTTTGAATCAATTCTTCCACAGTCCAAAAAATCAATTTTCTGATGAAAAACGATGATCCGCGACCTGTCGAATTTTCTCCAGATGGTCAAAAATGGTAATTTTTTAATATTTAATTTTTTGACTGTAAATGACTTTTGCAAGTGAATTATCACTTTTGGAACTAAAATAAGTGTGTTTAGAGTCATTTTAATGCCTGAAATTGGTCAAAATAAAAGCTCTCGAGTAGGAGAAAAAGTCTGTAAAAAAGGCAATTTTGGTCACATTGAGGCTTTAGAAAGTAGTTATTCAACATGAGGCACAATCAAAATTACATTTTGAATCAATTTTTCCAGAGTCAAAAAAATCAAATTTCTGATGAAAAACGATGACCCGTGACCTGTCCAACTATCTCCAGATGGTCAAAAATTGTAATTCTGTAATATTAAATTTTTTGCCTGTAAATGACTTTTGCAAGTGAATTATCTCTTTTGGAACTAAAATAAGTGTGTTTAGAGTCATTTTAATGCCTGAAATTGGTCAAAATAAAAGCTTCTGAGTAGGAGAAAAAGTCTGTAAAAAAGGCAATTTTGGTCACATTGAGGCTTTAGAAAGTAGTTATTCAACATGAGGCACAATCCAAATTACATTTTGAATCAATTCTTCCACAGTCCAAAAAATCAATTTTCTGATGAAAAACGATGATCCGCGACCTGTCGAATTTTCTCCAGATGGTCAAAAATGGTTATTTTTTAATATTAAATTTTTTGACTGTAAATGACTATTGCATGTGAATTATCACTTTTGGAACTAAAATACGTGTGTTTAGAGTCATTTTAATGCCTTTAATTGGTCGAAATAGAAGCTTCTGAGTAGGAGAAAAAGTCTGTAAAAATGGCACTCTTGGTCACATTGAGGCTTTAAAAAGTAGTTATTCAAAATGAGGCACAATCCAAATTACATTTTGAATCAATTCTTCCACAGTCCAAAAAATCTATTTTCTGATGAAAAACGATGATCCGCGACCTGTCGAATTTTCTCCAGATGGTCAAAAATGGTTATTTTTTAATATTAAATTTTTTGACTGTAAATGACTATTGCATGTGAATTATCACTTTTGGAACTAAAATAAGTGTGTTTAGAGTCATTTTAATGCCTTTAATTGGTCGAAATAGAAGCTTCTGAGTAGGAGAAAAAGTCTGTAAAAATGGCACTTTTGGTCACATTGAGGATTTAAAAAGTAGTTATTCAACATGAGGCACAACCCAAATTACATTTTGAATCAATTCTTCCACAGTCCAAAAAATCATTTTTCTGATGAAAAACGATGATCCGCGACCTGTCGAATTTTCTCCAGATGGTCAAAAATGGTAATTTTTTAATATTTAATTTTTTGACTGTAAATGAATATTGCATGTGAATTATCACTTTCGGAACTAAAATAAGTGTGTTTAGAGTCATTTTAATGCCTTTAATTGGTCGAAATAGAAGCTTCTGAGTAGGAGAAAAAGTCTGTAAAAATGGCACTTTTGGTCACATTGAGGCTTTAAAAAGTAGTTATTCAACATGAGGCACAATCCAAATTACATTTTGAATCAATTTTTCCACAGTCCAAAAAATCAATTTTCTGATGAAAAACGATGATCCGCGACCTGTCGAATTTTCTCCAGATGGTCAAAAATGGTAATTTTTTAATATTTAATTTTTTGACTGTAAATGACTATTGCATGTGAATTATCACTTTTGGAACTAAAATAAGTGTGTTTAGAGTCATTTCAATGCCTTTAATTGGTCGAAATAGAAGCTTCTGAGTAGGAGAAAAAGTCTGTAAAAATGGCACTTTTGGTCACATTGAGGATTTAAAAAGTAGTTATTCAACATGAGGCACAACCCAAATTACATTTTGAATCAATTCTTCCACAGTCCAAAAAATCAATTTTCTGATGAAAAACGATGATCCGCGACCTGTCGAATTTTCTCCAGATGGTCAAAAATTGTAATTTTTTAATATTTAATTTTTTGACTGTAAATGAATATTACATGTGAATTATCACTTTCGGAACTAAAATAAGTGTGTTTAGAGTCATTTTAATGCCTGAAATTGGTCGAAATAGAAGCTTCTGAGTAGGAGAAAAAGTCTGTAAAAATTGCACTTTTGGTCACATTGAGGCTTTAAAAAGTAGTTATTCAACATGAGGCACAATCCAAATTACATTTTGAATCACTTCTTCCACAGTCCAAAAAATCAATTTTCTGATGAAAAACGATGACCCGTGACCTGTCGAACTATCTCCAGTTGGTTAAAAATGGTAATTTTGTAATATTTAATTTTTTGACTGTAAATGACTATTGCATGTGAATTATCACTTTTGGAACTAAAATGAGTGTGTTTAGAGTCATTTTAATGCCTTTAATTGGTCGAAATAGAAGCTTCTGAGTAGGAGAAAAAGTCTGTAAAAAAGGCAATTTTGGTCACATTGAGGCTTTAAAAAGTAGTTATTCAACATAAGGCACAATCCAAATTACATTTTGAATCAATTATTCCACAGTCCAAAAAATCAATTTTCTGATGAAAAACGATGATCCACGACCTGTCGAATTTTCTCTAGATGGTCAAAAATGGTAATTTTTTAATATTTAATTTTTTGACTGTAAATGAATATTGCATGTGAATTATCACTTTCGGAACTAAAATAAGTGTGTTTAGAGTCATTTTAATGCCTTTAATTGGTCGAAATAGAAGCTTCTGAGTAGGAGAAAAAGTCTGTAAAAATTGCACTTTTGGTCACATTGAGGATTTAAAAAGTAGTTATTCAACATGAGGCACAACCCAAATTACATTTTGAATCAATTCTTCCACAGTCCAAAAAATCAATTTTCTGATGAAAAACGATGATCCGCGACCTGTCGAATTTTCTCCAGATGGTCAACAATTGTAATTTTGTAATATTTAATTTTTTGACTGTAAATGAATATTGCATGTGAATTATCACTTTCGGAACTAAAATAAGTGTGTTTAGAGTCATTTTAATGCCTTTAATTGGTCGAAATAGAAGCTTCTGAGTAGGAGAAAAAGTCTGTAAAAAAGGCAATTTTGGTCACATTGAGGCTTTAAAAAGTAGTTATTCAACATGAGGCACAATCCAAATTACATTTCGAATCAATTTTTCTACAGTCCAAAAAATCAATTTTCTGATGAAAAACGATGACCCGTGACCTGTCGAACTATCTCCAGTTGGTTAAAAATGGTAATTTTGTAATATTTAATTTTTTGACTGTAAATGACATTTGCATGTGAAATATCACATTTGGAACAAAAATAAGTGTGTTTAGAGTCACTTTAATGCCTGAAATTGGTCAAAATAAAAGCTTCTGAGTAGGAGAAAAAGTCTGTAAAAATGGCACTTTTGGTCACATTGAGGCTTTAGAAAGTAGTTATTCAACATGAGGCACAATCAAAATTACATTTTGAATCAATTCTTCCACAGTCCAAAAAATCAATTTTCTGATTAAAAACGATGATCCGCGACCTGTCGAATTTTCTCCAGATGGTCAAAAATGGTAATTTTTTAATATTTAATTTTTTGACTGTAAATGAATATTGCATGTGAATTATCACTTTCGGAACTAAAATAAGTGTGTTTAGAGTCATTTTAATGCCTTTAATTGGTCGAAATAGAAGCTTCTGAGTCAGAGAAAAGTCTGTAAAAATGGCACTTTTGGTCACATTGAGGCTTTAAAAACGTAGTTATTTAACATGAGGCACAATCCAAATTACATTTTGAATCAATTTTTCCACAGTCCAAAAAAATCAATTTTCTGATGAAAAACGATGACCCGTGACCTGTCGAACTTTCTCCAGATGGTCAAAAATTGTAAATTTGTAATATTTAATTTTTTACTGTAAATGACTTTTGCAAGTGAATTATCACTTTTGGAACTAAAATAAGTGTGTTTAGAGTCATTTTAATGCCTGAAATTGGTCAAAATAAAAGCTCTCGAGTAGGAGAAAAAGTCTGTAAAAAAGGCAATTTTGGTCACATTGAGGCTTTAGAAAGTAGTTATTCAACATGAGGCACAATCAAAATTACATTTTGAATCAATTTTTCCAGAGTCAAAAAAATCAATTTTCTGATGAAAAACGATGACCCGTGACCTGTCGAACTATCTCCAGATGGTCAAAAATTGTAATTTTGTAATATTTAATTTTTTGCCTGTAAATGACTTTTGCAAGTGAATTATCTCTTTTGGAACTAAAATAAGTGTGTTTAGAGTCATTTTATTGCCTGAAATTGGTCAAAATAAAAGCTTCTGAGTAGGAGAAAAAGTCTGTAAAAAAGGCAATTTTGGTCACATTGAGGCTTTAGAAAGTAGTTATTCAACATGAGGCACAATCCAAATGACATTTTGAATCAATTTTTCTACAGTCCAAAAAATCAATTTTCTGATGAAAAACGATGATCCACGACCTGTCGAATTTTCTCTAGATGGTCAAAAATGGTAATTTTTTAATATTTAATTTTTTGACTGTAAATGAATATTGCATGTGAATTATCACTTTCGGAACTAAAATAAGTGTGTTTAGAGTCATTTTAATGCCTTTAATTGGTCGAAATAGAAGCTTCTGAGTAGGAGAAAAAGTCTGTAAAAATGGCACTTTTGGTCACATTGAGGCTTTAAAAAGTAGTTATTCAACATGAGGCACAATCCAAATTACATTTTGAATCAATTCTTCCACAGTCCAAAAAATCAATTTTCTGATGAAAAACGATGATCCGCGACCTGTCGAATTTTCTCCAGATGGTCAAAAATGGTAATTTTTTAATATTTAATTTTTTGACTGTAAATTAATATTGCATGTGAATTATCACTTTCGGAACTAAAATAAGTGTGTTTAGAGTCATTTTAATGCCTTTAATTGGTCGAAATAGAAGCTTCTGAGTAGGAGAAAAAGTCTGTAAAAATTGCACTTTTGGTCACATTGAGGCTTTAAAAAGTAGTTATTCAACATGAGGCACAATCCAAATTAAATTTTGAATCAATTCTTCCACAGTCCAAAAAATCAATTTTCTGATGAAAAACGATGATCCGCGACCTGTCGAATTTTCTCCAGGTGGTCAAAAATGATTATTTTTTAATATTAAATTTTTTGACTGTAAATGACTATTGCATGTGAATTATCACCTTTGGAACTAAAATAAGTGTGTTTAGAGTCATTTTAATGCCTTTAATTGGTCGAAATAGAAGCTTCTGAGTAGGAGAAAAAGTCTGTAAAAAAGGCAATTTTGGTCACATTGAGGCTTTAGAAAGTAGTTATTCAACATGAGGCACAATCAAAATTACATTTTGAATCAATTTTTCCAGAGTCAAAAAAATCAAATTTCTGATGAAAAACGATGACCCATGACCTGTCCAACTATCTCCAGATGGTCAAAAATTGTAATTTCGTAATATTAACTTTTTTGCCTGTAAATGACTTTTGCAAGTGAATTATCTCTTTTGGAACTAAAATAAGTGTGTTTAGAGTCATTTTAATGCCTGAAATTGGTCAAAATAAAAGCTTCTGAGTAGGAGAAAAAGTCTGTAAAAAAGGCAATTTTGGTCACATTGAGGCTTTAGAAAGTAGTTATTCAACATGAGGCACAATCCAAATGACATTTTGAATCACTTTTTCTACAGTCCAAAAAATCAATTTTCTGATGAAAAACGATGATCCGCGACCTGTCGAATTTTCTCCAGATGGTCAAAAATGGTAATTTTTTAATATTTAATTTTTTGACTGTAAATGACTATTGCATGTGAATTATCACTTTTGGAACTAAAATAAGTGTGTTTAGAGTCATTTTAATGCCTTTAATTGGTCGAAATAGAAGCTTCTGAGTAGGAGAAAAAGTCTGTAAAAATGGCACTTTTGGTCACATTGAGGATTTAAAAAGTAGTTATTCAACATGAGGCACAACCCAAATTACATTTTGAATCAATTCTTCCACAGTCCAAAAAATCAATTTTCTGATGAAAAACGATGATCCGCGACCTGTCGAATTTTCTCCAGATGGTCAAAAATGGTAATTTTTTAATATTTAATTTTTTGACTGTAAATGACTTTTGCAAGTGAATTATCACTTTTGGAACTAAAATAAGTGTGTTTAGAGTCATTTTAATGCCTGAAATTGGTCAAAATAAAAGCTCTCGAGTAGGAGAAAAAGTCTGTAAAAAAGGCAATTTTGGTCACATTGAGGCTTTAGAAAGTAGTTATTCAACATGAGGCACAATCAAAATTACATTTTGAATCAATTTTTCCAGAGTCAAAAAAATCAAATTTCTGATGAAAAACGATGACCCGTGACCTGTCCAACTATCTCCAGATGGTCAAAAATTGTAATTCTGTAATATTAAATTTTTTGCCTGTAAATGACTTTTGCAAGTGAATTATCTCTTTTGGAACTAAAATAAGTGTGTTTAGAGTCATTTTAATGCCTGAAATTGGTCAAAATAAAAGCTTCTGAGTAGGAGAAAAAGTCTGTAAAAAAGGCAATTTTGGTCACATTGAGGCTTTAGAAAGTAGTTATTCAACATGAGGCACAATCCAAATTACATTTTGAATCAATTCTTCCACAGTCCAAAAAATCAATTTTCTGATGAAAAACGATGATCCGCGACCTGTCGAATTTTCTCCAGATGGTCAAAAATGGTTATTTTTTAATATTAAATTTTTTGACTGTAAATGACTATTGCATGTGAATTATCACTTTTGGAACTAAAATACGTGTGTTTAGAGTCATTTTAATGCCTTTAATTGGTCGAAATAGAAGCTTCTGAGTAGGAGAAAAAGTCTGTAAAAATGGCACTTTTGGTCACATTGAGGCTTTAAAAAGTAGTTATTCAAAATGAGGCACAATCCAAATTACATTTTGAATCAATTCTTCCACAGTCCAAAAAATCTATTTTCTGATGAAAAACGATGATCCGCGACCTGTCGAATTTTCTCCAGATGGTCAAAAATGGTTATTTTTTAATATTAAATTTTTTGACTGTAAATGACTATTGCATGTGAATTATCACTTTTGGAACTAAAATAAGTGTGTTTAGAGTCATTTTAATGCCTTTAATTGGTCGAAATAGAAGCTTCTGAGTAGGAGAAAAAGTCTGTAAAAATGGCACTTTTGGTCACATTGAGGATTTAAAAAGTAGTTATTCAACATGAGGCACAACCCAAATTACATTTTGAATCAATTCTTCCACAGTCCAAAAAATCATTTTTCTGATGAAAAACGATGATCCGCGACCTGTCGAATTTTCTCCAGATGGTCAAAAATGGTAATTTTTTAATATTTAATTTTTTGACTGTAAATGAATATTGCATGTGAATTATCACTTTCGGAACTAAAATAAGTGTGTTTAGAGTCATTTTAATGCCTTTAATTGGTCGAAATAGAAGCTTCTGAGTAGGAGAAAAAGTCTGTAAAAATGGCACTTTTGGTCACATTGAGGCTTTAAAAAGTAGTTATTCAACATGAGGCACAATCCAAATTACATTTTGAATCAATTTTTCCACAGTCCAAAAAATCAATTTTCTGATGAAAAACGATGATCCGCGACCTGTCGAATTTTCTCCAGATGGTCAAAAATGGTAATTTTTTAATATTTAATTTTTTGACTGTAAATGACTATTGCATGTGAATTATCACTTTTGGAACTAAAATAAGTGTGTTTAGAGTCATTTCAATGCCTTTAATTGGTCGAAATAGAAGCTTCTGAGTAGGAGAAAAAGTCTGTAAAAATGGCACTTTTGGTCACATTGAGGATTTAAAAAGTAGTTATTCAACATGAGGCACAACCCAAATTACATTTTGAATCAATTCTTCCACAGTCCAAAAAATCAATTTTCTGATGAAAAACGATGATCCGCGACCTGTCGAATTTTCTCCAGATGGTCAAAAATTGTAATTTTTTAATATTTAATTTTTTGACTGTAAATGAATATTACATGTGAATTATCACTTTCGGAACTAAAATAAGTGTGTTTAGAGTCATTTTAATGCCTGAAATTGGTCGAAATAGAAGCTTCTGAGTAGGAGAAAAAGTCTGTAAAAATTGCACTTTTGGTCACATTGAGGCTTTAAAAAGTAGTTATTCAACATGAGGCACAATCCAAATTACATTTTGAATCACTTCTTCCACAGTCCAAAAAATCAATTTTCTGATGAAAAACAATGATCCGCGACCTGTCGAATTTTCTCCAGATGGTCAAAAATGGTAATTTTTTAATTTTTAATTTTTTGACTGTAAATGAATATTGCATGTGAATTATCACTTTTGGAACTAAAATAAGTGTGTTTAGAGTCATTTTAAAGCCTTTAATTGGTCGAAATAGAAGCTTCTGAGTAGGAGAAAAAGTCTGTAAAAATGGCACTTTTGGTCACATTGAGGATTTAAAAAGTAGTTATTCAACATGAGGCACAACCCAAATTACATTTTGAATCAATTCTTCCACAGTCCAAAAAATCAATTTTCTGATGAAAAACGATGAACCGCGACCTGTCGAATTTTCTCCAGATGGTCAAAAATTGTAATTTTGTAATATTTAATTTTTTGACTGTAAATGAATATTGCATGTGAATTATCACTTTCGGAACTAAAATAAGTGTGTTTAGAGTCATTTTAATGCCTTTAATTGGTCGAAATAGAAGCTTCTGAGTAGGAGAAAAAGTCTGTAAAAAAGGCAATTTTGGTCACATTGAGGCTTTAAAAAGTAGTTATTCAACATGAGGCACAATCCAAATTACATTTCGAATCAATTTTTCTACAGTCCAAAAAATCAATTTTCTGATGAAAAACGATGACCCGTGACCTGTCGAACTATCTCCAGTTGGTTAAAAATGGTAATTTTGTAATATTTAATTTTTTGACTGTAAATGACTATTGCATGTGAATTATCACTTTTGGAACTAAAATGAGTGTGTTTAGAGTCATTTTAATGCCTTTAATTGGTCGAAATAGAAGCTTCTGAGTAGGAGAAAAAGTCTGTAAAAAAGGCAATTTTGGTCACATTGAGGCTTTAGAAAGTAGTTATTCAACATGAGGCACAATCCAAATTACATTTTGAATCAATTCTTCCACAGTCCAAAAAATCAATTTTCTGATGAAAAACGATGATCCGCGACCTGTCGAATTTTCTCCAGATGGTCAAAAATGGTTATTTTTTAATATTAAATTTTTTGACTGTAAATGACTATTGCATGTGAATTATCACTTTTGGAACTAAAATACGTGTGTTTAGAGTCATTTTAATGCCTTTAATTGGTCGAAATAGAAGCTTCTGAGTAGGAGAAAAAGTCTGTAAAAATGGCACTTTTGGTCACATTGAGGCTTTAAAAAGTAGTTATTCAAAATGAGGCACAATCCAAATTACATTTTGAATCAATTCTTCCACAGTCCAAAAAATCTATTTTCTGATGAAAAACGATGATCCGCGACCTGTCGAATTTTCTCCAGATGGTCAAAAATGGTTATTTTTTAATATTAAATTTTTTGACTGTAAATGACTATTGCATGTGAATTATCACTTTTGGAACTAAAATAAGTGTGTTTAGAGTCATTTCAATGCCTTTAATTGGTCGAAATAGAAGCTTCTGAGTAGGAGAAAAAGTCTGTAAAAATGGCACTTTTGGTCACATTGAGGATTTAAAAAGTAGTTATTCAACATGAGGCACAACCCAAATTACATTTTGAATCAATTCTTCCACAGTCCAAAAAATCAATTTTCTGATGAAAAACGATGATCCGCGACCTGTCGAATTTTCTCCAGATGGTCAAAAATTGTAATTTTTTAATATTTAATTTTTTGACTGTAAATGAATATTACATGTGAATTATCACTTTCGGAACTAAAATAAGTGTGTTTAGAGTCATTTTAATGCCTGAAATTGGTCGAAATAGAAGCTTCTGAGTAGGAGAAAAAGTCTGTAAAAATTGCACTTTTGGTCACATTCAGGCTTTAAAAAGTAGTTATTCAACATGAGGCACAATCCAAATTACATTTTGAATCACTTCTTCCACAGTCCAAAAAATCAATTTTCTGATGAAAAACAATGATCCGCGACCTGTCGAATTTTCTCCAGATGGTCAAAAATGGTAATTTTTTAATTTTTAATTTTTTGACTGTAAATGAATATTGCATGTGAATTATCACTTTTGGAACTAAAATAAGTGTGTTTAGAGTCATTTTAATGCCTTTAATTGGTCGAAATAGAAGCTTCTGAGTAGGAGAAAAAGTCTGTAAAAAAGGCAATTTTGGTCACATTGAGGCTTCAAAAAGTAGTTATTCAACATGAGGCACAATCCAAATTACATTTTGAATCAATTCTTCCACAGTCCAAAAAATCATTTTTCTGATGAAAAACGATGATCCGCGACCTGTCGAATTTTCTCCAGATGGTCAAAAATGGTAATTTTTTAATATTTAATTTTTTGACTGTAAATGACTATTGCATGTGAATTATCACTTTTGGAACTAAAATAAGTGTGTTTAGAGTCATTTTAATGCCTTTAATTGGTCGAAATAGAAGCTTCTGAGTAGGATAAAAAGTCTGTAAAAATGGCACTTTTGGTCACATTGAGGATTTAAAAAGTAGTTATTCAACATGAGGCACAACCCAAATTACATTTTGAATCAATTCTTCCACAGTCCAAAAAATCAATTTTCTGATGAAAAACGATGATCCGCGACCTGTCGAATTTTCTCCAGATGGTCAAAAATGGTAATTTTTTAATATTTAATTTTTTGACTGTAAATGACTTTTGCAAGTGAATTATCACTTTTGGAACTAAAATAAGTGTGTTTAGAGTCATTTTAATGCCTGAAATTGGTCAAAATAAAAGCTCTCGAGTAGGAGAAAAAGTCTGTAAAAAAGGCAATTTTGGTCACATTGAGGCTTTAGAAAGTAGTTATTCAACATGAGGCACAATCAAAATTACATTTTGAATCAATTTTTCCAGAGTCAAAAAAATCAAATTTCTGATGAAAAACGATGACCCGTGACCTGTCCAACTATCTCCAGATGGTCAAAAATTGTAATTTTGTAATATTAAATTTTTTGCCTGTAAATGACTTTTGCAAGTGAATTATCTCTTTTGGAACTAAAATAAGTGTGTTTAGAGTCATTTTAATGCCTGAAATTGGTCAAAATAAAAGCTTCTGAGTAGGAGAAAAAGTCTGTAAAAAAGGCAATTTTGGTCACATTGAGGCTTTAGAAAGTAGTTATTCAACATGAGGCACAATCCAAATGACATTTTGAATCAATTTTTCTACAGTCCAAAAAATCAATTTTCTGATGAAAAACGATGATCCGCGACCTGTCGAATTTTCTCCAGATGGTCAAAAATGGTAATTTTTTAATATTTAATTTTTTGACTGTAAATGACTATTGCATGTGAATTATCACTTTTGGAACTAAAATAAGTGTGTTTAGAGTCATTTTAATGCCTGAAATTGGTCAAAATAAAAGCTCTCGAGTAGGAGAAAAAGTCTGTAAAAAAGGCAATTTTGGTCACATTGAGGCTTTAAAAAGAAGGTATTCACCATGAGGCACAATCCAAATTACATTTTGAATCAATTCTTCCACAGTCCAAAAATCAATTTTCTGATGAAAAACGATGATCCGCGACCTGTCGAATTTTCTCCAGATGGTCAAAAATGGTAATTTTTTAATATTTAATTTTTTGACTGTAAATTAATATTGCATGTGAATTATCACTTTCGGAACTAAAATAAGTGTGTTTAGAGTCATTTTAATGCCTTTAATTGGTCGAAATAGAAGCTTCTGAGTAGGAGAAAAAGTCTGTAAAAATTGCACTTTTGGTCACATTGAGGCTTTAAAAAGTAGTTATTCAACATGAGGCACAATCCAAATTAAATTTTGAATCAATTCTTCCACAGTCCAAAAAATCAATTTTCTGATGAAAAACGATGATCCGCGACCTGTCGAATTTTCTCCAGGTGGTCAAAAATGATTATTTTTTAATATTAAATTTTTTGACTGTAAATGACTATTGCATGTGAATTATCACCTTTGGAACTAAAATAAGTGTGTTTAGAGTCATTTTAATGCCTTTAATTGGTCGAAATAGAAGCTTCTGAGTAGGAGAAAAAGTCTGTAAAAAAGGCAATTTTGGTCACATTGAGGCTTTAGAAAGTAGTTATTCAACATGAGGCACAATCAAAATTACATTTTGAATCAATTTTTCCAGAGTCAAAAAAATCAAATTTCTAATGAAAAACGATGACCCATGACCTGTCCAACTATCTCCAGATGGTCAAAAATTGTAATTTCGTAATATTAACTTTTTTGCCTGTAAATGACTTTTGCAAGTGAATTATCTCTTTTGGAACTAAAATAAGTGTGTTTAGAGTCATTTTAATGCCTGAAATTGGTCAAAATAAAAGCTTCTGAGTAGGAGAAAAAGTCTGTAAAAAAGGCAATTTTGGTCACATTGAGGCTTTAGAAAGTAGTTATTCAACATGAGGCACAATCCAAATGACATTTTGAATCACTTTTTCTACAGTCCAAAAAATCAATTTTCTGATGAAAAACGATGATCCGCGACCTGTCGAATTTTCTCCAGATGGTCAAAAATGGTAATTTTTTAATATTTAATTTTTTGACTGTAAATGACTATTGCATGTGAATTATCACTTTTGGAACTAAAATAAGTGTGTTTAGAGTCATTTTAATGCCTTTAATTGGTCGAAATAGAAGCTTCTGAGTAGGAGAAAAAGTCTGTAAAAATGGCACTTTTGGTCACATTGAGGATTTAAAAAGTAGTTATTCAACATGAGGCACAACCCAAATTACATTTTGAATCAATTCTTCCACAGTCCAAAAAATCAATTTTCTGATGAAAAACGATGATCCGCGACCTGTCGAATTTTCTCCAGATGGTCAAAAATGGTAATTTTTTAATATTTAATTTTTTGACTGTAAATGACTTTTGCAAGTGAATTATCACTTTTGGAACTAAAATAAGTGTGTTTAGAGTCATTTTAATGCCTGAAATTGGTCAAAATAAAAGCTCTCGAGTAGGAGAAAAAGTCTGTAAAAAAGGCAATTTTGGTCACATTGAGGCTTTAGAAAGTAGTTATTCAACATGAGGCACAATCAAAATTACATTTTGAATCAATTTTTCCAGAGTCAAAAAAATCAAATTTCTGATGAAAAACGATGACCCGTGACCTGTCCAACTATCTCCAGATGGTCAAAAATTGTAATTCTGTAATATTAAATTTTTTGCCTGTAAATGACTTTTGCAAGTGAATTATCTCTTTTGGAACTAAAATAAGTGTGTTTAGAGTCATTTTAATGCCTGAAATTGGTCAAAATAAAAGCTTCTGAGTAGGAGAAAAAGTCTGTAAAAAAGGCAATTTTGGTCACATTGAGGCTTTAGAAAGTAGTTATTCAACATGAGGCACAATCCAAATTACATTTTGAATCAATTCTTCCACAGTCCAAAAAATCAATTTTCTGATGAAAAACGATGATCCGCGACCTGTCGAATTTTCTCCAGATGGTCAAAAATGGTTATTTTTTAATATTAAATTTTTTGACTGTAAATGACTATTGCATGTGAATTATCACTTTTGGAACTAAAATACGTGTGTTTAGAGTCATTTTAATGCCTTTAATTGGTCGAAATAGAAGCTTCTGAGTAGGAGAAAAAGTCTGTAAAAATGGCACTCTTGGTCACATTGAGGCTTTAAAAAGTAGTTATTCAAAATGAGGCACAATCCAAATTACATTTTGAATCAATTCTTCCACAGTCCAAAAAATCTATTTTCTGATGAAAAACGATGATCCGCGACCTGTCGAATTTTCTCCAGATGGTCAAAAATGGTTATTTTTTAATATTAAATTTTTTGACTGTAAATGACTATTGCATGTGAATTATCACTTTTGGAACTAAAATAAGTGTGTTTAGAGTCATTTTAATGCCTTTAATTGGTCGAAATAGAAGCTTCTGAGTAGGAGAAAAAGTCTGTAAAAATGGCACTTTTGGTCACATTGAGGATTTAAAAAGTAGTTATTCAACATGAGGCACAACCCAAATTACATTTTGAATCAATTCTTCCACAGTCCAAAAAATCATTTTTCTGATGAAAAACGATGATCCGCGACCTGTCGAATTTTCTCCAGATGGTCAAAAATGGTAATTTTTTAATATTTAATTTTTTGACTGTAAATGAATATTGCATGTGAATTATCACTTTCGGAACTAAAATAAGTGTGTTTAGAGTCATTTTAATGCCTTTAATTGGTCGAAATAGAAGCTTCTGAGTAGGAGAAAAAGTCTGTAAAAATGGCACTTTTGGTCACATTGAGGCTTTAAAAAGTAGTTATTCAACATGAGGCACAATCCAAATTACATTTTGAATCAATTTTTCCACAGTCCAAAAAATCAATTTTCTGATGAAAAACGATGATCCGCGACCTGTCGAATTTTCTCCAGATGGTCAAAAATGGTAATTTTTTAATATTTAATTTTTTGACTGTAAATGACTATTGCATGTGAATTATCACTTTTGGAACTAAAATAAGTGTGTTTAGAGTCATTTCAATGCCTTTAATTGGTCGAAATAGAAGCTTCTGAGTAGGAGAAAAAGTCTGTAAAAATGGCACTTTTGGTCACATTGAGGATTTAAAAAGTAGTTATTCAACATGAGGCACAACCCAAATTACATTTTGAATCAATTCTTCCACAGTCCAAAAAATCAATTTTCTGATGAAAAACGATGATCCGCGACCTGTCGAATTTTCTCCAGATGGTCAAAAATTGTAATTTTTTAATATTTAATTTTTTGACTGTAAATGAATATTACATGTGAATTATCACTTTCGGAACTAAAATAAGTGTGTTTAGAGTCATTTTAATGCCTGAAATTGGTCGAAATAGAAGCTTCTGAGTAGGAGAAAAAGTCTGTAAAAATTGCACTTTTGGTCACATTGAGGCTTTAAAAAGTAGTTATTCAACATGAGGCACAATCCAAATTACATTTTGAATCACTTCTTCCACAGTCCAAAAAATCAATTTTCTGATGAAAAACGATGACCCGTGACCTGTCGAACTATCTCCAGTTGGTTAAAAATGGTAATTTTGTAATATTTAATTTTTTGACTGTAAATGACTATTGCATGTGAATTATCACTTTTGGAACTAAAATGAGTGTGTTTAGAGTCATTTTAATGCCTTTAATTGGTCGAAATAGAAGCTTCTGAGTAGGAGAAAAAGTCTGTAAAAAAGGCAATTTTGGTCACATTGAGGCTTTAAAAAGTAGTTATTCAACATAAGGCACAATCCAAATTACATTTTGAATCAATTATTCCACAGTCCAAAAAATCAATTTTCTGATGAAAAACGATGATCCACGACCTGTCGAATTTTCTCTAGATGGTCAAAAATGGTAATTTTTTAATATTTAATTTTTTGACTGTAAATGAATATTGCATGTGAATTATCACTTTCGGAACTAAAATAAGTGTGTTTAGAGTCATTTTAATGCCTTTAATTGGTCGAAATAGAAGCTTCTGAGTAGGAGAAAAAGTCTGTAAAAATTGCACTTTTGGTCACATTGAGGATTTAAAAAGTAGTTATTCAACATGAGGCACAACCCAAATTACATTTTGAATCAATTCTTCCACAGTCCAAAAAATCAATTTTCTGATGAAAAACGATGATCCGCGACCTGTCGAATTTTCTCCAGATGGTCAACAATTGTAATTTTGTAATATTTAATTTTTTGACTGTAAATGAATATTGCATGTGAATTATCACTTTCGGAACTAAAATAAGTGTGTTTAGAGTCATTTTAATGCCTTTAATTGGTCGAAATAGAAGCTTCTGAGTAGGAGAAAAAGTCTGTAAAAAAGGCAATTTTGGTCACATTGAGGCTTTAAAAAGTAGTTATTCAACATGAGGCACAATCCAAATTACATTTCGAATCAATTTTTCTACAGTCCAAAAAATCAATTTTCTGATGAAAAACGATGACCCGTGACCTGTCGAACTATCTCCAGTTGGTTAAAAATGGTAATTTTGTAATATTTAATTTTTTGACTGTAAATGACATTTGCATGTGAAATATCACATTTGGAACAAAAATAAGTGTGTTTAGAGTCACTTTAATGCCTGAAATTGGTCAAAATAAAAGCTTCTGAGTAGGAGAAAAAGTCTGTAAAAATGGCACTTTTGGTCACATTGAGGCTTTAGAAAGTAGTTATTCAACATGAGGCACAATCAAAATTACATTTTGAATCAATTCTTCCACAGTCCAAAAAATCAATTTTCTGATTAAAAACGATGATCCGCGACCTGTCGAATTTTCTCCAGATGGTCAAAAATGGTAATTTTTTAATATTTAATTTTTTGACTGTAAATGAATATTGCATGTGAATTATCACTTTCGGAACTAAAATAAGTGTGTTTAGAGTCATTTTAATGCCTTTAATTGGTCGAAATAGAAGCTTCTGAGTCAGAGAAAAGTCTGTAAAAATGGCACTTTTGGTCACATTGAGGCTTTAAAAACGTAGTTATTTAACATGAGGCACAATCCAAATTACATTTTGAATCAATTTTTCCACAGTCCAAAAAAATCAATTTTCTGATGAAAAACGATGACCCGTGACCTGTCGAACTTTCTCCAGATGGTCAAAAATTGTAAATTTGTAATATTTAATTTTTTACTGTAAATGACTTTTGCAAGTGAATTATCACTTTTGGAACTAAAATAAGTGTGTTTAGAGTCATTTTAATGCCTGAAATTGGTCAAAATAAAAGCTCTCGAGTAGGAGAAAAAGTCTGTAAAAAAGGCAATTTTGGTCACATTGAGGCTTTAGAAAGTAGTTATTCAACATGAGGCACAATCAAAATTACATTTTGAATCAATTTTTCCAGAGTCAAAAAAATCAATTTTCTGATGAAAAACGATGACCCGTGACCTGTCGAACTATCTCCAGATGGTCAAAAATTGTAATTTTGTAATATTTAATTTTTTGCCTGTAAATGACTTTTGCAAGTGAATTATCTCTTTTGGAACTAAAATAAGTGTGTTTAGAGTCATTTTATTGCCTGAAATTGGTCAAAATAAAAGCTTCTGAGTAGGAGAAAAAGTCTGTAAAAAAGGCAATTTTGGTCACATTGAGGCTTTAGAAAGTAGTTATTCAACATGAGGCACAATCCAAATGACATTTTGAATCAATTTTTCTACAGTCCAAAAAATCAATTTTCTGATGAAAAACGATGATCCACGACCTGTCGAATTTTCTCTAGATGGTCAAAAATGGTAATTTTTTAATATTTAATTTTTTGACTGTAAATGAATATTGCATGTGAATTATCACTTTCGGAACTAAAATAAGTGTGTTTAGAGTCATTTTAATGCCTTTAATTGGTCGAAATAGAAGCTTCTGAGTAGGAGAAAAAGTCTGTAAAAATGGCACTTTTGGTCACATTGAGGCTTTAAAAAGTAGTTATTCAACATGAGGCACAATCCAAATTACATTTTGAATCAATTCTTCCACAGTCCAAAAAATCAATTTTCTGATGAAAAACGATGATCCGCGACCTGTCGAATTTTCTCCAGATGGTCAAAAATGGTAATTTTTTAATATTTAATTTTTTGACTGTAAATTAATATTGCATGTGAATTATCACTTTCGGAACTAAAATAAGTGTGTTTAGAGTCATTTTAATGCCTTTAATTGGTCGAAATAGAAGCTTCTGAGTAGGAGAAAAAGTCTGTAAAAATTGCACTTTTGGTCACATTGAGGCTTTAAAAAGTAGTTATTCAACATGAGGCACAATCCAAATTAAATTTTGAATCAATTCTTCCACAGTCCAAAAAATCAATTTTCTGATGAAAAACGATGATCCGCGACCTGTCGAATTTTCTCCAGGTGGTCAAAAATGATTATTTTTTAATATTAAATTTTTTGACTGTAAATGACTATTGCATGTGAATTATCACCTTTGGAACTAAAATAAGTGTGTTTAGAGTCATTTTAATGCCTTTAATTGGTCGAAATAGAAGCTTCTGAGTAGGAGAAAAAGTCTGTAAAAAAGGCAATTTTGGTCACATTGAGGCTTTAGAAAGTAGTTATTCAACATGAGGCACAATCAAAATTACATTTTGAATCAATTTTTCCAGAGTCAAAAAAATCAAATTTCTGATGAAAAACGATGACCCATGACCTGTCCAACTATCTCCAGATGGTCAAAAATTGTAATTTCGTAATATTAACTTTTTTGCCTGTAAATGACTTTTGCAAGTGAATTATCTCTTTTGGAACTAAAATAAGTGTGTTTAGAGTCATTTTAATGCCTGAAATTGGTCAAAATAAAAGCTTCTGAGTAGGAGAAAAAGTCTGTAAAAAAGGCAATTTTGGTCACATTGAGGCTTTAGAAAGTAGTTATTCAACATGAGGCACAATCCAAATGACATTTTGAATCACTTTTTCTACAGTCCAAAAAATCAATTTTCTGATGAAAAACGATGATCCGCGACCTGTCGAATTTTCTCCAGATGGTCAAAAATGGTAATTTTTTAATATTTAATTTTTTGACTGTAAATGACTATTGCATGTGAATTATCACTTTTGGAACTAAAATAAGTGTGTTTAGAGTCATTTTAATGCCTTTAATTGGTCGAAATAGAAGCTTCTGAGTAGGAGAAAAAGTCTGTAAAAATGGCACTTTTGGTCACATTGAGGATTTAAAAAGTAGTTATTCAACATGAGGCACAACCCAAATTACATTTTGAATCAATTCTTCCACAGTCCAAAAAATCAATTTTCTGATGAAAAACGATGATCCGCGACCTGTCGAATTTTCTCCAGATGGTCAAAAATGGTAATTTTTTAATATTTAATTTTTTGACTGTAAATGACTTTTGCAAGTGAATTATCACTTTTGGAACTAAAATAAGTGTGTTTAGAGTCATTTTAATGCCTGAAATTGGTCAAAATAAAAGCTCTCGAGTAGGAGAAAAAGTCTGTAAAAAAGGCAATTTTGGTCACATTGAGGCTTTAGAAAGTAGTTATTCAACATGAGGCACAATCAAAATTACATTTTGAATCAATTTTTCCAGAGTCAAAAAAATCAAATTTCTGATGAAAAACGATGACCCGTGACCTGTCCAACTATCTCCAGATGGTCAAAAATTGTAATTCTGTAATATTAAATTTTTTGCCTGTAAATGACTTTTGCAAGTGAATTATCTCTTTTGGAACTAAAATAAGTGTGTTTAGAGTCATTTTAATGCCTGAAATTGGTCAAAATAAAAGCTTCTGAGTAGGAGAAAAAGTCTGTAAAAAAGGCAATTTTGGTCACATTGAGGCTTTAGAAAGTAGTTATTCAACATGAGGCACAATCCAAATTACATTTTGAATCAATTCTTCCACAGTCCAAAAAATCAATTTTCTGATGAAAAACGATGATCCGCGACCTGTCGAATTTTCTCCAGATGGTCAAAAATGGTTATTTTTTAATATTAAATTTTTTGACTGTAAATGACTATTGCATGTGAATTATCACTTTTGGAACTAAAATACGTGTGTTTAGAGTCATTTTAATGCCTTTAATTGGTCGAAATAGAAGCTTCTGAGTAGGAGAAAAAGTCTGTAAAAATGGCACTTTTGGTCACATTGAGGCTTTAAAAAGTAGTTATTCAAAATGAGGCACAATCCAAATTACATTTTGAATCAATTCTTCCACAGTCCAAAAAATCTATTTTCTGATGAAAAACGATGATCCGCGACCTGTCGAATTTTCTCCAGATGGTCAAAAATGGTTATTTTTTAATATTAAATTTTTTGACTGTAAATGACTATTGCATGTGAATTATCACTTTTGGAACTAAAATAAGTGTGTTTAGAGTCATTTTAATGCCTTTAATTGGTCGAAATAGAAGCTTCTGAGTAGGAGAAAAAGTCTGTAAAAATGGCACTTTTGGTCACATTGAGGATTTAAAAAGTAGTTATTCAACATGAGGCACAACCCAAATTACATTTTGAATCAATTCTTCCACAGTCCAAAAAATCATTTTTCTGATGAAAAACGATGATCCGCGACCTGTCGAATTTTCTCCAGATGGTCAAAAATGGTAATTTTTTAATATTTAATTTTTTGACTGTAAATGAATATTGCATGTGAATTATCACTTTCGGAACTAAAATAAGTGTGTTTAGAGTCATTTTAATGCCTTTAATTGGTCGAAATAGAAGCTTCTGAGTAGGAGAAAAAGTCTGTAAAAATGGCACTTTTGGTCACATTGAGGCTTTAAAAAGTAGTTATTCAACATGAGGCACAATCCAAATTACATTTTGAATCAATTTTTCCACAGTCCAAAAAATCAATTTTCTGATGAAAAACGATGATCCGCGACCTGTCGAATTTTCTCCAGATGGTCAAAAATGGTAATTTTTTAATATTTAATTTTTTGACTGTAAATGACTATTGCATGTGAATTATCACTTTTGGAACTAAAATAAGTGTGTTTAGAGTCATTTCAATGCCTTTAATTGGTCGAAATAGAAGCTTCTGAGTAGGAGAAAAAGTCTGTAAAAATGGCACTTTTGGTCACATTGAGGATTTAAAAAGTAGTTATTCAACATGAGGCACAACCCAAATTACATTTTGAATCAATTCTTCCACAGTCCAAAAAATCAATTTTCTGATGAAAAACGATGATCCGCGACCTGTCGAATTTTCTCCAGATGGTCAAAAATTGTAATTTTTTAATATTTAATTTTTTGACTGTAAATGAATATTACATGTGAATTATCACTTTCGGAACTAAAATAAGTGTGTTTAGAGTCATTTTAATGCCTGAAATTGGTCGAAATAGAAGCTTCTGAGTAGGAGAAAAAGTCTGTAAAAATTGCACTTTTGGTCACATTGAGGCTTTAAAAAGTAGTTATTCAACATGAGGCACAATCCAAATTACATTTTGAATCACTTCTTCCACAGTCCAAAAAATCAATTTTCTGATGAAAAACAATGATCCGCGACCTGTCGAATTTTCTCCAGATGGTCAAAAATGGTAATTTTTTAATTTTTAATTTTTTGACTGTAAATGAATATTGCATGTGAATTATCACTTTTGGAACTAAAATAAGTGTGTTTAGAGTCATTTTAAAGCCTTTAATTGGTCGAAATAGAAGCTTCTGAGTAGGAGAAAAAGTCTGTAAAAATGGCACTTTTGGTCACATTGAGGATTTAAAAAGTAGTTATTCAACATGAGGCACAACCCAAATTACATTTTGAATCAATTCTTCCACAGTCCAAAAAATCAATTTTCTGATGAAAAACGATGAACCGCGACCTGTCGAATTTTCTCCAGATGGTCAAAAATTGTAATTTTGTAATATTTAATTTTTTGACTGTAAATGAATATTGCATGTGAATTATCACTTTCGGAACTAAAATAAGTGTGTTTAGAGTCATTTTAATGCCTTTAATTGGTCGAAATAGAAGCTTCTGAGTAGGAGAAAAAGTCTGTAAAAAAGGCAATTTTGGTCACATTGAGGCTTTAAAAAGTAGTTATTCAACATGAGGCACAATCCAAATTACATTTCGAATCAATTTTTCTACAGTCCAAAAAATCAATTTTCTGATGAAAAACGATGACCCGTGACCTGTCGAACTATCTCCAGTTGGTTAAAAATGGTAATTTTGTAATATTTAATTTTTTGACTGTAAATGACTATTGCATGTGAATTATCACTTTTGGAACTAAAATGAGTGTGTTTAGAGTCATTTTAATGCCTTTAATTGGTCGAAATAGAAGCTTCTGAGTAGGAGAAAAAGTCTGTAAAAAAGGCAATTTTGGTCACATTGAGGCTTTAAAAAGTAGTTATTCAACATAAGGCACAATCCAAATTACATTTTGAATCAATTATTCCACAGTCCAAAAAATCAATTTTCTGATGAAAAACGATGATCCACGACCTGTCGAATTTTCTCTAGATGGTCAAAAATGGTAATTTTTTAATATTTAATTTTTTGACTGTAAATGAATATTGCATGTGAATTATCACTTTCGGAACTAAAATAAGTGTGTTTAGAGTCATTTTAATGCCTTTAATTGGTCGAAATAGAAGCTTCTGAGTAGGAGAAAAAGTCTGTAAAAATTGCACTTTTGGTCACATTGAGGATTTAAAAAGTAGTTATTCAACATGAGGCACAACCCAAATTACATTTTGAATCAATTCTTCCACAGTCCAAAAAATCAATTTTCTGATGAAAAACGATGATCCGCGACCTGTCGAATTTTCTCCAGATGGTCAACAATTGTAATTTTGTAATATTTAATTTTTTGACTGTAAATGAATATTGCATGTGAATTATCACTTTCGGAACTAAAATAAGTGTGTTTAGAGTCATTTTAATGCCTTTAATTGGTCGAAATAGAAGCTTCTGAGTAGGAGAAAAAGTCTGTAAAAAAGGCAATTTTGGTCACATTGAGGCTTTAAAAAGTAGTTATTCAACATGAGGCACAATCCAAATTACATTTCGAATCAATTTTTCTACAGTCCAAAAAATCAATTTTCTGATGAAAAACGATGACCCGTGACCTGTCGAACTATCTCCAGTTGGTTAAAAATGGTAATTTTGTAATATTTAATTTTTTGACTGTAAATGACATTTGCATGTGAAATATCACATTTGGAACAAAAATAAGTGTGTTTAGAGTCACTTTAATGCCTGAAATTGGTCAAAATAAAAGCTTCTGAGTAGGAGAAAAAGTCTGTAAAAATGGCACTTTTGGTCACATTGAGGCTTTAGAAAGTAGTTATTCAACATGAGGCACAATCAAAATTACATTTTGAATCAATTCTTCCACAGTCCAAAAAATCAATTTTCTGATTAAAAACGATGATCCGCGACCTGTCGAATTTTCTCCAGATGGTCAAAAATGGTAATTTTTTAATATTTAATTTTTTGACTGTAAATGAATATTGCATGTGAATTATCACTTTCGGAACTAAAATAAGTGTGTTTAGAGTCATTTTAATGCCTTTAATTGGTCGAAATAGAAGCTTCTGAGTCAGAGAAAAGTCTGTAAAAATGGCACTTTTGGTCACATTGAGGCTTTAAAAACGTAGTTATTTAACATGAGGCACAATCCAAATTACATTTTGAATCAATTTTTCCACAGTCCAAAAAAATCAATTTTCTGATGAAAAACGATGACCCGTGACCTGTCGAACTTTCTCCAGATGGTCAAAAATTGTAAATTTGTAATATTTAATTTTTTACTGTAAATGACTTTTGCAAGTGAATTATCACTTTTGGAACTAAAATAAGTGTGTTTAGAGTCATTTTAATGCCTGAAATTGGTCAAAATAAAAGCTCTCGAGTAGGAGAAAAAGTCTGTAAAAAAGGCAATTTTGGTCACATTGAGGCTTTAGAAAGTAGTTATTCAACATGAGGCACAATCAAAATTACATTTTGAATCAATTTTTCCAGAGTCAAAAAAATCAATTTTCTGATGAAAAACGATGACCCGTGACCTGTCGAACTATCTCCAGATGGTCAAAAATTGTAATTTTGTAATATTTAATTTTTTGCCTGTAAATGACTTTTGCAAGTGAATTATCTCTTTTGGAACTAAAATAAGTGTGTTTAGAGTCATTTTATTGCCTGAAATTGGTCAAAATAAAAGCTTCTGAGTAGGAGAAAAAGTCTGTAAAAAAGGCAATTTTGGTCACATTGAGGCTTTAGAAAGTAGTTATTCAACATGAGGCACAATCCAAATGACATTTTGAATCAATTTTTCTACAGTCCAAAAAATCAATTTTCTGATGAAAAACGATGATCCACGACCTGTCGAATTTTCTCTAGATGGTCAAAAATGGTAATTTTTTAATATTTAATTTTTTGACTGTAAATGAATATTGCATGTGAATTATCACTTTCGGAACTAAAATAAGTGTGTTTAGAGTCATTTTAATGCCTTTAATTGGTCGAAATAGAAGCTTCTGAGTAGGAGAAAAAGTCTGTAAAAATGGCACTTTTGGTCACATTGAGGCTTTAAAAAGTAGTTATTCAACATGAGGCACAATCCAAATTACATTTTGAATCAATTCTTCCACAGTCCAAAAAATCAATTTTCTGATGAAAAACGATGATCCGCGACCTGTCGAATTTTCTCCAGATGGTCAAAAATGGTAATTTTTTAATATTTAATTTTTTGACTGTAAATTAATATTGCATGTGAATTATCACTTTCGGAACTAAAATAAGTGTGTTTAGAGTCATTTTAATGCCTTTAATTGGTCGAAATAGAAGCTTCTGAGTAGGAGAAAAAGTCTGTAAAAATTGCACTTTTGGTCACATTGAGGCTTTAAAAAGTAGTTATTCAACATGAGGCACAATCCAAATTAAATTTTGAATCAATTCTTCCACAGTCCAAAAAATCAATTTTCTGATGAAAAACGATGATCCGCGACCTGTCGAATTTTCTCCAGGTGGTCAAAAATGATTATTTTTTAATATTAAATTTTTTGACTGTAAATGACTATTGCATGTGAATTATCACCTTTGGAACTAAAATAAGTGTGTTTAGAGTCATTTTAATGCCTTTAATTGGTCGAAATAGAAGCTTCTGAGTAGGAGAAAAAGTCTGTAAAAAAGGCAATTTTGGTCACATTGAGGCTTTAGAAAGTAGTTATTCAACATGAGGCACAATCAAAATTACATTTTGAATCAATTTTTCCAGAGTCAAAAAAATCAAATTTCTGATGAAAAACGATGACCCATGACCTGTCCAACTATCTCCAGATGGTCAAAAATTGTAATTTCGTAATATTAACTTTTTTGCCTGTAAATGACTTTTGCAAGTGAATTATCTCTTTTGGAACTAAAATAAGTGTGTTTAGAGTCATTTTAATGCCTGAAATTGGTCAAAATAAAAGCTTCTGAGTAGGAGAAAAAGTCTGTAAAAAAGGCAATTTTGGTCACATTGAGGCTTTAGAAAGTAGTTATTCAACATGAGGCACAATCCAAATGACATTTTGAATCACTTTTTCTACAGTCCAAAAAATCAATTTTCTGATGAAAAACGATGATCCGCGACCTGTCGAATTTTCTCCAGATGGTCAAAAATGGTAATTTTTTAATATTTAATTTTTTGACTGTAAATGACTATTGCATGTGAATTATCACTTTTGGAACTAAAATAAGTGTGTTTAGAGTCATTTTAATGCCTTTAATTGGTCGAAATAGAAGCTTCTGAGTAGGAGAAAAAGTCTGTAAAAATGGCACTTTTGGTCACATTGAGGATTTAAAAAGTAGTTATTCAACATGAGGCACAACCCAAATTACATTTTGAATCAATTCTTCCACAGTCCAAAAAATCAATTTTCTGATGAAAAACGATGATCCGCGACCTGTCGAATTTTCTCCAGATGGTCAAAAATGGTAATTTTTTAATATTTAATTTTTTGACTGTAAATGACTTTTGCAAGTGAATTATCACTTTTGGAACTAAAATAAGTGTGTTTAGAGTCATTTTAATGCCTGAAATTGGTCAAAATAAAAGCTCTCGAGTAGGAGAAAAAGTCTGTAAAAAAGGCAATTTTGGTCACATTGAGGCTTTAGAAAGTAGTTATTCAACATGAGGCACAATCAAAATTACATTTTGAATCAATTTTTCCAGAGTCAAAAAAATCAAATTTCTGATGAAAAACGATGACCCGTGACCTGTCCAACTATCTCCAGATGGTCAAAAATTGTAATTCTGTAATATTAAATTTTTTGCCTGTAAATGACTTTTGCAAGTGAATTATCTCTTTTGGAACTAAAATAAGTGTGTTTAGAGTCATTTTAATGCCTGAAATTGGTCAAAATAAAAGCTTCTGAGTAGGAGAAAAAGTCTGTAAAAAAGGCAATTTTGGTCACATTGAGGCTTTAGAAAGTAGTTATTCAACATGAGGCACAATCCAAATTACATTTTGAATCAATTCTTCCACAGTCCAAAAAATCAATTTTCTGATGAAAAACGATGATCCGCGACCTGTCGAATTTTCTCCAGATGGTCAAAAATGGTTATTTTTTAATATTAAATTTTTTGACTGTAAATGACTATTGCATGTGAATTATCACTTTTGGAACTAAAATACGTGTGTTTAGAGTCATTTTAATGCCTTTAATTGGTCGAAATAGAAGCTTCTGAGTAGGAGAAAAAGTCTGTAAAAATGGCACTTTTGGTCACATTGAGGCTTTAAAAAGTAGTTATTCAAAATGAGGCACAATCCAAATTACATTTTGAATCAATTCTTCCACAGTCCAAAAAATCTATTTTCTGATGAAAAACGATGATCCGCGACCTGTCGAATTTTCTCCAGATGGTCAAAAATGGTTATTTTTTAATATTAAATTTTTTGACTGTAAATGACTATTGCATGTGAATTATCACTTTTGGAACTAAAATAAGTGTGTTTAGAGTCATTTTAATGCCTTTAATTGGTCGAAATAGAAGCTTCTGAGTAGGAGAAAAAGTCTGTAAAAATGGCACTTTTGGTCACATTGAGGATTTAAAAAGTAGTTATTCAACATGAGGCACAACCCAAATTACATTTTGAATCAATTCTTCCACAGTCCAAAAAATCATTTTTCTGATGAAAAACGATGATCCGCGACCTGTCGAATTTTCTCCAGATGGTCAAAAATGGTAATTTTTTAATATTTAATTTTTTGACTGTAAATGAATATTGCATGTGAATTATCACTTTCGGAACTAAAATAAGTGTGTTTAGAGTCATTTTAATGCCTTTAATTGGTCGAAATAGAAGCTTCTGAGTAGGAGAAAAAGTCTGTAAAAATGGCACTTTTGGTCACATTGAGGCTTTAAAAAGTAGTTATTCAACATGAGGCACAATCCAAATTACATTTTGAATCAATTTTTCCACAGTCCAAAAAATCAATTTTCTGATGAAAAACGATGATCCGCGACCTGTCGAATTTTCTCCAGATGGTCAAAAATGGTAATTTTTTAATATTTAATTTTTTGACTGTAAATGACTATTGCATGTGAATTATCACTTTTGGAACTAAAATAAGTGTGTTTAGAGTCATTTCAATGCCTTTAATTGGTCGAAATAGAAGCTTCTGAGTAGGAGAAAAAGTCTGTAAAAATGGCACTTTTGGTCACATTGAGGATTTAAAAAGTAGTTATTCAACATGAGGCACAACCCAAATTACATTTTGAATCAATTCTTCCACAGTCCAAAAAATCAATTTTCTGATGAAAAACGATGATCCGCGACCTGTCGAATTTTCTCCAGATGGTCAAAAATTGTAATTTTTTAATATTTAATTTTTTGACTGTAAATGAATATTACATGTGAATTATCACTTTCGGAACTAAAATAAGTGTGTTTAGAGTCATTTTAATGCCTGAAATTGGTCGAAATAGAAGCTTCTGAGTAGGAGAAAAAGTCTGTAAAAATTGCACTTTTGGTCACATTGAGGCTTTAAAAAGTAGTTATTCAACATGAGGCACAATCCAAATTACATTTTGAATCACTTCTTCCACAGTCCAAAAAATCAATTTTCTGATGAAAAACAATGATCCGCGACCTGTCGAATTTTCTCCAGATGGTCAAAAATGGTAATTTTTTAATTTTTAATTTTTTGACTGTAAATGAATATTGCATGTGAATTATCACTTTTGGAACTAAAATAAGTGTGTTTAGAGTCATTTTAAAGCCTTTAATTGGTCGAAATAGAAGCTTCTGAGTAGGAGAAAAAGTCTGTAAAAATGGCACTTTTGGTCACATTGAGGATTTAAAAAGTAGTTATTCAACATGAGGCACAACCCAAATTACATTTTGAATCAATTCTTCCACAGTCCAAAAAATCAATTTTCTGATGAAAAACGATGAACCGCGACCTGTCGAATTTTCTCCAGATGGTCAAAAATTGTAATTTTGTAATATTTAATTTTTTGACTGTAAATGAATATTGCATGTGAATTATCACTTTCGGAACTAAAATAAGTGTGTTTAGAGTCATTTTAATGCCTTTAATTGGTCGAAATAGAAGCTTCTGAGTAGGAGAAAAAGTCTGTAAAAAAGGCAATTTTGGTCACATTGAGGCTTTAAAAAGTAGTTATTCAACATGAGGCACAATCCAAATTACATTTCGAATCAATTTTTCTACAGTCCAAAAAATCAATTTTCTGATGAAAAACGATGACCCGTGACCTGTCGAACTATCTCCAGTTGGTTAAAAATGGTAATTTTGTAATATTTAATTTTTTGACTGTAAATGACTATTGCATGTGAATTATCACTTTTGGAACTAAAATGAGTGTGTTTAGAGTCATTTTAATGCCTTTAATTGGTCGAAATAGAAGCTTCTGAGTAGGAGAAAAAGTCTGTAAAAAAGGCAATTTTGGTCACATTGAGGCTTTAAAAAGTAGTTATTTAACATAAGGCACAATCCAAATTACATTTTGAATCAATTATTCCACAGTCCAAAAAATCAATTTTCTGATGAAAAACGATGATCCACGACCTGTCGAATTTTCTCTAGATGGTCAAAAATGGTAATTTTTTAATATTTAATTTTTTGACTGTAAATGAATATTGCATGTGAATTATCACTTTCGGAACTAAAATAAGTGTGTTTAGAGTCATTTTAATGCCTTTAATTGGTCGAAATAGAAGCTTCTGAGTAGGAGAAAAAGTCTGTAAAAATTGCACTTTTGGTCACATTGAGGATTTAAAAAGTAGTTATTCAACATGAGGCACAACCCAAATTACATTTTGAATCAATTCTTCCACAGTCCAAAAAATCAATTTTCTGATGAAAAACGATGATCCGCGACCTGTCGAATTTTCTCCAGATGGTCAACAATTGTAATTTTGTAATATTTAATTTTTTGACTGTAAATGAATATTGCATGTGAATTATCACTTTCGGAACTAAAATAAGTGTGTTTAGAGTCATTTTAATGCCTTTAATTGGTCGAAATAGAAGCTTCTGAGTAGGAGAAAAAGTCTGTAAAAAAGGCAATTTTGGTCACATTGAGGCTTTAAAAAGTAGTTATTCAACATGAGGCACAATCCAAATTACATTTCGAATCAATTTTTCTACAGTCCAAAAAATCAATTTTCTGATGAAAAACGATGACCCGTGACCTGTCGAACTATCTCCAGTTGGTTAAAAATGGTAATTTTGTAATATTTAATTTTTTGACTGTAAATGACATTTGCATGTGAAATATCACATTTGGAACAAAAATAAGTGTGTTTAGAGTCACTTTAATGCCTGAAATTGGTCAAAATAAAAGCTTCTGAGTAGGAGAAAAAGTCTGTAAAAATGGCACTTTTGGTCACATTGAGGCTTTAGAAAGTAGTTATTCAACATGAGGCACAATCAAAATTACATTTTGAATCAATTCTTCCACAGTCCAAAAAATCAATTTTCTGATTAAAAACGATGATCCGCGACCTGTCGAATTTTCTCCAGATGGTCAAAAATGGTAATTTTTTAATATTTAATTTTTTGACTGTAAATGAATATTGCATGTGAATTATCACTTTCGGAACTAAAATAAGTGTGTTTAGAGTCATTTTAATGCCTTTAATTGGTCGAAATAGAAGCTTCTGAGTCAGAGAAAAGTCTGTAAAAATGGCACTTTTGGTCACATTGAGGCTTTAAAAACGTAGTTATTTAACATGAGGCACAATCCAAATTACATTTTGAATCAATTTTTCCACAGTCCAAAAAAATCAATTTTCTGATGAAAAACGATGACCCGTGACCTGTCGAACTTTCTCCAGATGGTCAAAAATTGTAAATTTGTAATATTTAATTTTTTACTGTAAATGACTTTTGCAAGTGAATTATCACTTTTGGAACTAAAATAAGTGTGTTTAGAGTCATTTTAATGCCTGAAATTGGTCAAAATAAAAGCTCTCGAGTAGGAGAAAAAGTCTGTAAAAAAGGCAATTTTGGTCACATTGAGGCTTTAGAAAGTAGTTATTCAACATGAGGCACAATCAAAATTACATTTTGAATCAATTTTTCCAGAGTCAAAAAAATCAATTTTCTGATGAAAAACGATGACCCGTGACCTGTCGAACTATCTCCAGATGGTCAAAAATTGTAATTTTGTAATATTTAATTTTTTGCCTGTAAATGACTTTTGCAAGTGAATTATCTCTTTTGGAACTAAAATAAGTGTGTTTAGAGTCATTTTATTGCCTGAAATTGGTCAAAATAAAAGCTTCTGAGTAGGAGAAAAAGTCTGTAAAAAAGGCAATTTTGGTCACATTGAGGCTTTAGAAAGTAGTTATTCAACATGAGGCACAATCCAAATGACATTTTGAATCAATTTTTCTACAGTCCAAAAAATCAATTTTCTGATGAAAAACGATGATCCACGACCTGTCGAATTTTCTCTAGATGGTCAAAAATGGTAATTTTTTAATATTTAATTTTTTGACTGTAAATGAATATTGCATGTGAATTATCACTTTCGGAACTAAAATAAGTGTGTTTAGAGTCATTTTAATGCCTTTAATTGGTCGAAATAGAAGCTTCTGAGTAGGAGAAAAAGTCTGTAAAAATTGCACTTTTGGTCACATTGAGGATTTAAAAAGTAGTTATTCAACATGAGGCACAACCCAAATTACATTTTGAATCAATTCTTCCACAGTCCAAAAAATCAATTTTCTGATGAAAAACGATGATCCGCGACCTGTCGAATTTTCTCCAGATGGTCAACAATTGTAATTTTGTAATATTTAATTTTTTGACTGTAAATGAATATTGCATGTGAATTATCACTTTCGGAACTAAAATAAGTGTGTTTAGAGTCATTTTAATGCCTTTAATTGGTCGAAATAGAAGCTTCTGAGTAGGAGAAAAAGTCTGTAAAAAAGGCAATTTTGGTCACATTGAGGCTTTAAAAAGTAGTTATTCAACATGAGGCACAATCCAAATTACATTTCGAATCAATTTTTCTACAGTCCAAAAAATCAATTTTCTGATGAAAAACGATGACCCGTGACCTGTCGATCTATCTCCAGTTGGTTAAAAATGGTAATTTTGTAATATTTAATTTTTTGACTGTAAATGACATTTGCATGTGAAATATCACATTTGGAACAAAAATAAGTGTGTTTAGAGTCACATTAATGCCTGAAATTGGTCAAAATAAAAGCTTCTGAGTAGGAGAAAAAGTCTGTAAAAATGGCACTTTTGGTCACATTGAGGCTTTAGAAAGTAGTTATTCAACATGAGGCACAATCAAAATTACATTTTGAATCAATTCTTCCACAGTCCAAAAAATCAATTTTCTGATTAAAAACGATGATCCGACCTGTCGAATTTTCTCCAGATGGTCAAAAATGGTAATTTTTTAATATTTAATTTTTTGACTGTAAATGAATATTGCATGTGAATTATCACTTTCGGAACTAAAATAAGTGTGTTTAGAGTCATTTTAATGCCTTTAATTGGTCGAAATAGAAGCTTCTGAGTCAGAGAAAAAGTCTGTAAAAATGGCACTTTTGGTCACATTGAGGCTTTAAAAACGTAGTTATTTAACATGAGGCACAATCCAAATTACATTTTGAATCAATTTTTCCACAGTCCAAAAAAATCAATTTTCTGATGAAAAACGATGACCCGTGACCTGTCGAACTTTCTCCAGATGGTCAAAAATTGTAAATTTGTAATATTTAATTTTTTACTGTAAATGACTTTTGCAAGTGAATTATCACTTTTGGAACTAAAATAAGTGTGTTTAGAGTCATTTTAATGCCTGAAATTGGTCAAAATAAAAGCTCTCGAGTAGGAGAAAAAGTCTGTAAAAAAGGCAATTTTGGTCACATTGAGGCTTTAGAAAGTAGTTATTCAACATGAGGCACAATCAAAATTACATTTTGAATCAATTTTTCCAGAGTCAAAAAAATCAATTTTCTGATGAAAAACGATGACCCGTGACCTGTCGAACTATCTCCAGATGGTCAAAAATTGTAATTTTGTAATATTTAATTTTTTGCCTGTAAATGACTTTTGCAAGTGAATTATCTCTTTTGGAACTAAAATAAGTGTGTTTAGAGTCATTTTATTGCCTGAAATTGGTCAAAATAAAAGCTTCTGAGTAGGAGAAAAAGTCTGTAAGAAAGGCAATTTTGGTCACATTGAGGCTTTAGAAAGTAGTTATTCAACATGAGGCACAATCCAAATGACATTTTGAATCAATTTTTCTACAGTCCAAAAAATCAATTATCTGATGAAAAACGATGACCCGTGACCTGTCGAACTTTCTCCAGATAGTCAGAAATAGTAATTTTTTAATGTTTAATTTTTTTACAATAAATGTCATTTGCATGTGAAATATCACATTTGGAACAAAAATAAGTGTGTTTAGAGTCATTTTAATGCCTGAAATTGGTCAAAATAAAAGCTTCTGAGTAGGAGAAAAAGTCTGTAAAAATGGCACTTTTAGTCACAATGAGGCTTTAAAAAGTAGTTATTCAACATGAGGCACAATCCAAATTACATTTCGAATCAATTTTTCTACAGTCCAAAAAATAAATTTTCTGATGAAAAACGATGACCCGTGACCTGTCGAACTATCTCCAGTTGGTTAAAAATGGTAATTTTGTAATATTTAATTTTTTGACTGTAAATGACATTTGCATGTGAAATATCACATTTGGAACAAAAATAAGTGTGTTTAGAGTCATTTTAATGCCTGAAATTGGTCAAAATAAAAGCTTCTGAGTAGGAGAAAAAGTCTGTAAAAATGGCACTTTTAGTCACAATGAGGCTTTAAAAAGTAGTTATTCAACATGAGGCACAATCCAAATTACATTTCGAATCAATTTTTCTACAGTCCAAAAAATAAATTTTCTGATGAAAAACGATGACCCGTGACCTGTCGAACTATCTCCAGTTGGTTAAAAATGGTAATTTTGTAATATTTAATTTTTTGACTGTAAATGACATTTGCATGTGAAATATCACATTTGGAACAAAAATAAGTGTGTTTAGAGTCACTTTAATGCCTGAAATTGGTCAAAATAAAAGCTTCTGAGTAGGAGAAAAAGTCTGTAAAAATGGCACTTTTGGTCACATTGAGGCTTTAAAAAGTAGTTATTCAACATGAGGCACAATCCAAATTACATTTTGAATCAATTTTTCTACAGTCCAAAAAATCAATTTTCTGATGAAAAACGATGACCCGTGACCTGTCGAACTTTCTCCAGATAGTCAGAAATAGTAATTTTTTAATGTGTAATTTTTTTACAATAAATGTCATTTGCATGTGAAATATCACATTTGGAACAAAAATAAGTGTGTTTAGAGTCATTTTAATGCCTGAAATTGGTCAAAATAAAAGCTTCTGAGTATGAGAAAAAGTCTGTAAAAATGGCACTTTTAGTCACAATGAGGCTTTAAAAAGTAGTTATTCAACATGAGGCACAATCCAAATTACATTTTGAATCAATTTTTCCACAGTCCAAAAAATCAATTTTCTGTTGAAAAATGATGATCCGCGACCTGTCGAATTTTCTCCAGATGGTCAAAAATATTAATTTTTTAATATTTAATTTTTTGACTGTAAATGACTATTGCATGTGAATTATCACTTTTGGAACTAAAATAAGTGTGTTTATAGTCATTTCAATGCCTTTAATTGGTCGAAATAGAAGCTTCTGAGTAGGAGAAAAAGTCTGTAAAAATGGCACTTTTGGTCACATTGAGGATTTAAAAAGTAGTTATTCAACATGAGGCACAACCCAAATTACATCTTGAATCAATTCTTCCACAGTCCAAAAAATCAATTTTCTGATGAAAAACGATGAACCGCGACCTGTCGAATTCTCTCCAGATGGTCAAAAATGGTAATTTTTAATATTTAATTTTTTGACTGTAAATGACTATTGCATGTGAATTATCACTTTCGGAACTAAAATAAGTGTGTTTAGAGTCATTTTAATGCCTTTAATTGGTCGAAATAGAAGCTTCTGAGTAGGAGAAAAAGTCTGTAAAAAAGGCAATTTTGGTCACATTGAGGCTTTAAAAAGTAGTTATTCAACATGAGGCACAATCCAAATTACATTTCGAATCAATTCTTCCACAGTCCAAAAAATCAATTTTCTGATGAAAAACGATGACCCGTGACCTGTCGAACTATCTCCAGTTGGTTAAAAATGGTAATTTTGTAATATTTAATTTTTTGACTGTAAATGACATTTGCATGTGAAATATCACATTTGGAACAAAAATAAGTGTGTTTAGAGTCACTTTAATGCCTGAAATTGGTCAAAATAAAAGCTTCTGAGTAGGAGAAAAAGTCTGTAAAAATGGCACTTTTGGTCACGTTGAGGCTTTAAAAAGTAGTTATTCAACATGAGGCACAATCCAAATGACATTTTGAATCAATTCTTCCACAGTCCAAAAAATCAATTTTCTGATGAAAAACAATGATCCGCGACCTGTCGAATTTTCTCCAGATGGTCAAAAATGGTAATTTTTTAATATTTAATTTTTTGACTGTAAATGACTATTGCATGTGAATTATCACTTTCGAAACTAAAATAAGTGTGTTTAGAGTCATTTTAATGCCTTTAATTGGTCGAAATAGAAGCTTCTGAGTAGGAGAAAAAGTCTGTAAAAAAGGCAATTTTGGTCACATTGAGGCTTTAAAAAGGAGTTATTCAACATGAGGCACAATCCAAATTACATTTTGAATCAATTATTCCACAGTCCAAAAAATCAATTTTCTGATGAAAAACGATGATCCGCGACCTGTCGAATTTTCTCTAGATGGTCAAAAATGGTAATTTTGTAATATTTAATTTTTTGACTGTAAATGAATATTGCATGTGAATTATCACTTTCAGAACTAAAATAAGTGTGTTTAGAGTCATTTTAATGCCTTTAATTGGTCGAAATAGAAGCTTCTGAGTAGGAGAAAAAGTCTGTAAAAAAGGCAATTTTGGTCACATTGAGGCTTTAAAAAGTAGTTATTCAACATGAGGCACAATCCAAATTACATTTCGAATCAATTTTTCTACAGTCCAAAAAATCAATTTTCTGATGAAAAACGATGACCTGTGACCTGTCGAACTATCTCCAGTTGGTTAAAAATGGTAATTTTGTAATATTTAATTTTTTGACTGTAAATCAATATTGCATGTGAATTAGCACTTTCGGAACTAAAATAAGTGTGTTTAGAGTCATTTTAATGCCCGAAATTGGTTGAAATAGAAGCTTCTGAGTAGGAGAAAAAGTCTGTAAAAATGGCACTTTTAGTCTCATTGAGGCTTTAAAAAGTAGTTATTCAACATGAGGCACAATCCAAATTACATTTTGTATCAATTCTTCCACAGTCCAAAAAATCAATTTTCTGATGAAAAACGATGATCCACGACCTGTCGAATTTTCTCCAGATGGTCAAAAATGGTAATTTTTTAATATTTAATTTTTTGACTGTAAATGAATATTGCATGTGAATTATCACTTTCGGAACTAAAATAAGTGTGTTTAGAGTCATTTTAATGCCTTTAATTGGTTGAAATAGAAGCTTCTGAGTCAGAGAAAAAGTCTGTAAAAATTGCACTTTTGGTCACATTGAGGATTTAAAAAGTAGTTATTCAACATGAGGCACAACCCAAATTACATTTTGAATCAATTCTTCCACAGTTCAAAAAATCAATTTTCTGATGAAAAACGATGATCCGCGACCTGTCAAATTTTCTCCAGATGGTCAAAAATGGTAATTTTTTAATATTAAATTTTTTGACTGTAAATGAATATTGCATGTGAATTATCACTTTCGGAACTAAAATAAGTGTGTTTAGAGTCATTTTAATGCCTTTAATTGGTCGAAATAGAAGCTTCTGAGTCAGAGAAAAAGTCTGTAAAAATGGCACTTTTGGTCACATTGAGGCTTTAAAAACGTAGTTATTTAACATGAGGCACAATCCAAATTACATTTTGAATCAATTTTTCCACAGTCCAAAAAAATCAATTTTCTGATGAAAAACGATGACCCGTGACCTGTCGAACTTTCTCCAGATGGTCAAAAATTGTAAATTTGTAATATTTAATTTTTTGACTGTAAATGACTTTTGCAAGTGAATTATCACTTTTGGAACTAAAAGAAGTGTGTTTAGAGTCATTTTAATGCCTGAAATTGGTTGAAATAGAAGCTTCTGAGTAGTAGAAAAAGTCTGTAAAACTGGCAATTTTGGTCAAATTGAGGCTTTAAAAAGTAGTTATTCAACATGAGGCACAATCCAAATGACATTTTGAATCAATTTTTCTACAGTCCAAAAAATCAATTTTCTCATGGAAAACGGTGACCCGTGACCTGTCCAACTATCTCCAGATGGTCAAAAATTGTAATTTTGTAATATTAAATTTTTTGCCTGTAAATGACTTTTGCAAGTGAATTATCTCTTTTGGAACTAAAATAAGTGTGTTTAGAGTCATTTTAATGCCTGAAATTGGTCAAAATAAAAGCTTCTGAGTAGGAGAAAAAGTCTGTAAAAAAGGCAATTTTGGTCACATTGAGGCTTTAGAAAGTAGTTATTCAACATGAGGCACAATCCAAATGACATTTTGAATCAATTTTTCTACAGTCCAAAAAATCAATTTTCTGATGAAAAACGATGATCCGCGACCTGTCGAATTTTCTCCAGATGGTCAAAAATGGTAATTTTTTAATATTTAATTTTTTGACTGTAAATGACTATTGCATGTGAATTATCACTTTTGGAACTAAAATAAGTGTGTTTAGAGTCATTTTAATGCCTGAAATTGGTCAAAATAAAAGCTCTCGAGTAGGAGAAAAAGTCTGTAAAAAAGGCAATTTTGGTCACATTGAGGCTTTAAAAAGAAGGTATTCACCATGAGGCACAATCCAAATTACATTTTGAATCAATTCTTCCACAGTCCAAAAAATCAATTTTCTGATGAAAAACGATGATCCGCGACCTGTCGAATTTTCTCCAGATGGTCAAAAATGGTAATTTTTAAATATTTAAGTTTTTTGACTGTAAATGAATATTGCATGTGAATTATCACTTTCGGAACTAAAATAAGTGTGTTTAGAGTCATTTTAATGCCTTTAATTGGTCGAAATAGAAGCTTCTGAGTAGGAGAAAAAGTCTGTAAGAATTGCACTTTTGGTCACATTGAGGCTTTAAAAAGTAGTTATTCAACATGAGGCACAATCCAAATTACATTTTGAATCAATTCTTCCACAGTCCAAAAAATCAATTTTCTGATGAAAAACGATGATCTGCGACCTGTCGAATTTTCTCCAGATGGTCAAAAATGGTTATTTTTTAATATTAAATTTTTTGACTGTAAATGAGTATTGCATGTGAATTATCACTTTTGGAACTAAAATAAGTGTGTTTAGAGTCATTTTAATGCCTTTAATTGGTCGAAATAGAAGCTTCTGAGTAGGAGAAAAAGTCTGTAAAAATGGCACTTTTGGTCACATTGAGGATTTAAAAAGTAGTTATTCAACATGAGGCACAACCCAAATTACATTTTGAATCAATTCTTCCACAGTCCAAAAAATCAATTTTCTGATGAAAAACGATGATCCGCGACCTGTCGAATTTTCTCCAGATGGTCAAAAATGGTAATTTTTTAATATTTAATTTTTTGACTGTAAATTAATATTGCATGTGAATTATCACTTTCGGAACTAAAATAAGTGTGTTTAGAGTCATTTTAATGCCTTTAATTGGTCGAAATAGAAGCTTCTGAGTAGGAGAAAAAGTCTGTAAAAATTGCACTTTTGGTCACATTGAGGCTTTAAAAAGTAGTTATTCAACATGAGGCACAATCCAAATTAAATTTTGAATCAATTCTTCCACAGTCCAAAAAATCAATTTTCTGATGAAAAACGATGATCCGCGACCTGTCGAATTTTCTCCAGGTGGTCAAAAATGATTATTTTTTAATATTAAATTTTTTGACTGTAAATGACTATTGCATGTGAATTATCACCTTTGGAACTAAAATAAGTGTGTTTAGAGTCATTTTAATGCCTTTAATTGGTCGAAATAGAAGCTTCTGAGTAGGAGAAAAAGTCTGTAAAAAAGGCAATTTTGGTCACATTGAGGCTTTAGAAAGTAGTTATTCAACATGAGGCACAATCAAAATTACATTTTGAATCAATTTTTCCAGAGTCAAAAAAATCAAATTTCTGATGAAAAACGATGACCCATGACCTGTCCAACTATCTCCAGATGGTCAAAAATTGTAATTTCGTAATATTAACTTTTTTGCCTGTAAATGACTTTTGCAAGTGAATTATCTCTTTTGGAACTAAAATAAGTGTGTTTAGAGTCATTTTAATGCCTGAAATTGGTCAAAATAAAAGCTTCTGAGTAGGAGAAAAAGTCTGTAAAAAAGGCAATTTTGGTCACATTGAGGCTTTAGAAAGTAGTTATTCAACATGAGGCACAATCCAAATGACATTTTGAATCAATTTTTCTACAGTCCAAAAAATCAATTTTCTGATGAAAAACGATGATCCACGACCTGTCGAATTTTCTCTAGATGGTCAAAAATGGTAATTTTTTAATATTTAATTTTTTGACTGTAAATGAATATTGCATGTGAATTATCACTTTCGGAACTAAAATAAGTGTGTTTAGAGTCATTTTAATGCCTTTAATTGGTCGAAATAGAAGCTTCTGAGTAGGAGAAAAAGTCTGTAAAAATTGCACTTTTGGTCACATTGAGGATTTAAAAAGTAGTTATTCAACATGAGGCACAACCCAAATTACATTTTGAATCAATTCTTCCACAGTCCAAAAAATCAATTTTCTGATGAAAAACGATGATCCGCGACCTGTCGAATTTTCTCCAGATGGTCAACAATTGTAATTTTGTAATATTTAATTTTTTGACTGTAAATGAATATTGCATGTGAATTATCACTTTCGGAACTAAAATAAGTGTGTTTAGAGTCATTTTAATGCCTTTAATTGGTCGAAATAGAAGCTTCTGAGTAGGAGAAAAAGTCTGTAAAAAAGGCAATTTTGGTCACATTGAGGCTTTAAAAAGTAGTTATTCAACATGAGGCACAATCCAAATTACATTTCGAATCAATTTTTCTACAGTCCAAAAAATCAATTTTCTGATGAAAAACGATGACCCGTGACCTGTCGATCTATCTCCAGTTGGTTAAAAATGGTAATTTTGTAATATTTAATTTTTTGACTGTAAATGACATTTGCATGTGAAATATCACATTTGGAACAAAAATAAGTGTGTTTAGAGTCACATTAATGCCTGAAATTGGTCAAAATAAAAGCTTCTGAGTAGGAGAAAAAGTCTGTAAAAATGGCACTTTTGGTCACATTGAGGCTTTAGAAAGTAGTTATTCAACATGAGGCACAATCAAAATTACATTTTGAATCAATTCTTCCACAGTCCAAAAAATCAATTTTCTGATTAAAAACGATGATCCGACCTGTCGAATTTTCTCCAGATGGTCAAAAATGGTAATTTTTTAATATTTAATTTTTTGACTGTAAATGAATATTGCATGTGAATTATCACTTTCGGAACTAAAATAAGTGTGTTTAGAGTCATTTTAATGCCTTTAATTGGTCGAAATAGAAGCTTCTGAGTCAGAGAAAAAGTCTGTAAAAATGGCACTTTTGGTCACATTGAGGCTTTAAAAACGTAGTTATTTAACATGAGGCACAATCCAAATTACATTTTGAATCAATTTTTCCACAGTCCAAAAAAATCAATTTTCTTATGAAAAACGATGACCCGTGACCTGTCGAACTTTCTCCAGATGGTCAAAAATTGTAAATTTGTAATATTTAATTTTTTACTGTAAATGACTTTTGCAAGTGAATTATCACTTTTGGAACTAAAATAAGTGTGTTTAGAGTCATTTTAATGCCTGAAATTGGTCAAAATAAAAGCTCTCGAGTAGGAGAAAAAGTCTGTAAAAAAGGCAATTTTGGTCACATTGAGGCTTTAGAAAGTAGTTATTCAACATGAGGCACAATCAAAATTACATTTTGAATCAATTTTTCCAGAGTCAAAAAAATCAATTTTCTGATGAAAAACGATGACCCGTGACCTGTCGAACTATCTCCAGATGGTCAAAAATTGTAATTTTGTAATATTTAATTTTTTGCCTGTAAATGACTTTTGCAAGTGAATTATCTCTTTTGGAACTAAAATAAGTGTGTTTAGAGTCATTTTATTGCCTGAAATTGGTCAAAATAAAAGCTTCTGAGTAGGAGAAAAAGTCTGTAAGAAAGGCAATTTTGGTCACATTGAGGCTTTAGAAAGTAGTTATTCAACATGAGGCACAATCCAAATGACATTTTGAATCAATTTTTCTACAGTCCAAAAAATCAATTATCTGATGAAAAACGATGACCCGTGACCTGTCGAACTTTCTCCAGATAGTCAGAAATAGTAATTTTTTAATGTTTAATTTTTTTACAATAAATGTCATTTGCATGTGAAATATCACATTTGGAACAAAAATAAGTGTGTTTAGAGTCATTTTAATGCCTGAAATTGGTCAAAATAAAAGCTTCTGAGTAGGAGAAAAAGTCTGTAAAAATGGCACTTTTAGTCACAATGAGGCTTTAAAAAGTAGTTATTCAACATGAGGCACAATCCAAATTACATTTCGAATCAATTTTTCTACAGTCCAAAAAATAAATTTTCTGATGAAAAACGATGACCCGTGACCTGTCGAACTATCTCCAGTTGGTTAAAAATGGTAATTTTGTAATATTTAATTTTTTGACTGTAAATGACATTTGCATGTGAAATATCACATTTGGAACAAAAATAAGTGTGTTTAGAGTCATTTTAATGCCTGAAATTGGTCAAAATAAAAGCTTCTGAGTAGGAGAAAAAGTCTGTAAAAATGGCACTTTTAGTCACAATGAGGCTTTAAAAAGTAGTTATTCAACATGAGGCACAATCCAAATTACATTTCGAATCAATTTTTCTACAGTCCAAAAAATAAATTTTCTGATGAAAAACGATGACCCGTGACCTGTCGAACTATCTCCAGTTGGTTAAAAATGGTAATTTTGTAATATTTAATTTTTTGACTGTAAATGACATTTGCATGTGAAATATCACATTTGGAACAAAAATAAGTGTGTTTAGAGTCACTTTAATGCCTGAAATTGGTCAAAATAAAAGCTTCTGAGTAGGAGAAAAAGTCTGTAAAAATGGCACTTTTGGTCACATTGAGGCTTTAAAAAGTAGTTATTCAACATGAGGCACAATCCAAATTACATTTTGAATCAATTTTTCTACAGTCCAAAAAATCAATTTTCTGATGAAAAACGATGACCCGTGACCTGTCGAACTTTCTCCAGATAGTCAGAAATAGTAATTTTTTAATGTGTAATTTTTTTACAATAAATGTCATTTGCATGTGAAATATCACATTTGGAACAAAAATAAGTGTGTTTAGAGTCATTTTAATGCCTGAAATTGGTCAAAATAAAAGCTTCTGAGTATGAGAAAAAGTCTGTAAAAATGGCACTTTTAGTCACAATGAGGCTTTAAAAAGTAGTTATTCAACATGAGGCACAATCCAAATTACATTTTGAATCAATTTTTCCACAGTCCAAAAAATCAATTTTCTGTTGAAAAATGATGATCCGCGACCTGTCGAATTTTCTCCAGATGGTCAAAAATATTAATTTTTTAATATTTAATTTTTTGACTGTAAATGACTATTGCATGTGAATTATCACTTTTGGAACTAAAATAAGTGTGTTTATAGTCATTTCAATGCCTTTAATTGGTCGAAATAGAAGCTTCTGAGTAGGAGAAAAAGTCTGTAAAAATGGCACTTTTGGTCACATTGAGGATTTAAAAAGTAGTTATTCAACATGAGGCACAACCCAAATTACATCTTGAATCAATTCTTCCACAGTCCAAAAAATCAATTTTCTGATGAAAAACGATGAACCGCGACCTGTCGAATTCTCTCCAGATGGTCAAAAATGGTAATTTTTAATATTTAATTTTTTGACTGTAAATGACTATTGCATGTGAATTATCACTTTCGGAACTAAAATAAGTGTGTTTAGAGTCATTTTAATGCCTTTAATTGGTCGAAATAGAAGCTTCTGAGTAGGAGAAAAAGTCTGTAAAAAAGGCAATTTTGGTCACATTGAGGCTTTAAAAAGTAGTTATTCAACATGAGGCACAATCCAAATTACATTTCGAATCAATTCTTCCACAGTCCAAAAAATCAATTTTCTGATGAAAAACGATGACCCGTGACCTGTCGAACTATCTCCAGTTGGTTAAAAATGGTAATTTTGTAATATTTAATTTTTTGACTGTAAATGACATTTGCATGTGAAATATCACATTTGGAACAAAAATAAGTGTGTTTAGAGTCACTTTAATGCCTGAAATTGGTCAAAATAAAAGCTTCTGAGTAGGAGAAAAAGTCTGTAAAAATGGCACTTTTGGTCACGTTGAGGCTTTAAAAAGTAGTTATTCAACATGAGGCACAATCCAAATGACATTTTGAATCAATTCTTCCACAGTCCAAAAAATCAATTTTCTGATGAAAAACAATGATCCGCGACCTGTCGAATTTTCTCCAGATGGTCAAAAATGGTAATTTTTTAATATTTAATTTTTTGACTGTAAATGACTATTGCATGTGAATTATCACTTTCGAAACTAAAATAAGTGTGTTTAGAGTCATTTTAATGCCTTTAATTGGTCGAAATAGAAGCTTCTGAGTAGGAGAAAAAGTCTGTAAAAAAGGCAATTTTGGTCACATTGAGGCTTTAAAAAGGAGTTATTCAACATGAGGCACAATCCAAATTACATTTTGAATCAATTATTCCACAGTCCAAAAAATCAATTTTCTGATGAAAAACGATGATCCGCGACCTGTCGAATTTTCTCTAGATGGTCAAAAATGGTAATTTTGTAATATTTAATTTTTTGACTGTAAATGAATATTGCATGTGAATTATCACTTTCAGAACTAAAATAAGTGTGTTTAGAGTCATTTTAATGCCTTTAATTGGTCGAAATAGAAGCTTCTGAGTAGGAGAAAAAGTCTGTAAAAAAGGCAATTTTGGTCACATTGAGGCTTTAAAAAGTAGTTATTCAACATGAGGCACAATCCAAATTACATTTCGAATCAATTTTTCTACAGTCCAAAAAATCAATTTTCTGATGAAAAACGATGACCTGTGACCTGTCGAACTATCTCCAGTTGGTTAAAAATGGTAATTTTGTAATATTTAATTTTTTGACTGTAAATCAATATTGCATGTGAATTAGCACTTTCGGAACTAAAATAAGTGTGTTTAGAGTCATTTTAATGCCCGAAATTGGTTGAAATAGAAGCTTCTGAGTAGGAGAAAAAGTCTGTAAAAATGGCACTTTTAGTCTCATTGAGGCTTTAAAAAGTAGTTATTCAACATGAGGCACAATCCAAATTACATTTTGTATCAATTCTTCCACAGTCCAAAAAATCAATTTTCTGATGAAAAACGATGATCCACGACCTGTCGAATTTTCTCCAGATGGTCAAAAATGGTAATTTTTTAATATTTAATTTTTTGACTGTAAATGAATATTGCATGTGAATTATCACTTTCGGAACTAAAATAAGTGTGTTTAGAGTCATTTTAATGCCTTTAATTGGTTGAAATAGAAGCTTCTGAGTCAGAGAAAAAGTCTGTAAAAATTGCACTTTTGGTCACATTGAGGATTTAAAAAGTAGTTATTCAACATGAGGCACAACCCAAATTACATTTTGAATCAATTCTTCCACAGTTCAAAAAATCAATTTTCTGATGAAAAACGATGATCCGCGACCTGTCAAATTTTCTCCAGATGGTCAAAAATGGTAATTTTTTAATATTAAATTTTTTGACTGTAAATGAATATTGCATGTGAATTATCACTTTCGGAACTAAAATAAGTGTGTTTAGAGTCATTTTAATGCCTTTAATTGGTCGAAATAGAAGCTTCTGAGTCAGAGAAAAAGTCTGTAAAAATGGCACTTTTGGTCACATTGAGGCTTTAAAAACGTAGTTATTTAACATGAGGCACAATCCAAATTACATTTTGAATCAATTTTTCCACAGTCCAAAAAAATCAATTTTCTGATGAAAAACGATGACCCGTGACCTGTCGAACTTTCTCCAGATGGTCAAAAATTGTAAATTTGTAATATTTAATTTTTTGACTGTAAATGACTTTTGCAAGTGAATTATCACTTTTGGAACTAAAAGAAGTGTGTTTAGAGTCATTTTAATGCCTGAAATTGGTTGAAATAGAAGCTTCTGAGTAGTAGAAAAAGTCTGTAAAACTGGCAATTTTGGTCAAATTGAGGCTTTAAAAAGTAGTTATTCAACATGAGGCACAATCCAAATGACATTTTGAATCAATTTTTCTACAGTCCAAAAAATCAATTTTCTCATGGAAAACGGTGACCCGTGACCTGTCCAACTATCTCCAGATGGTCAAAAATTGTAATTTTGTAATATTAAATTTTTTGCCTGTAAATGACTTTTGCAAGTGAATTATCTCTTTTGGAACTAAAATAAGTGTGTTTAGAGTCATTTTAATGCCTGAAATTGGTCAAAATAAAAGCTTCTGAGTAGGAGAAAAAGTCTGTAAAAAAGGCAATTTTGGTCACATTGAGGCTTTAGAAAGTAGTTATTCAACATGAGGCACAATCCAAATGACATTTTGAATCAATTTTTCTACAGTCCAAAAAATCAATTTTCTGATGAAAAACGATGATCCGCGACCTGTCGAATTTTCTCCAGATGGTCAAAAATGGTAATTTTTTAATATTTAATTTTTTGACTGTAAATGACTATTGCATGTGAATTATCACTTTTGGAACTAAAATAAGTGTGTTTAGAGTCATTTTAATGCCTGAAATTGGTCAAAATAAAAGCTCTCGAGTAGGAGAAAAAGTCTGTAAAAAAGGCAATTTTGGTCACATTGAGGCTTTAAAAAGAAGGTATTCACCATGAGGCACAATCCAAATTACATTTTGAATCAATTCTTCCACAGTCCAAAAAATCAATTTTCTGATGAAAAACGATGATCCGCGACCTGTCGAATTTTCTCCAGATGGTCAAAAATGGTAATTTTTAAATATTTAAGTTTTTTGACTGTAAATGAATATTGCATGTGAATTATCACTTTCGGAACTAAAATAAGTGTGTTTAGAGTCATTTTAATGCCTTTAATTGGTCGAAATAGAAGCTTCTGAGTAGGAGAAAAAGTCTGTAAGAATTGCACTTTTGGTCACATTGAGGCTTTAAAAAGTAGTTATTCAACATGAGGCACAATCCAAATTACATTTTGAATCAATTCTTCCACAGTCCAAAAAATCAATTTTCTGATGAAAAACGATGATCTGCGACCTGTCGAATTTTCTCCAGATGGTCAAAAATGGTTATTTTTTAATATTAAATTTTTTGACTGTAAATGAGTATTGCATGTGAATTATCACTTTTGGAACTAAAATAAGTGTGTTTAGAGTCATTTTAATGCCTTTAATTGGTCGAAATAGAAGCTTCTGAGTAGGAGAAAAAGTCTGTAAAAATGGCACTTTTGGTCACATTGAGGATTTAAAAAGTAGTTATTCAACATGAGGCACAACCCAAATTACATTTTGAATCAATTCTTCCACAGTCCAAAAAATCAATTTTCTGATGAAAAACGATGATCCGCGACCTGTCGAATTTTCTCCAGATGGTCAAAAATGGTAATTTTTTAATATTTAATTTTTTGACTGTAAATTAATATTGCATGTGAATTATCACTTTCGGAACTAAAATAAGTGTGTTTAGAGTCATTTTAATGCCTTTAATTGGTCGAAATAGAAGCTTCTGAGTAGGAGAAAAAGTCTGTAAAAATTGCACTTTTGGTCACATTGAGGCTTTAAAAAGTAGTTATTCAACATGAGGCACAATCCAAATTAAATTTTGAATCAATTCTTCCACAGTCCAAAAAATCAATTTTCTGATGAAAAACGATGATCCGCGACCTGTCGAATTTTCTCCAGGTGGTCAAAAATGATTATTTTTTAATATTAAATTTTTTGACTGTAAATGACTATTGCATGTGAATTATCACCTTTGGAACTAAAATAAGTGTGTTTAGAGTCATTTTAATGCCTTTAATTGGTCGAAATAGAAGCTTCTGAGTAGGAGAAAAAGTCTGTAAAAAAGGCAATTTTGGTCACATTGAGGCTTTAGAAAGTAGTTATTCAACATGAGGCACAATCAAAATTACATTTTGAATCAATTTTTCCAGAGTCAAAAAAATCAAATTTCTGATGAAAAACGATGACCCATGACCTGTCCAACTATCTCCAGATGGTCAAAAATTGTAATTTCGTAATATTAACTTTTTTGCCTGTAAATGACTTTTGCAAGTGAATTATCTCTTTTGGAACTAAAATAAGTGTGTTTAGAGTCATTTTAATGCCTGAAATTGGTCAAAATAAAAGCTTCTGAGTAGGAGAAAAAGTCTGTAAAAAAGGCAATTTTGGTCACATTGAGGCTTTAGAAAGTAGTTATTCAACATGAGGCACAATCCAAATGACATTTTGAATCAATTTTTCTACAGTCCAAAAAATCAATTTTCTGATGAAAAACGATGATCCACGACCTGTCGAATTTTCTCTAGATGGTCAAAAATGGTAATTTTTTAATATTTAATTTTTTGACTGTAAATGAATATTGCATGTGAATTATCACTTTCGGAACTAAAATAAGTGTGTTTAGAGTCATTTTAATGCCTTTAATTGGTCGAAATAGAAGCTTCTGAGTAGGAGAAAAAGTCTGTAAAAATTGCACTTTTGGTCACATTGAGGATTTAAAAAGTAGTTATTCAACATGAGGCACAACCCAAATTACATTTTGAATCAATTCTTCCACAGTCCAAAAAATCAATTTTCTGATGAAAAACGATGATCCGCGACCTGTCGAATTTTCTCCAGATGGTCAACAATTGTAATTTTGTAATATTTAATTTTTTGACTGTAAATGAATATTGCATGTGAATTATCACTTTCGGAACTAAAATAAGTGTGTTTAGAGTCATTTTAATGCCTTTAATTGGTCGAAATAGAAGCTTCTGAGTAGGAGAAAAAGTCTGTAAAAAAGGCAATTTTGGTCACATTGAGGCTTTAAAAAGTAGTTATTCAACATGAGGCACAATCCAAATTACATTTCGAATCAATTTTTCTACAGTCCAAAAAATCAATTTTCTGATGAAAAACGATGACCCGTGACCTGTCGATCTATCTCCAGTTGGTTAAAAATGGTAATTTTGTAATATTTAATTTTTTGACTGTAAATGACATTTGCATGTGAAATATCACATTTGGAACAAAAATAAGTGTGTTTAGAGTCACATTAATGCCTGAAATTGGTCAAAATAAAAGCTTCTGAGTAGGAGAAAAAGTCTGTAAAAATGGCACTTTTGGTCACATTGAGGCTTTAGAAAGTAGTTATTCAACATGAGGCACAATCAAAATTACATTTTGAATCAATTCTTCCACAGTCCAAAAAATCAATTTTCTGATTAAAAACGATGATCCGACCTGTCGAATTTTCTCCAGATGGTCAAAAATGGTAATTTTTTAATATTTAATTTTTTGACTGTAAATGAATATTGCATGTGAATTATCACTTTCGGAACTAAAATAAGTGTGTTTAGAGTCATTTTAATGCCTTTAATTGGTCGAAATAGAAGCTTCTGAGTCAGAGAAAAAGTCTGTAAAAATGGCACTTTTGGTCACATTGAGGCTTTAAAAACGTAGTTATTTAACATGAGGCACAATCCAAATTACATTTTGAATCAATTTTTCCACAGTCCAAAAAAATCAATTTTCTTATGAAAAACGATGACCCGTGACCTGTCGAACTTTCTCCAGATGGTCAAAAATTGTAAATTTGTAATATTTAATTTTTTACTGTAAATGACTTTTGCAAGTGAATTATCACTTTTGGAACTAAAATAAGTGTGTTTAGAGTCATTTTAATGCCTGAAATTGGTCAAAATAAAAGCTCTCGAGTAGGAGAAAAAGTCTGTAAAAAAGGCAATTTTGGTCACATTGAGGCTTTAGAAAGTAGTTATTCAACATGAGGCACAATCAAAATTACATTTTGAATCAATTTTTCCAGAGTCAAAAAAATCAATTTTCTGATGAAAAACGATGACCCGTGACCTGTCGAACTATCTCCAGATGGTCAAAAATTGTAATTTTGTAATATTTAATTTTTTGCCTGTAAATGACTTTTGCAAGTGAATTATCTCTTTTGGAACTAAAATAAGTGTGTTTAGAGTCATTTTATTGCCTGAAATTGGTCAAAATAAAAGCTTCTGAGTAGGAGAAAAAGTCTGTAAGAAAGGCAATTTTGGTCACATTGAGGCTTTAGAAAGTAGTTATTCAACATGAGGCACAATCCAAATGACATTTTGAATCAATTTTTCTACAGTCCAAAAAATCAATTATCTGATGAAAAACGATGACCCGTGACCTGTCGAACTTTCTCCAGATAGTCAGAAATAGTAATTTTTTAATGTTTAATTTTTTTACAATAAATGTCATTTGCATGTGAAATATCACATTTGGAACAAAAATAAGTGTGTTTAGAGTCATTTTAATGCCTGAAATTGGTCAAAATAAAAGCTTCTGAGTAGGAGAAAAAGTCTGTAAAAATGGCACTTTTAGTCACAATGAGGCTTTAAAAAGTAGTTATTCAACATGAGGCACAATCCAAATTACATTTCGAATCAATTTTTCTACAGTCCAAAAAATAAATTTTCTGATGAAAAACGATGACCCGTGACCTGTCGAACTATCTCCAGTTGGTTAAAAATGGTAATTTTGTAATATTTAATTTTTTGACTGTAAATGACATTTGCATGTGAAATATCACATTTGGAACAAAAATAAGTGTGTTTAGAGTCATTTTAATGCCTGAAATTGGTCAAAATAAAAGCTTCTGAGTAGGAGAAAAAGTCTGTAAAAATGGCACTTTTAGTCACAATGAGGCTTTAAAAAGTAGTTATTCAACATGAGGCACAATCCAAATTACATTTCGAATCAATTTTTCTACAGTCCAAAAAATAAATTTTCTGATGAAAAACGATGACCCGTGACCTGTCGAACTATCTCCAGTTGGTTAAAAATGGTAATTTTGTAATATTTAATTTTTTGACTGTAAATGACATTTGCATGTGAAATATCACATTTGGAACAAAAATAAGTGTGTTTAGAGTCACTTTAATGCCTGAAATTGGTCAAAATAAAAGCTTCTGAGTAGGAGAAAAAGTCTGTAAAAATGGCACTTTTGGTCACATTGAGGCTTTAAAAAGTAGTTATTCAACATGAGGCACAATCCAAATTACATTTTGAATCAATTTTTCTACAGTCCAAAAAATCAATTTTCTGATGAAAAACGATGACCCGTGACCTGTCGAACTTTCTCCAGATAGTCAGAAATAGTAATTTTTTAATGTGTAATTTTTTTACAATAAATGTCATTTGCATGTGAAATATCACATTTGGAACAAAAATAAGTGTGTTTAGAGTCATTTTAATGCCTGAAATTGGTCAAAATAAAAGCTTCTGAGTATGAGAAAAAGTCTGTAAAAATGGCACTTTTAGTCACAATGAGGCTTTAAAAAGTAGTTATTCAACATGAGGCACAATCCAAATTACATTTTGAATCAATTTTTCCACAGTCCAAAAAATCAATTTTCTGTTGAAAAATGATGATCCGCGACCTGTCGAATTTTCTCCAGATGGTCAAAAATATTAATTTTTTAATATTTAATTTTTTGACTGTAAATGACTATTGCATGTGAATTATCACTTTTGGAACTAAAATAAGTGTGTTTATAGTCATTTCAATGCCTTTAATTGGTCGAAATAGAAGCTTCTGAGTAGGAGAAAAAGTCTGTAAAAATGGCACTTTTGGTCACATTGAGGATTTAAAAAGTAGTTATTCAACATGAGGCACAACCCCAATTACATCTTGAATCAATTCTTCCACAGTCCAAAAAATCAATTTTCTGATGAAAAACGATGAACCGCGACCTGTCGAATTCTCTCCAGATGGTCAAAAATGGTAATTTTTAATATTTAATTTTTTGACTGTAAATGACTATTGCATGTGAATTATCACTTTCGGAACTAAAATAAGTGTGTTTAGAGTCATTTTAATGCCTTTAATTGGTCGAAATAGAAGTTTCTGAGTAGGAGAAAAAGTCTGTAAAAAAGGCAATTTTGGTCACATTGAGGCTTTAAAAAGTAGTTATTCAACATGAGGCACAATCCAAATTACATTTCGAATCAATTCTTCCACAGTCCAAAAAATCAATTTTCTGATGAAAAACGATGACCCGTGACCTGTCGAACTATCTCCAGTTGGTTAAAAATGGTAATTTTGTAATATTTAATTTTTTGACTGTAAATGACATTTGCATGTGAAATATCACATTTGGAACAAAAATAAGTGTGTTTAGAGTCACTTTAATGCCTGAAATTGGTCAAAATAAAAGCTTCTGAGTAGGAGAAAAAGTCTGTAAAAATGGCACTTTTGGTCACGTTGAGGCTTTAAAAAGTAGTTATTCAACATGAGGCACAATCCAAATGACATTTTGAATCAATTCTTCCACAGTCCAAAAAATCAATTTTCTGATGAAAAACAATGATCCGCGACCTGTCGAATTTTCTCCAGATGGTCAAAAATGGTAATTTTTTAATATTTAATTTTTTGACTGTAAATGACTATTGCATGTGAATTATCACTTTCGAAACTAAAATAAGTGTGTTTAGAGTCATTTTAATGCCTTTAATTGGTCGAAATAGAAGCTTCTGAGTAGGAGAAAAAGTCTGTAAAAAAGGCAATTTTGGTCACATTGAGGCTTTAAAAAGGAGTTATTCAACATGAGGCACAATCCAAATTACATTTTGAATCAATTATTCCACAGTCCAAAAAATCAATTTTCTGATGAAAAACGATGATCCGCGACCTGTCGAATTTTCTCTAGATGGTCAAAAATGGTAATTTTGTAATATTTAATTTTTTGACTGTAAATGAATATTGCATGTGAATTATCACTTTCAGAACTAAAATAAGTGTGTTTAGAGTCATTTTAATGCCTTTAATTGGTCGAAATAGAAGCTTCTGAGTAGGAGAAAAAGTCTGTAAAAAAGGCAATTTTGGTCACATTGAGGCTTTAAAAAGTAGTTATTCAACATGAGGCACAATCCAAATTACATTTCGAATCAATTTTTCTACAGTCCAAAAAATCAATTTTCTGATGAAAAACGATGACCTGTGACCTGTCGAACTATCTCCAGTTGGTTAAAAATGGTAATTTTGTAATATTTAATTTTTTGACTGTAAATCAATATTGCATGTGAATTAGCACTTTCGGAACTAAAATAAGTGTGTTTAGAGTCATTTTAATGCCCGAAATTGGTTGAAATAGAAGCTTCTGAGTAGGAGAAAAAGTCTGTAAAAATGTCACTTTTAGTCTCATTGAGGCTTTAAAAAGTAGTTATTCAACATGAGGCACAATCCAAATTACATTTTGTATCAATTCTTCCACAGTCCAAAAAATCAATTTTCTGATGAAAAATGATGATCCACGACCTGTCGAATTTTCTCCAGATGGTCAAAAATGGTAATTTTTTAATATTTAATTTTTTGACTGTAAATGAATATTGCATGTGAATTATCACTTTCGGAACTAAAATAAGTGTGTTTAGAGTCATTTTAATGCCTTTAATTGGTTGAAATAGAAGCTTCTGAGTCAGAGAAAAAGTCTGTAAAAATTGCACTTTTGGTCACATTGAGGATTTAAAAAGTAGTTATTCAACATGAGGCACAACCCAAATTACATTTTGAATCAATTCTTCCACAGTTCAAAAAATCAATTTTCTGATGAAAAACGATGATCCGCGACCTGTCAAATTTTCTCCAGATGGTCAAAAATGGTAATTTTTTAATATTAAATTTTTTGACTGTAAATGAATATTGCATGTGAATTATCACTTTCGGAACTAAAATAAGTGTGTTTAGAGTCATTTTAATGCCTTTAATTGGTCGAAATAGAAGCTTCTGAGTCAGAGAAAAAGTCTGTAAAAATGGCACTTTTGGTCACATTGAGGCTTTAAAAACGTAGTTATTTAACATGAGGCACAATCCAAATTACATTTTGAATCAATTTTTCCACAGTCCAAAAAAATCAATTTTCTGATGAAAAACGATGACCCGTGACCTGTCGAACTTTCTCCAGATGGTCAAAAATTGTAAATTTGTAATATTTAATTTTTTGACTGTAAATGACTTTTGCAAGTGAATTATCACTTTTGGAACTAAAATAAGTGTGTTTAGAGTCATTTTAATGCCTGAAATTGGTCAAAATAAAAGCTCTCGAGTAGGAGAAAAAGTCTGTAAAAAAGGCAATTTTGGTCACATTGAGGCTTTAGAAAGTAGTTATTCAACATGAGGCACAATCAAAATTACATTTTGAATCAATTTTTCCAGAGTCAAAAAAATCAATTTTCTGATGAAAAACGATGACCCGTGATCTGTCGAACTATCTCCAGATGGTCAAAAATTGTAATTTTGTAATATTTAATTTTTTGCCTGTAAATGACTTTTGCAAGTGAATTATCTCTTTTGGAACTAAAATAAGTGTGTTTAGAGTCATTTTAATGCCTGAAATTGGTCAAAATAAAAGCTTCTGAGTAGGAGAAAAAGTCTGTAAAAAAGGCAATTTTGGTCACATTGAGGCTTTAGAAAGTAGTTATTCAACATGAGGCACAATCCAAATGACATTTTGAATCAATTTTTCTACAGTCCAAAAAAATCAATTTTCTGATGAAAAACAATGATCCGCGACCTGTCGAATTTTCTCCAGATGGTCAAAAATGGTAATTTTTTTTATTAAATTTTTTGACTGTAAATGACTATTGCATGTGAATTATCACTTTTGGAACTAAAATAAGTGTGTTTAGAGTCATTTCAATACCTTTAATTGGTCGAAATAGAAGCTTCGGAGTAGGAGAAAAAGTCTGTAAAAATGGCACTTTTGGTCACAATGAGGATTTAAAAAGTAGTTATTCAACATGAGGCACAACCCAAATTACATTTTGAATCAATTCTTCCACAGTCCAAAAAATCAATTTTCTGATGAAAAACGATGATCCACGACCTGTCGAATTTTCTCCAGATGGTCAAAAATGGTAATTTTTTAATATTTAATTTTTTGACTGTAAATGAATATTGCATGTGAATTATCACTTTCGGAACTAAAATAAGTGTGTTTAGAGTCATTTTAATGCCTTTAATTGGTTGAAATAGAAGCTTCTGAGTCAGAGAAAAAGTCTGTAAAAATTGCACTTTTGGTCACATTGAGGATTTAAAAAGTAGTTATTCAACATGAGGCACAACCCAAATTACATTTTGAATCAATTCTTCCACAGTTCAAAAAATCAATTTTCTGATGAAAAACGATGATCCGCGACCTGTCAAATTTTCTCCAGATGGTCAAAAATGGTAATTTTTTAATATTAAATTTTTTGACTGTAAATGAATATTGCATGTGAATTATCACTTTCGGAACTAAAATAAGTGTGTTTAGAGTCATTTTAATGCCTTTAATTGGTCGAAATAGAAGCTTCTGAGTCAGAGAAAAAGTCTGTAAAAATGGCACTTTTGGTCACATTGAGGCTTTAAAAACGTAGTTATTTAACATGAGGCACAATCCAAATTACATTTTGAATCAATTTTTCCACAGTCCAAAAAAATCAATTTTCTGATGAAAAACGATGACCCGTGACCTGTCGAACTTTCTCCAGATGGTCAAAAATTGTAAATTTGTAATATTTAATTTTTTGACTGTAAATTACTTTTGCAAGTGAATTATCACTTTTGGAACTAAAATAAGTGTGTTTAGAGTCATTTTAATGCCTGAAATTGGTCAAAATAAAAGCTCTCGAGTAGGAGAAAAAGACTGTAAAAAAGGCAATTTTGGTCACATTGAGGCTTTAGAAAGTAGTTATTCAACATGAGGCACAATCAAAATTACATTTTGAATCAATTTTTCCAGAGTCAAAAAAATCAATTTTCTGATGAAAAACGATGACCCGTGATCTGTCGAACTATCTCCAGATGGTCAAAAATTGTAATTTTGTAATATTTAATTTTTTGCCTGTAAATGACTTTTGCAAGTGAATTATCTCTTTTGGAACTAAAATAAGTGTGTTTAGAGTCATTTTAATGCCTGAAATTGGTCAAAATAAAAGCTTCTGAGTAGGAGAAAAAGTCTGTAAAAAAGGCAATTTTGGTCACATTGAGGCTTTAGAAAGTAGTTATTCAACATGAGGCACAATCCAAATGACATTTTGAATCAATTTTTCTACAGTCCAAAAAAATCAATTTTCTGATGAAAAACAATGATCCGCGACCTGTCGAATTTTCTCCAGATGGTCAAAAATGGTAATTTTTTAATATTTAATTTTTTGACTGTAAATGACTATTGCATGTGAATTATCACTTTTGGAACTAAAATAAGTGTGTTTAGAGTCATTTCAATACCTTTAATTGGTCGAAATAGAAGCTTCGGAGTAGGAGAAAAAGTCTGTAAAAATGGCACTTTTGGTCACATTGAGGATTTAAAAAGTAGTTATTCAACATGAGGCACAACCCAAATTACATTTTGAATCAATTCTTCCACAGTCCAAAAAATCAATTTTCTGATGAAAAACGATGATCCGCGACCTGTCGAATTTTCTCCAGATGGTCAAAAATGGTAATTTTTTAATATTTAATTTTTTGACTGTAAATGAATATTGCATGGGAATTATCACTTTCGGAACTACAATAAGTGTGTTTAGAGTCATTTTAATGCCTGAAATTGGTCAAAATAAAAGCTTCTGAGTAGGAGAAAAAGTCTGTAAAAATGGCACGTTTAGTCACAATGAGGCTTTAAAAAGTAGTTATTCAACATGAGGCACAATCCAAATTACATTTTGAATCAATTTTTCCACAGTCCAAAAAATCAATTTTCTGTTGAAAAATGATGATCCGCGACCTGTCGAATTTTCTCCAGATGGTCAAAAATGGTAATTTTTTAATATTTAATTTTTTGACTGTAAATGACTATTGCATGTGAATTATCACTTTTGGAACTAAAATAAGTGTGTTTAGAGTCATTTCAATGCCTTTAATTGGTCGAAATAGAAGCTTCTGAGTAGGAGAAAAAGTCTGTAAAAATGGCACTTTTGGTCACATTGAGGATTTAAAAAGTAGTTATTCAACATGAGGCACAACCCAAATTACATCTTGAATCAATTCTTCCACAGTCCAAAAAATCAATTTTCTGATGAAAAACGATGAACCGCGACCTGTCGAATTTTCTCCAGATGGTCAAAAATGGTAATTTTTTAATATTTAATTTTTTGACTGTAAATGAATATTGCATGTGAATTATCACTTTCGAAACTAAAATAAGTGTGTTTAGAGTCATTTTAATGCCTTTAATTGGTCGAAATAGAAGCTTCTGAGTAGGAGAAAAAGTCTGTAAAAAAGGCAATTTTGGTCACATTGAGGCTTTAAAAAGTAGTTATTCAACATGAGGCACAATCCAAATTACATTTTGAATCAATTATTCCACAGTCCAAAAAATCAATTTTCTGATGAAAAACGATGATCCACGACCTGTCGAATTTTCTCTAGATGGTCAAAAATGGTAATTTTTTAATATTTAATTTTTTGACTGTAAATGAATATTGCATGTGAATTATCACTTTCGGAACTAAAATAAGTGTGTTTAGAGTCATTTTAATGCCTTTAACTGGTCGAAATAGAAGCTTCTGAGTAGGAGAAAAAGTCTGTAAAAATTGCACTTTTGGTCACATTGAGGATTTAAAAAGTAGTTATTCAACATGAGGCACAACCCAAATTACATTTTGAATCAATTCTTCCACAGTCCAAAAAATCAATTTTCTGATGAAAAACGATGATCCGCGACCTGTCGAATTTTCTCCAGATGGTCAAAAATTGTAATTTTATAATATTTAATTTTTTGACTGTAAATGAATATTGCATGTGAATTATCACTTTCGGAACTAAAATAAGTGTGTTTAGAGTCATTTTAATGCCTTTAATTGGTCGAAATAGAAGCTTCTGAGTAGGAGAAAAAGTCTGTAAAAAAGGCAATTTTGGTCACATTGAGGCTTTAAAAAGTAGTTATTCAACATGAGGCACAATCCAAATTACATTTCGAATCAATTTTTCTACAGTCCAAAAAATCAATTTTCTGATGAAAAACGATGACCCGTGACCTGTCGAACTATCTCCAGTTGGTTAAAAATGGTAATTTTGTAATATTTAATTTTTTGACTGTAAATGACATTTGCATGTGAAATTTCACATTTGGAACAAAAATAAGTGTGTTTAGAGTCACTATAATGCCTGAAATTGGTCAAAATAAAAGCTTCTGAGTAGGAGAAAAAGTCTGTAAAAATGGCACTTTTGGTCACATTGAGGCTTTAGAAAGTAGTTATTCAACATGAGGCACAATCAAAATTACATTTTGAATCAATTCTTCCACAGTCCAAAAAATCAATTTTCTGATTAAAAACGATGATCCGTGACCTGTCGAATTTTCTCCAGATGGTCAAAAATGGTAATTTTTTAATATTTAATTTTTTGACTGTAAATGAATATTGCATGTGAATTATCACTTTCGGAACTAAAATAAGTGTGTTTAGAGTCATTTTAATGCCTTTAATTGGTCGAAATAGAAGCTTCTGAGTAGGAGAAAAAGTCTGTAAGAATTGCACTTTTGGTCACATTGAGGCTTTAAAAAGTAGTTATTCAACATGAGGCACAATCCAAATTACATTTTGAATCAATTCTTCCACAGTCCAAAAAATCAATTTTCTGATGAAAAACGATGATCCGCGCGACCTGTCGAATTTTCTCCAGATGGTCAAAAATGGTAATTTTTTAATATTTAATTTTTTGACTGTAAATGAATATTGCATGTGAATTATCACTTTCGGAACTAAAATAAGTGTGTTTAGAGTCATTTTAATGCCTTTAATTGGTTGAAATAGAAGCTTCTGAGTCAGAGAAAAAGTCTGTAAAAATTGCACTTTTGGTCACATTGAGGATTTAAAAAGTAGTTATTCAACATGAGGCACAACCCAAATTACATTTTGAATCAATTCTTCCACAGTTCAAAAAATCAATTTTCTGATGAAAAACGATGATCCGCGACCTGTCAAATTTTCTCCAGATGGTCAAAAATGGTAATTTTTTAATATTAAATTTTTTGACTGTAAATGAATATTGCATGTGAATTATCACTTTCGGAACTAAAATAAGTGTGTTTAGAGTCATTTTAATGCCTTTAATTGGTCGAAATAGAAGCTTCTGAGTCAGAGAAAAAGTCTGTAAAAATGGCACTTTTGGTCACATTGAGGCTTTAAAAACGTAGTTATTTAACATGAGGCACAATCCAAATTACATTTTGAATCAATTTTTCCACAGTCCAAAAAAATCAATTTTCTGATGAAAAACGATGACCCGTGACCTGTCGAACTTTCTCCAGATGGTCAAAAATTGTAAATTTGTAATATTTAATTTTTTGACTGTAAATGACTTTTGCAAGTGAATTATCACTTTTGGAACTAAAATAAGTGTGTTTAGAGTCATTTTAATGCCTGAAATTGGTCAAAATAAAAGCTCTCGAGTAGGAGAAAAAGTCTGTAAAAAAGGCAATTTTGGTCACATTGAGGCTTTAGAAAGTAGTTATTCAACATGAGGCACAATCAAAATTACATTTTGAATCAATTTTTCCAGAGTCAAAAAAATCAATTTTCTGATGAAAAACGATGACCCGTGATCTGTCGAACTATCTCCAGATGGTCAAAAATTGTAATTTTGTAATATTTAATTTTTTGCCTGTAAATGACTTTTGCAAGTGAATTATCTCTTTTGGAACTAAAATAAGTGTGTTTAGAGTCATTTTAATGCCTGAAATTGGTCAAAATAAAAGCTTCTGAGTAGGAGAAAAAGTCTGTAAAAAAGGCAATTTTGGTCACATTGAGGCTTTAGAAAGTAGTTATTCAACATGAGGCACAATCCAAATGACATTTTGAATCAATTTTTCTACAGTCCAAAAAAATCAATTTTCTGATGAAAAACAATGATCCGCGACCTGTCGAATTTTCTCCAGATGGTCAAAAATGGTAATTTTTTTTATTAAATTTTTTGACTGTAAATGACTATTGCATGTGAATTATCACTTTTGGAACTAAAATAAGTGTGTTTAGAGTCATTTCAATACCTTTAATTGGTCGAAATAGAAGCTTCGGAGTAGGAGAAAAAGTCTGTAAAAATGGCACTTTTGGTCACAATGAGGATTTAAAAAGTAGTTATTCAACATGAGGCACAACCCAAATTACATTTTGAATCAATTCTTCCACAGTCCAAAAAATCAATTTTCTGATGAAAAACGATGATCCACGACCTGTCGAATTTTCTCCAGATGGTCAAAAATGGTAATTTTTTAATATTTAATTTTTTGACTGTAAATGAATATTGCATGTGAATTATCACTTTCGGAACTAAAATAAGTGTGTTTAGAGTCATTTTAATGCCTTTAATTGGTTGAAATAGAAGCTTCTGAGTCAGAGAAAAAGTCTGTAAAAATTGCACTTTTGGTCACATTGAGGATTTAAAAAGTAGTTATTCAACATGAGGCACAACCCAAATTACATTTTGAATCAATTCTTCCACAGTTCAAAAAATCAATTTTCTGATGAAAAACGATGATCCGCGACCTGTCAAATTTTCTCCAGATGGTCAAAAATGGTAATTTTTTAATATTAAATTTTTTGACTGTAAATGAATATTGCATGTGAATTATCACTTTCGGAACTAAAATAAGTGTGTTTAGAGTCATTTTAATGCCTTTAATTGGTCGAAATAGAAGCTTCTGAGTCAGAGAAAAAGTCTGTAAAAATGGCACTTTTGGTCACATTGAGGCTTTAAAAACGTAGTTATTTAACATGAGGCACAATCCAAATTACATTTTGAATCAATTTTTCCACAGTCCAAAAAAATCAATTTTCTGATGAAAAACGATGACCCGTGACCTGTCGAACTTTCTCCAGATGGTCAAAAATTGTAAATTTGTAATATTTAATTTTTTGACTGTAAATTACTTTTGCAAGTGAATTATCACTTTTGGAACTAAAATAAGTGTGTTTAGAGTCATTTTAATGCCTGAAATTGGTCAAAATAAAAGCTCTCGAGTAGGAGAAAAAGACTGTAAAAAAGGCAATTTTGGTCACATTGAGGCTTTAGAAAGTAGTTATTCAACATGAGGCACAATCAAAATTACATTTTGAATCAATTTTTCCAGAGTCAAAAAAATCAATTTTCTGATGAAAAACGATGACCCGTGATCTGTCGAACTATCTCCAGATGGTCAAAAATTGTAATTTTGTAATATTTAATTTTTTGCCTGTAAATGACTTTTGCAAGTGAATTATCTCTTTTGGAACTAAAATAAGTGTGTTTAGAGTCATTTTAATGCCTGAAATTGGTCAAAATAAAAGCTTCTGAGTAGGAGAAAAAGTCTGTAAAAAAGGCAATTTTGGTCACATTGAGGCTTTAGAAAGTAGTTATTCAACATGAGGCACAATCCAAATGACATTTTGAATCAATTTTTCTACAGTCCAAAAAAATCAATTTTCTGATGAAAAACAATGATCCGCGACCTGTCGAATTTTCTCCAGATGGTCAAAAATGGTAATTTTTTAATATTTAATTTTTTGACTGTAAATGACTATTGCATGTGAATTATCACTTTTGGAACTAAAATAAGTGTGTTTAGAGTCATTTCAATACCTTTAATTGGTCGAAATAGAAGCTTCGGAGTAGGAGAAAAAGTCTGTAAAAATGGCACTTTTGGTCACATTGAGGATTTAAAAAGTAGTTATTCAACATGAGGCACAACCCAAATTACATTTTGAATCAATTCTTCCACAGTCCAAAAAATCAATTTTCTGATGAAAAACGATGATCCGCGACCTGTCGAATTTTCTCCAGATGGTCAAAAATGGTAATTTTTTAATATTTAATTTTTTGACTGTAAATGAATATTGCATGGGAATTATCACTTTCGGAACTACAATAAGTGTGTTTAGAGTCATTTTAATGCCTGAAATTGGTCAAAATAAAAGCTTCTGAGTAGGAGAAAAAGTCTGTAAAAATGGCACGTTTAGTCACAATGAGGCTTTAAAAAGTAGTTATTCAACATGAGGCACAATCCAAATTACATTTTGAATCAATTTTTCCACAGTCCAAAAAATCAATTTTCTGTTGAAAAATGATGATCCGCGACCTGTCGAATTTTCTCCAGATGGTCAAAAATGGTAATTTTTTAATATTTAATTTTTTGACTGTAAATGACTATTGCATGTGAATTATCACTTTTGGAACTAAAATAAGTGTGTTTAGAGTCATTTCAATGCCTTTAATTGGTCGAAATAGAAGCTTCTGAGTAGGAGAAAAAGTCTGTAAAAATGGCACTTTTGGTCACATTGAGGATTTAAAAAGTAGTTATTCAACATGAGGCACAACCCAAATTACATCTTGAATCAATTCTTCCACAGTCCAAAAAATCAATTTTCTGATGAAAAACGATGAACCGCGACCTGTCGAATTTTCTCCAGATGGTCAAAAATGGTAATTTTTTAATATTTAATTTTTTGACTGTAAATGAATATTGCATGTGAATTATCACTTTCGAAACTAAAATAAGTGTGTTTAGAGTCATTTTAATGCCTTTAATTGGTCGAAATAGAAGCTTCTGAGTAGGAGAAAAAGTCTGTAAAAAAGGCAATTTTGGTCACATTGAGGCTTTAAAAAGTAGTTATTCAACATGAGGCACAATCCAAATTACATTTTGAATCAATTATTCCACAGTCCAAAAAATCAATTTTCTGATGAAAAACGATGATCCACGACCTGTCGAATTTTCTCTAGATGGTCAAAAATGGTAATTTTTTAATATTTAATTTTTTGACTGTAAATGAATATTGCATGTGAATTATCACTTTCGGAACTAAAATAAGTGTGTTTAGAGTCATTTTAATGCCTTTAACTGGTCGAAATAGAAGCTTCTGAGTAGGAGAAAAAGTCTGTAAAAATTGCACTTTTGGTCACATTGAGGATTTAAAAAGTAGTTATTCAACATGAGGCACAACCCAAATTACATTTTGAATCAATTCTTCCACAGTCCAAAAAATCAATTTTCTGATGAAAAACGATGATCCGCGACCTGTCGAATTTTCTCCAGATGGTCAAAAATTGTAATTTTATAATATTTAATTTTTTGACTGTAAATGAATATTGCATGTGAATTATCACTTTCGGAACTAAAATAAGTGTGTTTAGAGTCATTTTAATGCCTTTAATTGGTCGAAATAGAAGCTTCTGAGTAGGAGAAAAAGTCTGTAAAAAAGGCAATTTTGGTCACATTGAGGCTTTAAAAAGTAGTTATTCAACATGAGGCACAATCCAAATTACATTTCGAATCAATTTTTCTACAGTCCAAAAAATCAATTTTCTGATGAAAAACGATGACCCGTGACCTGTCGAACTATCTCCAGTTGGTTAAAAATGGTAATTTTGTAATATTTAATTTTTTGACTGTAAATGACATTTGCATGTGAAATTTCACATTTGGAACAAAAATAAGTGTGTTTAGAGTCACTATAATGCCTGAAATTGGTCAAAATAAAAGCTTCTGAGTAGGAGAAAAAGTCTGTAAAAATGGCACTTTTGGTCACATTGAGGCTTTAGAAAGTAGTTATTCAACATGAGGCACAATCAAAATTACATTTTGAATCAATTCTTCCACAGTCCAAAAAATCAATTTTCTGATTAAAAACGATGATCCGTGACCTGTCGAATTTTCTCCAGATGGTCAAAAATGGTAATTTTTTAATATTTAATTTTTTGACTGTAAATGAATATTGCATGTGAATTATCACTTTCGGAACTAAAATAAGTGTGTTTAGAGTCATTTTAATGCCTTTAATTGGTCGAAATAGAAGCTTCTGAGTCAGAGAAAAAGTCTGTAAAAATGGCACTTTTGGTCACATTGAGGCTTTAAAAACGTAGTTATTTAACATGAGGCACAATCCAAATTACATTTTGAATCAATTTTTCCACAGTCCAAAAAAATCAATTTTCTGATGAAAAACGATGACCCGTGACCTGTCGAACTTTCTCCAGATGGTCAAAAATTGTAAATTTGTAATATTTAATTTTTTACTGTAAATGACTTTTGCAAGTGAATTATCACTTTTGGAACTAAAATAAGTGTGTTTAGAGTCATTTTAATGCCTGAAATTGGTCAAAATAAAAGCTCTAGAGTAGGAGAAAAAGTCTGTAAAAAAGGCAATTTTGGTCACATTGAGGCTTTAGAAAGTAGTTATTCAACATGAGGCACAATCAAAATTACATTTTGAATCAATTTTTCCAGAGTCAAAAAAATCAATTTTCTGATGAAAAACGATGACCCGTGACCTGTCGAACTATCTCCAGATGGTCAAAAATTGTAATTTTGTAATATTTAATTTTTTGCCTGTAAATGACTTTTGCAAGTGAATTATCTCTTTTGGAACTAAAATAAGTGTGTTTAGAGTCATTTTATTGCCTGAAATTGGTCAAAATAAAAGCTTCTGAGTAGGAGAAAAAGTCTGTAAAAAAGGCAATTTTGGTCACATTGAGGCTTTAGAAAGTAGTTATTCAACATGAGGCACAATCCAAATGACATTTTGAATCAATTTTTCTACAGTCCAAAAAATCAATTTTCTGATGAAAAACAATGATCCGCGACCTGTCGAATTTTCTCCAGATGGTCAAAAATGGTAATTTTTTAATATTTAATTTTTTGACTGTAAATGACTATTGCATGTGAATTATCACTTTTGGAACTAAAATAAGTGTGTTTAGAGTCATTTCAATGCCTTTAATTGGTCGAAATAGAAGCTTCTGGGTAGGAGAAAAAGTCTGTAAAAATGGCACTTTTGGTCACATTGAGGATTTAAAAAGTAGTTATTCAACATGAGGCACAACCCAAATTACATTTTGAATCAATTCTTCCACAGTCCAAAAAATCAATTTTCTGATGAAAAACGATGATCCGCGACCTGTCGAATTTTCTCCAGATGGTCAAAAATGGTAATTTTTTAATATTTAATTTTTTGACTGTAAATGAATATTGCATGTGAATTATCACTTTCGGAACTACAATAAGTGTGTTTAGAGTCATTTTAATGCCTGAAATTGGTCAAAATAAAAGCTCTCGAGTAGGAGAAAAAGTCTGTAAAAAAGGCAATTTTGGTCACATTGAGGCTTTAGAAAGTAGTTATTCAACATGAGGCACAATCCAAATGACATTTTGAATCAATTTTTCTACAGTCCAAAAAATCAATTATCTGATGAAAAACGATGAACCGTGACCTGTCGAACTTTCTCCAGATAGTCAGAAATAGTAATTTTTTAATGTTTAATTTTTTTACAAAAAATGTCATTTGCATGTGAAATATCACATTTGGAACAAAAATAAGTGTGTTTAGAGTCATTTTAATGCCTGAAATTGGTCAAAATAAAAGCTTCTGAGTAGGAGAAAAAGTCTGTAAAAATGGCACTTTTAGTCACAATGAGGCTTTAAAAAGTAGTTATTCAACATGAGGCACAATCCAAATTACATTTCGAATCAATTCTTCCACAGTCCAAAAAAATCAATTTTCTGATGAAAAACGATGATCCGACCTGTCGAATTTTCTCCAGATGGTCAAAAATGGTAATTTTTTAATATTTAATTTTTTGACTGTAAATGACTATTGCATGTGAATTATCACTTTTGGAACTAAAATAAGTGTGTTTAGAGTCATTTTAATGCCTTTAATTGGTCGAAATAGAAGCTTCTGAGTAGGAGAAAAAGTCTGTAAAAAAGGCAATTTTGGTCACATTGAGGCTTTAAAAAGTAGTTATTCAACATGAGGCACAATCCAAATTACATTTCGAATCAATTTTTCTACAGTCAAAAAAATCAATTTTCTGATGAAAAACGATGACCCGTGACCTGTCGAACTATCTCCAGATGGTCAAAAATTGTAATTTTGTAATATTTAATTTTTTGCCTGTAAATGACTTTTGCAAGTGAATTATCTCTTTTGGAACTAAAATAAGTGTGTTTAGAGTCATTTTAATGCCTGAAATTGGTCAAAATAAAAGCTTCTGAGTAGGAGAAAAAGTCTGTAAAAAAGGCAATTTTGGTCACATTGAGGCTTTAGAAAGTAGTTATTCAACATGAGGCACAATCCAAATGACATTTTGAATCAATTTTTCTACAGTCCAAAAAATCAATTTTCTGATGAAAAACAATGATCCGCGACCTGTCGAATTTTCTCCAGATGGTCAAAAATGGTAATTTTTTAATATTTAATTTTTTGACTGTAAATGACTATTGCATGTGAATTATCACTTTTGGAACTAAAATAAGTGTGTTTAGAGTCATTTTAATGCCTGAAATTGGTCAAAATAAAAGCTCTCGAGTAGGAGAAAAAGTCTGTAAAAAAGGCAATTTTGGTCACATTGAGGCTTTAGAAAGTAGTTATTCAACATGAGGCACAATCCAAATGACATTTTGAATCAATTTTTCTACAGTCCAAAAAATCAATTTTCTGATGAAAAACGATGACCCGTGACCTGTCGAACTTTCTCCAGATAGTCAGAAATAGTAATTTTTTAATGTGTAATTTTTTTACAATAAATGTCATTTGCATGTGAAATATCACATTTGGAACAAAAATAAGTGTGTTTAGAGTCATTTTAATGCCTGAAATTGGTCAAAATAAAAGCTTCTGAGTAGGAGAAAAAGTCCGTAAAAATGGCACTTTTAGTCACAATGAGGCTTTAAAAAGTAGTTATTCAACATGAGGCACAATCCAAATTACATTTTGAATCAATTTTTCCACAGTCCAAAAAATCAATTTTCTGTTGAAAAATGATGATCCGCGACCTGTCGAATTTTCTCCAGATGGTCAAAAATGGTAATTTTTTAATATTTAATTTTTTGACTGTAAATGACTATTGCATGTGAATTATCACTTTTGGAACTAAAATAAGTGTGTTTAGAGTCATTTCAATGCCTTTAATTGGTCGAAATAGAAGCTTCTGAGTAGGAGAAAAAGTCTGTAAAAATGGCACTTTTGGTCACATTGAGGATTTAAAAAGTAGTTATTCAACATGAGGCACAACCCAAATTACATTTTGAATCAATTCTTCCACAGTCCAAAAAATCAATTTTCTGATGAAAAACGATGATCCGCGACCTGTCGAATTTTCTCCAGATGGTCAAAAATGGTAATTTTTTAATATTTAATTTTTTGACTGTAAATGAATATTGCATGTGAATTATCACTTTCGGAACTACAATAAGTGTGTTTAGAGTCATTTTAATGCCTGAAATTGGTCAAAATAAAAGCTCTCGAGTAGGAGAAAAAGTCTGTAAAAAAGGCAATTTTGGTCACATTGAGGCTTTAGAAAGTAGTTATTCAACATGAGGCACAATCCAAATGACATTTTGAATCAATTTTTCTATAGTCCAAAAAATCAATTATCTGATGAAAAACGATGATCCGTGACCTGTCGAACTTTCTCCAGATAGTCAGAAATAGTAATTTTTTAATGTGTAATTTTTTTACAATAAATGTCATTTGCATGTGAAATATCACATTTGGAACAAAAATAAGTGTGTTTAGAGTCATTTTAATGCCTGAAATTGGTCAAAATAAAAGCTTCTGAGTAGGAGAAAAAGTCTGTAAAAATGGCACTTTTAGTCACAATGAGGCTTTAAAAAGTAGTTATTCAACATGAGGCACAATCCAAATTACATTTTGAATCAATTCTTCCACAGTCCAAAAAAATCAATTTTCTGATGAAAAACGATGATCCGACCTGTCGAATTTTCTCCAGATGGTCAAAAATGGTAATTTTTTAATATTTAATTTTTTGACTGTAAATGACTATTGCATGTGAATTATCACTTTTGGAACTAAAATAAGTGTGTTTAGAGTCATTTTAATGCCTTTAATTGGTCGAAATAGAAGCTTCTGAGTAGGAGAAAAAGTCTGTAAAAAAGGCAATTTTGGTCACATTGAGGCTTTAAAAAGTAGTTATTCAACATGAGGCACAATCCAAATTACATTTCGAATCAATTTTTCTACAGTCAAAAAAATCAATTTTCTGATGAAAAACGATGACCCGTGACCTGTCGAACTATCTCCAGATGGTCAAAAATTGTAATTTTGTAATATTTAATTTTTTGCCTGTAAATGACTTTTGCAAGTGAATTATCTCTTTTGGAACTAAAATAAGTGTGTTTAGAGTCATTTTAATGCCTGAAATTGGTCAAAATAAAAGCTTCTGAGTAGGAGAAAAAGTCTGTAAAAAAGGCAATTTTGGTCACATTGAGGCTTTAGAAAGTAGTTATTCAACATGAGGCACAATCCAAATGACATTTTGAATCAATTTTTCTACAGTCCAAAAAATCAATTTTCTGATGAAAAACAATGATCCGCGACCTGTCGAATTTTCTCCAGATGGTCAAAAATGGTAATTTTTTAATATTTAATTTTTTGACTGTAAATGACTATTGCATGTGAATTATCACTTTTGGAACTAAAATAAGTGTGTTTAGAGTCATTTTAATGCCTGAAATTGGTCAAAATAAAAGCTCTCGAGTAGGAGAAAAAGTCTGTAAAAAAGGCAATTTTGGTCACATTGAGGCTTTAGAAAGTAGTTATTCAACATGAGGCACAATCCAAATGACATTTTGAATCAATTTTTCTACAGTCCAAAAAATCAATTTTCTGATGAACAACGATGACCCGTGACCTGTCGAACTTTCTCCAGATAGTCAGAAATAGTAATTTTTTAATGTTTAATTTTTTTACAATAAATGTCATTTGCATGTGAAATATCACATTTGGAACAAAAATAAGTGTGTTTAGAGTCATTTTAATGCCTGAAATTGGTCAAAATAAAAGCTTCTGAGTAGGAGCAAAAGTCTGTAAAAATGGCACTTTTAGTCACAATGAGGCTTTAAAAAGTAGTTATTCAACATGAGGCACAATCCAAATTACATTTCGAATCAATTCTTCCACAGTCCAAAAAATCAATTTTCTGATGAAAAACGATGACCCGTGACCTGTCGAACTATCTCCAGTTGGTTAAAAATGGTAATTTTGTAATATTTAATTTTTTGACTGTAAATGACATTTGCATGTGAAATATCACATTTGGAACAAAAATATGTGTGTTTAGAGTCACTTTAATGCCTGAAATTGGTCAAAATAAAAGCTTCTGAGTAGGAGAAAAAGTCTGTAAAAATGGCACTTTTGGTCACATTGAGGCTTTAAAAAGTAGTTATTCAACATGAGGCACAATCCAAATTACATTTTGAATAAATTTTTCTACAGTCCAAAAAATCAATTTTCTGATGAAAAACGATGACCCGTGACCTGTCGAACTTTCTCCAGATAGTCAGAAATAGTAATTTTTTAATGTGTAATTTTTTTACAATAAATGTCATTTGCATGTGAAATATCACATTTGGAACAAAAATAAGTGTATTTAGAGTCATTTTAATGCCTGAAATTGGTCAAAATAAAAGCTTCTGAGTAGGAGAAAAAGTCTGTAAAAATGGCACTTTTAGTCACAATGAGGCTTTAAAAAGAAGTTATTCAACATGAGGCACAATCCAAATTACATTTTGAATCAATTTTTCCACAGTCCAAAAAATCAATTTTCTGTTGAGAAATGATGATCCGCGACCTGTCGAATTTTCTCCAGCATGTCAAAAATGGTAATTTTTTAATATTTAATTTTTTGACTGTAAATGACTATTGCATGTGAATTATCACTTTTGGAACTAAAATAAGTGTGTTTAGAGTCATTTCAATGCCTTTAATTGGTCAAAATAGAAGCTTCTGAGTAGGAGAAAAAGTCTGTAAAAAAGGCAATTTTGGTCACATTGAGGCTTTAAAAAGTAGTTATTCAACATGAGGCACAATCCAAATTACATTTCGAATCAATTCTTCCACAGTCCAAAAAATCAATTTTCTGATGAAAAACGATGACCCGTGACCTGTCGAACTATCTCCAGTTGGTTAAAAATGGTAATTTTGTAATATTTAATTTTTTGACTGTAGATGACATTTGCATGTGAAATATCACATTTGGAACAAAAATAAGTGTGTTTAGAGTCACTTTAATGCCTGAAATTGGTCAAAATAAAAGCTTCTGAGTAGGAGAAAAAGTCTGTAAAAATGGCACTTTTGGTCACATTGAGGCTTTAAAAAGTAGTTATTCAACATGAGGCACAATCCAAATGACATTTTGAATCAATTCTTCCACAGTCCAAAAAATCAATTTTCTGATGAAAAACAATGATCCGCGACCTGTCGAATTTTCTCCAGATGGTCAAAAATGGTAATTTTTTAATATTTAATTTTTTGACTGTAAATGACTATTGCATGTGAATTATAACTTTTGGAACTAAAATAAGTGTGTTTAGAGTCATTTCAATGCCTTTAATTGGTCGAAATAGAAGCTTCTGAGTAGGAGAAAAAGTCTGTAAAAATGGCACTTTTGGTCACATTGAGGATTTAAAAAGTAGTTATTCAACATGAGGCACAACCCAAATTACATTTTGAATCAATTCTTCCACAGTCCAAAAAATCAATTTTCTGATGAAAAACGATGATCCGACCTGTCGAATTTTCTCCAGATGGTCAAAAATGGTAATTTTTTAATATTTAATTTTTTGACTGTAAATGAATATTGCATGTGAATTATCACTTTCGGAACTACAATAAGTGTGTTTAGAGTCATTTTAATGCCTGAAATTGGTCAAAATAAAAGCTCTCGAGTAGGAGAAAAAGTCTGTAAAAAAGGCAATTTTGGTCACATTGAGGCTTTAGAAAGTAGTTATTCAACATGAGGCACAATCCAAATGACATTTTGAATCAATTTTTCTACAGTCCAAAAAATCAATTATCTGATGAAAAACGATGACCCGTGACCTGTCGAACTTTCTCCAGATAGTCAGAAATAGTAATTTTTTAATGTGTAATTTTTTTACAATAAATGTCATTTGCATGTGAAATATCACATTTGGAACAAAAATAAGTGTGTTTAGAGTCATTTTAATGCCTGAAATTGGTCAAAATAAAAGCTTCTGAGTAGGAGAAAAAGTCTGTAAAAATGGCACTTTTAGTCACAATGAGGCTTTAAAAAGTAGTTATTCAACATGAGGCACAATCCAAATTACATTTTGAATCAATTCTCCCACAGTCCAAAAAAATCAATTTTCTGATGAAAAACGATGATCCGACCTGTCGAATTTTCTCCAGATGGTCAAAAATGGTAATTTTTTAATATTTAATTTTTTGACTGTAAATGACTATTGCATGTGAATTATCACTTTTGGAACTAAAATAAGTGTGTTTAGAGTCATTTTAATGCCTTTAATTGGTCGAAATAGAAGCTTCTGAGTAGGAGAAAAAGTCTGTAAAAAAGGCAATTTTGGTCACATTGAGGCTTCAAAAAGTTGTTATTCAACATGAGGCACAATCCAAATTACATTTCGAATCAATTTTTCTACAGTCAAAAAAATCAATTTTCTGATGAAAAACGATGACCCGTGACCTGTCGAACTATCTCCAGATGGTCAAAAATTGTAATTTTGTAATATTTAATTTTTTGCCTGTAAATGACTTTTGCAAGTGAATTATCTCTTTTGGAACTAAAATAAGTGTGTTTAGAGTCATTTTAATGCCTGAAATTGGTCAAAATAAAAGCTTCTGAGTAGGAGAAAAAGTCTGTAAAAAAGGCAATTTTGGTCACATTGAGGCTTTAGAAAGTAGTTATTCAACATGAGGCACAATCCAAATGACATTTTGAATCAATTTTTCTACAGTCCAAAAAATCAATTTTCTGATGAAAAACAATGATCCGCGACCTGTCGAATTTTCTCCAGATGGTCAAAAATGGTAATTTTTTAATATTTAATTTTTTGACTGTAAATGACTATTGCATGGGAATAATCACTTTTGGAACTAAAATAAGTGTGTTTAGAGTCATTTTAATGCCTGAAATTGGTCAAAATAAAAGCTCTCGAGTAGGAGAAAAAGTCTGTAAAAAAGGCAATTTTGGTCACATTGAGGCTTTAGAAAGTAGTTATTCAACATGAGGCACAATCCAAATGACATTTTGAATCAATTTTTCTACAGTCCAAAAAATCAATTTTCTGATGAAAAACGATGACCCGTGACCTGTCGAACTTTCTCCAGATAGTCAGAAATAGTAATTTTTTAATGTTTAATTTTTTTACAATAAATGTCATTTGCATGTGAAATATCACATTTGGAACAAAAATAAGTGTGTTTAGAGTCATTTTAATGCCTGAAATTGGTCAAAATAAAAGCTTCTGAGTAGGAGCAAAAGTCTGTAAAAATGGCACTTTTAGTCACAATGAGGCTTTAAAAAGTAGTTATTCAACATGAGGCACAATCCAAATTACATTTCGAATCAATTCTTCCACAGTCCAAAAAATCAATTTTCTGATGAAAAACGATGACCCGTGACCTGTCGAACTATCTCCAGTTGGTTAAAAATGGTAATTTTGTAATATTTAATTTTTTGACTGTAAATGACATTTGCATGTGAAATATCACATTTGGAACAAAAATATGTGTGTTTAGAGTCACTTTAATGCCTGAAATTGGTCAAAATAAAAGCTTCTGAGTAGGAGAAAAAGTCTGTAAAAATGGCACTTTTGGTCACATTGAGGCTTTAAAAAGTAGTTATTCAACATGAGGCACAATCCAAATTACATTTTGAATCAATTTTTCTACAGTCCAAAAAATCAATTTTCTGATGAAAAACGATGACCCGTGACCTGTCGAACTTTCTCCAGATAGTCAGAAATAGTAATTTTTTAATGTGTAATTTTTTTACAATAAATGTCATTTGCATGTGAAATATCACATTTGGAACAAAAATAAGTGTATTTAGAGTCATTTTAATGCCTGAAATTGGTCAAAATAAAAGCTTCTGAGTAGGAGAAAAAGTCTGTAAAAATGGCACTTTTAGTCACAATGAGGCTTTAAAAAGTAGTTATTCAACATGAGGCACAATCCAAATTACATTTTGAATCAATTTTTCCACAGTCCAAAAAATCAATTTTCTGTTGAAAAATGATGATCCGCGACCTGTCGAATTTTCTCCAGCATGTCAAAAATGGTAATTTTTTAATATTTAATTTTTTGACTGTAAATGACTATTGCATGTGAATTATCACTTTTGGAACTAAAATAAGTGTGTTTAGAGTCATTTCAATGCCTTTAATTGGTCAAAATAGAAGCTTCTGAGTAGGAGAAAAAGTCTGTAAAAAAGGCAATTTTGGTCACATTGAGGCTTTAAAAAGTAGTTATTCAACATGAGGCACAATCCAAATTACATTTCGAATCAATTCTTCCACAGTCCAAAAAATCAATTTTCTGATGAAAAACAATGATCCGCGACCTGTCGAATTTTCTCCAGATGGTCAAAAATGGTAATTTTTTAATATTTAATTTTTTGACTGTAAATGACTATTGCATGTGAATTATAACTTTTGGAACTAAAATAAGTGTGTTTAGAGTCATTTCAATGCCTTTAATTGGTCGAAATAGAAGCTTCTGAGTAGGAGAAAAAGTCTGTAAAAATGGCACTTTTGGTCACATTGAGGATTTAAAAAGTAGTTATTCAACATGAGGCACAACCCAAATTACATTTTGAATCAATTCTTCCACAGTCCAAAAAATCAATTTTCTGATGAAAAACGATGATCCGACCTGTCGAATTTTCTCCAGATGGTCAAAAATGGTAATTTTTTAATATTTAATTTTTTGACTGTAAATGAATATTGCATGTGAATTATCACTTTCGGAACTACAATAAGTGTGTTTAGAGTCATTTTAATGCCTGAAATTGGTCAAAATAAAAGCTCTCGAGTAGGAGAAAAAGTCTGTAAAAAAGGCAATTTTGGTCACATTGAGGCTTTAGAAAGTAGTTATTCAACATGAGGCACAATCCAAATGACATTTTGAATCAATTTTTCTACAGTCCAAAAAATCAATTATCTGATGAAAAACGATGACCCGTGACCTGTCGAACTTTCTCCAGATAGTCAGAAATAGTAATTTTTTAATGTGTAATTTTTTTACAATAAATGTCATTTGCATGTGAAATATCACATTTGGAACAAAAATAAGTGTGTTTAGAGTCATTTTAATGCCTGAAATTGGTCAAAATAAAAGCTTCTGAGTAGGAGAAAAAGTCTGTAAAAATGGCACTTTTAGTCACAATGAGGCTTTAAAAAGTAGTTATTCAACATGAGGCACAATCCAAATTACATTTTGAATCAATTCTCCCACAGTCCAAAAAAATCAATTTTCTGATGAAAAACGATGATCCGACCTGTCGAATTTTCTCCAGATGGTCAAAAATGGTAATTTTTTAATATTTAATTTTTTGACTGTAAATGACTATTGCATGTGAATTATCACTTTTGGAACTAAAATAAGTGTGTTTAGAGTCATTTTAATGCCTTTAATTGGTCGAAATAGAAGCTTCTGAGTAGGAGAAAAAGTCTGTAAAAAAGGCAATTTTGGTCACATTGAGGCTTCAAAAAGTTGTTATTCAACATGAGGCACAATCCAAATTACATTTCGAATCAATTTTTCTACAGTCAAAAAAATCAATTTTCTGATGAAAAACGATGACCCGTGACCTGTCGAACTATCTCCAGATGGTCAAAAATTGTAATTTTGTAATATTTAATTTTTTGCCTGTAAATGACTTTTGCAAGTGAATTATCTCTTTTGGAACTAAAATAAGTGTGTTTAGAGTCATTTTAATGCCTGAAATTGGTCAAAATAAAAGCTTCTGAGTAGGAGAAAAAGTCTGTAAAAAAGGCAATTTTGGTCACATTGAGGCTTTAGAAAGTAGTTATTCAACATGAGGCACAATCCAAATGACATTTTGAATCAATTTTTCTACAGTCCAAAAAATCAATTTTCTGATGAAAAACAATGATCCGCGACCTGTCGAATTTTCTCCAGATGGTCAAAAATGGTAATTTTTTAATATTTAATTTTTTGACTGTAAATGACTATTGCATGGGAATAATCACTTTTGGAACTAAAATAAGTGTGTTTAGAGTCATTTTAATGCCTGAAATTGGTCAAAATAAAAGCTCTCGAGTAGGAGAAAAAGTCTGTAAAAAAGGCAATTTTGGTCACATTGAGGCTTTAGAAAGTAGTTATTCAACATGAGGCACAATCCAAATGACATTTTGAATCAATTTTTCTACAGTCCAAAAAATCAATTTTCTGATGAAAAACGATGACCCGTGACCTGTCGAACTTTCTCCAGATAGTCAGAAATAGTAATTTTTTAATGTTTAATTTTTTTACAATAAATGTCATTTGCATGTGAAATATCACATTTGGAACAAAAATAAGTGTGTTTAGAGTCATTTTAATGCCTGAAATTGGTCAAAATAAAAGCTTCTGAGTAGGAGCAAAAGTCTGTAAAAATGGCACTTTTAGTCACAATGAGGCTTTAAAAAGTAGTTATTCAACATGAGGCACAATCCAAATTACATTTCGAATCAATTCTTCCACAGTCCAAAAAATCAATTTTCTGATGAAAAACGATGACCCGTGACCTGTCGAACTATCTCCAGTTGGTTAAAAATGGTAATTTTGTAATATTTAATTTTTTGACTGTAAATGACATTTGCATGTGAAATATCACATTTGGAACAAAAATATGTGTGTTTAGAGTCACTTTAATGCCTGAAATTGGTCAAAATAAAAGCTTCTGAGTAGGAGAAAAAGTCTGTAAAAATGGCACTTTTGGTCACATTGAGGCTTTAAAAAGTAGTTATTCAACATGAGGCACAATCCAAATTACATTTTGAATCAATTTTTCTACAGTCCAAAAAATCAATTTTCTGATGAAAAACGATGACCCGTGACCTGTCGAACTTTCTCCAGATAGTCAGAAATAGTAATTTTTTAATGTGTAATTTTTTTACAATAAATGTCATTTGCATGTGAAATATCACATTTGGAACAAAAATAAGTGTATTTAGAGTCATTTTAATGCCTGAAATTGGTCAAAATAAAAGCTTCTGAGTAGGAGAAAAAGTCTGTAAAAATGGCACTTTTAGTCACAATGAGGCTTTAAAAAGTAGTTATTCAACATGAGGCACAATCCAAATTACATTTTGAATCAATTTTTCCACAGTCCAAAAAATCAATTTTCTGTTGAAAAATGATGATCCGCGACCTGTCGAATTTTCTCCAGCATGTCAAAAATGGTAATTTTTTAATATTTAATTTTTTGACTGTAAATGACTATTGCATGTGAATTATCACTTTTGGAACTAAAATAAGTGTGTTTAGAGTCATTTCAATGCCTTTAATTGGTCAAAATAGAAGCTTCTGAGTAGGAGAAAAAGTCTGTAAAAAAGGCAATTTTGGTCACATTGAGGCTTTAAAAAGTAGTTATTCAACATGAGGCACAATCCAAATTACATTTCGAATCAATTCTTCCACAGTCCAAAAAATCAATTTTCTGATGAAAAACGATGACCCGTGACCTGTCGAACTATCTCCAGTTGGTTAAAAATGGTAATTTTGTAATATTTAATTTTTTGACTGTAGATGACATTTGCATGTGAAATATCACATTTGGAACAAAAATAAGTGTGTTTAGAGTCACTTTAATGCCTGAAATTGGTCAAAATAAAAGCTTCTGAGTAGGAGAAAAAGTCTGTAAAAATGGCACTTTTGGTCACATTGAGGCTTTAAAAAGTAGTTATTCAACATGAGGCACAATCCAAATGACATTTTGAATCAATTCTTCCACAGTCCAAAAAATCAATTTTCTGATGAAAAACAATGATCCGCGACCTGTCGAATTTTCTCCAGATGGTCAAAAATGGTAATTTTTTAATATTTAATTTTTTGACTGTAAATGACTATTGCATGTGAATTATAACTTTTGGAACTAAAATAAGTGTGTTTAGAGTCATTTCAATGCCTTTAATTGGTCGAAATAGAAGCTTCTGAGTAGGAGAAAAAGTCTGTAAAAATGGCACTTTTGGTCACATTGAGGATTTAAAAAGTAGTTATTCAACATGAGGCACAACCCAAATTACATTTTGAATCAATTCTTCCACAGTCCAAAAAATCAATTTTCTGATGAAAAACGATGATCCGACCTGTCGAATTTTCTCCAGATGGTCAAAAATGGTAATTTTTTAATATTTAATTTTTTGACTGTAAATGAATATTGCATGTGAATTATCACTTTCGGAACTACAATAAGTGTGTTTAGAGTCATTTTAATGCCTGAAATTGGTCAAAATAAAAGCTCTCGAGTAGGAGAAAAAGTCTGTAAAAAAGGCAATTTTGGTCACATTGAGGCTTTAGAAAGTAGTTATTCAACATGAGGCACAATCCAAATGACATTTTGAATCAATTTTTCTACAGTCCAAAAAATCAATTTTCTGATGAAAAACGATGACCCGTGACCTGTCGAACTTTCTCCAGATAGTCAGTAATAGTAATTTTTTAATGTTTAATTTTTTTACAATAAATGTCATTTGCATGTGAAATATCACATTTGGAACAAAAATAAGTATGTTTAGAGTCATTTTAATGCCTGAAATTGGTCAAAATAAAAGCTTCTGAGTAGGAGAAAAAGTCTGTAAAAATGGCACTTTTAGTCACAATGAGGCTTTAAAAAGTAGTTATTCAACATGAGGCACAATCCAAATTACATTTTGAATCAATTTTTCCACAGTCCAAAAAATCAATTTTCTGTTGAAAAATGATGATCCGCGACCTGTCGAATTTTCTCCAGATGGTCAAAAATGGTAATTTTTTAATATTTAATTTTTTGACTGTAAATGACTATTGCATGTGAATTATCACTTTTGGAACTCAAATAAGTGTGTTTAGAGTCATTTCAATGCCTTTAATTTGTCGAAATAGAAGCTTCTGAGTAGGAGAAAAAGTCTGTAAAAATGGCACTTTTGGTCACATTGAGGATTTAAAAAGTAGTTATTCAACATGAGGCACAACCCAAATTACATCTTGAATCAATTCTTCCACAGTCCAAAAAATCAATTTTCTGATGAAAAACGATGAACCGCGACCTGTCGAATTTTCTCCAGATGGTCAAAAATGGTAATTTTTAATATTTAATTTTTTGACTGTAAATGACTATTGCATGTGAATTATCACTTTCGGAACTAAAATAAGTGTGTTTAGAGTCATTTTAATGCCTTTAATTGGTCGAAATAGAAGCTTCTGAGTAGGAGAAAAAGTCTGTAAAAAAGGCAATTTTGGTCACATTGAGGCTTTAAAAAGTAGTTATTCAACATGAGGCACAATCCAAATTACATTTCGAATCAATTCTTCCACAGTCCAAAAATTCAATTTTCTGATGAAAAACGATGACCCGTGACCTGTCGAACTATCTCCAGTTGGTTAAAAATGGTAATTTTTTAATATTTAATTTTTTGACTGTAAATGACATTTGCATGTGAAATATCACATTTGGAACAAAAATAAGTGTGTTTAGAGTCACTTTAATGCCTGAAATTGGTCAAAATAAAAGCTTCTGAGTAGGAGAAAAAGTCTGTAAAAATGGCACTTTTGGTCACATTGAGGCTTTAAAAAGTAGTTATTCAACATGAGGCACAATCCAAATGACATTTTGAATCAATTCTTCCACAGTCCAAAAAATCAATTTTCTGATGAAAAACAATGATCCGCGACCTGTCGAATTTTCTCCAGATGGTCAAAAATGGTAATTTTTTAATATTTAATTTTTTGACTGTAAATGACTATTGCATGTGAATTATCACTTTTGGAACTAAAATAAGTGTGTTTAGAGTCATTTCAATGCCTTTAATTGGTCGAAATAGAAGCTTCTGAATAGGAGAAAAAGTCTGTAAAAATGGCACTTTTGGTCACATTGAGGATTTAAAAAGTAGTTATTCAACATGAGGCACAACCCAAATTACATTTTGAATCAATTCTTCCACAGTCCAAAAAATCAATTTTCTGATGAAAAACGATGATCCGCGACCTGTCGAATTTTGTCCAGATGGTCAAAAATGGTAATTTTTTAATATTTAATTCTTTGACTGTAAATGAATATTGCATGTGAATTATCACTTTCGGAACTACAATAAGTGTGTTTAGAGTCATTTTAATGCCTGAAATTGGTCAAAATAAAAGCTCTCGAGTAGGAGAAAAAGTCTGTAAAAAAGGCAATTTTGGTCACATTGAGGCTTTAGAAAGTAGTTATTCAACATGAGGCACAATCCAAATTACATTTTGAATCAATTTTTCTACAGTCCAAAAAATCAATTTTCTGATGAAAAACGATGACCCGTGACCTGTCGAACTTTCTCCAGATAGTCAGAAATAGTAATTTTTTAATGTTGATTTTTTTTACAATAAATGTCATTTGCATGTGAAATATCACATTTGGAACAAAAATAAGTGTGTTTAGAGTCATTTTAATGCCTGAAATTGGTCAAAATAAAAGCTTCTGAGTAGGAGAAAAAGTCTGTAAAAATGGCACTTTTAGTCACAATGAGGCTTTAAAAAGTAGTTATTCAACATGAGGCACAATCCAAATTACATTTTGAATCAATTTTTCCACAGTCCAAAAAATCAATTTTCTGTTGAAAAATGATGATCCGCGACCTGTCGAATTTTCTCCAGATGGTCAAAAATAGTTATTTTTTAATATTTAATTTTTTGACTGTAAATGACTATTGCATGTGAATTATCACTTTTGGAACTAAAATAAGTGTGTTTAGAGTCATTTCAATGCCTTTAATTGGTCGAAATAGAAGCTTCTGAGTAGGAGAAAAAGTCTGTAAAAATGGCACTTTTGGTCACATTGAGGATTTAAAAAGTAGTTATTCAACATGAGGCACAACCCAAATTACATCTTGAATCAATTCTTCCACAGTCCAAAAAATCAATTTTCTGATGAAAAACGATGAACCGCGACCTGTCGAATTTTCTCCAGATGGTCAAAAATGGTAATTTTTAATATTTAATTTTTTGACTGTAAATGACATTTGCATGTGAAATATCACATTTGGAACAAAAATAAGTGTGTTTAGAGTCACTTTAATGCCTGAAATTGGTCAAAATAAAAGCTTCTGAGTAGGAGAAAAAGTCTGTAAAAATGGCACTTTTGGTCACATTGAGGCTTTAAAAAGTAGTTATTCAACATGAGGCACAATCCAAATGACATTTTGAATCAATTCTTCCACAGTCCAAAAAATCAATTTTCTGATGAAAAACAATGATCCGCGACCTGTCGAATTTTCTCCAGATGGTCAAAAATGGTAATTTTTTAATATGTAATTTTTTGACTGTAAATGACTATTGCATGTGAATTATCACTTTTGGAACTAAAATAAGTGTGTTTAGAGTCATTTCAATGCCTTTAATTGGTCGAAATAGAAGCTTCTGAGTAGGAGAAAAAGTCTGTAAAAATTGCACTTTTGGTCACATTGAGGATTTAAAAAGTAGTTATTCAACATGAGGCACAATCCAAATGACATTTTGAATCAATTCTTCCACAGTCCAAAAAATCAATTTTCTGATGAAAAACAATGATCCGCGACCTGTCGAATTTTCTCCAGATGGTCAAAAATGGTAATTTTTTAATATTTAATTTTTTGACTGTAAATGACTATTGCATGTGAATTATCACTTTTGGAACTAAAATAAGTGTGTTTAGAGTCATTTCAATGCCTTTAATTGGTCGAAATAGAAGCTTCTGAATAGGAGAAAAAGTCTGTAAAAATGGCACTTTTGGTCACATTGAGGATTTAAAAAGTAGTTATTCAACATGAGGCACAACCCAAATTACATTTTGAATCAATTCTTCCACAGTCCAAAAAATCAATTTTCTGATGAAAAACGATGATCCGCGACCTGTAGAATTTTCTCCAGATGGTCAAAAATGGTAATTTTTTAATATTTAATTTTTTGACTGTAAATGAATATTGCATGTGAATTATCACTTTCGGAACTACAATAAGTGTGTTTAGAGTCATTTTAATGCCTGAAATTGGTCAAAATAAAAGCTCTCGAGTAGGAGAAAAAGTCTGTAAAAAAGGCAATTTTGGTCACATTGAGGCTTTAGAAAGTAGTTATTCAACATGAGGCACAATCCAAATGACATTTTGAATCAATTTTTCTACAGTCCAAAAAATCAATTTTCTGAGGAAAAACGATGACCCGTGACCTGTCGAACTTTCTCCAGATAGTCAGAAATAGTAATTTTTTAATGTTTAATTTTTTTACAATAAATGTCATTTGCATGTGAAATATCACATTTGGAACAAAAATAAGTGTGTTTAGAGTCATTTTAATGCCTGAAATTGGTCAAAATAAAAGCTTCTGAGTAGGAGAAAAAGTCTGTAAAAATGGCACTTTTAGTCACAATGAGGCTTTAAAAAGTAGTTATTCAACATGAGGCACAATCCAAATTACATTTTGAATCAATTTTTCCACAGTCAAAAAAATCAATTTTCTGTTGAAAAATGATGATCCGTGACCTGTCGAACTTTCTCCAGATAGTCAGAAATGGTAATTTTTTAATGTTTAATTTTTTTACAATAAATGTCATTTGCATGTGAATTATCACTTTTGGAACTAAAATAAGTGTGTTTAGAGTCATTTCAATGCCTTTAATTGGTCGAAATAGAAGCTTCTGAGTAGGAGAAAAAGTCTGTAAAAATGGCACTTTTGGTCACATTGAGGATTTAAAAAGTAGTTATTCAACATGAGGCACAACCCAAATTACATCTTGAATCAATTCTTCCACAGTCCAAAAAATCAATTTTCTGATGAAAAACGATGAACCGCGACCTGTCGAATTTTCTCCAGATGGTCAAAAATGGTAATTTTTAATATTTAATTTTTTGACTGTAAATGACTATTGCATGTGAATTATCACTTTCGGAACTAAAATAAGTGTGTTTAGAGTCATTTTAATGCCTTTAATTGGTCGAAATAGAAGCTTCTGAGTAGGAGAAAAAGTCTGTAAAAATGGCACTTTTGGTCACATTGAGGATTTAAAAAGTAGTTATTCAACATGAGGCACAACCCAAATTACATTTTGAATCAATTCTTCCACAGTCCAAAAAATCAATTTTCTGATGAAAAACGATGATCCGCGACCTGTCGAATTTTCTCCAGATGGTCAAAAATGGTAATTTTTTAATATTTAATTTTTTGACTGTAAATGAATATTGCATGTGAATTATCACTTTCGGAACTACAATAAGTGTGTTTAGAGTCATTTTAATGCCTGAAATTGGTCAAAATAAAAGCTCTCGAGTAGGAGAAAAAGTCTGTAAAAAAGGCAATTTTGGTCACATTGAGGCTTTAGAAAGTAGTTATTCAACATGAGGCACAATCCAAATGACATTTTGAATCAATTTTTCTACAGTCCAAAAAATCAATTATCTGATGAAAAACGATGACCCGTGACCTGTCGAACTTTCTCCAGATAGTCAGAAATAGTAATTTTTTAATGTGTAATTTTTTTACAATAAATGTCATTTGCATGTGAAATATCACATTTGGAACAAAAATAAGTGTGTTTAGAGTCATTTTAATGCCTGAAATTGGTCAAAATAAAAGCTTCTGAGTAGGAGAAAAAGTCTGTAAAAATGGCACTTTTAGTCACAATGAGGCTTTAAAAAGTAGTTATTCAACATGAGGCACAATCCAAATTACATTTTGAATCAATTCTTCCACAGTCCAAAAAAATCAATTTTCTGATGAAAAACGATGATCCGACCTGTCGAATTTTCTCCAGATGGTCAAAAATGGTAATTTTTTAATATTTAATTTTTTGACTGTAAATGACTATTGCATGTGAATTATCACTTTTGGAACTAAAATAAGTGTGTTTAGAGTCATTTTAATGCCTTTAATTGGTCGAAATAGAAGCTTCTGAGTAGGAGAAAAAGTCTGTAAAAAAGGCAATTTTGGTCACATTGAGGCTTTAAAAAGTAGTTATTCAACATGAGGCACAATCCAAATTACATTTCGAATCAATTTTTCTACAGTCAAAAAAATCAATTTTCTGATGAAAAACGATGACCCGTGACCTGTCGAACTATCTCCAGATGGTCAAAAATTGTAATTTTGTAATATTTAATTTTTTGCCTGTAAATGACTTTTGCAAGTGAATTATCTCTTTTGGAACTAAAATAAGTGTGTTTAGAGTCATTTTAATGCCTGAAATTGGTCAAAATAAAAGCTTCTGAGTAGGAGAAAAAGTCTGTAAAAAAGGCAATTTTGGTCACATTGAGGCTTTAGAAAGTAGTTATTCAACATGAGGCACAATCCAAATGACATTTTGAATCAATTTTTCTACAGTCCAAAAAATCAATTTTCTGATGAAAAACAATGATCCGCGACCTGTCGAATTTTCTCCAGATGGTCAAAAATGGTAATTTTTTAATATTTAATTTTTTGACTGTAAATGACTATTGCATGTGAATTATCACTTTTGGAACTAAAATAAGTGTGTTTAGAGTCATTTTAATGCCTGAAATTGGTCAAAATAAAAGCTCTCGAGTAGGAGAAAAAGTCTGTAAAAAAGGCAATTTTGGTCACATTGAGGCTTTAAAAAGTAGTTATTCAACATGAGGCACAATCCAAATTACATTTTGAATCAATTTTTCTACAGTCCAAAAAATCAATTTTCTGATGAAAAACGATGACCCGTGACCTGTCGAACTTTCTCCAGATAGTCAGAAATAGTAATTTTTTAATGTGTAATTTTTTTACAATAAATGTCATTTGCATGTGAAATATCACATTTGGAACAAAAATAAGTGTATTTAGAGTCATTTTAATGCCTGAAATCGGTCAAAATAAAAGCTTCTGAGTAGGAGAAAAAGTCTCTAAAAATGGCACTTTTAGTCACAATGAGGCTTTAAAAAGTAGTTATTCAACATGAGGCACAATCCAAATTACATTTTGAATCAATTTTTCCACAGTCCAAAAAATCAATTTTCTGTTGAAAAATGATGATCCGCGACCTGTCGAATTTTCTCCAGCATGTCAAAAATGGTAATTTTTTAATATTTAATTTTTTGACTGTAAATGACTATTGCATGTGAATTATCACTTTTGGAACTAAAATAAGTGTGTTTAGAGTCATTTCAATGCCTTTAATTGGTCAAAATAGAAGCTTCTGAGTAGGAGAAAAAGTCTGTAAAAAAGGCAATTTTGGTCACATTGAGGCTTTAAAAAGTAGTTATTCAACATGAGGCACAATCCAAATTACATTTCGAATCAATTCTTCCACAGTCCAAAAAATCAATTTTCTGATGAAAAACGATGACCCGTGACCTGTCGAACTATCTCCAGTTGGTTAAAAATGGTAATTTTGTAATATTTAATTTTTTGACTGTAGATGACATTTGCATGTGAAATATCACATTTGGAACAAAAATAAGTGTGTTTAGAGTCACTTTAATGCCTGAAATTGGTCAAAATAAAAGCTTCTGAGTAGGAGAAAAAGTCTGTAAAAATGGCACTTTTGGTCACATTGAGGCTTTAAAAAGTAGTTATTCAACATGAGGCACAATCCAAATGACATTTTGAATCAATTCTTCCACAGTCCAAAAAATCAATTTTCTGATGAAAAACAATGATCCGCGACCTGTCGAATTTTCTCCAGATGGTCAAAAATGGTAATTTTTTAATATTTAATTTTTTGACTGTAAATGACTATTGCATGTGAATTATAACTTTTGGAACTAAAATAAGTGTGTTTAGAGTCATTTCAATGCCTTTAATTGGTCGAAATAGAAGCTTCTGAGTAGGAGAAAAAGTCTGTAAAAATGGCACTTTTGGTCACATTGAGGATTTAAAAAGTAGTTATTCAACATGAGGCACAATCCAAATGACATTTTGAATCAATTCTTCCACAGTCCAAAAAATCAATTTTCTGATGAAAAACAATGATCCGCGACCTGTCGAATTTTCTCCAGATGGTCAAAAATGGTAATTTTTTAATATTTAATTTTTTGACTGTAAATGAATATTGCATGTGAATTATCACTTTCGGAACTACAATAAGTGTGTTTAGAGTCATTTTAATGCCTGAAATTGGTCAAAATAAAAGCTCTCGAGTAGGAGAAAAAGTCTGTAAAAAAGGCAATTTTGGTCACATTGAGGCTTTAGAAAGTAGTTATTCAACATGAGGCACAATCCAAATGACATTTTGAATCAATTTTTCTACAGTCCAAAAAATCAATTTTCTGATGAAAAACGATGACCCGTGACCTGTCGAACTTTCTCCAGATAGTCAGTAATAGTAATTTTTTAATGTTTAATTTTTTTACAATAAATGTCATTTGCATGTGAAATATCACATTTGGAACAAAAATAAGTGTGTTTAGAGTCATTTTAATGCCTGAAATTGGTCAAAATAAAAGCTTCTGAGTAGGAGAAAAAGTCTGTAAAAATGGCACTTTTAGTCACAATGAGGCTTTAAAAAGTAGTTATTCAACATGAGGCACAATCCAAATTACATTTTGAATCAATTTTTCCACAGTCCAAAAAATCAATTTTCTGTTGAAAAATGATGATCCGCGACCTGTCGAATTTTCTCCAGATGGTCAAAAATGGTAATTTTTTAATATTTAATTTTTTGACTGTAAATGACTATTGCATGTGAATTATCACTTTTGGAACTAAAATAAGTGTGTTTAGAGTCATTTCAATGCCTTTAATTTGTCGAAATAGAAGCTTCTGAGTAGGAGAAAAAGTCTGTAAAAATGGCACTTTTGGTCACATTGAGGATTTAAAAAGTAGTTATTCAACATGAGGCACAACCCAAATTACATCTTGAATCAATTCTTCCACAGTCCAAAAAATCAATTTTCTGATGAAAAACGATGAACCGCGACCTGTCGAATTTTCTCCAGATGGTCAAAAATGGTAATTTTTAATATTTAATTTTTTGACTGTAAATGACTATTGCATGTGAATTATCACTTTCGGAACTAAAATAAGTGTGTTTAGAGTCATTTTAATGCCTTTAATTGGTCGAAATAGAAGCTTCTGAGTAGGAGAAAAAGTCTGTAAAAATGGCACTTTTGGTCACATTGAGGCTTTAAAAAGTAGTTATTCAACATGAGGCACAATCCAAATGACATTTTGAATCAATTCTTCCACAGTCCAAAAAATCAATTTTCTGATGAAAAACAATGATCCGCGACCTGTCGAATTTTCTCCAGATGGTCAAAAATGGTAATTTTTTAATATTTAATTTTTTGACTGTAAATGACTATTGCATGTGAATTATCACTTTTGGAACTAAAATAAGTGTGTTTAGAGTCATTTCAATGCCTTTAATTGGTCGAAATAGAAGCTTCTGAATAGGAGAAAAAGTCTGTAAAAATGGCACTTTTGGTCACATTGAGGATTTAAAAAGTAGTTATTCAACATGAGGCACAACCCAAATTACATTTTGAATCAATTCTTCCACAGTCCAAAAAATCAATTTTCTGATGAAAAACGATGATCCGCGACTTGTCGAATTTTGTCCAGATGGTCAAAAATGGTAATTTTTTAATATTTAATTCTTTGACTGTAAATGAATATTGCATGTGAATTATCACTTTCGGAACTACAATAAGTGTGTTTAGAGTCATTTTAATGCCTGAAATTGGTCAAAATAAAAGCTCTCGAGTAGGAGAAAAAGTCTGTAAAAAAGGCAATTTTGGTCACATTGAGGCTTTAGAAAGTAGTTATTCAACATGAGGCACAATCCAAATTACATTTTGAATCAATTTTTCTACAGTCCAAAAAATCAATTTTCTGATGAAAAACGATGACCCGTGACCTGTCAAACTTTCTCCAGATAGTCAGAAATAGTAATTTTTTAATGTTGATTTTTTTTACAATAAATGTCATTTGCATGTGAAATATCACATTTGGAACAAAAATAAGTGTGTTTAGAGTCATTTTAATGCCTGAAATTGGTCAAAATAAAAGCTTCTGAGTAGGAGAAAAAGTCTGTAAAAATGGCACTTTTAGTCACAATGAGGCTTTAAAAAGTAGTTATTCAACATGAGGCACAATCCAAATTACATTTTGAATCAATTTTTCCACAGTCCAAAAAAATCAATTTTCTGTTGAAAAATGATGATCCGCGACCTGTCGAATTTTCTCCAGATGGTCAAAAATAGTTATTTTTTAATATTTAATTTTTTGACTGTAAATGACTATTGCATGTGAATTATCACTTTTGGAACTAAAATAAGTGTGTTTAGAGTCATTTCAATGCCTTTAATTGGTCGAAATAGAAGCTTCTGAGTAGGAGAAAAAGTCTGTAAAAATGGCACTTTTGGTCACATTGAGGATTTAAAAAGTAGTTATTCAACATGAGGCACAACCCAAATTACATCTTGAATCAATTCTTCCACAGTCCAAAAAATCAATTTTCTGATGAAAAACGATGAACCGCGACCTGTCGAATTTTCTCCAGATGGTCAAAAATGGTAATTTTTAATATTTAATTTTTTGACTGTAAATGACATTTGCATGTGAAATATCACATTTGGAACAAAAATAAGTGTGTTTAGAGTCACTTTAATGCCTGAAATTGGTCAAAATAAAAGCTTCTGAGTAGGAGAAAAAGTCTGTAAAAATGGCACTTTTGGTCACATTGAGGCTTTAAAAAGTAGTTATTCAACATGAGGCACAATCCAAATGACATTTTGAATCAATTCTTCCACAGTCCAAAAAATCAATTTTCTGATGAAAAACAATGATCCGCGACCTGTCGAATTTTCTCCAGATGGTCAAAAATGGTGATTTTTTAATATTTAATTTTTTGACTGTAAATGACTATTGCATGTGAATTATCACTTTTGGAACTAAAATAAGTGTGTTTAGAGTCATTTCAATGCCTTTAATTGGTCGAAATAGAAGCTTCTGAGTAGGAGAAAAAGTCTGTAAAAATTGCACTTTTGGTCACATTGAGGATTTAAAAAGTAGTTATTCAACATGAGGCACAATCCAAATGACATTTTGAATCAATTCTTCCACAGTCCAAAAAATCAATTTTCTGATGAAAAACAATGATCCGCGACCTGTCGAATTTTCTCCAGATGGTCAAAAATGGTAATTTTTTAATATTTAATTTTTTGACTGTAAATGACTATTGCATGTGAATTATCACTTTTGGAACTAAAATAAGTGTGTTTAGAGTCATTTCAATGCCTTTAATTGGTCGAAATAGAAGCTTCTGAATAGGAGAAAAAGTCTGTAAAAATGGCACTTTTGGTCACATTGAGGATTTAAAAAGTAGTTATTCAACATGAGGCACAACCCAAATTACATTTTGAATCAATTCTTCCACAGTCCAAAAAATCAATTTTCTGATGAAAAACGATGATCCGCGACCTGTAGAATTTTCTCCAGATGGTCAAAAATGGTAATTTTTTAATATTTAATTTTTTGACTGTAAATGAATATTGCATGTGAATTATCACTTTCGGAACTACAATAAGTGTGTTTAGAGTCATTTTAATGCCTGAAATTGGTCAAAATAAAAGCTCTCGAGTAGGAGAAAAAGTCTGTAAAAAAGGCAATTTTGGTCACATTGAGGCTTTAGAAAGTAGTTATTCAACATGAGGCACAATCCAAATGACATTTTGAATCAATTTTTCTACAGTCCAAAAAATCAATTTTCTGAGGAAAAACGATGACCCGTGACCTGTCGAACTTTCTCCAGATAGTCAGAAATAGTAATTTTTTAATGTTTAATTTTTTTACAATAAATGTCATTTGCATGTGAAATATCACATTTGGAACAAAAATAAGTGTGTTTAGAGTCATTTTAATGCCTGAAATTGGTCAAAATAAAAGCTTCTGAGTAGGAGAAAAAGTCTGTAAAAATGGCACTTTTAGTCACAATGAGGCTTTAAAAAGTAGTTATTCAACATGAGGCACAATCCAAATTACATTTTGAATCAATTTTTCCACAGTCAAAAAAATCAATTTTCTGTTGAAAAATGATGATCCGTGACCTGTCGAACTTTCTCCAGATAGTCAGAAATGGTAATTTTTTAATGTTTAATTTTTTTACAATAAATGTCATTTGCATGTGAATTATCACTTTTGGAACTAAAATAAGTGTGTTTAGAGTCATTTCAATGCCTTTAATTGGTCGAAATAGAAGCTTCTGAGTAGGAGAAAAAGTCTGTAAAAATGGCACTTTTGGTCACATTGAGGATTTAAAAAGTAGTTATTCAACATGAGGCACAACCCAAATTACATCTTGAATCAATTCTTCCACAGTCCAAAAAATCAATTTTCTGATGAAAAACGATGAACCGCGACCTGTCGAATTTTCTCCAGATGGTCAAAAATGGTAATTTTTAATATTTAATTTTTTGACTGTAAATGACTATTGCATGTGAATTATCACTTTCGGAACTAAAATAAGTGTGTTTAGAGTCATTTTAATGCCTTTAATTGGTCGAAATAGAAGCTTCTGAGTAGGAGAAAAAGTCTGTAAAAAAGGCAATTTTGGTCACATTGAGGCTTTAAAAAGTAGTTATTCAACATGAGGCACAATCCAAATTACATTTCGAATCAATTCTTCCACAGTCCAAAAAATCAATTTTCTGATGAAAAACGATGACCCGTGACCTGTCGAACTATCTCCAGTTGGTTAAAAATGGTAATTTTTTAATATTTAATTTTTTGACTGTAAATGACATTTGCATGTGAAATATCACATTTGGAACAAAAATAAGTGTGTTTAGAGTCACTTTAATGCCTGAAATTGGTCAAAATAAAAGCTTCTGAGTAGGAGAAAAAGTCTGTAAAAATGGCACTTTTGGTCACATTGAGGCTTTAAAAAGTAGTTATTCAACATGAGGCACAATCCAAATGACATTTTGAATCAATTCTTCCACAGTCCAAAAAATCAATTTTCTGATGAAAAACAATGATCCGCGACCTGTCGAATTTTCTCCAGATGGTCAAAAATGGTAATTTTTTTATATTTAATTTTTTGACTGTAAATGACTATTGCATGTGAATTATCACTTTTGGAACTAAAATAAGTGTGTTTAGAGTCATTTCAATGCCTTTAATTGGTCGAAATAGAAGCTTCTGAATAGGAGAAAAAGTCTGTAAAAATGGCACTTTTGGTCACATTGAGGATTTAAAAAGTAGTTATTCAACATGAGGCACAACCCAAATTACATTTTGAATCAATTCTTCCACAGTCCAAAAAATCAATTTTCTGATGAAAAACGATGATCCGCGACCTGTCGAATTTTCTCCAGATGGTCAAAAATGGTAATTTTTTAATATTGAATTTTTTGACTGTAAATGAATATTGCATGTGAATTATCACTTTCGGAACTACAATAAGTGTGTTTAGAGTCATTTTAATGCCTGAAATTGGTCAAAATAAAAGCTCTCGAGTAGGAGAAAAAGTCTGTAAAAAAGGCAATTTTGGTCACATTGAGGCTTTAGAAAGTAGTTATTCAACATGAGGCACAATCCAAATTACATTTTGAATCAATTTTTCTACAGTCCAAAAAATCAATTTTCTGATGAAAAACGATGACCCGTGACCTGTCGAACTTTCTCCAGATAGTCAGAAATAGTAATTTTTTAATGTTGATTTTTTTTACAATAAATGTCATTTGCATGTGAAATATCACATTTGGAACAAAAATAAGTGTGTTTAGAGTCATTTTAATGCCTGAAATTGGTCAAAATAAAAGCTTCTGAGTAGGAGAAAAAGTCTGTAAAAATGGCACTTTTAGTCACAATGAGGCTTTAAAAAGTAGTTATTCAACATGAGGCACAATCCAAATTACATTTTGAATCAATTTTTCCACAGTCCAAAAAATCAATTTTCTGTTGAAAAATGATGATCCGCGACCTGTCGAATTTTCTCCAGATGGTCAAAAATAGATATTTTTTAATATTTAATTTTTTGACTGTAAATGACTATTGCATGTGAATTATCACTTTTGGAACTAAAATAAGTGTGTTTAGAGTCATTTCAATGCCTTTAATTGGTCGAAATAGAAGCTTCTGAGTAGGAGAAAAAGTCTGTAAAAATGGCACTTTTAGTCACAATGAGGCTTTAAAAAGTAGTTATTCAACATGAGGCACAACCCAAATTACATCTTGAATCAATTCTTCCACAGTCCAAAAAATCAATTTTCTGATGAAAAACGATGAACCGCGACCTGTCGAATTTTCTCCAGATGGTCAAAAATGGCAATTTTTAATATTTAATTTTTTGACTGTAAATGACATTTGCATGTGAAATATCACATTTGGAACAAAAATAAGTGTGTTTAGAGTCACTTTAATGCCTGAAATTGGTCAAAATAAAAGCTTCTGAGTAGGAGAAAAAGTCTGTAAAAATGGCACTTTTGGTCACATTGAGGCTTTAAAAAGTAGTTATTCAACATGAGGCACAATCCAAATGACATTTTGAATCAATTCTTCCACAGTCCAAAAAATCAATTTTCTGATGAAAAACAATGATCCGCGACCTGTCGAATTTTCTCCAGATGGTCAAAAATGGTAATTTTTTAATATTTAATTTTTTGACTGTAAATGACTATTGCATGTGAATTATCACTTTTGGAACTAAAATAAGTGTGTTTAGAGTCATTTCAATGCCTTAATTGGTCGAAATAGAAGCTTCTGAGTAGGAGAAAAAGTCTGTAAAAATTGCACTTTTGGTCACATTGAGGATTTAAAAAGTAGTTATTCAACATGAGGCACAATCCAAATGACATTTTGAATCAATTCTTCCACAGTCCAAAAAATCAATTTTCTGATGAAAAACAATGATCCGCGACCTGTCGAATTTTCTCCAGATGGTCAAAAATGGTAATTTTTTAATATTTAATTTTTTGACTGTAAATGACTATTGCATGTGAATTATCACTTTTGGAACTAAAATAAGTGTGTTTAGAGTCATTTCAATGCCTTTAATTGGTCGAAATAGAAGCTTCTGAATAGGAGAAAAAGTCTGTAAAAATGGCACTTTTGGTCACATTGAGGATTTAAAAAGTAGTTATTCAACATGAGGCACAACCCAAATTACATTTTGAATCAATTCTTCCACAGTCCAAAAAATCAATTTTCTGATGAAAAACGATGATCCGCGACCTGTAGAATTTTCTCCAGATGGTCAAAAATGGTAATTTTTTAATATTTAATTTTTTGACTGTAAATGAAGATTGCATGTGAATTATCACTTTCGGAACTACAATAAGTGTGTTTAGATTCATTTTAATGCCTGAAATTGGTCAAAATAAAAGCTCTCGAGTAGGAGAAAAAGTCTGTAAAAAAGGCAATTTTGGTCACATTGAGGCTTTAGAAAGTAGTTATTCAACATGAGGCACAATCCAAATGACATTTTGAATCAATTTTTCTACAGTCCAAAAAATCAATTTTCTGAGGAAAAACGATGACCCGTGACCTGTCGAACTTTCTCCAGATAGTCAGAAATAGTAATTTTTTAATGTTTAATTTTTTTACAATAAATGTCATTTGCATGTGAAATATCACATTTGGAACAAAAATAAGTGTGTTTAGAGTCATTTTAATGCCTGAAATTGGTCAAAATAAAAGCTTCTGAGTAGGAGAAAAAGTCTGTAAAAATGGCACTTTTAGTCACAATGAGGCTTTAAAAAGTAGTTATTCAACATGAGGCACAATCCAAATTACATTTTGAATCAATTTTTCCACAGTCCAAAAAATCAATTTTCTGTTGAAAAATGATGATCCGCGACCTGTCGAATTTTCTCCAGATGGTCAAAAATAGTTATTTTTTAATATTTAATTTTTTGACTGTAAATGACTATTGCATGTGAATTATCACTTTTGGAACTAAAATAAGTGTGTTTAGAGTCATTTCAATGCCTTTAATTTGTCGAAATAGAGGCTTCTGAATAGGAGAAAAAGTCTGTAAAAATGGCACTTTTGGTCACATTGAGGATTTAAAAAGTAGTTATTTAACATGAGGCACAACCCAAATTACATTTTGAATCAATTCTTCCACAGTCCAAAAAATCAATTTTCTGATGAAAAACGATGATCCGCGACCTGTAGAATTTTCTCCAGATGGTCAAAAATGGTAATTTTTTAATATTTAATTTTTTGACTGTAAATGAATATTGCATGTGAATTATCACTTTCGGAACTACAATAAGTGTGTTTAGAGTCATTTTAATGCCTGAAATTGGTCAAAATAAAAGCTCTCGAGTAGGAGAAAAAGTCTGTAAAAAAGGCAATTTTGGTCACATTGAGGCTTTAGAAAGTAGTTATTCAACATGAGGCACAATCCAAATGACATTTTGAATCAATTTTTCTACAGTCCAAAAAATCAATTTTCTGAGGAAAAACGATGACCCGTGACCTGTCGAACTTTCTCCAGATAGTCAGAAATAGTAATTTTTTAATGTTTAATTTTTTTACAATAAATGTCATTTGCATGTGAAATATCACATTTGGAACAAAAATAAGTGTGTTTAGAGTCATTTTAATGCCTGAAATTGGTCAAAATAAAAGCTTCTGAGTAGGAGAAAAAGTCTGTAAAAATGGCACTTTTAGTCACAATGAGGCTTTAAAAAGTAGTTATTCAACATGAGGCACAATCCAAATTACATTTTGAATCAATTTTTCCACAGTCCAAAAAATCAATTTTCTGTTGAAAAATGATGATCCGCGACCTGTCGAATTTTCTCCAGATGGTCAAAAATAGTTATTTTTTAATATTTAATTTTTTGACTGTAAATGACTATTGCATGTGAATTATCACTTTTGGAACTAAAATAAGTGTGTTTAGAGTCATTTCAATGCCTTTAATTTGTCGAAATAGAGGCTTCTGAATAGGAGAAAAAGTCTGTAAAAATGGCACTTTTGGTCACATTGAGGATTTAAAAAGTAGTTATTTAACATGAGGCACAACCCAAATTACATTTTGAATCAATTCTTCCACAGTCCAAAAAATCAATTTTCTGATGAAAAACGATGATCCGCGACCTGTAGAATTTTCTCCAGATGGTCAAAAATGGTAATTTTTTAATATTTAATTTTTTGACTGTAAATGAATATTGCATGTGAATTATCACTTTCGGAACTACAATAAGTGTGTTTAGAGTCATTTTAATGCCTGAAATTGGTCAAAATAAAAGCTCTCGAGTAGGAGAAAAAGTCTGTAAAAAAGGCAATTTTGGTCACATTGAGGCTTTAGAAAGTAGTTATTCAACATGAGGCACAATCCAAATGACATTTTGAATCAATTTTTCTACAGTCCAAAAAATCAATTTTCTGAGGAAAAACGATGACCCGTGACCTGTCGAACTTTCTCCAGATAGTCAGAAATAGTAATTTTTTAATGTTTAATTTTTTTACAATAAATGTCATTTGCATGTGAAATATCACATTTGGAACAAAAATAAGTGTGTTTAGAGTCATTTTAATGCCTGAAATTGGTCAAAATAAAAGCTTCTGAGTAGGAGAAAAAGTCTGTAAAAATGGCACTTTTAGTCACAATGAGGCTTTAAAAAGTAGTTATTCAACATGAGGCACAATCCAAATTACATTTTGAATCAATTTTTCCACAGTCCAAAAAATCAATTTTCTGTTGAAAAATGATGATCCGCGACCTGTCGAATTTTCTCCAGATGGTCAAAAATAGTTATTTTTTAATATTTAATTTTTTGACTGTAAATGACTATTGCATGTGAATTATCACTTTTGGAACTAAAATAAGTGTGTTTAGAGTCATTTCAATGCCTTTAATTGGTCGAAATAGAAGCTTCTGAGTAGGAGAAAAAGTCTGTAAAAATGGCACTTTTGGTCACATTGAGGATTTAAAAAGTAGTTATTCAACATGAGGCACAACCCAAATTACATCTTGAATCAATTCTTCCACAGTCCAAAAAATCAATTTTCTGATGAAAAACGATGAACCGCGACCTGTCGAATTTTCTCCAGATGGTCAAAAATGGTAATTTTTAATATTTAATTTTTTGACTGTAAATGACATTTGCATGTGAAATATCACATTTGGAACAAAAATAAGTGTGTTTAGAGTCACTTTAATGCCTGAAATTGGTCAAAATAAAAGCTTCTGAGTAGGAGAAAAAGTCTGTAAAAATGGCACTTTTGGTCACATTGAGGCTTTAAAAAGTAGTTATTCAACATGAGGCACAATCCAAATGACATTTTGAATCAATTCTTCCACAGTCCAAAAAATCAATTTTCTGATGAAAAACAATGATCCGCGACCTGTCGAATTTTCTCCAGATGGTCAAAAATGGTAATTTTTTAATATTTAATTTTTTGACTGTAAATGACTATTGCATGTGAATTATCACTTTTGGAACTAAAATAAGTGTGTTTAGAGTCATTTCAATGCCTTTAATTGGTCGAAATAGAAGCTTCTGAATAGGAGAAAAAGTCTGTAAAAATGGCACTTTTGGTCACATTGAGGATTTAAAAAGTAGTTATTCAACATGAGGCACAACCCAAATTACATTTTGAATCAATTCTTCCACAGTCCAAAAAATCAATTTTCTGATGAAAAACGATGATCCGCGACCTGTCGAATTTTGTCCAGATGGTCAAAAATGGTAATTTTTTAATATTTAATTCTTTGACTGTAAATGAATATTGCATGTGAATTATCACTTTCGGAACTACAATAAGTGTGTTTAGAGTCATTTTAATGCCTGAAATTGGTCAAAATAAAAGCTCTCGAGTAGGAGAAAAAGTCTGTAAAAAAGGCAATTTTGGTCACATTGAGGCTTTAGAAAGTAGTTATTCAACATGAGGCACAATCCAAATTACATTTTGAATCAATTTTTCTACAGTCCAAAAAATCAATTTTCTGATGAAAAACGATGACCCGTGACCTGTCGAACTTTCTCCAGATAGTCAGAAATAGTAATTTTTTAATGTTGATTTTTTTTACAATAAATGTCATTTGCATGTGAAATATCACATTTGGAACAAAAATAAGTGTGTTTAGAGTCATTTTAATGCCTGAAATTGGTCAAAATAAAAGCTTCTGAGTAGGAGAAAAAGTCTGTAAAAATGGCACTTTTAGTCACAATGAGGCTTTAAAAAGTAGTTATTCAACATGAGGCACAATCCAAATTACATTTTGAATCAATTTTTCCACAGTCCAAAAAATCAATTTTCTGTTGAAAAATGATGATCCGCGACCTGTCGAATTTTCTCCAGATGGTCAAAAATAGTTATTTTTTAATATTTAATTTTTTGACTGTAAATGACTATTGCATGTGAATTATCACTTTTGGAACTAAAATAAGTGTGTTTAGAGTCATTTCAATGCCTTTAATTGGTCGAAATAGAAGCTTCTGAGTAGGAGAAAAAGTCTGTAAAAATGGCACTTTTGGTCACATTGAGGATTTAAAAAGTAGTTATTCAACATGAGGCACAACCCAAATTACATCTTGAATCAATTCTTCCACAGTCCAAAAAATCAATTTTCTGATGAAAAACGATGAACCGCGACCTGTCGAATTTTCTCCAGATGGTCAAAAATGGTAATTTTTAATATTTAATTTTTTGACTGTAAATGACATTTGCATGTGAAATATCACATTTGGAACAAAAATAAGTGTGTTTAGAGTCACTTTAATGCCTGAAATTGGTCAAAATAAAAGCTTCTGAGTAGGAGAAAAAGTCTGTAAAAATGGCACTTTTGGTCACATTGAGGCTTTAAAAAGTAGTTATTCAACATGAGGCACAATCCAAATGACATTTTGAATCAATTCTTCCACAGTCCAAAAAATCAATTTTCTGATGAAAAACAATGATCCGCGACCTGTCGAATTTTCTCCAGATGGTCAAAAATGGTAATTTTTTAATATGTAATTTTTTGACTGTAAATGACTATTGCATGTGAATTATCACTTTTGGAACTAAAATAAGTGTGTTTAGAGTCATTTCAATGCCTTTAATTGGTCGAAATAGAAGCTTCTGAGTAGGAGAAAAAGTCTGTAAAAATTGCACTTTTGGTCACATTGAGGATTTAAAAAGTAGTTATTCAACATGAGGCACAATCCAAATGACATTTTGAATCAATTCTTCCACAGTCCAAAAAATCAATTTTCTGATGAAAAACAATGATCCGCGACCTGTCGAATTTTCTCCAGATGGTCAAAAATGGTAATTTTTTAATATTTAATTTTTTGACTGTAAATGACTATTGCATGTGAATTATCACTTTTGGAACTAAAATAAGTGTGTTTAGAGTCATTTCAATGCCTTTAATTGGTCGAAATAGAAGCTTCTGAATAGGAGAAAAAGTCTGTAAAAATGGCACTTTTGGTCACATTGAGGATTTAAAAAGTAGTTATTCAACATGAGGCACAACCCAAATTACATTTTGAATCAATTCTTCCACAGTCCAAAAAATCAATTTTCTGATGAAAAACGATGATCCGCGACCTGTAGAATTTTCTCCAGATGGTCAAAAATGGTAATTTTTTAATATTTAATTTTTTGACTGTAAATGAATATTGCATGTGAATTATCACTTTCGGAACTACAATAAGTGTGTTTAGAGTCATTTTAATGCCTGAAATTGGTCAAAATAAAAGCTCTCGAGTAGGAGAAAAAGTCTGTAAAAAAGGCAATTTTGGTCACATTGAGGCTTTAGAAAGTAGTTATTCAACATGAGGCACAATCCAAATGACATTTTGAATCAATTTTTCTACAGTCCAAAAAATCAATTTTCTGAGGAAAAACGATGACCCGTGACCTGTCGAACTTTCTCCAGATAGTCAGAAATAGTAATTTTTTAATGTTTAATTTTTTTACAATAAATGTCATTTGCATGTGAAATATCACATTTGGAACAAAAATAAGTGTGTTTAGAGTCATTTTAATGCCTGAAATTGGTCAAAATAAAAGCTTCTGAGTAGGAGAAAAAGTCTGTAAAAATGGCACTTTTAGTCACAATGAGGCTTTAAAAAGTAGTTATTCAACATGAGGCACAATCCAAATTACATTTTGAATCAATTTTTCCACAGTCAAAAAAATCAATTTTCTGTTGAAAAATGATGATCCGTGACCTGTCGAACTTTCTCCAGATAGTCAGAAATGGTAATTTTTTAATGTTTAATTTTTTTACAATAAATGTCATTTGCATGTGAATTATCACTTTTGGAACTAAAATAAGTGTGTTTAGAGTCATTTCAATGCCTTTAATTGGTCGAAATAGAAGCTTCTGAGTAGGAGAAAAAGTCTGTAAAAATGGCACTTTTGGTCACATTGAGGATTTAAAAAGTAGTTATTCAACATGAGGCACAACCCAAATTACATCTTGAATCAATTCTTCCACAGTCCAAAAAATCAATTTTCTGATGAAAAACGATGAACCGCGACCTGTCGAATTTTCTCCAGATGGTCAAAAATGGTAATTTTTAATATTTAATTTTTTGACTGTAAATGACTATTGCATGTGAATTATCACTTTCGGAACTAAAATAAGTGTGTTTAGAGTCATTTTAATGCCTTTAATTGGTCGAAATAGAAGCTTCTGAGTAGGAGAAAAAGTCTGTAAAAATGGCACTTTTGGTCACATTGAGGATTTAAAAAGTAGTTATTCAACATGAGGCACAACCCAAATTACATTTTGAATCAATTCTTCCACAGTCCAAAAAATCAATTTTCTGATGAAAAACGATGATCCGCGACCTGTCGAATTTTCTCCAGATGGTCAAAAATGGTAATTTTTTAATATTTAATTTTTTGACTGTAAATGAATATTGCATGTGAATTATCACTTTCGGAACTACAATAAGTGTGTTTAGAGTCATTTTAATGCCTGAAATTGGTCAAAATAAAAGCTCTCGAGTAGGAGAAAAAGTCTGTAAAAAAGGCAATTTTGGTCACATTGAGGCTTTAGAAAGTAGTTATTCAACATGAGGCACAATCCAAATGACATTTTGAATCAATTTTTCTACAGTCCAAAAAATCAATTATCTGATGAAAAACGATGACCCGTGACCTGTCGAACTTTCTCCAGATAGTCAGAAATAGTAATTTTTTAATGTGTAATTTTTTTACAATAAATGTCATTTGCATGTGAAATATCACATTTGGAACAAAAATAAGTGTGTTTAGAGTCATTTTAATGCCTGAAATTGGTCAAAATAAAAGCTTCTGAGTAGGAGAAAAAGTCTGTAAAAATGGCACTTTTAGTCACAATGAGGCTTTAAAAAGTAGTTATTCAACATGAGGCACAATCCAAATTACATTTTGAATCAATTCTTCCACAGTCCAAAAAAATCAATTTTCTGATGAAAAACGATGATCCGACCTGTCGAATTTTCTCCAGATGGTCAAAAATGGTAATTTTTTAATATTTAATTTTTTGACTGTAAATGACTATTGCATGTGAATTATCACTTTTGGAACTAAAATAAGTGTGTTTAGAGTCATTTTAATGCCTTTAATTGGTCGAAATAGAAGCTTCTGAGTAGGAGAAAAAGTCTGTAAAAAAGGCAATTTTGGTCACATTGAGGCTTTAAAAAGTAGTTATTCAACATGAGGCACAATCCAAATTACATTTCGAATCAATTTTTCTACAGTCAAAAAAATCAATTTTCTGATGAAAAACGATGACCCGTGACCTGTCGAACTATCTCCAGATGGTCAAAAATTGTAATTTTGTAATATTTAATTTTTTGCCTGTAAATGACTTTTGCAAGTGAATTATCTCTTTTGGAACTAAAATAAGTGTGTTTAGAGTCATTTTAATGCCTGAAATTGGTCAAAATAAAAGCTTCTGAGTAGGAGAAAAAGTCTGTAAAAAAGGCAATTTTGGTCACATTGAGGCTTTAGAAAGTAGTTATTCAACATGAGGCACAATCCAAATGACATTTTGAATCAATTTTTCTACAGTCCAAAAAATCAATTTTCTGATGAAAAACAATGATCCGCGACCTGTCGAATTTTCTCCAGATGGTCAAAAATGGTAATTTTTTAATATTTAATTTTTTGACTGTAAATGACTATTGCATGTGAATTATCACTTTTGGAACTAAAATAAGTGTGTTTAGAGTCATTTTAATGCCTGAAATTGGTCAAAATAAAAGCTCTCGAGTAGGAGAAAAAGTCTGTAAAAAAGGCAATTTTGGTCACATTGAGGCTTTAAAAAGTAGTTATTCAACATGAGGCACAATCCAAATTACATTTTGAATCAATTTTTCTACAGTCCAAAAAATCAATTTTCTGATGAAAAACGATGACCCGTGACCTGTCGAACTTTCTCCAGATAGTCAGAAATAGTAATTTTTTAATGTGTAATTTTTTTACAATAAATGTCATTTGCATGTGAAATATCACATTTGGAACAAAAATAAGTGTATTTAGAGTCATTTTAATGCCTGAAATCGGTCAAAATAAAAGCTTCTGAGTAGGAGAAAAAGTCTCTAAAAATGGCACTTTTAGTCACAATGAGGCTTTAAAAAGTAGTTATTCAACATGAGGCACAATCCAAATTACATTTTGAATCAATTTTTCCACAGTCCAAAAAATCAATTTTCTGTTGAAAAATGATGATCCGCGACCTGTCGAATTTTCTCCAGCATGTCAAAAATGGTAATTTTTTAATATTTAATTTTTTGACTGTAAATGACTATTGCATGTGAATTATCACTTTTGGAACTAAAATAAGTGTGTTTAGAGTCATTTCAATGCCTTTAATTGGTCAAAATAGAAGCTTCTGAGTAGGAGAAAAAGTCTGTAAAAAAGGCAATTTTGGTCACATTGAGGCTTTAAAAAGTAGTTATTCAACATGAGGCACAATCCAAATTACATTTCGAATCAATTCTTCCACAGTCCAAAAAATCAATTTTCTGATGAAAAACGATGACCCGTGACCTGTCGAACTATCTCCAGTTGGTTAAAAATGGTAATTTTGTAATATTTAATTTTTTGACTGTAGATGACATTTGCATGTGAAATATCACATTTGGAACAAAAATAAGTGTGTTTAGAGTCACTTTAATGCCTGAAATTGGTCAAAATAAAAGCTTCTGAGTAGGAGAAAAAGTCTGTAAAAATGGCACTTTTGGTCACATTGAGGCTTTAAAAAGTAGTTATTCAACATGAGGCACAATCCAAATGACATTTTGAATCAATTCTTCCACAGTCCAAAAAATCAATTTTCTGATGAAAAACAATGATCCGCGACCTGTCGAATTTTCTCCAGATGGTCAAAAATGGTAATTTTTTAATATTTAATTTTTTGACTGTAAATGACTATTGCATGTGAATTATAACTTTTGGAACTAAAATAAGTGTGTTTAGAGTCATTTCAATGCCTTTAATTGGTCGAAATAGAAGCTTCTGAGTAGGAGAAAAAGTCTGTAAAAATGGCACTTTTGGTCACATTGAGGATTTAAAAAGTAGTTATTCAACATGAGGCACAATCCAAATGACATTTTGAATCAATTCTTCCACAGTCCAAAAAATCAATTTTCTGATGAAAAACAATGATCCGCGACCTGTCGAATTTTCTCCAGATGGTCAAAAATGGTAATTTTTTAATATTTAATTTTTTGACTGTAAATGAATATTGCATGTGAATTATCACTTTCGGAACTACAATAAGTGTGTTTAGAGTCATTTTAATGCCTGAAATTGGTCAAAATAAAAGCTCTCGAGTAGGAGAAAAAGTCTGTAAAAAAGGCAATTTTGGTCACATTGAGGCTTTAGAAAGTAGTTATTCAACATGAGGCACAATCCAAATGACATTTTGAATCAATTTTTCTACAGTCCAAAAAATCAATTTTCTGATGAAAAACGATGACCCGTGACCTGTCGAACTTTCTCCAGATAGTCAGTAATAGTAATTTTTTAATGTTTAATTTTTTTACAATAAATGTCATTTGCATGTGAAATATCACATTTGGAACAAAAATAAGTGTGTTTAGAGTCATTTTAATGCCTGAAATTGGTCAAAATAAAAGCTTCTGAGTAGGAGAAAAAGTCTGTAAAAATGGCACTTTTAGTCACAATGAGGCTTTAAAAAGTAGTTATTCAACATGAGGCACAATCCAAATTACATTTTGAATCAATTTTTCCACAGTCCAAAAAATCAATTTTCTGTTGAAAAATGATGATCCGCGACCTGTCGAATTTTCTCCAGATGGTCAAAAATGGTAATTTTTTAATATTTAATTTTTTGACTGTAAATGACTATTGCATGTGAATTATCACTTTTGGAACTAAAATAAGTGTGTTTAGAGTCATTTCAATGCCTTTAATTTGTCGAAATAGAAGCTTCTGAGTAGGAGAAAAAGTCTGTAAAAATGGCACTTTTGGTCACATTGAGGATTTAAAAAGTAGTTATTCAACATGAGGCACAACCCAAATTACATCTTGAATCAATTCTTCCACAGTCCAAAAAATCAATTTTCTGATGAAAAACGATGAACCGCGACCTGTCGAATTTTCTCCAGATGGTCAAAAATGGTAATTTTTAATATTTAATTTTTTGACTGTAAATGACTATTGCATGTGAATTATCACTTTCGGAACTAAAATAAGTGTGTTTAGAGTCATTTTAATGCCTTTAATTGGTCGAAATAGAAGCTTCTGAGTAGGAGAAAAAGTCTGTAAAAATGGCACTTTTGGTCACATTGAGGCTTTAAAAAGTAGTTATTCAACATGAGGCACAATCCAAATGACATTTTGAATCAATTCTTCCACAGTCCAAAAAATCAATTTTCTGATGAAAAACAATGATCCGCGACCTGTCGAATTTTCTCCAGATGGTCAAAAATGGTAATTTTTTAATATTTAATTTTTTGACTGTAAATGACTATTGCATGTGAATTATCACTTTTGGAACTAAAATAAGTGTGTTTAGAGTCATTTCAATGCCTTTAATTGGTCGAAATAGAAGCTTCTGAATAGGAGAAAAAGTCTGTAAAAATGGCACTTTTGGTCACATTGAGGATTTAAAAAGTAGTTATTCAACATGAGGCACAACCCAAATTACATTTTGAATCAATTCTTCCACAGTCCAAAAAATCAATTTTCTGATGAAAAACGATGATCCGCGACTTGTCGAATTTTGTCCAGATGGTCAAAAATGGTAATTTTTTAATATTTAATTCTTTGACTGTAAATGAATATTGCATGTGAATTATCACTTTCGGAACTACAATAAGTGTGTTTAGAGTCATTTTAATGCCTGAAATTGGTCAAAATAAAAGCTCTCGAGTAGGAGAAAAAGTCTGTAAAAAAGGCAATTTTGGTCACATTGAGGCTTTAGAAAGTAGTTATTCAACATGAGGCACAATCCAAATTACATTTTGAATCAATTTTTCTACAGTCCAAAAAATCAATTTTCTGATGAAAAACGATGACCCGTGACCTGTCAAACTTTCTCCAGATAGTCAGAAATAGTAATTTTTTAATGTTGATTTTTTTTACAATAAATGTCATTTGCATGTGAAATATCACATTTGGAACAAAAATAAGTGTGTTTAGAGTCATTTTAATGCCTGAAATTGGTCAAAATAAAAGCTTCTGAGTAGGAGAAAAAGTCTGTAAAAATGGCACTTTTAGTCACAATGAGGCTTTAAAAAGTAGTTATTCAACATGAGGCACAATCCAAATTACATTTTGAATCAATTTTTCCACAGTCCAAAAAAATCAATTTTCTGTTGAAAAATGATGATCCGCGACCTGTCGAATTTTCTCCAGATGGTCAAAATAGTTATTTTTTAATATTTAATTTTTTGACTGTAAATGACTATTGCATGTGAATTATCACTTTTGGAACTAAAATAAGTGTGTTTAGAGTCATTTCAATGCCTTTAATTGGTCGAAATAGAAGCTTCTGAGTAGGAGAAAAAGTCTGTAAAAATGGCACTTTTGGTCACATTGAGGATTTAAAAAGTAGTTATTCAACATGAGGCACAACCCAAATTACATCTTGAATCAATTCTTCCACAGTCCAAAAAATCAATTTTCTGATGAAAAACGATGAACCGCGACCTGTCGAATTTTCTCCAGATGGTCAAAAATGGTAATTTTTAATATTTAATTTTTTGACTGTAAATGACATTTGCATGTGAAATATCACATTTGGAACAAAAATAAGTGTGTTTAGAGTCACTTTAATGCCTGAAATTGGTCAAAATAAAAGCTTCTGAGTAGGAGAAAAAGTCTGTAAAAATGGCACTTTTGGTCACATTGAGGCTTTAAAAAGTAGTTATTCAACATGAGGCACAATCCAAATGACATTTTGAATCAATTCTTCCACAGTCCAAAAAATCAATTTTCTGATGAAAAACAATGATCCGCGACCTGTCGAATTTTCTCCAGATGGTCAAAAATGGTGATTTTTTAATATTTAATTTTTTGACTGTAAATGACTATTGCATGTGGAATTATCACTTTTGGAACTAAAATAAGTGTGTTTAGAGTCATTTCAATGCCTTTAATTGGTCGAAATAGAAGCTTCTGAGTAGGAGAAAAAGTCTGTAAAAATTGCACTTTTGGTCACATTGAGGATTTAAAAAGTAGTTATTCAACATGAGGCACAATCCAAATGACATTTTGAATCAATTCTTCCACAGTCCAAAAAATCAATTTTCTGATGAAAAACAATGATCCGCGACCTGTCGAATTTTCTCCAGATGGTCAAAAATGGTAATTTTTTAATATTTAATTTTTTGACTGTAAATGACTATTGCATGTGAATTATCACTTTTGGAACTAAAATAAGTGTGTTTAGAGTCATTTCAATGCCTTTAATTGGTCGAAATAGAAGCTTCTGAATAGGAGAAAAAGTCTGTAAAAATGGCACTTTTGGTCACATTGAGGATTTAAAAAGTAGTTATTCAACATGAGGCACAACCCAAATTACATTTTGAATCAATTCTTCCACAGTCCAAAAAATCAATTTTCTGATGAAAAACGATGATCCGCGACCTGTAGAATTTTCTCCAGATGGTCAAAAATGGTAATTTTTTAATATTTAATTTTTTGACTGTAAATGAATATTGCATGTGAATTATCACTTTCGGAACTACAATAAGTGTGTTTAGAGTCATTTTAATGCCTGAAATTGGTCAAAATAAAAGCTCTCGAGTAGGAGAAAAAGTCTGTAAAAAAGGCAATTTTGGTCACATTGAGGCTTTAGAAAGTAGTTATTCAACATGAGGCACAATCCAAATGACATTTTGAATCAATTTTTCTACAGTCCAAAAATCAATTTTCTGAGGAAAAACGATGACCCGTGACCTGTCGAACTTTCTCCAGATAGTCAGAAATAGTAATTTTTTAATGTTTAATTTTTTTTACAATAAATGTCATTTGATGTGAAATATCACATTTGGAACAAAAATAAGTGTGTTTAGAGTCATTTTAATGCCTGAAATTGGTCAAAATAAAAGCTTCTGAGTAGGAGAAAAAGTCTGTAAAAATGGCACTTTTAGTCACAATGAGGCTTTAAAAAGTAGTTATTCAACATGAGGCACAATCCAAATTACATTTTGAATCAATTTTTCCACAGTCAAAAAAATCAATTTTCTGTTGAAAAATGATGATCCGTGACCTGTCGAACTTTCTCCAGATAGTCAGAAATGGTAATTTTTTAATGTTTAATTTTTTTACAATAAATGTCATTTGCATGTGAATTATCACTTTTGGAACTAAAATAAGTGTGTTTAGAGTCATTTCAATGCCTTTAATTGGTCGAAATAGAAGCTTCTGAGTAGGAGAAAAAGTCTGTAAAAATGGCACTTTTGGTCACATTGAGGATTTAAAAAGTAGTTATTCAACATGAGGCACAACCCAAATTACATCTTGAATCAATTCTTCCACAGTCCAAAAAATCAATTTTCTGATGAAAAACGATGAACCGCGACCTGTCGAATTTTCTCCAGATGGTCAAAAATGGTAATTTTTAATATTTAATTTTTTGACTGTAAATGACTATTGCATGTGAATTATCACTTTCGGAACTAAAATAAGTGTGTTTAGAGTCATTTTAATGCCTTTAATTGGTCGAAATAGAAGCTTCTGAGTAGGAGAAAAAGTCTGTAAAAAAGGCAATTTTGGTCACATTGAGGCTTTAAAAAGTAGTTATTCAACATGAGGCACAATCCAAATTACATTTCGAATCAATTCTTCCACAGTCCAAAAAATCAATTTTCTGATGAAAAACGATGACCCGTGACCTGTCGAACTATCTCCAGTTGGTTAAAAATGGTAATTTTTTAATATTTAATTTTTTGACTGTAAATGACATTTGCATGTGAAATATCACATTTGGAACAAAAATAAGTGTGTTTAGAGTCACTTTAATGCCTGAAATTGGTCAAAATAAAAGCTTCTGAGTAGGAGAAAAAGTCTGTAAAAATGGCACTTTTGGTCACATTGAGGCTTTAAAAAGTAGTTATTCAACATGAGGCACAATCCAAATGACATTTTGAATCAATTCTTCCACAGTCCAAAAAATCAATTTTCTGATGAAAAACAATGATCCGCGACCTGTCGAATTTTCTCCAGATGGTCAAAAATGGTAATTTTTTTATATTTAATTTTTTGACTGTAAATGACTATTGCATGTGAATTATCACTTTTGGAACTAAAATAAGTGTGTTTAGAGTCATTTCAATGCCTTTAATTGGTCGAAATAGAAGCTTCTGAATAGGAGAAAAAGTCTGTAAAAATGGCACTTTTGGTCACATTGAGGATTTAAAAAGTAGTTATTCAACATGAGGCACAACCCAAATTACATTTTGAATCAATTCTTCCACAGTCCAAAAAATCAATTTTCTGATGAAAAACGATGATCCGCGACCTGTCGAATTTTCTCCAGATGGTCAAAAATGGTAATTTTTTAATATTGAATTTTTTGACTGTAAATGAATATTGCATGTGAATTATCACTTTCGGAACTACAATAAGTGTGTTTAGAGTCATTTTAATGCCTGAAATTGGTCAAAATAAAAGCTCTCGAGTAGGAGAAAAAGTCTGTAAAAAAGGCAATTTTGGTCACATTGAGGCTTTAGAAAGTAGTTATTCAACATGAGGCACAATCCAAATTACATTTTGAATCAATTTTTCTACAGTCCAAAAAATCAATTTTCTGATGAAAAACGATGACCCGTGACCTGTCGAACTTTCTCCAGATAGTCAGAAATAGTAATTTTTTAATGTTGATTTTTTTTACAATAAATGTCATTTGCATGTGAAATATCACATTTGGAACAAAAATAAGTGTGTTTAGAGTCATTTTAATGCCTGAAATTGGTCAAAATAAAAGCTTCTGAGTAGGAGAAAAAGTCTGTAAAAATGGCACTTTTAGTCACAATGAGGCTTTAAAAAGTAGTTATTCAACATGAGGCACAATCCAAATTACATTTTGAATCAATTTTTCCACAGTCCAAAAAATCAATTTTCTGTTGAAAAATGATGATCCGCGACCTGTCGAATTTTCTCCAGATGGTCAAAAATAGATATTTTTTAATATTTAATTTTTTGACTGTAAATGACTATTGCATGTGAATTATCACTTTTGGAACTAAAATAAGTGTGTTTAGAGTCATTTCAATGCCTTTAATTGGTCGAAATAGAAGCTTCTGAGTAGGAGAAAAAGTCTGTAAAAATGGCACTTTTAGTCACAATGAGGCTTTAAAAAGTAGTTATTCAACATGAGGCACAACCCAAATTACATCTTGAATCAATTCTTCCACAGTCCAAAAAATCAATTTTCTGATGAAAAACGATGAACCGCGACCTGTCGAATTTTCTCCAGATGGTCAAAAATGGCAATTTTTAATATTTAATTTTTTGACTGTAAATGACATTTGCATGTGAAATATCACATTTGGAACAAAAATAAGTGTGTTTAGAGTCACTTTAATGCCTGAAATTGGTCAAAATAAAAGCTTCTGAGTAGGAGAAAAAGTCTGTAAAAATGGCACTTTTGGTCACATTGAGGCTTTAAAAAGTAGTTATTCAACATGAGGCACAATCCAAATGACATTTTGAATCAATTCTTCCACAGTCCAAAAAATCAATTTTCTGATGAAAAACAATGATCCGCGACCTGTCGAATTTTCTCCAGATGGTCAAAAATGGTAATTTTTTAATATTTAATTTTTTGACTGTAAATGACTATTGCATGTGAATTATCACTTTTGGAACTAAAATAAGTGTGTTTAGAGTCATTTCAATGCCTTAATTGGTCGAAATAGAAGCTTCTGAGTAGGAGAAAAAGTCTGTAAAAATTGCACTTTTGGTCACATTGAGGATTTAAAAAGTAGTTATTCAACATGAGGCACAATCCAAATGACATTTTGAATCAATTCTTCCACAGTCCAAAAAATCAATTTTCTGATGAAAAACAATGATCCGCGACCTGTCGAATTTTCTCCAGATGGTCAAAAATGGTAATTTTTTAATATTTAATTTTTTGACTGTAAATGACTATTGCATGTGAATTATCACTTTTGGAACTAAAATAAGTGTGTTTAGAGTCATTTCAATGCCTTTAATTGGTCGAAATAGAAGCTTCTGAATAGGAGAAAAAGTCTGTAAAAATGGCACTTTTGGTCACATTGAGGATTTAAAAAGTAGTTATTCAACATGAGGCACAACCCAAATTACATTTTGAATCAATTCTTCCACAGTCCAAAAAATCAATTTTCTGATGAAAAACGATGATCCGCGACCTGTAGAATTTTCTCCAGATGGTCAAAAATGGTAATTTTTTAATATTTAATTTTTTGACTGTAAATGAAGATTGCATGTGAATTATCACTTTCGGAACTACAATAAGTGTGTTTAGATTCATTTTAATGCCTGAAATTGGTCAAAATAAAAGCTCTCGAGTAGGAGAAAAAGTCTGTAAAAAAGGCAATTTTGGTCACATTGAGGCTTTAGAAAGTAGTTATTCAACATGAGGCACAATCCAAATGACATTTTGAATCAATTTTTCTACAGTCCAAAAAATCAATTTTCTGAGGAAAAACGATGACCCGTGACCTGTCGAACTTTCTCCAGATAGTCAGAAATAGTAATTTTTTAATGTTTAATTTTTTTACAATAAATGTCATTTGCATGTGAAATATCACATTTGGAACAAAAATAAGTGTGTTTAGAGTCATTTTAATGCCTGAAATTGGTCAAAATAAAAGCTTCTGAGTAGGAGAAAAAGTCTGTAAAAATGGCACTTTTAGTCACAATGAGGCTTTAAAAAGTAGTTATTCAACATGAGGCACAATCCAAATTACATTTTGAATCAATTTTTCCACAGTCCAAAAAATCAATTTTCTGTTGAAAAATGATGATCCGCGACCTGTCGAATTTTCTCCAGATGGTCAAAAATAGTTATTTTTTAATATTTAATTTTTTGACTGTAAATGACTATTGCATGTGAATTATCACTTTTGGAACTAAAATAAGTGTGTTTAGAGTCATTTCAATGCCTTTAATTTGTCGAAATAGAGGCTTCTGAATAGGAGAAAAAGTCTGTAAAAATGGCACTTTTGGTCACATTGAGGATTTAAAAAGTAGTTATTTAACATGAGGCACAACCCAAATTACATTTTGAATCAATTCTTCCACAGTCCAAAAAATCAATTTTCTGATGAAAAACGATGATCCGCGACCTGTAGAATTTTCTCCAGATGGTCAAAAATGGTAATTTTTTAATATTTAATTTTTTGACTGTAAATGAATATTGCATGTGAATTATCACTTTCGGAACTACAATAAGTGTGTTTAGAGTCATTTTAATGCCTGAAATTGGTCAAAATAAAAGCTCTCGAGTAGGAGAAAAAGTCTGTAAAAAAGGCAATTTTGGTCACATTGAGGCTTTAGAAAGTAGTTATTCAACATGAGGCACAATCCAAATGACATTTTGAATCAATTTTTCTACAGTCCAAAAAATCAATTTTCTGAGGAAAAACGATGACCCGTGACCTGTCGAACTTTCTCCAGATAGTCAGAAATAGTAATTTTTTAATGTTTAATTTTTTTACAATAAATGTCATTTGCATGTGAAATATCACATTTGGAACAAAAATAAGTGTGTTTAGAGTCATTTTAATGCCTGAAATTGGTCAAAATAAAAGCTTCTGAGTAGGAGAAAAAGTCTGTAAAAATGGCACTTTTAGTCACAATGAGGCTTTAAAAAGTAGTTATTCAACATGAGGCACAATCCAAATTACATTTTGAATCAATTTTTCCACAGTCCAAAAAATCAATTTTCTGTTGAAAAATGATGATCCGCGACCTGTCGAATTTTCTCCAGATGGTCAAAAATAGTTATTTTTTAATATTTAATTTTTTGACTGTAAATGACTATTGCATGTGAATTATCACTTTTGGAACTAAAATAAGTGTGTTTAGAGTCATTTCAATGCCTTTAATTTGTCGAAATAGAGGCTTCTGAATAGGAGAAAAAGTCTGTAAAAATGGCACTTTTGGTCACATTGAGGATTTAAAAAGTAGTTATTTAACATGAGGCACAACCCAAATTACATTTTGAATCAATTCTTCCACAGTCCAAAAAATCAATTTTCTGATGAAAAACGATGATCCGCGACCTGTAGAATTTTCTCCAGATGGTCAAAAATGGTAATTTTTTAATATTTAATTTTTTGACTGTAAATGAATATTGCATGTGAATTATCACTTTCGGAACTACAATAAGTGTGTTTAGAGTCATTTTAATGCCTGAAATTGGTCAAAATAAAAGCTCTCGAGTAGGAGAAAAAGTCTGTAAAAAAGGCAATTTTGGTCACATTGAGGCTTTAGAAAGTAGTTATTCAACATGAGGCACAATCCAAATGACATTTTGAATCAATTTTTCTACAGTCCAAAAAATCAATTTTCTGAGGAAAAACGATGACCCGTGACCTGTCGAACTTTCTCCAGATAGTCAGAAATAGTAATTTTTTAATGTTTAATTTTTTTACAATAAATGTCATTTGCATGTGAAATATCACATTTGGAACAAAAATAAGTGTGTTTAGAGTCATTTTAATGCCTGAAATTGGTCAAAATAAAAGCTTCTGAGTAGGAGAAAAAGTCTGTAAAAATGGCACTTTTAGTCACAATGAGGCTTTAAAAAGTAGTTATTCAACATGAGGCACAATCCAAATTACATTTTGAATCAATTTTTCCACAGTCCAAAAAATCAATTTTCTGTTGAAAAATGATGATCCGCGACCTGTCGAATTTTCTCCAGATGGTCAAAAATAGTTATTTTTTAATATTTAATTTTTTGACTGTAAATGACTATTGCATGTGAATTATCACTTTTGGAACTAAAATAAGTGTGTTTAGAGTCATTTCAATGCCTTTAATTGGTCGAAATAGAAGCTTCTGAGTAGGAGAAAAAGTCTGTAAAAATGGCACTTTTGGTCACATTGAGGATTTAAAAAGTAGTTATTCAACATGAGGCACAACCCAAATTACATCTTGAATCAATTCTTCCACAGTCCAAAAAATCAATTTTCTGATGAAAAACGATGAACCGCGACCTGTCGAATTTTCTCCAGATGGTCAAAAATGGTAATTTTTAATATTTAATTTTTTGACTGTAAATGACATTTGCATGTGAAATATCACATTTGGAACAAAAATAAGTGTGTTTAGAGTCACTTTAATGCCTGAAATTGGTCAAAATAAAAGCTTCTGAGTAGGAGAAAAAGTCTGTAAAAATGGCACTTTTGGTCACATTGAGGCTTTAAAAAGTAGTTATTCAACATGAGGCACAATCCAAATGACATTTTGAATCAATTCTTCCACAGTCCAAAAAATCAATTTTCTGATGAAAAACAATGATCCGCGACCTGTCGAATTTTCTCCAGATGGTCAAAAATGGTAATTTTTTAATATTTAATTTTTTGACTGTAAATGACTATTGCATGTGAATTATCACTTTTGGAACTAAAATAAGTGTGTTTAGAGTCATTTCAATGCCTTTAATTGGTCGAAATAGAAGCTTCTGAGTAGGAGAAAAAGTCTGTAAAAATTGCACTTTTGGTCACATTGAGGATTTAAAAAGTAGTTATTCAACATGAGGCACAATCCAAATGACATTTTGAATCAATTCTTCCACAGTCCAAAAAATCAATTTTCTGATGAAAAACAATGATCCGCGACCTGTCGAATTTTCTCCAGATGGTCAAAAATGGTAATTTTTTAATATTTAATTTTTTGACTGTAAATGACTATTGCATGTGAATTATCACTTTTGGAACTAAAATAAGTGTGTTTAGAGTCATTTCAATGCCTTTAATTGGTCGAAATAGAGGCTTCTGAATAGGAGAAAAAGTCTGTAAAAATGGCACTTTTGGTCACATTGAGGATTTAAAAAGTAGTTATTCAACATGAGGCACAACCCAAATTACATTTTGAATCAATTCTTCCACAGTCCAAAAAATCAATTTTCTGATGAAAAACGATGATCCGCGACCTGTAGAATTTTCTCCAGATGGTCAAAAATGGTAATTTTTTAATATTTAATTTTTTGACTGTAAATGAATATTGCATGTGAATTATCACTTTCGGAACTACAATAAGTGTGTTTAGAGTCATTTTAATGCCTGAAATTGGTCAAAATAAAAGCTCTCGAGTAGGAGAAAAAGTCTGTAAAAAAGGCAATTTTGGTCACATTGAGGCTTTAGAAAGTAGTTATTCAACATGAGGCACAATCCAAATGACATTTTGAATCAATTTTTCTACAGTCCAAAAAATCAATTTTCTGAGGAAAAACGATGACCCGTGACCTGTCGAACTTTCTCCAGATAGTCAGAAATAGTAATTTTTTAATGTTTAATTTTTTTACAATAAATGTCATTTGCATGTGAAATATCACATTTGGAACAAAAATAAGTGTGTTTAGAGTCATTTTAATGCCTGAAATTGGTCAAAATAAAAGCTTCTGAGTAGGAGAAAAAGTCTGTAAAAATGGCACTTTTAGTCACAATGAGGCTTTAAAAAGTAGTTATTCAACATGAGGCACAATCCAAATTACATTTTGAATCAATTTTTCCACAGTCCAAAAAATCAATTTTCTGTTGAAAAATGATGATCCGCGACCTGTCGAATTTTCTCCAGATGGTCAAAAATAGTTATTTTTTAATATTTAATTTTTTGACTGTAAATGACTATTGCATGTGAATTATCACTTTTGGAACTAAAATAAGTGTGTTTAGAGTCATTTCAATGCCTTTAATTGGTCGAAATAGAAGCTTCTGAGTAGGAGAAAAAGTCTGTAAAAATGGCACTTTTGGTCACATTGAGGATTTAAAAAGTAGTTATTCAACATGAGGCACAACCCAAATTACATCTTGAATCAATTCTTCCACAGTCCAAAAAATCAATTTTCTGATGAAAAACGATGAACCGCGACCTGTCGAATTTTCTCCAGATGGTCAAAAATGGTAATTTTTAATATTTAATTTTTTGACTGTAAATGACATTTGCATGTGAAATATCACATTTGGAACAAAAATAAGTGTGTTTAGAGTCACTTTAATGCCTGAAATTGGTCAAAATAAAAGCTTCTGAGTAGGAGAAAAAGTCTGTAAAAATGGCACTTTTGGTCACATTGAGGCTTTAAAAAGTAGTTATTCAACATGAGGCACAATCCAAATGACATTTTGAATCAATTCTTCCACAGTCCAAAAAATCAATTTTCTGATGAAAAACAATGATCCGCGACCTGTCGAATTTTCTCCAGATGGTCAAAAATGGTAATTTTTTAATATTTAATTTTTTGACTGTAAATGACTATTGCATGTGAATTATCACTTTTGGAACTAAAATAAGTGTGTTTAGAGTCATTTCAATGCCTTTAATTGGTCGAAATAGAGGCTTCTGAATAGGAGAAAAAGTCTGTAAAAATGGCACTTTTGGTCACATTGAGGATTTAAAAAGTAGTTATTCAACATGAGGCACAACCCAAATTACATTTTGAATCAATTCTTCCACAGTCCAAAAAATCAATTTTCTGATGAAAAACGATGATCCGCGACCTGTAGAATTTTCTCCAGATGGTCAAAAATGGTAATTTTTTAATATTTAATTTTTTGACTGTAAATGAATATTGCATGTGAATTATCACTTTCGGAACTACAATAAGTGTGTTTAGAGTCATTTTAATGCCTGAAATTGGTCAAAATAAAAGCTCTCGAGTAGGAGAAAAAGTCTGTAAAAAAGGCAATTTTGGTCACATTGAGGCTTTAGAAAGTAGTTATTCAACATGAGGCACAATCCAAATGACATTTTGAATCAATTTTTCTACAGTCCAAAAAATCAATTTTCTGAGGAAAAACGATGACCCGTGACCTGTCGAACTTTCTCCAGATAGTCAGAAATAGTAATTTTTTAATGTTTAATTTTTTTACAATAAATGTCATTTGCATGTGAATTATCACTCTTGGAACTAAAATAAGTGTGTTTAGAGTCATTTCAATGCCTTTAATTGGTCGAAATAGAAGCTTCTGAGTAGGAGAAAAAGTCTGTAAAAATGGCACTTTTGGTCACATTGAGGATTTAAAAAGTAGTTATTCAACATGAGGCACAACCCAAATTACATCTTGAATCAATTCTTCCACAGTCCAAAAAATCAATTTTCTGATGAAAAACGATGAACCGCGACCTGTCGAATTTTCTCCAGATGGTCAAAAATGGTAATTTTTAATATTTAATTTTTTGACTGTAAATGACTATTGCATGTGAATTATCACTTTCGGAACTAAAATAAGTGTGTTTAGAGTCATTTTAATGCCTTTAATTGGTCGAAATAGAAGCTTCTGAGTAGGAGAAAAAGTCTGTAAAAAAGGCAATTTTGGTCACATTGAGGCTTTAAAAAGTAGTTATTCAACATGAGGCACAATCCAAATTACATTTCGAATCAATTCTTCCACAGTCCAAAAAATCAATTTTCTGATGAAAAACGATGACCCGTGACCTGTCGAACTATCTCCAGTTGGTTAAAAATGGTAATTTTTTAATATTTAATTTTTTGACTGTAAATGACATTTGCATGTGAAATATCACATTTGGAACAAAAATAAGTGTGTTTAGAGTCACTTTAATGCCTGAAATTGGTCAAAATAAAAGCTTCTGAGTAGGAGAAAAAGTCTGTAAAAATGGCACTTTTGGTCACATTGAGGCTTTAAAAAGTAGTTATTCAACATGAGGCACAATCCAAATGACATTTTGAATCAATTCTTCCACAGTCCAAAAAATCAATTTTCTGATGAAAAACAATGATCCGCGACCTGTCGAATTTTCTCCAGATGGTCAAAAATGGTAATTTTTTTATATTTAATTTTTTGACTGTAAATGACTATTGCATGTGAATTATCACTTTTGGAACTAAAATAAGTGTGTTTAGAGTCATTTCAATGCCTTTAATTGGTCGAAATAGAAGCTTCTGAATAGGAGAAAAAGTCTGTAAAAATGGCACTTTTGGTCACATTGAGGATTTAAAAAGTAGTTATTCAACATGAGGCACAACCCAAATTACATTTTGAATCAATTCTTCCACAGTCCAAAAAATCAATTTTCTGATGAAAAACTATGATCCGCGACCTGTCGAATTTTCTCCAGATGGTCAAAAATGGTAATTTTTTAATATTTAATTTTTTGACTGTAAATGAATATTGCATGTGAATTATTACTTTCGGAACTACAATAAGTGTGTTTAGAGTCATTTTAATGCCTGAAATTGGTCAAAATAAAAGCTCTCGAGTAGGAGAAAAAGTCTGTAAAAAAGGCAATTTTGGTCACATTGAGGCTTTAGAAAGTAGTTATTCAACATGAGGCACAATCCAAATTACATTTTGAATCAATTTTTCTACAGTCCAAAAAATCAATTTTCTGATGAAAAACGATGACCCGTGACCTGTCGAACTTTCTCCAGATAGTCAGAAATAGTAATTTTTTAATGTTGATTTTTTTTACAATAAATGTCATTTGCATGTGAAATATCACATTTGGAACAAAAATAAGTGTGTTTAGAGTCATTTTAATGCCTGAAATTGGTCAAAATAAAAGCTTCTGAGTAGGAGAAAAAGTCTGTAAAAATGGCACTTTTAGTCACAATGAGGCTTTAAAAAGTAGTTATTCAACATGAGGCACAATCCAAATTACATTTTGAATCAATTTTTCCACAGTCCAAAAAATCAATTTTCTGTTGAAAAATGATGATCCGCGACCTGTCGAATTTTCTCCAGATGGTCAAAAATAGTTATTTTTTAATATTTAATTTTTTGACTGTAAATGACTATTGCATGTGAATTATCACTTTTGGAACTAAAATAAGTGTGTTTAGAGTCATTTCAATGCCTTTAATTGGTCGAAATAGAAGCTTCTGAGTAGGAGAAAAAGTCTGTAAAAATGGCACTTTTGGTCACATTGAGGATTTAAAAAGTAGTTATTCAACATGAGGCACAACCCAAATTACATCTTGAATCAATTCTTCCACAGTCCAAAAAATCAATTTTCTGATGAAAAACGATGAACCGCGACCTGTCGAATTTTCTCCAGATGGTCAAAAATGGTAATTTTTAATATTTAATTTTTTGACTGTAAATGACATTTGCATGTGAAATATCACATTTGGAACAAAAATAAGTGTGTTTAGAGTCACTTTAATGCCTGAAATTGGTCAAAATAAAAGCTTCTGAGTAGGAGAAAAAGTCTGTAAAAATGGCACTTTTGGTCACATTGAGGCTTTAAAAAGTAGTTATTCAACATGAGGCACAATCCAAATGACATTTTGAATCAATTCTTCCACAGTCCAAAAAATCAATTTTCTGATGAAAAACAATGATCCGCGACCTGTCGAATTTTCTCCAGATGGTCAAAAATGGTAATTTTTTAATATTTAATTTTTTGACTGTAAATGACTATTGCATGTGAATTATCACTTTTGGAACTAAAATAAGTGTGTTTAGAGTCATTTCAATGCCTCTAATTGGTCGAAATAGAAGCTTCTGAGTAGGAGAAAAAGTCTGTAAAAATTGCACTTTTGGTCACATTGAGGATTTAAAAAGTAGTTATTCAACATGAGGCACAATCCAAATGACATTTTGAATCAATTCTTCCACAGTCCAAAAAATCAATTTTCTGATGAAAAACAATGATCCGCGACCTGTCGAATTTTCTCCAGATGGTCAAAAATGGTAATTTTTTAATATTTAATTTTTTGACTGTAAATGACTATTGCATGTGAATTATCACTTTTGGAACTAAAATAAGTGTGTTTAGAGTCATTTCAATGCCTTTAATTGGTCGAAATAGAGGCTTCTGAATAGGAGAAAAAGTCTGTAAAAATGGCACTTTTGGTCACATTGAGGATTTAAAAAGTAGTTATTCAACATGACGCACAACCCAAATTACATTTTGAATCAATTCTTCCACAGTCCAAAAAATCAATTTTCTGATGAAAAACGATGATCCGCGACCTGTAGAATTTTCTCCAGATGGTCAAAAATGGTAATTTTTTAATATTTAATTTTTTGACTGTAAATGAATATTGCATGTGAATTATCACTTTCGGAACTACAATAAGTGTGTTTAGAGTCATTTTAATGCCTGAAATTGGTCAAAATAAAAGCTCTCGAGTAGGAGAAAAAGTCTGTAAAAAAGGCAATTTTGGTCACATTGAGGCTTTAGAAAGTAGTTATTCAACATGAGGCACAATCCAAATGACATTTTGAATCAATTTTTCTACAGTCCAAAAAATCAATTTTCTGAGGAAAAACGATGACCCGTGACCTGTCGAACTTTCTCCAGATAGTCAGAAATAGTAATTTTTTAATGTTTAATTTTTTTACAATAAATGTCATTTGCATGTGAAATATCACATTTGGAACAAAAATAAGTGTGTTTAGAGTCATTTTAATGCCTGAAATTGGTCAAAATAAAAGCTTCTGAGTAGGAGAAAAAGTCTGTAAAAATGGCACTTTTAGTCACAATGAGGCTTTAAAAAGTAGTTATTCAACATGAGGCACAATCCAAATTACATTTTGAATCAATTTTTCCACAGTCCAAAAAATCAATTTTCTGTTGAAAAATGATGATCCGCGACCTGTCGAATTTTCTCCAGATGGTCAAAAATAGTTATTTTTTAATATTTAATTTTTTGACTGTAAATGACTATTGCATGTGAATTATCACTTTTGGAACTAAAATAAGTGTGTTTAGAGTCATTTCAATGCCTTTAATTGGTCGAAATAGAAGCTTCTGAGTAGGAGAAAAAGTCTGTAAAAATGGCACTTTTGGTCACATTGAGGATTTAAAAAGTAGTTATTCAACATGAGGCACAACCCAAATTACATCTTGAATCAATTCTTCCACAGTCCAAAAAATCAATTTTCTGATGAAAAACGATGAACCGCGACCTGTCGAATTTTCTCCAGATGGTCAAAAATGGTAATTTTTAATATTTAATTTTTTGACTGTAAATGACATTTGCATGTGAAATATCACATTTGGAACAAAAATAAGTGTGTTTAGAGTCACTTTAATGCCTGAAATTGGTCAAAATAAAAGCTTCTGAGTAGGAGAAAAAGTCTGTAAAAATGGCACTTTTGGTCACATTGAGGCTTTAAAAAGTAGTTATTCAACATGAGGCACAATCCAAATGACATTTTGAATCAATTCTTCCACAGTCCAAAAAATCAATTTTCTGATGAAAAACAATGATCCGCGACCTGTCGAATTTTCTCCAGATGGTCAAAAATGGTAATTTTTTAATATTTAATTTTTTGACTGTAAATGACTATTGCATGTGAATTATCACTTTTGGAACTAAAATAAGTGTGTTTAGAGTCATTTCAATGCCTTTAATTGGTCGAAATAGAGGCTTCTGAATAGGAGAAAAAGTCTGTAAAAATGGCACTTTTGGTCACATTGAGGATTTAAAAAGTAGTTATTCAACATGAGGCACAACCCAAATTACATTTTGAATCAATTCTTCCACAGTCCAAAAAATCAATTTTCTGATGAAAAACGATGATCCGCGACCTGTAGAATTTTCTCCAGATGGTCAAAAATGGTAATTTTTTAATATTTAATTTTTTGACTGTAAATGAATATTGCATGTGAATTATCACTTTCGGAACTACAATAAGTGTGTTTAGAGTCATTTTAATGCCTGAAATTGGTCAAAATAAAAGCTCTCGAGTAGGAGAAAAAGTCTGTAAAAAAGGCAATTTTGGTCACATTGAGGCTTTAGAAAGTAGTTATTCAACATGAGGCACAATCCAAATGACATTTTGAATCAATTTTTCTACAGTCCAAAAAATCAATTTTCTGAGGAAAAACGATGACCCGTGACCTGTCGAACTTTCTCCAGATAGTCAGAAATAGTAATTTTTTAATGTTTAATTTTTTTACAATAAATGTCATTTGCATGTGAATTATCACTCTTGGAACTAAAATAAGTGTGTTTAGAGTCATTTCAATGCCTTTAATTGGTCGAAATAGAAGCTTCTGAGTAGGAGAAAAAGTCTGTAAAAATGGCACTTTTGGTCACATTGAGGATTTAAAAAGTAGTTATTCAACATGAGGCACAACCCAAATTACATCTTGAATCAATTCTTCCACAGTCCAAAAAATCAATTTTCTGATGAAAAACGATGAACCGCGACCTGTCGAATTTTCTCCAGATGGTCAAAAATGGTAATTTTTAATATTTAATTTTTTGACTGTAAATGACTATTGCATGTGAATTATCACTTTCGGAACTAAAATAAGTGTGTTTAGAGTCATTTTAATGCCTTTAATTGGTCGAAATAGAAGCTTCTGAGTAGGAGAAAAAGTCTGTAAAAAAGGCAATTTTGGTCACATTGAGGCTTTAAAAAGTAGTTATTCAACATGAGGCACAATCCAAATTACATTTCGAATCAATTCTTCCACAGTCCAAAAAATCAATTTTCTGATGAAAAACGATGACCCGTGACCTGTCGAACTATCTCCAGTTGGTTAAAAATGGTAATTTTTTAATATTTAATTTTTTGACTGTAAATGACATTTGCATGTGAAATATCACATTTGGAACAAAAATAAGTGTGTTTAGAGTCACTTTAATGCCTGAAATTGGTCAAAATAAAAGCTTCTGAGTAGGAGAAAAAGTCTGTAAAAATGGCACTTTTGGTCACATTGAGGCTTTAAAAAGTAGTTATTCAACATGAGGCACAATCCAAATGACATTTTGAATCAATTCTTCCACAGTCCAAAAAATCAATTTTCTGATGAAAAACAATGATCCGCGACCTGTCGAATTTTCTCCAGATGGTCAAAAATGGTAATTTTTTTATATTTAATTTTTTGACTGTAAATGACTATTGCATGTGAATTATCACTTTTGGAACTAAAATAAGTGTGTTTAGAGTCATTTCAATGCCTTTAATTGGTCGAAATAGAAGCTTCTGAATAGGAGAAAAAGTCTGTAAAAATGGCACTTTTGGTCACATTGAGGATTTAAAAAGTAGTTATTCAACATGAGGCACAACCCAAATTACATTTTGAATCAATTCTTCCACAGTCCAAAAAATCAATTTTCTGATGAAAAACTATGATCCGCGACCTGTCGAATTTTCTCCAGATGGTCAAAAATGGTAATTTTTTAATATTTAATTTTTTGACTGTAAATGAATATTGCATGTGAATTATTACTTTCGGAACTACAATAAGTGTGTTTAGAGTCATTTTAATGCCTGAAATTGGTCAAAATAAAAGCTCTCGAGTAGGAGAAAAAGTCTGTAAAAAAGGCAATTTTGGTCACATTGAGGCTTTAGAAAGTAGTTATTCAACATGAGGCACAATCCAAATTACATTTTGAATCAATTTTTCTACAGTCCAAAAAATCAATTTTCTGATGAAAAACGATGACCCGTGACCTGTCGAACTTTCTCCAGATAGTCAGAAATAGTAATTTTTTAATGTTGATTTTTTTTACAATAAATGTCATTTGCATGTGAAATATCACATTTGGAACAAAAATAAGTGTGTTTAGAGTCATTTTAATGCCTGAAATTGGTCAAAATAAAAGCTTCTGAGTAGGAGAAAAAGTCTGTAAAAATGGCACTTTTAGTCACAATGAGGCTTTAAAAAGTAGTTATTCAACATGAGGCACAATCCAAATTACATTTTGAATCAATTTTTCCACAGTCCAAAAAATCAATTTTCTGTTGAAAAATGATGATCCGCGACCTGTCGAATTTTCTCCAGATGGTCAAAAATAGTTATTTTTTAATATTTAATTTTTTGACTGTAAATGACTATTGCATGTGAATTATCACTTTTGGAACTAAAATAAGTGTGTTTAGAGTCATTTCAATGCCTTTAATTGGTCGAAATAGAAGCTTCTGAGTAGGAGAAAAAGTCTGTAAAAATGGCACTTTTGGTCACATTGAGGATTTAAAAAGTAGTTATTCAACATGAGGCACAACCCAAATTACATCTTGAATCAATTCTTCCACAGTCCAAAAAATCAATTTTCTGATGAAAAACGATGAACCGCGACCTGTCGAATTTTCTCCAGATGGTCAAAAATGGTAATTTTTAATATTTAATTTTTTGACTGTAAATGACATTTGCATGTGAAATATCACATTTGGAACAAAAATAAGTGTGTTTAGAGTCACTTTAATGCCTGAAATTGGTCAAAATAAAAGCTTCTGAGTAGGAGAAAAAGTCTGTAAAAATGGCACTTTTGGTCACATTGAGGCTTTAAAAAGTAGTTATTCAACATGAGGCACAATCCAAATGACATTTTGAATCAATTCTTCCACAGTCCAAAAAATCAATTTTCTGATGAAAAACAATGATCCGCAACCTGTCGAATTTTCTCCAGATGGTCAAAAATGGTAATTTTTTAATATTTAATTTTTTGACTGTAAATGACTATTGCATGTGAATTATCACTTTTGGAACTAAAATAAGTGTGTTTAGAGTCATTTCAATGCCTTTAATTGGTCGAAATAGAAGCTTCTGAGTAGGAGAAAAAGTCTGTAAAAATTGCACTTTTGGTCACATTGAGGATTTAAAAAGTAGTTATTCAACATGAGGCACAATCCAAATGACATTTTGAATCAATTCTTCCACAGTCCAAAAAATCAATTTTCTGATGAAAAACGATGAACCGCGACCTGTCGAATTTTCTCCAGATGGTCAAAAATGGTAATTTTTAATATTTAATTTTTTGACTGTAAATGACATTTGCATGTGAAATATCACATTTGGAACAAAAATAAGTGTGTTTAGAGTCACTTTAATGCCTGAAATTGGTCAAAATAAAAGCTTCTGAGTAGGAGAAAAAGTCTGTAAAAATGGCACTTTTGGTCACATTGAGGCTTTAAAAAGTAGTTATTCAACATGAGGCACAATCCAAATGACATTTTGAATCAATTCTTCCACAGTCCAAAAAATCAATTTTCTGATGAAAAACAATGATCCGCGACCTGTCGAATTTTCTCCAGATGGTCAAAAATGGTAATTTTTTAATATTTAATTTTTTGACTGTAAATGACTATTGCATGTGAATTATCACTTTTGGAACTAAAATAAGTGTGTTTAGAGTCATTTCAATGCCTTTAATTGGTCGAAATAGAGGCTTCTGAATAGGAGAAAAAGTCTGTAAAAATGGCACTTTTGGTCACATTGAGGATTTAAAAAGTAGTTATTCAACATGAGGCACAACCCAAATTACATTTTGAATCAATTCTTCCACAGTCCAAAAAATCAATTTTCTGATGAAAAACGATGATCCGCGACCTGTAGAATTTTCTCCAGATGGTCAAAAATGGTAATTTTTTAATATTTAATTTTTTGACTGTAAATGAATATTGCATGTGAATTATCACTTTCGGAACTAAAATAAGTGTGTTTAGAGTCATTTTAATGCCTGAAATTGGTCAAAATAAAAGCTCTCGAGTAGGAGAAAAAGTCTGTAAAAAAGGCAATTTTGGTCACATTGAGGCTTTAGAAAGTAGTTATTCAACATGAGGCACAATCCAAATGACATTTTGAATCAATTTTTCTACAGTCCAAAAAATCAATTTTCTGAGGAAAAACGATGACCCGTGACCTGTCGAACTTTCTCCAGATAGTCAGAAATAGTAATTTTTTAATGTTTAATTTTTTTACAATAAATGTCATTTGCATGTGAATTATCACTCTTGGAACTAAAATAAGTGTGTTTAGAGTCATTTCAATGCCTTTAATTGGTCGAAATAGAAGCTTCTGAGTAGGAGAAAAAGTCTGTAAAAATGGCACTTTTGGTCACATTGAGGATTTAAAAAGTAGTTATTCAACATGAGGCACAACCCAAATTACATCTTGAATCAATTCTTCCACAGTCCAAAAAATCAATTTTCTGATGAAAAACGATGAACCGCGACCTGTCGAATTTTCTCCAGATGGTCAAAAATGGTAATTTTTAATATTTAATTTTTTGACTGTAAATGACTATTGCATGTGAATTATCACTTTCGGAACTAAAATAAGTGTGTTTAGAGTCATTTTAATGCCTTTAATTGGTCGAAATAGAAGCTTCTGAGTAGGAGAAAAAGTCTGTAAAAAAGGCAATTTTGGTCACATTGAGGCTTTAAAAAGTAGTTATTCAACATGAGGCACAATCCAAATTACATTTCGAATCAATTCTTCCACAGTCCAAAAAATCAATTTTCTGATGAAAAACGATGACCCGTGACCTGTCGAACTATCTCCAGTTGGTTAAAAATGGTAATTTTTTAATATTTAATTTTTTGACTGTAAATGACATTTGCATGTGAAATATCACATTTGGAACAAAAATAAGTGTGTTTAGAGTCACTTTAATGCCTGAAATTGGTCAAAATAAAAGCTTCTGAGTAGGAGAAAAAGTCTGTAAAAATGGCACTTTTGGTCACATTGAGGCTTTAAAAAGTAGTTATTCAACATGAGGCACAATCCAAATGACATTTTGAATCAATTCTTCCACAGTCCAAAAAATCAATTTTCTGATGAAAAACAATGATCCGCGACCTGTCGAATTTTCTCCAGATGGTCAAAAATGGTAATTTTTTTATATTTAATTTTTTGACTGTAAATGACTATTGCATGTGAATTATCACTTTTGGAACTAAAATAAGTGTGTTTAGAGTCATTTCAATGCCTTTAATTGGTCGAAATAGAAGCTTCTGAATAGGAGAAAAAGTCTGTAAAAATGGCACTTTTGGTCACATTGAGGATTTAAAAAGTAGTTATTCAACATGAGGCACAACCCAAATTACATTTTGAATCAATTCTTCCACAGTCCAAAAAATCAATTTTCTGATGAAAAACTATGATCCGCGACCTGTCGAATTTTCTCCAGATGGTCAAAAATGGTAATTTTTTAATATTTAATTTTTTGACTGTAAATGAATATTGCATGTGAATTATTACTTTCGGAACTACAATAAGTGTGTTTAGAGTCATTTTAATGCCTGAAATTGGTCAAAATAAAAGCTCTCGAGTAGGAGAAAAAGTCTGTAAAAAAGGCAATTTTGGTCACATTGAGGCTTTAGAAAGTAGTTATTCAACATGAGGCACAATCCAAATTACATTTTGAATCAATTTTTCTACAGTCCAAAAAATCAATTTTCTGATGAAAAACGATGACCCGTGACCTGTCGAACTTTCTCCAGATAGTCAGAAATAGTAATTTTTTAATGTTGATTTTTTTTACAATAAATGTCATTTGCATGTGAAATATCACATTTGGAACAAAAATAAGTGTGTTTAGAGTCATTTTAATGCCTGAAATTGGTCAAAATAAAAGCTTCTGAGTAGGAGAAAAAGTCTGTAAAAATGGCACTTTTAGTCACAATGAGGCTTTAAAAAGTAGTTATTCAACATGAGGCACAATCCAAATTACATTTTGAATCAATTTTTCCACAGTCCAAAAAATCAATTTTCTGTTGAAAAATGATGATCCGCGACCTGTCGAATTTTCTCCAGATGGTCAAAAATAGTTATTTTTTAATATTTAATTTTTTGACTGTAAATGACTATTGCATGTGAATTATCACTTTTGGAACTAAAATAAGTGTGTTTAGAGTCATTTCAATGCCTTTAATTGGTCGAAATAGAAGCTTCTGAGTAGGAGAAAAAGTCTGTAAAAATGGCACTTTTGGTCACATTGAGGATTTAAAAAGTAGTTATTCAACATGAGGCACAACCCAAATTACATCTTGAATCAATTCTTCCACAGTCCAAAAAATCAATTTTCTGATGAAAAACGATGAACCGCGACCTGTCGAATTTTCTCCAGATGGTCAAAAATGGTAATTTTTAATATTTAATTTTTTGACTGTAAATGACATTTGCATGTGAAATATCACATTTGGAACAAAAATAAGTGTGTTTAGAGTCACTTTAATGCCTGAAATTGGTCAAAATAAAAGCTTCTGAGTAGGAGAAAAAGTCTGTAAAAATGGCACTTTTGGTCACATTGAGGCTTTAAAAAGTAGTTATTCAACATGAGGCACAATCCAAATGACATTTTGAATCAATTCTTCCACAGTCCAAAAAATCAATTTTCTGATGAAAAACAATGATCCGCAACCTGTCGAATTTTCTCCAGATGGTCAAAAATGGTAATTTTTTAATATTTAATTTTTTGACTGTAAATGACTATTGCATGTGAATTATCACTTTTGGAACTAAAATAAGTGTGTTTAGAGTCATTTCAATGCCTTTAATTGGTCGAAATAGAAGCTTCTGAGTAGGAGAAAAAGTCTGTAAAAATTGCACTTTTGGTCACATTGAGGATTTAAAAAGTAGTTATTCAACATGAGGCACAATCCAAATGACATTTTGAATCAATTCTTCCACAGTCCAAAAAATCAATTTTCTGATGAAAAACGATGAACCGCTACCTGTCGAATTTTCTCCAGATGGTCAAAAATGGTAATTTTTAATATTTAATTTTTTGACTGTAAATGACATTTGCATGTGAAATATCACATTTGGAACAAAAATAAGTGTGTTTAGAGTCACTTTAATGCCTGAAATTGGTCAAAATAAAAGCTTCTGAGTAGGAGAAAAAGTCTGTAAAAATGGCACTTTTGGTCACATTGAGGCTTTAAAAAGTAGTTATTCAACATGAGGCACAATCCAAATGACATTTTGAATCAATTCTTCCACAGTCCAAAAAATCAATTTTCTGATGAAAAACAATGATCCGCGACCTGTCGAATTTTCTCCAGATGGTCAAAAATGGTAATTTTTTAATATTTAATTTTTTGACTGTAAATGACTATTGCATGTGAATTATCACTTTTGGAACTAAAATAAGTGTGTTTAGAGTCATTTCAATGCCTTTAATTGGTCGAAATAGAGGCTTCTGAATAGGAGAAAAAGTCTGTAAAAATGGCACTTTTGGTCACATTGAGGATTTAAAAAGTAGTTATTCAACATGAGGCACAACCCAAATTACATTTTGAATCAATTCTTCCACAGTCCAAAAAATCAATTTTCTGATGAAAAACGATGATCCGCGACCTGTAGAATTTTCTCCAGATGGTCAAAAATGGTAATTTTTTAATATTTAATTTTTTGACTGTAAATGAATATTGCATGTGAATTATCACTTTCGGAACTACAATAAGTGTGTTTAGAGTCATTTTAATGCCTGAAATTGGTCAAAATAAAAGCTCTCGAGTAGGAGAAAAAGTCTGTAAAAAAGGCAATTTTGGTCACATTGAGGCTTTAGAAAGTAGTTATTCAACATGAGGCACAATCCAAATGACATTTTGAATCAATTTTTCTACAGTCCAAAAAATCAATTTTCTGAGGAAAAACGATGACCCGTGACCTGTCGAACTTTCTCCAGATAGTCAGAAATAGTAATTTTTTAATGTTTAATTTTTTTACAATAAATGTCATTTGCATGTGAATTATCACTCTTGGAACTAAAATAAGTGTGTTTAGAGTCATTTCAATGCCTTTAATTGGTCGAAATAGAAGCTTCTGAGTAGGAGAAAAAGTCTGTAAAAATGGCACTTTTGGTCACATTGAGGATTTAAAAAGTAGTTATTCAACATGAGGCACAACCCAAATTACATCTTGAATCAATTCTTCCACAGTCCAAAAAATCAATTTTCTGATGAAAAACGATGAACCGCGACCTGTCGAATTTTCTCCAGATGGTCAAAAATGGTAATTTTTAATATTTAATTTTTTGACTGTAAATGACTATTGCATGTGAATTATCACTTTCGGAACTAAAATAAGTGTGTTTAGAGTCATTTTAATGCCTTTAATTGGTCGAAATAGAAGCTTCTGAGTAGGAGAAAAAGTCTGTAAAAAAGGCAATTTTGGTCACATTGAGGCTTTAAAAAGTAGTTATTCAACATGAGGCACAATCCAAATTACATTTCGAATCAATTCTTCCACAGTCCAAAAAATCAATTTTCTGATGAAAAACGATGACCCGTGACCTGTCGAACTATCTCCAGTTGGTTAAAAATGGTAATTTTTTAATATTTAATTTTTTGACTGTAAATGACATTTGCATGTGAAATATCACATTTGGAACAAAAATAAGTGTGTTTAGAGTCACTTTAATGCCTGAAATTGGTCAAAATAAAAGCTTCTGAGTAGGAGAAAAAGTCTGTAAAAATGGCACTTTTGGTCACATTGAGGCTTTAAAAAGTAGTTATTCAACATGAGGCACAATCCAAATGACATTTTGAATCAATTCTTCCACAGTCCAAAAAATCAATTTTCTGATGAAAAACAATGATCCGCGACCTGTCGAATTTTCTCCAGATGGTCAAAAATGGTAATTTTTTTATATTTAATTTTTTGACTGTAAATGACTATTGCATGTGAATTATCACTTTTGGAACTAAAATAAGTGTGTTTAGAGTCATTTCAATGCCTTTAATTGGTCGAAATAGAAGCTTCTGAATAGGAGAAAAAGTCTGTAAAAATGGCACTTTTGGTCACATTGAGGATTTAAAAAGTAGTTATTCAACATGAGGCACAACCCAAATTACATTTTGAATCAATTCTTCCACAGTCCAAAAAATCAATTTTCTGATGAAAAACTATGATCCGCGACCTGTCGAATTTTCTCCAGATGGTCAAAAATGGTAATTTTTTAATATTTAATTTTTTGACTGTAAATGAATATTGCATGTGAATTATTACTTTCGGAACTACAATAAGTGTGTTTAGAGTCATTTTAATGCCTGAAATTGGTCAAAATAAAAGCTCTCGAGTAGGAGAAAAAGTCTGTAAAAAAGGCAATTTTGGTCACATTGAGGCTTTAGAAAGTAGTTATTCAACATGAGGCACAATCCAAATTACATTTTGAATCAATTTTTCTACAGTCCAAAAAATCAATTTTCTGAGGAAAAACGATGACCCGTGACCTGTCGAACTTTCTCCAGATAGTCAGAAATAGTAATTTTTTAATGTTTAATTTTTTTACAATAAATGTCATTTGCATGTGAATTATCACTCTTGGAACTAAAATAAGTGTGTTTAGAGTCATTTCAATGCCTTTAATTGGTCGAAATAGAAGCTTCTGAGTAGGAGAAAAAGTCTGTAAAAATGGCACTTTTGGTCACATTGAGGATTTAAAAAGTAGTTATTCAACATGAGGCACAACCCAAATTACATCTTGAATCAATTCTTCCACAGTCCAAAAAATCAATTTTCTGATGAAAAACGATGAACCGCGACCTGTCGAATTTTCTCCAGATGGTCAAAAATGGTAATTTTTAATATTTAATTTTTTGACTGTAAATGACTATTGCATGTGAATTATCACTTTCGGAACTAAAATAAGTGTGTTTAGAGTCATTTTAATGCCTTTAATTGGTCGAAATAGAAGCTTCTGAGTAGGAGAAAAAGTCTGTAAAAAAGGCAATTTTGGTCACATTGAGGCTTTAAAAAGTAGTTATTCAACATGAGGCACAATCCAAATTACATTTCGAATCAATTCTTCCACAGTCCAAAAAATCAATTTTCTGATGAAAAACGATGACCCGTGACCTGTCGAACTATCTCCAGTTGGTTAAAAATGGTAATTTTTTAATATTTAATTTTTTGACTGTAAATGACATTTGCATGTGAAATATCACATTTGGAACAAAAATAAGTGTGTTTAGAGTCACTTTAATGCCTGAAATTGGTCAAAATAAAAGCTTCTGAGTAGGAGAAAAAGTCTGTAAAAATGGCACTTTTGGTCACATTGAGGCTTTAAAAAGTAGTTATTCAACATGAGGCACAATCCAAATGACATTTTGAATCAATTCTTCCACAGTCCAAAAAATCAATTTTCTGATGAAAAACAATGATCCGCGACCTGTCGAATTTTCTCCAGATGGTCAAAAATGGTAATTTTTTTATATTTAATTTTTTGACTGTAAATGACTATTGCATGTGAATTATCACTTTTGGAACTAAAATAAGTGTGTTTAGAGTCATTTCAATGCCTTTAATTGGTCGAAATAGAAGCTTCTGAATAGGAGAAAAAGTCTGTAAAAATGGCACTTTTGGTCACATTGAGGATTTAAAAAGTAGTTATTCAACATGAGGCACAACCCAAATTACATTTTGAATCAATTCTTCCACAGTCCAAAAAATCAATTTTCTGATGAAAAACTATGATCCGCGACCTGTCGAATTTTCTCCAGATGGTCAAAAATGGTAATTTTTTAATATTTAATTTTTTGACTGTAAATGAATATTGCATGTGAATTATTACTTTCGGAACTACAATAAGTGTGTTTAGAGTCATTTTAATGCCTGAAATTGGTCAAAATAAAAGCTCTCGAGTAGGAGAAAAAGTCTGTAAAAAAGGCAATTTTGGTCACATTGAGGCTTTAGAAAGTAGTTATTCAACATGAGGCACAATCCAAATTACATTTTGAATCAATTTTTCTACAGTCCAAAAAATCAATTTTCTGATGAAAAACGATGACCCGTGACCTGTCGAACTTTCTCCAGATAGTCAGAAATAGTAATTTTTTAATGTTGATTTTTTTTACAATAAATGTCATTTGCATGTGAAATATCACATTTGGAACAAAAATAAGTGTGTTTAGAGTCATTTTAATGCCTGAAATTGGTCAAAATAAAAGCTTCTGAGTAGGAGAAAAAGTCTGTAAAAATGGCACTTTTAGTCACAATGAGGCTTTAAAAAGTAGTTATTCAACATGAGGCACAATCCAAATTACATTTTGAATCAATTTTTCCACAGTCCAAAAAATCAATTTTCTGTTGAAAAATGATGATCCGCGACCTGTCGAATTTTCTCCAGATGGTCAAAAATAGTTATTTTTTAATATTTAATTTTTTGACTGTAAATGACTATTGCATGTGAATTATCACTTTTGGAACTAAAATAAGTGTGTTTAGAGTCATTTCAATGCCTTTAATTGGTCGAAATAGAAGCTTCTGAGTAGGAGAAAAAGTCTGTAAAAATGGCACTTTTGGTCACATTGAGGATTTAAAAAGTAGTTATTCAACATGAGGCACAACCCAAATTACATCTTGAATCAATTCTTCCACAGTCCAAAAAATCAATTTTCTGATGAAAAACGATGAACCGCGACCTGTCGAATTTTCTCCAGATGGTCAAAAATGGTAATTTTTAATATTTAATTTTTTGACTGTAAATGACATTTGCATGTGAAATATCACATTTGGAACAAAAATAAGTGTGTTTAGAGTCACTTTAATGCCTGAAATTGGTCAAAATAAAAGCTTCTGAGTAGGAGAAAAAGTCTGTAAAAATGGCACTTTTGGTCACATTGAGGCTTTAAAAAGTAGTTATTCAACATGAGGCACAATCCAAATGACATTTTGAATCAATTCTTCCACAGTCCAAAAAATCAATTTTCTGATGAAAAACAATGATCCGCAACCTGTCGAATTTTCTCCAGATGGTCAAAAATGGTAATTTTTTAATATTTAATTTTTTGACTGTAAATGACTATTGCATGTGAATTATCACTTTTGGAACTAAAATAAGTGTGTTTAGAGTCATTTCAATGCCTTTAATTGGTCGAAATAGAAGCTTCTGAGTAGGAGAAAAAGTCTGTAAAAATTGCACTTTTGGTCACATTGAGGATTTAAAAAGTAGTTATTCAACATGAGGCACAATCCAAATGACATTTTGAATCAATTCTTCCACAGTCCAAAAAATCAATTTTCTGATGAAAAACGATGAACCGCTACCTGTCGAATTTTCTCCAGATGGTCAAAAATGGTAATTTTTAATATTTAATTTTTTGACTGTAAATGACATTTGCATGTGAAATATCACATTTGGAACAAAAATAAGTGTGTTTAGAGTCACTTTAATGCCTGAAATTGGTCAAAATAAAAGCTTCTGAGTAGGAGAAAAAGTCTGTAAAAATGGCACTTTTGGTCACATTGAGGCTTTAAAAAGTAGTTATTCAACATGAGGCACAATCCAAATGACATTTTGAATCAATTCTTCCACAGTCCAAAAAATCAATTTTCTGATGAAAAACAATGATCCGCGACCTGTCGAATTTTCTCCAGATGGTCAAAAATGGTAATTTTTTAATATTTAATTTTTTGACTGTAAATGACTATTGCATGTGAATTATCACTTTTGGAACTAAAATAAGTGTGTTTAGAGTCATTTCAATGCCTTTAATTGGTCGAAATAGAGGCTTCTGAATAGGAGAAAAAGTCTGTAAAAATGGCACTTTTGGTCACATTGAGGATTTAAAAAGTAGTTATTCAACATGAGGCACAACCCAAATTACATTTTGAATCAATTCTTCCACAGTCCAAAAAATCAATTTTCTGATGAAAAACGATGATCCGCGACCTGTAGAATTTTCTCCAGATGGTCAAAAATGGTAATTTTTTAATATTTAATTTTTTGACTGTAAATGAATATTGCATGTGAATTATCACTTTCGGAACTACAATAAGTGTGTTTAGAGTCATTTTAATGCCTGAAATTGGTCAAAATAAAAGCTCTCGAGTAGGAGAAAAAGTCTGTAAAAAAGGCAATTTTGGTCACATTGAGGCTTTAGAAAGTAGTTATTCAACATGAGGCACAATCCAAATGACATTTTGAATCAATTTTTCTACAGTCCAAAAAATCAATTTTCTGAGGAAAAACGATGACCCGTGACCTGTCGAACTTTCTCCAGATAGTCAGAAATAGTAATTTTTTAATGTTTAATTTTTTTACAATAAATGTCATTTGCATGTGAATTATCACTCTTGGAACTAAAATAAGTGTGTTTAGAGTCATTTCAATGCCTTTAATTGGTCGAAATAGAAGCTTCTGAGTAGGAGAAAAAGTCTGTAAAAATGGCACTTTTGGTCACATTGAGGATTTAAAAAGTAGTTATTCAACATGAGGCACAACCCAAATTACATCTTGAATCAATTCTTCCACAGTCCAAAAAATCAATTTTCTGATGAAAAACGATGAACCGCGACCTGTCGAATTTTCTCCAGATGGTCAAAAATGGTAATTTTTAATATTTAATTTTTTGACTGTAAATGACTATTGCATGTGAATTATCACTTTCGGAACTAAAATAAGTGTGTTTAGAGTCATTTTAATGCCTTTAATTGGTCGAAATAGAAGCTTCTGAGTAGGAGAAAAAGTCTGTAAAAAAGGCAATTTTGGTCACATTGAGGCTTTAAAAAGTAGTTATTCAACATGAGGCACAATCCAAATTACATTTCGAATCAATTCTTCCACAGTCCAAAAAATCAATTTTCTGATGAAAAACGATGACCCGTGACCTGTCGAACTATCTCCAGTTGGTTAAAAATGGTAATTTTTTAATATTTAATTTTTTGACTGTAAATGACATTTGCATGTGAAATATCACATTTGGAACAAAAATAAGTGTGTTTAGAGTCACTTTAATGCCTGAAATTGGTCAAAATAAAAGCTTCTGAGTAGGAGAAAAAGTCTGTAAAAATGGCACTTTTGGTCACATTGAGGCTTTAAAAAGTAGTTATTCAACATGAGGCACAATCCAAATGACATTTTGAATCAATTCTTCCACAGTCCAAAAAATCAATTTTCTGATGAAAAACAATGATCCGCGACCTGTCGAATTTTCTCCAGATGGTCAAAAATGGTAATTTTTTTATATTTAATTTTTTGACTGTAAATGACTATTGCATGTGAATTATCACTTTTGGAACTAAAATAAGTGTGTTTAGAGTCATTTCAATGCCTTTAATTGGTCGAAATAGAAGCTTCTGAATAGGAGAAAAAGTCTGTAAAAATGGCACTTTTGGTCACATTGAGGATTTAAAAAGTAGTTATTCAACATGAGGCACAACCCAAATTACATTTTGAATCAATTCTTCCACAGTCCAAAAAATCAATTTTCTGATGAAAAACTATGATCCGCGACCTGTCGAATTTTCTCCAGATGGTCAAAAATGGTAATTTTTTAATATTTAATTTTTTGACTGTAAATGAATATTGCATGTGAATTATTACTTTCGGAACTACAATAAGTGTGTTTAGAGTCATTTTAATGCCTGAAATTGGTCAAAATAAAAGCTCTCGAGTAGGAGAAAAAGTCTGTAAAAAAGGCAATTTTGGTCACATTGAGGCTTTAGAAAGTAGTTATTCAACATGAGGCACAATCCAAATTACATTTTGAATCAATTTTTCTACAGTCCAAAAAATCAATTTTCTGATGAAAAACGATGACCCGTGACCTGTCGAACTTTCTCCAGATAGTCAGAAATAGTAATTTTTTAATGTTGATTTTTTTTACAATAAATGTCATTTGCATGTGAAATATCACATTTGGAACAAAAATAAGTGTGTTTAGAGTCATTTTAATGCCTGAAATTGGTCAAAATAAAAGCTTCTGAGTAGGAGAAAAAGTCTGTAAAAATGGCACTTTTAGTCACAATGAGGCTTTAAAAAGTAGTTATTCAACATGAGGCACAATCCAAATTACATTTTGAATCAATTTTTCCACAGTCCAAAAAATCAATTTTCTGTTGAAAAATGATGATCCGCGACCTGTCGAATTTTCTCCAGATGGTCAAAAATAGTTATTTTTTAATATTTAATTTTTTGACTGTAAATGACTATTGCATGTGAATTATCACTTTTGGAACTAAAATAAGTGTGTTTAGAGTCATTTCAATGCCTTTAATTGGTCGAAATAGAAGCTTCTGAGTAGGAGAAAAAGTCTGTAAAAATGGCACTTTTGGTCACATTGAGGATTTAAAAAGTAGTTATTCAACATGAGGCACAACCCAAATTACATCTTGAATCAATTCTTCCACAGTCCAAAAAATCAATTTTCTGATGAAAAACGATGAACCGCGACCTGTCGAATTTTCTCCAGATGGTCAAAAATGGTAATTTTTAATATTTAATTTTTTGACTGTAAATGACATTTGCATGTGAAATATCACATTTGGAACAAAAATAAGTGTGTTTAGAGTCACTTTAATGCCTGAAATTGGTCAAAATAAAAGCTTCTGAGTAGGAGAAAAAGTCTGTAAAAATGGCACTTTTGGTCACATTGAGGCTTTAAAAAGTAGTTATTCAACATGAGGCACAATCCAAATGACATTTTGAATCAATTCTTCCACAGTCCAAAAAATCAATTTTCTGATGAAAAACAATGATCCGCAACCTGTCGAATTTTCTCCAGATGGTCAAAAATGGTAATTTTTTAATATTTAATTTTTTGACTGTAAATGACTATTGCATGTGAATTATCACTTTTGGAACTAAAATAAGTGTGTTTAGAGTCATTTCAATGCCTTTAATTGGTCGAAATAGAAGCTTCTGAGTAGGAGAAAAAGTCTGTAAAAATTGCACTTTTGGTCACATTGAGGATTTAAAAAGTAGTTATTCAACATGAGGCACAATCCAAATGACATTTTGAATCAATTCTTCCACAGTCCAAAAAATCAATTTTCTGATGAAAAACAATGATCCGCGACCTGTCGAATTTTCTCCAGATGGTCAAAAATGGTAATTTTTTAATATTTAATTTTTTGACTGTAAATGACTATTGCATGTGAATTATCACTTTTGGAACTAAAATAAGTGTGTTTAGAGTCATTTCAATGCCTTTAATTGGTCGAAATAGAAGCTTCTGAATAGGAGAAAAAGTCTGTAAAAATGGCACTTTTGGTCACATTGAGGATTTAAAAAGTAGTTATTCAACATGAGGCACAACCCAAATTACATTTTGAATCAATTCTTCCACAGTCCAAAAAATCAATTTTCTGATGAAAAACGATGATCCGCGACCTGTAGAATTTTCTCCAGATGGTCAAAAATGGTAATTTTTTAATATTTAATTTTTTGACTGTAAATGAATATTGCATGTGAATTATCACTTTCGGAACTACAATAAGTGTGTTTAGAGTCATTTTAATGCCTGAAATTGGTCAAAATAAAAGCTCTCGAGTAGGAGAAAAAGTCTGTAAAAAAGGCAATTTTGGTCACATTGAGGCTTTAGAAAGTAGTTATTCAACATGAGGCACAATCCAAATGACATTTTGAATCAATTTTTCTACAGTCCAAAAAATCAATTTTCTGAGGAAAAACGATGACCCGTGACCTGTCGAACTTTCTCCAGATAGTCAGAAATAGTAATTTTTTAATGTTTAATTTTTTTTACAATAAATGTCATTTGCATGTGAAATATCACATTTGGAACAAAAATAAGTGTGTTTAGAGTCATTTTAATGCCTGAAATTGGTCAAAATAAAAGCTTCTGAGTAGGAGAAAAAGTCTGTAAAAATGGCACTTTTAGTCACAATGAGGCTTTAAAAAGTAGTTATTCAACATGAGGCACAATCCAAATTACATTTTGAATCAATTTTTCCACAGTCCAAAAAATCAATTTTCTGTTGAAAAATGATGATCCGCGACCTGTCGAATTTTCTCCAGATGGTCAAAAATAGTTATTTTTTAATATTTAATTTTTTGACTGTAAATGACTATTGCATGTGAATTATCACTTTTGGAACTAAAATAAGTGTGTTTAGAGTCATTTCAATGCCTTTAATTGGTCGAAATAGAAGCTTCTGAGTAGGAGAAAAAGTCTGTAAAAATGGCACTTTTAGTCACAATGAGGCTTTAAAAAGTAGTTATTCAACATGAGGCACAACCCAAATTACATCTTGAATCAATTCTTCCACAGTCCAAAAAATCAATTTTCTGATGAAAAACGATGAACCGCGACCTGTCGAATTTTCTCCAGATGGTCAAAAATGGCAATTTTTAATATTTAATTTTTTGACTGTAAATGACATTTGCATGTGAAATATCACATTTGGAACAAAAATAAGTGTGTTTAGAGTCACTTTAATGCCTGAAATTGGTCAAAATAAAAGCTTCTGAGTAGGAGAAAAAGTCTGTAAAAATGGCACTTTTGGTCACATTGAGGCTTTAAAAAGTAGTTATTCAACATGAGGCACAATCCAAATGACATTTTGAATCAATTCTTCCACAGTCCAAAAAATCAATTTTCTGATGAAAAACAATGATCCGCGACCTGTCGAATTTTCTCCAGATGGTCAAAAATGGTAATTTTTTAATATTTAATTTTTTGACTGTAAATGACTATTGCATGTGAATTATCACTTTTGGAACTAAAATAAGTGTGTTTAGAGTCATTTCAATGCCTTTAATTGGTCGAAATAGAAGCTTCTGAGTAGGAGAAAAAGTCTGTAAAAATTGCACTTTTGGTCACATTGAGGATTTAAAAAGTAGTTATTCAACATGAGGCACAATCCAAATGACATTTTGAATCAATTCTTCCACAGTCCAAAAAATCAATTTTCTGATGAAAAACAATGATCCGCGACCTGTCGAATTTTCTCCAGATGGTCAAAAATGGTAATTTTTTAATATTTAATTTTTTGACTGTAAATGACTATTGCATGTGAATTATCACTTTTGGAACTAAAATAAGTGTGTTTAGAGTCATTTCAATGCCTTTAATTGGTCGAAATAGAAGCTTCTGAATAGGAGAAAAAGTCTGTAAAAATGGCACTTTTGGTCACATTGAGGATTTAAAAAGTAGTTATTCAACATGAGGCACAACCCAAATTACATTTTGAATCAATTCTTCCACAGTCCAAAAAATCAATTTTCTGATGAAAAACGATGATCCGCGACCTGTAGAATTTTCTCCAGATGGTCAAAAATGGTAATTTTTTAATATTTAATTTTTTGACTGTAAATGAAGATTGCATGTGAATTATCACTTTCGGAACTACAATAAGTGTGTTTAGATTCATTTTAATGCCTGAAATTGGTCAAAATAAAAGCTCTCGAGTAGGAGAAAAAGTCTGTAAAAAAGGCAATTTTGGTCACATTGAGGCTTTAGAAAGTAGTTATTCAACATGAGGCACAATCCAAATGACATTTTGAATCAATTTTTCTACAGTCCAAAAAATCAATTTTCTGAGGAAAAACGATGACCCGTGACCTGTCGAACTTTCTCCAGATAGTCAGAAATAGTAATTTTTTAATGTTTAATTTTTTTACAATAAATGTCATTTGCATGTGAAATATCACATTTGGAACAAAAATAAGTGTGTTTAGAGTCATTTTAATGCCTGAAATTGGTCAAAATAAAAGCTTCTGAGTAGGAGAAAAAGTCTGTAAAAATGGCACTTTTAGTCACAATGAGGCTTTAAAAAGTAGTTATTCAACATGAGGCACAATCCAAATTACATTTTGAATCAATTTTTCCACAGTCCAAAAAATCAATTTTCTGTTGAAAAATGATGATCCGCGACCTGTCGAATTTTCTCCAGATGGTCAAAAATAGTTATTTTTTAATATTTAATTTTTTGACTGTAAATGACTATTGCATGTGAATTATCACTTTTGGAACTAAAATAAGTGTGTTTAGAGTCATTTCAATGCCTTTAATTTGTCGAAATAGAGGCTTCTGAATAGGAGAAAAAGTCTGTAAAAATGGCACTTTTGGTCACATTGAGGATTTAAAAAGTAGTTATTTAACATGAGGCACAACCCAAATTACATTTTGAATCAATTCTTCCACAGTCCAAAAAATCAATTTTCTGATGAAAAACGATGATCCGCGACCTGTCGAATTTTCTCCAGATGGTCAAAAATGGTAATTTTTTAATATTTAATTTTTTGACTGTAAATGAATATTGCATGTGAATTATCACTTTCGGAACTACAATAAGTGTGTTTAGAGTCATTTTAATGCCTGAAATTGGTCAAAATAAAAGCTCTCGAGTAGGAGAAAAAGTCTGTAAAAAAGGCAATTTTGGTCACATTGAGGCTTTAGAAAGTAGTTATTCAACATGAGGCACAATCCAAATGACATTTTGAATCAATTTTTCTACAGTCCAAAAAATCAATTTTCTGAGGAAAAACGATGACCCGTGACCTGTCGAACTTTCTCCAGATAGTCAGAAATAGTAATTTTTTAATGTTTAATTTTTTTACAATAAATGTCATTTGCATGTGAAATATCACATTTGGAACAAAAATAAGTGTGTTTAGAGTCATTTTAATGCCTGAAATTGGTCAAAATAAAAGCTTCTGAGTAGGAGAAAAAGTCTGTAAAAATGGCACTTTTAGTCACAATGAGGCTTTAAAAAGTAGTTATTCAACATGAGGCACAATCCAAATTACATTTTGAATCAATTTTTCCACAGTCCAAAAAATCAATTTTCTGTTGAAAAATGATGATCCGCGACCTGTCGAATTTTCTCCAGATGGTCAAAAATAGTTATTTTTTAATATTTAATTTTTTGACTGTAAATGACTATTGCATGTGAATTATCACTTTTGGAACTAAAATAAGTGTGTTTAGAGTCATTTCAATGCCTTTAATTTGTCGAAATAGAGGCTTCTGAATAGGAGAAAAAGTCTGTAAAAATGGCACTTTTGGTCACATTGAGGATTTAAAAAGTAGTTATTTAACATGAGGCACAACCCAAATTACATTTTGAATCAATTCTTCCACAGTCCAAAAAATCAATTTTCTGATGAAAAACGATGATCCGCGACCTGTAGAATTTTCTCCAGATGGTCAAAAATGGTAATTTTTTAATATTTAATTTTTTGACTGTAAATGAATATTGCATGTGAATTATCACTTTCGGAACTACAATAAGTGTGTTTAGAGTCATTTTAATGCCTGAAATTGGTCAAAATAAAAGCTCTCGAGTAGGAGAAAAAGTCTGTAAAAAAGGCAATTTTGGTCACATTGAGGCTTTAGAAAGTAGTTATTCAACATGAGGCACAATCCAAATGACATTTTGAATCAATTTTTCTACAGTCCAAAAAATCAATTTTCTGAGGAAAAACGATGACCCGTGACCTGTCGAACTTTCTCCAGATAGTCAGAAATAGTAATTTTTTAATGTTTAATTTTTTTACAATAAATGTCATTTGCATGTGAAATATCACATTTGGAACAAAAATAAGTGTGTTTAGAGTCATTTTAATGCCTGAAATTGGTCAAAATAAAAGCTTCTGAGTAGGAGAAAAAGTCTGTAAAAATGGCACTTTTAGTCACAATGAGGCTTTAAAAAGTAGTTATTCAACATGAGGCACAATCCAAATTACATTTTGAATCAATTTTTCCACAGTCCAAAAAATCAATTTTCTGTTGAAAAATGATGATCCGCGACCTGTCGAATTTTCTCCAGATGGTCAAAAATAGTTATTTTTTAATATTTAATTTTTTGACTGTAAATGACTATTGCATGTGAATTATCACTTTTGGAACTAAAATAAGTGTGTTTAGAGTCATTTCAATGCCTTTAATTTGTCGAAATAGAGGCTTCTGAATAGGAGAAAAAGTCTGTAAAAATGGCACTTTTGGTCACATTGAGGATTTAAAAAGTAGTTATTTAACATGAGGCACAACCCAAATTACATTTTGAATCAATTCTTCCACAGTCCAAAAAATCAATTTTCTGATGAAAAACGATGATCCGCGACCTGTAGAATTTTCTCCAGATGGTCAAAAATGGTAATTTTTTAATATTTAATTTTTTGACTGTAAATGAATATTGCATGTGAATTATCACTTTCGGAACTACAATAAGTGTGTTTAGAGTCATTTTAATGCCTGAAATTGGTCAAAATAAAAGCTCTCGAGTAGGAGAAAAAGTCTGTAAAAAAGGCAATTTTGGTCACATTGAGGCTTTAGAAAGTAGTTATTCAACATGAGGCACAATCCAAATGACATTTTGAATCAATTTTTCTACAGTCCAAAAAATCAATTTTCTGAGGAAAAACGATGACCCGTGACCTGTCGAACTTTCTCCAGATAGTCAGAAATAGTAATTTTTTAATGTTTAATTTTTTTACAATAAATGTCATTTGCATGTGAAATATCACATTTGGAACAAAAATAAGTGTGTTTAGAGTCATTTTAATGCCTGAAATTGGTCAAAATAAAAGCTTCTGAGTAGGAGAAAAAGTCTGTAAAAATGGCACTTTTAGTCACAATGAGGCTTTAAAAAGTAGTTATTCAACATGAGGCACAATCCAAATTACATTTTGAATCAATTTTTCCACAGTCCAAAAAATCAATTTTCTGTTGAAAAATGATGATCCGCGACCTGTCGAATTTTCTCCAGATGGTCAAAAATAGTTATTTTTTAATATTTAATTTTTTGACTGTAAATGACTATTGCATGTGAATTATCACTTTTGGAACTAAAATAAGTGTGTTTAGAGTCATTTCAATGCCTTTAATTGGTCGAAATAGAAGCTTCTGAGTAGGAGAAAAAGTCTGTAAAAATGGCACTTTTGGTCACATTGAGGATTTAAAAAGTAGTTATTCAACATGAGGCACAACCCAAATTACATCTTGAATCAATTCTTCCACAGTCCAAAAAATCAATTTTCTGATGAAAAACGATGAACCGCGACCTGTCGAATTTTCTCCAGATGGTCAAAAATGGTAATTTTTAATATTTAATTTTTTGACTGTAAATGACATTTGCATGTGAAATATCACATTTGGAACAAAAATAAGTGTGTTTAGAGTCACTTTAATGCCTGAAATTGGTCAAAATAAAAGCTTCTGAGTAGGAGAAAAAGTCTGTAAAAATGGCACTTTTGGTCACATTGAGGCTTTAAAAAGTAGTTATTCAACATGAGGCACAATCCAAATGACATTTTGAATCAATTCTTCCACAGTCCAAAAAATCAATTTTCTGATGAAAAACAATGATCCGCGACCTGTCGAATTTTCTCCAGATGGTCAAAAATGGTAATTTTTTAATATTTAATTTTTTGACTGTAAATGACTATTGCATGTGAATTATCACTTTTGGAACTAAAATAAGTGTGTTTAGAGTCATTTCAATGCCTCTAATTGGTCGAAATAGAAGCTTCTGAGTAGGAGAAAAAGTCTGTAAAAATTGCACTTTTGGTCACATTGAGGATTTAAAAAGTAGTTATTCAACATGAGGCACAATCCAAATGACATTTTGAATCAATTCTTCCACAGTCCAAAAAATCAATTTTCTGATGAAAAACAATGATCCGCGACCTGTCGAATTTTCTCCAGATGGTCAAAAATGGTAATTTTTTAATATTTAATTTTTTGACTGTAAATGACTATTGCATGTGAATTATCACTTTTGGAACTAAAATAAGTGTGTTTAGAGTCATTTCAATGCCTTTAATTGGTCGAAATAGAGGCTTCTGAATAGGAGAAAAAGTCTGTAAAAATGGCACTTTTGGTCACATTGAGGATTTAAAAAGTAGTTATTCAACATGAGGCACAACCCAAATTACATTTTGAATCAATTCTTCCACAGTCCAAAAAATCAATTTTCTGATGAAAAACAATGATCCGCGACCTGTAGAATTTTCTCCAGATGGTCAAAAATGGTAATTTTTTAATATTTAATTTTTTGACTGTAAATGACTATTGCATGTGAATTATCACTTTTGGAACTAAAATAAGTGTGTTTAGAGTCATTTCAATGCCTTTAATTGGTCGAAATAGAAGCTTCTGAATAGGAGAAAAAGTCTGTAAAAATGGCACTTTTGGTCACATTGAGGATTTAAAAAGTAGTTATTCAACATGAGGCACAACCCAAATTACATTTTGAATCAATTCTTCCACAGTCCAAAAAATCAATTTTCTGATGAAAAACGATGATCCGCGACCTGTAGAATTTTCTCCAGATGGTCAAAAATGGTAATTTTTTAATATTTAATTTTTTGACTGTAAATGAATATTGCATGTGAATTATCACTTTCGGAACTACAATAAGTGTGTTTAGAGTCATTTTAATGCCTGAAATTGGTCAAAATAAAAGCTCTCGAGTAGGAGAAAAAGTCTGTAAAAAAGGCAATTTTGGTCACATTGAGGCTTTAGAAAGTAGTTATTCAACATGAGGCACAATCCAAATGACATTTTGAATCAATTTTTCTACAGTCCAAAAAATCAATTTTCTGAGGAAAAACGATGACCCGTGACCTGTCGAACTTTCTCCAGATAGTCAGAAATAGTAATTTTTTAATGTTTAATTTTTTTACAATAAATGTCATTTGCATGTGAAATATCACATTTGGAACAAAAATAAGTGTGTTTAGAGTCATTTTAATGCCTGAAATTGGTCAAAATAAAAGCTTCTGAGTAGGAGAAAAAGTCTGTAAAAATGGCACTTTTAGTCACAATGAGGCTTTAAAAAGTAGTTATTCAACATGAGGCACAATCCAAATTACATTTTGAATCAATTTTTCCACAGTCCAAAAAATCAATTTTCTGTTGAAAAATGATGATCCGCGACCTGTCGAATTTTCTCCAGATGGTCAAAAATAGTTATTTTTTAATATTTAATTTTTTGACTGTAAATGACTATTGCATGTGAATTATCACTTTTGGAACTAAAATAAGTGTGTTTAGAGTCATTTCAATGCCTTTAATTGGTCGAAATAGAAGCTTCTGAGTAGGAGAAAAAGTCTGTAAAAATGGCACTTTTGGTCACATTGAGGATTTAAAAAGTAGTTATTCAACATGAGGCACAACCCAAATTACATCTTGAATCAATTCTTCCACAGTCCAAAAAATCAATTTTCTGATGAAAAACGATGAACCGCGACCTGTCGAATTTTCTCCAGATGGTCAAAAATGGTAATTTTTAATATTTAATTTTTTGACTGTAAATGACATTTGCATGTGAAATATCACATTTGGAACAAAAATAAGTGTGTTTAGAGTCACTTTAATGCCTGAAATTGGTCAAAATAAAAGCTTCTGAGTAGGAGAAAAAGTCTGTAAAAATGGCACTTTTGGTCACATTGAGGCTTTAAAAAGTAGTTATTCAACATGAGGCACAATCCAAATGACATTTTGAATCAATTCTTCCACAGTCCAAAAAATCAATTTTCTGATGAAAAACAATGATCCGCGACCTGTCGAATTTTCTCCAGATGGTCAAAAATGGTAATTTTTTAATATTTAATTTTTTGACTGTAAATGACTATTGCATGTGAATTATCACTTTTGGAACTAAAATAAGTGTGTTTAGAGTCATTTCAATGCCTTTAATTGGTCGAAATAGAGGCTTCTGAATAGGAGAAAAAGTCTGTAAAAATGGCACTTTTGGTCACATTGAGGATTTAAAAAGTAGTTATTCAACATGAGGCACAACCCAAATTACATTTTGAATCAATTCTTCCACAGTCCAAAAAATCAATTTTCTGATGAAAAACGATGATCCGCGACCTGTAGAATTTTCTCCAGATGGTCAAAAATGGTAATTTTTTAATATTTAATTTTTTGACTGTAAATGAATATTGCATGTGAATTATCACTTTCGGAACTACAATAAGTGTGTTTAGAGTCATTTTAATGCCTGAAATTGGTCAAAATAAAAGCTCTCGAGTAGGAGAAAAAGTCTGTAAAAAAGGCAATTTTGGTCACATTGAGGCTTTAGAAAGTAGTTATTCAACATGAGGCACAATCCAAATGACATTTTGAATCAATTTTTCTACAGTCCAAAAAATCAATTTTCTGAGGAAAAACGATGACCCGTGACCTGTCGAACTTTCTCCAGATAGTCAGAAATAGTAATTTTTTAATGTTTAATTTTTTTACAATAAATGTCATTTGCATGTGAATTATCACTCTTGGAACTAAAATAAGTGTGTTTAGAGTCATTTCAATGCCTTTAATTGGTCGAAATAGAAGCTTCTGAGTAGGAGAAAAAGTCTGTAAAAATGGCACTTTTGGTCACATTGAGGATTTAAAAAGTAGTTATTCAACATGAGGCACAACCCAAATTACATCTTGAATCAATTCTTCCACAGTCCAAAAAATCAATTTTCTGATGAAAAACGATGAACCGCGACCTGTCGAATTTTCTCCAGATGGTCAAAAATGGTAATTTTTAATATTTAATTTTTTGACTGTAAATGACTATTGCATGTGAATTATCACTTTCGGAACTAAAATAAGTGTGTTTAGAGTCATTTTAATGCCTTTAATTGGTCGAAATAGAAGCTTCTGAGTAGGAGAAAAAGTCTGTAAAAAAGGCAATTTTGGTCACATTGAGGCTTTAAAAAGTAGTTATTCAACATGAGGCACAATCCAAATTACATTTCGAATCAATTCTTCCACAGTCCAAAAAATCAATTTTCTGATGAAAAACGATGACCCGTGACCTGTCGAACTATCTCCAGTTGGTTAAAAATGGTAATTTTTTAATATTTAATTTTTTGACTGTAAATGACATTTGCATGTGAAATATCACATTTGGAACAAAAATAAGTGTGTTTAGAGTCACTTTAATGCCTGAAATTGGTCAAAATAAAAGCTTCTGAGTAGGAGAAAAAGTCTGTAAAAATGGCACTTTTGGTCACATTGAGGCTTTAAAAAGTAGTTATTCAACATGAGGCACAATCCAAATGACATTTTGAATCAATTCTTCCACAGTCCAAAAAATCAATTTTCTGATGAAAAACAATGATCCGCGACCTGTCGAATTTTCTCCAGATGGTCAAAAATGGTAATTTTTTTATATTTAATTTTTTGACTGTAAATGACTATTGCATGTGAATTATCACTTTTGGAACTAAAATAAGTGTGTTTAGAGTCATTTCAATGCCTTTAATTGGTCGAAATAGAAGCTTCTGAATAGGAGAAAAAGTCTGTAAAAATGGCACTTTTGGTCACATTGAGGATTTAAAAAGTAGTTATTCAACATGAGGCACAACCCAAATTACATTTTGAATCAATTCTTCCACAGTCCAAAAAATCAATTTTCTGATGAAAAACTATGATCCGCGACCTGTCGAATTTTCTCCAGATGGTCAAAAATGGTAATTTTTTAATATTTAATTTTTTGACTGTAAATGAATATTGCATGTGAATTATTACTTTCGGAACTACAATAAGTGTGTTTAGAGTCATTTTAATGCCTGAAATTGGTCAAAATAAAAGCTCTCGAGTAGGAGAAAAAGTCTGTAAAAAAGGCAATTTTGGTCACATTGAGGCTTTAGAAAGTAGTTATTCAACATGAGGCACAATCCAAATTACATTTTGAATCAATTTTTCTACAGTCCAAAAAATCAATTTTCTGATGAAAAACGATGACCCGTGACCTGTCGAACTTTCTCCAGATAGTCAGAAATAGTAATTTTTTAATGTTGATTTTTTTTACAATAAATGTCATTTGCATGTGAAATATCACATTTGGAACAAAAATAAGTGTGTTTAGAGTCATTTTAATGCCTGAAATTGGTCAAAATAAAAGCTTCTGAGTAGGAGAAAAAGTCTGTAAAAATGGCACTTTTAGTCACAATGAGGCTTTAAAAAGTAGTTATTCAACATGAGGCACAATCCAAATTACATTTTGAATCAATTTTTCCACAGTCCAAAAAATCAATTTTCTGTTGAAAAATGATGATCCGCGACCTGTCGAATTTTCTCCAGATGGTCAAAAATAGTTATTTTTTAATATTTAATTTTTTTGACTGTAAATGACTATTGCATGTGAATTATCACTTTTGGAACTAAAATAAGTGTGTTTAGAGTCATTTCAATGCCTTTAATTGGTCGAAATAGAAGCTTCTGAGTAGGAGAAAAAGTCTGTAAAAATGGCACTTTTGGTCACATTGAGGATTTAAAAAGTAGTTATTCAACATGAGGCACAACCCAAATTACATCTTGAATCAATTCTTCCACAGTCCAAAAAATCAATTTTCTGATGAAAAACGATGAACCGCGACCTGTCGAATTTTCTCCAGATGGTCAAAAATGGTAATTTTTAATATTTAATTTTTTGACTGTAAATGACATTTGCATGTGAAATATCACATTTGGAACAAAAATAAGTGTGTTTAGAGTCACTTTAATGCCTGAAATTGGTCAAAATAAAAGCTTCTGAGTAGGAGAAAAAGTCTGTAAAAATGGCACTTTTGGTCACATTGAGGCTTTAAAAAGTAGTTATTCAACATGAGGCACAATCCAAATGACATTTTGAATCAATTCTTCCACAGTCCAAAAAATCAATTTTCTGATGAAAAACAATGATCCGCAACCTGTCGAATTTTCTCCAGATGGTCAAAAATGGTAATTTTTTAATATTTAATTTTTTGACTGTAAATGACTATTGCATGTGAATTATCACTTTTGGAACTAAAATAAGTGTGTTTAGAGTCATTTCAATGCCTTTAATTGGTCGAAATAGAAGCTTCTGAGTAGGAGAAAAAGTCTGTAAAAATTGCACTTTTGGTCACATTGAGGATTTAAAAAGTAGTTATTCAACATGAGGCACAATCCAAATGACATTTTGAATCAATTCTTCCACAGTCCAAAAAATCAATTTTCTGATGAAAAACAATGATCCGCGACCTGTCGAATTTTCTCCAGATGGTCAAAAATGGTAATTTTTTAATATTTAATTTTTTGACTGTAAATGACTATTGCATGTGAATTATCACTTTTGGAACTAAAATAAGTGTGTTTAGAGTCATTTCAATGCCTTTAATTGGTCGAAATAGAAGCTTCTGAATAGGAGAAAAAGTCTGTAAAAATGGCACTTTTGGTCACATTGAGGATTTAAAAAGTAGTTATTCAACATGAGGCACAACCCAAATTACATTTTGAATCAATTCTTCCACAGTCCAAAAAATCAATTTTCTGATGAAAAACGATGATCCGCGACCTGTAGAATTTTCTCCAGATGGTCAAAAATGGTAATTTTTTAATATTTAATTTTTTGACTGTAAATGAATATTGCATGTGAATTATCACTTTCGGAACTACAATAAGTGTGTTTAGAGTCATTTTAATGCCTGAAATTGGTCAAAATAAAAGCTCTCGAGTAGGAGAAAAAGTCTGTAAAAAAGGCAATTTTGGTCACATTGAGGCTTTAGAAAGTAGTTATTCAACATGAGGCACAATCCAAATGACATTTTGAATCAATTTTTCTACAGTCCAAAAAATCAATTTTCTGAGGAAAAACGATGACCCGTGACCTGTCGAACTTTCTCCAGATAGTCAGAAATAGTAATTTTTTAATGTTTAATTTTTTTACAATAAATGTCATTTGCATGTGAAATATCACATTTGGAACAAAAATAAGTGTGTTTAGAGTCATTTCAATGCCTTTAATTGGTCGAAATAGAAGCTTCTGAGTAGGAGAAAAAGTCTGTAAAAATGGCACTTTTGGTCACATTGAGGATTTAAAAAGTAGTTATTCAACATGAGGCACAACCCAAATTACATCTTGAATCAATTCTTCCACAGTCCAAAAAATCAATTTTCTGATGAAAAACGATGAACCGCGACCTGTCGAATTTTCTCCAGATGGTCAAAAATGGTAATTTTTAATATTTAATTTTTTGACTGTAAATGACATTTGCATGTGAAATATCACATTTGGAACAAAAATAAGTGTGTTTAGAGTCACTTTAATGCCTGAAATTGGTCAAAATAAAAGCTTCTGAGTAGGAGAAAAAGTCTGTAAAAATGGCACTTTTGGTCACATTGAGGCTTTAAAAAGTAGTTATTCAACATGAGGCACAATCCAAATGACATTTTGAATCAATTCTTCCACAGTCCAAAAAATCAATTTTCTGATGAAAAACAATGATCCGCGACCTGTCGAATTTTCTCCAGATGGTCAAAAATGGTAATTTTTTAATATTTAATTTTTTGACTGTAAATGACTATTGCATGTGAATTATCACTTTTGGAACTAAAATAAGTGTGTTTAGAGTCATTTCAATGCCTTTAATTGGTCGAAATAGAGGCTTCTGAATAGGAGAAAAAGTCTGTAAAAATGGCACTTTTGGTCACATTGAGGATTTAAAAAGTAGTTATTCAACATGAGGCACAACCCAAATTACATTTTGAATCAATTCTTCCACAGTCCAAAAAATCAATTTTCTGATGAAAAACGATGATCCGCGACCTGTAGAATTTTCTCCAGATGGTCAAAAATGGTAATTTTTTAATATTTAATTTTTTGACTGTAAATGAATATTGCATGTGAATTATCACTTTCGGAACTACAATAAGTGTGTTTAGAGTCATTTTAATGCCTGAAATTGGTCAAAATAAAAGCTCTCGAGTAGGAGAAAAAGTCTGTAAAAAAGGCAATTTTGGTCACATTGAGGCTTTAGAAAGTAGTTATTCAACATGAGGCACAATCCAAATGACATTTTGAATCAATTTTTCTACAGTCCAAAAAATCAATTTTCTGAGGAAAAACGATGACCCGTGACCTGTCGAACTTTCTCCAGATAGTCAGAAATAGTAATTTTTTAATGTTTAATTTTTTTACAATAAATGTCATTTGCATGTGAATTATCACTGTTGGAACTAAAATAAGTGTGTTTAGAGTCATTTCAATGCCTTTAATTGGTCGAAATAGAAGCTTCTGAGTAGGAGAAAAAGTCTGTAAAAATGGCACTTTTGGTCACATTGAGGATTTAAAAAGTAGTTATTCAACATGAGGCACAACCCAAATTACATCTTGAATCAATTCTTCCACAGTCCAAAAAATCAATTTTCTGATGAAAAACGATGAACCGCGACCTGTCGAATTTTCTCCAGATGGTCAAAAATGGTAATTTTTAATATTTAATTTTTTGACTGTAAATGACTATTGCATGTGAATTATCACTTTCGGAACTAAAATAAGTGTGTTTAGAGTCATTTTAATGCCTTTAATTGGTCGAAATAGAAGCTTCTGAGTAGGAGAAAAAGTCTGTAAAAAAGGCAATTTTGGTCACATTGAGGCTTTAAAAAGTAGTTATTCAACATGAGGCACAATCCAAATTACATTTCGAATCAATTCTTCCACAGTCCAAAAAATCAATTTTCTGATGAAAAACGATGACCCGTGACCTGTCGAACTATCTCCAGTTGGTTAAAAATGGTAATTTTTTAATATTTAATTTTTTGACTGTAAATGACATTTGCATGTGAAATATCACATTTGGAACAAAAATAAGTGTGTTTAGAGTCACTTTAATGCCTGAAATTGGTCAAAATAAAAGCTTCTGAGTAGGAGAAAAAGTCTGTAAAAATGGCACTTTTGGTCACATTGAGGCTTTAAAAAGTAGTTATTCAACATGAGGCACAATCCAAATGACATTTTGAATCAATTCTTCCACAGTCCAAAAAATCAATTTTCTGATGAAAAACAATGATCCGCGACCTGTCGAATTTTCTCCAGA